>NC_053435.1:76898228-78343495 GCF_007990345.1 Gossypium hirsutum
AAGCTTCTAGTAAGTGAATTCAAGCCCCGTTTTTAATGTTCTTCACATTTTTGAAATCCTCGTAGCTCGGTTTACTTATTTCTACCATTAGTTCGAATTAGGGTTTATGTTTAAAAATTTACCCATGAATTATAGGCATGTATTTTGTTGTTTGATGGTAGAATATGAATGTTTTGAAGTTAGGGGAACGATCTTTTCTAAGCGATTTTTAACGAAAACGAGCAAAACGGCATAATCGATAAAAATACCTATTGTTCATAACTATGTGTTAGAGTGAGAATTTGATGTTGCCATAGAAGACAAAAATGATCAGTAGGTCATTAACATAAGAATAAGGGCTGAAATTAAATTTCCGAGCCTTGGGGCAAAATCGTAATTTTGTAAAAGTTAGGGGCAAAAATGTATTTTTTGTATAATGTGATTTTGGATTAAAATAAATAGTTTGAGTGTTAAATGAGCTAAATATGTTGTTATAGATCAAGAAAGGCGTGGAATCGACCTCGAACGGGAAAGGAGAAAGTTTTGGACTAAATTGCAAAATTCTCATATTTTGCACCGAGGTAAGTTTGTATGTAAATAATACATTAATTTCATTTACATTTTATATTTCAGCCTATTATATATATATTAGCTGATGTTGAAGTATAAATCGACTATTGAAAGAATGGAAATAAATAATAGAGAGAGAGATCCCGGTTGAACATTCGGAAAAATCGAATAAAATAGAGGGAGCGTAGCTAGGTCACATGTATGGTGCCGAGTGCACATCATGTGTACAAGAAGGCTACGAGATACTATATAGTAGCTGGTCACATGTGTGATACGGGATGTATCCCATGTAGACAAGAGAGCTACGTGAGAGATAAATGTAGCTAGGCATGAGTGATTCCAAGTGAAGGACACCATGTAGACAAGAGAGCTACGAGATAAATCGGCTAGGTCGCATGAGTGGTACTAAGTGTTCACCATGTGTACAAGAGAGCTGAATTAAATGAGATATGATGGTGGGGCTGTGTGCTGAAACTATCAAGTATCGAGGATTATTCCGAAATTGTTCAACGGGATGGTTTGTGGTGACATTGTAGTCATAGACCTACACTTGTGATGTATTAAATGTGATTAAAATGATTTGTAGTATATATATATGTAAGTTAAAATGAGGTTAGTATAAAGAATGTGTGAAAGAATGAAATTAGCATTAAAACTGTTTTAGACAATAGCAGTGACGTGATTTTGAAATTCACCAAAAATACAAGGAATTTAATTAGAGGTTGAATGAGATGTAAAATTAAATATTAATGAGTCTATTTTCATATAAAAGAAACATAGCAAGCAAAGGAATTCTATATTTTGAGATATTTACAATTGTGTGAGACTTGCTCAGGGATGACTATGTAATTACCTGTTTCAACTTTGAAAAATCATTAAAAATTGTAAAAAAAAATTAAGAAATATAGTTTATATGAATAAATTCCTTATTGAGTCTAGTTTTAAATGAAACAGGTTCATGGTTATTTGAATTGTGTACTGAGAGAAATTCAATTCGTAATGAACAGAGGTCAAATCAGTTGAGCTGTGTAACAGGGGAAACTTTAACTAATAAACTGTACTAATTGGCTGAACCAAAATTATAGAAAAAAATTAGTAAGAATTTTTATGAGTCTAGATTCAGGGAAATTTTATGGATTTGAATTTTGAGTTTCGTAACTTGAGTTATGATTTATTTAGTGATCATGACGCAGGAAGGACAGCTTGATCAAATTGGAGTAAACAATAAAATTAAAAATATGATATAATTGAGTTATGTTGTAAACATATTAGATTTCTTATTTGTTATTTATATACTTACTTACTAAGCTATAAGCTTACTTTCTTTTCTCTCCTTTGTCTTATAGTGTTGTCCAGCTAGCACAGGAGTCAGAGATCGTAGAAGATCTGCCCGCACTATCAATACTCTTGGTATCTGAACTCAACATTTTGAAATATGGCATGTATAGCAGACTTAGTTATTTTGTTACGCGTCATAATTGTCTAGGTTCAAATTATTACTTATAGTATCAAACTAATCATTTTGTACGAAGCCTTTGAAGTTGGTTTGTATTGTTAATGGCATATGTTATAATGATCAAATTGCACGCCATATTTTTGTTGGGTTTGTTTAATAGTATATACTATAATTTGTTAATACCTCGTACCCTGTTCCGGCGACGGATACGGGTAAGGTGTTACACGTTGCCATTGAGAAAAAGACTCCACAAGATGTATGGTCTGGTAATCTTGCTAATTATTCTGATTTAAAGATTTTTGGGTGTCCTGCGTATGATTAGAAAGGAGAAATTTAAACTCTCCTAAAAGGAAGTATGGCCGGATTAGCATGACTTAGTCTGCTATATCGCTCTCATTAATGTGCGCTGGAAGATATAGATGCCAAAACCAAAAGCCCAAAAATCTGAATTATTTCTGGAGGGCCGGTTGTTAGTTTGTGAAGACTCAGAAAAATGGGATGGTTTTTTAAACCTTATTAAATTCTATCTATTTGATATTGATTAGAATAAGGTGTTTCAGTCTTACTAGAATATGGCTTTACAAGCCTATAAATAGACATAGTCTATTCCTCTTGTAATTATTTGAATTCGACATAGTGAATTTTCTTCTCCTCTGCCCGTGGTTTTCCCAAAAGGGTTTCCATGTAAAATCTTTGTGTGTTCTTTATTTTATTTTGTTTTGTTTTTCACAAGAAATAAAAAGAGAGGAATGTATCTGGGTATCGGTTCTTTCGAATCCTTGCTTGCTTCATCGTACTCGAAGTTTAAGTGAAGATTCTGTGGCTTGAGAGCAGCAAAGCCTTTGGGCATGCTTTCATATGTGCGATCCACCAAAGTATGGAGGTGAAGGGTGTTGAGTGAAGTATATTTTGATTCAGTTGAATAAGAGAGATGGGAAGCTTAGTTTTTTTTTTTTTGTTTAAGGAGATTAAGTGTTCATTTAGGGTTTTTTCATTTGTTTTTCTGATGTATATGAAACGGCGCCGTTTGATAAAGAAGGATCCGGCGTTGACCGTTTGGAGGCCCAGATCTGCTCCTTTCACTTAATTGTCAATTTGTGCGACGAGTCCTCCTATCCTGCATTGATCTGTTTTTCGGCCTTGATTCTATTTATTTTTTTTACATTTCCCTGTGGTTTACGCATTGCTGCAATTTGGTCCTTGTTAATGTCGCGTTCAAGCTTGGATATTGTATTTTAGATCCCTGACCATTGGTGCATGTTTCTTAGTCTAATCTTTGTTTTATTAATTTTATTGTTTATAGATTGTCCTCCTATCTTATTTTATTTCAATCCAATTTTTTTAATTATCTTAACATAGTTTTTTAAATATTGCTTTATTTGTTTTTTCATTCATTTGTATAATCATTTCTTTAAATTGTTCTATTATGTAAAATTTCTATTTTAAAATTTTCTTATACTTTTGTTTTCAAATTTATACTTATACATTATATATTGTTTTAAAATCTATATTATACATTATTTTTTATATATAGTGTTGATTTCATATTATTTTATGTATAAATCACGTCTTGAATTTATTCACATATATACTTTTATATATTTATACATAAGGTAGCTCTTTAAAGAGCCTACTTTATTACATATATATATATATTTAATACTTTCATCTCTTATTTTTATACATATATATATTAATTCTATTAAGTTTTGCATTTTATGTATGTTATAAATTTTAATTCAGATTGTTTTTTATTTCATTGATTTCAAATTTTATTTTAAATTCTCTCATATGCTGCCTATTTTTAAGACTTTTGTACATATAATTTAGTTTAAAATTACATACATGTATTGGTTTCAATTTTTTTTCTTCATTTATTTTAAATTCTTTTATTACCCTTCAAATTTTGTTTTACATTTTATTAATTTGCAATGTAAATGTTATAAAATATATATATTTCGAAAAAGGAAGTTCATCAGGCTTTGATTGTATATTCAATATGAAGGGATGGGAGATCATTATTGTATATGTCAAATTGTATGTTCGCATTATTATCTTTGTTATTCCATAGTGTAAATTTATGTTGAATTCACATATATTTGTGCTATGCTTGATACCATGTTTTGTCTCCCACGTATTTGGGCCCAATTTTTAATTGTTTTGTTCTTTTATATCCCAAACGAACTAAATAAATGTATTTTGAGCCGGTTTCATAATTGTTTATTGGAAAATTTACAAAAACAAGGCAATGTTCAGTATTTAGAAGTTCGAGAAACCGTGCCCTACCGTGCTGGGTTTCGATTTTTCGTATAACTAAATATTTGGATATCCTTTGGTAATTTTTGACATAAGAGCTTTTGGAAGTCAAAACTCAATCGTGTTCTAAAAAGTATAAAAGATCATGTCCTATCGTGCTGGATGTGATGCTTTATGCCTTTGAAACGAGAAAGTTTTGACGACCAGCTTAAACTACTCAACGTTTTAAAAGGAATCATATTTCAATTTTTTTGAAAAAACCCTAGACATAAGGACAGCACATTAATCAATCTAGTACCAGTTTTTGGGCGTAGTGAGGGTGATAATCCTTCCTCATACGTAACTGACTCCCGAACCATTCTTAAATTTACGTGAACCAAAATTGATTTAAATGAAACAAAATGTTTTATTAGGTGATCCAATCACACCTAAACAAAAAGATTGGTGGAGACTCCACACTTTATTCAAAAAGTCATCCCCGTTTTCCCTATGAAAAATGGTTTCAACAGTCTCCATGGGAAAATACTTTAAAGATTTGAAGGATGATCAAGATCTTAGTCGAAAAAATTATAAGCATATAGATTAAATTCTAAATTTAGGAAGAGTATAGCAAATTTTAATATTTTAATTTGTACATAACATGTAACATGTGGTGATATGGTGTTGGACATGCAATCTATAATAGGCCAATTTTGGCCTGGGTCCAAGACCCAAATTACAAATATAAAACAGAAAAAATAAAAAATTAAAACCCAATTTTACCAGCCCAAAACATTAAAACCCAAACAGTCCAAATACAAACCCAATGATAGCCCAACAATAATTAAAACCCTAAAGGCCCAATCGGCCCACAACCTTAACTAATTTTCAGCCAAAAAAAGAAAACGGAAAACCCTAGTCGCATACCGCGTCGGCACCCCGCTTCAGCCGCCGTCGCTCCTCCACGCGTGCCACCTCCGTACGGCGTCCGTACCTCTGTACTTGCAAACGAATGAAAGGAGAACATAGCAACAATAGAAGACAAAAAAAACAAAAAGAAAGAAAAGCTTTGTCTTTTCTTTCCGCTATAAAAAGCCATGAACACAATGTATTAAGGGTTCCCTTTTTTACGGACACACAAAAAGAAATAAAAATACAATAGTATTCAAAACAGAGAAATTTTAAAGATGGTTCTTTTTTCATTTTGCTTCTTTTTTTTATCTTTATTTCGCCTTTTTTTTAGAAAATAACATAAAAAAGGAAAAAAGCTCACATTTCTTGTGTTTGGACCGCCGTGGGTGGCCGAGGAAACCATCTCCGATGATAGATGGTGTGAAAATGGGGTCGGGGAGTCAAAAAGCAAAAACAATAGCATTTTTTGATTTTTCAGCCAACGTGGATGGCGGCGCCGTCGCCAGCGACCGATGGCCGCCATGGTGGTCCGGCGCCGAAGCCATGGCCGGATATTTGGAAGGGAGGGAGAGAATGAGAGAGTTTTCAGTTTTTTGGGGGATTGAAGGTTTAAAATGAATTTTTATAATTTTTTTTAGCTTTTATAAACACTTAAAACGAAGTCGTTTTGGTGTCAGTGTGCATAGGCCAAAACGGCTTCGTTTTGCCCTTGACCTGTCCAACCCGACCCGCTCCAGCCTAGGATCCACGTGTTTTTAATCGGAATGGCTAATTGTGCTTTTAGCCCTTCTGCTTTTTTATTATTTTGTGATTAAATATTTATTTTTTAAAATTTTCGTCCATTAATTTATTTCGTTCCATTTAGTCCCTCCTGCAACTACGCGTTTTAGATGAGAGGAATAATTTCCTTTCTGGTCCGTCCTTGTTATTCACGCATGCAATTGGTCCTTTTCTTTTTATTTTTATTTCAGGTTTGCCCGAATTTTTGTTTTAAGGTTCAATTTAGTCTTTTTTTTTGTTATTTTGCTATTTTTATTAATTTAATGTTATTAATTTATTTATACCTTTATATATTTCAAGCTTTGAATTCTTTATTATTTTGTATCATTATTTTGTTTTACATAATACTTATTTGTATTATTATTATTATTTTATGTTTATCATTTTTCTCTTAAATTTCATATTTTTTATACTTGTTTGTTTATTTTTCATTCCTTTACTTTCAAAATATTTAAATTTAGCTATGTATATACACTGTATTTATTTACTTACTACCATTTTTTTTAATTTGTTTTATTTAATTTTTTCTTTTATTTATTTGCTTACTTTCATTTTTTATTTGAACTTTTATTATTTTTACTTTTTTCTTTACTTATTTTTTATTTTATAATTAGCTTGTATTTGTTCATTTATCTTATTTTTGCACGCATTATCATCAATTTTATGCATTTATTGTTATTCTATTATGCATATTGATGTCGAAATTTATTTCACTATCAATTCGTGTTACATTAATCTTTATAGCATTAAAATTTTTATTTTAAAAAAAGCAATATTCCACATTTTTATTTTGAAAAGTCGTACCCTAACTTACGGGGTTTCAATTTTCTCGACAAATATAAATAAACGAGCATTTTTTATTATTATCGTAATCTCGGGAATTAAGAGAAGGTTGTGTTCTAACTCACGAAATATGATTTTTCTTTCTAAAATCGAGATAGTCGAACACCTTTTAAAATAAATTTTTCGGCGTTTATTCGCATATCGGGAATTTAAGACATTGTGTCCTAACTTACGGGATGTAATTCTTTTTCTCGATTAACATAAAATATGTCATTTTCTCAAAATCTTCAATTAAATAATATTTTAAACAAAGGATCGTATTTTAAAATCTCTTCAAATTTTCGAATTTCGACACTAAGACATTAATTAATCAACTAGGTACCAATTTTGGGCGTTTCGAGGGTGCTAATCCTTCCTTGTACGTAACCGACTCCCAAAACCGTCTTTCTAAATTTCATGGACCAAAATCTTTGTTTTAATAAATCGAACCATTTATTACAAACAATCATTTTTCCAGGTGACCCGACCCCACCTCATCAAAAAGGATTGGTGGCGACTCTCCTGTTCGTTTTCATTTTAAAATAAGTCAACCCCTTTTAAAAAAAAAGGTTTTGACAGCTTGGCGACTCCACTGGGGACAAATAAGAGAGTCAAGCAGTGATTTGATTCATTCTTATCTTATTGGTCAAAAATTGATAAATCAATTTAAAATACGATCCTTTCATCGCATTTCATCCATCCTTTTTTTGTAATCTTGATCGTAATATATTTGCTTTATTGGTTCGAGTCTTTAGATGTTTTTGCATATTGCATTGCATAACCGCTCGATCACCCTTTTAAGTAAGAGTGAGAAGCTAGTCCTTCTTGAGGTCCTCACCTCCATGTAGGATAGTGGATCGCTTTCGGGATACATCCGTACCTATGTCTTCTTGAGATTTTCATCTCCGTGTAGCCATAGTGAAATGTATTCCCCTGAACTAAACTCAGTCCATATGAGTCTATAATGGGTGAGGATCGAGGAATCTGCTGGTTCAGGTACCATTCCTTTAGAACCGAACCACATATAATGAGCCGCAAGGGTCCGCCCTAGGTAAAGCCACGTTGAACCATTAGAAGTTATCTGAATAGGCGCTTTATTATTCCTTGCTTACTTTGAATTCTAGTTTTGTATACTGACTTGTTTTGTTCGTTTTGACTATGATTGCATTGCATTTTCATCATAGAAAATAGGTTTGGATTCACGTTCAATTACTAAATAGAGAGCTTATCATGGAAAATGAATTTCTTAATAAAGTGGAATACAATACGGCCATCCGAATATGGTCCGAGTAAACACAATGAGAGGAGGGTGAGAGTCTGCGAAGAAGTACATGACTATGCTTCAGGATTCAAGCCAACAAAGATTATTCGGGAGCCGCCAACGTCCCGACTTACTTAAAGAAGCTAACAAGCATCACGAGGATGAGGAAGCAATGAATCGTTGCCCGAATCAAGCAAAAAGAAGATAATAGAGACATCTTTTGAAAGGTTCGTAAGATTTTATCTTAACATCTGGATATGAAGAAAAAGATCGATGTCTTCGCTTGGAGTATACGGGCAAGGCCGTATATGTATCCATTTTATGTAAAGATATTTGT
The DNA here is from genome assembly GCF_007990345.1 of Gossypium hirsutum. Lineage (NCBI taxonomy): Eukaryota > Viridiplantae > Streptophyta > Magnoliopsida > Malvales > Malvaceae > Gossypium > Gossypium hirsutum. The sequence continues at coordinate 76,906,581 of NC_053435.1, forward strand.
CTTCTAGTAAAGTTGTTCTAACAGAATTTAAACAGAATCGACGCCTCTGTTTGTATTCATCCCATGCATTTGCATTGCATCGCATCATATGCATTAGATTTCATATAAGACCCCTAATTAGTTAAAAACTATTACAGATTTAATCGGGAAACCAACAAAATCCACCAACTAAACATCGTTACGGTACTAGCGCCAAGAGAAAAGTTATGGATCAAAGATTGAAAATGCTAGAATAGCTCCAAAAAGAAATGCAAAAGCGACTGCAAACACATATTCAAGAACAATTGGTCAAAATCCAGCAAGATATGAGGGATCAGATGAGGAATATGATGAACCAATTAACACAACTACAGACCGGCGGGCTAGAAAAAGGAAAGAACCCTATGGCTGATGTTGGAGATTACCGAAACCATTTTTTTATTCGGAAAAAACGTAAATCGACTTTTTAAAACCAAATATGGATTCGCCAAAAATCTTTTTGTTTAGGTGTGATTGGATCACCTAGTAAAAACATTTTGTTTCATTTAAATCAATTTTGGTCCATGTAAATTAAAAAAATGGGTTCGAGAGCCGGTTACGTATGAGGAAGGGTTATCACCCTCACTACGTCCAAAAACTAGTACCAGATTGATTAATTGTTGTCTTTATGTCTAGGTTTTTTCAAAAATTTAAAACATGGTTCCTTTTAAAACATTTGAGTGGTTTAAGCTGGTCGTTAAAACCTTCTCGTTTCAAAGGTATAAAGCATCACATCCAGCACGATATAACATGATCCTTTATACCTTTAAGAACACAATCGAGTTTTGACTTCCAAAAGCTCTTAAATCAAAAGTTACAAAAGGGTGTCCAAATATTTTGTCCAACGAAAAATCGAAACCCAGCACAGTAGGGCACGATTTCTTGAATTTCTAAATACTGAACATTGCCTTATTTTAGGATTTTTTTAAAAAGTTTTGTAAACTCAGAACATATTAATTTTATTTAAAATTCAATGGAATGGTTGATTTTAAAGATTTGGGAATTATAAAGCAACATTTTGTAAACTAAAAGAAAAATAATTAGCATGGGATAATGTACATGCATAACATACAATAATTGGTGAACGAAGATAACATAACCTTACTTAACTGAATAAATCAAATAACTGAATATAGCTAATCTAATCAAAATGAAACCATCCTTCTTAGCATGTATGGGGAACAATTGAGATAACAATAAAAATGAAAGAAATAGTACAACAACGATGTCTAGTCTAATATAATACAACCAATGCAAAATATACATAACAAAATGAAAAAAATAAAAAAAAATGTGGTATAAGGCAAATTTTAAATAATGATGAACATATAATATATGAATTGATGTGATGAATTTGAAACTATTGTAAAAACAAACTAGAGATATATTCGTGTTTATTAAAATATGTATTATAAAATGAATATTTTCAAATCAAATAATATAAAAAGTGTTAAAGAATATTGGTTTAAAATGGATAATTTGCATACAATAAAGGAGAATTTAAATTGTGTATAAAATATGAAAAGTTAGTAAAAATATATAATGAAATATAATCTTAGGAAATAAACTATACACATAATAGATTTACACATCATATATATATACATTTAAGAATAATTATTTGTAAAAATAGAATGAAATTAATAATGCATATAAAATTAAGTTAGTCTATAAATTATATACGTACCATTATACATAATAACATTTAAATGAAATACTATATAAAATATTAGAATAATATAATATAAAGAAACATTCCAAAATAATAATTTTTATAAATACAAAAATGAAGTTCCTAAGATAGTTTCATATATACATAAAAAAAATTAAGTGAATCATAAAGCAAGGAGTATTTTAAATAGAAATTTTATTAAAATAATATATGTATCAATATATAAAAAAATATTTAAACAAAACGCTATAATAAAGTGTTAGAATAATTTAATGTAAAAAGAATTTTAAAAGGATAATTTTAAAACAAATTAAGGTTATTAAGATAGCTCAACACATACATAAGAATATTGTGAACTTTAAAATAATAGGTATTATAAATTGAAAACTCAATGAGAATAATGTACGTATAAATATGTATAAATATTTAAAGAAATATTGTGCAAAATGTAAAAATAATAAGATAAAAGAATCCTCAAAATAATTGTACAAATGAAACAAACAAAATCATTAAAATGGATTAACACATATAAAAATATTAAACGCATTTTAAATCAGCAAATTATAGAAATGAAAGACCAAATTAAAATTGAACCCAAAATAAAAGAGATAATTTACAAATAAAATAATCGTAAATAGGATCAATAAGTAATCCGCACAAATGTATGAGGACTAGAATTGGAAATATCCCTGAGACCAAAACGCTACGCTGCACCGCGGACTAAAATGCAAATACGCAAATTAAATAGCCAAATTTAAAAAAAAAGTAAAACAAATAAGACACAATTGAATGCTTGCGCGAAGGGAAGGATCTATCGCGCAAATATCCCCTTTCCGCAGAATCACGCGGATCCCAAGGGCAAAGAACCGGATCGGGTCGGGTCATCGAGTTCCAAACGACGTCATTTTTAAACCATTGGAATTGGTTTATACGGCGTCGTTTTTGCTTCCTTATAAAGGCCAAACAATGCCTTTATTCAACTAGCCTCCCCATTTTAATCCTTTCAACCGAAACCTAACATTCCTCTAAGAGCCGATCTGCCACCATGAACGACGACCAGCCCGTCCGAGCCTCAAAGTTATTTTCAGCCTTAAGACCCCTTCTATACTTCGATTTCAATGAAGAAGAAGAAGTTTCATGGCGTACTTTCAAGGTTAAGTCTTATTTCCTTCTTCCTTTTGGTTTTTTAAATGCTAAACGAATGACCAACAAAGAAATAATCGGCAGAAAAGAAACTTGAGTAAAGAATCACCTTTAAGGATTTTAATAACTTTCTTTGTATTCTATGTGCGTGCGTATGCGTAAGTCCTTTACAAAAATGAAATCGGCTCTTTTTATAGCCGAATATAGGTAAAAATAATAAAAGAAAAATCTGATTTTCCTTACTATTTTCTGTTTTATTTGCTGTGGCTATTGTTACTTGCTTCTTCTCGCAGGTTCCATTGTACGGGGAGTGCGTACGGAGCAGAAGGCTATTGACGCGACAAGGTCGTACGTGAGAAACCATTTGTAAAAGCCCAAGGCTGATTGCAGCGTTGGTGTACTCTAGAAACTTCTAGGGTTTCTAGTGCTTTCACAGTGTTGGACTTATTTGGGCCATTTACGAATTGGGTTAGATTAAAAGGTTTGGGTGTAATGGGATTTTGGGTTAGGGTCTTGGTGTAGGTTTATTAAATTTAATATTTGGGCCATTATTTTTGGATTAAATAAGTTGTAAATGGACTTTTTTTATCAGTGGACTTTTACTGTTTTTGGTTTTTTTACTTTTATTTTGGTTTTGGTTTTTTTTATGGGGCTGGGCAAATTGGGCAAATTACAGCTGCCCCGCTTTGCTCATTGTCGTGTAACAAGAATAGAGCAAATACTTCAAATAAGGCCAATTTTGCTTGTTTTTGCTATATTTTGTGCCCCTTGACCCTCTTCTTCTTCAAGTAATCTCGATCAGCCTCACCGTCTTCAGGGATATACTCCACTAAAAATCGTCAACTTTGATCTGTCTTTTTCAATCTGCTCCATTACTGCTTAGGGAGATGAAATCTTTAATTTTCAGTTTGCTTCCTTGCTTCCTCAGGAAGATAATTCTTCATCCTGCTCTCTTGCTACCTCAGAGAGATAAGGCTGGTGGCTTAAATCTGCTCCATTGCCTATACATGGTGATAAGATTCGCCATCTTTGATCCGCTGCGCTACAACTTCAGGGAAATAAGATCTTCAGTCTGCTTCCTTTCTACCTTAGGAAGATAAGACTCATCTTCAACTTTCTACCTCAGAGAGATAAGGCTGGTGGCTAAAATCTGCTCTATTGCCGATATATGAAGATAAGATTCACCATCTTTGGTCTGTTCCACTACTGCTTAGGGGAATAAGACCTTCAAACTTCAGTCTGCTTCCTTACTACCTCAAGAAGATAAGACTCATTATTTAACCTACTCTCTTGCTACCTCAGAGAGATAAGGCTAGTGGCTTAAATCTGCTCCATTTCCGATACATGGAGATAAGATTCTCCATCTTCGATCTGCTCCGGTGCAACTTCAGGGAGATAAGATCTTCAATCTTCAGTCTGCTTCCTTGCTACCTCAGGAAGATAAGACTCATTCTTCAACCTACTCTCTTGCTACCTCAGAGAGATAAGGCTGGCAGTAAAATCTGTTCCATTGCCGATACATGGAGATAAGATTCACCATCTTCGATCTGCTCCACTACAACTTTAGGGAGATAAAATTTGACTTTATCAATGTCACTACACTGTGCCCTAAGGGAACGTGTATTGTAGACTCTCATTTTATATGCGCATGTTTATGCCAAGTAATTAGGATGCTATGATTGAAATGAATCCAATACTCCTAACTAAATGTGTTATGAATGATATTTTAAAATTTTAAGGTATCATCACTCGTTGTTCATTAATATGCTGTCACTGACGTATTTGCTCAACCATTATCTCTATAGAGTATCCAAAGAAACAATCATATTCTGCTCAACAAGCTTGCCCTACTGTCATTCCAACATCCCTTCCACTTATTCTTTTTGAGACAAAAACATTGCAACTCATAGTTGAATCTTCTCTGTTCAATATGCTACCTCACTCCTCAGGTGTTATAGCCAAATGTATATTTTTTATATTTGCATGGATACAGAATATCATTTCCCCTTTCTTGAGAATAATTCATTTTTATACTGATCTTTTTTCCTCAATTGTATCACCAACGCCATATCTTGTCCTTTTGCTCAATCATCATTTGGACAAAAATCCAAGAGGCGATTTATTCCAGTATGTCCTTGAACCTTGGTGCATTCTAAACAATAGTATTGTTTCAGGTTCCTGTATTATCTAGAAACTTCTTAAGTAATATGTGAAACCTCTATTGTGAAAACATTACTAGTTCATTCATCATTATTTCAATGCAATATGTTTGCAATCAAATAAGGGATAAGAATGGAGTTGAATTTTGAGCTCAAAGTAAATAAATCATCAAAAAAACAAAAATGGCCATTAATTTAGGAATGTATATCTTGAAAAAGAAAAACTAATTCAAAGATAGCCAACTTATTGGAAATAAAATGAAGACTAGGTACCCCTGATATCACAAACCGAGCTTCTTCGTACAAACTTCTTGAAGACCAATTCAAACTTGGCATGTGTTTAGAAGATCAGAAGTACTCTGTCAAACCCAAAATGCAACATACCCCTTTCCTTGTTAATTCAGGTATAGCAAGATCACCGCCTTCCCACTTTGAATCAATCATTTGAGCCGCCCTTTTTGGGTTTTCAACTCAAATCCCCTTTGATCTCAAGGCACCCTTTGCGGATTTTCACCTTAGCCTCTCCTTTTCTCTTTTTCTTTTTCTTTTTTCATTTTTAATGAGTCTCAAAGCACCCTTTGCGGGTTTTCACTTTGGCCCCTTTTTTTTTAAGAAAATCTCAAAGTACCATTTGCGGGTTTTCACTTTTGCTTCTTCCCCTCATTAAGTGTAATACTTTTTGACTGAATCTGAGTTTACTGGATTAGACAAGTTTTTTCCATCCATTTCAGCTAGGATTAATGGTCCTCCGGAGAAAGATTTCTTCACCACATAAGGCCCCTCCCAATTTGGCATCCATTTTCCTCCAAAATCTTTTTGTATAGGAAGAATCTTTTTTCAGAACCAAATCGCCTTCATGAAATTCTCTTGGGTGAACCTTTTTACCATAAGCTCTCATCATTCTTTTTTGATACATATGACCGTGCTGGATAGCCCTTAGCCTCTTTTCCTCAATCAAATTCAACTGATCATATCGAGATTGTATCCATCTTGCTTCATCTAACTTCAATTCCGAAAAAACTCAAAAAGAAGGTATCTCCACCTCAATGGGTAGAACTGCTTCCATTCCATAAACCAATGAGAAAGGCGTTGGCCCAGTAGAAGTTCTGATGGATGTTCGATAAGCATAGAGGGCAAATGGCAACTTCTTATGCCAATCTCTGTAAGTTTCAATCAATTTCCCCACAATCTTCTTGATATTTTTATTGGCTGCTTACACTGCCCATTCATCTTTGGGCGATATGGTGATGAATTATGATGTCTGATCTTAAACTGGCTGCAGACCTCTGCTATTGTGTCATTGTTCAAATTTAATGCATTATCAGATATGATCCTCTCAGGCATTCTATACCGACATAATTTCCCTCTTTAAAAATCTGCTGACTGCCGATTTAGTTACATTGGCATACAAGGCAGCTTCCACCCACTTGGTAAAATAAGCAATGACCACAAAGATGAAACGATGCCCATTTGAAGCCTTTCGTGAAATTGGCCCTATGACATCCATGCCCCACAAAGAAAACGGCCATAGGAAAGTCATAACATGCAAAGGCGAGAGAGGTATGTGAGTCTTATCACCATAAATTTGACATTTGTAACATTTCTTGGCATAATTGATGCAGTCTCCTTTCATAGTCGACCAATAATATCCAAACCTCATAATTTGTCTGGCCATTGTGAACCCATTAGCGTGTGTTCCACAAGCGCCTTCGTGAACCTCTTCCAAGATTTTCTTGGCCTCCACAGCATCCACACATCTCAAAAGTACTTGATCCTTTCTTCTTTTGTACAAGATCTCACCATTTAAGACATAATCATAGACTAGCCTTCTCAACGTCCTTTTGTCATTTAAGACATAATCATAGGCTAGCCTTCTCAACGTCCTTTTGTCATTCTCTGTTGCTTGATCTGGATATTCACGATTTCTTACATATCGCAATATATCCTGATACCAAGGATGATCATCTCTCTCCTCTTCCTCTATATTATAACAATAAGACGGGGCCTCACAAACACTCATCTGAATGGGTTTCACATCTTCTTGTCTGCTCACTTTGATCATGGAATCCAAAGTAGCCAAAGTATCTACCATTTGATTTTCATCACGCGGGAGATAATTGAAGGTAATATCATCAAACTCTTCAACTAACCCCAACACCAGCCTCCTGTAATTGATTAATTTGGAATCTCTTGTCTCCTATTCACCACGAAGTTGGTAAATTACCAACACAGAATCTCCATATACCTCCAACAACTTGATCTTTCATTCTATAGTTGTTTGAAGCCCCATGATACATGATTCATACTTTGCCATATTATTTGTGCAATCAAAATCCAATTTACATGTGAATGGAAAATGATCTCCTCCTGGGGATACCAAGACCGCTCCAATTCCATTACCCACAGCGTTTGAGGCTCCATCAAAATTCAATTTCCAATAGTTTTCTTTTGTAATGCCCTCTTCAATAGCTGCCACATACACTATCTCCTTATTGGGGAAATCAAAATTCAAGAGCTCATAATCTTCTAAAGCTTGACTAGCCAGAAAATCTGCTATTGTGCTCCCTTTCACGGCTTTTTGACTTACGTAGATTATGTCAAATTCAAAAAGCAAAATTTGCCACCTAGCCATCCTTCCATTAAAGGCATTTGACTCCATCATATAATTTAGAGGATCCAACTTTGAGATTAGCTAAGTTGTGTGGTGCAACATGTATTGCCTCAACCTTCGTGCTGTCCAAACCATAGCGCAACACAATTTTTCGATTGGCGAATATCTCAATTCACACTCAGTGAATTTTTTACTGAGGTAATATATCGACCTTTCCTTTCTTCCTGATTCATCATGTTAACCAAGCACACATCCCATAGAATTACCAAACACGGTCAAATAAAATATCAACAGCCTGTCTGAACTTGGGGGTGATAATACTGGAGGACTCAACAAATATTTTTTAACTTTATCAAAAGCTCTCTAGCATTCATCATCCCACTCTCCTAGGTTATGCTTTTTAAGAAGACGAAATATAGGGTTGCATTTCTCTGTTAATTGAAAAATAAACCGAGCAATGTAATTTAGTCTTCCTAGGAAACCTCGAACCTCTTTTTGGGTGCGCGGTGGAGACAACTCTTGTATAGCCTGGACTTTGTTTGAATCAATCTCAATTCCTTTCTCGCTGACTATAAAGCCCAATAGCTTTCTGGATCTAGCCCCAAAGGTACACTTGGTTGGATTAAGCTTCAGCTGAAATTTTCTTAATCTCATAAACAACTTTCCCAACACTTGAATGTATTCCTTTTCCGTTCGAGATTTGGCTATCATATCATCAACATAAACCTCAATTTCCTTGTGCATCATATCATGAAATAAAGTCACCATGGCCCTTTGATATGTCGCTCCAGCATTCTTCAATCCAAATGGCATCACCTTGTAACAAAACGTGCCCCACAAGGTTATAAAGGTAGTCTTTCCCATATCATTAGGATGCATCTTTATTTGATTATACCCCGAGAAGCCATCCATGAAGGAAAACAACGAGTAACCAGCCGTATTATCTACTAGCGTATCAATATGAGGCAAGAGGAACTTGTCCTTTGGGCTAGCCTTATTTAGATCTCTATAATCTACACACATTCGCACCTTGCCATCTTTCTTGGGAACAGGCACAACATGGGCTACCCATTCTGAGTACTTGATCACCTAAAGGAATCCCGCATCAAATTGCTTTTTGACTTCCTCCTTTATCTTTAAAACAATATCTGGCATCATTCTTCGAAGTTTCTGCTGTACTGGCTTGCAATCTTCTCTTATGGGAAGGCGTTGTACTACAATATCAGTGCTTAAGCCAGGCATATCCTGGTATGACCATGCAAAAATATCTTTGAATTCCTGAAGCAACCCAACAAGGTCTCACCTTGTTTCCTCAGTTATACATGTTCCAATTTTTACAACTTTCCCCTCTTCTAGAGTCACCGTGTCCACTGCTTCTTTATGAGGTGAAATTTCCTCTTCCTCTTGTTCTACCATTCTTAACAAGTTCGGAGATAAATCACAGTCTCTATCATCTTCAAAGTCCTGAGATCCCTCTAAACAAATGTCTTGCTCAAATAGTAATTCTAAGTCAGTAACAGCGTCGCTCATGACATTGATATCTAGGGACCTATTATAGGTACAAAAATATACAAAGAATGAATGAATTTGATAATTATTGTTTTGTATGATATATTTATGAATGAAATAAAAGAATGATTGAAGAAAGAATCAAGATAATAACACAATTTCTTGTGAAAGAATAAAAGAATGTTTGCTTAAAATGATAGTAAAAATGTACTTCATTGAAATAATGATGTTTGAACATGAGCCTATTTCACAAAGAAATCTTTATTGTCTCTAGGTTTAAAACAACAAAGTTTGTTTCGAACATTACTCTGAGTAAGCTCTAAAAACTATAGGAAGATCTTCTGCAGTCCAATTGTCTAGAATACTCCCAGGCTCATATTCAATTATCTCTTCAGAAATAGCATTGATGTACACATTTCCCCATGCTTCTTCCATACTTTCTTTCTCTAGCATCCCTCGCTCAAGATAGATGATTCCTCCCGACACAAAAGACTTGAAGATGTGAGGAATTATCATGGGCTCCCACTTAATTTCTCCACCACCCACTCGTGCTCTTCTTTTTTCTTGTCTTCTTTCCAGTTCCCTTTTCCTTTGTCTTGCATCTAGCCTGAATATCAAACCAAAGCAATCATGCTTGTCTTTCAACATGGGAACCACAATTCTTCCCTAGAGATATCTCTCAATTCCCTTTCCTAGTAAAGCTCCACGTCCTACTATCAATTGTAGACCCATCATCGTAGTTTTAGACATTTTTGGCTCCAAAATTCTACTTCCATCAGTGACGAATGTTGCATTTACAAACTCCTTACAACTGCTTACAACTGTAATAATGTCCTCTTCAGCATTTATCGTCACCAACCGCTCCTCTGATACTAGCTTTAACTTCTGATGTAATGACGAAGGCACTGCCCCTGTCGAATGTATCCAAGGTCTCCCCAACAAGCAGTTGTAAGAGGGATTAATATCCATTACTAAGAAATCTATCTCATATGTAGTTGGGCCAATCAACAAAGGTATTTCTATTCTCCCCATGACTCTCCTCTCTGTGCCATCAAATGCTCGCACTATGTTCTGACATCCTTTCATGTGTGAGCTATCTACAAGTAACCTTTTTAGTGTGGACAAAGGAAATACATTCAGTGCTGAACCATTATCTACCACGACCCGCCCTGGTAACGTGTACCCTTTACATCTGGTGGTTATATACAAAGCTTTAGTAGATCTCATTCCTCCTAGTGGTATCTTATCATCATTGAAGAAGATGAAGTTATCAGCACTTATGTTATTCACCAATTGATCCAACTTGTTAACGGGAATATCATTGGTCACATATGTCTCATTCAACACTTTCATTAATGTACTTTAGTGCACCTCTGAGCTTAGGAGCAAAGCCAATATGGATATGCGGGCTGGTTGTTTTTGCAACTGTTCCACCATACTATACTCGTTATGTTTCAGAAATTCCTTAGCTTCTTCCTCCTTTACTGGTTCATTAACGGGCACCTTAGGTTCAACCGCTTTTCCCTTCTTTTGTTTGGCTATCACATCTCTTTCTTTTACAGGTTCTGTTCGGGCATTTTTCAAATCATATTGTCTTCCACTGCGCATGTGAGAACCTATATTTTGATCCTCCTTTAACGGGCTGACTGAACTTTTCTCGGGACTGTCACATTACAATCATAATTTCAAGGGACCTTTTTGCTATCCTTGTAATAGAAAACCACTGGCTTCTGAATTATGATCTTCGGTGTCATCTGAATTCCTGCTTCATTCTTAGGACGTGAAATAATGACCGCAGGACGATTGACTTTTGGGACGTTCGTTGTGGATTCCGACACACATATATAACTTTATTCCTTAACCTCTTCATAAAATTCTATATCCTTGTTATCCATCTGGCCCTGGATAACAGCACTGAACTCTTCGCATTCCTAAATTTCGTGTCCCTCTTCATGATGGAACTCACAATAATTCTCTACCTCATCATCACTTCCTTCTGAATTCGAAGTAACTAACCCCTTTCTTGTCATCTCCTTTCAGACCCATTTCAAAGGAGTTTTTACTTCTGAAACATCCACCTTGGTTCTTTTTCCCATACCTCCATCTATTGTATTTACCCAGCTGTCAGTATGATTAGGTAGTGGATTTTCTGTACTGGGCGCATTATCGAATTTCACAATGCCCATCTGAATAAATCTCTCAACCAGCTTCTTAAAAGTAGTGCAATTTTCTATTGAATGCCCTACGATCCCTGCATGATATTCACATTGAGCATTGGCATCGTACCATTTAGGGAATGGAGGTTGTAAGGGCTTTAGATAAAAAGGTGCCACCAGATGTGCGTCAAACAAACTTTGATATAATTCTTTATAGGTCATGGGAATTGGAGTAAATTGAAGTTTCTCATTATTTTGCTTTGTTCCAGATTCCTACCTTGATGAGCCTTGACCAGAAGTCATCGCCTTTGGTTGACTTACAGTAACAGACTTTGAATACCCCACGTTTACATTGTTCACCTCATTTTCCTTTTTTCGTGGCGTAGATCTTTTAGCACTTTCTCTGCACCTATCCTTCCATTTCTTATGGCATTCTCAATCATTTCACCTGTCATGACCACATCCGCAAAGCTCCTCTGGCACTTCCTAACATGTGAGTTATAAACAGTACTTTTAAGGTGTTAATAAAGAGCATTATAGTTTCCTTCTCCAAGAGCGGGGGCTGGACTTGAATGGCCATTTCTCTCCATCTCTGTGCATACTGCTTAAAACTTTCATTTGGTTTCTTCTCCATAATGCAGAGTAATCCTACCAAGAGTTATATCTATCACATGACTGTACTGCTTCATGAATGCCTGTGCTAAATCTCTCCATGAACTAATTCTGTTTCGACTTAACTGATTGTACCATTTAGCAGCTACCCCCACCAAACTGTCTTAGAAGCAATGAATCAATAATTGATCATTATTAACATACCCAGTCATTCTTCTGCAAAACATAGTAATATGAGCTTCTGGACAACTCGTTCCATTGTACTTTTCAAATTTTGGCATCTTGAACTTATATGACAGTACTAAATCTAGGACCAAGCTCAGATCGTTTGCATCAATTTTAGGATGTCTATCCACGCCTTCCTTTGCCCTGACCTTTTCCTCCAGCCATTTACAACGTTCTTCTAGCTGTTTCTGTGATTCTATCCTTGTCCTTTCCTCTTTCGCAACTTCATCCAAATCAGGCACCATTAGATTATTCAAATTATTACCAGGATTAAAACCTGAGCTAGCTTCAAAATTCATTGGTACTGAAACTCCAGCCTGAAACTGCTGAGGCCTAATCGTAACAGATGGTTTCGGCAAATTAATCTCAGGTTGTGTCTACACATGTGTAGAAGTGAAGCCAAGAGGATACTGAGGGTCTTCATTATTTTCCCCAACATTATCCATAGAACTTTTTCCCTTATCCACTCTTCCCATCAGCAATTGGGACAACTGACTCATCATCTCTCTTTGGGACTCCATCATTTGTTCCTTCATCTCGTGCTGAACCTTAGCTAGTTATTCTTGCATTTGTGACTGCATTTGTTCTTGCATATCCTTTTTCATTTGCTCTAAATTTTCTAGTCTTTTGTCCATTGACTTAGTCTTTTTCCTTGTACCGTAGAGATGCGTATTTGGTTTTCAGATTACTGAAATAATTTTTAATTAATTAGAATCTTTTTATAGCCTTTAATGCATATGATATAATGTAATGTAAATGCATGAATGCAAAGGAGGCATCAATTCTAATTCAATTCCCTTTAGAAAACTTTACTAGAAAATAAAATTCTTTACATAAAACTGAGTTACAAATAAGACTTCGCCCTAACACTCAGAGCCTTAATTTTCCTAAGCAATGAAGTTAGTTCTTGTCCCCTATCTGACTCCAACTCGTACTTCACACTTAATACGTCCATTTGTACCGCCAAAGACTGCAACTAATCAGCTACTTCTCGAATTTTTGTTACAGCATCTCCCATGATGTAATCCCTGCTCCTAACTTGGTCTTGAGAGTGATGAAGCTGACCTTTCCATTGCTCCTCATTCGTCTCCAAGAACTCGATCCTCATTTCACAACTTTGCAACGCCATCTCTAATTCATCTATTTTCCTTTTCATCTCTTCGATCTTGCTTAAGCTTGCTCTCAACTCCATCACAAAATTGCGGTTCCGGTATAAATATAGAGATCTCTCAAGTTCCGCTACTCTGGCTCTTAATTCGTCCTTTTCATTCTTACTCTCTGACAGATTTTTCTCCAAGGCTTCATTCCAAGCTTGAGCCTCCTGGAACCTCTTTTCCCATTGATCAGCCTTAATTCTTTCTTCTCGAAATTCTTAGCGCCATTGTTCCGAAATTTTTCCTAATCCAGCAGTCCTCATTGATTGGTGTAGCTTCTTATAATCTACTTTTAAGCCTTCCAAATCCTCTTTAACTTCATTCTTCCTTTTTCGTAACTTTTCCGCCTCTGAATTTTGAACCTCCACATCCAATCTTAGGTGCATCTTTTCTTCCTCTAACTGCACAATCTTTTTCTTAAGCTTAGAACTCTTCTTCTCAAAGTCTTGCTTTATAATTTCCAACCCTGATGGGGTAACTTGTAATTGTTCTTCCACTGGTCGGGTGTCTTTTAAGCTTAGTCTAGGAATATTATCATTAACTCTTTTCCTAAACCATCCATGATATTCAAGTGTTGTCATAGAACCAACAGTCAACCTCTTCATCCAACAAGTTCACCTCCAGGCATCAAATATTTCCCGAACCTTCTTCTTATAATGGTCACCCTTATATGAGAATTCACACTGAGCAAGCCCGTAAGTCGTAGGTATGAACTGCCTCGATTTATACAGCCTTAATGCAAGCAAGGGAGTATATCCAGTAACTCCCCAAATTCCTGACAATGGCACCCAATCAAAGTTCCCACATCGATCTCATTAGGAACCATCCAAAAAGTTCTCCACTCTATATCCTCTTCCTTGAGATTTTGAATAACCTCCATCCATTTCTCCTCTGAAATATCGTCTCTCATTTGCATTGGTATCGCCTCTTTTAATGGAGAATAACTTTCAGAGAAGACCCGATAAGATACCTTGTTCACTTTTCAAAAATGCCCATGGAACCACACTATCAACAACTGTGCACATCTAATAAATTGACCCTCACCTGTCCTCTGACACATGCTCAAGGATCTAAACGTCTCGGCTAATATTGCAGGTATAGGTGTGATTCCTTTCTCAAGACGACCGAACAGGTAAGGGACTGCCTCATCCACATGCCTTAAAGCCTTAGGAAAAATCACCAATCTATAGATGCTTAAGGCAAAGATATCGACCCTCTTCCTTTCATCTGAATTTGTCAAAACCAAATCTCTAAAATTCTCCCAAGGAATACATTTACTATCCCCCTTTTGTTGAATTCGAGCAGTGACCCAAGGCTTGCTCATCCCCGAAATATGCATCAATTTCTTCACAAAAGTTTGACCATTAAAAACCTTAGCATAAGCTTTTTTGACTTGAACTTTTGGACTCCTCAACAGGGTAGTATATTCCTCAAAGGTAGGCGCCAAATCCACTTCCCCAAAAGTGAAACAATTATAAGCAGAATTCCAAAATTGAGCCATACCTCGAAATAGATACTTGTCCACCTTAACATCGAGCAAGTACAATATATCACCATAACTCTGGTAGAATAGCTGTTTGGTTCCCTCAACCCAACGAGCCCATATAACTTTCAACTCTTGCAACTCATTCTGTGTTACATTGACGCGAGTGAATTTCTGCAACTCTGATGTATATCCTTGTGCCAGGCTATCCCCTTTCTCCGACTGTAACTTCTCTGACCATGCGCGGACGGCCGCATTATCCTCAACTTTATTAAGAAATTCATTCTCCATGTTAAACTTTCTAACTAAGTAATCGAATACGAATCAACACCTCCTTTAGTATGCAATGTCATGCAAAACATAATCAAAACAAAACACAAGTTAGTATCAAATATAAGTGATAAAATACAAGCACAACAAAGATAATCATAACACACATATGGGCAAATATTAAGGCTTGACGCGGCTCTACCTAAGGATAGCTCTTAAGGTTCACTATATGTAGCTCGGTTCTAGAGAAATGGTACCCTAACCAGCAGATTCCTCAATTCTCACCCATTATAGGTTCATATGAATCGAGTTCGGTTCAGGGGAATACATTTCCCTATGACCATGCGGAGATGACAATCTCACGAATTCATAGGTACGGATGTATCCCAGAAGCATTCTACTAGCCCATGCGGAGGTGCAAACCTCATGAAAGCATAGTTTCTTACTCCCACTTAACAGGTATAACCACAGTGGTCATGCAATGCAATCAGTACTATTCTATGAAACCACAACAATTATACAAACAAATGCAATCAAAAGAATCATAATTTCCAAAACCAATTTTCAAAAAGACAAAAGGACAGCAAATAATCAATTTTATGGCCTGACTCTCTTGTTCAATCCCCAGCGGAGTCGCCAAGCTGTCAAAACCATTTTTTTATTCAAAAAAAATGGGAATCGACTTTTTAAAACCAAATGTGGAGTTGCCACCAATCTTTTTGTTTAGGTGTGATTGGATCACCTAGTAAAAACATTTTATTTCATTTAAATTAATTTTGGTCCACGTAAATTTAAAAAATGGGTTCGGGAGCCGGTTACGTATGAGGAAGGGTTTGCACCCTCACTACGCCCAAAAACTGGTACTAGATTGATTAATTGTTGTCTTTATGTCTAGGTTTTTTCAAAAATTTAAAACATGGTTCCTTTTAAAACATTTGAGTGGTTTAAACTGGTCGTCAAAACCTTCTCGTTTCAAAGGTATAAAGCATCACATCCAGCACAATAGAACATGATCCTTTATACCTTTAAGAACACAATCGAGTTTTGACTTCCAAAAGCTCTTAAATCAAAAGTTACAAAAGGGTGTCCAAATATTTTGTCCAACGAAAAATCGAAACCCAGCACAGTAGGGCATGATTTCTCGAATTTCGAAATACTGAACATTGCCTTATTTTAGGATTTTTTTAAAAAGTTTTGTAAACTCAGAACATATTAGTTTTATTTAAAATTCAATGGAATGGTTGATTTTAAATATTTGGGAATTATAAAGCAACATTTTGTAAACCAAAAGAAAAATAATTAGCATGGTATAATGTACATGCATAACATACAATAATTGGTTAACGAAGATAACATAACCTTACTTAACCGAATAAATCAAATAACTGAATATAGCTATTCTAATCAAAATGAAACCATCCTTCTTAGCATGTATGGGGAACAATTGAGATAACAATAAAAATGAAAGAAATAGTACAACAACGATGTCTAGTCTAATATAATACAACCAATGCAAAATATACATAACAAAATGAAAAAAAATAAAAAAATGTGGTATAAGGCAAATTTTAAATAATGATGAACATATAATATATGAATTGATGTGATGAATTTGAAACTATTTGTAAAAACAAACTAGAGATATATCCATGTTTATTAAAATATGTATTATAAAATGAATATTTTCAAATCAAATAATATACAAAGTGTTAAAGAATATTGGTTTAAAATGGATAATTTGCATACAATAAAGGAGAATTTAAATTGTGTATAAAATATGAAAAGATAGTAAAAATATATAATGAAATATAATCTTAGGAAATAAACTATACACATAATAGATTTACACATCATATATAATATACATACATTTAAGAATAATTATTTGTAAAAATAGCATGAAATTAATAATGCATATAAAATTAAGTTAGTCTATAAATTATATACGTACCATTATACATAATAACATTTAAATGAAATACTATATAAAATATTGGAATAATATAATATAAAGAAGCATTCCAAAGTAATAATTTTTATAAATACAAAAATGAAGTTCCTAAGATAGTTTCATATATACATAAAAAAAATTAAGTGAATCATAAAGCAAGGAATATTTTAAATAGAAAATTTTATTAAAATAATATATGTATCAATATATAAAAAATATTTAAACAAAACGCTATAATAAAGTGTTAGAATAATTTAATGTAAAAAGAATTTTAAAACGATAATTTTAAAACAAATTAAGGTTATTAAGATAGCTCAACACATACATAAGAATATTGTGAACTTCAAAATAATAGGTATTATAAATTGAAAACTCAATGAGAATAATGTACGTATAAATGTGTATAAAATATTTAAAGAAATATTGTGCAAAATGTAAAAATAATAAGATAAAAGAATCCTCAAAATAATTGTACAAATGAAAACAAACAAAATCATTAAAATGGATTAACACATATAAAAATATTAAACGCATTTTAAATCAGCAAATTATACAAATGAAAGACCAAATTAAAATTGAACCCAAAATAAAAGAGATAATTTACAAATAAAATAATCGTAAATAGGATCAATAAGTAATCCGCACAAATGTATGAGGACTAGAATTGGCAATATCCCCGAGACCAAAACGTTGCGCTGTACCGCGGACTAAAATGAAAATACGCACAAATTAAATAGCCAAATTTCAAAAACAAAGTAAAACAAATAAGACACAATTGAATGCTTGCGCGAAGGGAAGGATCTATCGCGCAAATATCCCCTCTCCGCAGAATCACGCGGATCCCAGGGGCAAAGAAACTGATCGGGTCGGGTCATTGAGTTCCAAACAATGTCGTTTTTAAACCATTGGAATTGGTTTATACGGCGTCGTTTTTGCTTCCTTATAAAGGCCAAACAATGTCTTTATTCAACCAAACTAACACCAGAACCCTAGCCTCCCCATTTTAATCCTTTCAGCCGAAACCTAACATTCCTCTAAAAGCCGATCTGCCACCATGAACGGCGACCAGCCCGTCCAAGCCTCAAAGTTATTTTCAGCCTTAAGACCCCTTCTATACTTCGATTTCGACGAAGAATAAGAAGTTTCATGGTGTACTTTCAAGGTTAAGTCTTATTTCCTTCTTCCTTTTGGTTTTTTAAATGCTAAACGAATGACCAACAAAGAAATAATCGACAGAAAAGAAACTTGAGTAAAGAATCACCTTTAAGGATTTTAATAACTTTCTTTGTATTCTATGTGCCTGCGTATGCATAAGTCCTTTACAAAAATGAAATCGACTCTTTTTATAGCCGAATATAGGTAAAAATAATAAAAAGAAAAATTTGATTTTCCTTGCTATTTTCTGTTTTATTTGTTGTGGCTGCTGTTATTTGCTTCTCTCGCAGGTTCCATTGTACGGGGAGTGCGTACGGAGTAGAAGGCTGTTGACGCGACAAGGCCGTGCATGGGAAACCATTTGTAAAAGCCCAAGGCTGATTTTGGCGTTGGTGTACTCTAGAAAAGGTTTGGGTCCTTATTTTTGGATTAAATAAGTTGTAAATGGACTTTTTGGATCAGTGGACTTTTACTGTTTTTGGTTTTTTTACTTTTATTTTGGTTTTGGTTTTTTTATGGGCCCGGGCAAATTGGGCCAATTACAGAGATGATAATGAAGAGTCTCTTTACCCCCGGGTTTTACCCCGACAAATGTTCAGACGTAACTCGAGGTGTACCCACAAAGGCCATCTGTTACAATCAGGCCCAAACAGTTTCAGGCCAGTGTTTCGGGGCCAATGAAGTACCAAGCCGGCTCAGGCTCTAATTAGGGAGATAACCCAACTAATCCAGTTGTTCCCGATCTCGATGATGTGGTAGAAACAAAAAAGGCAAGAGTGGAGCTCCCAAGACAATTTGAAGATCATTAAAATGGAAAAGGCGATAATGGAGCTCCGAAGTTAATAATTTAAGGGCCCCAAAGAAGAAAAAAATAAGGCGAATACTACGAGTATGTATAACAAGGGCTATTCAAAGCCGATTACCATAGGCCAACCAAGGACGGCTACTACCAGCCATCAGGTCCCCCCAAGACAAGAACCCAATCCAATACTGAACTTAGAAAAACTCTGATTCACGCCCGTCCTAATCACGTATAGGGAAGTGTACCAAATTTTGTTTGACGCACATATAGTATCCCCTTTCTACCTAAAACCAATACAACCTCTGTTCCCCAAATGGTACGATGCGAACGCCCAATGTGAATACCATGCGGGAATCACCGGACACTCGATCGAGGACTGCACCGCTTTCAAAAAGATAATCGCAAAACTCATCAAAATGGGTATCGTGAAATTCGATGATCCATCTAGTGCAGAAAATCTGTTACCCAACCATTCTCACAAAAGGGTAAACGGATAATCAATTGTGCAGGGAAGAGAAACAAGACAGATGTAGCAGAAGTAAAAACCCCGCTGAGAGAGGTTTGGAAGAAAATGGTAGAAGGAGGATTAATCACACGGGATTTAAGGGGAAAACCCAGAGAAGTAGGGAACTACTGTGATTTCCATGATGAAGAGGGTCGCGAGATCCAAAAGTGCAGTGAATTCAGAGCCTTGGTATAAGGCCTGATGGACAATAAGGAACTAGAATTCCTTGAATATCCTAAAAGCCCGGAAGGAATATCGGGGAATCTGAACATTAACGACGTATCCGAAGAGGGAACTGGGGAATAGAAATTTTCGAGCGTCTGCCATTACATACTTGGGAGTGTTTTGAACAATAGGTCTGTGGAAGAGATTCATGTAGTTTTTAGAGCTGATTCGGAGTAATGTTCAAAACATGCTTGTTGCTTTAAGCCTAAAAGCAATAAGAATCCTTTTGTGAAATAAGCTCATGTCCAAAATCTTTATTTCAATAAAATGCATCTTTGTTATCATTTTGAGCAAATATTCTTTTATTCTATACAAACAATTATTCTTAGATTCTTTTATTCTTTGGACTTTCTTTCAAATATTCTTCTTCATTAATGACCATACCATACAAATAATTATTCTTAGATTCATTTATTCTTTGGAATATTCTTTTGTACCTACAACAGGTCTCTAGATATCAACGACATGAGCGACGCCGCTACTGACCCTAAATCTCCTTTTGAGCAAGATATGTGTCTAGAGGGATACCAGGACTTTGAAGATGATAGAGATTGTAGCTTATCTCCTGATTTGTTAAGGATGGTAGAACAAGATGAGAAATAGATCCTACCTTACAAAGGGTCAATGGACATCGCGAGCCTAGAAGAAGAGAAAGAGGTCAAGATCGGAGCCTATATCACCACAGAGACAAAGCAAGACGTCATTGAGTTATTCCAAGAATTCAAAGATGTTTTCACACGATCGTATCAAGATACGCCTGGGCTCCTAAGACGTGTGAGTGCTATTAAGGCTAAGAAAATCTTAGAAAAGGTCCATAAGGGTGTCTGAAGAACACATGCTAATAGTTTTACAATGGCCAGGCAAATCATGAGATTCGGGCACTGCTGGTCCACCATGGAAGGGGATCGTATCAGTTATGCCGTAAATGCCAAATTTATAGAGACAAGATTCTTGTGCCTCCTTCATTTCTTTATAGACTTTCTCTATGTAGGGCATGGATGTTATTGGGCCGATATAGTCAAAAGCTTCTAGCAGACACCGTCATCTTTGTAGTTGTTGATTACTTCACTAAATGGGTGAAAGTCGCTTCATATGCCAATATTACAAAGTCGACAGTCATCAAATTCAAAAAAAAAAAGAGAAGATCATATGCCGACAAGGAATGCCAAAAAGGATCATATCTAACAATGCACAACAGCATGATATCAAAATTTTACAGCTTGTTTAAGATCAGACGGCATATCACCCCAAAATGAACGATGCAGCAAAGGCAGCCAAAAAAATAAAACAAAAAAAATAAAACAAAAAAAAAGATCGTGGGAAAATGACCGAGACTTGTAAATATTGGCATAAGAAATCACCATTTACCCTCTATACTAATCGAACGTCAGCCAAGACCTTCACCGAGGCAATACCTTTCTCATTAGTTTATGGAATGGAAGCGATTTTACCCATTGAAATCAAGATTCCTTCTCTCCAAGCTTCGATTGAGTCAAGAATTGGATGAAGCAGAATGGGTCCAGTTTCAATATGATCAAGTGAACCTTGTATTGCCCCCATACCTGAGACCGTCACCGGAGTCGAGCACGAGGTGTTAACGGACTTAATTCATTAATTAAACAGCTCAAACAAATTATTTTTAAAATTTCTAGACAAACTGGCTAACTGCATCATAGTCGATTAAAAATTCATATCTTGAGTTTCGAAACTCGAAATTAAGATCCATAAATTTTTCCTGAAACTAGACTAACATATCTATCTACTAATTTTTTTCTATAATTTTTGGTTGGGTCGATTAGTACATTTTATTAGTTAAATTCTCCCCTGTTTCAGGGTTCAGCTACTCTGACCCCTGTGTATTACGAATCAGATATCTCTGTGTATAGAGTTTAAATGACTATGTAGTTTGTTTCTAATAAAACTAGGCTCATTAAGGATTTCATACATGTAAGGTAAAACTCCTAATTGTTTTTTTTACAATTTATGGTAAATTTTTAAATTTAGAACAGGGGATTCAGAAATTTCTCTAACCCTATTTCACCAAAACGTAAATATTTCATAAAATAAAAACTCTTTTACCTATTTTGTTTCTTCCAAATGAAAATATATTAATTAAGCTTCAATTACATATTTTATTCATCATCTAATTCTATCTATACTATTTTTAGTGATTTTTCAAACTCACATTACTGCTGCTGTGTGATTCTATTTTATAGCCAATTTCACCATTTTATGGATTTCCATAGATTAGTTAACACATAAAGCATACGTGTTATCAAATATAATCTCGATTAGCCACTCCAATAGCTAATCATTCTCAAACATTTTCATGCCATCCATGAGCTATATCATAAGATTATATACACAAAAGGATTATAATGCTATACATGTCATATTCCCAAAATATGCAAGCCACCATACCGAGATGGTCCATTGATAGTGTGAGCGTGCCTCCGACCGTCCTGATCTCCAAACCGGCTTTTAAAAACTACAAGGAATGGTAGGGAAGGAGTAAGCATAAATGCTTAGTAAGTTCACATGCAAATAAAAAATAACTTAACAAAGCAATTATACCAACCAACATTAGCATAATATCACCAAAACATATATCACATTACTATTCATCATTCATCGTCTTACTACATTATTGTTGTCGTATCAAATCTCAACCCGGGGGTTAAGTACATACCTGTCCAAAGTGCCCATTCCACAACACTTACCAATATGTCACTTGCATCTTGAGTATTCTTCCATTTCACTAGAATTTTACCCGTTGAACACATCGGAATATAACTCGGATACATGGAAAGTTTGCACATAAGTGCCACATATGTAGCCAAGCTACCATGTAACCTGCCCATAAGCGAACTCGGGCTCAACTCAATGAGCTCGGGGGTTTGCATCCATAAGTGAACTCAGACTCAACTCAACGAGCTCGGATGCCTAGATACATCTCACGAACTCGGACTCAACTCAACGAGTTCGGACATTCGCATCCATAAGTGAACTCGGACTCAACTCAACGAGCTCGGATGCCTAGTTACATCTCACGAACTCGGACTCAACTCAACGAGTTCGGGCATTCGCATCCATAAGTGAACTCGGACTCAACTCAACGAGCTTGGATGCCCAAATATCCTAGTCTATTCCTAAGGTTCAACGGGACTTTCCTCGTTCGTACTTCTTTACCATTCTCCTTGGAATACCAATGACGATACTTCGGTAGTCTTTTACATTTTTCACATAATTCATAAAATTTTTGCATGTTGTCCAACAATAACCACAAAGCATAGAATTGCATGATAACAATCATAATATCATATAAATAGCATTAAATGATTTAAAATAACAGTTATATTACAATATTTACATATGAACTTACCTCGTATACGAAAATGGTCATTTTTACCATTTTGTCCATAACTTGGTATTTTCCCGATTTTAGCCCGAATTTCGATTTTCCTTGCTCTATCATTTCAAATATATCCTAATTAGGACTCATATTATTCAAATCAACCCAAAATCATATTTTGGAAAAATTACAATTTTGCCCCTAAACTTTCACATATTTACACTTTTGCCCCAAATCTCGTAAATTAAACATCATCCTATTTTCTTATGTATTATGATATGCTGATCATTTTTCCCTTCTACAGCAACATCCAATTCTCACTCTAACATGTACTTATGAACATTAGGTATTTTTACCGATTATGTCATTTTAGTCGTTTTTACGTAAAATCACTTAGCAAAAGTTGTTTAACACAATCTCAAGCTTCATATTCTACCATAAAACATCAAAATTCATGCATATCATTCATGGGTAAATTTTTAAATATAAACCCTAGCTCAAAATATTGGTAGAAACAGGTAAACCGAGCTACGAGGATTTCAAAAATGTAAAGAACATTAAAAACGGGCATAGAAATCACTTACAATCAAGGCTTAAAAGTGTTGAAACCCTAGCTATGGTGGAGAGCAAAATTTGGCAGCAACTTATGGAGAAGATGATCATTTTTGTGTTATTTTTCCCATTTTATTTCATTAAATATCAAAATGCCCTTCCTTATTAAACTTTCAAAAATTCCATCCATGTCCAATTTTTGTCCATAAACTTAGAAATTGGTAAAATTTCTATTTAAGACCTCATAATTAATATTTCAAAGCAATTTCATACTAGAAACTTCTAGAATGCAAGTTTTGTAACTTATTCAATTTAGTCCCTAACTTCAAATTAAGCACTTTATGCATAGAATTTTTTCACGAAATTTTCACACAATCATGAAATCATATCATAGACCTCAAAATAATCATAAAATAATTATTTATATCTCAGATTTGTGGTTCTGAAACCACTATTCTGATTAGGCCCTAATTCGAGATATCACAAACCTGATTGAATAAAAGTGTTTGAAAGTATCCATCATGGTCAAATGTATCAAAAACAAATGATGCAACTTTATGGCAAGAAGGCTTGCCCTAGAGAATTCCATGAGAAGGACTTAGTTTTAATAAATCGAATCATTTATTAAAAACAATCATTTTTTGAGGTGACCCGATCCCGCCTCATCAAAAAGAATTGGTGGCGACTCCCCTATTCATTTCCATTTTAAATAAGTCAACCCCTTTTAAAAAAAAGTTTTGACACAATCTATTGCAATTTCCATAAAAAAAATCTTTTGATGATTAATTATACTTTAATCATCAATATTTATTCCTTTGATTGATTAATTATGTCGAAAAAAGCAACGTGAATATGAAAATTAACTTTCTCATTAACCCGACAAAAGCACAAAGTTCAACAATATGAATGTAATGGCTCACACTCTTTTTTTATTCGTATATTGGTTTAATTATGGTTTTAGTCAATTTGAATGAGTTAATTGTTAAATTATTCAATTTAGTACGTAAATTCAGTAAAAACCATAATAAATTTACATATCACTTAAAAAACCATAATAAATTTACATATCACTTAAATGCTTAAGATAATCTAAAAAAAAACCATAATAAATTTACATATCACTTAAATGCTTAAGATAATCTAAAACAATCTATCATCATTTTAATAGAAAAATTAATGGTATTATCAATTTGGATCTACTAATAACATTACATAAGTAAATGGACCAAATTATACTAAATTAAAGTAGAAAGATCAAATTCTAAATTTCAATATAGTAGATGAGCAAAAATCATAATTAGACCTATGCATATTCTAAAGGTATGTATCCAAGGTCCTAAGTTCAAGTCCCATTTTATGTAAATGTATGAATTTCAAATTCACGATGGTTGGTTAATTAATTAGTTTGAATGAGTTAACCGTTAAGTTAATCAATTTAGTACTTGTAATAATTGCCGGGCAACACTAATGGGTAGGTAGAAGCCTCCTCCAATGGAAAATTCCCTTTATAATCCCTTTACAAATGGTAAAATTACAAAGAATGATAATGGTGAAATTGCATTAAGAACACTGAAAATGAACCTTTAAAAATAATTGAATCTATTGGAACTACTGTAGTAAAAAATAGCAATACTAGTATTGCATTTGTTGAAAACCACAGCACAACATACACTATAGTTATACATCACTCCTTTGTATTGGCCTTACACTGACACTTCCAATGCGACGCCATGAAAGCACATGTGATATCAAAATGTCACTAAAAAAATTGTCACGTCAATTCCACTCTCATTAAATGATTTCAACTCTCTAGGTTCATCAATCCCAGAACAATCATATTCAACTCACTCAAATCCAATTCACGTTTTAAATTAGACCTACAATCAAGCCCAACACAAATCATCATAAAATTGGACTTGCTCCAAGCTTGGATTTGTTTATAGAAAACCCTCTTCACGCATTCCTGATATGAACGGCACCTATTACAATGAGATCTCCACACTTTTTATGGTGTGAACCCCCACTACAAACCATGACATATTTATACATCTATGTACATAAAAAATAAATAGAAACAACTAATTGCAAATGGTTTAAAGATGTATATTATAACAAAATACGAGCAATTTGATTGTATATCCTTTGGGCTTCACTTTGTCTTGATTTGACTTCCTCAGCACATCTTATAGTCCTTTCAATGTGGTATCCTCCTCCAATGCTCACTTCCCTCTCCAAGTGACTACAATAACTCTCAAACACACTCACATTTACATGCAACTTGAAACCCATCAAAAACAATAATTCAACCTCCAATTTGTTTAATTCTTTTGCTGTCAATCCACCCACTCGTGCAAAGTATGAATTCCTATAATTCCTGCTCAACAAAAAAACACTCAACCCCATTATATTCTTCCTCAAAAAAATGTTCAACTAAGGCCATTAAACTTGGTTTTATTGAAATTTTCATCTTACTACTTTATAAAAATTAAGCAATTAACCTCTCTACTTTAATTTATCAAAATTTGGTATTTGTATTTTTCAAAAATTGAGAAGCTAGTTTAATTGTTGTTATATATGGTTTGTTGATCTGTTGATTTTTGCTAATCACTTTTAGATAAATTGTCGAATTACTAACTTTTTAGGTCAATATTTAACAACCTGTGTTAATTAATTAGACTAATATTTCAATTTTCATTTGTTAAGTAGAGGGACTTTTCTCTATATTTTTTATACATTTGCATTTTAGTCCACTACCCCTTCTACTTTACAGATATAAAAATGCAATTGTTAAATTCTGATTTGTTACAATTTTTCTTTTTTGTTATATGACTATTAATTGAGTATTATTTTTATTTCAATATATCACACTAGTGAACTTAATAAAAGAATTTGAACGGTGTTAGATGGTTAACAACTAGAAATGAATTTTGAAATTAAAAAAAAAAAGTAGAGGCTAAATTCCTAGAAATGAAAGTGTAGGTACTAAAGTTAAAATATAAAAAACTACATGGAGTTGATCCATATTTTAACCGCATCAGTAAAGAGAGTGAGGGAAGCAATACTCACATGTCTTCAACATACTTAGAAGCCACCATCATGGTCGTAATGAGAAGCCTATGCAATTCCGAGCAGTAATCCGAAACCCAGGATTTTCCTCACAAAACCAATCGATATATACATATGCCACAACATAAACCGACGGTCCGGCCTTGGTATATCAGAAAATTCTCTCTAGGTAGCATTGAACCGTCATGTCCGGTGCTTCATGGCAATCGAAAACTTTGCTCCTAAAATGTCTTTGTCTCAATGTCTGTCGTCCACGGTTCTTGGCATCAATCCTTTCGTTCCTAACCATTGTTCTCTCAATAAGAGAAGCAAGAACAGTGATCACCAATGGGTTATTCCCATCGTTCTTATAGGAATAAGAATAGAGATCGAATAGAAGCTTTCTTGGGGAAATTGCAATAGAAGATGAGGATGACGATGATGAAGTAGCCATTTTGGGTTTTACAGAAGAGAGGATTGAAAAGAAATGTGAGGTTTTAATGAGAATTTTATAGAATGAACTTAGCTGAGAAAGGGTATTGGTTTTCTTGAGGGCCCCCATTTGGGAGGTTGGTGGTGGAAGCCGGCCAAAAATAATAACGAGAATTACTTTGTTTTGGGTAAATTATACCAACATTATATTTCACTTAGTTTTAAAATTTTCAAAATAGTAATTGAATTATTCAAAAATTCTTATTTAAGTTATTGGGTTATTAAAATTGATGTTATATGTAGAAGGGAGCAATTTTAGGTTAAAATCGACTAAATCAATCTAACTGATTTAATCTATTTTAGTTTGGTTGGTTTTTCTTGTAACATCCCCCTACCCGAGACCGTCGCCGGAGTCGAGCAGGAGACATTACAAAACTTATCTTAGCACTTAAACAGTTTTCGTAGTAAACTATCTATCTGCGTCACGGTCGCTAAAAAAATCATATCTCGAGTTACGAAACTCGAAATCTAATTCTGTAAATTTTCTCTAAAACTAGACTCATATATCTACTTACTAATTTTTTTCTAGAATTTTTGGTCAGGCCAATTAGTACAGTTTATTAGAAAAAGTCTCCCCTATTTCAGGGTTCGGCTACTCTGACCCTTGTGCACTACGAATCAAATTTCTTCCTGTACAGAAATCCAATGACTATGCCATTTGTTTCAATTAAAAATAGACTCAATAAGGAATCCATAAAAATAAATTTTGAGTCCTAATTCTTAATACACAATTTATGGTGAATTTCTAAAGTCAAAATAGGGAATTCAGAAATTGTTCTAACCCTGTTTCACCAAAACATAAATATCTCATAAAATACAACTCTTTTACCTATTTTATTTCTTCCATATAAAAATAGATTCATTAAGCTTCAATTACAAATTTTATTCATTATCTAATTCACTTTATACTATTTTTGGTATATTTGCAAAGTTGGACTACCGCTACTGTCCAAATCTATTTTAGTATAAAATGTTGATAACTAAGTTTATAACATCTTCATTTCTTCTCTCTACAATATTTACCAACACTTCCTCTTATTACTCTTCACTAACATATCAAAACATACCATACTTAAGGTTTTGGTAACATTTACAAAACATACCAAAATATCACTTAACAACTTAGATACTTTCAAAATGACCAAAAGACATCCTAGGTACAATGCCATTTTCCAAAAAGATAGAAACTTCACCAATTTGAGTTTGGGGATCGGCTTGTATGCTGAGTCCTTATACTTTTGTACCTAGCCTGCGCACGGAAACAAACCGTACGCTGAGAATACTCTCAGTGGTATTTCTATAAACAATAGCTTAATCAACTTTAAAACATGGTAATTCAAACACATTATTGCTATTATTCAATATCAATCAGTACTTTAATAACCTTTACTTTATTTACCCTTATTAACATAACTCGGACACTGACGGATACACGGATCCAATCCATACTCCGGGATAAGCACATAGTGCTTCATCGGAATAAATCCGGAACTTTAACATTATAGTACACAAAGTACTTCATCGGAACAAATCCGAAACTTTAACAGTAGTCGACACATAGTGTCTCATCGACTCAATGTCGGAATATCCCAATACTTCCAATTCCTATGACATGTCAACTACATCCGACTAGCCCGACACTGTTAATAGGGTATTCAAAATCACATTCATTTCAATATGGTAAAAATACTTACCTCATTCACATTTTCATACAATATAAATATCAAATATAGCAATAACGATTAAGCTCGGTTTATAGAAATACAAACCACTATTTATCGAATTTAATCGATATCTTCGTTCACTTTCTCTTTTCCCTTCTTTGATGACGTATCCGGTGCTACGTTTGCTACTAACAATCATACAATTAAAAATCATCAATATATTAATTCATAAAACACATTTTCACTTTCTACCAAACTTTTACAAAAATTCCAATTTCGTCATTTTTCCATTACTAATCTTTTTTTTCTTTAACTTAAGCTTCATATTCTCTTTTAATCAACTCATTAACAATTTCTAACTCATAAAATTCATTATAAAACATAAATTTTGAGCTCTATTCAACTTAGTCCCTATTTAAACCTAACTTAGAAATTCCTTTAACTAATCACTTCTAACTTCAATTTCTATCAATTTAACCCATAAAAGCTCAATTTATTCAACTAAATTAATATCTAAAAATTCTCTATTTTTCTTCATTTTAACCTCATACATGTAGAACTTTGAATTAGGCATCCATAAACATAAAAATCATAAGAAAATAAGCTAAAACAACTTACCAATCAAACTTTAGGGCCTTAATCCTTAAATTTCCCTTTTTTATTTCTTTCTTTCCTTTTTCTTTCTTTCACGTTTGCTCTCTGTTAGTCTTTCTATCTTCTGTTTCTATTTTATCAATTTTATTTATTATACTATTATTAACCTATAATAAATATAAAACTAACATGTGTAATAGCTATAACATAAAATATCTTGTAGCTATTACACATATATACCAACTATTACACACGTTATTCAATATTAACACACACATGGCACTTAGGGTCTAATTACTAGATTAGTCCCTTTTACTTCTTTAATCTATAATTAAACTTTTATTCCTTATGCAATTTAGCCCTTTAAACTAAATCCAAGCTACTTCACTTAATTAAACACTAAATAACCATTCAACTATAATTCATAAATATTTCTAATAAATATTCATGAATAAATTTCACGGAAACAGTACTCAAGACTCAATTTTCGATACCGTAACTTTCGGTTCATTACATTTCTATTAAAGGTTCGATTATTTCAATCAATTATCGATTTTTGAATTTTCAAATCGACCCAGTAAAAAAAAACTAACTTAATTTAATATTTTTTAAATTGTTTAAGTCCAATAACCTAGCTCAATAATTAAAGTCGGTTAACTGATCGACCTAAAGTCAATTTGGTTATGTCGGTTTTTTAAATCTAATTTAGTCGGGTTGTTTTTGTAGATTATGGTTGGTTAAGTCGGTTTAATAAAAAAATCAACCTAATCAACTAAAAAAATAGAATGCTCTCCCCTATTTGTATGGCTTTTTCTATTTACACTGCCTGTACCAATCGAAAGCTCTCATTCCTCTTCTCTTCTACCGTTCAAGTTTTTTTCATGAAATACCTGTAAACATGAAAAATTTGTGGATCAAAATCTAAACAACTTTTTTCTCTTATCTTTGACATTGATTGTCAAATCGACTTGAATCTAAGGTATTTTTTTCTACTCATCGATGGATACTAATCCACCTTACCGATAATTGAATTGAAGCTAGAGCTCACTAGCTGGACTTTTTAAAAAGAACTTAACCCAATGAGTTAAATAAAAACTTCAAAATAATTCAATAACAATTTTATAACTTTCTGAAGTTAAGTGATCAAAATATAAACTTATTAATAGTTTAATTAACTTCGATACAATTTTTTTTTATAGATTTGAATACTTCCACTTTGTAAAACCACAGTACAGACAAACCCAGCTAAGCTTTCAACATCTTTAAAAAATCACCCAGTTTTTCTGTATATTTATCCCTTTAATCCCTCATTGGTGAAATGAAAATAGAGCTCGCCGACAGTGGGTTCAAGAGTATGAGTGAAAAGAGCCGACTAGTTTTTTTCCCTTTTTCCTGGTCCTAAGGCTTTCGGAGTTTGGACCCACAATATTAGATTGGCATCATTAGCTATGTCAATTCGATGGGTGAAACTAGATTTAGTTTCGGTGAATTTAAATAGTCTTAATTTAACTAGTATTAGTATTTTTGTCATAATAAGAGAATGTAGAATTAAGTACGCTGAAATTTATTATCTTTTTATTTAATAATTAAAAGGAGTTTACGAATAATTTTTGACATTATATTAAAAAATAAAAATAAAAAATCGTGAATAATTTTTTTGATGTGCTTAAACTGGCATCTAGACTTGGTGTGCTGTGAAATCTGAAAAAACAAGAGTCCAAGTGTAGTGCTTTCCGGTTACACGTGCTGTATCTACTTATTGACTTCTCCAAGTCATCAAATCTTGGTTTTCTACATGTAGTTGTACCACGTGCTAATTTCTTCTTCTGTTAAATATATTATCACATATATAATAATATATTAATTTATCATTTTTACGTAATACTTTCTAAAAAATAAATTAATAATTTAACAGTTTTTGTTTAGATTAAAATTGAAATTTTAAATTTCGAATTTCGAGAAGTATGAGATTAACAATGATCTAATTGAAAAATATGGACTACTCTATAACCGTATACATAGTACAAAACTAATACCATAATTTATCTAAACATTTTGGGTCAAGATTAAAATTAAACTATTGGGACTAATAAATGAATTTGACCTTGATTTTTCCACAGCTTTAAATAGCTTTAAGTATTTATCTCTAGATCAAATGGTAAAGAGTTTGAAGTTTTCTAAATAAAGTATCGAATTCAAGTCTTATATAACAAAAGAAAAACTATAAAAGCGTTATATATCATTTCATAATCAAACTCGATTTTAACTTTAAATTTAATCGAAATTCAATATAAAACGTTTTACATTTCATACTTCTTTCTTCTTGCTGAGCTGATATCGAATCTTGGTTTCATATATATTTGCATGTTACTCGAATGACACAATGAAACAAATCAAATTGCATTGGGAAATCCTCACATATATATATACCAAAGATTTTCATATATTAGTACCAATTGATGTTTCATATAAAAGAAAGTATATTGTATAATTATGCAAGTGGCCAAACACTAAAATTATGATTATGATTAATCTCTATTTTAGATTCTAAGCATCAAGTGGGATCATAAAAAAATTAAATAATGGAACAAAATGATTATCCAGTCTTGCAAATAGGGTCAAGTTGAGTTTTCATTATAAACCAAATAAAAATTTGCAAACATTGAATATTTGAAGGGGATCTTGTGTTAAAGATCATGGTCCACTTGGGAAAAATCTTACCGAAATTTGAGGTTGTGGCTAATTATATTAGTTTATATTTTTATGTTATTTTTTTAATACTAAAAAATACTGTAACTTAGTCGATTGAGTCTTAACTTGATTGGTATGGGTATTGTTGCCAATGCAAGAGGACGTGGGTTTTAGTGCGCTGAAGCGTATTATCCTCCTATTTATGGTTGGGGGGTTATAGGTACTTGTAGACATTTTATAAAAAAATAGCAGATATTATCAGAACTTATAATAAGATTGAAATTCAAAATATATATATTAGAATGTGATAGGAATGACAATTGTCAAGAATGGTGGGGTTTTCATTAAATTACAATTTTTTTAATTAAATTATTTGATAGTTTTCATTTTAAGTCATTAGATTATTAAATCGATGTTATGTCTTTTTCTTTTTCCATTGATTGCATCAATCAAAAGCTCACTTTCTCTTTCTCTTCTACAATTTAGTTTTTTTTTCATGAAACAACTTTTGAAATCACGAATTTGCGAACCATTCAAATAATTTTTTCCTCCGATCTCCAACACTAATCGTCAGATCAACTTGGATCTAAGTCGATTGGAGTTCACTAGCGAAACCTTCAAAAAAAAACTTAACAACCCAAACTCAATAACTTAAATAAAAACTTTTGAATAGTTCAATGAATTAAATGAAAACTTTCGAATAATTTAATGATCAAATTATACATTTTTTAATTAAGTGAACAAAACAAAAACTTACTCATAATTTAGTGACTAAGGGTATAATTTACCTTTTTTTTTAAATTGCACCCTTATAAATTTTAAGTTAGATCGAAACAAGTTCAAGTTATTTAGCCAAATTTGATATAAGAAATCCTATCATTTTTCATACAAAATTATGCAAACTATTAACTAGATTTACTTGAGATTCAATTACAGTTTATAAATACAAACACAATATAATCATAGTACAATCACAAATTCATATTCAATCAACAATAAAAATAAAATAAAATTAGAGATAATAAAATTCAAACCGTCCAATGAATTTAAACCGTTCTACTTCAAATGGAGTGGATTTTAAAAAAAAAAAGTGGATGCAGATAGATTTTTTCTTTTGGATAGTTGGTTTGAAGTGGTTATGGTAATTACATACCTCGTTCCATCCTACTCCACTATATAAAATTATCATTTTATCCTTATTTTATGTTTAAAAAGGTAAATTAAATTGAAATGGATCGAGGTGGGATAGGCAAGAATGGATACATCCAATGTCCATAAAATTAATAATGGTTTCAAGATATTATATTGATAGTAGAACGGAATTGGTGGTAGAGCAGAGCGTGTCAGCTATGGAGTGAATATGGATTTAATAATATCCACTCTCACCCCATTCTATTATTTCTCTAAATCAAATCAGTATATATTAAAAATCAAAATAACCTATACTAAAACAATTAGATTGATGAAAGTAGAACACACATAAAAACAGTAGAATGACAATTACCACGTTCTTTGTTATCTCTATGAAAGATAATGTGAAATTTCTTCATTTGCAGTTTGAACCGACACTTATACTTAACCACCCCATTATTGAACCAAACAATTGAGATAGGCCCAACTCCCATCAAAATTCAGGCTCCAAATCACAGCCGGGCCACACAATTTGCAAATCAATCCCCATTCTTTCATGTGATCCACAATTTTTGCTGATATCATATCTTGATTTTTCTTTTGAACGAGATGTCATATCTTGATTCAAAATTATTGCACCTATTACACTAACTATGCAATCAAAGTACAAACACATAGATACCTTAAATGAGTAAAATCAAACTATTATAGCACAGTTAGATATAAACATGTTAAAACATGTAGAATTAAATTATCACAGTACAAATAAATAAAGATTAAAAAATTTTAGATGAAATCAACTAACTGGACTAAAACCCACAAATGACATCAGCATGTTGTGAGACTTTAAAACCCATACAGTCTTTTAAATTGTTGATTTTGCCGCAAAATAGAAAATGGGAAAAAGTTGCTTGTTAGATATTATTACTATCCTTATACAATATAAATTAATTAAATATAATAGTAATTGTTATTATCTAAATAATAACACTTGTTATAGTATATGAATGCTTTACTTTTCAATATCATATTTAATATGAACATTTTAATTTCAATCATAATAATGTCAAACACTTGAAATTAACAAAATTACATTTTTTAAAAGCATTTCGAAACCACAAAACAACAATGTTGATCAATTGGCACTTCGTACTTGAGTTTAGCATTTTTTTTATAATATGATACTTTTATTTATTTATTTTGCAAAAGCTATACATTTTGGTATCTAAAAGTAACAGTGTTAACTTTCTAATATTTAATTCTAGTTTTAAGGTTACTTTAATGAAAGTTAATCTCTAATTAAACAAAGCCTTCAAACTATATTTAACAAATTAAGTAAATTCGCAATTGATACTAAATTTATTTTATTAACAAAACCATCAAAATCCAGACCTAATAATATCAGCAATTAATCAAATCAACTTTAAAATTTAAATTAAACAAAAAAAAATTAATTTTATTACTTTTAAATACAAAAATATATAACTTTTGTTAAATATAAATATCACATTAGAAATAGGCTGTTTGTTTCGTCTTCCAGAAGGAAAATTTGTGGGGTTTTGAGCTTACTATATTTTGGGTGATTTTGCACAACAAAATATAGCATCTCATCAACCTTAGTCCAAATGGGGGCATCACATGTTCACAATAAATGGGGCATCAATGCCAAGTTGAATATTTATCTAACCCCAAAGAGATAAACATGTACCATGATCCCATAAAAAAATTAATGTCCGACAATAAAATTAATAACTTTCTATTAAATTTAAATATATGGCATTCTAATATTCAAAGTTATGTGTTAAAAAGTTTTAAATTGATAATATCATTAATGATCTTTTGTTAATTTAAGCATGTGTCATTCTAATATTCAAATGTTTAATGTTAAAATTTTAATTGATAACAAATGTTTGAATTTAACATAAATTTTTTTAAATCACATAATTCCAAAAAGGTGTATTGTAATTACCAAAGAGCTGAGGTCAGTGCTTGTGTAACACCAAAAAATTGACATTTATCAATAGGCTACGTTGAATGTGATCTTCCAATGACGAGATTCCTTTTGGATAATTTAAGGAACAAAAGCCAATATGCTAAAATCCAAATTCAATAAAGCCATTTTGATGATGACCAACTCTACAAAAAAAAAAAAGCCATTAATGCTAAAACAAAAATGGTCCACCGGCATTTGCTGAGAATTATAACAAAGCTTTCAATTGGCTCACGGTATTAGATCCAACACTTACAAGCCCAAGTTTGCAATTTGACCTATTGGGGAATGTGACTGGCAAGACTTGAACTTTGGCATTTGGGCGCCGACTAAGAACTTTAACCACTTGCTCCATCGGGTGGTCTTGAATTGTTGCATCAAACAAATGCAACCCCACCCCATTAACTTGGCTGAAATGCTTTGATTTTCTGCCTTGCCAATTTTCCATCAAT
The DNA here is from genome assembly GCF_007990345.1 of Gossypium hirsutum. Classification (NCBI taxonomy): domain Eukaryota; kingdom Viridiplantae; phylum Streptophyta; class Magnoliopsida; order Malvales; family Malvaceae; genus Gossypium; species Gossypium hirsutum. Next base: position 76,942,194 of record NC_053435.1, read on the forward strand.
TAGCCTAAGGAAGATCCATGAAGTTGGGACCAAATTAGAATTAGAAACCAAATATGCGCATAAGATTAAGAAAGTTAAACAACTTATATTCTCCAAATAGGAGAAAATGATCAGTGGATACTTGATGTTCTTTTGCTTTCAAAGTTCAAGGTTCTAAAATTTCATTGAAAAGCATTTGATTCCCATGCCATCTATTTCCCCTTTTTCTTTTTTCCCTTCACTTTGTTCTACTTTTCAATGGATTTATATGGCAAAGGCCTAAGGGAATCGGAGTCACTCAAAAAAGGATATATAATCTTTCTATTTCAAGGCCTACCGACCCTTCAATTTCAATAATAAAACCCATATGGTTTCTCAATTTTAGTCTGGCCCAAGGCTAAACAACATTTATCAAACAAAAAGGGTTTAGTTGCATCAGACATCTTAAATTAGTCTCCAAACTTCAAAACGTTCCAATTAAACTTTTGAAGTATCAATATTATATCAATCAGGTCATTTCCTTAATCGTCAACTTGGGTATTAAACGTTAGCTCAAACCTAACATGGAGCATATTTAAAATATATTGATCAAATTTTTAACACGTTTGTACCTATAGAGGATTCTTTTGTTAAAGTAAGGAGACTTCACACAGATACGGTGGAGAGAAAGATTTGAGCAGAATCAAAAAACAAATAGTTGTGGTGATGAAAGCAATAGGCAACTAAAGAAAAGTAATAGTTACTATAGTTGTTGTGATTGTTTAGAGAAAATTATAGAGAATTTAGAGTACGCTTAAGTTTGCCAAAATATCAAAAAATCCCAAATGAAATGTTCAAGCCTCTATTTTTAAGCCCTAGAAGGAAGTTATTAACGAATGGTTACAGAAAAAAGTAAGAGTTAACATGCTAAAGTACTAGATAATGGGATTGAAAGAAATCAGTGAATGTATTTCTAAGAAAGAGGGCAATTAAAAATATCAGGCGAAAGTTACACTCACGTATCATTTTTGGTAAGTAAAATGTTACTTGTATGATCAAATACAAGTGTACTCTCTATTTACCAAAAGGGAAAGCACTTGTATTTCATGAAAAGGTTAAGAAGTATACTCCTTAAAAATGTCCGCATTTTGAACCTCCAAGATATCTCAAAAATGGAGCAACCTAAGAACCTTCTTTCCCATGTTAGTTCTACAACCTTTGCTTAGTTGTATGTCTTCCTCCACTTTTAATTAAGTAATATGAAGTATGAAACTACCAGGGAGCTTTTCACATTGTGGAGTGAGAGCGTTGTTAACAGGGAGACACCTTGCAAGGAATTATACTTCCTAGGCCTACTGCCAATAGTGGTGGAGCCAACAAGAGACCTAGGGGTGGCCTCTCTGGATTTAAGATTTTTCAGTTTTCCTCTTTATATACATACTATACCCCTCCCAAAGATAGAAGTTGGCTCCTCCAATATTTTTATAGTATTAAAAACAATATTAATAAATTTATTCTTGTTAAAAACAAAGAAAAAATTATTTTGAAAAAACCAAATTTGAGGAGTAAAAATTGGAGTATGAAAAGAGCCACTACTTTCCTCATCTCTCCTCCTTGTAAAAATTGGAATAGAAAAAAAATTTTAGGTAACACATCTAATTTTAGTTCGGCCTTCTTAAAATTAACATCCTGACTCCACCACTGACTGCCAATAGAAGTGTTAGTAACAAAAAAAAGAGCATTTACAATCCTAGCACATAGACAATTGTTCATTCAGTAAGCATATGCGTATTAATTTTTTTTAGGTATCATTCATGTTCGTTTTATAATTTATGTTCGGAAATTCGAAATTATCCCTCTTAACAATGCTGTCTTCAAAATTTGCATCTCCCCTTAAGAGAGTAATATACATTACCTCTACATTCATTACTAATTGATAAAATAATATTATCGACGCATTTTAGATATACTCCACGTAAAATTCAAGCTATTTTTCAAAAAATTATTGTTGAAACATTTATCATTCCTTTCATTATCATTTCATAAATCAGAGTTGATAGGCAACAAAAACAAAACCCTAATTATTTAAGGTGGTTTAGATTTTGTACATAAAAGCATGTGGCCATCTCATCGTCCAAGCGTTTCGTTCCCCAATCATACACTCTTTTATATATATCTCTTCATTAAATACAATGTGGCTGCACCTGCCCTTTCACATTCAATTAAGGATGCTGCTGCAAATAGCTTAAACGTGAAAGCCCCTTTGAGGTCTCTTTCCACATTTGGCTGCAACGAAACAACCAATTGCTTTTATCTGCTTTGATAAAATTTCCCTATAAGGCTCATAAATATATTGTTTATTTCAAACAAGTCCACTTTGAATTTTCATGTAATCATTGTCAAACTATAAATATGTAGGTAAAAGTATCATGGAAGCCCTTGTACTAAGAGTCAGATTGCATTTTGCCCCTTCTACTAAAAGAATGAGCAAAGTAGTTTCTATACATCAAATCAAAGAGCAAATTGGTGCTTCTGTTAAAAATTTTATTTATTTTTACTATTAAAAATTAGTCTATGTACATTAGAATGAGCTACAGGTGGGACACACCGTGTAACTTTATGGTTAAGTCACATTAATTTTTAATAGTAGAAATGGATGAAATTTTGAAGAAAAAAAACTAGTTTACTCTTTAATCTAACATACAGAGACTAATTTGCTCAATTTTTGAATAAAGGAAGGAAAACTGCAATCTAACTTCTAATATAAAGGCTCTATGGAACTTTTATCAAATATATATGTATATTGATTAGGAAATCATGTACCAATCAATAGGACAATCTAATTAGGAATTTCATATCTTTACGTTATTGAAATTAAGGAATTAGTTTTTTTATTTTAATTTATCAAAATTTGGTTAATTAGTGTATTTTATAAAAACCGAAAAGTTGGTACAATTGAATAATACTCTCAAACCTTGTCGTTAATAGTTGACTTAAAACTGGTAACTTTATATATATATATGCATTCAAGTATTTAGTAAAAACCAACAATTTAGACAATTCTTATGCTACAAACTAACAAAAATTTGATCGAATTTTAACACAATTAGCATTGTTGTTATTATAGTAATTTGGAACACATGAACTCAAACACACTTAAGCGCATTTTTTTTCCTATTTAAGGGTTAGAAAGAAATTATAAGTTGTAAAAAATAATTTTCCCATTTTATAAACTACAAAAATCAAAATTTGAAGGGTCAAACATTAATTTGTGTGGCATTACTAAGCATCGAAAATTTAGATAATAATTTAGATGTTGATTGGATATGCATTAAATTACAATATTAAAAGTAAGATATTGATTGGTTGAATTTTTAAATTAATTTATTGAAACCTTGAAAATTCACATTTTTTTTCATATTTTACACAAATACAAGTTTTGAGGTAAGGGAAAAGGTTGAGAACCCTCTTGGTAGCTTATGGGAGAACCTTTAATAATATTACAAATTCAAAGACAATAATTTGCAAACAAAACAAAGCTTTGTAATAAAATAAAATAAAAAAACATATAATCAACCACTTGAAACTAAAGAATTATAATCCAAGTTCATGTTTTTTCTTTTTCTTTTTGTGTATAAATAAAGGCACATTGAAAGCTTAACTCTTTGAACTAGAAGCTGGCGGTTGTTGCATTTGTTGACACATAGCAGCCATTCTACTATAAGCATCCATAGTCATCGGTTGTGATTGACTAGCAAGGAATGTAGATAAAGGGTCTGTCATTGAAGCAGCTTGTTGTAACCGATCATTGTTGTTAGAACCATCCCAAGGTGTATTCATTGTCATAAAAGGATTAGACAAAACAGGTGAGATACCAATGATGTTTGGTCGGCCCATGAAATTCATGTCCATAACACTCATCCCCATTCCCATCGGTGCCATCATCGACATTTGAAGTTGGTGTTGCAACATCATCGATGGTAAGTTCATCCTACTCATCATTTGGACTTGTGCTTGTAATTGTTTTAAGTATTCAATCACTTCATCTAACATTGAAGCTTTGTCTGTCTGTAAAATGGTAATAAACATTAAGATTATATCAATGTATTGCATGCATGACCAAGTCTTGTGTCATTAGTTAGCTGTTTTTCAAAGGCAAATGACAGATTTTCAGACATGTCGAGGACCAAATAAGGGGCCTACCATTAAAGGGTATTTATGTGGTAGCAGGTGATTGTCGCCACACCTATCAACCCTCTGTCCAAGTTGTCCCCCTTTGGCAAATGTGGCTTAGGATCATTTGCAACAGTCCCGAAATTCCAACAAGCAATTTGTAGGTAATATATATATATATATTTTTTTGGGGGTGGGGGGGGTGGGGGGATGGGGTTTGGACCACATACATGTAATATGTTGTTCTATGTCTAAAAGATAGATCTCCTAATCATGTGAAGTAAATGTTGGATTTTTTTTATTCATGGGATTTATTTATATATATTTAAATTACCCATATTGAATAACTTGCTCTATAAAATATGTATATATACATACCATCTAAGATAAGGATAAGCTTGTGGATTGGGTTTTAGCTCATTTGGTATAGATATTATTATCAGTACAAAAGGACGTGGATTCGAATGCGTTGAAGCGCATTATCCTCTTATTTAAAGATAGGAGAAGAGTTACGGATAGTTCTAAGTATTATATCAGAAATCAAAAACTAAAAAAATTGTGATTAAATAAAAATATGAAACCGGAATAACTTACAAATAACATATTAAATAATGAAAGAATTATTATTATTTTTTACTTTTTTTGTCAATAATCCATGAAAAGAACCCAAAAAGAATCTAAAAATTATGAAAAAAAATTTCAATTTTCCTAAAATACTTGTTTGTAGACCACCAAAAAAATGTAAATATAATATAATATAATATAATATAATATAATATGATATAATATAATATAATAATAGAAAAAACGAAAATAAGACCCCACGAAATTATTGGCTGACAGTGAAGTGTAAGAAGACTTCCAAAATAACACCAATAAAAGTATATTATTTGATTGGTCAGCCTTTTTTTTATTCTTCCTTTTATTTTCTCTATTATTGTATATATTAGGTGGGTCTATTTATTTAAGGATCTTTCCTAAAATCTTTCCAATATTGTTTTGAGATAAATAATTTCGAATTTTGAATAAAATTAAGATGACAAATATAAAAAATAATTTTTATTTTTAAAAGAAAATTTCAAATACAAAAAAGAAAACACTTATAGGATAAAGTCTGTATTTTGTAAGTAGAATATATATATATATTATCATGTGCAGTACTGTACTCACGCTTCTTTTGACCATAGCCAGTGTTTGCAGGGTTTTTAATTGAACTGCATGGATTTTTATTTATCAATTCAACTTGTCTATTTCCTAAAATGTTTAATATTTTTTATTTAAATTTATATTAAAAAACTTAAATCTATTGAAAAATAAAATAAAACATACCTTGCTTGAATTAGGTACCAGTTTCTGTAATGTTTTCATCCTTTGATTTATCTTATCTCTTCTTTTCTGAGAAAATCCAAAAAAAAAAAGATAAATATTCATTATAGAGAAAATTAAAAAAATAATATTTATTGAGCATATTTAGAAAAAGTGAAGTTACTTTTTTATATATGCTTTTTTTTACCGAGCACTCACAGTTTGGCAACTAGCCTAAATATCGAATCCAATCGTTGACTCTGACTATTTTTTTAACTCAAAAAATAAATAAATAAATTTTTATATATTATAAATTTAAAGAGTGTTAAAAATGTCATGAATAGAATAATTAAATAAAATTTTGATGCGAATTAATTTAGTGGGAATAGACTTACACGTTCAGATTGGTTATGGATAGCTGCAGCTCTGCTCCTTTTTGTTGAAATGGAAGATTTCATAGTTTCTTTTTTGTCTTCCTCACCTGTCTCCTCCTTTAACACCCAAAATTTAAAAATAAAAATAAAATCAAATTACATGCACATGCACATGCAATAATAAATAATAATATTGATTGATTATGGAGTTCTATGAGACAACAGACATGTCCCGATAATGTGTTTTTGTAAGACAAGAAAATAATTGTAATAAATAATCGAATAGGACTTTGCCTGAGGTTTACTGTGAGAAGCTGAATCATGATCATTATCTGTTGCAGTCTTCGTGTTTTCAATGGAACCATGTGAAATAGAAGTGAAACCAACACCAAAATCTTTGTCGTACGTATCGATGGTCACGTTCCGGTGACTGTCTCTTCCGAACGTGGCACTGGCACTTGCGCTTTGTTCCCATTCCGGTGGTGCTACTTGTACACGCGCCGCCTTTGCGCGTTTCCTTGTGACATCGTCTTGTGTATTAACCGTCCCACTACAGGATCCTACCCTAGTGGAACATCCCATCATACAAGTTCCACCACCACCAAGATCCGGCATAGATTCCAACACGTGTACGGTGGTGGTCTTGTCTTCTGAACAAGGAACTAAAGCATCCATAGTCATAGTGGCTGATGAAGACACCGCCGCCGCCGAAACACGGTGGCGGTCCAACCATACCAATTCATCCCCACCAACACCTACAGAATCCTTACTACCATATGGAAAACAAGTAGCCTGGTTCACTATAGACTCTAAAGTGCCACCGCCACCGGCTCTTGGTTTATCCCAAGTGGTGGCGTTTAGTTGTTTAGCCACCGCACGTGGCGGACCTAAGCTGTGCATGGCTAGTTGCCCATTTTCCCATGTTAATTCAGCAACTTCATAATCTAACCTGCAAAAACAAAATCATGCACCACCGTCAATCAAAACCATAAATTAACTTGCACGTTATGTAAATAAAAACGAAGGGTTTTTCTCTTTTGTGTACATGGGAACATCAGGGGCAGTGGAATTTGAGTTGAAGCGGAACGAGTGATGGCGAGTGGTGAGTGGATTGTTGTCATCCAGTTCCCAACTCGGAACACACTGACTCATTTTCTAACAAAATCCGTTTTGCTTGAAAAATTTTCAAGTCTTAATGGGATTTGAGAATGGATTCATATAATATAGTGGGTACTGAGAAATAAATGGTGTACCCCCACCCCCCATAGTCTTTATGATTGTGGAGATAAGAATCAAAATGAATTGATGAGAGAGAAAGAGAAAGGATTCTGGTCCATATATGGTAAAATAGTTAAAATGGGAAATTAGGAAATGTTGAAAATAATAAGTGTCGATTTTTTTTTTAAAAAAGTTCGTCAACTTTGATTTTGAAAATGAAAACGAATAGGGGAGTTGTCGCCACTCTTTTTTAATAAGATGTGATCGGATCACCTCAAAAAGTAGTTGTTTTAATAAATTGTTTTGTTTTACTAAAATAGCGATTTTGGTCTACGAAATTCAAAAAAATGGGTTCCGGAGTTTATTACGTACGAGGAAGGATTAGCACCCTCGTAACGGCTAAAATTGGTACCTAATTGGTTAATTAATGTCTTAATGTCGAAAGTTGAAAACCCGAAAAGAATTTAAAAATACGATCCTCCCTTTTATTAGTGTTAATTTTACAAAAAAATGTTTGGATAAACTGAAGCAGATGTTAAAGACCTTCTTGTCCCGAAGTAACAAAATGTCACATCAAGTACGTTAGGACACGACATTTTAAACCCTCGAGAATAAGCTTATCCTTTGATAATCAAAACTCATACATTTTAATTTTAAACAGATATTCGGTCATTTGGGTCAAATGAGAAAAATCGAAACCCAGTACTTTAGGGCACAATCTCTCGAATTTCCAAATACGAAATATTGCATTTATTAAAGAATTTTTTTTATGAATTTAAGGTGAAAATTGATATAATATTTAAAAATGGTATGCAAATCAAATATTATGCTAACGAATGACAACAGTATGAGTGTACTAATAAACGATTCATAAGATACTATGACAATAATCGCGTAACATATATCAATTTAAACCAAGATTAACAATTAAAGAAAAATAAATGCATAATAAAATAAATAATAACAATAACAACAAAATGAGCCTCAATCGAGAAGAAACCAATTCTTAAAACAAAATAGGACGAGTGAATAAATGAATAAATGCATAAAAAGATATTGAAGAATGTGAAATAATAAAAATAAAGGGCCAAATTTATAAAATAAAATAATTTTAAAATTGGGTCAAAAGATATACATAGATAAATGATAAACTAAGATACATACATATATATATATTAGATAAATAGGTATATATATAAAAAATAATAGCAATAATATTGAAAAAATAATTAATTTAATAACACGATAATAAAAAAATAGTTAAATGTGAAAAACAACAAAAATAGTAATAATAATATTAAGTTAATCAATTTAATAAATAAATAACAAAATTAACAAAGAAAGGATTAAATCAAAATTAAAATGAAGTTGTAGGGATAAATAATAAATAAATAAAAGAAAAGGGCAGAAAAAATGAGCAATAATGAAACAAGCGCGAAGGTGGAGGACTAAATGGGAAATTATTCCTATTCCCGAAACGGCGTAGTTCACATGGGGACTGAAATGGAATAGAAATAGAATTCTAGGGTACAATTAAAAAGATAAAACAACGTAATAGGATCAAATTGAAACTAGCCTCAAATGCGGAAGGACTAGGGGCGCAAATAGACCCCTAGTCCAAAAACACGCGGATCCTAGACGATTTTCGGGTCGAGTCACGCGGGTCAAGGTGAAACGGCGCCATTTTGAGGACACTGAAATAGGCTTTAAACGTATAAAAGTCAAAAAAAATTTAAAATTTTTCATTCTATTCGGGTTTTAAAAAAAACTGAGTGGGGCGCTTTGATTTCTCTCTGGGGTCCCCGATTTTTGGTGATCGGACCACCGTCCATCCGTTGTCAGCGACTGCCTCATACGGCTACCGGAGATATAAAACTGGCCCCTTTCCAACCCTTTTTTAATTCCCTTTTTAACCCTAAACTTATATTTAGGGATGAAAACCCTAAAAATGAAAAAAACAATCGACCACTCCCCTCGTAAACCCTTGTATGCGTGCCTTGAAACCCGAACAAAACTCCAAAGAGTTTTTGGGGTTTCCACGACAGAAGAAAACTCCGATGGTGGCTGAGGACGAAGAAAATGGTGAGTCTCCTTTATGTATTGCTATTTTTGTGAGATATACATGAAAGAATGAAAAAGAAGAACAAATCACCTTCAATCTTTTTCTCTATTGATATTCTGTGTATTCGTTTTTTTGTGTTCGTTCGAAAAAAAGGGAACCCCCTAATACATTGTGTTCATGGCTTTTCATAGCCGAAAGAAAAAAGAAAGAATACAACATTTTTATTTCTTTTTTCGTTTTGTTGTTGTTGTTTTCGTCTGATTTGCAGGAACAAAGCCAGCTGGACAGGGGCACGAGGCGGTGGTACAGAAGGTACAGAGCCAAGCTGTTGGTTGTTTGCGGCGCGAGAGGAGTAGCTAGAGTTTACTGCAAATGTTAAGGTTTTAGGCCCTTTTGGGCTTAGGGTTTAGTTGGGTTATTTGGGCTTGGGTATTGGGTTTGTAAATTGGGTAGTTTTGTAATATTTGGACATTGGACTATTATTTTGGACTTTTTTTTTGGTATTTTTATTTATTTTTATTGGTTTTGGGCCCAGGCCAAAATTGGCCTATTACAATAAGCACAACACGAATCTTGAAGATATGTTGTTGATAAAAGTAATTACACAACAGTAAAATTAACATGAATGATATCGTTATAACGAAAAAGGATGGTATAAAACTGTAATTCTACGTCATTGTTAACCTTTTTCAATGGGAGCATGACAAATCAAATTTTTAGTTTTTTCCTCCATTTATTATAGAAAAAGAGATTAAAAGAATGTAGGAAACAAAAGGCTCTCAAATTAAATATCAAGTAGTATTATGGTGTACTTTATACGTAAAGGACAACATATTGAACAGTCAAGTAACTACGCAGCATGTCAGAAAGCACTGAAAATAACAAAACTAATTAGGTTAAAATCAAGTTGCACAAAAGAGAGGTAATTCTATTGTTAAAAAGGTAGTCACAAATCTTAAAAACATCAATTTTTAAGTAGTAAAATGAACATGAATGATAGTTTAATGTATTAAAAGAATTAATAGGGTACAAATTGATGATGGTGATAACAAGTGATATATCTATTGAGACACAACAGCAAGAAAAGAGCCCAAAATTAAATATCGAGTGGAATTATGGTGCGGGGGGATATACATAAAGGACGACATATTGGACAATAAAGTAATTATGCATATGCTTAGTAGTAAGGCACATTGTATTATTAGTGAAAGAATTTACATTCGAACTTTAAATATGATATTATTGAAAGAGGTAGTCTCGAATTCTGAAAATATATGTTTTTATAAACCAATAAATGAACATGAAAAATACATTAATCATACCAAAACAAAAACTACACGAATGTGTCGAGACCCATCACCTTAGGTTGAATTGTAATTTTTTTTTTGCAATTAAGCAATCTTTTATTTTCATTTTAAGGTCTCTGAAAATGAATCGTTTTGAGATTTGTGATTACTCTTTCTAACAATATCATCTCTAAAATTCGAATATAAATTTGCTTTTTAAAAATGCAATATATATTACCATTGCAACTAACGTTATGATTCAACACAGATAAAAGTACTCTTTAATGAGCGATTTGCAAAATTTGTTGTTGGGATCAACCTGATTAAGCAATAAGAAAAAAAATAGCTGAATAAATTAAGAAATTGAACACATAAATTTAACGTGGAAAAACCCCTCCAAAGAGGATAAAAAACCATGGGCAAATATAATTTTACTATAATGGAAAAAGAACGAACAATACAAAGAATGGAGATAAAAACTAAACTTCAAAAACCCGAAAACAAAGAACCCTCAAAACGTAAACACAAAATTCTCTAAATGTGTTATGAGTTCTAATCTCTAATGGGTGTATTTTCTAAGGTTGTAAAAAAACCTATTTATAGGCTAAATTCATAGGCCAAATAATAATATAAAATAATCTAGACTAATCAGAGTTTGATTGAAACAAATAAACAGAGTTTGGTTGAAACAAATAAACGAAGTTTAACTGAAAGATTATTTCTCAAATTTGACTAAAATAGGAGTCATACCCAACAAATCTCCACCTTGACTCATATTTCCACAACGCCATCTTTGCCAAAGCTCGTCACGAGCCTATCTTGAACTATGAAAGGAATTAACTAAGTCGAATCTTTGCTTAAAAACTGGAAGACTTCTAGCCTTCGACTTGTACACTGCCAAATCAAAATTAACCCGGGTCTGATTTTCACGAACACAGTGCCTTAACTTTTCAAAACATGTATCTAAAAGAGAATATCTCTTCAACGAAACGGTCATACATTTTTCCCTCCTATGACCAAGTTGTCTGTGCTCCAAACAAGTTGACTTCGACTCTGTAATGGACGAGGGACGTCCGATTTCATCGGTCACTGTAAAACCTTCTAAAATATAAAAACTGTCGGTTCTTTTACCTTTTAACAAAATAAGAGCTCCACGAGATACTTTAATGTCGCTTGACTCGATATTGATTTTGCATCCTTTCAAGTCTAAAATACTCAAGGAGATGAAATTCTTTCGTAAATCAAGTACATTCCTGACATTTGAGAGTGTCCTAATCATCCCATCGTGTATATTAATTTTAACAGTGCCAATACCAATTACTTTACTAGATGAATCGTTTCCCATGTGCACAACTCCACTTCAACCAAACTGTATGTGGAGAACTATTCTCTATTGGGACATATGTAGAAAGAACATCTCAAATCTAGGATCCACTCGGACGTGAGCTTGGAGTTATCGCTTGTTGACACTAACAAGAAATCATCACTGATTTCATCAGCCAAATTAGCACCAACTACATCTTCTTCGTTACTCTCAATAGCTCTTTTATTTCGCAGTTTATAACAATCTGCTTTGATGTGACCTAACTTTTTACAATAGTGACACATTTTGTCTCGTTTCTTTGATGCTACCAAAACGGAAGCTTGCTTATTTGCCTTGTTATCCAAACCAAACTCATTGCCGAGTTTGTCTCTACTCAAAAAATGACCATTCATATCTTCGAACGAGAGTTTGTCTCTGCCATAAATCAGGGTCTCCCAAAAAGACTTGTATGAAGGGGATAAAGAGCACAATAATAGCATAGCCTGATCTTCATTGTCAATATGAACCTCAACGTTCTTTAAATCATTTAAAAGAGTAATAAATTGATTGATGTGATCTCTAAGAAGTTTACTTTCGTTCATGTGAAACATAAATATACGTTATTTCAACACTAAACAGTTAGCTAGAGATTTAGTCACATAAAGAGTTTCTAACCTTTTTCACAAGGCGGGTAAGGTTTTCTCCATCAATAGCTCCTGCAATATCGTATTCGCGAGGCACAACAGGATTGTAAACAAGGTCTTTTCATCAAGCTCTTCCTATTCTTTTTTATTTAGATTCTTAGGCTTTTTCTCGATAACAGCCTTTTTCAAGCCAATTTGAACTAGAATTGCCATCATCCGAACTTGCCACAGATTGAAATTTGGCTCACCACTGAACTTCTCAATTTCAAACCTTATTGCTGCCATCTCTGAATGGGTTGATCTATGAAAATTGAACTAGCTCTGATACCACTTGTTGGAATCGACTCGATTAAGCAACAAGTAAAAAAAATAACAGAATAAATTGAGAAATTGGACACACAAATTTAACATGGAAAAACCCTTCAAAGAGGATAAAAAATCATAGACAAAGATAATTTTACTATAATGGAAAAAGAACGAAGAGTATAAAAGATGGAGATAAAAACTAAACCCTGAAAACCCAAAAACAAAGAACCCTCAAAACGTAAATACAAAATTCTCTAAATGTGTTATGAGTTCTAATCTCTAATGGGTGTATTTTCTAAGGTTGTAAAAGAATCTATTTATAGGCTATATTTGTAACATCAATTTTGGGCTTAGTCGAAACAGTGGTTTCAAAAATACTATTCCGAGGCCGGAGAAATTATTTTTAATTATGTTTCATAGCATGTTTATATAAGTGCATGAAAATTTTGGTGAATTAATTTTAGCGATTGTGAGCTTAATTACGAAAAATGACTAAATCGCATAAGGGGCAACAGTTTTGTTTTGCTAGCCAAATGTGTTAAATAGCTAGAGAACCATAATTGGGGGTCTTTAAAGTGGAAATATGCCTTTAAATTCATGGTGGCCGGCCATAGAGACAAAGGAATGAAAATTTTCAAAGGTTAGGTGAAATTGGTGACTTGTTTGACTAGAAATAAAATAAAATAAAAAGAAAGTGATATCATCTTTTTACATTCATTCTCTCCAGAAAAAATACCAGCAAAATAGGGGTTTTGAAAGCTTGAAATTTTCAGCCACTCTTCACCCTTGCAAGTAAGTGATTTTAATGGTATTTCTTGATAATTTTTGTACTTTTGGGACCTTTGTAGCATAATCTAGCTAATGAGGGGATTATTTTGGAAAATGGTTGAAAGTATAGGGTTTTTCCTAAGAGTATTCATGTTTTTTGCTGAATTTTTATGGAAGAAAATGAATCTTGGTTGTTAAATAAACAACTTTTGTGAAGTGGTGTTCATGAAAAACACCTAAAAAGGGCTATTTTGTAAAGTTGTAAAATAAGTTGTAAATGTGTGAAATAATTGAAATTTTGAGTTTCTGTAGTTATAAAAAGAATTCGACTAGGCTTGGTAAAGGAGGAAATTCGATAAAAATTGATTTACGAGCCTAAAGGCAAAATCATAATTTTTGTAGAGTCTAAGGGCAAAACGGTCATTTTGCTAAATTGTGAAATATAGAATGTCTTAATTAATGTAATGATTAAATGAGTGAATCTCATCATGTTAGATCAATAAAATCAAGATTTGAGCTTAAATAAAGAAAGTACAAGGGTAAGGACAAAAAGAGAAAAATTAGCCGAAATTGCATTCAAGGTAAGTCCGTGTGACTAAATAAACATGTTATCCATTTTATTTTTAATATACTTGGAATCTATTTTGCTATGATTTTATTTAATTATATGTTGATGGAATATGACATTCCATTGAAACAAGTAAGTTGTATGTTAATAATGCAACTATATTGTTATGATGTGTGATTGAATTGATATTGCATAAATTGTTTTGATTGTGAATATGAGTACGCATGTTGAGAAATTAATGTAATAAAGACTCCCAGTTGAACATTAGGAATAGATTTGGTTATCCATGCCATGACATTGCATGATATGTGTGCTAGTATAGGAAATGTCTGGGACATGCATCGGCCACATTATGAGAGCCAGTGTAAGACATGTTTGGGACATGCATCGGCATTGAGACGAGAGCTAATGTAAGACATGTCTAGAGCATGGCATCGACACTGATAGATGAGAGCCAATGTAAGAATTGTCTGGGATATGGCATCAGCCTCTATATATGAAAGTCAGTGTAAGACCTTTCTGAGACATGGCATCGACTTTGATGTGCTAGCCAGTGTAAGACCATGTCTAGGCATGGCGTCGGCATCTTATCCCATGTTTGGGGCTATTAAATATCATGTAGTATTCCAAATGGTTCAACGGGAGATTTATGGTTTATATCAAAATGAAAGAACTTATGATCATGTGGTTAGTAGTACATGTACTTACATGAAATTGATGAGATGTGAATTCAATTCATGTTGTATGATTAGTAAGGAATGAATATGAGCATGTTGAGTAACACAGGTCTGTATGTCAAGCTCATGAGAAATGATTTCAGTCTATGATACACATTTGGTGAAAATGTAAATAGGTAATTCATGCTTATGAGAATGATTTTGCGATGACCTTGTGATTATAGATCTATACTTATGATGTATAAATATGTATCTTTACCAATGTGGTGAAAATGAATTAATAAGGTGTGATAAACTAGTATCATTAATTTACACTAAAATAGTTTTGGACAACAGCCGTAGTCCGACTTTGAAAACCCATAAAAAATTTTGGAAATTGAGTTAGAGGCTAAATAAAATATGAAATTAAAGCTTGATGAGTCTAGTTTCACATAAACAAACCGGAGTAAGCAAAGGAGTTTCATATTATGAAATATTTAAATTTTGTGATACAGAGTCAGAATGATTTCGAAATCCCCAGTTCTAATTTGAGAAAATCATTAAAAATTGTAAAAAAATAGTTATGGGTGATAATTTATATGCTTAAAATTATTAATGAGTCTATTTTCAATAGAAATAGAAAAAAATATCATCCCAGTCCCGTATTATGAGATAATTAATTTTTAGTGAAGAGGGGTTGGAACTGTCGGACCGCAAAAAAAGGGTAACTTTAAAGAATAAACTGTACTAATTGGCTATGCCAAAAATTCTAAAGATTTTATGGTAAGAATATATGTGAGTTTAGTTTCTGGAAAAATTAGTGGATCTTAATTTGGAGTTCCGTAACTCCCGATATAAATAATTTAGTGACTGTGACTCGAGAAAACAGCTTGACCTGAACATAGGTAAAAGGCAATTATGGTAGTATTACCTTGAGATCAAGTTGTAAGAATTGGTGGAAGCATATTGATAAATTGCTTATTATTTTCATATGGACTTACTAAGCGTGAAGCTTACTCCCTCCTTTCCATTTCTTTTAGCTTGTCAGGTTAGTTTCGAGGTTGGATATCGTCGGAGGCAGCATCACACTATCAAATCACTACCTTTGGAATAATGAAGCATATATTAGAAATTTCAAGTGAATGGCATGTATAGGGATCTAGTTTATTGACATGTATTATTATGATTTGGCCAAATATATTGACTTATATTGAGTTATATGTATATGGCCATGAGATGTGGCTCATATTGATTATGGCTTGTAAACCTAGCTAATCATGTCATGTCTACTGTTTATGATGTGATTATGTTTGTTTGCCTTGCATGGTTGGTAATATGACATGTTTGTTGGATGTATGCTCTATGTCCAATTTAGGTGGTCATAGCCATGTAGTAATTGCATGTTATAAAAAACAACGTGATAATGGTTGAACATGAGTGCTGGATGGATAAATTGATAACCATATGTCGAAACCATTTTTATTTTGAAAAACGGGGATCGACTTTAAAATGAAAATGGAGTCGCCACCAATCCTTTTTGTTTAGGTGTGATCGGGTCACCTTGTGATCGATCATTTTAATAAAGTATTTCGGTTTATTAAAACAATGTTTTTGGTCTACGAAAAACTAGAAAACGGATTCGGGAGTCAGTTACGCGCGAGGAAGGATTAGCACCCTCACAACGCCCAAAATTGGCACCGTATTGATCAATTAACGTCCTAATGTTGAAGCTTTGAAAAAGATTTTAAAATACAATTCCTTTAAAACGTTTGGATAACTTGAATTGGATATTGAGATTCTCTCACTTAGAAGGAATAAAATATTACATCCAGCACAATTGGATACAATATTTCGAAGCCTCGACACAAGATCATCTCAGGATTTCTAAAACACATGCACTTAAAACTTTTAAAAAGGATATTTGACTATTTGGTCCAAACAGTAAATTGAAACCCAGCACGATTGGGCACGATTTGTCGAATTTCCAAATACGAAACATTGCCTAATTTTAATTTGAGAACACATGGATGAAATTTCAAAAGGATATTCTGGATTTTAGTCGAATAGAAAATTGAAGCCCAGCACGATTGGGCACAACCTCTCAAACCCCCCAAACACAAGATATTGCCTCGTTTTAAATTAAGAAAACATAGACGAAATTTCACAAGGATATTCTGTATTCTAGTCGATTGAGAAATCGAAACCCAGCACGATTGGGCATGGTCTCTCAAACTCCCCAAACACGAAATATTGCCTCGTTTTAGCTTTTTTTAAAAATATAAATTTGGGTAAAGGGATACAATCTATGTAACATTTAAAATCAAAAATTGGTTAAAACGTGAAAGTGGTCGTACTTGGCGATTAATAATAATGCAAATAAAATAATAATGAATAACATCAACTTGCAAGTATACGAAGACATAAATAAATAAACAAGAAAATAAATACATTAAAAGATAACAATGAGAACAAAACACAATCAAATTGCCATAGGTAAAATAATAAAGGAATCATAAATGAGATAGCCAAAAAAAAATCTAGTAAAAAGTTTAATTAAAACGGGGATGAGCACATAACATAGAAATAGGGAAACTTTGAATAAAATGTTTTCTTCAAAAAAAAGAAAAATGAAAATAGAAATAATAATAATAATAATAATAATAATAATAGAGGTAAAAATAATAATTACAGAAAATAATCGTAATAGTAAAAATAATACTGATAGTAATAAAATAATAGAGGTTGAGATAATGATATTAATAGGAAATAATAGTAATAATAATTTTTTTTAAAAGATGGAAGTAAAGTAACAAATTAACAAATAATAAAATAGAAATGATATAAAAGCGAAAAATAAAAAAATGAAACATGCCTACTAAATTAATCAAAAATATGAGTTTGATATAAAAATGAAAATAAATAAAAAATAAATATAATACTGAACAAAGTATAAAATTTTAGAAATAGCATAAAAATAAAATAAATAAATAAAGGGTTAAATTGAAAACTGAACAGAATTGAAGGGGAAAAATCAAAATAAAGCAAGGCCATGGGCCTAAATTGTAACATGCGCAAAAAGGAGAGGGGCTTGATTGGAAATTATTCCCCTTCTCCAAACTTGCCGTATCAGTCACTGGCAAAAAAAATGGTTTTAAGGGTTAAATTAAAACTAAATGAAAGTTTGTGGCAAAAATCGAAGGTAAGGAAAATGAAAATAGGACCCATAAGAATCAACCTCAAAAGCGGAAGGACTGAGGGCGCAAATAGACCCTCAATCCAAAAACACGTGGATCCTAGGCTACCATGGGTCGGGTTTTCAGGTCAGAGGCCAAAACGACGTGCTAATCCCAAAACGGCGCCGTATAGGGGCCTTATAAAAGCCAAATTTTTGCAAAAAATACTATTTTTTCTTCTCAAAAACCAAAAAAAAACTAAACCTTTCCCAAAAACTCTCTCAAGCCTTCCCTTTAGGCTGAACTCCAGCCATGGATTTGGCCGTTGGGCCACCGCATGCGCCGCCATCCGTCGTCGCCAGCGCCGCCGCACATGGTGGCGACGAAGGTAAAAAATTTCCCCTTTTTAATTTTATAAATGGTAAATAAAAATAAAACAATAGTAGTAAAAAAAGTAGAAAAACAAAAAAAATAGTCAAAAGTATATATAAAAAAAACTTTGTATTTTGATTTCTATTGATCTATTGCTTTTGTGTATTCTTTTATGTCCAATATATTCATCCCAAAAAAAAAGGTTCCTTTACAATTGATTTTCTAAAACATTTATAGCCTTTTTACAACTGTTTTTCCATTACAAGTGGCGTGGTGGACGTGGGCTCTGACGTGGAGGTGCGTGTGGTGCGGCATTGGAAGTACGAGCGGCATGGGACGCGGAGGCCGTTGGAGGAGCGGCGGCTGTTGCATGCGCTAGGGGCTAGGGTTTCTTAGGTTGGCAAAAAGTGTTAAGGTTTTGGGCCTTTTGGGGTTAGATTTATTTGGGTTATTTGGGGTTTGGGTCTAGTTAAGTTTGGGCTTCCGTTTTTTGTATCTTGGGCTGTTAGAACTTTTATTTTTGTTTATTTGTTTATGGGTTTTGGACCTGGGCTAAAATTGGGCCCTACAGCTGCCCCTCTTTGCTCACTGTCGTGTAATGAAAATAGAGCAAAGACTTTAAAAGGGCCAATTTTGCCGGTCCTACTGAGTCTTGACCGCTTGATGCTTCATTTCTTCGAGTGGACTCGCTTTAACCCACTGCATCTTCAGCAGTTTGGGAACTCATCTTCGATCTGCTCCACTACTGCTTAGGGAGATAAGATCTATAATTTCCAACCTGTTACCCTACTGCTTAGGGAGTTAAGACTTGTATCTTCAACTTTCTCTCCTACTATCTGAGAGAGATAAGGCTGGTGGCTAAAATCTGCTCCATAGCCGATACGTAGAGATAAGACTCGCCATTTCTGATCTACTCCATAGCTGATACATGGAGATAAGATCTATAATTTGCAGTCTGCTTCCTTGCTACCTCAGGAAGATAAGACTCGTATCTTCAACCTGCTCTCTTGCTACCTTAGAGAGATAAGGCTGGTGGCTAAAATCTGCTCCATAGCCGATACATGGAGATAAGACTTGCCATTTTTTATCTGCTCTATAGCCAATACATGGAGATAAGATCTATAATTTGCAGTATGCTTCCTTGCTACCTTAGGGAGTTAAGGCTTGTATCTTCAACTTGCTCTCCTACTATCTGAGAGAGATAAGGCTGGTGGCTAAAATCTGCTCCATAGCCGATACGTAGAGATAAGACTCGCCATTTCTGATCTACTCCATAGCTGATACATGGAGATAAGATCTATAATTTGCAGTCTGCTTCCTTGCTACCTCAGGAAGATAAGACTCGTATCTTCAACCTGCTCTCTTGCTACCTTAGAGAGATAAGGCTGGTGGCTAAAATCTGCTCCATAGCCGATACATGGAGATAAGACTCGCCATTTTTTATCTGCTCCATAGCCAATACATGGAGATAAGATCTATAATTTGCAGTATGCTTCCTTGCTACCTTAGGAAGATAAGACTCGTATCTTCA
This sequence comes from Gossypium hirsutum, assembly GCF_007990345.1. NCBI lineage: Eukaryota > Viridiplantae > Streptophyta > Magnoliopsida > Malvales > Malvaceae > Gossypium > Gossypium hirsutum. Next base: position 76,961,891 of record NC_053435.1, read on the forward strand.
ACCTGCTCTCTTGCTACCTTAGAGAGATAAGGCTGGTGGCTAAAATCTACTTCATAGCCGATACATGGAGATAAGACTCGCCATTTTTTATCTGCTCCATAGCCAATACATGGAGATAAGATCTATAATTTGCAGTATGCTTCCTTGCTACCTCAGGAAGATAAGACTCGTATCTTCAACCTACTCTCTTGCTACCTTAGAGAGATAAGGCTGGTAGCTAAAATCTGCTCCATAGTCGATACATAGAGATAAGACTAGCCATTTCTGATATGCTCCATAGCCGATACATGGAGATAAAATCTATAATTTGCAGTCTGTTTCCTTGCTACCTCAAGAAGATAAGACTCGTATCTTCAACCTGCTCTCTTGCTACCTCAGAGAGATAAGGCTGGTGGCTAAAATCTGCTTCATACCCGATACACGGAGATAAGACTCACTATTTCTGATCTACTCCATAGCTGATACATGGAGATAAGAGTCATAATTTGCAGCTTGTTACCCTACTGCTTAGGGAGATAAAACTCGCAACTACACTGATACACTACACTGTCCTTTGAGGAACATAATCTGTAAAATCGGTTTCATGTATCTATGCTTATGCCAAATAGTTAGGATGCTATGATCGAAATGAGTTAAACTCTCCTAGCTAGATGTGATGCTTATGTCAAATAATTAGGATGCTATGATCAAAATGAATCAAATGCTCCTAGCTAGATGTACTACGAATGACATTGGTATAAATGCAGAATGTTATGAGAAATGCCTTTTTTAACGTTTAAGTGATTATTGCTTGCTGTTTGTCATAGACGTATTTCTTCTCATTCAACTAATTTCTTTAACAAACATCTGAAGCAATAGTCTTAACTTAAACTTTTACTTCTCAAGTAACCCTAACCTTTAAGCTTGACGGGTTCTGAATAATTGACCTGTTTCGGGTTCTTGCACTACTTAGAAGCTTCTAGTGTAATATGCAAAACTCCTTTTATGAAAGTGTTATTAGTCCATTAATCAATATTTCAATAGGAAATGCTTTGAAAAAAATTATCAAAATGGACAAGATGAAACTTTATTAAGAACGAAGCTCAAGGTAGAAAATCAATTAAGATAACAGATTTTACTAAGAGAACGTGAAAGGGGTTCAAGAATCCATTTTCTTTTTATAATGGCTAAAATCATTTATTTTGGCTTTTTGACCCCATATTGTAGGGTGGATCTCGAAAGATATGAAAGATCTCCCTCCAAGCCGTACATACGACTTTCATCGAATACGGTTTTCCATAGAATTCCAAATATGTATAAGATGGAAAATTGGTGCCCCAGATATCGTAGCATGAGCTTCTCTATTCGGACTGTTGGAAAACCCCTGCGAGCCAGATATGTGTTTAAGAGGTCTGAAGCATTTCGTTGATGCCTTCAAGATGTAATGTTTCTCTTCCTTGTTAATTCTGGTAGAATAAGGTCACAACATGCCCTATTCTTGTTCACAATTTGAGCTTCCCTTTTTCGGGCTTTCAACTCAAAAACTCATTTGGTCTCAAAGCGCCCTTTGCAGGTTTTCGCCTTGGCCTCTCCATTTTTCTTTTTCTCTCTTTTTTTTTCAAAACGCCCTTTTTAGGTTTTTGCCTTGGCCTTTCATTTTTCAGGTGAAGTACTTCTTGACCGAATCTGAATTTACCAGGTTGGGAAGGCTTTTACCATCCATTTTTGCTAATATCAATGCCCTCCAAAAAAGCCTTCTCCACTACATAGGGTCCTTCCCAGTTTGGCATCCATTTTCCTCTGAAATCCTTTTGCATAGGTAGAATCTTTTTCAGTACCAAGTCCCCTTCCTGGAATATTCTTGGGCGAACTTTCTTCTTGTAAGCTTGCATCATTTGCTTCTGGTACATTTGACCATGAAGGATAGCTCTCAGCCTCTTTTCTTAAATTAAGTTCAGCTGATCGTACCGGGATTGGACCCATTCTGCTTCATCTAGCTTCAATTCAGATAAAACCCGGAGAGAAAGAATCTCGACTTCAATAGGTAAAACTGCTTCCATCCCATAAACCAACGAGAAAGGTGTTGCCCCGGTGGAAGTTTTGACCAATGTTCGATAGGCATAGAGAGCAAATGGTAACTTTTCATGCCAATCCTTGTAGGTCTCAGCCATTTTCCTCACAATCTTCTTTATATTTTTATTAGCTGCCTCAACTGCCCCATTCATTTTTGGGCGATATGATGATGAGTTGTGGTGCTTAATTTTGAATTGATTGCAGACCTCCACTATCACACTATTATTCAAATTTAACGTGTTGTCAGATATGATCCTCTCTGACATGCCATATAGACATATGATTTCCTTTTTCAAGAACTTGCTGACTGTCAACTTCATGACGCTGGCGTATAAAGCAGCCTTCACCCACTTGGTAAAATAATTGATGACCATAAAGATGAAACAATTTCCATTAGAAGCCTTCGGCAAAATCGGCCTAATGACATCCATGTCCCACATTGAGAAAGGCCATGGAGAAGTCATAACATGAAGAGGTGAATGAGTCACATGAATCTTGTCACCATAAATTTGGCACTTATGACATTTCTTGGCATAGATGCAATCTCCTTCCATCGTAGACCAGTAATACCCGAATCTCATAATTTTTCTGGTCATTGTAAACCCATTGGCATGCGTCCCACAGACACCTTCATGGACTTCTTCTAGGATTTTTTTTGCTTCAACAGCGTTAACATATCTGAGCAGCACTTGGTCTTTCCTTCTTTTATAAAGCATTTCACCATCTAAGACATAGTCAACGGCCAGCCTCCTCAACATTCTTTTATCATTTTTCATTTCCTGATCAAGATATACACGATTTTTCACATATCGTAGAAAATCCTAATACCAAGGATGATCATCCCTCTCTTCCTCTTCGTCGATATTGTAGCAATGAGCTGGAGCATCACTAATACACATCTAAATTGGCTTCATATCCTCTTGTTTATTTGTTCTAATCATGGAAGCTAACGCAGCAAGGGCATCAGCCATCTGATTCTCATCACACGGGAGATAATGGAAAGTGATATCATCAAACACCTTGATTAAGTCCAGAACCAGCTCTCGGTAATTGATCAACTTTGAGTCTCTTGTTTCCCATTCACCCTTGAGCTGATTGATTACTAGTGCAGAATCCCCATACACCTCTAACACTTTAATTTTGAGATCTACGGCCGCACGAATGCCCATGATACATGCTTCGTACTCTGCCATATTATTTGTGCAATCAAAATCCAATTTGCAAGTGAATGGATAGTGATCTCCATTTGGGGATATCAAAACCGCCCCAATTCCATTACCAACAACGTTTGACACTCCGTCAAAATTTAGTTTCCAAGGATGATCTTCTAGAGTGTCTTCTTGAGTGGCTGCCACATACATTAGATCTTCATTGGGAAAATCAAAAGTTAAAGGCTCGTAATCTTCTAAAGCTCTACTGGCTGGAAAATCTGCTATTGCACTCCCTTTTACAGCCTTCTGGCTCAGGTAAACCATGTCAAATTCAGAAAACAGAATTTTTCATCGGGCCATCCTTTTATTCAGAGCAGCTGACTCCATCATGTACTTAAGAGGATCTAATTTCGAGATTAACCCAGTCGTATGGTACAACATGTACTGCCTCAATCTCCGAGTTGTCCAAACCAAAGCACAACATAGCTTCTCAATTGGTGAATATCTCATCTCACACTCAGTGAATTTCTTACTGAGGTAGTATATCGCCTTTTCTTTCTTTCATGTCTTATCGTGTTGACCAAGCACACATCCCATTGAATGGTCAAATACTGTCAAATACAATATCAATGGTCTACTCGGGTTGGATGGTGTTAACACTGGGGGATTGGACAGATACTGTTTAACCCTGTCAAAGGTCTTCCGGCACTCTTCATCCCACACACCTGGGTTGTGTTTCTTGAGAAGACAAAATATGAGGTTGCATTTCTCAGTTAGTTGCGAAATAAACCGTGCGATGTAGTTTAGTCTTCCTAGAAAACCTCGAACTTCCTTCTGAGTGCGTGGCAGGGGTAATTGTTGTATACCCTTGACTTTGTCGGGGTCGACCTCAATTCTTTTTTCACTGATGACAAAATCGAGAAGCTTTCCTGATCTAGCTCCAAAAGTACATTTTGTTGGATTAAGTTTTAGCTGGAACTTTTTCAGCCTCAAGAACAATTTCCTCAAAACCTATATGTGCTCTTTTTCTGTTCGGGATTTTGTGATCATATCGTCGACGTAAACCTCAATCTCCTTGTGCATCACGTTGTGAAACAGGTTACCATAGCTCTTTAATACGTTGCTCCCGCATTTCTTAACCCAAATGGCATCATCTTATAGCAAAATGTTCCCCACAAGGTTATGAACGTGGTTTTTTCCATGTCTGCAAGATGCATCTTTATTTGATTGTATCCCAAGAAACCATCCATGAAAGAAAACAATGAGTAACCCGCCGTATTATCCACGAGAGTGTCAATATGGGGTAGCGGGAAGTTGTCCTTTGGGCTAGCCTGGTTTAGGTCTCTGTAATCCACACACATCCGCACTTTTCCATCTTTCTTAGGGATGGGGACGACATTGGCTACCCATTCAGAGTAATTCACCACTTGTAAGAACCCAGAATCAAATTGTATCCTGACCTCTTCTCTTATTTTTACTGCAACATCGGGTCTCATCGTTCAAAGTTTCTGCTGAACAGGCTTGCACTCTTCTCTTATAGGGACTCAATGTACAGCAATATCAGCGCTTAAACCAGGCATGTCTTGATACGACTATGCGAAGACATCTTTGAACTTCTGCAGTTGTTTAACGAGGTCTCACCTTGTTTCCTTGGCTATCCAAGTTCTGATTTTCACTTCTTTTCTTTCTTCCAAAGTCACATTTTCAGTTGTCTCCTTATGAGGTTGAATATGTTTCTCTTCCCGTTCTACCATCTTTAACAAATCCGAAGATATCTCACAATCTTCGTCATCTTCAAAATCCTGAGATCCCTCTAAACACATATCTCGCTCAAAAAGAGATTCTGGTTCGTAAAAATACTGCTCATGATGTTGATATCTAGGGACCTATTATAACACAAAAGAATTATCCAAAGAATGAATCGAAGGGTGGCTTATTTGTATGGCATGTGATCATGTGGTTTCGTGATAGGTTTTAGATATTTATAATTACTCGTTCTTGAACTAACTATTATTGCGATGTAGGCAAGTGTACCTATCGAACAGTAGTATAGTTTTAGCAAGACCGGATTGTCGAACCCAAATGAACTAAAAGTACTAGTAATGACTGTCTTTTTATTATCTAGCCTAAGAATAAAGAGGTTTTGTTTTAATTAACTAATTATCTAAACTAAGAACGCACAGAGAAAAGAATTGGGGAATTACTTTTGGGAAAAATTGATTGCCTTAAGACAATACCTAAGGAAAAATCCTCCTAGACTTTACTTGTTATTCTAGCTCCGAATCGAACGATTTATTCATTCAACTTGTTCCGTAGAGATCCCTAAGTTATGTTATTATCCCTATTCAAGACTAATAACATCTAATCCCTAGATTGATTAACCAAGACTTTTATCTAATTAACACTTTAGGGTTGCATTAACTCGATCTATGGATCCCCTTATTAGGTTTCACCCTAATCTGGCAAAATCTTGTCACCCTATGTCTAGGCGCGCAATCAAATCCGCTTAATAATGGCAAGTGTACTCTTAGGCAGGGTCTATTCCTCCTCTAAATAAGAGCATGTCTTGAATCAGTATCCTGGGATATCAAAACAAGAACTAAGAACACATAATTAAGAACAATTTAAATATTTATCATACGACTCAGAAAATAATAACAAGATTCATCTTAGGTTTCATTCCCCTTAGGTATTTAGGAGTTTTAGTTCATAACTAAATAAGAAAACATCTCAAAAGAATAAAGAATACAAAACATAAAGAAAACCCAAAACTCCTGAAGGGAAATTGAGAAGAGATCTTCAGTCTTGATGATGAATCCGGCTTCTGAGATGGATCAATTGGCTTCCTTGGAGTAATTCCTTACTCCCCCTTCTCCGTCTCTTTTTTCTTCCTCTTCTAGGGTGTACTTATAGGCTTTGGAATACCTAGAAGCCCTCAAAATTAGCCTTTTCTAAATTGGAATCAACTTGGGCTCGACCGGGACAAGCCCGTGGCACACGGCTATATGGTCTGTCCGTGAGGAGGTCCAGGCCGTGTTGATTTCGTACTTTGTCCTATTTTTTTCGTTTTTGGCCCGTTTCTCGTTCCTTTCGCTCTCCTATGCTCTCCTAAGTATAAAACATAAAATTAAAGCATTAGGAGCATCGAATTCACCAATTCTAATGAGAAATCATCCATAAAATGCATTAAACATGGGGTAAAAATATGTATAATTTACGGTTTATCAAATACCCCTACACTTAAGCATTTGCTTGTCCTCAAGCAAAATTCTCAACTCATAATCAAAATAATTTCTTCTCAACTTATAATTTCTATCGATAATATCTCAGAATATTCCATAGGTAATCATACATTGAGAATTCAACTACAAGAACATAAAAGTTTCAAACATTCCAAGTTGAGTATTTAATCATGCAAACATAGGTGTCTCTCCGCATCTAAGTAATTACCTTTGATTCAAATTATCACAGAGTTTTACATCCTTACTAAAGATTCACTCAAATCACTCGAGGTGTTTAAGGACAATAAATGAAGCACTCAATAGTCAATAATGAAAAGTCATTACCATAAGCTTGCATGAAAATCAAATCTCCACCACTATAATTTAAGATGATACATCAATCAAAAGGTCTTTAGAGGGTTGTAGTAAGGCTTGGTTAGGGGGTGTGATCACAAGCTGAAAGAAAGGGTTAGAATCGAAATTGAATTGAAAAATTGCCTAAATAGAAAAAGAGTTAATCCTCACTTGCGTACAATAGAGCTTCTTCTCAGAATATGAAATTACAGATATGTATACATAGTTTTTTTTAAGAACCAGTTAAATAATATAAATTAACTATTAAGAACAAAACATAGCTACACAATCCATTCAACTCAAATCTCGACAAAAATAGGGATTAATTTAGGGGATTTCTACAATAACGGGTTAAAGGTTAATATTAAGGGTAATACAAGAAATGGCTTGTTAGTCTCAAGAGGGTTAATCCTAAGTGCCTTAATCATTTTGACATATCAAATCAAATGGTGTGGTCTCGACATGCATAATCAAGCAAGTTCTAGAATAATAATTCAATACTGACGCACATAAAGCAATAATAAAAGTGAGCATGAAAGAATTAATAAATGCTCAAAAGCCTCAAAAATCTCACAAAAATTATGGCTTTTTTTATTTTTAAACCCGTGAATTCCAATTCAAAGTAATACCTAGACTTAGGGAAACAACCTATAATTTTAAATTCTTAAAAGTCAACTCATCATGCTTGATTCTCTAATGTCTTAAAGTTTAAACAATCAATGCATAAATCCCTATGTTTTAATTCAAGATATATCAATCAAAATCATAAAACAATTAAAATTTATCCTAAATATGATATGAAAGCTTTTCAAGAGAACAAGGTAATCATTTAGGGATTTTTCTGATAATGAAATAAATACCCTCCCACACTTAAGATGTACATTGCCCTCAATGTACAAAGATAGATATTAGAGTATATAAAATTAAGATAGGGAGAGAAGTGAAATTTCCTGTATGATGAATTCCTTGAACTGGAGTTCTGGAGAGGAATCGGTTCGAGAGTGGAGGAGGATACTCCGGCGGTCGTAGAGGTTCATTAGGCCATAAGTCCTGCACCAAAAGGATATTATCTCTAGTGGTAACTATGGTCGTGGGCGAGCAGGACATGACAGTCTTGGAGAACCTTTCCCGGTGGAGTTTTAGTTCCTATGTGACGATGAGCTTAAGGGCTCTATATAACTGTGATAAAATCATGAACTTTTTAGGAATATTAGGAAGGAGAATTACTCATAAAGAAAAACCAAAATTGATAATTAAAAATAAAATTCTAAAATATGCTAAAAAATAAAGATAAAAATAAAAATAAAAGTAGTTTTAATAAAAATTAAAAGAATAAAAATAAATAAATAAATGTTTTTACACATCTTCATAGGTGGGACTGGCGATGAGATGTGCAGGTGCTGACAAATCTGCTGTAGGGTAGCAGTAATGTTGTCAAATCGTTAAAAACAATGCTGCTAGAATCGGGTGAAGCGCTCAGAGATGTCAGCATATGAAGCTGTCGCATGAACTGGACGAGAGGGTGGTGGTGGCTGAGTCGGTGGGTCCTCGTGCTGTGGGGGGACATCATCAGGAATGTCTTCGTAGGCCTCCTCCTCAGTAGATTGGGCGAGACGATACTGAGGAGGGTAGGTTCCTTGGTGCCTCTCGATCATCCTCTTGCTAAGCATACTCGAGATGCCTTGTGGAGACAACTGGCCGATGAGGGTGAGGGATGATTCTTGGGCCGCGGTGTTGAGGAGCCCGAAGTGTCGCGCCAGTTGAGTCACGTAGGGGCCAATGGAGATAACCCCCTTCCGATGCCACTCAGTCTGGTGCTGAATCCCAAGGGCGATGAAATAGGCAAGGTCGATGACGTACCCTTGTGACATGCACCATAAGAAGTAGGCATCGTGGGTGTTGATGACGCCAGTGCTCTCTCGCCTCCCTGTAATCGTGTGAGCTAAAATAGCGTGTAAGTACCTCAGGGATGGTGGGAGAACTGATGCCTTGGAGCGACTAGGATTGTAGGAGGCCGTGCTAGGGGCCAAAGTGTGCCAACACTTCGAGGGAGAGAAATGTATGTGGCGACTAAGAGCATGTAGTTCATTCTCCTCCTTGAACTCCACCGTATATAAGCCTAGTGCCGCACTGAACTCTGGGAAGCTTAGCTGGCGGACTAACCCCCTAGTCGAAACTGCACCGTGCCGGGATCATCGTAGTTCATCATTACGGTCTGAAGATGGAACGTTGAGCATAATTCCATCGTGATCTCAAGGTATATTGGTTCGATGATCCCAAAAAATAGCTCCCAAGGGTCGGTGGTTAAGAGCGCTCGAATCGCATCAGCCATCTGAACTTGTTCTACGGAAGCCTAGTCGATGCAACGGCCCGCAATTAAGGGTTGGGCCCGAAGTATCTAGAAAAGTTCTTCCTGAGGCCCTTGAGGAAACTGTAAAAGAGGGTGACGAATTTCTGTGGTTAGACTTGCAGAAGAGAACGCTCCCTTCCTCTTCTTTGAAGCAGGTACGGCGGTTTTCTTTCCTCTTGAAGACGACATTGTACACCTGCAAGTGGAAACATCAATTCGTCTTTTGATGAGTGGACAATTTATAATATATAAAAGGAATGCGACTAAATTCGAAAAGGAAAATGCATAACTATATTCAGCTACAATTACTAAATTCAATTAAAACAATAAGTTCAATGACCCATTTCTTTGTGGCATGAGCATGGTAATATACGTAAAAATGGCAAGAAATGGAATGCAAAATACTATATGAATGAAAAGAGATGTCAACAAAATATGCATGATTATTTCAACTATCCTAGCCATGAATATTCACTTCTAACTAATTGAATGAAGTGTAGGAATCATGTAATGAGTAAGATTTTAAACATGAGAAAGATGATAACTTGTTTGATAAATGAAATTTATGTGATTATCAATATCGATATAACATAAAAAATATAGATTAATATGATAAATAGCATTATAAATCAATATAATAAAAGAAAAATGAGTTAACAAACGCTAAGGGAAAAGATTTTTCGTCGAGAATGGAGTTGTAGGCAACGCACGGGCGTGGCAGGGAGGCCATGTGGAGTTGCAGCGGCTAGGTTTAGGGTTTTTGAATGGGGAAGAAAATGAATAGTGCAGGGTATTTATAGATTTTAGGCCACACAGCCAGGGCACATGCTCGTGTCCCCCAATTTCATCCCGTGTGATTCGCGAATTTCAAATTTGGGCGCGTCTGACATTTAGTACACGCCCATGTTCCTCGGGCATGTGGGTTCACACAGCCGTGTCGCACGACCGTGTCTAGCTTTGTTCGCTTCTCACACGCCCGTGTGTGCAAGCCCCACGCCCGTGTTAATTTAACAGGTTCGACCACGAGTGTTCTGCACAGGCGTGTCGAACGCCGGTTCTATTTTAACAGGTCTATCCATGGTTCTTCCACACGGGCGTGTCGCACGCCCGTGTTGTTTTGGCAGGTTCCACCACGGCCATATTGCACTGCCGTGGTGTTTTATCGTAGGTCGTGTTGGGGAAATCCTTTCCCTATTTTCACACGGCCTTAAGCAAGCCCGTGTGCTTGGCCGTGTCTCTGTGAAAACACCTGTATTTAAGATTTCTATTAGTAAGTTAGGATTTAAATACCAAAATTTAAAGAAATTAATATTGTTAGTGCTCGGGTTGCCTCCCGAGAAGCGCTTATTTATAATCTAAGCTTGACTTACCTCTCTAGTGAATGGTCATGGTGGTTTGAGGAGTTTATACTCCTCATTCCTGCTATCAATCTCATCAAAATAAGGTTTTAATCGGGTGTTGTTTACCTTAAAAGTGCCGAACTTGGGATGACTCACCTCTATCGTACCGAATGGAAAAATACTGAGTACCGTAAGAGGGATTTCCTCATTCGGTGTAGTAGTGACAATGTGGGGATCTGCGGCATCTAATAAGACCTTATCGCCAACCTTAAATTGATTTGGAGAGGTATCAGGCTCGTTTTAGCGTAGTTTCTATTTGTCGGGTGTTATTAGTTTGTGTGTCTGCCATTCATCGAGTTCCTCGATTTGTAGTCTTCAATCTTCATGAACAGGTCCTCTACTATTGCTTGAGAATGACTCGTGTGCTTCTTTCAGATTCATTTTCTTCAAAGTAGGTTGCACTATATTGTTAGTTTTAGTAGAATGGTTGAAATGATCACCTTCAATTCCTGATGTGTTGCCAGAATTACGAACTTGAAGGGTGATTGTTTCGTCTCCCACCCGGATTGTGAGTTCACCTGTGCCAACATTAATGATGGTTTTAGCAGTTGCTAAAAAGGGTCTTCTTAGAATTAAGGGAGGATTGCTATCCTCTTCTATGTCTAGAACAATAAAGTCAATGGGAAATATAAATTTATCGATTTTAACTAGCACATCTTCAATAATACCTCCAGGGAATCTTATAGTTTTATCTGCTAATTGAATGTTCATCCTAGTCTGTTTGGGTTTCCCGAGACCTAGTTGCATAAACATTTTGTGTAAGGCATGACATTGATACTAGCCCCTAGATCAGCTAATGCATGATTAACACCTAAACTACCGATTAAGCAAGGAATAGTAAAGTTCCCTGGGTCTTTTAGTTTGTTGGGTAGTTTATTTTGGAGAATGGCCGATCAAACTGCGTTCAGCTCCACATGCGACGTCTTGTCCAACTTCCTCTTATTTGCTAAAAGCTCTTTTAAAAATTTCATTGCATTTGGCATCTGCGATATAGCTTCAATAAACGATAAGTTAATATGTAATTTTTTTAAGAGTTTAAGGAATTTACCGAATTGTTCATCTGAGCGGTCTTTTCTTGTCGCGTTGGGGTATGGCACACGAGGTTTATATTCGACAGTCACTGGTTTGTTTGTATTTTGATCTACCTCACCTTGACTTTGCTTACCATAGTTTCTTGCCTCGGTTCTGGTTCAGGCTCAACGACTCTTTTGTCATCTTGAATATTAATTGCGTTGAGTTGTTCCCTTGGGCTACGTTAGGTATTACTTGGCAAACTACCCTGTGGTTGTTTGGAGATTAGTTTGGAAAGTTGGCCTATCTGAGTTTCAAGGCTTTAGATCGACGCTTGTTGATTTTTAAGTGCTGTCCCGGTGTTCTGAAAATGGGTTTCTGACATTGATATAAACTTTGAGAGGATGTTGTTGGTAGCCCCATGAGAAATTGGGGTGGTTCCTCCAACTTGCATTATAAGTGTTACTATATGGATTGTTTTGAGGTCGAGAATTATTACCCATGTAGTTTAATTGCTTGTTATCCATGCTATGGCCATAAGGTTGGTATTTTGAATGGTTTGTTCCACCGCTATTTGCTTCGCACTGCATTACTAGGTGAACCTATGAAGAACTAAGAAAACCATCAATCTTTTTATTCAAGAGTTCGACCTGATTAGAGAGCATGGTGACCGAATTGACGTTATAAACGCCGACTATTTTTGTTGGCTTTGTCCTCATGACTTGCCACTGATATTTATTCAGTGACATCTCCTCTATAAACTCATAGGCATCTTCCGGTATTTTATTGTTAATGGTTCCGCCCACTGCTGCATCAACCATTTGCCGAGTCGAAGGATTCAGACCATTGTTAAATGTTTGTACTTGGAGCCAAAGTGGTAACCCATGGTGAGGGTACCTTCTCAGTAAGCCCTTGTATCTCTCTCATGCATCGTAGAGGGTTTTTAAATCCATCTGCACAAAAGAAGAGATATCATTACGTAATTTAGCCGTTTTAGCCGGTGAAAAATATTTTAGTAAAAATTTTTCAGTCATTTGTTCCCAAGTAGTAATTAACCCTCGTGGTAACGAGTTCAATCACTGTTTAGCTTTGTTCCTCAATGAAAAGGGAAACAACCGAAAAAGTATGGCATCATCAGAAACGTCATTAATTTTAAATGTATCGAATAGTTCTAAGAAGTTGGCTAAATGAGCGTTGGGATCCTCATCCTGCAAACCATCAAACTAAACAAATTGTTGTATCATTTGAATATTATTAGGTTTTAATTGAAAAGAATTTGTAGCTACAGTAGGTCTAACTATACTTGATTCAGTTCCTGTTAAAGAAGGTTTAGCATAATCATACATAGTGCGTGGAGCAGGATTTTGATTAACCGCAATTGTAGGAGGTAGCTGATTGCCTTGGTTTTCAGCTATCTTTTCGGTTAGGGGTTGAGTGTCGTCTTCTTGCTCATTCTTCGTGTATCTTAAGCTTCGCCTTATTTCTCTTTGATTTCTGCGAACTGTACGATCATTTTCTTCGTCAAAAAGTAATGGTCCCGACGGGTTTCTTCTAGTCATAAACAAAAAAAACCTTCCAAGAGAAGGAAAAAGTAAATAAGTAAATAATAATAATAATATAAAATTAAGTTGTAAGAAAAATAAATGGCTAAAGTAATTAAAATTGAGCGTTCCTAATATCTTAGTTCTCCGGCAACGGCGCCAAAAACTTGATCGCGTGGTTTCGTGATAGGTTTTAAATATTTATAATTACTCGTTCTTGAACTAACTATTATCGCGATGTAGGCAAGTGTACCTATCGAACAGTAGTATAGTTTTAGCAAGACCGGATTGTCGAACCCAAAGGAACTAAAAGTACTAGTAATGACTGTCTTTTTATTATCTAGCCTAAGAATAAAGAGGTTTTGTTGTAATTAACTAATTATCTAAACTAAGAATGCACAGAGAAAAGAATTGGGGAATTTGCTTTTGGGAAAAATCGATTGACTTAAGACAATACCTAAGGAAAAATCCACCTAGACTTTACTTGTTATTCTGGCTCCGAGTCGGACGATTTATTCTTTCAACTTGTTCCGTAGAGATCCCTAAGTTATGTTATTATCCCTATTCAAGACTAATAACGTCTAATCCCTAGATTGATTAACCGAGACTTTTCTCTAATTAACACTCTAGGGTTACATTAACTCGATCTATGGATCCCCTTATTAGGTTTCACCCTAATCATGTAAAATCTTGTCACCCTATGTCTAGGCGCGCAATCAACTTCGCTTAATTATGGTAAATGTACTCTTAGATAAGAGCATGTCTTGAATCAGTATCCTGGGATATCAAAACAAGAATTAAGAACACATAATTAAGAACAAGTTAAATATTTATCATACGACTCAGAAAATAATAACAAGATTCATCTTAGGTTTCATTCCCCTTAGGTATTTAGGGGTTTTAGTTCATAACTAAATAAGAAAACATCTCAGAAGAATAAAGAATACAAAACATAAAGAAAACCCAAAACTTTTGAAGGGAAATTGAGGAGGGATCTTCAGTCTTGATGATGAATCCGGCTTCTGAGATGGATCAATCAGCTTTTTCGGAGTAATTCCTTACTCCCCATTCTCTGTCTCTCTTTTCTTCCTCTTCTAGGGTGTATTTATAGACTTCAGGCCGTGTTGATTTCGTACTTTGGCCCATTTTCTCCATTTTTGGCTCGTTTCTCGTTCTTTTCGCTCTCCTATGCTCTCATAAGTATAAAACATGAAATTAAAGCATTAGGAGCATTGAATTCACCAATTCTAATGAAAAATCATCCATAAAATGCATTAAACATGGGGTAAAAATATGTATAATTTACGGTTTATCAGCATGATTATAAATGTAATGAGAATATGAAATAATATTTGCCCAGAATGAGACACAAAAATGCATTTCTTATTAAATAAAGATGTTTGAACATGAGTCTATTTCACAAAAGATTCTTATTGTTTCTAGGGTTAAAACAAGTGAGTTCTGAACATTACTCTATATTAGCCCTAAGAACTACAGGAATTTCTTCCAGAGTACAATTGTTTAGAACACTGCCAAGCTCATAAGGGTGAATGCTTGATAAGTCTCTTTCCATCACTTCCTCCTCAAATAGGGCATTGATGCTCAAATTGCCCATCAAATCTTCAGCTGTCTCTTCTCTTGTCATCTCTAATTCTAGATGAATAATTCCTTCTGACACGAATGTATTGGATATGTGGGGAAAGGTCATTGACTCCCACTTGACCTCTATCCCACTCAAACGTGCCCTTCGTCTATCATGTTTCCTCTCTAACTCTTCCTTTCTTTGTCTAGCGTCTGGCCTATATCCCAAACTGAAGCGATCCTGCTTTCCAGCTAAACCCGGCACTTCAACCCGTCCGTGGAAGTATTTTCTAAGTCTCCTTCCAGGCAATGCCCCTTTTCCTACCATCAGTAGTAAGCTCATCCTCGTAGCTTTGGATATTTTCGGCATTGGGATCTTGCCTTCTTCGATAATGAAAGTCGCATTGACAAATTCTAATGACCGAAAGGAACACTCAATTGCTTCATCATCATTCTCGATGTACGACGTTGACAAATTCCAATGACCGAAAGGAACACTCAATTACTTCATCATCATTCTCGATGTACGGCTCGTCACTAGTAACAGAGGCGATAATGTCCTCCTCTGCATTTATGGTTATCAGCAGACCCTCTGTTACCAACTTTAACTTCTGGTGCAATGATGATGGTACCACTCCCACTGAGTGAATCCAAGGCCTTCCCAGTAAACAATTATAAGAGGGCTTGATGTCCATCACGAAAAAGTCTACCTCGTACGTGTCGGGTCTGATCAGAAGGGGGATCTCAATTCTACCCATTACTTTCCTCTCAGTGCCACCGAACGCTCTCACTATGTTTTGGCATGCCTTAATATGAGAACTATCTATAGGTAACCTGCTCAATATGGGTAATGGCAAGACATTCAGTGTCGACCCATTGTCAATCAATACCCCCGGTAGTGTATACCATTTGCACCGGGTGGTGATGTGTAGAGCCTTGGTAGACCCCATGCCACTTGGCAGTATCTCATCATCGCTGAAAGAAATGAAGTTATTGGCACTTATATTGCTGACAAGACAGTCTAGCTTGTTCACTGAAATGTCTTCAGCGGCATAAGTTTCATTCAACACCTTCATCAACGCATTACGGTGTACCTCTGAATTTTGGAACAAAGCTAGTACCGAGGTGCGTGCTGGCTGCTTGTGCAACTGTTCCACAACACTATACTCACTGTGCTTCAGGAACTTCAGAAATTCTTTTACTTCATCCGCGGTTACCGGTTCATTAACCAATGGTTTTGTCCTCTCTTCCCCCTGCTCAAACATCAAAGATTTCCCTTTTACAGGCTTGGCTTTTGTATCTGGCATGCTGACCAGCGTCCCTTCTCCTAATGACGTCACATTACAGTTACAATTCTAAGGCACTCATTTGTTATCCTTGTAAGGAAAAGCCACGGGTTTCTGAATCACCACTCTTGGCGTCGCTCTCGCTCTAGCTTCATCGACTTTCAATCGTGAAATAATCACCACTGGGTGATTGACCTCACAGACCCTCTTTATTAGCCCCTCCTCCGAGGCGTACACATCTTCCTCCTCAGTAAACTCAAAGAACTCCAGCCCTTATTATCCATTAGACCCTGCACCAGGGCTCTGAATTCATCACATGTTTCAATCTCATGGTCCTCCTCTCCGTGGAACTCACAATAGTTCCCTGCTTCTTGCGATTTGCTCCCAAAGTCTTGTATAATTAAACCTCTCTCTACCATCTTATTCAAAACCTCCCTCATTGGGGTTTTCACTTTTGCCACATCCAACTTAACTCTCCTTCCCACATTCTCGACTACCGCGTTTACCCCATTAATAGTATGATTGGGTAACGGGTTTCCCGCACTAGGTGTATTATCGAACTTCACAACACCCATGTTAATAAGCCATTCGACTACTCTTTTAAAGGAAGTGCAGTTCTCTATCGAGTGTCCCGCGATGCCCGCATGATATTCACATGGGGCACTTGCATCATACTACTTAGGGTACGGGGGTTGTAACGGTTTTAAGTAGAACAGGGATACAATGTGCGCATCGAATAGACTTTTGTACAACTCCTGGTATGTTATTAGAATTGGAGTGAACCGGAGCTTCTCCGTGCTTTGTTTCGTACTGAGCTCCTATTTTTTCGAAGCTTGCTGGCCTGTAACTGTCGTTTTTGGCTGATTAACTGTGATTAGTTTTACATGACCCATGCTCACATTTCCGACCTCACTTTCTCTCTTTTTCAGGGCTGACCTCCTGGCGCTCTCCCCATCCTCTATTTTTCCTCACCTTATCGCATTCTCTATCATTTCACCGGACATCATTATGTTCGTGAAACTCTTTGTTGTGCCTCCCAGCATGTGTTTAATAAAAGGTGCCTTCAAAGTATTAATGAAAAACATGGTTGTCTCCTTTTCCAAAAGCGACGGTTGAACTTGCGTAACGACTTCCCTCCACTTCTGAGCATACTGCCTGAAACTCTCATTTGACTTCTTCTCCATGTTCTGTAATGTAATCCGATCAGGCGCTATGTCCGTCACATGGCCATACTGCTTCATCAAGGCCTGTGCTAAGTCCCACCACGATTTAATTTGGATGCGACCCAACTGATTGTACCATTTAACCGCAGCTTCACTCAGACTATCTTGGAAATAGTGAACTAACAACTGATCATTATTGACATGACCAATCATCCTCCGACAGAACATCGTGATGTGGGCCTTAGGGCAGCTGGTTTCGATGTATTTCTCAAACTCTGGCATTTTGAACTTCGGAAGGAGCACTAGATCTGGAACCAAACTCAACTCTTTAGCATCCATACTACATTGATAATCTGTGCTTTCCACCGCATTGAATTTCTCCTCCAGCCATTTGTATCGGACTTCCAGTTACTTTGGGAGTTCTCCTTTTGCCTTCCCCACATCTGTCATCTCGTTAAAGTCGGGGACCGAAGGATTTACCCGATCGTCCTCGAGTTTAGAACACGAGCCCGTCAGGAAATTCATCAGTGCCGAAGTACCAGCCTGATACTGAGGTTTGATATTGACAGACACCCTTTGTGGTGGTACTGGGGTATTCACTGGGGTAAAACCTGAAGGGTAAGTAAGGATCTCGCTATCGCCATCTGGGTTGACCATGGGGCTCTTTCCTTTTCCTGGCCCTCCGAGCAACAACTGAGTTAGCTGATTCATCATGTCCTTCTGAGATTCTTGCATCT
Organism: Gossypium hirsutum; assembly: GCF_007990345.1. NCBI lineage: Eukaryota > Viridiplantae > Streptophyta > Magnoliopsida > Malvales > Malvaceae > Gossypium > Gossypium hirsutum. The sequence goes on from NC_053435.1 coordinate 76,979,738, forward strand.
GATCTTTCATATCCTGCTGAATCTTGGCCAGTTGCTCTTGCATCTGTGCTTGCAGTCGCTCCTACATTTCTTTCTGCATTTGTTCCAGTTTTTCCAGCTTTTGATCCATAATTTTGGTCTTTTTCCTCGTGTAGTATTGATGTTCCAGGGTAACTATAATACAATTACTTTTAATTAGGGTTCCTTTGTGAAGTTTAATGCACATGATGCAATGTAATGCGAATGCATAAGATGTATGCAAGACTAAAGAGACATCGATTTTGATTCAATTTCAATTAGAAAACTTTATTAGAAAACAAAAATCTTTACATAAAATAGATCATATATACGGCTTGGCCTTAATGCTCAAAGTTTTAATTCTCTTAAGGAGACAAGCCAGGTCACGACCCCGGTCTGACTCTAACTCATATTTCACACTTAACACATCAGCTTGAACCGCTAAGGTCTGTAAATGATCGGCCACTTCTCGAATCTGAGCCACGGCTTCGCCCATTATATGATCTCTATCCCCGACCTGGTCCTGCGATCGACAGAACTGTTCCTTCCACTGCTCATTATTCATCTCAAGGAATTCATTTCGAAGTTCACAGTTCTGTAATGTAGACTCAAGTTCTTCTACCCTTCCTTTCAAATCCTTGATCCTACTGAGGCTTGCCCCTAGCTCAATGTCAAAGTTACGACCACGACTCTGATGCAACGCCCTTTCTAACTCTGCTACCCAAGCTGCTAATCTCTGCTTCTCATCTTGGCCTTCAACCAGACTCTTCTTTAAGGCATTTTCACGTGCTTGAGCATCATGGTACCTCTTCTCCTACTGATCAGCTTTAGCCTTTCCTTCTTAAACTTCTTGTCGCCATTACTCCGACGTCTTCCCTAATCCCGCTGTTATCATCGACATGTGTAGTTTTTTGTAATCAGTCTTCAAACTATCCAAGTCCTCTTCGGCCTTCCTCTTTCCTTTTCTTAACTTCTCGGCCTCAAGTTTCTGAACATCGACATCTAACCTCAAAAGCATCTTTTCCTCCAATTATTCTATCTTTTTCCCTAACTCTAAATTCCTCTTTTCAAAGTCCTGTTTTATGATTTCTAACTCGGAGGGGACTACTTGCAGGTATTCTTGCATCGGTCGAGTGCCTTCTTACCTTGGTCTGGGGATATTATCATTAACTCTCCTATTCCGCCAACTGTCATATTCGGGGGTCGCCATTGGTCCTACAGTAACTCTTTTCACTCGACGAATCTGGCTCCAAGCACTAGAAATATCCTTAATCTTTTTTCTTGTAGTTAACTCCCCTATACGTGAATTCAGATTAAGCTAGCCCATGCTACTGTCTCGATCTGTATTGCCTTAGTACGAGCAAATGAGCATATCCCACGGCTCCCAAAATTCCAGGTAGAGGTACCCAATCAAAACTTCCACACAGATAGAGGATCTCATGGGAACCAACCAAGGAGCTCTCCACTCAACATCCTCCTCTTGGAGACTTCAAAGGAGTGCGATCCAATTTTTCTCCGATATGTCATCCCTCCTGGGCGTACCCTTATCTCCGTTAACGGGAAGTAATCCTCGGAAAAAACCCGATAAGAAACTTTATCCACCTTTCAGAAATGACTATGAAACCAAGCTAACAATAACTGCGCGCACCCTACAAATCTGCCTTCTCCAGCTCTCTTGCATGCATTCAAATATCTAAATGTATCTGCCAAGATTGCCGGAATAGGTGTGACTCCTTTTTCAAGTCGGTCGAAGAGATCCGAGACTGCCTCATCTACATACCCTAATGCCCTAAGGAAAATTATTAAACCCTAGATGCTCAAAGCAAAAACGTCAACTCTCTTCTTCGTATCAGGGTGCGCTAGGATCAACTCCCTCAAACTTCTCCATGGGATGCACTTATACTCCCCCTTTTGCTTGACCCTTGCCGTAATCCACTGCTCACTCATCCCAATAACGTTCGTCAATTTCTTTACTAAAGGCAAGGCATTAGCAACCTTAGAATAAGCTCTATCAACCTGTACCTTCGGATAGTGAAGTAGGGCTGTATATTCCTCTATGGTAGGTACCAAATCTACATTCCCAAAGGTAAAACAACTATAGGCAGGATTCCAATACTGAGCGAGAGCCTGGAATAAGTGTTCGTCTACCTTGATGTCAAGTAAGTAAGACAAATCCCAATAACTAACTATAGGACAACCGCTTGGTCTCTTCATCCCACCGGTCTCATATCTCCTTTAATTCTTGAAGATCATTTTGCGTCACACTAATGCGGGTGTGCTCACACAATTCTGATGTATACCGCTCGGCAAGATTGTCCCTTTTTTCTAATTGCATTTTCTCTGACCATATACGGATAGCCGCATTATCTTCTACTTTATCAAGAAATTCGTTCTCCATGACAAGCTCCCTAAATTAGTAATCGAACGTGAATCGATACCTATTTTGAATGAAATGACATGCAATTATGGCCAAAATAAAACACAACAAGTCAGTATAATATACCAAATATAATAGTCAAAGTAAATGAAAAAAATAAACAAGCACCAATTTGGGTGATTGCTAGGGTTTGGAGTAATTCTACCTAGGGTTGGGCTCTTAAGGCTCATTATATGCAGTTTGGTTCTAAAGAAAAGGGTACCTAAACCAGCAGATTCATCGATCCTCACCTATTATAGGCTCATATGGATCGAGTTTCGGTTCAGAGGAATATATTTCCCTATGGCTGTACGGAGGTGAAAACCTCACGAAAACATAGGTACGGATGTATCCCGAAAGCGATCCACTATCCTGCACGGAGGTGAAAACCTCACGAAGGAAATAGTTTCTCACTCCAACTTAAAATGTGCGACCACAACGGTCATGCAAGATGATGCAAGGGGATATAAAAACTCAAAATACAAAACATGAATAAAATGATGATCCATAAAACTAATGAAATGCAATCAAAGGATCGCATGTTAAAAAATCAAACTTTTAATTTTCGACAAAAGGACAGAAAATAATCAATTTTACGGCTTGACTCTCTTATTTTTCCCAGTAGAGTTGTCAAGCTGTCGAAACCATTTTTATCTTGAAAAATGGGGATCGACTTTAAAACGAAAATGGAGTGGCCACCAATCCTTTTTGTTTAGGTGTGTTCGGGTCACCTTGTGATTGATCATTTTAATAAAGTATTTCTATTTATTAAAACAACATTTTTGGTCTACGAAAAACTATAAAACGGATTCAGAAGTCAGTTACGCGCAAGGAAGGATTAGTACCCTCGCAACGCCCAAAATTGGCACTGTATTGATCAATTAAAGAACTTAATTCAAAATACTTAATAGCATGGCGATACATTTATACAAAACTTCTACCCCGGGCACACGCAATGGAGCCGTAGACAGTCAAGTGAAATCCAATCCACGAAATAATTTGATCTATGGACAGCATCGTTGTGGTAAAGGTCGTAATGCCTGAGGAATCATTACCGCAAGGCATAGAGGGGGATGTTGAAGCTTTGAAAAAGATTTTAAAATACAATTCCTTTAAAACGTTTGGATAACTTGAATTGGATATTGAGATTCTTTCGCTTAGAAGGAATAAAATATTACGTCCAACACGATTAGATACAATATTTCGAACCCTCGACACAAGATCATCTCAGGATTTCCAAAACACATGCACTTAAAACTTTTAAAAAGGATATTTGACTATTCGGCCCAAAAGGTAAATCGAAATCCAGCACGATTGGGCACGATTTATCGAATTTCCAAATACGAAACATTGCCTCATTTTAATTTGAGAAGACATGGATGAATTTCAAAAGGATATTCTGTATTTTAGTCGAATGGAAAATCGAAGCCCAGCACGATTAGGCACGACCTCCCAAACCCCCCAAACACAAGATATTGTCTAGTTTTAATTTAAGAAAACATAGACAAAATTTCACAAGGATATTTTGTATTCTAGTTGATTGAGAAATCGAAACCCAGCACGATTGGGCACGGTCTCTCAAACTCCCCAAATACGAAATATTGCCTCGTTTTAGCTTTTTAAAGAAATATGAATTTGGGTAAAAGGGTACAATCTATGTAACATTTAAAATCGAAAATTGGTTAAAACGCGAAAGTAGTCGTACTTGGCGATTAATAATAATGCAAATAAAATAATAATGAATAACATCAACTTGCAAGTATACGAAGACATAAATAAATAAATAAACAAATACATTAATAGATAACAATGAGAACAAAACACAATCAAATTGCCATAGGTAAAATAATAAAGGAATCATAAATGAGATAGCAAAAAAAAAAATTAGTGAAAAGTTTAATTTAAAACAGGGATGAGCACATAACATAGAAATAGGGAAACTTTGAATAAAATGTTTTTTTCAAAAAAAAGAAAAATGAGAATAGCAAAAATAATGATGATGATAATAATACTATAACAGAAATAATAATAATAATAATAATAATAATAAAGGTAAAAATAATAATTATAGAAAATAATCGTAATAGTAAAAATAATACTGATAGTAATAAAATAATAGAGGTTGAGATAATAATACTAATAGGAAATAATAGTAATAATAATTTTTTTTAAAAATGGAAGTAAAGTAACAAATTAACAAATAATAAAATAGAAATGATATAAAAGCGAAAAATGAAAAATGAAACATGCCTACTAAATTAATCAAAAATATGCGTTTGATATAAAAATAAAAATAAATAAACAAATAAATATAATACTGAACAAAGTATAAAATTTTAGAAATAGCATAAAAATAAAATAAGGAAAAGGTTAAATTGAAAACTGAACAGAATTGAAGGGGAAAAATCAAAATAAAGCAAGGCCACGGGCCTAAATTGTAACATGCGCAAAAAGGAGAGGGGCTTGATTGGAAATTATTCCCCTTCTCCAAACTCAGCGTATCAGGCACTGGCAAAAAAAATGGTTTTAAGGTTTAAATTAAAACGAAATGAAAGTTTGTGGCAAAAATCAAAGGTAAGGAAAATGAAAATAGGACCCATAAGAATCAACCTCAAAAGCGAAAGGACTGAGGGCGCAAATAGACCCTCAGTCCAAAAACACGTGGATCCTAGGCTACCATGGGTCGGGTTTTCAGGTCAGAGGCCAAAACGACGTCGTTTTGGCCTCCAAAGCTAATCACCAAAACGGCACTGTATAGGGGCCTTATAAAAGTCAAATTTTTGCAAAAAAAACTCATTTTCCTTTTCAAAAACCAAAAAAAAAACTAAACCTTTCCTAAAAACTCTCTCAAGCCTTCCCTTTAGGCCGAACTCCAGCCATGGCTTTGGCCGTTGGGCCACCGCACGCGCCGCCATCTGTTGTCGTCGGCGCTGCCGCACACGATGGTGACGAAGGTAAAACATTTTCCCTTTTTAATTTTATAAAATATATGGTAAATACAAATAAAACAATAGTAGTAAAAAAATAGAAAAACAAAAAAAATAGTCAAAAGTATATATAAAAAAAACTTTGTATTCTGATTTCTATTGATCTATTGCTTTTGTGTATTCTTTTGTGTCCAATATATTCGTCCCAAAAAAAAAAGGTCCCTTTACAATTGATTTTCTAAGGCTTTTATAGCCTTTTTACAATTGTTTATTCCATTGCAGGTTACGTTGTGGACGTGGGCTCTGACGTGGAGGTGCGTGTGGTGCGGTATTAGAAGTTCGAGTGGCGTGGGACGCGGAGGCCGTTGGAGGAGCGGCGGCTGTTGCAAGCACTAGGGGCTAGGGTTTCTTAGGTGGCAAAAAGTTTTAAGGTTTTGGGCCCTTTTGGGCTAGGTTTTATTTGGGTTATTTGGGGTTTGGGTCTAGTTATGTTTGGGCTTCCATTTTTTGTATCTTGGGCTATTGGAACTTTTATTTTTGTTTATTTGTTTATGGGTTTTGGACCTGGGCTAAAATTGGGCCTTACACATAGTATAATGGTAAAAGTGATCATCAAAATGACAAGTCTTATGGATGTGAATTAAAGAATCTAGACCTCGTATTGCATAAGTAGATGCATTGCTTGTATGAGGACATGTTAATGTTATGAATATATCTTAATAAGGAGTGTTTAATCACTAAAATGATGCCATGATTTGTGGTTTTAATATGTATAAGGTTGTAAGGGTTTATGGGTAACATGAAGGCTTGAAAAATAGCCCAAGTGTTGACTACACGGGCTGAGACATGGTCGTGTGTCTCAACCGTGTGAGGGACACGGTCTGGAGACACAGGCATGTGGTTTGACCCCGTGTGATTCAATTTGCATGCTGACGTCAAAAACAGAGAGTTACATGGCTTGAAGACACAAGCGTGTCAAAGGCACACGGACGTGTCCCTATGTCCACACGGGCGTGTGACCCTGTTTCATGGGGAAATTTTCTAAGTTTTCTTGAAACTTCTCAAGTTCTCGATTTAGTCCTGAATCAATCCCGATGTATATTTTGGGCTTCGTAGACCCAAATAAGGGATGACATGCATGTGTTTGAAAAGTTTTGAATTAAAAGAAATTTTATGGCCTGGTTTTTTCATGTACGTGTACGTTTAAGTCCGGTAATGCCTAGTACCTTGTCTCGGCATTGGACATGGGTAAAGGGTGTTACAAAATTCATAGGTCAAATAATAATAAAATAATCTAGACTAATCAGAGTTTGATTGAAACAAATAAATAGAGTTTAATTGAAAAATTATTTCTCAAATTTGACTAAAATAGGAGTCATACTCAACAGGTGTGAATCTACTTGTTAATGAAAAATTTTTTGAGAGTCATTTTTTTATTACCTACAAATGCAATGGAAAGTGTTTCGGATGAAAAAAAAATTAAAGTGTAAAATTGAATTATAAATTTAAGGTCAAAATATAATTTTATCATTTATTAATATTTTTTTTTAAAATCTAGATATAATTTTATCATTTTCGAAAGAAGGTTCTTACTTGCTACCCTTAGTATAGCCCCTTATATGAAATTGTTAGGCAACCAATAGGTAACTTAATCATCTAGATGGAGATCTCTGCCCAATAATTTCCTCAAAGTAGGATAAAAGTTCATCAACCTTGTAAATGAAAGATCTAATCATAAGACAACACATAAATAAAAGATCTAATCATAATATTACGTTTTATACACAACACGTAAATTCATCAACAACACTTACATAGACAATACATTCTCCAATCGCATTCAACACCTTTCATGATTGTACAAACATCTCTGAGGATAAAAAGAAAAAGAAAAGAGAAAGGAATATTGAATGGAAGTTGTATGGGCTGGTAAAGTTGAAAAAAGGTCCACAATGGGCTTTGTCTTAGGCCCATAAACTTCATTAATAATCAATATAGTTGCCCACATTCGATTAAGTTAAATTGCTTTTAGTTGTCTTGCACTATTGGACCTACAAAACCATATATTATATCTTTACAAAATCCATATAATTTCTCAATTTATTTTATTTTATTATTATTAAAAAGTAAATAAATAAATATTGTATATTATTATCAATGCAAAAAGACATGAACGTATTATCTACTTATTTATAGGTTAAGAATGAGTTATTGATAGTTTTAAACATTATATAAAAAAATTATTAAAATAATAAATAAATACACAAGTTTTTTTTTTAATTTAAGAAACAAAGATGACATGTTACACATAAAGGCATAGCAATGATTACTAAATTTTGATTTAACACAAAAACAAAGAAACCAATGATTCGATGCTTCTTTTTCCAAAAATAAAATAACATTAAAGTTATTTTAAGGTTAATATATTATTTAATATTTAAATTTAATATTTTTATTTAAATTTAGTTTTAATATTTAAAATAAGAATATTTGAGGTTTTTCAATTTGATACATGAACTTTTTATCCTGATTAACTACTTGTATTTTTTTATTTACTAAATATTCAGTTATCTACAATTTAGGGTACTAAATTAAACATTAAAGTCAATATCAAATACAAAATTGAGATAATAAAAAAATTTTAAATATTAAATTAAATAATATTTAATTCATGTACTAAATGATATATGCTTAGGTTAGGTTGAATATTTTCTTTTTTGCCATTAATGACTATTTTTTGTATTTTTTAAATTCAATCTTTTCTTTCCTTGAAAAAAAGCTCATAGACTTTCTTCTTCTTCTTTTTTAAATGATTGCTTATTTTAAAACTCAAACAATAATTAATCTCTAATAAATTGATAAAATAATATTTTAAAATAATAAATTGAGAAAAAAAAAAGACTGTCAAAAAGAAAAAAAAAGTTGAAACAAAATCTTATCCAACAATATAAAGTGAAAGCTGCTAATTGTAAGAAACATATGTCAAAGAGACGATCTTTGAAGCTTCTATAAATCACACCGACAATAATATTACCATTAAAGAAACATAATTTATTTTTAAATTTAGATTATCAAAATTTTAATTAATTTAATTTTTTTTTAAAAATTTAACTCTCAATCTCCATATTTTTTTATCAATTTGACAGTTGTTATTTTATAGATTAATTTGAAAATATTGACGAAAATATTAATAATGTTGTTATGTATGATATAGTATTATTTGTCTCATATATGTACTAAAAAAATTAAAAAATTATAAAAATACTTAAAAAAATATAAAATATACATAAATTATCATATTTAAAATTTTAATGTTTTAATTAATATTTCTATTAAAAAGAGATTTGTGTGGAGTTTTTTGAAAATTATGAGAAAGGAGTAAAAAATTAAAAATTACTTCACAATAAGACAATGTTAAGACAAAGGAGATTAAACTAATTAACTGCTAATAAGACAAATTACTTGTTTTATACTTTTTGGGTTTTATAAAGACAACAAAAATCAGAACTTTACGAAAATGTCACAATCACCGGAATCACCAAAATCCCCAAATACAAACCCTAACCCTAATTCAGACCAGGATTATTTAAACTTGGAACCACCCCCATCGCTAAAATCCAAGTGGAAGCCTAAAGCTTTAAGCTTACCAGACATTTGGGTCAAAGAACAAGCTTTAAAGCATGTTATTTACAATATGCAGCAACAGTTCAGCCGAACGCCGTCAAGTTCGCCGCCGTCGGAGCCTGATGTAACGTCGTTTCAGTCATTTCCTTTAGACCCAATTGAACCGGACTACAGTTCTCTCCTCTCCGACGTCGTACTACTCGGAATATTCTCGAAGCTTCCTGTTTCACAGCATGTTTCAAATTCCTTGGTCTGCAAGCGTTGGTTGTACCTTACCGGCCGGTTAGTTCAATCCCTTAAGGTTAAAGATTGGTCCTTTATTTCATCGGGTCGGGTTTTTAATCGGTTCCCTAATTTGACCGATTTAGACCTCGTTGGTTCTTGTATTCAGATGCCAAAAGATTCCGGCGTGTTAGTGACCCATAAAACGGTGTCGGTTTATGTGGATACTAGTTCTACCTTTGCCGGATTTCTCGGAAAAACGGCACTTCTGCCGTTGAATGTGATTGATACAGGGCTTGCAATGGTAGCCGAAAAGTACCCGAATTTACGCCGATTAGTAGTGATTGGAGCAAGTGAAGAGGGGTTAAGGCAAATTGCGGTACGGTGTTATACTTTGCAAGAACTTGAGCTACATTGTTGTGGTGATTTAGCTTTGAAAGGTATTTCCGGGATTAAAAACTTACAAGTGATGAAATTGATTGGTTCAGTTAATGGGTTTTACTATTCGACCGTATCGGATATCGGGTTAACGTTATTAGCTCAAGGCTGTAAAAGGCTAGTAAAGCTTGAACTTTGTGGATGTGAAGGGAGCTATGATGGGGTTAAAGCAATTGGACAATGCTGTCAAATGCTTGAAGAATTAAGCTTTTATGATCATAGGATGGATGGTGGATGGTTAGCCGGGCTTTCATACTGCTCGAATTTGAAGACTTTGAAGCTCAAGTCTTGTAAAAGTACCGATACGAGTCCGGGAGCAGACGAGCATTTGGGGACTTGTTTGACACTCGAAGAGTTGCATTTGCAACAGTGTCACATCCGGGATAAGCAAAGTGTTAAAGCTTTGTTTTTGGTTTGCGAGAATGTTCGAGCTATTGATTTTCGGAATTGTTGGGGTTTGGATGATGATGTGTTTAGTCTTGCAAGTATTTGTAGGTATGAAGCTCTTAGTTTTTTCCATAAGCATTATATATATACTCGAAATCGCATATATATTCTACTAGGTGCCAAAGTCCTAATACTGCATTTATGTAGCGTTAATTCAGCATGTATGTTGTTAAGAAATTGGTGATCTTATTCGAGAATGGCGTAAGTGTTAACCGAGTTATGAGGTATCGAATTGTTTAACGACCAGTCTTATTATTGCAATTACATGGTAGAAAACTTAGGCAGTGACGGTTGATTTGATCTTAAATTTTCTGGCAAGTTGAGTAGTTGAAGAAGGGGATATATGTTCATGGTGTGCCTTTAAAACATATGTTCCGACACAAGTACGTGTCAAACAAAGAATGTCATTGGCCTTACAGAGTCTATTATTATACCTATGTCTGATTATGCGTTGAACACAAGTAGCTTTGCTTCGATTTCTAACTTGCGATTTTCAGCGTCTTTTGATAGGAGAGTGAAGGTTCTTTCTGTGGAAGGATGCTCGTTGTTGACGATAAAAGGTCTAGAATCCGTACTACTTTCTTGGAAAGAGCTTCAACAATTAAGAGTAATGTCATGTAATAACATTAAGGATACGGAAGTGACACCGGAACTTGCAACCTTGTTTTCAATGCTTAAAGAGTTGAAATGGAGACCGGATTCCCAATCTCTGCTATTGTCAAATCTGGTAGGGACCGGAATGGGAAAGAAAGGTGGTAGATTCTTCCAGAGGTCTAAGGATTGATGTTTCATCTTTACTTCATTATTTTAATTTGTATTAACTTTGTCTGACTCCAAACGTCAAGTAACGGAGAAAACATTTGACTTTGTTGTTATTGTATTTTAGTGGAGTTGTACCATTACATTATTGTAGATTCATTGACAATTAGTGATCCAACTTTTTAGCTGATGTAGACATAAAAGGGAAATCATTATATACACTTTTTACAGTTTTTTTTTTTTTTTGTAATTGGGATTTGGGACCTCTCTTCTTTTCCATTTCATTTCCTCATTTATTTAGGTTGAATTTTATAAATGATTATCGTATTAGACTTCAGATTTTTATTTTTATTTTTACTTTTTGAGTTAAATAAAACTATTTAACGAATTGAGACTGTGTACTTACCTCCCATCTAACTAACCATCAATTGACGAGATATTTGAATGTCAAATAAACACCTAATATTGTGATGCCAAGAACGGAGATGACTTGTGAAATCTGATTTCTTCTTGTTTCTTAATATCCGATCATGGCCTTAGGGACAAAAAATTAAACAACCAAATAACAGTTGTAAGTAGAGAATTAACGGTTTCAAATAAATAATTATAACTGTAACTTTTATTTAACATACATTCAATAAATATTTTAAAAACCTTTTTTTATTATTGGACTTATCATTGTTTGTACACTTTTATATCTGTTCGTCTATTATTTATGAACAATTATATGATGAAAAATCATCAAACACGAAATGAACCCAAACAAACTTAAAAATAAATGAACAAAATCTATTCATTCAAACTAGGTTCATTTACAACCCTCTAATAAACTTCAGAAAGTTTTTTTTTTTTTTTTGTTTACAGGATACTAAGTTCAAACAACAATAAGACATGATATACAGATGTAATAACAATGGAGAATTTTTCTTCCCTATTACATGACATGACATGACATAAACAATAAAAATAGAACCTTTAATGTGCAGTTTCAGATACCCAACCAGAAACCATACCCTCATCCACAGGTTTGAGACCTCCACATGATCTTGCAACCGATTCAAACAGTTTCTCAATCTCAGGTGCACACCTTATGAATGAACGATTCCAAAAATTGTATCTTGGATTCTGAATTACAATAAATATAAGCATTAGCAAAATTTTGAAATTGAGTTTTTTAGCTTTCCTTCAGCCCTAATGTTTATACAAAATATTAAAGTCGTAATATTTTGTTTGATTCGTGTTTACACAAAACATTATGAGATTTGTAATAATTTATGTAATTAGATCATTATAATAAATTGTATAACTGAGTTCACGTTTTACGTAATTGTGCAATAACACAACATTACAAAAGTTGTAATAATTTATGTAATTAGATAAAGTTTTATATAGTTGGAACTAATGGAAAACTTATATTAGAAAGCTCACGGTAGATCTTCATACTAGGAGTCGGATTTCATTTTTACCCTTCTACTCAAAAAATGGGAAAAATAGTTCAAGCATGTTTAGATCAAAGAGCAAATTGATCTTTTGTTAAAAATTCCATCCATCTCTACTGAAAACTGGTCGTTGTATGACAACATAAGGTACATGTGATGTGTAACTGTCTGGTTCATGTCAACTTTTAATAGTAGAAATATATTTTTAACAAAAAAAGACCATTTTACTCTTTGATCTAACTTACAATGACTAAATTACTCATTTTTTGAGTAAGAAGGGCAAAATACAATCTGACTCCTAGCACAAGGGCATCCATGGTATTTATACCGAAAGATGATTCATACAAGAAAAGGTCCAAATAATTTTACCTTTATGAGCTCAATGAAGGTAATGAGGAGACCCCATGGATGTGGTTTATTAACAATTAGCCGTTCCAACAGAACTCTTGTAATTTGCTCTTGGATAATTTCCTGTACAAAACAGATGTTTATTCACAACAAATTTCAAAATGAGAAGTGGGGGAGATACATCATAATGTAATACAACCAAAACAAAAAAATTTCACCTGATTTGCTTCAGCAAATGAGTATAGCAAGATGAAGGAGAAGTAATGTGTATGGCTGTTTGGATATCGCAATTGGTTAGCAATTGCATTAAGGAAAAGATAACGCCCCTCCGTATCAAGGTCCCCTATTAGACTCTGGAAGATATCCAAGGCAGCACTAACCAAGAACACAGACATCGGAACAGTGTTTGCTGTTGCCTGTGCATGAGGTACCCTTGACTGCAGTTGTTGGATGGCCTAATTGCAATTTGCCACAAGAATCAAATAAATGCCAGATGATATATTTTCAATCATTCTAATTTTTTCCCCATAATCTTAAAAAACTAAAAAAGGTGAATCTGAACACCAGAGAAGTAGAAGAAACTGTAGAATACCTGCATTCCAACGTAAAGCACCAGTGAGTTGATTAACGGTACATTATAACGGGTGCCAGCAGATGCTGCCTCACTTGGTGAAAGGAGCAGTCTTTGTTTCAATTCAGTTAGAAACGAAGATCCTCCTTGTGGCCTTGTCTGCAAATAATTTAAGAGGATTACATTAACGGATCGCTGACAAGAATACTGAATTTCCAGAGAGAAGTAATACGGAGAAACTCCAATTCCAACATCTGAAAATGTTAGATAGAGAGTAGATTTAAGCAAATAATGATTTGAATACCTTGAGATACTCATCTACATCAGCCTTCATCTGTTTTGCTTTAAGAGCAGCATCAACCTCGGATAAGATGCGAGGTGATTCTCTGATTTCTGGAAGCAAATCAATCTGCAGAACAAATTATTGAAGAATTAATTTTCATGAATAAACAATCTGAGAAAAAGGACTAATAAGATAAATTGACACCTTTAAGTTGGGAGTAGATGGATCTGGTAGCCTCATGTTGCGTGGAAAAGCACTAAGGATGATATTTCGCATTTGTATGCAGCTCGGGGGAATCACATCACAGAAGGTAAAATGATAATCACACAGGAACTCCGGAAAGTCATGAAGCAGAACCAGCAGCACCCTTAGTGTGCCTTTATACAGAAAATGAACCTATAGAAATGGTACAAGAGAGAATAAGTTTGAGCAGCAAAATTCGTATTGGAACAAATAATAAAATCAGTCTTTAGACAGAGAGAAACCGGAACTCCAAGCTCAGCATTCCTCAAAAACGGCTCCAGGAACTGAAGCAAGTCCACCAGCAAACGTTGGATATAGGGCCAACCCTTCTGAGAATTCCCAGTGAGCAATTTTGGCATGAAAGTCCTATGACTGACAAGCTCTAGCCATGCAAAGCTATAAAAGCACAAAGCAATGACCATAAGTGAAGGACTAATGATTAGTATCTTCAATGATTGTAAATATGCCAGCCAAATATTGATGCTCAACAAGTAAATGCTTTTCTAACTTAATCTTACCGAATGCAATGTTCTCAAGATAACCTTCATTCAAATGCTCCATAAAACATTAATAAAAAGCAGCGTTACAGTATTAGACAGTGACAGACCAGTCATGCACATTTGCTGGAGCAGCTATTTTACACTCCAAAACATAGCTACCAGATAATTTTAACCCAAAACATCCATTTATCATAAACCACAGCATAAGGTAAGCCAATTCATTCCAAGCACCACCACCCACCCACCCCCCCAGTTCAGGACTTAAATCAAAATAATACTACTATCCAAAATAAATAAATACTTCACAAGGAAACTTTACTTGAGACTGAAAATTACATAACACGTGATGCTTTCCAAGAGACCACATTCTAAAATTTTAAACAATTGCTCAAGCTCAAGTCAAACCATTCTAGGTTCAGCTCATTGCAGTTCAGGCCTTCTTGAATTGGGATCAGTTGAAGTTCAAACTACTTCAGTCAAGTTTGGTCCGACAAACTTTAACATTCAACATGTAAATTCATTTTTATATATATTATCCTACATAAATACATATACTCGTATGAAATAAAACTAAGCAATTGGTCTATTTGAAAAAGGAAGACTAATATTAGCCATTTTAGGTTTGGGCTCGACTTTTTAGGTCAAATTGGATTTGAACGAGTTTTGAGTTTGGGTTTTTTAAAGCATGTGTTTAGGTGCGGGCTCATTTTGCCACCTTTACATCTATTGAAAACTTAGCTGACAATTCTTACCAGAAGGAAGGAACTTTAAGGGGCTGGAGAACATGAAATGTGTTG
Source organism: Gossypium hirsutum (assembly GCF_007990345.1). Classification (NCBI taxonomy): domain Eukaryota; kingdom Viridiplantae; phylum Streptophyta; class Magnoliopsida; order Malvales; family Malvaceae; genus Gossypium; species Gossypium hirsutum. Next base: position 76,994,749 of record NC_053435.1, read on the forward strand.
GCGAAGGCCGTCAAAATCTGCAATAAGCTCAACAAGAATTAGCAATTTGATGGCCAAGACCTCAGCTAAGTATATGCAAATAAATCATACCTGAAAATTTGCACCATCAGTGACAGGGTCCAAGGAACCAAGATCTAACAGCCAGTTGATAAATAATCTGAAATATGGTCTCGGATTAAAAGATGCTTTCTTATCCTCGGCATCTTTTTGTATAAACCTCACAGTCACGGTCAAAATCTGTTAAGCCACCATAAATACAGTTAAAACACTCTTGGAAAACAAGAATGAACCAGATAGAAATAGAAGATAAATAACAGTCACCTTGGACATAAGAAAGAGTTTACTTGATCCCTGTTCCACTGGGCAATACTAGAGTAGTTGCCAAAAAAGGAAAAAAAATGTTAAAAGCATTTGCAAGGTTAGATTTACAAATATTAACATAATGAACAAAGGAAATAAAGAAACCTTGAGGATTGCTAGCACAAGTTTTGCATAAATATCAATGGCAAGGAAAGAAAGAGTCTGCGCCTGTTGAGGTGATTGCAATGCCCCAGAACTCATTACCTCAGAAGATAGGCAATGTGCAACAGATAGTTCCTAACATGAAGGAATAACAAAATGAGTTCAGTCTTCTTAGTTACTCTGGTGAATTTAAATGAGACAACAAAGAGAAAGTGGGAGGGAGGAGTCTCACCGTGATAATACGGAAAAAGCGTTCTGTCATATCATCCCCTTTGAGCAGTCCATTTTGATACAATTGTAGGATGTAATGATTACAAGGTCCATCATTTGCACCAGGAAGCTCACAAATCTGATACCATTCTGCAAACAACATGGAGACCTACGAAATTTTTTAAAACAAAATTAACACATAAGAATTACATACCATCCTCACTTTTCCTAATCATGCAGGAGAAACGAAAGGTGGAAGAGATGGTGGGCACAGAAAAAAGGAGTGAGACAGGGAGAAAAGACACAGAGAATAGTGCAGGCTCAGAAGGAATACATGCATCAGCACTTCAACAAGGTGGTGAATAAGCAGATTTGCATGTCGAATCAAGATGAGGAGAAAAAAAAGCCGAATAAATAGGCACATATGCAACAGGAAGCAAGGAGTTGTGTAAAGCACAAATGAATGTATCCCATTAAAAAAATTTAATATCTATAGAATCAAAGATGATGATTACTGCAATTGTGATACATTATCAGACCATATTTTGAGTTAGAATAATACATATTCGCTACTGTGGCAAAACATGGGCCAAAGTTTGCTTTCTTTTGTTTTGAGATGGTTAGTCTAGGAAAAAAGATACAACAGACTACTACTCTGCAGAGAATCCAATTATATGAGCTTTTTAATAGGCTTTTTCGTTCAAAGATACGACAACTCTAGGTTTATAGTTGTGACACCGGTTTGTAGAATACCCTTAACGTCCTTGATCCTCCTAAACTTTTCAATCCAACTGATATGATATTTTTCTCCATAGTAGATTGGTAGCAAAATCAATAACATGCACAAAGTATTCTACCAATGACTTCTTGGAACTTAAAACAAATAGTCACCTGCTCCTTGAAGCCTGCAGGATCTGGTTCTAGAGCCTCCATACTACTGTTATCTTCCCTGTTAGCTGGTGCGTGGTTAGGTCCCTGCTTCAAAAGAAAGATTTCAGGCCAGAATCCATTATTAAAAAAAAAACGAGAAAGCGATAAAACGATGAGTCAGTGACCTTTTTGTCTCTAGATTGTTTGGCCTTATCCTCCTTTGCAACAGTGGCACTGGATAATGCAGCCATACTAGCAGATGGATTTCTGATCATCTCAATCAACTGTTGCAATGATTCAGGAGCTCCAGGTTTTAAAGCAACCTGCATGTTAACAACAAAATCAAGGGAATAAGTTAAAGAAGAAGAAGATGAAGACAAGAAAGGGAGGGAGAGACCAACCTTTGCCAGAGCATCAACAAGATTATGGAGTTCTGAGATGACTCTGGATTCATCAGAGACCAAAGTTTGAAGAAGGGACACCGCAAATTCCGTTGCAGCTTCTGAAATTTAATTTGGTTAGCTGATTTACCGTATGCATGATTAACTGTAAAAGTGAAATTTATATATACATACTATTCCTTCCCCCATCAATATATTTTGCCATATGAACATTGTACTCTGCAAGGTTCAGCAATTCACTTCGAATAAGGCCAACAGTGATATCTTTGTTGAACTTCCGCTCATCTTCTGAATATATCACCTGTAAGAGAAGAATGACCAATCACCAGAGATGAAGAAGATAGTTCCAGGCATAGAGAATGTGGAACAGAGCATACCCAACTAGTAAGCTCCTTAACAGCGAGCTTGCAAACATCTCGCACAGCAGCTAGAATAGCAAGGTGAGCACTAACATGAAGACTGTTTGATGCATTCTCATATAAGCCTTTGAAAACCTGTATAAATATTATGAAACAGAATCAAGGATGAGAATGATTTCAGAACAATAGAAAAAACAACAAATAAAAGCTTAGCACCACAATTGTTAGAACACCTTTTGAGCCACAGCCAGTGCAGCCTCGTCCCGACTAACACATCTGAGTATGATTTCAGGTACCTCAGAGATCACTCCCTAAAATAGGAAAATGCCAAAAGATAAATAATAAATCTTTGTTCAAAAAATTTAACAAAACAAAAAAGAAATTTTGTTCCTAGAAAAAATATGCCAAGGAGCATAATGGAAGCGTAAGAAACAAATTCATCAAGGGCAGGTACATAATAGGATATCCATAGCACTGGTAGAAAATAATATAGTCTTTAGCAGCAGTACATAAAAGTAGAAGGTCAAGAATACCTGAATGTCAACTTCTCTACCATCACTTGTCACCAAATTTTCCAACTGAAAACATTTGACAAAGAGTGAAAACATGTTCTCGCAAGATTTCAGTGTTTAAAAGATAACAAGTCAAACTAAGGTAGTAAGAGGAATCACAACTCTATAACTGAGGGATCTCCTCCCTAACTCCCTAGTGAGAAACTACATCTCCTGTTGATAATATCACGCATCTAACAACAATTGAGTAGTGTGAAAAGGTATATAAATAAAGGGTGCAGAAAATTATGAAGTGGCATCTACTACACCATGACATATACATCCCTCTTCTTCTGGTCAGACACTAGACTCACACTGATCTGGAAAAATTCTCAGAAACACCAATAGACAACAGATTAAATAGGGAAAAGAGGAAAGAAGAACAGGAGTTATATTCAACCTTCTGAGCAACAATCTGATATTTATCCAATGCATCCCTTGTGCTCAATGAAGTGTCTGAGATGCTACTTCCTAGACGCTCAGTAGCAGCAGGTGAAGGTAACGACTGTGATGTAGGTCCAAATTCCTACATACAAGTTTGCAACACGTGTCAGTAAAAAGGCACGAGTCTACCAGTGCAAAAGTTCATCCATATAACATTTCTCACTTTTACAGCATCAGTTGTTTCAACTGAAAGTAACTCGGGAGCTGAAGTTGTTGAAGGGAATGAAGCATTCAGGGGATCATTTTCGGTAGTCTGCTGTGTAAGACCAGTTCCTGAGCCAATATGAATCGAGGGAACACTGAAACAAAAAAGAATTTCAGATATACCAGCAAGGAAGGAAACCAGGAGGCAAAAAAATCAAAGAGAGTCGCATTTAAAATATAACACCTCAATAGGGATGCTGATGTAGTTTCAACCGCCTCAGAAGCAATATCTACTTGTCCCAAGTTTCCTGGGCCAGATGTGTAACCAGGGGTAACTTGCCCAGATGTAGAACCAAATGTGCCAGTTAGATCAGTATCACCAGGTGAAGTTGAAGGACCGACAGACATAGTATGCGTGGTCTGGCCAGATTGATTTTGCCAAGGAAGCCGAACAAAGTCCTAAAAGATAAAAACAGGAAAAACAAAAAGGGTAAGTAGCTTACTCTCAGTGCCCTGGTTTCTCAAAACCAAAGCAATCTTTGTGCAAAAAGTTAAACATATGACTACCTCATAAACTCGCTGCTGAGACACAGTCAAGTGACCTGGTTTAGGTCGAAGAGCCTCAGGCACCACACCCATAGAACCTTGTCCATACATGCTTGGATCAAAAAATGCAGGATCCCTATGCTTTCTTCTTAAAGCAAGTTGATTAGCTATTTCTCCATCAATGGTTTGTATTGCCTATATAATTCAAGGGGGAAAAGGATATAAGTTAGAACTAGGAAGCATAGAAGATTAGTCAAACCATTCACTACATGCTTTCTCCAAAGCCCGTCTTAATGCAAAAGAACACCTCCACTCAGGCAAAAACTCCAATATGAACATGCGTTACTGAGAAGAAGGAAGCCTTGAAACCCAAATCTAAATGTAATAGTACATCAGAGGATGTCCAATTTTAAGTCTTGCATAAGAATCATTTTTTTGGTAATTAGAATCACTAAAGCATCGTACTTATGACCTATATCCATGAGGTTTATAAAGAACAAAAAAACAAACTTAAGATCCAATCCATGAAAACCAGATCAAGCCTATCTGTAACACTTTGCTCAATGAACATATATGCACAAAATACTCTAGGGTAAAAGGAAAAAACAGGCCTTATCAGTAGCAGCTTGTTCGATGACCGCACAGCCAAGATCAAGGTTATCATTTGTAACAAGCTGAACAGCTTGTTCAAGAAGATCACTCCCAACATTCAACCCCTGAAGTGAACTTCTCAGCTGACTTGATATAGAGCCACGTAGAGGTTCCTAGAACACCACAAAGTGAGATTAAAACCATAAGATGAAATTGAGAAGGAATGGAATATAGAAACAGTAACTCAAAAAGTTGATGGGAGATAAAACCTTGCATGTTACATGTGCCAGACTTCCAGCCAAACTTGCTACCATCAGGTGTGCTGCATTATAAATCCGTGTCTCATCTGATTCCATAGCATAATCCTAAATTGTAATGAATTAAAGTGATATTAGACCAAGAATATTGATTGGATATCTTATTCAAAAAGGTGGTTGTAACCATTCCAAGATGATTCCCAGATGTTTTCAGGAAGATACCTATGTTTCCCGATAAATAGTAGGGGATGATACTAAACCGTATGAACAGAAACTTGAAAGAAAAAGCTATCTAACCATTCTGAGAAGAATCATAAGCTATAAAGAAACGAACAGGAGAATCAAAATTGAACTCTAATAGGAACAATACTAGAAAATACAGAAAAGTAGTAACAAAGAAACAGTTAGTAAGGAGAAAAAACAACTGGTAAGTCCAACTATTGCCCAAACAAAATGAACTGAATCAAGTTAAAATTAGTTGGATCTAAAGCAGTATTGAGAAGCTTTTTCAGACCTTTAAAACAAGCTCCTTGGTTGTTTGAGTTGCTATGGAAACACTGCGCTGAACAATACCAGCTACAATCTCTTTAATAGCTCTGTCCATTGCAATTGGAACCACCCTGCAACACATTATATACAGAGTTGAACACCAGATGCACCAAGCAATGTGTACAAGAGGCAGGAAACAATACTGTAATGGCATCGAACCTCTGAAAATGCAAGTGCAAGCCTAGAGCACTTAGTTTCTGATTGATAATAACATGAGTTCCGATGTTTGGTATTGGCGTCGAAAGCTGCAAAGAAGACAAGGACCAACAATCTGAATAAATAAAAAGTTTATAATTCTTGGAACCTTGAAGAATGTAAACAAAAATGACAAACCTGACTAACAGAAAAAGGCGATTGTGAAGGAGTGGCTTGAAATAGCCCTTGTGCAGAAGGAAGCTGATCAGACAAGCCTAAAGCTGCTAGTTTTTCATCCTCCACCAACGCACCAGAAGAAAGACGCAAGGGACCAGCATACTAGAACAGCTCCAAGAAATAACATATTAAAACACACTTAATGAACTGCTACTAGCATCGGAAAACAATTGATAAAAATGCAAACCTGAGATAGCAAATGTGTGTGGCCACCAGGATTAGGTGGACTGGCAACCTCGAGAGGTATGTCAACATGATTAAGTGGAGAAATTATTCCTGTTTTAGCTTCGGGAACCATCTGGGGTTGAGATGCTCCAAAATCTTTATTAGAAAAATCAGGATTCCCTTCAAGTTCTCTTTTACGATCCTTGAGGAGAGAAGTCGGTGTTATGTCCTTCATATCCACACCAAGGTTCTTGAATAGAACCTAAATCACCAAAAACAGCACAATGACAGATACATTAAAAGTTTCCAAGCTTCTGTGAGGCAAGCTACAATAATGAGAAAAAAGCCTTGCCCTCACATGCATGCTTAAAACATATCCAAATACCTCTATGTCAAACTTGAGATTCATTTTCAAGTTTGGCATTGAATAAATCTCAGCTAGTAATGCCAAAATGCCCATGGTCCATGGATTAGGAGGTTGATATGCCAGACTGCTTTGGCATGGCTCAAGAATCTGCAAAATGTAACAGATTTGTGAATTCAACTTAAGCTTGGCAGAAGGAAACAAGTTTATTATAGAAATAATCATACCTTTGAAGTAAATGGGATAACTGCAATCATCAATCCCTTCTCATATGCCTGGAAACAGCAAAAATGAGGAAAGAGAACCAAAAAAGGAAAAAGTGGAAGATGAACTCAAAGTAACTGATGAACCAAGACTAGATTAGATAGTCTTTGATGGACAAATAAATGAGTGATGTGTCAGGGTAAATAATCAACTAAATAAGAAACAAATACCTCTATAATCAGAGATTTGGGATCTATTTCACGAGCTCTCAAAACTTGATTCCGGCCAATTGTTAACTTTCCAAGCCAACTACCCAAATTTTTTAGCAATGACCGCTCTTCAGAGCTTGATTTTATAAGCTCAGATCCCAACAAGACCTAAAACATTATATGGGTTAAACAATTTAGTCTTCAATTTGGTCAAATTAATATGCATGGCAATTTCACTTAAGCAACAGAAACCTTGCAGTTCTCATATGTAGCTTGGATAATCTCCTTATTCAAAGCCTTTGAGTTAACTTTGTCAAGGAACTTCAAATACAAATCATGAAAATTTGGTTCAATGCTAGCTCTACAATAAAAAACATGATTTAGTTTAATGGTACAGAAAAATGAAAACACTATTGAAAGTTGAAAGGTGTAAAAGAAGACCATCAAAGTTCAACCTTTTCATAACCATGTACTGGGCAAACCAGGGATAATACTGCTCCGTCAATATTTCAGTGAACTCTTTCCCTTTGGCTTCAATATTTGCAACTGAAATATTATTGATTATGAATGATATCTTGTCCTGGATCTCAGATGTCGGAGCCTGCAAATATAAAAGAATGAGATAAAATGAATGCGTTCCAAAGTAAGGTGACAGTTTCAAAAAAGCAAAATTTGCAAAATTCAATTAAGGTTCATTAAATACCTCTATGGGTGTCTCTCTTCTCTCAGCAGCAGCAACTAGCGTTTCAATGTTCAGAGCAGAGCCAAATCCTATGTTTACAAGGGAAAAAAGATTCTTGTGTAAGCTTGTAAAGATGTTAAAGTTTTATGGAAAACTTTAAATAAAACAACCCCAATGAAGCTATGGAAAAACATTACTAGTAGAAGTGACTCCACGAGAAGGACGAACAAAACCGGGGGATGAAGACAGCATAGATGCACTAGTTACTGCATTTTGCGGCTGCAATTTTAGTAATAATATTAGTTCCAGAGAAGAAAATTCCCCATGCATCACAAAGAAGTCACCAGACATACTTTCTGAATGCTAGAAGCATCACTCAGAGAAGCAACTGAAGGCTGCCCTACAGAAGGTAGAAGTGGTTTCACATCATTCGATGATGCAGCAGAGGCTTTGTTACGATCATCAAGAGAACTATCATGTCTTGGAAGCTGCAGTGAAGATGAAAGTTGTGGCCCAGATTGAATGATGCTAGAGCTATTCAACTGCAATGATGACCCAGAATATTACAAAACAAGATAACTATAACTCAGATTGCCTAACTCCTATATATATATATATATACACACACAGAAATCCAGAATAACTCTATAGCTGGAAAACCAAAACATGATTTTGATCTGATCACCAGCAAAGTACAGATTATCTATCTCTTATGATTCTCCAGCCATATGGATTGTACTTTTCTTTTGTTTTTATTTTGATGGCACCAAATCAGAAGCATGTATTTTGATTTTGACATTTATAGGCAAGGATATAAAGAGAAAGATCATTGATGCAGGCTTCAAAGAAGAAAGGATAACTTGTTTAACAGCTCAACTCCTGAATGACGCCATCATAATATCATATCACTCTTATCATAATCAACTAAACTCTTAGCTGGAAACCAAATTGGTTATCATTCATGTGCATCAAAACATGGTTACATTTATATATTTGGGCCAAGTTAATATTTATTTCGTGACAATAAATTCATAAACTTCTATTATATCATACAAGACAAACTAAAAACAGGATTTACCTCCCCGTTTCCCGGGGACACCTGAGAGGAAACTTGGTGATGAACAGAAGGGTTGTTGCTCCCAGTTGACTCCAAATGCCCTGATGAAATCCTTGCAAGAGCTCGTTCAATAAAAGCAACAAGCTCCGAGTGAGTGGCACGCAGGTGAGAAATCTGTAAAATATGGTTGCAATACTGCGGCCACTCAATCAGACGATCCACGAACTGCTCCAAGGCTTTAGTTCCAAACAAAAACATCTGTACACGCAGATAGGTCAGCATTTCATAGTACCTCCAATTGAAGAATTCCTTTACACATTTTTGCGCAAACCCAACAATGAGAAAGATGAAAAGACTATTGCTAAGAAATGACACTAACTTTTGAATCTGCAGGTTTACGCAATGCATCTAGAACACCACGCAAGGCAATTCCAAGGGTGAGATGAGTTACAAGTTGCTGCTTGATAACAGAGCCTGAAAAATGTCCAAAAGCATAACGCAAGTTTAAAAAGAAAGAGGGTGTCTCAAATGGGTGATTGATAAAAGGGCCTGAAAATCATCCATAGCCATGACATAACAAATAAAATGACGAGCTCATCCTAGACAACTAAAGTTCTAAAAAGACAGTAAACATGACCCAACAAATTAATAGTATTGCATATGCTACACATATTTTTTAACAAATTTATCCAGATTGATCATTATAGAATTAGAAAAGTACAACAGCAGTGTAACTCAAGTGGACACAAAGTCCTACACATATGTAATAAATAGCTACACTATCAGCCTTAATACTAGGATACAATTTGATATACTAGAAGTATATGGTATAACAACTCACCAAAGAGAACTGCGGCGATCTTGAGCTGTCTTTCAGGATACTTATGAAAAAATCGGTATTCTTCAAACAAATTCGCAATCATGCACTCAAATATCGATTGCTCCCTGCCAGAATTAAATAGCCCATCAAACTGTCATGTCTCAAACATGAAATTTCGAGTAAAATTCAAGTTTAAAATGATGAAATATCTAATAGAAGATATATCATGTGAAGAAAAAAGATCAAGCTCCTCCTATGAAATATTTTAAAAAAATCAACCAGATACATGGAAATTCAAACAGTTACATAACCGATTAAGAATATCCATATCAAGCATATTTGAACAACGGAAGGAAAATCTAAGAATGGTACTGAAGCGACAAAATACCTTTTCACAGAAGATTCCTTGAACCGTGCAAGCATTTGAACCATTGCATCAATGGTCAACTGACCAGAAAACATTTGATGGAAGTAAGAATTTGCTTCTGCCTCAATTTCATCTCCATATCCATCAGAGGGGGAAGAAACTGTTGTCCCACCATTTTGCAGCTTTGAAGTAGAATCCATAATTGTCGCATGCAACCTTTCCATTTCCTCAAGAAGCTGAGTAGAGGTTATGGAGCCACTATTAGCTTTAAGGATCTGCACAGGAAACATACAAAGGGAAAGCAGTTAGTGTCCAGATTAAAACATATTAAATGTTTGGATCACAAGAATAACCAGCTACTAGCAGCAGAACCTTGAAAAAAGTGGTACTAGCTTCCAAATAAAGATTTAAAACAGCAGTAGTATGATGGAAGGGTTTGGCAGAAAACTCTTGTGATCCACCAAATTGTATCTCCTTCAAGAACTTTAGGCACTCCTGAAAATTGGACCATGCATGTTAGCTAAAACATTCTTTTGACCAAATTAACTTCAGTAAAATAGGATACTGGAGGACTCTATTACCTCAAAGAAAACATCTTTATACATATTCAGATTACTACTCAACCACTTCTCAAAATCTATAACCTCATTCCTGGAAGCAAGGACTGCTAATCTGATGGCAGAAGGAAAAGGCATCATCTCCAACACTGATGATAGAATCTGCAACAATAACAAAAAGAGAAATTACTGAAATAGAAAACAGATATAACATGCAAATAGATCCTGAAGCAACTTTTTTTTCTAATCAATAAAATACAAAATCACAATCTAATGCAAAAGGAAAGAAACATCAAAGAAAATCCAAACTTACATTTAATTCTTGACAGATATCCAAAATTCTAATCATGCTGTCAGGCTCAGTATTCTGTACTTCTACAAATCCACGTAAGACAACTTTTGGGTTCACATGCCAAAGTTGAAGTATTGTACCAGCACCCACAGCATTTTTAATTATCATTAGAAAAACTGAAGAAGTCACATCATGCTGCAGGAGATTATAAGCCGTCTGCAAACAATAGATGCAAATTTATTACCCCCAAAAGTTAAATATGCAAAAAAGAAACATCATACGGCATTATCACATATGTTATATGGTGAACATGTACATTAACATGAGCCATCCCAATAAGCAGGATTTCAGGGCAGTGTTTTAAGGGATAATCGAGCATTGATCGAACAAAACTGGCGTGACCTCTTTCAGCTAGTTGACACAGCACATCTAAGAGGTCCAGACACAACCAGGCATGATTTCCATTTCCAATCTGAAGCTTATGTCCATGCACTGCCTCCGCGTAGGCCTGCAAGATCGATTATTATTCTTACAGCAATACTGTGACAAGAAGAAGAGAAGGAAAGACTAAATTTGCATAGCTCTTACCAGCTGCCTCACTGAATGGGCAAAGGTAAATACTTCTGGCGGTGCTGCTACAGCATATTTTAGAAAAGATAGCTGACCTTCAATATTCTTCCACACGGACCCACAGACAGCATGGAGAGGGAAGGGTTCCTGCACAAGGTCCACAGAAAAATTACACAGATGAAAAATAATGATTAAACAAAACTAAAGAAAAAGAACAAGGAACCAACTTCAGACACGTTAAATGAAATCAATAATACCTGGCACGAATGTTGATACACAGACATGAAGAAAGTGAATGCCGTCTCATTAGGAATGTAGAACCCCTCGTGATCCAGGTGTTCAATAACTTGAACCCAGTTGGTATTGGGTGCCTACAAATATAAAGAAAATAGATTTAATTTAGAATGAAAAAGACAACATGAAAGCAAAAAAAAATAGTATAACTTACGAGTTGCTTTATAGTTTTTATAAGAACATCAACATTCCATGAGCTCAATGGAGGCAAATCCAATGAATTCCCGCAACCAAGGGCCAGGCTAAATGTTGAAAATGCAATTTGGTTGTCCTCAAGACCAACATAGGTGCGGGTAATTGCACCAAGTATCCTAGATATAGTCACCTCAGTCAGAGGTAAATAAAGAGATAAAATCTCTTTGCAATGTGCAGCATCAGTGGTGCATCCATAACCTAGTTCCTTAATGATATCCCCCATGCTCATTTCCTTCTCCATTTCTGCTAAAAGAGCATCAAAATCATTCTCCTCAGATTCATCGAAGAAATCTATATTCCTGCAGAGAGAAGAAAGGGAATAAAAAATGAGTTATCACAACATGATGAAATTTTAAAAAAAAATAAACAGAACAACACAATAAAAAAGCTCTCAAGATTAACTGCTTGTTCAAATGAGAAACGGAGCCTGAAGAAATTAGCACCTTAAGAAATTAGCCTCGCGCAATTCATCTGAAAGTATTGGAGTTAAAACAAACTGTGCAACATCTTTGGCTTGAACTAGAGATAACATCTGCATAAAGGAATCTACGTGCCTGGAAAAAGCACTGGACCACTGGAGGAACATAACCATATTCTGAATTTGCATGGAAGAATCAGGACAGGCAGGATTAGACTGCAATTCCTCAATCTGAGCCATACAAAAATTCTTACCTAGAAAGGTGCAAAAGCTTCAATTTCATCATTCTGATCAACCATGTCAAAAAAAGAAAACAAAAATAAATCAAGAGTACATCCATTTAAGAAAACAACGCAACTTACTACACATTCTTGTCTCTGGATTTTCAGAATCAGATAAAGCAAGACCAACAGCAATTTTTTCAGACAGAGATAACTCCAGTGTTTTTGAGAAATTCTCCAGGAAATTCTCGCTGATATCCATACTTCTTAGGGACTGACAGAAGACAGTACAAAAGTTTGGCTTGTCCATAGCATGTCTAAAAATTGAGGCTACAACTTGTTCAGATTGCAAATTCTTTGAATCTGTTTTGTGAGAACTCAAGCAATCCAAACAGGTTTGCAGCACCAGAGTGTTTCCTTCGATTCCATATTCAATGAACTATCAAGAATCAACAGGCCAAATGTTATCCAGAATATTGCATTAAATAGAAAAGAATCACATAACAGCCCCCATTTCAACCAGCTAGATATCACTTTTCACACCCCACCATAAGAGCATATAGCTCTTCGTAAATTCACACTTCATTTCTAGATAAGCTGCGCAACTAGAAACTAGCTAACATGACTTGCTAGCCTAAGAGTACATCTTCTAGCTCATAAACTTTTAAATCTAAATTTACTTGTGAAACTCCGAATCAATTTACAAAATTATTAGCTACAAATTATATTGGCAACAGTCTAGGGATTTTTCTTCAAGAAAATCAACAGAAATCCTAACATCCAATACATTTCAGTAATACATATATATATGGATTCTTATGGCTCAAACAGCACCAAGCTAACTAATTGAGTAAAAAAAAGAGTTACAACGTGATCAAGCGAATTCTAGGGTTTTCTTTAAGTAACTCAATCTAATTCTATTAAATAAATACATTAAATCTAACGTCAAGTTTTGCATAATTCTAGGGTTTTCTTTAAGTGACCATACGAATCAATACAAATGTAACCTAAAAAACCATCGAATTGGCATTCGTAAGGAAAATTAGATAGCGAAAGACCAAAAATAAAAAACCTGGCAGAGTTCTCGAAAAACAGAATCAGCGTTGGCTTCGGTCAAGGACTGCAGCAAGAACCGAACGTGGCTTGAGAGTGTGGAGGAAAGCTCGAGCATGGTGAGTGAAGATAGATCGCGAGTGTTTTTCGATGGTAAAAGCTAGTGAGAAGATAAAAGGGGAATGGATTAGGGAAATGATAGGCTTTGAAGATTGGGGATATTGAGAGAACCGTCGAGAAAAAAAAAGGTGAGCGCTGAACTTCTGAGAGAGTGTGTGTGTGTACGAAGAGTACAAATGATTTTGTGCAAAGTGACATGCGGGTCACGATTCTACAAGAAACTTTAAGAAACTAACAAATTTAGTCCCTGAACTTTGTTAACGTTTCTCGATTGGATCTATGTACTTTTTTTTTGGACATATTCTCCTTGAACGTAGAAACCTTTTTCACTTTGGTCCTATCCCGATGTTCAATGTGAGTATGCACCAGCATAAGTCCAATTGTGAGGATTAAGGCCTATCCTGCATTACTTAAAAAAAGTACATCTTATTTCAAAAGTATTTTTAAAAAATGAGTTGTGCTAAATAAGTTATTTTTTGTTAAAATTTTTAGTTTTTTCTCTTCTAAAAGTATTTTTAGTGTTTAATTACTTTTTCACCCCTCAAATAACATAATACTTTTCCTTTTTTTTGTGCTTAATTACAAATGTGTTAAAATCATTAATTAAAAATAAAAAATATTTTTTAAAATACTAATTACAAATATTTAATGGTTATATTTAAATATTTAAAATATAGTTTATATATTCTAAATAAATTTTATAAATAATTAATATTTATTGCTTAAAAATTTTAAAATTTATATTTCATATATTAAAATATTAACAAGTTATAATATTTTTTATATTTTTACTAGAATATAATAATATTAACTAATTTAAATATTATTTAAATGCATATTTGTTACTTGATAATAATATGTCTAAAATGGACATTTTATTTCTCAAAAAATACTTTTTGATAGCAATGCTAAACACTCAATTTTAAAATCAAACTTTTCAAAAACACTTCTCAAAAGTACCTTTTCATAGCACTTTTCAAAAACATTGCCCAACTAACCTTAAGGGGATCCTAAGTCCCAATCAAAGCAACTCACAAGTAAAGCGATGGCCTCAAATATACTAAGCGAATTAAACTGCTACATGATACTTTGTTATTACGCTACTTCATTGTATACTTTATTTTTAAAATTATATACAAAATCTAAAAATTACAAAGTAATTATAAAAAAGCAAATGATTTTTAAAAAATAAGGTGATTATGTGCACAATATCTGAGTACCACATTATCGTACATTGTCAAAATTCAAGTTTAAAGATTAAATTGAAAAAAACTATCAAATTCTAACACTAATGCTAACCAAAAAAATTTTGTAGACCATTATAAAAAAATTACTAAATTTAAGGACTAAATATTACTTTCTATGAAGCAATGAAGCTTTTTAAAATGTTAGATGAAGCAATAAAGTAACATTTAGCCGCTCAACTAAACATTTTTTACTCATTGGTCCTTAAACTATTTTTCATCCATATTAGTCTTAGAATTTTGCAGTTTTTTTTTTCAATTTGATCCACAAATTTGAATTCTATTAAAATATGATGACGTTGTACTATGAAATTGTGACACATCATCACTTGAAATTATTTTTTAAAATTCTTTACAATTTTTTTGGTATTTTTTAGATTTCATTTAAATTTCTTAAAAGTTTTATGTTAAGACTTAGCATAATCTCATAATATCACGATATCACACTTTAACGAACTACAAACTCACAGGTTAAATTGAGAAAAATTACCAGAATCAAAGATCAAATGTTGCAATGAAGTAATGAAGCAAGCAGTGAGTGGGCTTTTAGTCAAGCCTGCTGCGCCCAAAACACTATCTTCCCAATAGCTTTAGGGTCCGTCTTTGATTGCCATGAATGTGCGGCTTAGGCCCATTTCTCCTGCTTCTGCCTTCGGCCTTGGGCAGTGCCCATTGAGATTTTCACACTAGGGATCCTCATTTTGATAGCAAAACTTGTACTATAGATTTTGAATTGATTTATTCCGAAATTAGAAGAAAAAGATTTTAAAAAGGATGTGAAGTGGGACAAGATAGAATATTTTTTTGAATAATAGATATAAAGTAGATATGATAATTTATAGACAATTTTGGTAGGTTATAATAATAATTAATGTGCATGAATTTACAAAGCGCATAATTAGAATCTGGGTCGGACCCAAGCTTTCGTTCAATTAAATCTAGTGAGTCCCATAGTTATCTATTGTGATTCACACCATCACATGTAATGGCAGGTGGATGGGGGACCTTATGTGCATTGAAATATATTTTTCATATTGAAACATTGGTGATTAAGATAGGACCACCAAAAGAAGCAAGCTTATAATTATTGCAAAATGGTACATCAAGGTGGCTCTCTCCAGGGTCCATAATAATGGTGTTTTGGGGTCTAGTTATGTATCCCCAAAGTGTATGGAATAAAACCCCCCGAAATTACAGTAGGCAATGCAATGCAATGCAATAGGGTGTGTGAAAAGGAGGGGGGAAATGGCATACTAGAAGGGGATTTTATGTGGGGTTGCCTTGCTTTTCAGCCTTGTGATATTGGAGCCCAATAGATGTGATGTTCGACTTTGACATTAATGCATATCCACCCTTGGTTTTCATTTTCACAAGTTTTGTTGTCTAATTATGTTAAGTGGGCTTCCGATCCATTCTACTTTAAAACGCGACTTCTTTTTATTTATATATATTTTGCTTGGATAGACAGATAAAACTAGAAGTTTATTTTTGGGGTGCCAGAGATTAATTTTGCTTGGATAGACAGAGATAAAAGTAGAAGTTTATTTTCGGTTCAAATTAAATTATAAAATTTGAAAGAGATCAAAGTACAATTTCATCATTATATATATTTGTTATTTTAGAATTTAAAGGAATTAAACTGGAAATTTTTTATCTTTGGGGCCAAAGTGTATTTTTTTATTAAATTAATTTATAATTTTAAAATCTTCAAAGGACTAAAATAATAATTTATCCTTTGAGAGGCTAGGGTGTTGCATGCCCCTTTTGGCGTCGTCTTTATGGACCAGGGTGGTATTCAAATAAAACTCTCACCTATTTTTAAAATGCAACTTCCTTCTCCACAACATAGTAAGATATAAACTTGGATACAATTTAGGTGCAAGCTTTCTAATTTAGGGTTACTTGCATCATACGTTTGTAAAATTATGGTTTAGATTCTAAATTGGTTTCCAAACTCTGAGACTTAATTTGGATGTCAAATGTTTGCTCAAATTTGGCTTACTACCTGAATAATTTGGATCAGATTAGTCCTATTATTCAACTTGGAACCCTAATAAGTTGCATAGGGATGGGATCACATTAGTATTTCTATTATTAACTAGATCAATTTAGTTCATATACTATTAAAAATAATAAAATAAGTCCAAATTATAATAAAGTTAACATTTTCTATACAAAAATGTCTTAAAAAGTTATTTTTTTAGTAGGAGTTCAATTCCAAACAAAAGATTTCATTTATATAATCATAAAAACTTTAAAAAAATTAACTCTACTAAGCAGCAAATGATATTTTTTTAAAAAATAAATGTTACTTCTATTTCAATTTGATCTTATTTGATTCTTTTAATAGTACACAGATTTCTATTTCAATTTGATCTTATTTGATTCTTTTAATAGTACACAGATTAATTTGATCAGGTCCTTATTATAGTGGGACGTCTAAAGCACAATGACCTTGAATTGGCCTTGTATTACATAAAATCGAATGCCGTAAATTTGATTGAAATGGCATTTGAAAAATAGGTGATAAATTACATATCGAAACAGCCAAAAAAATTTCAATTTCATCCCTCATATACTTCACATTGCATTATAAAATATAAATAGTTGAGTTTTGTACTTTATTCATATGCTTTAACTTTTGTCCACACACACATTGCATGAAGATGACATTTTACCCAATTCATTTGTTCATATATATAATGTATAGTTGATTTCAACCTTTTTTCCTATATTAATTCATATCATTAATTTTTCTTCATGTAAACACAATTAAGGGTCCTTGAATTGAGTTTTGAGGGGTTTAGTAAAATTTTCAAATATTTTAGAAGTTTAATGAGAATTTAAAAAAAAATTGAGAGTCTAATTGAAAATTTTAAAGTTTTTATGAGATTAATGAGAATTTTCAAACGTTTTAATGAGCTTAATTAAAATTTTAAAAAAAATTAAAAGGTATAACAAGAATTTTTTTTAAATTTGAGGAGCTCTAATTAAACTTTTCTACATACTTCAAGAGAGATAATATTTTCCAAAATTTTTGAGAGACTTAATTAAAATTTTCTAAAAAATTCAAAAGAAAAATGTGTGATCAATTCATGAATGATGATAACCCAAAAAAGTCGTGTAAAAGATAAGAGATTAGGCCTAGAAATCAATTGGATTCTCACGTGATTGTGACGTGGTATGTGGATATGCATATATACATATATGCTTACATCATAAAGTTTTATTTAATTTTTATTTTCCATAAAATTCTTCTACGTTTCAAGAACCATAACAACATTGTTATTTAATTCTTTATAAATGTTGAAAACTATTTTCACATTGTTTGTACATGATGTAAATTCATACATTGTCAGTAAATCGTATTAAAACATATCATTAATGCATAAAGATATTAAAATAGGACACCTAATAACAAATTATAAAACCAAACAAAAATAATCCGTGAGGATATGAGCAAAAGAAATCACCCTAATTTGTTTGGCTAAACCCTAAGAATTCCAAGAATGGGTATCCTTTTAAGAGCGACAAAGTAATAAAAAAAATCTTGAATTGAATTGAATTGAATTCATCAAGTAGTCCTATTAGTGTTGAGTTGCTTGTCATTGTATGTTAAGTTGCAAATAAAGTAACATATTAAAAAGAAAAGTTAACAATAAATACATGTAAGAACTGATTACTCAGTTTGAAACCATTTTCAACGTCTACGAGACCTTACCTGAAGAGTAATTCACTATTGTCGAAACCATTTTTTTTGAAAAAAAACGGGATTGACTTTTTGAAAACAAAGTGTGGAGTCGCCGCCAATCTCTTGTTTTGGTGTGATTGGATCACCTTAATAAAATATTTTATTCCATTTAAATCGATTTTGACCTACGAAATTTGAAAAAACGGGTTCGAGAGCCGGTTACGTACAAGGAAGGATTAGCACCCCCGCTACGCCCAAAATTGGTACCGAATTGATTAAATAATGTCCTTATGTCTAAAAACAAGAAATATTTTGAACTACGGTTTCTTTTAAAACACTTGAATGACTCAAATTGGATGTCAAGATTCGCTTGTTTCAAAGGAATACAGTATCACATCCAACACGTTAGGACACGATCCTTTAAACCCTCGAAACTGCGATCAGTTCTGATTTCTAAAAGCACATACACTTGAAAATCACAAAAGGATGTTCGCTTATTTGGTCCAATGAAAAAAATCGAAACCCAGCACGGTAAGGCACGATTTCTCGAATTTCTAAACATTGAACATTGCCTTGTTTTAGAATTTAGAAAATACGAATGAAATTTCAAAAGAATATTTGACTATTTTGGACCAACGGAAAATCAAAACCCAGCACGATAGGGCAAGATTCCTCGAGTTCCTAAACATCAATCATTACCTTTGTTTTAGTAAATTTTCAAATAAACAATTGTAGAACTAGCTCAAAATGCATTGATTTGACTTGAAATAAAATAGAATAATTAATTTTAAAGAGTTGGAGATTGTAAAGCGACATTTATAAACCAAAAGGGAAAAAACAAAAACATGGGATAATATGCATGCATAAAATACGATGATGGATGAATGAAGATAATATAACCTATTTTTTTAACTAACAAAATAAACAATTAAATATAACCCAAATTTCAATCATGTATGGAGAATAATTGATATAACAATACAAAAACGAAAATAATATGCCACAATAATATACATAGCCTAATATAACATAATCAATACAAGATATACAAAACAAAATAAAAATTAAAAAAAAAACAATATGGTATAAAACAAGTTCAAAATAATGATAAATACGTAATATATAATATTTGAATTGATTAATTTAAAAAAAACTAGAGATATATATGTAATCATTTAAATAAGTGTTATAGAATGAATATTTTTAAATCAAATAATATATAAGGTGTTAAAGACATTTGTTAAAATATATATAATAAAGGCAAATTTAGATAATATGTAAAATATGGAATAATAGTAAAATTCATAATAAGACATAATCCTTTGGAATAAACTATACGCCTAGTGGATTTTTAAAACATATATATATATAGATAAATTTAGAAATAATTATATGTAAAAAAAAAGGGATTAAATATGTACATAAGATTAAATTGATTTTATTATATATGTACAAACATACATAAAACATTTGAACGAAATATTATATAAATAATTAAAATAATATGATGTAAAAATGAACTTCAAAATAATAATTTTTATAAAACAAAATAAAATTACTAAAAATGTTTAACACACATCTAAAGAAAACCAAAGGGATTTTAAAATTACAATGAACAAAAGACTCAATTGAAATAATGCATGTACAAGTATATATAAAATATTTAAACGAGATATTGCACAAAATGTTAACATAATATGACAAAAAAACTTCAAAATAATTGTACAAATAAAAACAAAGCAAAAACATTAAAGTGAATCCACACATAAAAATATCAAATGAATCTTAAAATAGTAAGTTATATCAAATAGGAAACTAAATTAAAACTGAATCAAACTAAGAGGGCTAATTTATAAATAAAATAAACTATTGGGATTAAAATAGGGACCCATGCGCAATGCGCGTGAATTCACAGGGACCAATGCTGGAAATACCCCCGATCCTGAAACTCTGCGTTGAAATGCGGACTAAAATGAAAATAGGCGCCCATTACAAGACTGAATTAAAAAAATGAAATAAAACAAATGACCCAAAATTGAACAATCATGCGAATGGGGAGGACCTAGCGCTAAATTATCCCTCCCCGCAGAAACACGTGAATCCCAGGGGTAAAGGAAACAGATCGGGTTGAGCAGGCCTACACGGCACCGTTTCAAGGCTATAGATACATGCCTTAAACGACAGCGTATTACGTCACTAATTAAAAGAGGGCAAAGCCTCTAAAAACTTCAATATTTCGACCGAAACAATGAGGAAAGGGAACCCTAAAGATTTTACGCCGCTCAGCCATTATTTCATCACTACGAACGATGAATGATGATCTCCGATGACGCCCCTTTTTCCCTTGTTCAGAATCTAGCACTACAGTTTGCCAATTTCAGCCTTGAAATCGTCTCAAACTTCAATGCCGATGAAGATGATAGATTCCAGTGGCTTGTACACGAAAGTAAGTCTTCGTTTTGATTTTATTATGCTAAGAAATCACATGCAAAATCAAGAAAGATGAATCAAATTTGAAAGAGAGAAAAGTATGAGGCACCCGAAATCACCTTTCGCTAATTTGATTGTCTTTTCTTTTTAGTATTTATAGTTTAGTGTGTGTAACCCCTTACAAAAATCAAATCCCTTGGCTTTATAGCCGAAAGGAAAAATCAAATAAGAAATACAATTTTTTTATTTTTTCTGTATTTGCTGTTGTCCTCTTGTGTTTGGTGTGAAGGTACGGTGAGCATGGCGCGCGTACAGAGGCTGTGCGCTGGCGTACGGAGGTGTGATGGAGGCCGTACATGGGGGAGCGACGCGAGGCAGATAAAGGTTAGGGTTTTGGCTAAATTTATTTTAATTTTTGGGTCGTTTGGGCCTTAGGGTTAGTTTTGTTTCGGGCTTATTTTATTTGGAAGATTTGGGCTGGTGTAACAAAGGGACTTGGACTATTAAAAAATTTGGTTTCTAGTTTATGTTTGTACGGGCCCCGAGTAGATTTGGGCCTATACAACTATGAATCAACAGTGCAAGTAGTGATTTAAGTTCAACTCACTCATCAAGTTGCAATTGCATTCATATAATTCGACCTATATCACTCTCCTACCAATACTTTCTTTTTCAAACTTTGTTACAAACTAAATATGAAAACAATTTATTTACAATGAAATTGAACCTAATGCAAGTTCCTTTGATGAATAACTAAGCACTCTCACTAAATCACACATAATACTCATAACAATCCTTCAATATATATGCTTTACTATATTGGTAATCTTCTAGCTAATGTAATCTAATTACACCACTAAAATTGCACCCGAATATCCCTCTGATAAATAATGAAACTAAAAAGAGAAATCGAGTACTTGAACTTCTATAGATACTGTTAGGCCATATCAAAAGAATGGGTGAATTTCTATTTTAAAACTTTTAAAACTTTTAAAACTTTCTAAATGATGAGGAAAGCTTGCATAATTGATTTTATAATGGTTTGGTCCCAATGCCCTACCTCCACTACCTTAGTATACCTCAAACAAGGATTCTCCAATTTATTATGAGAACTAATACCTTTCAAGACGAAGGTATAATCTTTATAATACTATATTTTTCTTAACGCCTAAATAGAACCTATCCCCTTAATTTTTATGGCTAAATTAGAACATTTTTTAGTTTTTGTGCTTACAAAGTTAAGCTCTCAAAGAAATGAAATGAGAGTGATAAAAAATGTTACAATATGAACTTTTAGACTATGTACAAGGGAAAAATGAAAAAATAAAGAATTTGAAGTTTTTCTCTTAATTTTGATGCTTGGATATCTGTCTTTTAAGTCTTTAATTGTTTTTTACTTGTATTTATACCCTTTAACTGTTTTTAGATGTTTGTTGTCGTTGCAACATACAATTTGCATACTTATTGCAGTATACAGATACCGTGTTCTTGTTGGAAAAAATCTGGTTTGAAAAAATCTAATTTAAAAACGATTTTTTTACACAATGAAAAATTAAAATTTTGATAGCTGACCCAATTTGTAATATTTATAGCAATAAACCCTAACCAAATTCATATATTTGTTTTTGGCCTACTGGATGTAAGTTGTTCTTAGCTTTTAACCCAACAATCTTCTCCACTATTCTCTTACCATGAACTACTTCGAGTGTAGGCTCGAACAAATTGAATTGAAATATAGAACTATAAAAAGTTTTCTCTCCTTTTTTTGAGGTGAAAACGAAAATTTTCTCTTCTTAACAGAAATCGGTAGAATTGTTATTTTGAAAAAATATATCTAACAATTAAGAATAAATTCTCTCAATTTTTCGGCAAAGTAACAATTTCTCAAAGTTATGTAAATAGCTCTGTAACACCCCTATACTTGGTTTGACCTAAGGAACCTAATATATGGATATTAAATTTGGTGTCAAAGTGATTTTGGCTAATCACTAATATATTTGAACATTAAAAAAAATAAAGTTTTCATAATTTATATTTTAGTCCCTACTACTTGGAACACATTTGATCTTCCTAAATGCATGTCATTCTATTCAATATTTTGAAACATACCCTCTTGGCACTTGGAGATGTGATGAGATGGATGCTCACAACCTCAATTACAACTTTTCAAAATCACTGTACCTAATCTGTACATAGAAAACAAAACCGTATGATGAGTAAAACTCAATGGTATTTCTATAATCCGAATATTTAAAGACAAGATAATATAATAGATAATTAAATTATAAATGTAACGCCCCGAATTTTAGGCCTAGAAGTTTTGGGTTTTGAGTGTAGGGATAGTAGGAAGGTTGCACACATAAGTTAAGTTATGCAGTTTAGTGGCAGAATAGGCCTGCTGGTCTAGTGGTTGTGAGTGTGTTGGTTTGTCTCAGGGTTCTAAGTTCGAGTCCTTGTGTGGGCGTTTTAAAAAACATTTTAGTTATTTCTGATTTCAGTTAAAATAATTATTTTATTTATTTGTCTTTAGTGTTATTATTAATTATTTTTATTTTTATTTGCTTTTACTTGGCACGTTATTTGTTGTTATGTTTCTTCTTCATTTTTGTTATTGTGTTCTTTTTTTTTGCTTTTTAGAATCGGCGGTGTTGTGGGGTCGAAAGACCTTGATTTTCTGCTCCTCTGTCATCTTCTTCGTCATTGAAACAGGTGTGGGACTCAACTCTGACTAATCTACTTATCTTTTGTTTTTTTACAAGTGTTGTTTTGGCTTTTCGGGAAAATGCTTTGATTCTCTAGTTTCAGAGCTTTGAAGGATGAAAGGAAGTACGATACTTAGTTTTCTGATGTGGTTTCGATAGTACCAAAGTTGGGGGACGGTTTGGTGGCCAAAGTGGTGTTTTCGGGGTTATTCTGTGGTGGTTTCATGGCTTCCCTGACAGCCATACGGGCGTGTGCTGTGGCACACGGCCGTGTAAATTTGGAAAATTAGGGTTTCGGCTAATTTTGGTACCACACAGCCGTGTAGCTGTCTTGGGGATATTTGTCAGAAATCACACGGCCGTGTCCCTTGGTCCACACGGGCGTGTGAGTTTGGGAATTAGGGATTCCATACGGGCGTGTGTTTTGGAACACACGGCCGTGTCTGGTGGCCACCCGAACGTGTGAGACCTTCACACGGCCGTGTCTACTCTACACTTGAGCTTAGTGAAATACGACAGTGTTTTACACGGCCTGATCACACGGCCGTGCCTCTGCACCACACGAGCGTGTGCCTTTGTCACACGGTCGTGTGCTACCCTTCACATAGGCGTTTGGACCCCCACACGGCTTGGATTTCTCCACACGGCCATAGCACACGGGCGTGTGGCCCTATCTCACCAAACTTTGGGTTTTAGGTCAAATGCAAGTGCAAATGCGACTCTGTGTGTTCCAACCCCCGAATAAGCCTTACTGGGGGTAAATATGACTTTGATTTGGGCTTGATATGTGCGCATTTATAAATTTTGTTAGATAAGTTAATACTGGATTCGAGATACGAAGGTACACATGTTTGATTCTATAACTGATTGACCGGATGTGTGTGTCTCTTTTTGATTGACTATCTGAATTTGTATTCTGAATTGTGTACATCTGACTATATACATACATACATATGCATAAATCTTTTTGGGTGGGATGTTGAAAAGAAGGGAGATTTACGATTTGGCAGTTTTTCTGCATTCTGAAAGCCCTTAATAATACCCAGAAGGTCATGGGCGATCCCAATACCCTGAGGGTCGTGGACATTACTGGTAACGGTATAGCAGTTTACCGTCTTGCACTGTATACTGCACGTATACAGTTATACTGCACATTTGTATCGCGGTCTTCCGTATGGCACCGTACAGCTTACTGATAGCCCTAATACCCAGAGGGTCGTGGGCGGTCCCAATTCCCTGAGGGTCGAGGATAATATTGATGATCATCATTGCCGGGCAACCCGGGATGACGTTCTGTGGAATATAAAGTTGGATAGGCTTTTTGAGGTCCTACTCGGAGTGCAGAGATAGGTGGGTTGATTAAATCCCCACAAGATGTGTTGGGTTGGACGGAGATGGTGTGTTGGTTGGATGGGTGGGTTATTTTATAATTCATTTACACTCATATTCGTCTGTGTGATTCTGTGACTGCAATATCTATTTGATTGTCTGACTGAATTATTTGACTATCTGATTGACTGAGAAGTATAATTGTACTATTTGACTAAAAGGCACTCGTGTCTAAAGAAACCTTATGGGATTGGCTAAGGCCCAACCGATTCTGATTCTGGAAAAAAAGGCTTAGGCCAGTTTGTGACTTCTGAGAATTTCTGATATTGTGTCTAACAAAGCCATATGACTGTAAAGTTACATATGGTCTGTTTTGTTATAATCGCTCTGTAAGTGTGTTCTGCTACTGAACTATTTTCAGGTTTACTGTATCTATTTCTGTTTCGGTAGCTAGTTAGTTTGATCTCGCATTAAGCTCGTATACCTTACCCCCTCTTTTGTTTCCCCTTTCAGGTATATTTCGGGATTTTGGATACTGGACTCGGTATACAGAGGACTCAGACAGTTTTGAGGCTAATAAGTTATTAGTTTGTGGTTTCAAACTTTTATTGGTTATTCAGTTTTGAATATAAGGTTTTTAACACTGTGGTATAATTCTATTTTACGGTTTAATCATTTTATTATTCTGGTTTTTTTAATACCCGATATTAATTATTTCAGGAATCGAATTAAGAATGACTAGTTTTGTAAGATTTTCTCACGATCACTTCGGTGGTTAGTGTAGCATTCCGAATTCGGTCTAGACTTCTAGGCCGGGTTTGGGGTGTTACAATAAAGACATATTAATGTCTAGTATCATAACTATCATTTTTCATTTATTAAACAATATCCTAATTCACACAATTGTTATATAAATGATTATTCACATATCAAACCATATTTAGTCATACAATGGCATTAGTCATGCAATACTCAATTCATGAATACATCATTTCATACCATACTCAAATCATGAGTATATAATTCATATATTCCATGTATTGCCAACATATTTCACATTCTATTTTCAATTCACTTTATACTTCCATTCATACAATGTCATTTCAATATCAATTATAGAACTTTATTATTTATTTACCCCTATTAACACGACTCAGACTTGGACAGATACACGGATCCAACCAACACACCAGTTTGGCACCTAGTGCCTCATCGGATAATTTGAAGTAGTAAATTGACACCCAGTGTCTCATTGAATAAATCCGAAGTAGTAAATTGACACCTAGTGTCTCATCGGTTAAACCGAAGTAAGTTGGAACCCAGTGCCTCATTGACTAGAAGTCAAAGAAATCCCTGAACTCTTCCAATCCTATGGCATGCCATCTATATCCGACTCAGCCCGATACA
Organism: Gossypium hirsutum; assembly: GCF_007990345.1. Taxonomy (NCBI): domain Eukaryota; kingdom Viridiplantae; phylum Streptophyta; class Magnoliopsida; order Malvales; family Malvaceae; genus Gossypium; species Gossypium hirsutum. Next base: position 77,020,896 of record NC_053435.1, read on the forward strand.
ATTAATAGGGTTTCAATTCACTTTCCAAATGCAACAAATATCCAATATTCAAATTTCACATTAATTTTCATTTTAATTCAAATAATCAATATATTCATAATATATATATATAAATTCAATCCATTCAATCAACTTTTAAATCAATTCAATGTCAAAGTGTCGAATACTCACCTCAACATTTACAATATGTATTAAATAAAAAATACAACAATTAATAACTAGTTTCGGATTATAGAAATACAAACTAGAAATTTCAAGCTATTCGATGTCGACTTTATCTTTCCCCTTTTTAGTCGAGGATTTTGGTACGACGTTAGCTATGGAATTAAAACAATTAAAATTCATCAATATAATACAATTCAATTTCATATTGAATATTTCAATTTTTGACTCAATATTTGCCTAATTTTTAATTTAGTCCCTAAATCTAGACTAACTTTCTTTCTTTACAATTAATCTTATATTTTTATACAAATTTCACTTAAAACTAAATTTAACTCCCTATTTTCACTTAAATCCCTAAATTTTAAAATTTTCACAATTTAGTCCCTAGTACTCAAAATTTACAATTTATTCTACAATTTAATTCTTTTTCATTCCTAACTTAAAATTTCTATCAATTTAGTCCCTGATACTAAAATTATTCAACATTAACAACATTTAAAAACTCAAAAATTACTAAAATTTCAACATAGATTGGATAATATTTAACACCCGTATTCCAAAAACATAAAAATTACAAGAAAAATGGACTATATTGACTAACCAATTGAACTTGAAAACTTTGAAACCCTAGTCTTGTCTTTCTCTTTTTTTTTCTTTCTTTTCTTTCTTTCATTTCTGTTTCATTTTGTTTCTTTCTTTCTTTATTCATTTACTTATTTGTTTTGTTTTATTATATTTACTTTATTATTAGTATATTATATATATTTACTTAAATATTAAGTAACATATTATAATATATATTTTAACTTAAAATTTTATAATAATTTCACCTTTATACCACCTGATTTATAAAATATGGTAAATTCTTCTTTAGTCCTTTTAATTTTTTCTTTAATCTATAATTCAACTTTCACCATTTATGCAATTTAGTCCTTATACCTAATTACTCTTAATTCATACAAATTCACCTAACTAAAACCTAATTAACTACACAACTAACTTTGTAAATATTTATTAGTTTGATTTACGGTAACAGAGTCTTGGAAATGCACTTTCCGACACCTGTGACTATTGGGTCGTTACAAGCTTTACCAGTGCCATCTATTTATAAGAAGAAAAGGTAGAACTGCTGTTGAATTGTAAAGGTTTATTTCAAATAGAAAAACTTCCTAGTCTAACTAGGCGAGAGAGAGAGAGGGGCTAATAAGGTGTGCTTCCCCTCATATGTATTATGATGGGAATTCGAGCCTCTCATTGTATTTGACCCAATTAGATGTGCTTTTTGGACTTTTAAGCCAATACTTTATAATTTAATCCAACCCAATACATATTTTTCTATCTTCCAAAATAAACTTTAATATTCTATATTAAACAATTTCCTCATCCCTATTTTAACTCTAGTAAAATTTTGACGATTTTACCCATGGTAAATTTTTGAGAAAATATGTTTAATATTTCACAACTTAACATGTTCACTGTGACTGAATGATTTATTTTCATTTTCGGGTTTTAAAATGGCTCAAAAACATAAACTTATTCTTCTGATCATTTTTAAGTAATCCATATAGAATTGCAAATGAATTCCATTTATCCATTTAGGAAAAAAACATAACCATTCATTTTCATTCGATTCGTTTCTATTCAAACATGCAATTCATTTTTGGTTTCAACGAGCTAGCAGAAGGACCGATTGGACATATGTAATTGCGGCTCAAGTGATTTAAAATTAAATTCTGACTTTTTGCTTATTAATTATAAACTCGGTTAGTCATGAAGTCGTTCTACTATAGTATCGTGACTGAGCTCTCCTTAACGACATACCATTATGAAAGTAACTACTCAGTGCTTGTCCAATGATCTTGTCATAAGTGTTTACCCTCGTAGTATATCATTAATCTCTTTGGGATAATATTTGTTCTCCCAATATGATTTTATTTTGTCTCATGGTAACCATTACATCTTCCTTCATGAAATTCAATCACTATCAAATAGTGATCAAGTCATTCATCACAAAGACGGATGGCTCGTGGTCACGTTTACTTTCATCAACTATGTGATGCCAATGAGAGGAAATTATTTACCCATGTTTTGGGCTATGAATTCCACTATTATGAATGGTGTTACATACTATATAAGTCGTACACCCAATTCAGTTTTTTATCTATTTGAACTCAAGCTTTTACTTACATCAAAGTGTACAAGTCACACATATATAGTCTGTCATCCACTCATGATTTAGGTATGCCACACTATGAATGTCACAAGTGAATAAATCCATAAACGAGTTCAAGATTTATTTTGCTTGGGTCCTGTCCGATATACTGTCAGTCCAGTCAGTTACATCTATGTCTCTATCTTCTAGGAGTCATCTGCTCCGATGCCCAAGATAATACATTTCTCCAATTGGACTTGATAGATGGCATATTAGTCTTTCAATCAGTTTGCTCATTTTCAACATTAGACTACGGTCATATTTAGGTTCGTCTACTAATACAAACTGTATTTTCGCATTACGATTCTACCACGTAATACCGTTTAGAATTATTTAAACATTAGACAACCAATGAGCAACATTTGCTTCCATTTTGCTTTATGTGCAAAAACCATTTGAGGACAATTTTATACAAAATATATTAATTTAATTAATGGATCTATTTTATTAACCAACTTGTTCAAAAAAAATTACAAGTGTATATTGATGAAAATACTACACTTAAGGCCCCAAATCCAACAGTACCAATACATGGCCTTATATAATAGTACATTTCTTTAGAAATATAATCATTGACAGGCAAATGTATCGGAAGAAAAAGGTTATGTATTCGATACAACTAGAGGTGCTTTGATATCTCTAAGTTATGTTTTGATACAATTCTTCAAAAAAGTTTAAGGGGCATATTGACTTTATTGTTGCGATATAACTCCAGGGTATGGACCAAGACAACCTAATATGTAGCAGTACAACCAGGTATGTTTCAATGATGCTCTCCTCTATTTCACAAATTTGCTCCAAACTTAGTTAAAAATGTTTATAAATATTTTTAATGACTTGAAATGGCTTTAAAACATTTTGTAAAATTTTACAAGTTATTTTGACACTTTGTTTTTGCATTTTGCCCCTTAAAAATAGCTTAAGAATTTTTGAAGTGATTTTTACAAATTTAATAAAGAGAATCTTGAAATTTATTTTGTTATATCTGAACATTTGAAAATCAAAGCTAATAGATACCATATCTCTTCAAACATGATAAGTTTGATCACACCAAAATGTTTAAAAAGTATCATTGTTTGATCAAATATATTACTCAATCATCATCGTGTATATAGGTGCTAAGAAATCTTCAAAAAGATATAAGGAAATAAAACCAGCCAACATATGAGGATATTGTTTGTTTCTCATTTTAGATGTGAATTGAAATTTAAATATCCTTCTCATCTTAATGGTTTTGGATTTTTGAACTGTTAGACAGGAATTATCATCGATATTTTTGTTAGTTTGTAATTCAGTTTAACTCTAAGTTTATTGATTTAAAAATTAAATCATTGTATATATTGACATAAATATTACTAGATTATAACACATATACAATGTGGTTGAAAATTTTATGAAATAAATTTATTAAAAATTGATATAGAAACTAACCATGGCTTTAGTTGAAATGATAAAGTTAAGTTAGTGAAGATTATGATATCTTTGATTCAAACACCATGATTTCAATTATGTGTGTATATTTTTCTCGATTTATAAAATATAAAAAGACTCAAATATCCTCAAAATAATATTTTTTGCTTTATAACATAAATGAGCTTTAATGGTTTTACAATTGAATTAGAATTCAATTGATAGATAATACCAACACAATCAAACTCTTAATAATAATATAGATATTAAAAATCTTAATTTAATTATAAAGGTTTTATTTTACCTATAGCCCGAAGTAGATGCATTCTTACCATAAGTTAACTACAAATCAAAATCTATTAATATTTTTCCTTTTTTCTTTCTTATAAGTTTTGCGCAAGCTAATAAAGTTAAATTCTATTATTAAATCTTGTATTTTATAAAAAGAATATATATAGCCCCTATACTTTAATTTGATCAATTTTAGCCCCTTTACTTTTCAAATTAGTCCACTTTAGTCCCTATACTTTTAGAGTTTTGAATCTTTAATGTGACCCAAACTGTAGCAGTTAAATCCATTTAGTTAAATTCAATTTCTAGTCTCATACTATGTGTATAGTTGTAGCTTTGGTCTATATTTTCTAATTGGATCATTTTCAGTTTCTATACTTCTAGAATTTTGGAATTCCAGTCTTAACGCAAACAACAACTGTTAATCTATTAATTGGATTTTTAATGAGTAAATGTGGAAATAACAAGCTAATATAGCATTACACATATATTAATATGTATAACACATCATATTTCAAAAATAACAAAACTTAACTTAACGAGTTTAATAGATTTCGTTTGGTGATGACTAGAATTTTAAAACAAGAAAAGAACAAAGACTAAAATAACCAAATTAAAATATAGGGATTGAATCTACAACTTTTTTAAAGTATAGGTATTAATAGTATAAATTAACCAACCAAGAATGGTTTCTATTTCTCACAACAAGTGGACAAATGAAGTGGATGATTACTTGGCTACGCCATTGAAAAAAAAAAGTGATCCAAGATGTAAATGCTAAAGCATTGATGATCTGAAAACCCAGCCTACCAAATGACGAGAAGAACTAGAACTATAAATCTTGGAATTAATAATGCATTTGAAAATTATCAAAATAATTAATCCATACAACCGCATGTTTTGACATCTCTTAAAAGCCAAGTACACAAGTTATCATATGATGGAACTTCATATTTTATATTATATTCATTATTTATTTATTTTTAGTATACTATGTTATATGTAGATTGAATCTTAGTTCAATTGATATGAGTATTATTGTTAATGTAGGAGGATGAGGGTTCGAGTAATTACTGTATAAAAAAAATGTCTTGAAAAATATTGTTTTTCAGTTGCATTTTAATTCCAAACAAAATATTTCGTTTGCAAAATTATATTAACTCCATTAAATTATAAATGCTAACTCTATTTCAATTTAGCCGTTTTAATAGTACAATGAGTAGAAAGACTAATTTGATCTCTCTGATAATTCACCTATGTATATGCATTATACCAAATATATTATTGAAGAGAACCCTAAACACGTTTGAATGTAGAAAACCAAGTAATTTAAAATTTTCAATGATAACAATATATATAGGCAAAGATAGAAAAATCGTTTAGGAGAATCGAGATAAAATTATAAAATTTTGAAGGAACAATATTAAAAAGGCGATTCTCCCATCTATTTAAGGGGACGAAAGTCCTCTTTGGTTATGCCCTTATTGTTATTATAGAATATTAGGTGAACATTTCCTATTTTTTTAAAATCAAAATAATTTATAAATATAAATATAATACAATCACAAGTATATATTTGAACGAATAAAATATAAAATTAAACTAATATTAAATATGAAAAGAGTACAAATCAAAATAATTAAAATTAAAATTGATCCATCAAATTTATTTTTGAATAATTTCATTATAGGTTTTGATCATATTTGTTCTTTTTGTCATAATGTCTAGAATTACCTCTCTCTCCAACCCATAAATAAGAGGATAATGCGCTTCAGTGCACTCAAATTCACGTCTTCCTACATTGACAACAATACCCATATTAATAGAGTAAAGACTCAATAGATCCACCCATAAAAATTTGAATGTAAAGCTTATGTTAGCAATAATTAAGTATGGAGATCAGTGAATATTTATTATTTTTCCTTTTAATTATTAAGGAACAAAACTATTCAAATGAAATTAAGCCGAAAGCAAAGTGCAGCTTAGGACAACACTGTCATTTTTGGACATCAATTTTGAAGGTTCACATCTCTCTAATTGAAGCAACCTGTGGTCTACCTATGATTATATATATATAATGTTATAATTAATAAAATGGTTAACTTTCTATTTTCCCCCCAAATTTCTTAATTTGATTTCGGCACTTCATTATCAAATTTTTTGCTTTACCTTATTCACACATGCTTACAATTTGATTCCCGTGTTCTAAACATTATAACTAAGCATTTAATATCTAAACTAATGACTAGGCTGACAGAAGATTTAATTGATACAATACTACTACTTTGAAAACTCAATTAGAAAATTTTGATAAAAGTACTATGGAGGCCCTTGTACTAGGAGTCAAATTACATTTTGCTCCCATTTATTCAAAAAATGAGCAAATTAGTCCATGTACGCTAGATCAAATAGTAAATTAGTCCTTCTATTAAAATTTTCATCAATTTCTATTGTTAAAAACTAGTCTCTATACATTGGCATGGCGCACGTGTACCTATCTTACTATTCCGTCAGCTATACCAATTTTTACTAGTAGAAGTGCATGGAATTTTTAACAGAAAAGACATTAGTTTACTCTTTGATCTAATGTACATGGACTAATTTACCCATTTTTATGTAAAGGGGGCAAAATACAATCGAATTCCAATTAAAGGGGCCTTCATGATACTTTTACTAAAAAAGTTAAAGTTTAAGGACCAATTTAAAATATGGATAATAGTTTGAGGATGTTTTTTAAATTAGCCCTTTTCCTTTATGTTATATAAGTAAAGAAAAAAAAATGTAAGGGATTCGGATCGGGATTTATACGCCGACTCTGAAAACCATTACTATTTACTTATAATTTTGTACACTAAAGATAGATATTATATATATATATGATTATCTCCTTTTATTGGCCTTTCTCCTCTCTTCAATTCCATAAAATATTCATCATCTTTTAAATCTCTAATTTATTGAACAATGGTAGATCGTCAAACTGTTTGCTGCATGTGCGGCGACGTTGGTTTCTTCGATAAACTCTTACGCTGCAACAAGTGCCGCTACCGCTTTCAACATTCGTATGCCCTTTCATCGTTTCATCATCATATGTATGTATATATATATTTCGTTTTATTCTTATATTTTATGGGTTGATTTTATTAGGTATTGCAGTAATTACTACAGTGAGTTCGCTGAGCCGATTGAACTGTGTGATTGGTGTCGAAGCGAAGAAAGAAACTCAAAGCATGGAAGCTCTTCGAAGAAATCACCATTGATGAACAGAAACGAAACCGGAATCGTAAATCGATCTGAGTATTCGGGTGATAAAATCAAGCAACACAACGATGATCATCAACATGAACATCATCATAGAGGGAAGAACAGTGGGACACCTTCTCCTAGGCCTACGACTCGCAGGTACAAGCTTCTTAAGGATGTCATGTGTTAAAAGAACCAAATGTTTATAAAGTTTTCATTCGATGTTTTTGCTTTTGAACATGGACGCCGCCGAAAGGGGCGGCGCGGTGGAGGCCATGGCCCCTTGGCTTTGTGATAATCCAATATTATATGGGTATGATAAAATTACGCTTGTTTAATTTCTATTGATGATCAAATTCAATGCTCCCTTAACAAGTTTTTTTTTTTTTAAAGTCGTTCTCTTTTATAATCAAAGTGTATGAGAGACATTGATTGTCTTGCTAGGGTTTTGTATGGTTACAACTCATAAAACAAAGGGTTATTGATCATTAGCAGGAGGTGTTTCATTTTCACCTTCATTTGCTTTTAAGTGTGGAGGAGAATAGAATATTTGCAGTTGGAAGATCTATCAACAAGTCGGTATTGTCTTCGATGAGGACTTTATCTTCTAACCTTGTAGACAGCCTTAGTGTTTAACCTAACTTGAAGAGACATCTGGTTCAATAGAGAGCAAGTGTCTCGTTGGATTGGATTGTGCAAGGCGTAAAACCTCCTACAAAGTAAATGTGGATATTTACACTTGGTAGGGTTTGAACCCATGTGTATTCAAAGTATCGTCTATTGGTAGTCAACAAACCCCTCAATGGATCGATATTGTCCCTTATCAAGGTTGTCTCTTGATTTTGCGAAGAGTCTAAATGTTTATGGCTGCCTAAAAAGGTTGTAGGTTCAACAGAACATAAAGCACATTTTTGTTGAGAGGAAGTCAACTTCTTCCAAAGAAATATTTAAAGTATTTTATCACTTAACTCTATAAAAAGATCGAGTGCTTGAGGCTATGGAAAGAAAACTATATGCATGACAAACCACCACCTTCTAATAAAATATGAACATTTGCAAAACCGATATTAACCGAAAACTTAGAACCCGAAGTCTTCTGCGGCTCTACTCGTGATTCATCATTCATCTAAGTAATCAGCCTTTGATATTTCTTACATGCTTCCTGTCTTGGTCATAGCTATGATAAATTTCATCAAAGTACACAAAGCTGGTAAGTTCCTTCCACTGTATCTATTTTGGCCATTTATGACAAACCAACAAAACCCTTTCTTGAAGTGACAATGAAGCCATGCCCTTTACCTTAAATGGCCTTTTCTTTTTTTCCCTTACCCTTTTGTTGATGTTACCCATGGATGATAGGTTACTCAATGATTTCGTTACCAAATATCTCATTCTTTCTGTCGTTTTTTTTCTTCTAAATATCTTCTACTTTCTCCTTCATGTGAACTTGATCTCAATAAGGGAATTAGTATAAATAAGTAAACTATTGATGGAGTTTACCAAAGTTGTGGAAATAGTCTTATTTTTATGTGATAAATATTAGTCCATGTACTTTTCGATTAGATCAATTTTAGTCGTGATCCAAACAGTAATAATTAAATCCATTTGGTTAAATTCAATTACTAGTCTCATATTATGAGTACAATTGTAGATTTACTCTATATTATTCTATTGATATTTTACTTCCCTATACATTTTGAACTAATCTATTAACTGGATTTTAGTAAGTAATGTGTATAAATAACAAGCTGATATCGCATACATATATGATAATATATATGTTTGCCATAACAAATTTAAGAAATAACATAATTTAATGAATTCATCGATTATCATTTGATGAGGAGTGAAATTTTAAAAATTTAAAAAAGTACAAAGACTAAAAATGATCTATTAAATCTATAACTTTCATAAAATGTAAGGACGGATAGCATAATTTAACCTATATCAAACATAAATCTTTTCACATGGTTGCTGCTTCTTTTAAGATCTTTACACATTATCAAGCATCTTAAAACATATCATTATCTTTTCTTTTTTCATTAAGTTTGTTCTTAGAATTGCATGTGAGAACGGATATCGAATTCAGTTTAATTTTTATTTTATGTCTTGGAAAGATTTCGAGGATCTGATTTTGTACTTTCCATCATATGTTGTTGTTTCTACTTTCTATATTTTCATTCACGTGTTCATAATTAAATAAAACACATATAATTATGCTTAGTTGGAGTGAGATATTAGTTAGATGAGTTTATACAAGTATATAATATGTAAAAATATAGTATATTTTAATATATTATACAACTTGTTGGTAGGTCAACTCCTTTAAGAGAAGTTTTTGAAGTGTTGTTCATCCGGCAATCGACCGATGCCTCGATAAATAAAGCTATTGTCCTTAGCCTTCGGGGAAATTTGTGTATGGTTTATGTAGGGGAGCGCCTAAGTTGGGAGATACCTGCAAAACTTGAGGAAAATATTAGCATTGTACACAAGAATAATTAAAGAGCTACCTGAACGTGGGGTTACCCAAACCATGAACCGAGGCTAATTGCTCACTTACCGCAACCCAAGGCTTAGAGACGAAAAGTATACAAGTACATAAAATGAGAGTCGTATATTTATGCTTAGCGTTTGGGCTGATAGTTGTTTGGCTGGTCATGCTTGTTGTTCCAATAGGGTCGGAAGCGTGTAAATTATTGTACTAAAAAATCACACAAAGTTCAATTCCCAGGGAAGAGAGGTGGATCACAAGGATCTCTTAAATACCAAGTCTTTCCTTAGTCAGAATATTCCTTCTAACGTAATTTAATAGCACAATTAAATACTACTATTATACCCTCAAATATTGAAAGAAAATAGGACAAAAAGAACATAAGAGTTTTAACGAGGTTCGGTAAATTATACCTACGTCCTCGGGCACTAACACCAGATGATAACTTTACTATCTCCAAAATATTACAAACAAATAGAATTCCTTAAGAATTCTCAAATGGGAGAAGAGAGAAAACTAAGAGAGAAAGATTGGTTGGGATGGTGTAAATGAGAAATGGTTAGGCCTATTTATAGTTGAGGTTCAGGGACTAACTTGCAAATGGCCTAAAAAATTAGGGACCAAAATTGCAATTATCCCATTCAACTTTAAACAACTTGCCTACCATTTTTTTCTTTCGGTGCCACTTGCACCTCCTATTTTTTTGACTTTTCAACACCCCTTTTAATTTGTCTTTTCAACAATCTCCACCTTGAAGATTTGATTAGGATAATCACATCTTCACATACTTCCTTCAACTCCCCAAATTCGATAAAGCTATCTTTTGTAGTGCCTCCAAATGCGCTCTCGAGCGCCATACACCTAAAGGTGCTCAAATTCTCAGGATGTTAATCAAGTTCAAACAATGATTAAACTTGATTGTTGTTACCACCTTGGTCATCATATCTCCGGGATTATCTGCTGTCGGAATCTTCTGAAGTAGAATTTTTCCTTTTTCAAAGACTTCCCGCACAAAGTGATATCTTACGTCGATATGCTTGGTTCTTGAATGATAGACTTGATTTTTCGCTAAATGAATAGCGCTCTGACTGTCACAATATAAACTTATGTGACTTTGAACAACTCCTATGTCTTTCAACAATCCATTAAGCCAAATAGCCTCCTTAACAGCTTCTGTAACTGCCATATATTCTACCTCTGTAGTAGACACAGCTACTATAGACTGTAAGGTAGACTTCCAACTCACTGGGGCTTTCGCAAGAGTAAACAGATACCCCGTAGTTGAACGACGTTTATCTAAATCACCAGCAAAGTCGGAATCAACATATCCAATTACAAACTGACCAAGTGCTTCATCCTGTTCAAAATTAAACCAACATCTACGGTTTTTCGAAGATACCGTAGAATCCATTTCACAGCTTGCCAATGTCCTTTTCCAGGATCATGCATATACCTGCTCACAACTCCAACAGCTTGTGAAATGTCAGGCCTCGTACACACCATCGCATACATCAAACTCCCAACTGCATTAGCATATGGGACTTTCGCCATATATTCTCTTTCATCTTCAGTCTTCGGAGATAATTGAGAACTAAGTTTCAAATGAGAAGCAAGTGGGGTACTTACATGTTTTGTGTTTTCATTTACACCAAAACATTGTAATACCTTTTTCAGATATTACTTCTGATTTAAACAGAGCTTGCATCTCGGTCTATCTCTACTTATCTCCATGCCGAGAATCTTCTTGGCCTCACCTAGATCTTTCATCTCGAACTCTTGATTCAACTGAGCCTTCAGCTTATCTATCTCATTTTGGATATTCGAAGCGATTAACATATCATCAACATACAATAGTAGATAAATGAAAGATCCGTCATGCAGCTTCTGCAAATATATACAATTGTCATATTTGCTTCTTGTGTACTTCTGCCTTCTCATAAAGCTATCAAATCGCTTGTACCACTGCCTCGGGGATTGCTTCAATCCATATAGCGATTTGTTCAGCTTACAAACCCAATTTCTACCACCAGCATCTGTGTATCCTTCGGGCTGAGTCATATAAATCTCCTCTTCTAACTCACCATGCAAGAAAGCCGTCTTAACATCAAGTTGAGCTAGTTCCAAATTCAACTGTGCTACCAAGGCCAACAAAATTCTAATGGAGGAATGCTTCACAACAGGGGAAAATACATCATTGTAGTCAATTCCCTCCTTCTGAGCGTAGCCTTTAGCTACCAATCTTGCCTTGTAGCGAATATCCTTCTTGCTATGAGATCCATCTTTCTTTGCGAATACCCACTTGCATCCGATTGCCCTTTTACCTTTCGGTAATTGCGCCAATTCCCAAGTATTGTTCTTCAGGAGAGACTGTATTTCTTCATCCATGGCGCTTTTCCATTTATCACTTTCTAAGCTTTGCATTGCTTCTTGATAAGTGATAGGAATATCATCAACAACGGAAAGGGCGTAGGCCACCATATCAGTAAATCGAGTAGGTTTACGAATTTCTCTCCGTGGCCTTACAACTGCAACTGGTTCTGGTGTACTTAGTGGTTCTTGGGTCAGAACCTCTTCAACCTCTAATTCCTCCATTGTGGCTGGAGAATTAGACTTATTAACTGGGCAAATCCCCATCTGCTCAAACTCTACCTGTTTTGGAGTACACTCCACCTGCTGTGGAGTATTGCTCGTCTGAATATCTTTATCTGCTACCTTTTTCAATGTGGCAGATTCATCAAAGGTAACATCTCTACTACAGATCATTTTCTTTGTGCTTAAGCACCAAAGACGAAATCCCTTCACTCCAGAAGTGATTCCCATAAAGAGAGCTTTCTTTGCCCTCGGATCTAACTTTAACTCCTTCACATGGTAATATGCAGTGGATCCAAACACATGTAAGGAATCATAATCTGTAGCCGGTTTTCCAGACCATACCTCTATAGGAGTTTTTCTTTCTAATGCAGATGATGGCAAACGATTAATAAGATGGCCAGCGTATGTCACAGCCTCAACCCAAAATTGCTTGCCCAACCCAGTATTGGACAACATACATCGAACTTTCTCCAGCAATGTTCGATTCATACGCTCTGCCAATCCATTTTGCTGTGGTGTATCCCTAACTGTGAAGTGTCGAACAATACCATACTCTTGGCACACATTGAAGAACGTATCACTTTTATATTCCCCTCCATTGTCCGTCCTAAGCCGCTTGATTTTCTTGCCAGTCTGGTTTTCGATCATAGTTTTCCATTTAAGAAAAACTCTAAGCACTTCATCCTTAGTTCTCATGGTATACACCCAAACTCTTCTGGAAAAGTCATCAACAAAAGTAACAAAGTAGTGTTTTCCTCCCAATGAAGGTGTCTTGGAAGGCCCCCACACATCTGAGTGAACATATTCCAAAATACCTTTTGTATTATGGATAGCAGTACCGAATTTCACTCTCTTTTGCTTTCCCAGAACACAATGCTCGCAAAATTTTAATTTGCAAGCCTTTGTACCTTTCAACAATCCTTGCTTTGCCAGAATTTGCAAGGATTTTTCGCTGGCATGTCCCAACTTCATATGCCACAACTGCATTGAGTCCAATTCTTTGTTACCGGAAGCTGTAGCGACTGCTCCAATAACTGTACTACCTTGGTAGTAATACAAGTTATTTTTCCTGATGCCCTTCAATATCACAAGTGCGCCAGATGTCACTTTCAAAATCCCATCTCTCATAGTAACAACTGAACCATTGGATTCTAAGGCTCCCAATGAGATGAGATTTTTCTTCAAACTGGGCACGTACCGAACATCAGTCAGAACTCTGGTTGATCCATCTTGATTCTTTAATTGGATTGAACCTATCCCAACAGTTTTACAGGCATTGTCATTGCCCATATAAACAACTCCTCCATTTAGTTCTACTAAATCAGAGAACCACTCCCGGTTAGGGGACATATGATAGGTACAACCCGAATCCAATATCCACTCATCTGAATGGAACGACGATGATGATGCAACCAGTGATAGTTCAGAGTCACTAGTATCATGCTTAGCAACACAAGCATCTACAGCAGCTTTTCCCTTACTCTTCAGCTTTGGACAATTTTTCTTCCAGTGGCCTTTCTCATGACAAAAAGCACATTCATCTTTCCCGAGTCTGGACTTTGACTTTGATCTCCCCTTTTAAGTTTTCTTCCGAGTGTATGAACGACCTCGGACTACTAAAGCTTTTGTATCTCTGATTGAGTTTTTCTGTTTGTCCTTCTTTCTCTGTTCATAACTGTATAAGGCCGCACAGACTTCGCTCAGAGATATATCACTCCTGCCATGAAGTAGAGTAGTTTCGAGGAACTCAAACTCCTCAGGAAGTGACCCCAACAGCATCAAAGCCAAATCTTCATCTTTGAATGTCTCATCCATATTCAGCAAATCAGTGACTAACTGATTAAATTTGGTGATGTGATCATTCATTGTGGTACTTGGGACGTATGTGAAGCGAAACAGTCTTTTCTTCAAGTGGAGCTTATTTTGACTGTTTTTCTTCAAAAATTTTCTTCAAGTGCCACCCACAACTTATTTGCAGAAGTCTCCTTTGAAAAAGCATACCTCTGCTCTCGAGAAAGGCATGATCGAATTGTGCCACATGCCAACCGATTGATCGCCTTCCAATCTTTCTCCTGTACATCACCTGGTTTCTCTTCATCAATGGCAATGTCTAGACCCTGCTGAAAAAGGGATCTAAAACCTCACTTTGCCACATACCAAAATGGCCCGTGCCATCAAAGATCTCCACGGCCAATCTTGCATTTGCAATTGTCGGTCTTGTCCACATGGACGATGTTGAAGCTCCTACACCGACCGTTTTCTCCATAATCTTTCAATATACCTAAGGAAATCTTTTCTGATGTGGAAGATCAGTTTAAACTGCAACCACAGAGCATACTACGATTAACCTTCGGCTCTGATACCACTTGTTGTTCCAATAGGGTCGGAAGCGTGTAAATTATTGTACTAAAAAATCACACAAAGTTCAATTCCCAGGGAAGAGAGGTGGATCACAAGGATCTCTTAAATACCAAGTCTTTCCTTAGTCAGAATATTCCTTCTAACGTAATTTAATAGCACAATTAAATACTACTATTATACCCTCAAATATTGAAAGAAAAATAGGACAAAAAGAACATAAGAGTTTTAACGAGGTTCGGTAAATTATACCTACGTCCTCGGGCACTAACACCAGATGATAACTTTACTATCTCCAAAATATTACAAACAAATAGAATTCCTTAAGAATTCTCAAATGGGAGAAGAGAGAAAACTAAGAGAGAAAGATTGGTTGGGATGGTGTAAATGAGAAATGGTTAAGCCTATTTATACTTGAGGTTCAGGGACTAACTTGCAAATGGCCTAAAAATTAGGGACCAAAATTGCAATTATCCCATTCAACTTTAAACAACTTGCTTACCATTTTTTTCTTTCGGTGCCACTTGCACCTCCCATTTTTTTTGACTTTTCAACACCCCTTTTAATTTGTCTTTTCAACAATGCTGGCAGGGGCTTATTTAAAGGAGCAGACAAATTAGCCAAATGGATTAATTGCTATTTTAGTACTTTTAATTTAATTCTTTTTAGCTTATTTTAGATAAAAAATTTATTTTTAATATAAAACTTTTAGCTTTAACCCCTCTAAAATTGTTTATTTTTATCTCGACCCTATCACATAATTTCTAACTTTAGCCCTGTATTTTGGTGTGCTAGTTTCCTTGATCAACTTAGGCTAATTTGTTGACCTTGCAATTTCGATTGCTTTGGATCTCTCCTGATAAAGTTTTAGGATCTTAATAGCTACTGGCCATGTCTAATCTTTGAACTATACCTGAAGATATCCCAAATTGTTTTACTTTTAATGTAAATATGAAAAAAAATCAAATTTTAATAAGGGAAACTTAAACCTAAAAAATTTCAAATTTAAAAAAAAAAAGCACAACTCAACAAAATTCAAACAAAAAAAATCTGAACACAAAATAATCCGAACAAATCTGAACGACCCAATTTCCCTACTATATTTATAAGTATGCTATAATAGAAATTAAATCATGGGCCATCAAGTTTCTCATGTATGATTGAGCCTTTTCCCATTAAGCAATCTGGGTTTCAAGTATTGGTCCAAAATGACTAACTTAAGTTAATATCCACACCAAGAAGTGCCATTTTCTTGGATCAAAAAGTGAAGACCAAGAAATCATGCCCATGGATGTTCATCATCACTTGTGGGATATGCCTTTTGAGCTATTTCATAAAAAAGTAGTAATAATGTGATAGGTCTATATTAGGCTATTTTATTAATAAATAAATAAATGAGTATTTGTATATTAGATTCAATAATAAATTGGTCATCTCTGTTAAAAATTTTATCCGATTATATTATTAAAAATTAGTGTGGCAGTAAAAATAATCAGACATTAACACGAAAATTATATTATGCGTACATTATACTAATAATATAAGAATTAATTTTTAACAATAAAAATAAATGAATTTTTTAAAGAAAATATCTATTTAATTTTTGATGTAATGTATAGAAACTAAATTTCATTTTTAACTTAACCAAATCAATACAACGGCCTACCCTGAACCTAGGCATGGATGCTTTTACCATATTTGATGAAACTTTCGACAGATGCGCCACTAAATACAGCACTATGGAGTAAGGGGGGGGGGACCCTGTAAGGTGAAACTTCAAAAACTGATCACCCAATTAATCCCCCACCACAATGAAGCAGTTGACCACATTAAACATGGCTCATTAAAAGTCTTTTAAAGATAACAAACTTCAATAAATTAAAGTGACCCTTTGTGTTGAAATATAATATTAGAAAAAGAAAAGTGGTAAAATAATTGAGGCATTTTTCCCATTGAGTAAGTGAAGGTTGAGGTGATGGTTTTAAAGAGATGGGTCCATATGATATATACTCAAATCCAGTTGTAGAAAAATTAAATCACAGGACAGATTTTCTTTTATGAAAGACAGTGAAAAAGGCCCCCCTCCCCTTCAGCTTTGATTGAAAAAATGATAAATCTATTGCTTGACGGGCCACTCTTTTCCTCGCCTTTTATTGCAACTATCTTTAATTCTAAATGCATCCCTTTTTTCTGATGAAGTTTTAATTCAATTTGGTATTATTATTAATAAAAAAATTTGAATTGAGTGTTTTGGAGTACGTTACTTTCTTATTTATTAGTTGAAAATGAATTATAAATAATTATAAGTATTATATAAAAAATATAATTAAAATTAATAATGAAATTATTTAAAAAATAAAAATAAATACATCCCGTTTTAACTTCCTTTGTTCAATGAGCTATATTCATTTAGTTTTCTAATTATTATAATATATCACTTTCTTTCTTCCTTAGTTCTTACTTTGAAATGAAAGGTTTCCTTTAGAGGGTTCTTTTGAAAAAAGTTTTTGAAGTATTATTTGTTGAGCAATTGACTAAAAATTTAACAATGTTAAGGTACTGTCTTTGTGTTTGGGAATTTTGTCTCCCACCTCTGCAAGCACTTGTGTATGATTCACATATGAGCAGTACATTAATTGATAGAAATACAACTTATGAGGCTCAAAAGAAAGGTATCAATATAATACCCAATAGTTAATTATGTAAATAACCAAACAAACAGGGAGACTCAAACCAAAGTAAGGCTTATTAACCACTTACCTCCACATATGGCACCACTTGAGCTACTCATGAGATCAATACCTTACATAGGTAGTTGTCTAAACATGACATGACTAAAGATAAGAACCTCAAGTTTTGCTCAAGTTCAATTAAATTTGTAATTAGTAAATCCAAACTTGTTTAGGCTTGCTTAAAATATTTTAAAAAATATATAATTTATTATTTATTTATTATATATCTCTAACTATAATTATATATTTGTTCTTTTATTGATATTTTAAACATAAACAACTTACTATATTCTTTAATATTTACATTATAGTATAGTATAGTATATTTAATTTTTTTATATAACATCAACTACATAATAAATAAATTAAATTAAAAATATATTATAAACTCAAAAAGGGGTCGGTTGGGTTAAGGTTGTGCTTTGAATACTAAAGCCCAAGTCAAGCCATTATTTTAAATCAACCTAAATTTTTCCCTAGTTCATTTTTTGAGTACAATATTTTTATTCAAACCCTCTCAAGTATCAGAAAGACCTTTAAACTTAGGCTAGTAACCCCGCTTTTGAATAAGTTTAATCTCGTTCAACTTTCTTTCCCTTTAATCAATTTTCCTCATTTTTAGAAAAAAAAATTAACATAAAATCAAGTGGCCTCAACACATTTAAATTCAAAACTAATCTTTATCGAATTTCTTAAGATTCGAACTCAAATTCTCAACTTTATAGTAATAAAACTACTATCGAAATAATCAACAACAACTTGTTAATAAAAGATTGTTCAAAAGTGCATTTCTTGATAATTGAAATTACTTTCTCAATCTTATGTGGGCAAAGTCGCTACCAGTTAGCCCGACCTGGCCCAAAGGCCAGCCCGAAATTTGGGAGGGTTTGAGCAAAAATATAAGCTTAGAAAATGGGCTTGGGCAAAAAAATAAGGCTCGTTTGAAAAATGGGTCGGGCCTCGGGTAAGGCATTTTTTGCCTGAGTCTGGCCCGGCCCGAACACACTAAAAGCAAAAAAAAGCTGCTTTTTTTAATATTATCTTCTTGTTATTTTCTCCCTATTTTGCTAACATTTTACTGTTATGTTACTACTATTTTGTTGTTATTGTTTGGATATTGTATAAAATTTATTTTATTGTTAATTTTGTTATTTTTTAAAGACATTTGTTAATTTTGTTATTATTTTAGATACATTTGATTGTTAAGTTGCATCTATTTTAGTGTTATTAAAGTATATATATTTTTTAAAATTTATTTTCAGTTTGTTGAAAAATATTTATTTTGATATTTTTAGTATTTTTGATGCATTATATATATTTTAAATTATATAAAAAATAATATAAAAATTAATATGGTGGGCTGGGTCGGGCTCGGGTTTTAGTATTTTTATCCAGGTCGGGCTTGGGTAAAATTTTAGGCCCATTTTTATGGCCGGGCCCGAGCTTAGCAAACGAGCCTAAAATTTTAGTTGAGCCCGGCCCGACCCAGCCCATTCTCACCTCTACTACCAGTATTAGGAGTGGAATTACATTTTATCCACTCTAATAAAAAGCAATAAATTAGTACTTGCACATTTGATTAAAAAGTAAATTGGTCATTTTGTTATAAATTTTATTCATTTCTATTATTAAAAAAGAGAATGGATTGTATGAAACAAGAATATTATTTATTTTCAATAGTTTTATGCCATATCAGTAATTTTATCCTGAATTTAAGGATTTTAATTTAGATTTGATTTTTTTTAAGATGAAAATGCTGATGTGGCATAAAACTATTAGAAAAGAGATACAGATGACGTAGCGTTTCTATTTCATAGAATCCTTTCCCATCAAAAAATAGTCATTGTATGTCATAATGAGGTATATGTGACACGTCATGTATAAATATCTATTTATTCTATGAGTTGTGTTAGTTTTTAATAATAAAAATTGATAAAATTTTTAATAAAAATAACTAATTTATTTTTTAATGAATCGTATAAAGATAAATTTCTATTGTAGAATGAAAAATTTATTTATTTTTTAATAAAAAAGATAAACTCTTAATAACGAACCCCCTAATACATTTACCCAATTCTTTACAAATAAAAGAGTATTCATTTGATAGATTTAAGATCAAAATTTTGATTGACAAAACTAAGATTATTGAAAATGGTCCCCTCTTATGACATCCAAAAAAAATTGATCCTCTCCTTTTTTATTTTTTTGCTTCTTATCGTTTGGGTTTCATTAAAGGAAACAATAGTATCAGACATTGCCTATGTTTATTATCAGTTTCCCCCAACTCTGTTTTAAGTACGAGGGGGATATGGAATTTGTAATAATAATAATAATTTATATTGGATCCTCAATCAAGTTGTCAATTACACGTGGCAAACACCCAGATAAGCAAGTACAAAGTTAGAGTTGCAGGTTCCACTTTCTCTCTCACCACTGCCTTTCTTTTCCTTCCATGGCCTGCAACTCACATCCTAGCCGTTCACGTGGTTGAATATAGAGGTCATTTATTGTTTTGGGGTCCCCATTACTTTGGATACCCCCCTCTATGCTTTCCTTTATGGCCTTAGCTTATACAAATCTTAATTACAGTACCTGACAGAAAAGGAACCCAACAGTTTAATTAATGACTGTAAAAAGAAATAAAAACCATTCTTATATTAAATAATCAACTAAATTTATATTAAAAACAAGTCAATTATTCAAATAATACTTATATTGATTAATCAAATATATTAGACTTATCGAGGGTAGGTTGACACATTCGAAAGAAGTCTTTCAAGTGTCGTTCACAGGATAACTGATCAAATCTTTAAATGAAACATTTTCCTCAACAAATGACTTGTATGTTATAAATAAAGAGTTTGGATCCCACCAAGGGTGAGACGCTTACATCCCCTAGGTGATTTGATCCTACGCTTATGTATGGTTGAGGTGCTCTTGGCTTTATAAATCAAGCCTTAAGAAGAACTGCTCACGACGCATTGGCTCTCGATAGAGTATTAGAGGAAAACTCTGAAACAGGGATAATACTTTTGATTGTTGGGAGTTTAATCAGCTACTTGACGAAAGTACTTTGAAAACTTCTTCCGTAGGAGCTGATCTCGCTCAATAAAACTTATTTTATATTAAACAATAATTAAGTAATTAGTTGATTGAGTTTTAATTAAATTAGTACCATTTCTATTACAACAATTAAAAAGATGTAAGTATAAATGTGCTTATGCCTTTTTTTTTTTTTCGATTTAAGAGTTTGAAAGGTTTAATAATGAAAGTAGTAAAAATGAAAATTATCTCAATAGAGGTTAGTAAGGGTTAATTTACTATTGAGGTTGAAAAAGATTGTAAAAAAAAATTTAAAAATGTGACTTTTGTGTTTGACAATATTTACTATTATTAAAAAGTATTTTTAAGAAGATAAAATCTTAATTTTAAATACGATATCATGAAATAAAAAATAAATTGATAATTTCATTAAAAAATCTTTAAATTTTAAAGTCTTTTTAAATAAATATTTAATTTTTTTATTTCATATTACAATATTTAATCCAAATGACTTTTATTAAAAAACAACCCAACACTTCACTGCTGAATTACTTATTACTCTGACTCAACTGACAAGTGGGAATCAAAATATCAGTGTCAGGTTGTAGGAGGCAATATTTTAACTTTCTAAATAAATCCAAGACAGATAAAACTGGTATAAAGCCTTAGAAAAACTTTCCCATTCCTGGACTTGACAAATGACTGTGTAGACACAGTTTGATCAGTGAAAATTTTGTTTACCATTTCCCAATAGGGTAAATGATGAAAGGAATGACTTTGTAGTTGGTTTCACTTTCTCCTTCGGGCATTTAATTGTCTCTCAACTTTTATTTCTCCACAGCATCATTTGTCAATATTTGTTTGAAATAGTGAGTAAAGCTCTCGTATGATATTTAAATGATATGAGTTTTTTTTTTCTTCTATTTCGTAAGAAATAATAAAAATTTGAATTTTCTTTTTAAAGGAAAGACTATTATGTCATTATGAATGGAGGTTCGGTCACAAAAGTGTGGATCAAATCTATATATATGTAACTGTTAAAATTTGAAATATAAACTTCAAATTTTGTTTAAATTGTTCATATGTTTAATCCAAACTTATTTAAATTTACCCATATTGTTTTTTATAAATAAAACTACTTTTACTTAATATTTAGTAATTATATATATTAATTTATTAACTTTCTAAACGATGTAACATGTTTTTTTTAATATTTATGTTATAATATAGTATATTTAATTTAATATAATATATATTAAAATGTATAAAATGAAACAAAATCATATTATAAACTTAAAAATGGGTTATATTAAGTTGGAATTGAACTTTGAATATTAAACTTTGATGCACATTTTAAATAAATATAATTTTTTTTTACTTAAACCCAAATTTCAAACTTAATATTTTTTCTTTTTAGTGTAAATCCTTCTAAGCTTCAAAGGGAAACTTTGACTTTCGAGAAATAGCTCGGCAATTAAACAAGTTGAGTCAACTTGAAAGCTTAGACAATATGGTGTAATTGAGGGAAGATTTTAATATTTGAGTCATTTTTTTGACATGTGTCTTTTTAAGTAAAAAAATTGAATGAAAAATGATTGAGAAATTTGTGCTTTTATCCAAAAGTTCAACCAAATTTAATTATAACTTAATATAATTATCGAATGCTAAAAAAATCCTCTGCAAAGAAAATAATAAAAAGGGAAATGCAAATTTTCAAAGCCTATCAAGTAATTTGCAGTGTAATTTTATTTGTTTGTAATCAAAGCCAACAGTTTCCATTATTCCTGACAGACAAATAATGTTAGCCTCTTTGTTACATGTACAACTAATCTTACATATCATTATTTGTTTAGATTCAAAGATTTATTTAAAAAGTAAGAGGATTTAAGTAGAAATATAAATTTAAAAAAAAATTATTTTTTAAACGAGTCGAAGTCTCAAGTAGGATTTTTTTTTGCAACTATTTTATTGTTATTATTTAAATATTGTATAACTCTTATTTTTATTAATTTTACTATTATTTTAGAGACATTTATCTGCTAAGTTGCAACTATCTTAGTATTATTTTTTTAATATATTTTTAATTTGCTGAGAAATATTTATTTTAATATTTTTAGTGTATTTGATGTATTATATTTTTTAAAATTTATTTTTGTATAAAAATAATCTAAAAAAATAAATACAAGTAGGTCAAACCAAATTTTGGATTTAGCATTTTTAATTTTGGTCGAATTTGGACAAAATTTTAAACTTATTTTTTAAGTCGAACCTAAAATTTTACATCAATTCAACCTAAATTTAACCCGATCTATGATCAAGTCTACACTTACTTATAATATTATGTGATTCTTTAATTTATTTTACATTCCATATTATGTTTTTCAACTTGTTTTCCTTTTTGAACTCATTTGGAGAACTAGTTTTGGGTTTAGTTAGTTCAACCAGTCATCTGGTTCAGTCCTAACAACTATCATAATTTTTACCTTATTTTCAATTCTATCATAAGTGCCCCCTCCATCTCTTAGCTTTTTCTCAAGGACTTTAGGGGTGACTTTTGAGGGGAGGGGTGTTTAAATGTGAGGTGGGGGGTTCTTTCAATAGCCTTTACTTTTAACAACAATACAATAATTTTTTTTTTATAATTCTGATGTCTTTAACTGTTTTTAGATTATATAATAATCATCAAATTTTAGATTTTATATTTGTAAAAAAAAAGAAAAAAAAGAGCTTTATACTTTAATGTTTTTTTTATGTAATTTGTTACCTTAATTTTTAAACCATGAGGCGTTTTTTATGTGTTTTTTTTTACATTATAAGATAATTGTTAAATTTCAATTTTGATTCATCTATTATTTTAAGATTATATGATATGGTCAAATTTTAATTTTGATTTTTATACTACCCTCGAAATTGAGGTTTAAACTCTATTCTTTAAATTTGACATAACTTGGTAATTTAACTTTTACAATACCATTAGTTAGACTACATGCTTTAATCTAATTAAAATGCAAACGTTAATTTTAAAAATTGTTACTATCGTTAAAATTCTTTATTATATTTAAGTTTATTATAATATTATTTTTGGTCACATAACTACCAAGTGAGTTTATTCTTTTTAATTTCAAGATGTTATACCAGAAAATTTAACAGAAAAATTTTAATGGTGTCAAGGGTGAAACTGAGAAATTTTTTTAGGGGGCCGAAATTAAATTGTAATTTTTACGATAGTGAGGATACAATTTCACCATTTTAATAGTCTTTATCTTTATAATTTTTAAAAGATTAAATAAATTATTTATCTTTTTTAGGGGAGCAAAGTGCAATTTTACTTTTACTAATTTAAAATTTTAAAAATTTCAAATGGTCTAAATGAAAAGTTTTCTATTTTAAGAGAGGCCGGAGGCCTTGCCAGCCCCCCTGATTTTGCCCTTGAATGATGTTAACAACTAAACTTACTTCTTTAAATTCAAAAAGTAAATGAACTATATTACTAAAAATAAAAAATATGGAGACAAATTTCTAAATATATAAAAAATACACAATCTTTAAATTTTTACTTTATAATTTAATAAAAAAATTAACTCAATGCAAATTATGGGTTTCCACCATACTAGTATTAGTATCATTATTTAGTTTAAACTTAAAATTTGGAACTAGCCATTATATACAGTAGCAACCCTATATAAAATAGTTGTTCGAATCAAACTAGTTGAAACGTGAGTTAACTAGGGTATTAATTTAGTGAAAGATATTAAACTGATTTAACTAGAAAAAAATTTAATTGAACCTATTTTATTTAATATTTTATTTAATTAAATTAAAAAGTTAATTAAATAAACGAATCGGTCACTTAATTAATTTTGAAAAAATTAGCACCTATTATTGGAATAAACGAATCTGACAAGCAGTGAAGGGCGTTGAAAAGACAGTTAGATCAAGATAAGAATGAATTAGTAGCAGATGATGCACTGAGTTCCTATTGGAAGCTTACGTAGGAAATTCATGCAACTTAGCGGCAGCGACACCCGCCGTGTACTACACGTTGTAATTTGAATCCTTATCATTCGGGTGTCAACGTGATGTATTAACCAATACTCTCTTACGTAGTTGACATTTATATTATAAATTAAGGAATAGAAAAAAAATTAATATGGTAAAAAATTTAGGCTTCACAAGCAAAGTTGAAAGGGTGACACTGACATAATCCTTTTTAGGTTAGATTAAAATATACTCTAAGTCCCTTTATTTTTATATATTTTAAATTTAATCTCATTATTTTTGTAACACCCGTGTCTCAAGCTATGTGGGTATTCGAATTAGGGGCACATGGTCATGTCCCATCCCGTGTCTAAATTAGGGTGCTCACTGACTTGGATTACACGTGTAGATAATTTTAAGCATTTTGTTTCTCAATTTTTAAGATGCAGTGGACACATGGCCAGATCACACACTCATGTGCTAGGCCATGTGTCACACATGGTTAAGACACACGCCCGTGTCTCTGCCCGTATGGACGAAAATAGGCTATTTTCCAAGCCTATTTCCTAAGCCACATTTTTCACCCAATTTGTCTTCCACCTACATCAACACCTAGACACATTCACAAGGCAATACAAAATATTTAAATCAAGCTAAAAACCAAGTTTAACACATATCATAATACCCTTTATATCCAAGTATTCAGTCTTACCTAATTGACTATATAAATATATAAACTTATATTCATAGTTCTCCAATCATACTATCTCAAACCATGCATTAAACACAAAGAAAATATTAAACCACACATACATATACATATCAAAATATGTTTAACTTAAGCCATTCTAATGGCTAATTTCAACCAAACACATATATGCCATAATTAGCCAAATTTAGCCTATACATGCCATTATAACCAAAAATTTAGTTTGTTACATATACGAAACTGAGCTAATGGACGGTGTGAGGTATCTCCGCCAAGCTTCTAACCTAACGAGCCTCCGAATTACTATAGAACAGGAAAAATAAAACAGAGTAAGCATTTAATGCTTAGTAAGTTCGTATGACATGGAATTTAACTTACCAATTCATCATAAATTAAGGCAAGCATTCAAGGTATAATCAAACCAAATTGACCAAAAGCCCTAACATATATCCTCATCAATCTTGTTAGACATGTATTACATATGAACATTAAGAAACATGTATAAGCTCAATAATAATCAAATTTTCATGTACATATACTTTCCACTTCATGTATCCATATATAATGTATAAGCCATATCCATGTATTTCAAGCATTTACACATAATAATTCGTCTTGAATTTATATTATCTCATATTAGACCTTCGTCCATTAAACCATTTGAAATATCGATGGATACACAAATAGTACACACAAAGTGTATAACTGTATACGTCAATTCATATTTGGGAGTGTTTATATGAGCACATAAACAGAAAGCTTGTAACATCCCCTACCCGTATCCATCGCCGGAATAGGGTATGAGGCATTGCTGAAACTTACGGAACCAATTTCCATTTACCTGAACCAAGTATTATTTATTTATCGAAAATTATTTTACGTCCCTTAGATGGACTTTCGAAAGCCTAAATTATGCATCGGGACTAGGCCGAAACCAAATCAGAATAATAGGGAATTTTCACAAAATCCCAAAATTATACTTACTCTAGTCATACCAATAACTAGGTTACAAACATCCATTTCCATGTAAACATTGGTATTTAGTTTATACATGCCATTCTTTCAAAATAAGTCATTTTTCATATACCAAAAGATATGGGTTGATAGTGTGATAAGGCTCCGACTAATCTTCTAACTTCGAGCTCCCGAACACTACAAAACAAGGAAAAAGAGAACGGGGTAAGCACATGGTGTTTAGTAAATTCATGCAATAAGAATTATACTTACCGTATTTATACATCCATCATTTAACAACACAAGCACACATCCAATTCACATAAACATATACCTATCACATACAAACTCAACTTTTACATTAGTTAAGCAACATCATATAAATTCAATATAAAGATAAATGATTAATGAGGTCATCAAATTCCATAATTTGCATGTTCTTCCATTTCTCATATTTGTCCCATTGAATTTCTTGGAATTTCGATGGATATTCAGTAGTACACTTTTGTGTACAATTCCGGGTCTGTCAATTCGTACACATATGAGTATACCCTTTTTCTAGAGAGCAGACTCCCGCAAACCTCATTTCTTATAGCGGGATTATCAGTCCAGGCTAAATCCCCCGTATCATTGCTCAAAGAGTATTGTCGGGATTACCAGTCCAACTAAATCCCCTACAATGACAATTACTCTAATGAGCTTAATTTGGATTATCCGTCCGGGATAAATCCATTTCACACATATTCTTCGGGAGGGCTATATCATTAGAATCACCCGTCTGGGCTAGATCCTTTGTACCGTCAATTCCCTTTTCAGTGATCCATCGAAGTCCATTTCATTCAACTAGGATTTGTTTCCCCTTTTTATCGAGAATTATCAATTTTTCATCAAATATCATACAATGAACATCCAAACCATATTCACATCAATAAACATACATTCCAATCATTTAATAATATGATTCAAGTTACGCAAACTTACCCGTAACAATTTGTAGTAGTTGTAGAGATTTTAGGAACTATTCTGCTATTTTTTCCTTTCCTCGTTTATCTTTAATTTCATGATCTATAATATAAAATTTTCCATTTATCAGCATCTGATTTTAATCTAATTTATTTCAAAATTTATACCTCTCAATTTTTAAAATTTCACATTTACCTCAAATTTTATAATTTTTACAATTTGGTCCCTACTCAATTAACCCCCCAATTGAGCTGATTTTTCCTCAATTAACACTTTATTCTATCATCTTAAACTACTTCACAACCTTTGGAAATTATAATTTTAGCATCAAACCTTAATTCCAAACGTTTTCACAATTAAGTCCTAAAAATCAATTTCTATTAAAAACATTTAGTAAATCCATCTTTTGATAAAATTAAAACTTAAAATACATGTTTATTCATCATAAACTTCCAGTACTAAACCATGTTAACTTTCAATTTCATCCATAATATAAAAACTAATGAATTTAATAGTAGGACCTAGTTGTAAAAGTCTTAAAAACATAAAAATTACAAGAAAAAGGCAAGAATTAACTCACTTGATGCAAAAAATTATGAAATACCAGCCTAAAGAACCCCTCCTATCTCATTTTGGCTGATGAGAATGAAGAAAAATCAAAAGAAATCTAGATATTTCCACTTTAGTCTTAACTTTATTTAGTTAATTATGTAATATTCCAATTTTGCCCTTAAATCATCAATTTTCTTGCTGATTTCATGCCCTTGCCGTCCAGCCCAAATAATTTTGGTTCTATCTACCTTTTAAATCCTTTCTCATCAGGCACTTAAGCTATTGATCATTCTAGCAACTTTTACACCTTTTTCAATTTAGTCCTTTTTATTTAATTAACTATCCAAACATTAAAATTTTCTAACGAATTTACTAAAATTTCATAAATATTTATAAAAATATTTTTGACATAGTTTTACAAGATCGAGGTCTCGATACCTCGTTTTTACCCAATTTCTTCAATAATAAAATTTTTAATTCTTTTCTAATTAACTATTAAATCAGTAAAATTTTTCTATCGATATTTTCATACGAATTTCCTATCATATTAATATTGATGCAATAATTTTTGAAATAAATATTCTTTTTAAATCGAATTTGTGGTTATGAAACCACTGTTCCGATAGCCTTGAATTTAGGCCATTACAACTCTCCCCCCTTTTAAGGATTTTTATCCTCGAAAATCTTACTAGTAAACAGGTTCGGGTATTCTTTCCTCATTGCCTCCTCCGGTTCTCATGTTGCTTCTTCAATCCCGTGCTTTTTCCATAGTATTTTTACCAAATTTAACTTTTTTGTTTCTGAGCTCCTTTGTCTTTCGTGCCAAAATTTTGACTGGTTCTTCACTATAAGTCATATCAGGCTGAATTTCAACCTCTGTCGGGGAAATAACATGTGATGGGTTTGAGTGATACCTCTGTAGCATAGATACATAAAACATATTATTAATTCTGTCAAGCTCTGGTGGTAAAGCTAACCGATAGGCAACTGGTCCAATCCGTTTCGTAATCTCATATGGCCCGATTAACCATGGGCTCAATTTACCTTTTCGACCAAATCAGATTACTTTCTTCCATGGTGATACTTTTAAGAATACCTTGTCATCGACTTAAAATTCAATCTCTTTTAGTTTCAGGTCGGCATAAGATTTTTGACGACCAGGGGCTGCTTTCAAACTATTCCGAATCACTTTTATTTCTTCTTCGATTTCTCGAATCAAATCAGCCCTATATAACTTTTTCTTGCTAAGCTCTATCCAATCAATGGAGTTCTACATTTTCTACAATACAAAGCTTCATATGGAGCCATTTTAATACTGGACTGATAACTGTTATTATAGGCAAATTCAATCAAAGGAAAATACTTTTCCCAATTACCTTCGAATTCTAGTACACAGCATCGTAGCATGCCCTCCAATACCTGAATTACTTGTTTAAATTGACCATCTGTCTGAGCATGAAAAGTAGTGCTGAAATACAACTGGGTACCCAAAGCTCCTTGTAACTTGTCCTAGAAATGAAACGTAAATCGAGGATCTCTATTAGAGATAATGGAGATTGGCACTCCATGTAGCCTGACAATCTCAGATATATACAGTTCGACCAATTTATCTAAAGAATAATCCATATGTAATGGGATGAAGTACACTGACTTTGTTAATCAATCAACGTTTATCCAAATGGCGTCTTTCTTCTTCGGTGACAATGGTAATCCTGACACAAAATCCATAGTAATTCTTTCTCATTTCCATTCCGGTATAATAATTGGCTGGAGTAATCCCGAGGGTACCTAATGTTCTGCTTTGACCTGTTGACATATCAGACATCTTGATACAAATTCAGAAATATCACGTTTCATATCTGGCCATCAGTACCTCTTCTTCAAATCATTATACATTTTATTACTTCCCGAATGTACGAACATAATACCACTGTGTGCCTCGTGTAAAACTTCTGTACAAGCTCTGAATTCTTCGGTACACATACTCTGCCTTTGAATAATAAACAACCATCAGTCCCAATCTGAAATTTTGAATCATTACCTGACATACATTGTACCCGTTTAGCTTGTAACTTTTCACCATTTTTCTGAGATTCACATATTTGCTGTACAAATGTCGGTTTAACTCTTAACTCAGTTATGATTGAACCATCATTAACCAAAGACAATTGGGAATTCATAGCTCGCAAAGTAAATAAAGATTTTCGACTTAAAGCATCAGCAACAACATTGGCCTTGTAACAGCTCGATTTTAACCCTAATCAGAACGGTGGTTTCGGGACCACGAATCTGAATCAGAAAAATGTTTTAAATTAAATTTCAGTATTAGTTATGTGTGAATTGATATCCATGAAAGTTTCGTATCTTAATTTTTCTGTTTAGATGCCAAATTATAAAGAAAGGGTGTAAATGCACAATAGGTAAAAATTTGATGAATTATGTGTGAATGCCGAATTGTTAATGGTCTTTTATTTTGGGGAGTTAAAATGCTATTAAACCAAGAATCATGCATGGACATAATCGGTCATTAAATAGTGGAAATAGCATAATTTTATAATGGCTATTTTGGTAACTTAATAATTATATTATTACATTAACTTAGTAAAATAGGAAGTGGTGGAGTTTTCATCTTTGGAAAAACCGTAGAAAGGCAAGCAAAAGAAAGAAATAGATTCCTTGCATTCGACCCTTGTCTAGTTTAATTTAAAGTTATGTTTGAGTTTAATTTTTAGAAATTTTTGCACATTTTGGATGATTGATAAGTTGCTTAGTTAACCCTTAGTTTAATTTTGGGAATTGGTAAGGAAATGGTATTCGGCCATGGATAAAGGTTTGAGATAAAAAAATAAATTAAATTAAATTAAATTAGTTTGAAGTTGCATAATAGAAGAGATGTGTTATATTATTGAGTTTAATACTAGAAGTTTGCATGAAATTAATTAAATAGGGCTTATTTGTTTAGTTGATAAATTGAGGAGCTAAATTTCGAAATAGATTAAAAGGAAGGATTTAAACTGAAGGAATATTTAGCCTAAGTAAGTTAGGTTGGAATTTTTGATGTTTCATGTTTTTGTTATATTGGATTAAAATGTAAAAATTGTACAATGTGAAGGGATAATTGGTAATTTGCTTGATTATGAGTTTGGGAGTTAATTTAATAAAATTTTCTTTGAATGAGTTCAATTTGAATTTTTAATAGATCAAGAGCAAAGAGGATCGGGTTTGGATCGAGGAAAGGCGAAAATAGTCTAATAGTCGAAAAATATAGTCCGTCGATATTCGAGGTAAGTTACTAAGCAAATAATTGTTGTTGACTTATATAAATGCAATTTATATATATACTATATATGCTGACTTGGAAAGTGCAAAATGTTTATTATGCTGAAAGTGAATGTTTTGAATAGGCATGAATGGATATATATATGTGAATTATCGAGCACTAAGTGCGCGAAGAAAGATTAACGAGCACTAAGTGTGCGAAGTAAAACTATCGAGCACTAAGTGTGCGATCTCATTGCATTGCGAGTTAAATAATAGCACTAAGTGTGTGAATAAAACAAGTGATCGAAAGTGGACGAACGAGTTTATTATCAAATGCAAAAGTAGTAAGTGGAATATTTAAATTCGTAATATGCAGGTATGTATCAAACCTATGTGGTTGATATTATTGAATTTGGATTGGTTGTAGCAAATGTGAAATGTATTAAAGAACAGTAAAATGAATGATGAAGGAGTTAAAAGGAATGAATTGATATATTATATGCATGTTATAATGTTTGATTATTTATTTTAACTGCATATGAACATTCGGCTAATTATGAAAATGTGAGATTGGAAGTGATGAGTAGTTATGTGAAAGAGTATATGTAAATTCAAAAATGTTGGAAATTATATGTGAATGATTAATAGATTTATGGGCTGATAAGTTTGGATGAATATGTGATTATATAAGTATGACTCGGTTATTTAATTGGACTATCAATGTCTTTTAAATTGTTTAAATTGCTTACAACTTACTAAGTTAAGATAGATTGCTTTGGGTGTGTGCTTACTTGTTTTTATTTATAGATTTTAGAGATCGTTACGTGCTCGGGGATCGTCCGTGAAGTTCACCACACTATCGTCTATTTCGGTATTAATGAATGTTTAATTTGAATTTATGGCATGTATAGTCTAGTATTTTTGTTGGTTGGATTTGAGTTGTACTTATGGAAGCCATGCGAAAATGGCTAAATATGATGTTTAAACTTAAGTAAATTATGGTTGATTTCATAATTAAGTAATGTTATAATATATATAAATATATATGTGATGGAATTAATTTAGTATTCTTTGTATATGCGAATGAATTCATGATCTATTGGTATGGTTAGATTATGGATATATCATGCATAAGAATGGATTGTTGATATGAAATTATTAAAGATGTATGCCGTTGACTATAGTATAAATTCGGCATTTGATATTCATTAGTTGATAATCGGTTCTAAAAAAAAAAAACAAAAATTTATTTGTGTACTTGGAAGATTTTTGATATGAGATATGAATTTTGGTTGGCTTATGGGTTTCATTATATGTGAGATTTTATGCACGTTTTATGAATGACAAAGTTGCTAATGGATCTTTAATAAGTAAAATTAAATTCGGCTTTGGTTGATAAAATGAATAAATAGACATTTATTTATGTTTGATTAAATTAGATGAGTTCATACAAGATAAAAATTGACTTTGTTTATGGTACTTTGATTATTAAATCATGTGTATATTAGATGTTTGAAATTTGGCATCTTTATGAATTTTACAAATGACTTATGAAAGGTATAATTGATAATGATTAGATGCCAAATGAAATTAGATAATGATCAGGTGATTTGTATTTATATATACGTAATTTATTTTATATATTGAAATGATGTTCATCATTAAATGATGAAATTTGTTTGAAAATGCCTTGTAACCCGTTCGGCGACAGATACGGGTTAGGGGTGTTACAATTTGATTGGTATCAGACCTACGGTTTAGCCGATTCTCGGACTAACGTGGTGCGTGTGAGTCTAGCTATACATGCCGTAAATTATTAAAAGATAGTGTGATGACTTCTGATGCTTAAAACATATTTTTCGTATAGTAAATGGATCAAGATCCCGAGCGAGCAGTAGCCGATGATGTTGAGAGTGTGGCGCCTGCTCCCATTCAAGGGGCCACGCCGGTTAAATCTTGGCCAGCTGCGAGTAACCAAGACGAGGGGGCTAAACAAGCCTTCTATAATTTGATGAGTGACTGGTTTAATTATTATATTCGGACAAATCCGGCTATTCATCAACCCTCGAACCTGAA
Organism: Gossypium hirsutum; assembly: GCF_007990345.1. Taxonomy (NCBI): domain Eukaryota; kingdom Viridiplantae; phylum Streptophyta; class Magnoliopsida; order Malvales; family Malvaceae; genus Gossypium; species Gossypium hirsutum. The sequence continues at coordinate 77,053,922 of NC_053435.1, forward strand.
TAACCCACCTCCGGTGCCTGTGGTACCATCGACTGCTGATCTTGTGAGATTAAGTAGACCCCCGGTCGATAAAATAAGAAAATACGAGGCCCAAGAATTTTGGGCTACAGATGATGACGATGCTGAGAAAACTGAATATTGGCTCAAAAATACTATCCGAGTATTTGAAGAACTATCATGTTCTCCTGATGAATGTTTGAAATGTGCCATGTCTTTGTTACGTGATTCTGCTTACTATTGGTGGAACACTTTGGTTTCGGTTGTGCCGAAAGAGCAGGTCACCTGGGATTTCTTTCAGACTGAGTTTCGCAAGAAATATATCAGCCACAGATTTATTAATCAGAAATGTAAAGAGTTTCTTGAGCTTAAACAGGGCTGTATGACTGTTACTGAGTACGAGCAGAAATTTGTGAGACTCAACCGTTATACCAGGGAGTGTGTTTCGATCGAAGCGGCTATGTGTAAAAGGTTCGAAGAAGGATTGAGGGAAGATATAAAATTGCTCGTTGGTATTCTTAAAATAAAAGAATTCATGGTACTCGTTGAGCGAGCTTGCAAAGCCGAAGAACTTGGAAAAGAGAAAAGAAAAATTGAGTTCGAAGCTAGAGATTTTCGTAAGAGATCTGCGGGTAAAACTTCTCAGTCGGCACCAAAGAAGTTTAGAGATGATAACAACCGATCTAAGACTACTGCAGGGCTTTCTATACGTGATCGACCACTAGTGAGTTCACCAGATACCTCGATTGCCAGTGTTGGAAATACTCGATCGAATAAACTCGAGTGTCAACAATGCGGAAAACGATATGTGGTTAAGTGTTGGGGAAAATATAACAACAGAGCTTGTTATAGATGTGGTGCACGAGATCATTTAATTCGTGATTGTCCAGAACCAATTGAGAAAGATAATGTTCAGAGCGCAAGACCGATTGGCACTGCAACTAGGGGTAGACTGCCTAGGAACACAGGGGGTAGGAGTGGTACTCAGAGAGGGGCTTTGAATACAGAAGTTCAATCTGAGGCTCGTGCACCCGCTAGAGCATATGCCATTCGTGCTCGAGAAGAGGCTTCATCCCCTGACGTTATTACCGGTATGTTCACTCTCTATGATATTAGTGTAATTGCTTTGATTGATCCCAGGTCAACTCATTCCTATGTGTGTGAAACGTTAGTATCTAGTAAGGCTTTGCCTGTTGAGTCTACTGAGTTTGTGATTCGGGTATCTAACCCCCTAGGTCGGTGTGTGTTAGCTGATAAAGTGTGCAAGAATTGTCCCCTAATGATTTGAGGTTCATGTTTCTCGGTTGATTTGATGTTATTACCGTTCGACGAGTTTGATATTATCCTCGGTATGGATTGGTTAACTGTTCATGATGCTGTAGTAAATTGTAAATGAAAAACCATTGATCTGCAATGTCAGAATAATGAGATTATTCGAATTGAGTCTACTGATTTAAACGGATTACCGGCAGTAATATCTTCGATGTTGGCTTAGAAGTATGTGCAGAAGGGTTGTGAAGCTTATCTTGCGTATGTGCTGGATTGTAAAGTAACCGAAAAGAAACTTGAAACCGTGCCAGTTGTATGTGAGTATCCAGATGTGTTCCCTGAGGAATTGCCGGGTTTACCACCTATTCGGGAAGTAGAATTTGGTATTGAATTAGTACCTGGGACGACTCCGATTTCAATAGCTCCGTACTGAATGGCACCAACCAAATTAAAGGAATTGAAATCACAGTTGCAAGAGTTGACAGATAGGGGTTTTGCCCGACCGAGTTTCTCTCCCTGGGTGCACCAGTGTTATTTGAGAAAAAGAAAGACGGAACTATGAGAATGTGCATTGACTATAGACAGCTTAACAAAGTAACTATAAAGAATAAATATTTGTTGCCACGTATTGATGATTTGTTCGATCAGCTAAAAGGAGCTTCAGTGTTTTCGAAGATAGATTTGCGACGGGTTATTATCAATTGCGAGTTAGAGACTCGGATGTGCCTAAGACTGCTTTCCGGACGAGATACGGACATTATGAATTTTTAGTGATGCCGTTTGGGCTTACTAATGCTCCTGCGGTTTTTATGGATTTAATGAATCGAGTTTTCAGACAGTACCTAGATCGGTTTGTGGTTGTGTTTATAGATGACATACTGTTCTACTTCCGTAACGAGACTGAGCATGCAGAGCACTTGAGGCTTGTATTGCAGATTTTGCGTGATAAGTAGTTGTAATCAAAGTTCAGTAAATGTGAATTTTGGTTGCGCGAAGTCAGCTTTCTGGGGCATGTTGTTTCAGCATCAGGTATTCGGGTTGACTCGAGCAAAATTTTGGCTATACTTAATTGAAAGCCTCCGAGGAATGTTTCAGAAGTTCAGAGCTTTTTGGGACTCGGGGGTTATTATAGACGGTTTGTGAAAGACTTTTCGATGATAGCAACGCCGATGACAAAGTTACTTCAGAAAGACATCAAGTTTGAATGGTCAGAAAAATGTCAGAAAAGTTTTGACCAGTTAAAAGTACTTCTGACCGAAGCTCCTGTGCTAGTTCAACCGGTGTCGTGTAAAGAATTTGTGATTTTCAGCGATGCGTCTTTGAATGGTTTGGGTTGCGTCTTAATGCAAGAAGGCAAAGTTGTAGCTTATGCCTCGAGACAATTAAAGCCTCATGAAAAAAAACTATCCGACGCACGATCTTGAATTGGCTGCTATCGTATTCGCTTTGAAGATTTGGCACCATTATTTGTTCGGTGAAAAAGGTCACATCTATACCGATCACAAAAGTCTCAAATACTTGATGTCTCAAAAGGATCTTAATTTGAGATAGCGTCAGTGGCTGGAATTACTTAAAGATTACGAGCTTGTGATTGATTATCATCCCAGGAAGGCTAATGTTGTTGCTGATGCCTTGAGTCGAAAATCACTGTTTACTTTGCGTGCGATGAATGCGCATTTGGCTATGACTGTAGATGGTGTATTAGTAGCCGAATTTAAGACAAAACCGTTACTTGTGCAGCAAATTTGAGAAGCTCAGAAAGTTGATGATGATTTAGTTGCAAAACGGGCTCAATGTGAGTTAAAGGCTAACTCAGAGTTTCTAATTGATGCGGATGGTTGTTTAAGATTCAATAACCGACTTTGTGTTCCGAGAAATTTAGAGCTTATACAGATGATTTTAAACGAAGCTCATAACGGTCGGATGTCTGTTCACCCGGGTAGCACGAAAATGTTTAACGACTTGAAACAGCATTATTGGTGGCATGGTATGAAACGAGACATTTCTGACTTTGTTTCAAAATGCTTAGTATATCAACAAGTGAAAGTTGAGCATCAAGTGCCTTCTGGATTACTTCAGCCGATTATGATACCTAAATGAAATGGGACCGAGTCACAATGGACTTTGTGTCGGGTTTACCGTTGACACCAAGCAAGAAGGATGCAATTTGGGTGATTGTTGATAGATTGATGAAATCGGCCCACTTCATTCCTGTCCGTTCAGATTACTCACTCGATAAGCTAGTCGAATTGTACATATCACAGATTGTACGATTACACGGAGTACCTATTTCTATAGTTTCGGATAGAGATCCGAGGTTTACATCACGGTTTTGGAAGAAACTGCAAGATGCTTTAGGTACTAAACTATATTTCAGTATTGCCTTTCACCCTCAAACAGATGGCCAGTATGAATGAATCGTCCAAATACTCGAAGATATGTTGAGATGTTTTGTTCTCGAGTTTGAGGGTACGTGGGAAAGATACTTGTCCATGATCGAATTTGCATACAACAATAGTTTTCAGTCAAGTATCATTATGGTACCTTACGAAGCTTTATACGGTCATAAATGTCGTACACCTTTGTATTGGATCAAGCTAAGTGAAAACAAGATACACGGGGTTGATTTGATTAAAGAAACTGAACAGAAAGTAAAAGTGATCCGTCAAAATTTGAAAGAAGCATTCGATCGTCAAAAATCTTATGCGGATTTGAAACGTAAAGATATAGAGTTTTAGATTGGTGACCGGGTATTTTTGAAAGTCTCACCATGGAAGAAAATTCTTAGATTTGGTCGCAAGGGCAAGTTGAGTCCGAGATTTATTGGACCGTACGAGATTATTGAGCGTATTGGACCAGTTGCTTACCGATGGATATTACAACCTGAGTTGGAAAAGATTCACAATGTTTTCCATGTTTCGATACTTCGCTAGTATAGATCCGATCCTTCTCATGTGATTAGCCCTTTCGAGATTGAGATTCAGTCCGATTTAACTTATGAAGAAGAACCGATTCGTATTTTGGCTCGCGAAGAGAAAGAGTTGAGAAATAAGAAAATTTCGTTGGTGAAAGTGCTTTGGAATAAGCATGGGGTCGAGGAAGCAACTTGGGAACTTGAAAATTCGATGAGAGAACGTTACCCAAACCTATTCATTGGTAAGATTTTCAAGGACGAAAATCCTTAAGGGGGTGAATTGTAACAACCCGATTTTAACCCTAATCAGAACGGTGGTTTCGGGACCACGAATCTGAATCAGAAAAATGTTTTAAATTAAATTTCAGTATTAGTTATGTGTGAATTGATATCCATGAAAGTTTCGTATCTTAATTTTTCTGTTTAGATGCTGAATTATAAAGGAAGGGTGTAAATGCACAATACGTAAAAATTTGATGAATTATGTGTGAATGCCGAATTGTTAACGGTCTTTTATTTTGGGGAGTTAAAATGCTATTAAACCAAGAATCATGCAAGGACATAATCGGTCATTAGATAGTGGAAATAGCATAATTTTATAATGGCTATTTTGGTAACTTAATAATTATATTATTACATTAACTTAGTAAAATAGGAAGTGGTGGAGTTTTCATCTTTGGAAAAACCGTAGAAAGGCAAGCAAAAGAAAGAAATAGATTCCTTGCATTCGGCCCTTGTCTAGTTTAATTTAAAGGTATGTTTGAGTTTAATTTTTAGAAATTTTTGCACATTTCGGATGATTGATAAGTTGCTTAGTTAACCCATAGTTTAATTTTTGGAATTGGTAAGGAAATGGTATTCGGCCATGGATAAAGGTTTGAGATAAAAATAAAATAAAATAAATTAAATTAGTTTGAAGTTGCATAATAGAAGAGATGTGTTATATTATTGAGTTTAATACTAGAAGTTTGCATGAAATTAATTAAATAGGCCTTATTTGCTTAGTTGATAAATTGAGGAGCTAAATTTCGAAATGAAGGAAGGATTTAAACTTAAGGAATATTCGGCCTAAGTAAGTTAGGTTGGAATTTTTGATGTTTCATGTTTTTGTTATATTGGATTAAAATGTAAAAATTGTACAATGTGAAGGTATAATTGGTAATTTGCTTGATTATGAGTTTGGGAGTTAATTTAATAAAATTTTCTTTGAATGAGTTCAATTTGAATTTTTAATAGATCAAGAGCAAAGAGGATCGGGTTTGGATCGAGGAAAGGCGAAAATAGTCTAATAGTCGAAAAATATAGTCCGTCGATATTCGAGGTAAGTTACTAAGCAAATAATTGTTGTTGACTTATATAAATGCAATTTATATATATATACATATATACATGCTGATTTGGAAAGTGCAAAATGTTAATTATGCTGAAAGTGAATGTTTTGAATAGGCATGAATGGATATATATATATATATATGAATTATCGAGCACTAAGTGTGCGAAGAAAGATTAACGAGCACTAAGTGTGCGAAGTAAAATTATTGAGCACTAAGTGTGCGAAGTAAAACTATCGAGCACTAAGTGTGCGATCTCATTGCATTGCGAGTTAAATAATAGCACTAAGTGCGTGAATAAAACAAGTGATCAAAAGTGGACGAACGAGTTTATTATCAAATGCAAAAGTAGTAAGTGGAATATTTAAATTCGTAATATGCAGGTATGTATCAAACCTATGTGGTTGATATTATTGAATTTGGATTGGTTGTAGCAAATGTGAAATGTATCAAAGAACAGTAAAATGAATGATGAAGGAGTTAAAAGGAATGAATTGATATATTATATGCATGTTATAATGTTTAATTATTTATTTTAACTGCATATGAACATTCGGCTAATTATGAAAATGTGAGATTGGAAGTGATGAGTAGTTATGTGAAAGAGTATATGTAAATTCAAAAATGTTGGAAATTATATGTGAATGATTAATAGATTTATGGACTGATAAGTTTGGATGAATATGTGATTATATAAGTATGACTCGGTTATTTAATTGGACTACCAATGTCTTTTAAATTGTTTAAATTGCTTACAACTTACTAAGTTAAGATAGCTTACTTTGGGTGTGTGTTTACTTGTTTTTATTTTATAGATTTTAGAGATCGTTACGTGCTCGGGGATCGTCCGTGAAGTTCACCACACTATCGTCTATTTCGGTATTAATGAATGTTTAATTTGAATTTATGGCATGTATAGTCTAGTATTTTTGTTGGTTGGATTTGAGTTGTACTTATGGAAGCCATGCGAAAATGGCTAAATATGATGTTTAAACTTAAGTAAATTATGGTTGATTTCATAATTAAGTAATGTTATAATATATATAAATATATATGTGATGGAATTAATTTAGTATTCTTTGTATATGCGAATGAATTCATGATCTATTGGTATGGTTAGATTATGGATATATCATGCATAAGAATGGATTGTTGATATGAAATTATTAAAGATGTATGCCGTTGACTATAGTATAAATTCGGCATTTGATATTCATTAGTTGATAATCGGTTCTAAAAAAAAAAAACAAAAATTTATTTGTGTACTTGGAAGATTTTTGATATGAGATATGAATTTTGGTTGGCTTATGGGTTTCATTATATGTGAGATTTTATGCACGTTTTATGAATGACAAAGTTGCTAATGGATCTTTAATAAGTAAAATTAAATTCGGCTTTGGTTGATAAAATGAATAAATAGACATTTATTTATGTTTGATTAAATTAGATGAGTTCATACAAGATAAAAATTGACTTTGTTTATGGTACTTTGATTATTAAATCATGTGTATATTAGATGTTTGAAATTTGGCATCTTTATGAATTTTACAAATGACTTATGAAAGGTATAATTGATAATGATTAGATGCCAAATGAAATTAGATAATGATCAGGTGATTTGTATTTATATATACGTTATTTATTTTATAGATGTATGTAAGAAATCCTTGGCTTTAATGAATTCTTTGTATTTGATAGGATTTAATATTGTCTATAAATTGTATATTATAGAAATGTTATAAATTTTATGTTTAACTGTGATATTGAAATGATGTTCATTATTAAATGATGAAATTTGTTTGAAAATGCCTTGTAACTCGTTCGGCGACAGACACGGGTTAGGGGTGTTACCGGCCTTACCCAGATGGTAATCAATAATCAAATTATAGTCTTTTATCAATTCAAGCCACCTGCACTGTCTCAAATTCAGATATTTCTATGTCATCAGATATTTTCCTCATCAGATATTTTCAGACTTTTATGGTCAGTATAGTTATGACATTTCTCACCATACAAGTAATGCCGCCATATTTTTAATGCAAATACAATAGCAGTTAATTCAACATCATGCACCAGGTAATTTCTTTCATGTGGCTTAAGTTGTTTTGAAGCATAGACTATAACTTTACCATCTTGCATCAATACACAACGTAAACCATTTAATGAAGCATTGCTATAAATTATAAATTCCTTACTAGGCTTAGGCTGCACTAGTACAGGTGCTTTCATTAATAGATTTTTCAGTCTATCGAAGCTCTGCTGGCATTCATCAGTCCATTCGAATTTAACATCTTTCTGCAATAGTCGAGTCATCGAAGAAGGTATCATAGAGAACCCCTGTACAAATCTCTGATAATACCGAGCTAGACCCAGAAAACTCTTTACTTCAAATACATTCTTCGGTGGACTCCAATTAACAATGGCTGAAATTTTACTCGGGTCTACCCTGATGCCTTCAGCAGATACAATATGCCCAAGAAAACTCATCTTTCGGAGCCAAAATTCACATTTACTAAATTTAGCATACAACTGCCTTTCACGCAAGATTTCTGATATAATTATCAAATGATTTGTATGCTCATTTTCATCTCAGTTATAGACCAGGATATCATTAATAAAAACTACCACAAACCTATCTAAGTACGGTCTGAATATCCGATTCATTAGGTCCATAAATATTGTTGGTGCATTAATCAGCCTAAACGGCCTAACAAGAAACTCATAATGCCCGTACCTGGTTCTGAAAGTTGTTTTTGGTACATTTGACTCCTTTACTCGTAACTGATAGTAGCCCGATCAGAAATCAATCTTTAAAAATACAGTGGCACCCTTCAACTGGTCAAACAGATCATCAATTCGAGGAAACGAGTACTTATTCTTTATTGTGACTTATTTGAGCTACCGGTAGTCAATATATAATCTTAGGGACTCGTCCTTCTTTTTCATAAACAGAACCAGAGCACCCTTAGGTGAATGACTCGGTTGGACAAAAAACCTGTTAACAAGTTCTTGCAACTGTGTCTTTAACTCCTTTAAATCCGTAGGAGCCATACGATACAGAGCTATGGAGATCAGAGCAGTTCCTGAAATCGGATCTATAGAAAATTCCACTTCTCTTTCTGGTGGCAACCCCAGTAATTCCTCTGGAAACGCATCAAAAAATTCACATACAATTGGCATTGCCTGTATCTTTGACCTAGATACCTTAGTGTCTAACACATATGCAAAATAAGCATCATACCCTTTTCTAACACACTTTTGAGCTGCCATAACTGAAATCACATCAGATAATCCCTGTCTGATCAGATTTAAACCGGAGTAATTCACCAATTTGACACTTCAACACAATATATTTCTGTTTATAGTTTACTACTGCATCATGCTGAGTTAAATCAATCCATGCCCAATATCACATCAAACTTATCAAAAGGAAACAACTTCAAGTCAGTCGGGAAACAAATACCTTTTATCATCAGTGGACAATTTTTACAAATTTTATCCACCATCATAGACTGGCCCAGGGGGTTCGAGACTTTAACCACAATTTCAGTAGATTCAATAAATAAATTTTTATCAAATACTAATTTTGTGCATATGTATGAATGTTTGGAGCCAGGATCAATTAATGCAATAATATCAGTATCAAGTAAAGAAAATGTACCAGTAATTACATCTGGGACAGAGGCATCTTCTCTGACACGAATAGCATATGTCCTGGCTAGTGCTCGTGTCTCAGATCTACTTGCAGTATCTTGTGTAACTCTTCGGCTACCACTAATATTACCGGTAGGTCGAGGTGGTCTGCCCCTCGAAGCAGGATTATTTGGTTTCGATGTCTGTTCTGCCTCTTTTTCTATTGTTTCGAGACAGTCTCTGAGGAAATGATCGAAAGAGCCTCATTTATAACAGGCTCCACTATTCAGTCGACATTCTCCAAAATGAACTTTATTACAGTACTGACATCTCGGCTTAGGGGTACCAACACTGCCAACACTGGTCATTGATGGTGTAGAAGGTCTTGGATTAGTGCGTTGAGAACCTCGCTCTCTATCCGAGTACCCAGTGGCTGAGGTAGAACAATCCTGGTATTTTTTTCAATTTCTTTGAAGCAGAAAACTGGGATTTTTCCATCGGTCTTTTACTAAGAATTCGAGCTTCCCCCTTAGAGTGTTTCTTCTCTTTGCTCAATTCTTCTACTATATAAGCTCGCTCTACCAGTGTAGCAAACTTTCGAATTTCAAGAATTCTGATCAGTAGCTTAATATCTTCATTCAACCCTTCTTTGAATTGTTTGTACAATTCAGCTTCTAACTGTACCCATTCTCGAGCATATTTACTCAATCGGACAAATTCTCTTTCATACTTAGATACTGATCTATTACCCTATTTTAGCTCAAGAAATTCTTTTCTCTTCTAATCGAGGAACCTTTAGCTGATATATTTCTTTCTAAACTTGGTCTGAGAGAATTCCCATGTAATTTCTTCTTTTGTAACTACTGAAGCTTTAGAATTCCACCAATGGTAGGCTGTATCTTTTAGTAATGATACTGCACATTTTAGACATTCTTCTGGTGTGTAAGATAATTACTCCAAAACCAGAGTAGTATTCTCTAACCAAAATTCAACCCGTTCAGGATCATCATCAACTGCTGCTCAAAATTCTTCAGCCCCACATTTTCTGATTTTATCAACCGGAGCTTTCTCTTTTCTGACAGATTCAGTACCTATACCTTATGATATCTCAGGAACCGGTAGAGGAACAGGAGGGGGAGTTTGAGCTTGTTACACTATAGGGTTAGTTATTAAGTATTGACTAAACCATTCATTCATTATTTGAAAGAAGACCAATTTAACCTCTTCACCTTGGTCCTCTATCTCATACCTTCTACTGCTAGTAACTTCGACTTCCCTCTATGCCCGTTCTGGAGCTGGAGCATGACTCTCGGCTTCCTCGGGTTGAGCCAGGTCAGTTGGCATTTACTATAAGAAAAACACATTTTAAATGGTCAAGTGATAAATCGTAATTTACACAAGTTTTTATCCTATGCTTAGCACATTTATGGATGGTTTCTCTTTAGATTTGGTGAATTTGATGCTCCTAATCCTTTAATTTCATGTGTTATACTAAGGTAAGCATAGGAGAGTAAAAAAAGCGAGAAACGGGCTAAAAACGGAGAAAATGGACCCACATGAGAAATCAACACGGCCTGGACTTCCTTACACGGGTGTGTCACATGGCCGTGTCCCTCTGGCAAGATCGAAGCACGACTTACACGGGTAGACTGCACGCCCGTGCCTATTTAACAGCCTTAACCATGATTACAAACCAGAGAGGTAAGTCAAGTTTAGACTATAAATAAGCGCTTCTCGATAGGCAACCCGAGCACTAACAGTAATGATTTATTTAAATTCTAGTTTTTCACATCTAACCTACTAACTGAATCTTGAATAATAGGGTTTTCCCATCCACACGGCCAAGCACACAGGCGTGCCTTAGGCCGTGCTCACACCATAGAAGGAAACATGGCTGTGCGATACCATCCTGTGAAAACAGGGAAAAAATTTTTCCCCAACACGGGATGCGATAAAACGCCACGGCCGTGTGATAAGGCCGTAGGTGAAACTGCTAAACCAACACGGGCGTGCGAGACGCCTGTGTTTTGAAACCGTGGGCAAACCTGTCAATTTAACACGTGCGTCTGACACGCACGTGCCCAGCCCCCGTGGTCGACACAGTCAAACAAACACGGGCGTGGAAGAAGCGAATAAAGCAAGACACGGCTGTGTGCACCCACACGCCCAAGGAACATGGGCGTGGATCGAATGTAAGATGCGCCTATATTTAAAAATCGCGAAGCACACGGGCAAAAAATAGGGCACACGGGCGTGCCCTACGACTATGTGCCCCAAAATCTATATAAACCCCTTACTATTCATCATCTCCCTCCCAAAAATCCCTAGCCCTAGCCGCTGCAACTCTGCACGCCCTACCTGCCACGCCCGTGCGCCGCCTACAACATTGTTTCCGACGATCCAAGCTTCCCCCTTTTGCATTTGTTTACTCTTTTTTTCTCTATTTTCTTTAAATATTTTACCTATTTCATGATTTCTCTGATCCATTTGACTATTTTAAGTGAATATTCATAGTAGAATAATAATACTCATGCTTGTCATTAAAGAATATTGCCATTTTCAGACTACATTCATCCATTTTTCTCGTTTCCATGGATTTTATGCTTATCTACATGCACTCATGCATTAGATATTCCCTTAGCATTATTCTCATAGTCCTATTTTAATAACTTAATATATTTGCTTTAGTTGTTTTAGTTTTTTTTACTTCATCTAGTACGTGAGTCTCATGAAATATTCCTATTTAGTTTTGTTTTTCCATGCTATTCTTGAGACATATCGGTCGAACTTCAACTTTCAATGCAGATATACAATGTCATCCTCATATGGTAAGAAGATTGTTGTTCCCTCCTCGAAGAAGTAGAAATGAGCAGCATCATCCTCGGGTCCTACCGCTGAGATCCGTCACCCTTTCATCGAGTTCCCCTTGGGACCCTAGGAGGAGCTATTTCAGACATTACGGGCCTGACCCCTAGGTGTGGGCCTCTGTATTGACTGGGCCACATTTGAACAGATTCAATTGGCTGACGCGGTCCGAGCCCTCCTGACGACTTACCCGTAGAGGCTCTTCTTTGACAGTCCACCGAGGAGGAGGACCTAGAGGACATTATTGATGATGTCCCTCCACGTCATGAGGACCCACCGTCTCAGCCATCACCCATCCATCGTCCAGTTCATGCGGCGGCTTCATACTCTGTCATCTCTAAGCGCCTTACACGATTTGAGCAGTAATGTTTTCAGCGCTTTGATCACATTAATGCGACTCTACATCAGATTTGTTAGCACTTCCATATTTCATCGCCACCACCACCTCGCGAACCATCTAGTGGTGACGATGTTTCAAAACTTTTTATTATTTTTTTTTCGCTTTTATCTTTATTTATCTTATTTAAGTAATTTTTATTTCATTTTCCTTTATTATTGTTTTAATTTTAGTTTTTATAATTTTTATTGAATAATTTGTAGTTTCGGCTATTTCATTACGCGTAATTATGCTTCTTTATATTTCCTAAAAAGTTCTTAATTCTATCACAGTTATAAAGAGCTTCAAATCTCTTCATCGCATAGGAACTAAAAACTCTACTGGTAAAGGTTCTCCATGACTGCCATGTCCTGCTTGACTACGACCATAGCTACCACCATATATAATATTCTTTTGGCGCAGGACTTATGGACTAATGAACCTCTACCACCACCGGAGCATCCTCCTCCACTCTCATCATTGCCCTGGCCGATTATTCTCCATAACTCCAAATTAAGGAGTTCATTTATCATTCAGGAAGTTTCATTTCTCTCCCTATCTTATGATTATTTATCTATATTTTTCAATATATCTATCTTCGTACATTGAGGGCAATGTACATCTTAAGTGGGGGGTCTTTTATATCATCATTAGAAATCCCTGAATTTTATCTTATTCTCACGTGAATCACTCATATCACTATTAGAATGAATTTTAATTAATTTATGATTTTTACTGATATGTCTTGAATTAAAATATAGGCATTTATGCATTGATTGTTTAAACTTTAAGACATTAGGGAATCAAGCATGATAAGTTGATTTTTAAAGAATTATAAACTTTTAGGTTGTTTCCCTAAGTTTAGGTATTATCATGAGTTGAAATTCACAAGTTTAAACATCAAAAAGACATAATTTTTGTGAGATCTTAAGCCTTTAGAGCATATTTTATTTCTTTCATGCTCACATTTATTATGAGTGCGTCAGTATTGATTTATTATTCTAGAACTTGCTTGATTATGCATGTCAAGACCACACCATTTGATTTGATATGTCAAGATGATAAAGGCACTTAGGTTTAACCCACTTACTCCACAAAAGCCTACCTTCATAATTGACCCTTAGTGAACCCCTTTGAGCTTAACAAGCCATTAATTGATTAACCCTCAATATTAACCCATAACCCATTATTGTTGAAATCCCCTAATTTGATCCCTATTTTTGTCGAGATTTGATTTGAACTAATTGCTTAGCTATGTTTTGCTCTTCTATGTATTTGACTTGTTCTTAAATGTATATATATATACTTCAACACATATTAGTAGTAATTCGTCATTTTTGAGCTTGAGTGGTAATTCCATATTCTGAGAAGAAGCTCACTTGTATTCAACTGATGACTGGTTATTTTTCTAACTAGGTAATTTTTCAATTCAATCTCGATTCTAACCTTTTCTTTCTGCTTGTGACCACACCCCCTAACCAAAGACACATTACAACCCTTTAAAAGACCTTTTTGATTGATGTATCAGCTCAATTTATAGTGGTGGAGATTTGATTTTCAAGCAAGCCTATGGCAATTGCTTTATGTCCTTAAACACCTTGAGTGATTTGAGTGAATCTTTAGTGAGGATGTTAAACTCTGTGATATTTTGATCAAAGGTAATCACTTAGATAAGGGGAGACACCTATGTTTTGTGATAAAATACTCAACTTGGAATGTTTGAAACTTTGATGTACTTTTAGTTGAATTTTCAATGTATGAATACTTATGGATTATTTTGAGATATTATTGATAGGGATTATAAATTGAGTAGAATTTATTTTGATTGTGAGTTGAGGATTTTGCTTGAGGACAAGTAAACACTTAAGTGTGGGGGTATTTGATAAACTATAATTTATACATGTTTTTATCCCATGCTTAGCATATTTATGGACGGTTTCTCCTTAGATTTGGTGAATTCGATGCTCTTAATCCTTTAATTTATGTTTTATACTAAGGTGAGCATAAGAGAGTAAAAAGAGCGAGAAACAGGCCGAAAATGGAGAAAATAGACCCACATAGAAAATCAACACGGCTTGGACTTCCTCACACAGGCGTGTCATACGTCAGTGTCCCTCTGGCAGGATCGAAGCACGACTTACACGAGTAGACTACACGCCCCTGCCTATTCAACAGCCTTGACCACTGGCTGGAGTAATCACACACGGGAGTGCCCCTGCCAAGCCCAAGTATAACCCTATTCAGAAAAGGCCAATTTTGAGGGCTCTTAGGCATTCTAAAGCCTATCTAAACACCTGAGGAGGCACTTAGGAATGACACGCAGTGTAGGAGGCAAGGAATTACTCAAGAAAAGCCGGTTGGTCCATCTCAGAAGTCGGATTCATCATCAAAACTGAAGATCTCCCTTCAATTTCCATTCAAGGGTTTTGGGTTCCCCTGAATAATTATATTTCTTCTTTCTTTCTCAACATTTGGCAAGCACAAGGCAAGGATGTATGGCTTCCCCTTTTTTTTATTTTATAATTTAAACCATTAACTATTATAATATAATATATAATGCATATATGGCTATTCAACCATCATCATGGCCGGCCACTTACATAAAAATGAGGAATTTGACATGCAAATCCCCATATTTTAAGCCATTCAATATTTGACCACTACACTTCAACCTACCACAATTTCAATATTTTTCACATAAGTCCTTTTTAATCAATTTCACATTTAAATGACAAAAATCAAAGCATGAAACTTTCACACATGCACTTTCACTTATAATAGGCATAGAATATAACACTTAATTATTTTTGTGACTCGATTTTTGTGGTCCCAAAATCATTCCTGGCTAGGGTCAAATTAGGGCTGTCACAACTCTCCCCCCTTTAGGAATTTTTGTCCCCAAAAATCTTACCAACGAATAAACTAGGGTATCATTCTTTCACAATTCAAACTGTTCATTAACATATGGTTGAAGATCATAAACTCATTATTGAACTCAAACTAAACCAGAACTGACATTTCGGTTGATAATACCTTCGTGCAAAAAGAAGCTTCAACAATCGAACTAACTTTAACTTTTCTCATAGAATTTCTCCGATAGATACAATTTTTGTACCAAATCTTCACGAATTCAGATTCTTCTTTTAGACTATCCCTCAAATCACATCTTTCTTCTTATTAAAAAGATAACCTCCGAAATATCACTATACTGATTTAATCTTAATCTTCTATCATTTTCACTTTTAATGATGTCGAACCTTTCACAATAACTAGGAAAAAGTTTATAATAAAACTGTCTCCACCCTATAATAGATATTATCCCGATTGTTAATGAAACATTTGAACACAGGAGAGAATCAAATATGGTTTAAACAGCAACCAATGCAGAATCACAACTTCTATAGCTCTGATAACGGTACCAGTATACTCTCACCTTTCAAGCCAGAAATTATAATCATAATAAACATAATCAACTCTGTCAAATAAATATTTCTTATAGATAATCACATGAAATCATAAGAAACCGCTATAGCAAAATTTCAATGTCTGTAGTTACACAGAATATCAATAAATTACCACCCATATAGAATGATATCAATTCCGATAATATCCCAGAAAACGTCCAGAAAGAACAATGTCATTCATAATTACTAAAATCCATAATAACAGAGACGATATACTCTTCACGAATATTCAATCGAACAATAATCAGTAGAAACAGAGTATTAGCATCACAGATATATATATGTATATATTTGATTTTCATATTCACATATGGGAATAAATACTAGAGAATGACATAGCAAAGTCGATCATAACCCAAACAAACCAACGATGCTTTCTTTTATTAGCATGCTGAACTAATGATCTCTTATGGCAAAAATTCCTTCTGAAATTAAACCGTCACATATACTTCTGAAGATAAACGTACACATAGAATGCCCCGAAGAAGTCATAGTAACTGCCCGAGTATAACTACTGCACTCAATCATCAATATAATTCAATCATGACTCAACCGTCTAATTCTATTTTCACTAATCCCATACTATTACACTATTGTACTATTTAATTTCACTTTTGCAAACTCATTCAATGTATCTCTTGAGAATATCATCGTATAACTCTATTCTGGTAAGGGGCAAAAATTGTAAAGCCTTTGAACTTTTGACTTTCAAACAAGTGCACATTCAACAACAACATAGCATTACGCACATTGATTCAAACATTTCAAATTTCCAACTTATTATGAGCACATTTTCATACATCTCAGTAATACATGCAACTTTATTTCCTGTGAATGTCAGTAAAACATAAGTGAATTTATCACAATTCAAACTCTCATTTCTTTTACCCAAATTACCAAAAACTTCTTATCAAGTTTCCACGTCTAATCTTGATCACTTGTCACTATTTATCAAATTGGAGAACATCTTATGGTTTTGAGTACATCGCCTACTTGATGCCATAGTCCAACTATGGTCTTATACTAGCTCTGCTATTGTCGTGCCAATGCCTATCCCAGATAAGTCTTACGCTTAGCACAAGTCGAGCCGATGCCACGTCCAAAACGGGTCTTACACTAGCTCATCTGTCTCATGTATTGCCATGGTCCAACCATGGTCTTTTCCGTCAATTCATTAGTGAACGATCGTACTCATTCCCTGCATTCCACCCAATTTGATCTTTCATTACCATTTACTTTATACAATCTCATACATATCTTTACACTGATGCAAACATATCTTAAACTTCTTTTCATACCTTTCAATTCTGTCATATCACAAATATATTACAATCAGTTCAACAGCATTTTCAGATCAATTAATAATAGCTCGGTTGGAACACATCATTACCTGAGCAAAACAATTTATAAGAGCCGAGATATATCACACTATCACGCTTTTCTTACTGCATGTATAGCTAGACTCTTATACTTGCTATGTTAGTCCGAGAACCGACTAAACCGTAGCTCTGATACCACTAAATGTAACACCCCTTGCCTGCATCCGAAGCCGGGACGGGGTTCGAGGTGCTACCTGACTTTTACTAACGCTTCTATACTAAACATGGCCAAGAAATCTCAAACAATTAAAAACTTTTCCTTTTTTTTTCATGCAATATGTCCCTTATGGGGCTTACGAGTCCCAAAACATGCATCCGGGGTGGTTCGGGACTAAACCGAGAACTTAAGAAAAACTTGGAAAATTCATGCTTTAATTATTATAAACTCATCACGTAATACCATAGCACATACATGCATAATCACTACACCAATAGCGTTAGCTCGACAGTGTGATAATATCTCCGGCGAACTCCAACCCGAGCAAACCTGGCAATCCTAGAGAACATGGGAAAGAAGGGGGGGTAAGCTTTACGCTTAGTAAGTTCTTAAGAAAACAATTAGCAGTTCATTTACATGTTTAATCAATGTTTACAATATATACTCAATTTCATGACAAGCTGTCTTCCTGAGCAACAGTCACTAAATTATTTATAACTAGAGTTACGAAACTCAAAATCAATTGCCGTTAATTTTCCCTGAAAATAGACTCATATATCTTCTATCCATAAAATTTTCAGAATTTTTGGATTGACCAATCAATACCAAATTTTTCTTAAAGTTTCTCCTGTTTCACTGTTTTACTATTCTGACCATTCTTCACTTTGAATTAGATTACTCATTGTACAGAATTCAAAACATGTTCTCGTTTATTTCATTTGAAACTAGACGCATTAAGGAGTCTAAACATATAAATTTTATTTTATAACCATTATTGTACAATTTACAATGATTTTCTAAATACAGAATAGGGGACCTCGAAGTCATTTTGACTCTGTCCCACGCCACTTCAAATATCTCATTATTGGAAATTATTTTGCTTACACAGTTTCTTTTATAAGAAACTAGACTCATTAAGCTTTCATTACATAATTTATTTAGCTTCTAACTCAACTCTCACTATTTATGGTAAGTTTCCAAAAATCATGTTACTGCTGCTGTCCCAAGCAGATTTATTACAATCTACTCTTTCACACATTCTTTGCTTTCATATTATTTAAACATGTATATCATGTCATTCAAGATTGAACTTATATAACATAGGCATTTAAAATGCTTCACTATCAACTTTAATTCAATCAAAACGAACAAAATACAATATCATATCCACATTTAATTTTCCATGATCATAATCACATATAACAATCATATACTTCCACATAACTTCACAGATTTACCGAATGTATCACGATCACATTTATAGTTGTAACACTTATTCACATATGCATCACTTTATACACTTATAATTCAATCCAAATCAAAATCGCATACGAGTACATAATACGTACCTGGCCCTCATAATGTAACATACATAATCAGTAGTAGTTTACCTCGAACATTCAAATTCATAATCTTATTCGAATCATCGGCGTTAAGCCTGCTAGGTTTAAACCCCGAATTCAATCACCAACACAAAGCCTACGGGACTTTAAGCCCGGATATAGTACCAATACGAAGCCTGCGGACCTTAAGTCCGGATATAGTACCAGCACGAAGCCTGCGGATCTTAAGTCCGGATACAATTCCAGCACGAAGCCTGCGGGTCTTTAAGCCCGGATATACATCAAATATCATGCATATTTAATCATATATTAACACATCTCATTCAACATATCACATTAGTAGTCATTTGCTGCATTCGGATATAAGCTCCATATGAACACTGTCATTTACATTTCAATTCAAAAGTCATACATAAATATCACATATCCATTTCACCATTCAAGCTTAACCCATAGTGACCATTCGACTATAAGTCATATACATAAATTATTTATCACACAACTTAATTCAAGTAGAACCAAAAGGTCACAATTCATCTAATATACACATATCAAGGCATCATTAATTATATACTAAAGGTGACTACTCAAAACTTACCTTGGATTTTATCGAATAACTACGGATTGACTAATCGACTAGTTTCGCTTTCCCTTTATCCAAAATTGGCTCCTTATGCTCTTGAGCTTGAATTACACAAATTTAACTTATTGTTAATCAACTAATCAAGCATTGTATCATGAGCATATTCGGCTTTCACACATTTTAAACATAGTAATAATCATGCACATTAAAATCAAAGTGCAATTAATCCCATACACAAAAATATACGACACTTCACTTCCATCTACTTATATACACGTATCACATAAGACCATTTCATACTTTCTATCACCTAAACAAACAACAAATTTTCCAATTAATTTCTTGAGTCCACATTCGGCATCTATATCCACAAAAACACATTAGCCAATTACTATAAATCATCTAAACATTTTTCACTTAAATCACACATACATATCATGCTAGCACATAACACCATGATTTTGTCCTAATTTGGACAGCCAATAATTTAAGTATTACAGCAGCATATTAATTAACTAAGTACCATAAATTTGTCCTAATTTGGACAGCCAATAATTTACAGCATTACAGCAGCAAATTAATTAGTAATAAACTATCTTAAGTTCAATTTTAACTCCCTCATGCAGTAACCAGACAGCATGCAAGTTAACTTCCAACATTCGCTCAAAGCATTTAAATAAAAGAATATGCATGCTAAATTTCTAGCATTTGGATAACATTTCAACTTGAAAATTTCCAGCCTTTCACCTTCAATATTTCGAATATTCAAAAGCAAAAAGAAGAGTACAACTAATCAATTAAAATTTTTGAACATAATTCAAGGTATATGTTCAACTAAATCTTCATGTTAACTCATAATCAATAAGGTATTAAGTAGAAAATAAAAACATTATTAGCATGCATGCTATCTACATACAACAACCATTCAACTTCCATCTATTATCAACCTTTAATACACAAAACATTAAAAACAACATCAAAGAAATATAAACATCCATGACCGAATGTCATCTTCATCCATTTACAAAAATTTTGCCATGAGCTGACTTCTATACTTGATGACCACTCCAAATATACAAGGATTTTCAATGAAAGAGCATTAAACATACCTTAATCTATACATTCACCATAGCCGAATGCCTTAGCTTCATTTCCTTTTTCTTTTCTTTATAGTTTTCGGCAAAAAATGCAAGAAAGGATGGGTGTAACTTTGTTTTTATCACCATTTTCTATTATATTTCATTTTAATAAGCCAATTACTAAATTAATCTTTGTAATTTAATATCAAAACCTTTTAATGGTGGTCCATTACCGTCCACTTACCTATATAGTGGCCAAATATCATTTAATAATTATATTTCTTCTTTCTTTCTCAACATTTGGCAAGCACAAGGCAAGGATGTATGGCTTCCCCCTTTTTTTTATAATTTAAACCATTAACTATTATAATATAATATATAATGCATATATGGCTATTCAACCATCATCATGGCCGGCCACTTACATAAAAATGAGGAATTTGACATGCAAATCCCCATATTTTAAGCCATGCAATATTTGACCACTACACTTCAACCTACCACAATTTCAATATTTTTCACATAAGCCCTTTTTAATCAATTTCACATTTAAATGATAAAAATCAAAGCATGAAACTTTCACACATGCACTTTCACTTATAATAGGCATAGAATATAACACTTAATTATTTTTGTGACTCGATTTTTGTGGTCCCAAAATCATTCCCGATTAGGGTCAAATTAGGGTTGTCATAAAAACCTAATAAAAGGATCCATAGATCGAGTTAATGCAACACTAGGGTGTTAATTAGAAAGAGATT
The DNA here is from genome assembly GCF_007990345.1 of Gossypium hirsutum. Lineage (NCBI taxonomy): Eukaryota > Viridiplantae > Streptophyta > Magnoliopsida > Malvales > Malvaceae > Gossypium > Gossypium hirsutum. The sequence continues at coordinate 77,075,073 of NC_053435.1, forward strand.
TCTATTAATCAAGCTACGGTTAGACGTTATTAGTCTCGAGAGAGGTAATAATATAACCTAGGGATTTCTACAGATGAAGTCAAATGAATAAATCGTCTGATTCAGAGTCAAATAACAAGTGAAGTCTAGAAGGATTTTTCATTGGGTATTGTCTTAATCAATTGAGTTTTCCCAAAAGCCTTTCCCCAATTTCTCTCTGTGCACTCTTAGTTTAGTTAATTAATTTAGATAAACAAATCCCTTAATTTTTAGGCTAGATAATAAAAAGAAAGTAATTACTAGTACTCTTGGTTCCTTTGGGTTCGACAATCCGGTCTTGCTAAAGCTATACTATTGTTCGATAGGTACACTTGCCCTCATCGTGATAATAGTTAGTTTCAAGAACGATTAATTATAAATTTTTAAAACCTGTCGCGAATATCACGTACCATCAGGGGATATCACACTATCAAATATAAAATAATGGCATGTATAGCTAATCCCGTATTTGCTACATCGGTCCGAGAACCGGCTAAACCATATTTCTCACCCAATTTATCTTCCACCTACATCAACACCTAGACACATTCAAAGGCAATACAAGACATTTAAATCAAGCTAAAAACCAAGTTTAACACATATCAAATACCTATTATATCCAAGTATTCAGTCTTACCTAATTGACTAAATAAATATATAAACTTATATTCATATTTTTCCAATCATACTATCACAAACCATGCATTAAACACAAAGAACATATTAAACCACACATACATATACATATCAAAATATGTTTAACTCAAGCCATTCTAATGGCTAATTTCAACCAAACATATATATGCCATCATTAGCCAAATTTAGCCTATACATGCCATTATAACAAAAAATTTAGTTTGTTACATATACAAAACTGAGCTGATGGACGGTGTGAGGTATCTCCGCCAAGTTTCTAACCTAACGAGCCTCTGAATTATTATAAAAAAGGAAAATTAAAACAGAGTAAGCATTTAATGCTTAGTAAGTTCGTATGACATGGAATTTAACTTACCAATTCATCATAATTAAGGTAAGCATTCAAGGTATAATCAAACCAAATTGACCAAAAGCCCTAACACATATCCTCATCAATCTTGTTAGACATGTATTACATATGAACATTAAGAAACATATATAAGCTCAATAATAATCAAATTTTCATGTACATATACTTTCCATATCATGTATCCATATATAATGTGTAAGTCATATCCATGTATTTCAAGCATTTACACATAATAATTCATCTTGAATTTATATTATCTCATATTAGAACTTCGTCCATTAAACCATTTGAAATATTGATGGATACATAGATAGTGCACACAAAGTGTAAAATTGTATACATCAATTCCTATTCGGGAGTGCTTATATGAGCACATAAATAGGAAGCTTGTAACACCCCCTACCAGTATCCATCGCCGGAATAGGGTATGAGGCATTACCGGAACTGACGGGACCAATTTCCATTTACCCGAACCAAGTACCATTATTTATCTAAAATTATTATTATCGGGACCAGATCGGAACCAAATCAGAATCACAGGGAATATTTTGTAAAATCCCAAAATTATACTTACCCTAGTCATACCAATAGCTAGGTTAAAAACATCCATTTCCATATAAACATTGGTATTTAGTCTATACGTGCCATTCTTTCAAAATAAGTCATTTTCATATACCAAAAGATATGAGTTGATAGTGTGATAAGGCTCCGTCTAATCTCCGACCTTCGAGCTCCCGAACACTACAAAATAAGGAAAGGAGAACGGGGTAAGCTTATGGTGCCTAGTAAGTTCATGCAACAAGAATTATATTTACTATATTTATACACCCATCATTTAACAACACAAGCACACATCCAATTCACATAAGCATATACCTATCATGTAATACCCCCTACCCGTATTCATTGCCGGAATAGGGTACGAGGTATTACTGGAGTTTACGATTTTTTTTATATTTAATATAGCCATTTTATAAATATCTAACCTTCCCTGCAATATTAAATCGAGACTAATCCACACCAACCAAACCAATTCAACATATTTTCAAGATAAATTCATGCATATTTATAAGATAGCGTCATCACATACCCAAAACCAGGTTTGTTAACCATACTAATGGCTAACTTTACATTCATTTCATGTTAACATTTTCTTTATTAGCTTATACATGCCATTTATTTCCAAAATAAAATTTCTTTATATACCGAAATCCTGAGGTTGATAGTGTGATGTGTCTCCTACCAAATCCGACCTCCGAGCGCTTAACACTCCAAAACAGGGGAAAAGGAAACAGGGTAAGCACTTTGTGCTTAGTAAGCTCATGTAACAAGAATTATACTTACCTAATATTTTCAATACAATACAATAAACATTCATATATCCATTCAATGCATTATTAACCTAACATGCACAAACTCAACATTCAAGTTAGTAAAATAATTTCCATGTACCAATAATATATACTATGATTGATGAGCTCATCAATACCATGATTTTCATTTCCTTGTTATTTTTCCATATTTATCTCCTTGAATTTCTCAGAATTTCGATGGATTTTCAGAGGTACACTTATAGTGTACATTTTCGGGTCCGTCAATTCATATTCATGTGTGCACATTTCCATTTCAGAGAGCACACTCCCGCGAACCTCATCCTTACAGAGGGATTACCAGTCCAGGCTAAATCCCCTGTAATATAAACTCATAGAGTATTGTCGGGATTACCAGTTCAGGCTAAATCCCCTACAATGACAATTACTCTAATGAGCTTGGATCTGAATTACCTGTCCAGGCTAGAATTCGAATTACCCGTCCGGGCTAAATCCATTTTCTACATATTCTTCGGGAGGGCTATATCAGGATAGGATCACCCGTCCGGGCTAGATCCTTTTTACCGTCAATTCCTTCTCAGAGATCCATCGAACTTTCCTTTCATTCAACCGAGATTTCTTCCCCTTTTTATCAAATATATCAATGTTTCATAAATTTTTAATATAATGAACATTCAAATCATATTCAGATGAATAACATACATTTCAAGTATTTAAGAATATAATTCAAGTTACACGAACTTACCTTGATACTTGTTCGTGTACAAAAATCTACTAATCCTGAACTTTTTCCTTTCCTCGATCTAGCTTCGTATTTGAATCTTCTGGATCTAAATAAAGAAATTTAATTATAAATTTAATACATTTCATGTTCATATGCAACAATCTCTGTAATTTCATTATTATTATTTATAGTTTATTCAAAGCTGCCTATTTGAGTCATAGTCACTAAATTATTTATAACTCGAGATACAGAACTTCAAATTAATAACTGTTAATTTTCCCTGAAACTAGACTCATATATCTTCTTACCATAAAATTTTAAAATTTTTTTGTTTAGCCAATAAGTACAGTTTATTCTTGAAAGTCACCCCTATTCTGCTGTCTGATAGTTCTGACCATTCTTCACTAAAAATTTATTATCTCTTCATATAGAATTTGGATGATCTTTTTGTTTATTTCTATTGAAAATAGACTCATTCAAGATTCTATGAATATAAATTTAAGCCCATAATTATTTTTATTCAATTTTTTTATGATTTTTCAAAGTCAGAATAGGGGAACTAAAATTCATTCTGACCTTGTCTCACAAAATTCATTATATCTCATGATTTACAGATCCATTGCTTACATCATTTCTTCTATGAGAAATTAGACTCAATAAGCTTTAATTTCATATTTTTTTCATCTTCTAATTCAATTTTTACAATTTATGGTGATTTTTAAAAGTTAGTCGACTGCTGCTGTCCAATATTGTTTTAGTGCAAGCTGTTTATTACCATTTTCCCTTAAGCTTTTAATAAATAACAATTTCATCTCTACTCAATTAGCTTCTCAATTGAGTTGATTTTTCTCAATTAACACTTTATTATATCACCTTAAACTAGTTTACAACCTTTAGGAATCAAAAATTCAGAAGTAGACTTTAATTCCAAACATTTTCACAATTAGGTCCTAAAAATCAATTTCTATTGAACTTACCTAATAAAATCATCTCATAAACAAATTAAAGCTTTAATTTCATTCTATTTCATCATAAGCTGATAGCACTCAACCATGGTGACTTTCAATTTCATCCATGAAATCAAAAACTAATGAATTTAATAGTAGGACCTAGTTGTAAAAGTCTTAGAAACACAAAAATTACAAGAAAAAGGAAAGGATTAACTCACTTGGTGTAAAAATTATGGAATACCAGCTTAGAGAACCCTCCTATGGCGTTTTTAGCTGCTGGAATTGAAGAGAAATGAAGAGAAATATAGATATTTCTTATTTAGTCCTAGTTTTATTTAGTTAATTTTGCAATATTCTAATTTTGCCTTTAATTTATCAATTTTCCTGCTCATTTCATGCCCTTGCCGTCCAGCCCAAATAAATTTTGCCTCTAATTTCCTTTTAAATCCTCTCTCATTAAACACTTAAGCTATTTAATCATCCCATTCACTTTTATACCTTTTACAATTTAGTCCTTTTCATTTAATTAACTATCCAAACATTAAAATTTCCTAACGAAATTTTAATACCACATTACTAACATTTATAAATATTTATAAAATTATTTTTGACTCGATTTTACGAGGTAGAGGTCCCGATACCTTATTTTACCCAATTTTTTCAATAATTTCTTTTTCTAACTAACTACTAAATTGGTAAAATTTTTCTATCAATATTTTCATACGATTTTCCTATCATATCAATTTTCATGCAAAAATATTGAAATAAATTTCTCTTTAAATCGGATTTGTGGTTACGAAAATACTATTCCGATAACCTTGAATTTAGGCCATTACAACTCTCCCCCTCTTTTAGGATTTTCGTCCTCGAAAATCTTACCAGTAAAGAGGTTTGGGTATTGTTTCCTCATTGCCTCCTCGGGTTCCCATGTCGCTTCCTCAATCCCGTTCTTTTGCCACAATACTTTCACCAAATTTATCTTTTTATTTCTAAGCTCTTTTGTCTCCTGTGCCAATATCTTGACCGGTTCTTCACTGTAAGTCATATCCGGTTGAATCTCCAGTTCTGTCGGAGAAATAACATGTGAAGGATCTGATCGATATCGTTGTAACATAGATACATGAAAAACATTATGGATTCTATCAAGTTCCGGTGGTAATGCCAATCGATAAGCGATCGGTCCAATTCTTTCTATGATTTCATATAGCCCGATAAATCTTGGACTCAGTTTACCCTTTCGACCGAATCGAAGAACTTTCTTCCAAGGAGACACTTTCAGGAATACCTTGTCACCGACTTGAAATTCAATTTCTTTTCGTTTAAGGTCGGCATATGATTTTTTGACAATCGGAAGCTGCTTTTAGACTATCCCAAATAACCTTTACTTTTTCTTCTGTTTCCCGGATCAAACCAACCCCATGTATCTTCCTTTCACTGAGTTCTGTCCAATATAATGGTTTTCTACATTTTCTACCATACAAAGCTTCATACAGAGTCATTTTAATACTGGACTGATAACTATTATTGTAAGCAAATTCAATCAAAGGTAGATACCTCTCCCAATTACCTTCAAACTCTAGTATACAACATCGAAGCATATCTTCCAATACTTGAATTACACGCTCAGATTGACCATCTGTCTGAGGATGAAATGCAGTGTTGAAATACAACTGAGTACTCAAGGCTTGTTTCAATTTGTCTCAGAAACGAGACGTAAATCGGGGATCTCTATCTGATATATTAGAGACAGGCACTCTATGTAGCCTGACAATCTCAGATATGTATGGTTCAGCTAATTTATCTAAAGAATAATCCATACGTACCAGAATAAAGTGCGTTGACTTTGTCAATCAGTCAACAATCACCCAAATAGCATCTTTTTTTCTCGGAGAAAAAGGTAACCCCGATACAAAATCCATAGTGATTCTTTCCCATTTCCATTCCAGTATAGTAATTGGCTGAAGTAACCCCGAAGGTACCTGATGTTCAGCTTTAACTTGCTGACATATTAAACACCTTGATACAAACTTAGAGATATCATGTTTCATTCCCGACCACCAGTACATCTTTTTCAGATCATTATACATTTTATTACTCCCCGGATGTACAGACATAGTACTGCTGTGAGCCTCGCGTAGAATCTTCTGTATGAGCTCTGAATTCTGAGGTACACATGCCCTACTTCTGAATAATAAACAACCATCAGAACCAATCTAAAATTCAGAATCATTACCTGACTTACATTGTGCCCGTTTAACCTGTAACTTCTCATCATTCTGTAAAAATGTCAGTTTAGCTCTCAATTCAGCTATGATTAAACCATCATCAGTCAGTGACAACCGGGTATTCATAGCTCGTAAAACAAACAGATATTTCTGGCTCAAAGCATCAGCTACAACATTAGCTTTACCCGGATGGTAATTAATAATCAAATCATAATCCTTTATCAGTTCAAGCCACCTGCGCTATCTCAAATTCAAATATTTTTGCGTCATCTAATATTTCAAGCTTTTATGATCAGTATAAATATGACATTTCTCACCGTACAAGTAATACCGCCATATCTTCAGTGGAAATACAATAACAGCTAATTCAAGATCATGTACTAGGTAATTTCTTTCATGTGGTTTAAGTTGTCTTGAAGTATAGGCTATTACTTTACCTTCTTGCATCAAGCCACAACCTAATCCATTTAATGAGGCATCACTGTAAATAACAAATTCCTTACTGGTTCAGGCTGCACTAATATAGGTGCTTTCGTTAGTAGATCTTTCAATCGGTTGAAACTCCGCTGACATTCATCAGTCCATTCGAACTTTACATCCTTCTGCAATAATCGAGTCATTGGAGAAGCTATCATAGAGAATCCCTGTACAAATCTCCGATAATAACTAGCTAAACCCAAGAAACTTCTAACTTCAGATACATTCTTTGGTAGATTTCAATTGACAATAGCTGAGATTTTACTTGGATCTACCCTGATGCCTTCGGTAGATACAATGTGCCCAAGAAAACCCACTTCTCGAAGCCAAAATTCACATTTACTAAATTTAGCATATAACTGCTTCTTTCGCAGAATTTGCAACGCAATTCTCAAATGTTCTGCATGTTCTTCTTCATCCCGAGAATAAACCAAAATATCATCAATGAATACTACTACAAATCTGCCTAAGTACGGTCTGAATATCTGGTTCATCAAATCCATGAATACTGCAGGTGCATTAGTTAGCCCAAACGGCATAACTAGAAACTCATAATGTCCGTACCTGGTTCTGAAAGCTGTTTTTGGCACATCTGACTCCTTTACTCGTAACTGATAATAACCTGATTGAAGATCAATCTTTGAAAACACAGTAGCACCTTTCAGCTGATCAAATAAATCATCAATCCGGGGTAACGGGTACATATTCTTTATGGTTACTTTATTAAGTTGTCGGTAGTCGATACACAGTCTTAAAGTCCTGTCCTTCTTTTTCACAAACAGAACCGGAGCACTCCAAGGTGAATGACTCGGTCGGACAAAACCCCTGTCAACAAGCTCTTGCAACTGTGTCTTTAACTGCTTTAATTCAGTAGGAGCCATATGGTACGGAGCTATGGAAATCAGAGTAGTTCCCAGAATCAAATCTATTAAAAATTCCACTTCTCTTTCTGGTGGCAACCCTGGTAATTCCTTTGGAAACATATCAGAATATTCACATACTATTGGTACTGCCTGTATCCTTGACTTAGATACCTTGGTGTCGAGTATATAAGCCAAGTAAGCATCATACCCTTTTTTGACATACCTCTGTGCTGCCATTACTGAAATCACATCAGATAACCCCTCTGTCTGAACAGATTTAACCCGGAGCAACTCACCATTCTGACATTTTAGCACAATATATTTTTGTCTACAATTTACTACTGCATCATGCTGGGTTAACCAATCCATGCCCAATATCACGTCAAATTAATCAAATGGCAGTAACATCAAATCAGTCGAGAAACAATAACCTCTTACCATTAGTGGACAATTTTTACAAATTTTATCCACCAAAACAGATTGACCCAGGGAGTTCGAGACTTTAACCACAAATTTCAGTAGGTTCAACAGATAAATTTTTAACAATTGTAAGTTTAACATATATATATGAATGCGTAGAACCAGGATCAATCAATGCAGTAATATCAGTATCAAGTAAAGAAAATGTACCAGTAATAATATCGGGTGCTGAGGCATCTTCTCTGGCACGAATGGTATATGTCCTAGCAGGTGCTCGTGCCTCAGACCTGCCTGTAATATCTTTCGTAGCTTCTCGGCTACCACTGACATTACCAGATGGTCGAGGTGGTCTGCCCCTCGAAACTAGATTACTTAGCTTTGATATCTGCTCAGCTTCTTTTTTACCTCTTTTTGGACAATCTCTGAGGAAATCGTCAAAAGAACCACGTCGGTAACAAGCCCCGCTCTTTAATCGACATTCACCAAAATAAGCTTTATTACAGTACTGACATCTTGGCTTAGGAGTGCCAACACTGGCCACTGATGGAGTGGAAGGTCTTGGATTAGTGCGTTGAGAACCTCGCTCTCTATCCGAATACCCAGTGGCTGAGGTAGAATGATCCTGGTACTTCTTCAATTTCTTTGGAGTAGAAAAATTTTCCCATCAGTATTTTCCTAAAAATTCGAGCTTCCCTTTCAGCCTATTTATTTTCTTAGCTCAATTCTTCTGCTTTATAAGCTCTCTCTGCCAATGTAGCAAACTCTCGAATTTCAAGAATTCCGATCAGTAGCTTAATGTCTTCATTTAACCTTTCTTCGAATCGTTTGCATATTTCAGCTTCTGACTATACCCATTCTCGAGCATATTTACTCAATCGAACAAATTCTCTTTCATACTCAGATACTGATCTGTTACCCTATTTCAGCTCAAGAAATTCTTTTCTCTTCTAATCGAGAAACCTCTGACTGATATATTTCTTTCTGAACTCGGTCTGAAAGAATTCCCATGTAATTTCTTCTTTCGGAACAACTGAAGCTTTAGTATTCCACCAATGGTAAGCTGTGTCTTTTAGCAGTGAGACAGCACATTTCAGACATTCTTCTGGTATACAAGATAATTTCTCCAAAACCTGAGTAGTGTTTTCTAACCAGAATTCAGCCCGTTCGGAATCATCATCAACTGTTGCTCGAAATTCTTCGACACCATATTTTCGAATTTTATCACTGGAGCTTTCCTTTTTTTGACAGATTCAGTTGCTGTACCCTGTGGGATCTCGGGAACCGGTGGAGGAGCAGGAGGGGGAACTTGAACTTGCTGCACTATAGGGTTAGTTCTTAAGTATTGACTAAACCATTTATTCATCATTTGAAAAAAGGCTACTTTTGCCTCCTCCCCTAGACCTTCTGTCTTGGGCCTTCTATTGCTAGTTTCTTCTCTTTGTACTAAAGCCGGAGCATGACTCCCAGCTTCCTCAGATTGAGCTCGGTCGGTAGACATTTACTATAAGAAAAACACATTTAAATGGTTAGGAGATATCACACTATCAATAATAATTTAAATGGCATGTATAGCTAATCCTGTATTTACTATGTCAGTCCGAGAACCGGCTAAATCGTAGCTCTGATACCAACAAATGTAATACCCCCTACCCGTATTCATTGCCGGAATAAGGTACGAGGTATTACCAGAGGTTACGATTTTTTTTATATTCAATATAGCCCCCTTATAAATATCTAACCTTCCCTGCAATATTAAATCAAGACTAATCCACATCAACCAAACCAATTCAACATATTTTCAAGATAAATTCATGCATATTTATAAGATAACTTCATCACATACCCAAAACCAGGTTTGTTAACCATACTAATGGCTAACTTTACATTCATTTCACGTTAACATTTACTTTATTAGCTTATACATGCCATTGATTTCCAAAATAAAATTTCTTTATATACCAGAATCCTGAGGTTGATAGTGCGATGTGTCTCCGACCAAATCCGACCTCCGAGCTCATAACACTACGAAACAACGGAAAAGGAAATAGGGTAAGCACTTTGTGCTTAGTAAGCTCATGTAACAAGAATTATACTTACCTAATATTTTCAATACAATACAATAAACATTCATATATCCATTCAATGCATTATTACCCTAACATGCACAAACTCAACATTCAAGTTAGTAAAATAATTTCCATGTACCAATAATATATACTATGATTGATGAGCTCATCAATACCATGGTTTCTATTTCCTTGTTATTTTTCCATATTTATCTCGTTGAATTTCTCGAAATTTCGATGGATTTTCAGAGGTACACTTTTAGTGTATATTTCCGGGTCCGTCAATTCATATTCATGTGTGCACATTTCCATTTCAGAGAGCACACTCCCGCGAATCTCATCCTTACAGCGGGATTACCAGTCCAGACTAAATCCCCATTAATATAAACTCATAGAGTATTGTCGGGATTACCAGTCCAGGCTAAATCTCCTGCAATGACAATTACTCTAATGAACTTGGATCTGAATTACCAGCTTAGGCTAAATTCAGACCCTAATTCAGATTACCTGTCCGAGGTAAATCCATTTTCCACATATTATTCGGGAGGGCTATATCAGGATAGGATCACCCATCCGGGCTAGATCCTTTTTACCGTCAATTCCTTCTCAGAGATCCATCGAACTTTCCTTTCATTCAACCAGGATTTCTTCCCCTTTTTATCAAATATATCAATGTTTCATAATTTTTTTATATAATGAACATTCAAATCATATTCACATCAATAACATACATTTCAAGTATTTAAGAATATAATTCAAGTTACACGAACTTACCTTGATACTTGTTCGTGTATAAAAATCTACTAATCCTGAACTTTTTCCTTTCCTCGATCTAGCTTCGTATTTGAATCTTCTGGATCTAAATAAATAAATTTAATTATCAATTTAATACATTTCATGTTCATATGCAACAATTTCTATAATTTCATTATTATTATTTATAGTTTATTCAAAGCTGTCTATTTGAGTCATAGTCACTAAATTATTTATAACTCGACCTACAGAACTCCAAATTAAGATCCGTTAATTTTCCCTGAAACTAGACTCATATATCTTGTTACCATAAAATTTTTAGAATTTTTTGTTTATCCAATAAGTTGAGTTTATTCTTTAAAGTCACCCTTGTTCTGCTGTCTGATAGTTCTAACCCTTCTTCACTAAAAATTAATTATCTCTTCATACAGAATTCGGATGATGTTCCCGTTTATTTCTCTTGAAAATAGACTCATTCAGGATTCTAGGCATATAAATTTAAGCCCCTAATTATTTTTATTCAATGTTTTATGATTTTTCAAATTCATAATAGGGGAACTCAAATTCATTCTAACCTTGTCTCACAAAATTCATTTTATCTCATGATTTACAGATCCATTGCTTACAATGTTTCTTCTATGAGAAACTAGACTCAATAACCTTTAATTTCATATTTTTTCATCTTATAATTCGATTTCTAAAATTTATGGTGATTTTTCAAAGTTAGTCTACTGCTGCTGTCCAATATTGTTTTAGTGCAAGCTATTTATTACCATTTTTCCCTTAAGTTTTTAATAAATAACAATTTCATCCCTACTCAATTAGCCTCTCAATTGAGCTGATTTTTATCAATTAATATTTTATTCCATCACCTTAAATTAGTTTACAACCTTTAGGAATCAAAAATTCAGCAATAGAATTTAATTCCAAACATTTTCACAATTAGGTCCTAAAAATCAATTTCTATTGAACTTACCTAATAAAATCATCTCATAAACAGATTAAAGCTTTAATTTCATTCTATTTCATCATAAACTTACAGCAATCAACCATGGTGACTTTCAATTTCATCCATGAAATCAAAAACTAATGAATTTAATTGTAGGACCTAGTTGTAAAAGTCTTAGAAACACAAAAATTACAAGAAAAAGGCAAGGATTAACTCACTTGGTGCAAAAATTATGGAATACCAGCTTAGAGAACCCTCCTATGGCGTTTTTAGCTGCTGTAATTGAAGAGAAATGAAGAGAAATCTAGATATTTCCTATTTAGTCCTAGTTTTATTTAGTTAATTTTGCAATATTCCAATTTTACTCTTAATTTATCAATTATCCTGCTGATTTCATGCATTTGCCGTCCAACCCAAATAAATTTTGGGTCTAATTGCCTTTTAAATCATCTCTCATTAAACACTTAAGCTATTTAATCATCCCATCCACTTTTACACCTTTTACAATTTAGTCCTTTTCATTTAATTAACTATCCAAACATTAAAATTTCCTAACGAAATTTTAATACCACATTACTAACATTTCATAAATATTTATAAAATTATTTTCGACTCGATTGTACGAGATAGAGGTCCCGATACCTTATTTTACCCAATTTCTTCAATAATTTCTTTTTCTAACTAACTACTAAATCGGTAAATTTTTCTATCAATATTTTCATACGATTTTCCTATCATATCAATTTTCATGCAAAAATATTGGAATAAATTTCTCTTTAAATTGGATTTGTGGTTACGAAACCACTATTCTGATAACCTTGAATTTAGGCCATTACATATCACATAAAAACTCAACTTTTGCATTAGTTAAGCAACATCATATAAATTCAATACAAAGATAAATGATTAATAACGTCATCAAATTCCATAATTTTCATGTTCTTCCATTTCTCATCTTTATCCCATTGAATTTCTTGGAATTTCGATGGATATTCAGTAGTACACTTTTGTGTACAATTCCGGGTCTGTCAATTCGTACAGATATGGGTATACCCTTTTTCTAGAGAGCAGACTCCCGTGAACCTTATTTCTTATAGCGGGATTATCAGTGTAGGCTAAATCCCCCGCATCATATGCTCAAAGAGTATTGTCGGGATTACTAGTCCAACTAAATCCCCTGCAATGACAATTACTCTAATGAGCTTAATTTGGATTATCCGTCTCGGATAAATCCATTTCACACATATTCTTCGGGAGGGCTATATCATTATAATAACCCATCTGGGCTAGATCATTTGTACCGTGAATTCCCTGTTCAGTGATCCATCGAAGTCCATTTTATTCAACCGAGATTTGTTTCCCCTTTTTATCGAGAATTATCATTTTTTCATCAAATATCATACAATGAACATCCAAACCATATTCATATCAATAAACATACATTTCAATCATTTAATAATATGATTCAAGTTACGCAAACTTACCCGTAACAATTTGTAATAGTTGTAGAGATTTTAGGGACTATTCGGCTACTTTTTCCTTCCCTCGTTTATCTTTAATTTCTTGATCTATAATATAAAATTTTTCATTTATCAGCATCTAAATTTAATCTAATTTATTTCACAATTTATACCTCTCAATTTTTGAAATTTCATATTTACTCCAAATTTTACAATTTTAACAATTTGGTCCTTACTTAATTAACCCTGCAATTGAGCTGATTTTTCCTCAATTAACACTTTATTCTATCATCTTAAACTACTTCACAACTTTTGAAAATTATAATTTCAGCATCAAACCTTAATTCCAAACTTTTTCACAATTTAGTCCTAAAAATCAATTTATACTAAAAACATTTAGTAAATCCATCTTTTGAAAAAATTAAAACTTTAAATACATGTTTATTCATCATAAACTTCCAGTACTAAACCATGTTAACTTTCAATTTCATCCATAAAATAAAAAAACTAATGAATTTAATAGTAGGACCTAATTGTAAAAGTCTTAAAAACTTAAAAATTATAAGGAAAAGGCAAGAATTAACTCACTTGATGCAAAAATTATGAAATACCAGCTTAGAGAACCCCTCTTATGGTATTTTGGCAGATGAGAAAGAAGAAAAATCCAAAGAAATCTAGATATTTCGGTCTTAACTTTATTTAGTTAATTATGCAATACTCCAATTTTGCCCTTAAATCATCAATTTTCTTGCTGATTTCATGCCCTTGACGTCCGGCCCAAATAATTTTTGGGTCTAATTGCCTTTTAAGTCCTTTCTCATTAGACACTTAAGCTATTAATCATTCTAGTAACTTTTATACCTTTTTCAGTTTAGTCATTTTTATTTAATTGACTACCTAAACGTTAAAATTTTCTAACGAAATTTTAATTCCACAATACCAACATTTCATAAATATTTATAAAAATATTTTTGACTCAGTTTTACGAGATCGAGGTCTCGGTACCTCATTTTTACCCAATTTATTCAATAAAATTTTTTTCTAATTAACCACTAAATTAGTAAAAAATTTCTATCGATATTTTCATACAACTTCCCTATCATATTAATATTCATGCAATAATTTTTAAATCGAATTTGTGGTTACGAAACTACTATTCTGATAACCCTGAATTTAGGCCATTACAAAGCTCTTCCGAGCTATTTAATGGGAAGTTCATGTGAGCAATGTAACGGGATGCTCATCTGAGCCATAATCGAGAAGTTTAAGCTCATCTCAACTGTGGTGTGTTTGCAACACATGCAGGTTCACAATCAATTCGAGAACCTTGTATCCATCGAATTTCATTCATTCTAACTAAACTTAATTCTTGTTGGTCATCATTAGATATGTGATTACTAATATTCATGGCAATCATACAAATCACACAATACTCAATTTAAAACATATAAATATACAATTTAGTTACACAAACTTACCTTGACAATATTCGTGTATGCAAAATCTACGAATCCGACACTTTTTCTTTTCCTCAATCTAACTTCGTATTAGGTCTATCCTGATCTATATAAATGAATTTAAATCAATTTAATACAATTCATACTCAGTTCAATCCAATACACATTTTTGACAAAAATTTCCATTTTGCCCTTATACTTTTAATTAATTCTGATTTCGTCCTTAGGCTCGAAAAATGAAATTGATGCAATTTAATCCTTATTCCAAGCCTAACCGATTTTTACATATAATAATAGCAACCCATGTATTTCACAAAATTCAAAATATTTCCATGAATTTTACATCTTTTCAATTTAGTCCCTAAATTACAATTTTATCAAAATTCACTTTACAAAAGTTGTTTATCTATCAACAACCTTTCATTTTCCACCATAAAACTTCATATTCATGCACACTCATCCATGAAAAAGCCCTAGTACTTTGATAACTTTACAAATTAATCCCCGAGAAAGCTAGATTAAACTATTACGATCTTAAAAATATGAAAATACTAAAAACGAGACAATAATTCATACCTACTTAAGCCAAATAAGCTTGTCCATCTTCAAGCTCTATAACTAGGGTTTCCATGTCTTTTTATTTAGGGAAGATGATAAAATGATGATATTTTTCTTTATTTGATTATGTATCATCTTTTTATCTTTTACTTTCCAATTTAGTCCTTTTCTTTATTTAATTTTCCATTAATGACTAATCATACTTATCTACTAACTCCTTTAATTGGTCTATTTTCCATATAAGGACCTCAAATTTTGAATTCCATAGCTATTTAATCCCTTTAGCTACTAGAATTCAACTTTTGTACTTTATGCAATTTGGTCATTTTCATCAATTTAAACATGTAATCGGTAAAAATTTTCTAACGAAATTTTCATATGGTATTTTTATCATAATGCAGACCGTGCAATAATATTAAAATAAAATTTCTTCTAGACTTGAATTTGTGGTCCCGAAACCACTGTTCCGATTTGACTGAAAACAGATTGTTACAATTTTTATTTTAAGGAATTTCGTTCCTTTACTTTTTAATTTTAAAAATGTAAGGTTAATTGTTAAAATCGTTAAAATTCTTCTGTTAAATTCAACTTTATTACAAATGTCAATTTTCGTCTCATGGATATTAAGTGAGTTATTATTATTTCAAAATGTCATAAATCATCTAATTTAACAAAATAAATTTAATAATATTAACAATTAGATTCGGATTTTGAAATCTAAAAAGTTAAAAAACTAAATTATTAGAAATAAAAGTAGAGAGATTAAATTCTAAATATGTGAAGAGTACAAAGATTTAGAGTATATTTTAACTTTGTATCAATAAAAAAAATAAGTATTAAAAAACAAAACATCTAAAAAAACAAGTGTTAGATATAATGATAAGACACATTGCATCTTCAAAAGAAGATGTAAGTTTAGACCTTAGAGATGATATTGTTACGAAAGACAGCTACGAACCCTGAATATAGACCGTAAAATGGAAATAAAAAATACAAAAAAAGTTAAACCCTACTCGTAATATAAAACATTATATTGAGTATATTCTTTTATACAAAAAAAAAGTACAAACACAAAAATTAAACTTGAATTTAATGCCAACCAACTTAAAATCAATACAAATTTACCATTAAATTAATGAGATAATTCTAGAGGTGTTCAATTTTCAGTTAAAGTTGAATTAACCGACCCAATCGATTTAATTTTGTTAATCGATTAGTGGCTGAACTTAGTTTGGTCAGAGGTCGGTTAATGGTTATCTGAAATTTTGATTATCGATTAATTCGGTTCAAAAGGGTAATTAATTAATTTAACTGAACTTAATAATTATATAGTGTTTCAAGACTTAAAATTTCGGTTAACTTTCAAGACAAATGAACATTATCAATGTATTTTTTATATGTTTTATACTTGTTTTAACTAAAAGTCAATCGAAATATTTCTATTCAGTTAATTTTTTTGAAAAAAATTTAGTTCAATTAACGGTTAAAAAAATATACAATTCAATTGATTCAATTAATACTAATTTAATTTAATTTAATCGAATGGACCATTATTTAACCTTCAATCTAGTTCACACGTGCAACACTCTCGCACTCACGTGCCACTTTGCCCTTCACTTGGGGCATCCATCCCCTCTCTCTCTCTCAATCACTTTCTGTCAAATTTGCAGCTTTTATCTGTCTCCAGCTCCCGATAACTCCCCATTGGATTAGTAGTAGTACACTACAAATAACTAAAAATAAAAAACCAATCTTTCATTCATTTTCTCTTCTACCGTCTCTTTAAAGCTGTGTCTTTTTTTTGAAAAAAAAATACTTTTTTCTATGTAAAAGTATCAGTCCTCTTTGCTTACACAAAACAGGCAAAAAAAAAAAATATATATATATATGGCAAAGCTGTAATAAATATTTGATAATATAGTTATATATATACGAATACTGGTGGCTGCTGTAACAGGGAGTGAAAAAAAAAGGAGAGACAAAGATTATGGAACATGATGATATGTTCATGGGGAACCGAAGCCAAACTGGTAATAAGTATAACCCCAACAATGCAACCACCAACAGTTTCAACTTCGAGACCACGCTCACTGAGTCTCACGCGCTGAACCACCCGCACCAACAACAACAACGATACTCTCTTTACGCCGGCGATGGGTCGAGTCGTATTCACCAATCGGCAGATCCTCATCTTGTTTGTTTGAAGCTTGGGAAGAGACATTACTTTGAGGGTTCAACAGATCTGAACAACAATCGTCACTCCGCCGGTGGGTTCTCTATTGGAAAGAAAGGTAAACCCTATTATGATAATCTTAGCGGCGAAGGAGGTGGACCTTCTTCGTCGACGGGACCGAGGTGTCAAGTTGAAGGGTGTAATGTTACACTAGTCAACGCTAAAGACTATCACCGGAGACATAAAGTTTGTGAAACACACTCTAAAGCACCCAAGGTGGTGGTGTTAGGGTTAGAGCAACGCTTTTGTCAACAGTGTAGCAGGTATGGTCACTTTTTAATTAATCTCCACTCCTTTTTTTAGTTTGCATTTTCATCCCTCAGTTAAAAATTTCAAGTATTTCTAACTGTTCATCGTGCATCGTCAGGTTGGGTTATGCTAAGAAAGCAAAATATAACGTGTAACATTTAATTTGTTCATTTTTATTGAGGTGTATGTGACATATAATGTGATATTTCTGTAATTACATTACTATTTAACAATAAAAATAAATAAAATTTTTAACAGTAATTTACTATTTGGTCTAATCAATTAAGGCCTGTTATCTATAATTTAATAATTATATATATTTTTTGGTGAAATATTTTATTTTTCTTTGTAGTCTCCATCTGCTTTATTGCATATGCTTATATACATCTCCATCTTTCTTACTGCATGCTTATATGCATTGCTCAAATTTTGGGGGCATAGGTTTCATTTAGTGTCAGAATTTGACGACTCTAAGAGGAGTTGCAGAAGGAGATTAGCAGGTCATAATGAGCGTAGAAGAAAAACCTCTCAAGATTCTGCTACCAGGAACTTTGCTCATGGTATACTTTTTCTATTCCTTTGTACTAATGGTATTTTTTTATTCAATTGTTAATTTTAAAAGGGTTTTTTTATTAGCTAAACCCCATTTTAATAAAGGAATTATATATTAATGTTACTTTTGGCTGCATGTTTTACATGTCACCTTCTTGTTGTGTATTTTTTTAATACAAGTCCTTTAGACAGCGTTACCGGATATTAATCTTTCATTTCCAAGATGCAATTTGTTTTATGTCTCGTGAAAAGTATGTATGATTTTTATTTATTTATTATTTAACTGTGAAAAAATTATAAAATAGTGACTTATAAAATTTTATCTTTTTTATAGTTATTTAATTATTTTAAAAATTTTTGAGTGTTTTCATGTTAGTCAATTAGTTATTAAAAAGATAAAATTGAATAGTTAGATAATTATTATGTAATTTTTTTATAATTAGGTGATAAAAAAAGAAATTTATTATTAATTGAGTAATTATTTTATAATTTTTCATACTTGAGTGACTAAAAAAAATGTAATTTACCTTTTCAAAAAATGTAGATTTAAACTTTATAAATGTAATATGTACGGGAATAATTTTTTTTGCAATTGAGACAAAAAGGGTATGCTTGTTTTTATGTTTTTGTCGATACTTTGTGATCCATCTTTGCCATTTGATTTGGATGAGGTTTCACTTTATTCAGCTGGTCACAGTTGAATCCCTTGTAGTTTGAAATTTGAATAGGCCATGGTCTATAATGCATATATATATATATAGCATGTATAGCATCATAGGAGTGGCACAACATGTTATGTATGCGTACACCAGTGTATTCCCTAGGGCAGTTCAAGCGTATGATAATCTTATGTATTTAGTATGTTGTCAAACAGATAATAAACCGATGACTGGGAGTTTTCCGTATGTATCGTCGCCAACAGGACGTGCTCTCTCTCTTCTGTCATCCAAGGTTGATTCTTGGATCTCCCCGTCTAATCTCTCCACAAGATCTAGTGCCGCCTTGCGTGAGCTGATTGTGGAAAACCGTGCTGCTGTCCTCGCACGGCAGCTCGTACTCGAGCGTGACTGGCACTATATAGGTGAGCCCCAGCCTGCAGGGTCCAATCCTATATTAGTTCAGCATCACTCAATGCTTGACCCTCATCGTTGGGACTTTCCGTTCCCGGAAATCGGTGGTCAAGTCACATTAGATCTCATGCAAGCATCGAACACGGCGTTTGGAATGTTGTCGGTGAGGGGAAAAACTAAGGAAGAGGAAGAAGAGTGTTCGGAGTTGTGGCATTCCCTGCAAGGAACACATGGATAGTTCCAACTATTATTCTCATTTCATTATTGATTGTTGGCACTGTATAATTATCCATTCATAGTTTGATTGAAGAACAATTTGTCACCACTTTGTTCTTTGTAACATAAAGTTCTCAAATGTTGTCACTGAACCATAAATGCCAAGTGATTGTTTGTTAATTGTTGACCTTTCTTTTAGGCCATATTTTATATAGGTAAGCCACATTAGTTTGCTTGGACCACAAATGCAAGTGATTGAGCCCTTATCAATGAGCCAAATCAACCGCACCCACCAATACATGTCAGGTGTATGTACTTGTTATACCTTCGTCTTAAACCCCCTTGTAGAGTATTTAATTACTGTAGGAACTTGTCAACACATAGCTTCAAGCTTGACCCCACGGTCTTGCCTAAGCATCTTGTGATACTTAGCAAACCCATATAATCTGCAGAAGATATATTGAGAAGGGACTTACAGAACATCTATCAGTCCATCGCATTGAGTAGGCATCCATAGATTATGCAATTTAATGAACGAGACTCTTTCCTTTATAAATACTCCCTCAAGTACGGGTAAAGGAGAACCTAAGAGCAGGGACAAATTCAAAATATTGCTTTTTAATAGAGCTAAAAATGTAATTCTGTCAGTGTATTAATGTAAAATTTTGTAATTTTCAAGGGATTAAACTATCAACTTTTTTATTTTTGAAAAATGTATAATTGTATTTTAAATTTCAGGAGGGAGCTGAAATATAATTTTACTATTAAATTAACTTGTTTGGAGGGCCGGGTCTAGCTTGACCCCTGCCTAAGAGATCTAGAGAGCCCTACACTTCCCAAGAGCTCTACAGGAATACAACTATAATAAAGTGAAGGTGGAAGATGATGTGGGCATTATCAATTTACAGCTCTGTCTATGATGGATTCAAGTGAGGGGTTATTTTCATGTGAGGAAGTTCCTTGGAGCCCAAGCCATAATTTTAGAAATATGTGTGTTTCCATTGCGTGTAAAGTGAAAATCCACACACCAACAGGCGTACAATTAATTTTCCTTCTCTCTCTTTCATTCTTGTGTGACCACTCTTTCCTCTTCTATATCGCTTTCAAAACTTTCAATTTTAATTTCACTAGTTATAATTCCAAATTTAATAAATATATAGTTAGGATTTGATATTTGTCAAATAAAATTAAATCTGTTTATAGGTCGGATTGTCCGTTCAAGCTCGAAGGTGCGCTCGAAAAGTGGAGGGGTTTGAACAAAATACGAGGCTTGAAAAATAGGCTTGGGTAAAATTTAAGGTTCATTTTTTATATAGGCTGGACATTGAGCAAGATTTTTTGGCCTGAGCTCAGCCCAAATATTATGTTATAAAAATATTATATTAATTATATATGTTAAATAATAATTATATATTTATATTTATATTAAATCACTAATCCAATAACAATTAAACTCATTGTTCAATACCTAAAAATAACTTACCCAACTAAAAAGCCCAACCCAAAATATAAAATTTCAAAATTTATATTTAATACAATAAAATATTTACTATATTTATTTGTGTTTTTTAATATAATAAAATATTTATTATATTTATGGTAGTATTTTTTAATATAAATATTTTTAACGTGTTAGAAAACTTTTATTTTAGCATTTTTAGTGCATTTAGTGTATTATATTATTAAAAAATTAATTTTAAATAAAAAATTAATCTTAAAAAAATCAAATATGAGTGAACCGGGTTGGACCCAAGTTCACTTTTCTTAAATCGGGCCTACTTGGGACAAAAAAGTGAACTCATTTTTTGGGCTAGGCCGAGCCTGGGCTTGGAAAAGTGGTCTAAATACTTTGCATAGGCTCGACCCATGAGCAAATCTAGTTCAAGTGCTGTCACATATTTTGATTCCGCAAGTATGGTTTAAGCTTTTATTTCGATTTTTCTTTACATGATGTCAAATTTAGCCCACGTTTATATATTTTGTCAATTTGGTTCTTATTCATTTTTTTGAGATAAAGTTGGCCATCAACCTTTTAAAAAGGGTCGAATTGTTTTTTTAATAGAAATATGGATTAAAACGTTAAATTTTATACATGACAATCCACATGTACTTTATACTAATTCTTTTTTGATCTTTTATGAACTTTTTATAATTGTTTTTGAATTTTGAATTTTTTTAGGTTTTGAATACTTGTATAAATTTTAAATTATTTGTTGATATGACATATGAGACAAATAGTGCTATGTAAGCATGGAGTATAAGTGGACTTCCACACCAACATTGATAAAAAAATCAGTGTTTTAGTTGGTATTTTTGTTAAAAATAACAATTTGACTCTTTTTAGGAGGTTAACAGTCAAATTTAGCTTAGAAAAATAATAAGAATCAAATTCACAAAAGATACAAATGTTGAGGATTAAATTTAACATTATGCCTTTTTTTATTATAAAACATTTTGTTGACTTTGAATTAGATAATTTAACAAAAAAAAATTCTAATTAATCTAATAATCTAACGTTGACTTAAGATTGGACTATTCGGTCAAACCTTAAGGTTCCACTTGAAATTTGAAAGGATTTTGGAATATGAATCATGATTGCTATAATTGGAGAGACTTCTTTTAAAGCTTGGTGGTAATTAAAGTGTAAAATAGTTAAAAAAAATATTAGGCTCAAAAAATAAGTTTAGGTAAAAACTTAAACCCTTTAAAATATGGGTCATGATTGAGCTTCGATATTTAGAACCCGAGTTAAGCTCAACTTGACCTAATTTCATATTATAATGTGTTAAATTTTCATTTATTTAATGTGATATAAAAATTTATATACTCATTATATTATATAGTAAATATATATATATATTAAGCTATTTGCATTTGGAAATTTAATAAAAGAAAATTCATATGATAGTAATAAAAGATATATATATAATTACTAAATGTTAAATGAAAATAGTAATATTTTTAAAACTAATAAAAATAATATAAATGAGTCTAAACAAGTATGGATTAATCATTTATAAACATGGATAGATTAGGGTAAAATTTAAGGCTGAGTTAAATTTAAACAACTAAGTATGACATTGATACCAAAAATAAACTCAACCATTTTGATTTATGAACACCTCTACTTATGAATAATGACATCCTATCATATGTGCATATTTATATTTCTTTTGAAAACATTTGATATATGCAATTATTTAAAACGATAATAAAAATAATATCAAATTGGTAAGCAATGGCCTCTCCCTATAAAAAAACCTTCTCAGTGGTAAATTCTCCATATAGTTCTTTTTAAATTTTAAAAAAATTATAGATTAATATAATGATAAAATTACACTTTGATCTCTTATTCTTAATCTCTTAGCCAAGCGTCTAGACAAAGGGTACGCAGTAGCCTTGCCTCCCCCAATGGTCCATATAGTCCCTTCAGAATTTAAGAAATTATAAACTATTATAATGATAAAATTATATTTTAACCCCAAAAATTTATTATTCATTTTAACATCTTTAAAGCAAATATCCTTGCTTTTAATTTCTATCTTTAAATCACATTTATACTGACTTAAGCATCAAAGAGCGTTTTATAACATAAACCATGACATCTCTTAACATGGTTTGCAAAAACTTGACTTAGCTCGGCTCAACTCGATGTCTCATTTTTGAAGAGCGTCGTCCACAAGCTCAGCCCATCACCTCATAAGTGCATCAGCCAGTGTAATATATATCATAAAAATGAAAGACAAATGAGAGTGTTGTCTCTTTCCTAACATATTTCCTAGAAATGGTATCATAAACTTTTTGTCTGCTTATATTAAATTAGATGAACATATATACTCGATTTCGGACGGACAGATTTCAAAGGGATTGATGACTTATATCTCAACCATTAATAATACCCTGCCCTTCTTTAGCAAAGAAATGTATGGTTAAGACTGAATTTTATTTGGATTGATATTATTTTTATTATTTGGTATCGGTATTATTGTTAATATAAAAGAAGATAAATATACTTAAATGCATTAATATTTCTATTTAAAGATTAAAGAGGACTATAAATAATTATATACATTTTATATTCCGTTCCTTGAAAATAGAAAGTAACCCTCCAACTAACAATATATGTATGTATATATGTGCATATGTATAATCAGCTTTGTGACCTGATTGGGACTGACATGGTGAAGGTAGCCAAGCAACTAAATCCCAATGGCTCCTAATACAGAGATATACTGCTGGTAAAGTCCCCACAAAGGACGATCGCTTCAGCAACCAAGTACCAATCATCACGTGCACTGCACGTGAAACTCTGGAAATCCATATCACGCCAAATCAGTTGAGCCCTCCCCCACCCACCCACCTCTTGCCTTTTCACATGAACTGCAATGCAATGTATGCATTTATATACCCATATATATCAAATATTTTTATTTACTTAATCCAACAAAACAATTATTTAATTCCAATTTTGAAATTTAATCAAATTTCTTTAATTTTCCGCAGGAATTGAAATGCATTGATGGGAGGTGGATTTTTTTTGGAAAAGTATATGAAGTGTTGTTTGTTGAAATTGATAGATTCCTTAATAAGTTGGTATTGTCTTTGACTCAAGTCAATATTTTACCTCCGGTCTTTATTTAGAGCACAAGTCGAAAGCAAGATTCACAGAGCGAAAACGCCCTATCAGACTAGGCTGTGCATGATGTACAATCACCTACTAAGGAAATGGTTGCAATTATCTAATTATAAGTTCTAAATTTAATAAAAATATCTGCAATTTTTTACAAATTGAAATACATTGATGGGAGGTCGACTCTTTTCAAAAATTTTTTGAAGTGTCGTTCGTTCAAAGATGACAAATCCATTGGTATTATCCTCGAATTGAGTTGGAGTTTTATCTCCTTACCTTGTCGAGAGCTCAAGTCGAAAATAGGGTTCATAGAGTGACAACACCTTATTGGATCAGGCGATACATGATGCATGATCACCTATCAAGAGGAAATAGGCATTGTGCAATTGGTAGGGTTCACCATTTCCTTGGTAGGTGGTCGTGCATCATGTATCGCCTGATCCAATACGGTGTTTTTGTTTTGTGAAACCTACTTTTGGGTCTGGTTTTCGATAGAGTGGAGAGATAAAATTTTGACTCGATTCAAGGACAATACCAACCCGTTGAGGGATTTGTCAACTTTCAAGAAACCATACTTCAAAGGTTTCTTATAAAAATTTCAATCTCCCCTAGACAAAATGTTTTCCCACTAGTATGATTGGATTGGATTCCCTTACTTTTCCATCCTCCATTAACATTATTTAACAGTAGGCGGCCATGGCCGAAGGCTTAGGTATTTTGGCAGAGAAAGGGGTAGGGCCAATGGCAGGGACCATAATAATAAAAGATGGAAAATTAGAAGTGTTTAGGGACCCTACAAAGATGGAGAATGGAGAGCTAAGGGATTTGCTGCACTCCTTGCAAGAAGCAGTATGTGAAACGTTGCTTTCAACCTTTTATCCAAAAGAAATATAAATATAAACATATATATAAATATACATATATAAATATATGTAAAAAAAATATTTTAGATCCAAGCCTATCTAATAATCAGTATCGGAGATTAAAAAAGAAAACTATTTAGATTTTGGTTAGCAAATTTGTGACATTTAAAGCTGTTTCATGAAAAAAATAAATTGTAGAAGAGAAGGGGAAAGAGTGCTTTTGGTTGGTGCAGGTAGTACAAATGGATAAGGTCATACAACAACAATTTTAACAACCTAGTGACTTAAATGAAAACTTTTAAATAATTTAGTGATCATTTCGTAACATTTTGAAGTTAAATGATCAAAACATAAATTAACTAATAATTTAATAACTTTAAGTGTAGTTTACCCAATATTTTGATATATTCTTGGCATTTTCTTCTCTTTGTCCAATGAACAAATTATTTGGGGTGCCCACACTGCCAGCTATTTTTAAGGCTTTTCTTTTCAACAGAAAAGATTTATAAACTTATTATACACTTAGCTCTTTATCATCTTTTTTGTCTATAAAAGTAAAATAATTTCTTTTTTTTAAATACACATTAGGTAAAGGAAAGTAATTGGTATATGTCAAAAATGCAACAATTATAGGATGGGAGAGTGAATTATATATGTTCATGATTTTTGGTAATGACAGAAAGTAAAAGTAGTATGGAGGTTTTGTATCAGGAATTAGATTGTATTTTATATTTTTATTTAAAAAATGAAAAAAATTAGTCTTTGTGTGTTAAATCAAAGAATAAATTGGATTTTTTTGTTAAAAATTTTATCAATTTATACTACTAAAAATTGGTATGGCTAATGGAATAACCAAATAGTGACATGTGACGTGTGACGTGCAACGTGTACCTTATGCTAATGTACAGGGACGAGTTTTTAACAATAGAAATGAATGAAATTTTTAACAGAATGACCAATTTACTCTTTGATCTAACATATAAAGACTAATTAGCTTATTTTTTTGAGTAGAATAGCTAAAATACAATTCGCCTCATAATACAAAGGTCTTCATGATACTTTTACTAGATAGAAAATTGTAACGCCTTGAATTTTGGGCCTAGATGAATTGGGCTTTGGGATTTGGGTCTCATAAAATTTTTAAGTGAGCAAGAAAATGACACATGACATGTTGGCTTTAAGGGTTTAAGGAATTTGAAGTGTGTATGTTAGAGAAGTTCTGGGTTCGAGTTTTGTGGTGGAGGAATTTTAATTTAATTATTAAAGGAATCAGGGTTGGGAGTAGTTGGGCTTTTAAATAAAGATAGGGGAAAATGGCATCAAAAAGGCCTTGTGGAGGAGTGGCTAAGTGACGCCACTTAGGGTGTAGGGAGGTGACATTAGTGGCTAGCAAGGGATCCAAGGTTCAAATCCTAGCTTAGTATTTTTAGGAGTTTAATTTTGGGCTTTCTAGAAGGTTGGAAGTGGTGTGAAGATGGACTCTAAGGGGAGTGTTCAGAAGAGAAAAGTTAGGAAATAGATTGGGGAGTTATTAGGGAGAAAAATGAGGAGATGAGAAAGAGGAAGTGATGGAGTCGAAATGGGAATTTAACCGTGAGGAATTCGACTATAGGGGCTATAAATAGGTTCTGAATGCAAGGTTGCCAGGCTAATGCCGAAATCTTTGTCACCCTATTACCGGAAACCTTTTTCTCTTCAAGATCCAAAAAGCCGAAAACCCTTGCTTCTTTCTTTCTCTTCTTGTGCCTATTTTCTATTCCTCTTCTACTCAGGTTTTTGATTCATTTTTTTAAGTCTCTTAAAGCCGAATAACTCTCTTTTTCCATACAAATAGCAAGGGCATAAACTTTCTTGGCCGAATACTCTTGGTGCCATTAGTGCCCTTTCTAATCGGTCAAGCCTAGTGTAAGTGCTTTGTTCTCATAATAGGTTTTGCTAAGAATCTATTACGCTGTTCTTCCCTCACTCTTTCTAATCAACTTTGGTAGGAAATAAGTATCGGATCTCGGGTTTTAACTCTCTGTCGAATTGCTCCTTAGGTGTTTTGCGGTTTTGGTAAGTATTCCTCTCTTATTGACTAAGGTTGGCCGAATGATTTTAAGTGAGATAATGGGATGAATTATGTTGGATGCTAGTCCCCTAGTATTTGGTTTTAATGAGTAAGATTAATGCAGATCTAAAGAGTACGTGATCAAGGTAAAGCTATTAGGGATTAGTGTTCAAGGTAAGGTTAAGGTGAGTTTTCAATTTTTTTGGGT
This sequence comes from Gossypium hirsutum, assembly GCF_007990345.1. Classification (NCBI taxonomy): domain Eukaryota; kingdom Viridiplantae; phylum Streptophyta; class Magnoliopsida; order Malvales; family Malvaceae; genus Gossypium; species Gossypium hirsutum. The sequence goes on from NC_053435.1 coordinate 77,102,401, forward strand.
AAAATATGTATTAAGCATACGATTAATGAAAGGGTGATATCATTTGTAGGTTGGTGACTAAGGGAATCACAGCACGCTTGCTTACCAGGTGTGTACATGCACTGCACACACAAGTAGATCGGAAAAAGCCGAAAAGCCGAAATGCCGAAAAGCCGAAATATTGAAAGGCCGAAAGTTTGGCTGCGGTAGCTGTAAACACTAAATTTTTGTCTGACTAGAGTTTGTTGTTTAATTTTCAAAATTTTAAAAAAATAAAAATAAAAAAATTTTCAAAAAATAAAAATTACATTTTTACCCCTAAACTTTTCCTAAATTTAATTTTGACCCTTAAACTTTTTTTAAATTTCACTTAGACCCTTAAAATTTCCTTAAATTCCATTTTAACCTTAAATTTTCTAAAAATTACATTTAGCCCCAGAAGTTTTGCTGCATTTTTGATTTGGTCCTTCAGACAGATTACGTGATTTGGGGTACGCACTTCCCAGATTTTCAGGCTACAAACATGGGTGGCTGCTCCTTCTTCACCCACTACCTGCAAATAGCATAAAAACAATCAAAATGGGAGAAATAAAAAAAAACCACACAAAAAAGAGGAGCATTCTCCCATTTGAGAAAAAAGAGCAAAAAAAATTCAGCAAAAAAATTTTCCAGCAAAAAAAAACAACAAAAAAGGAACATTCAACAATCTAAGCAAGAAAAAACTCCAATATCTGGCAAGCAACCAAGCAACCAAGGACTAACCACCATTAACACCACAACCAAGCTCCCAAACCGAAACCCACTCTAAATACTCGAGCCAATCGATTATCAGCCACCCCAAAACCCAAACCTCAACTACCCGTAGCCTGATTTCATGTGGTGCATACGGTGGCTGCTGGTGACGTGCACGGTGGAAGGAGAGGGAGAATAGGCAGCTTGAAGTTTGGATTTTCTTTGTTTGCTGCTGGAACTTGTTTGTTTTGGGGGGTTTAGTATTAAAAAAAAAGAAATATTTTAGTTAATGGGTTGGTTTATGTAAGGTTTGATGGGTTAAATTTAATTTGGATTAATTAGTGGGTTGGGTGATATGTTAAGTTAGTGGGTTGGGTTGGTTGTGTTGGATTATTAAGTTAGTGGGCTGAGGTTGGTTTGTGTTGGGTTGAAGTAATTTGGATTTTGTATCTTTTATGTAGATTTTATTTGTAATTGGGCTAAACAAAAATTGGTCTAAAAAACTACAATAATAAAAAATATTAAATTTTAAAATGGTCGGGTCAACTTGACTCTATTTCCGGCAATCGATCCGGTGAAGATCACCAATAAAGGCCCATTTCAATAGCCCGAGAAGAAAAGAGATTAATTTCAGTAATCCATAACATTGGGGCTTCGGTATATTCTTACCCTTTTTATTATTATTTACCTATTCCGAATTTAATATATATATTTTTATAACTATATTATGTACATATATATATTTTGTACATATCATTATTTTATATTATTGTTGTAAAAAATTTTATGTATATATTTTTATGTACGTTTCCTAATATTTTCTTTTATTGTAGATATTATTATTATTATTACATATATTTATTATATGCATATATATATGTATTTTTATGTACATATTATTATTTTATATTATTATTACCAAATATATCATTTTTTCCTATTTTATTATTAGTACATGATTTGTTTTTATTTTTTTTGTAAATATCGTTATTATTGTTATTCTAATATTCTAGTATTCCATGTTAATATTTTTCATTAATGATATCTTTTTTTGTATCGTTTATCTATTTTTAATTTCTCACTTTAGGAATATTTTTTTCTCATGTTTTAATTAATTTCAAAAAGAAGGCAATGTACCGATTTAACATTAAGCCATCGATTTCATCGCTATGTTGGGTGAAATTCATCGACTCGTATTAAAAACGGGACACCCTTTCTAAAGAATCGAAAACTAAAAACTCTCATTTTTCAATTGGATCACGAGTAAATGTCAGATTGAATTTGTACTTTTGAAAATCAAGACAACATAAGTTTAATAAGATACCAATTTTGGACGTCGCGAGGGTGCTAATACCTTCCTCGTGCGTAACCGACTCCTGAACCCTATTTTTTTGTCTGGCTTTAAAAGTAGACCTAAACTCGGCCTTCTTTTTGTTTAAAAAATAAATTTTCTTTCGAAAAAGAGGATTTATTAGGTGTCCGATCACACCTAGGAAAAAGGATTGGTGGCAACTCCCTTTTTTAATAAAATCGAAAGTCGGTTTTTAAATTTCCAATAAATCGCCTCAATTAGTGACCAAAAGAAGAAATTTTTACGTCGCTACAGCTGACGACTCCACTGGGGAAGTCAGTTTTTGAGAGTCGAGTCACTTAAACGCGTGTTATCAAAATTTTCAAAATTCCTTATTCGAATTAATATTTAGTCGTGATCCCAAAATTGGTTTTTTGAAGTGTTGTATATATTCTCCCAACTTGTTTTATCCGATTGTTATTCAGCTTTAAATTTTTATAGTTTTAGTTTTGGTCTAGTTTTTTAAATAAAACGTAAATGCTTGTGAGTTTCTCCCACACACCGTGCACTTGCATTTTGCATAACATGAGCTCTCTACCCGGGCCTCGTCCGTTTAAGTGAAAGTAAACGCTATGCCTTCGTGAGTTAACTCGTCCCTCCGTACTGGCTAGTGAATACTTTCGGGTTACATATGACTTATGCTTTCGTGAGTTAACTTGTCCCTCCGCATAGACATAAGTAAATGTAACCCCTCGAATTGAACTCGTGAGCCTGTGATGGGCTATGACCGAAGCGTCGTACTAATCTTAGTAGATGACAGTACGGACAATTCGAGTACCTATCTAGAACCAAAACCGCATATAGTGAACCGTACGAGTCATTTAACTAGAGCCATGCCAAACCTCCGTCCGTTTAGTAGTCACCAAAATAAGTGCACGGGAGGAACGCCTCTTCTCTTTTGTATCTTCACTTTCTATACAAGGGGACTGGGTCTGTTTAATATATTAGATTTGGGTGGTTCGATTTGTTAAATTTTCCATGTTTTTCTTCCTATACTTAATTACTAATCAAGGTTGTTTGTCTTTGCCTTATTTTTTTTTCCATCATGCATTATAGGCATTGTATTAGGAAGGTGTTGACTAGAGATCGGTTGCCAAAAAACGGGTTTCTAATGGAAGAGTCATTATACAAACAACCGAGAGGAATGTCGCGGTTCAAGACTAGTCTCTAAATACTCAGAAACAAAGAGGGGATAGTCTAGTGGAGGGATGTATTGCCAATTTGCCCGAGCACGTAACTGTGAATGTTCGCCAGAATAACCTTGAAGATTTGGTTCGGGTTTGGAATCAGTGGGACTTGGAGACTAGGGGTATCTTCACTGAAAGATATGGGGACATAGCCAACTTGATTACTGTCAACGTAGACGAATGATTGATCCAAGCCATGGTCAGATTTTGGGATGCGGCCTACCAATGTTTTACTTTCAATCAGGAAGACATGACCCCGACTATAGAAGAGTATGCTGCTTTGCTTCGTGTCGAAAACGTACAACCTTATAAGATATATGTGAAAGAACCTAAGCCAATGACCTTTAAGAAAAAGTTAGTGAGATTGACAGACATGACTGACGCGTGGGCCGAAAAATAGATAAAGAAGAAGAATGAAACCTTTTGCATTCCATGGTCTTCCCTACGAGACTTGGTTCTGAACCATCCCGACATGTTGAAAAGGGTAAATCTATTCACTCTGGCCATTTACGGTTTGATCATCTTCCTGAAGGTCCTTGGACACATAGAAGTTGTGGTGGTAGATTTCTTCGAAAGGTTAAAACAAGGAATCAACCCCGTCCCAACTATCCTGGCCGAAACCTTCAGATCAATAAGTAGCTGTAGGAAGAAAGGGGAAGGTTGTTTTATCGGATGCGCGCAGTTACTCAATGTTTGCCACTTCTGGAAAGTAGAGCACACACCGTTCCATATGTTTTCTAAAGACTGGGTCTCAGTCTTTCAGAATTTTCGTGCTGATGACGTAACTTGGAGAGCCCCGTGGATACGCCCGTCAATTCTGCTATACAAGGTCGGAGATCAAGATTGGGTGCCACTACTCGGGTTATGAGGAGGAGTTGGATATTCTCCATTAATGGTCCAAAGGCAATTTTCTTCTCGACAATTCATACCTGCCACTGGAGGATTAGCACAGTCTGAGTTTGCTTTTGCGGGCGAGGGATATAGGAAGAGGGTTCGAGCTATCGCAAAGTCTTGGAAAAGAATTCATCTAATGGAATTAGCTTTATATGATGACACTCTCACCCAAGATTACGACATATGGAGAAAGCAATAGGTGAACAGTCAGCAAATCTCATCAATGAACTACACCGTCCAGAATCCTTTCTCGGAGGAAATGCTGTCTGAGCTAGAAATGGCAAGACAAGAATTTGAACTAGAAAAGGCCAAGATGTCTCGGGACCTTAGTTCTCTTCAAGAGGAAAACTACCAATTGAAGATCGACGTTCAGATTGAAAAATCCAGAACCGAGAAAGTGCAAAAAGAAGTTGAAGTCGCGAGAAATGACTTAAGGGACCTCCATCTGGAAAATAAAAAGTTAAGAGACACAATAAAAAATAGTAGGCTGGGCAAGTCGTCGGCGGAATGGAAAGAAGAGATAAGTAACATTAAAGGCGGGATGGAATTTTGGAAAGGAAAAGCGAAGAAAGAGGAAGAAAAGGCTGCATGGGCTATGATAGAATTGAGGAAGAAGAACGCCGAATATGAAGCTGTGTCTGCCGAGGTAATGACTAGTCGATCTAAACGTCAAGAACTAAAAGAAAGGATAAGAGAGTTAGAAGATATGCTGCAAGATCGTCAACAACAGCTAGACACTCTCTTGAAGGCTTTGGAAGAAAAAGATAGTCAGTATAATAGAGACGTTCGTGCTTACGAAGAGGGCCTGTAAGAAAAAGAAATGCAACTTAGCTATTTGATCAATGAAGTTCGTGGGGTAGCCATGTACGTGGTGCAATTATCAGAAGAAGCTGAAATTCTCATTTGCCAATTCCCTCCAAGTCAAAGATCAAATATATCAGAGTTCTTAGCGCGAGTAAAGAAATACGGCGTTATAGCTAGGAAGTTTGTGTAATAGCTGAATCGAAAACGATAAAATATTTTGTAATGAACTCTTTTGATGAATAGAATGCCTAAAATAGGGGCTATCTTGAAATCAACACCAACTTCTTGCATTTCTTTCATGATTAACATTCATTTGACATTTATGCATTCATTCATTTATTCATTCATTGCATATCCCATAATCGTTCGCTGAGGTTAAAACATACAATTCCTAGTTGTAATACCACGAGACTGGAACCACGTCATTCGTATAGAACGCGTCGACAAGCTAGGGCAATGGAGGCTGAATTCAATGAAAGAATTGAAAGGATGAAAAGACTTCAGAGGGAATTACAAGAGCAGTTGGCCAAGTCGCAGCAAGAGACAAGAGATTTAATGGTGAGATCTCGAGAAGAATCACTCGAACAAAGGGACCAAATGGCCAAAATGATGGAAATGATGTCAGCTTTAGTTAAAGGAAAGGGACCCATGCAGGGCCCTGACATCGAGGAACCTCGGTCAAGAGTTAATCACAGTCAAGATCCGCACTATCCCCCAGGATTCACTCCGCCGCATGCCCACGCAACACAAAGAGGGTACACCCAAGGGGAACCCACAGACGTGGAGCAACGAGCGGTGCCACCTGCTCACATAGGGCAAGGAGTATTCGTATCAAACCCAGGAGCTAGTCCTGCTAATCCACTCATTCCAGATTTGGACGATCCAGCAGAGATAGCTAGGTTGAAAATGAATGATCATGATGTTCAGGACAAATATAGGAGCTTGGAAGAAAGGCTCAAGGTGATAGAAGGTACTGAAGCCTTCTCTGCATTGAGCGCCAAAGAACTCAGCTCGGTGCCCGATCTGGTTCTGCCTCCGAAGTTCAAGGTGCCTGATTTTGAAAAGTACGATGGGACAAGATGTCCAAAAGTGCATCTTGTAATGTTTTGCCGAAAAATGACGGGTTACATGAACAAAGATAAACTACTCATACATTGCTTTCAAGATAGTCTAGTAGGATCAGCTCTTCTGTGGTATAACCAGTTTAGTAGGGAAAAGATCCGATCCTGGAAGGACTTGGCATCAGGATTCTGTGAGCAATACAAGCATGTATCGGATATGGTGCCAGACCAGATGACTTTGCAAATGATGGAGAAAAAGCCGTCAGAAACTTTTAGACAGTATGCGCAGAGATGGAGGGACGTCTCAGCCCAAGTAGAACCCTCACTAAAAAAAAACGGAGGTAACCGTTCTCTTCATCAATACTTTGAAAGCACCATTTTATGACAAATTAGTGAGAAGTGCCACGAAGGACTTTGCGGATATTGTAATATCCGGTGAGCTTATAGAGAATGCCGTCAAGAGCGATAGAATGGAAGGTCAAGAAAATTCAAGAAGGGTAGCGCCCATGAAGAAGAAAGAACTAGAAGCCCATATGGTGGGAATGAGAAGCCGTTATACCCCTAATCCATATCCAAACCAACCCCGACCTCGAAATTATCCTCCTCCAAATTTCTATTATCCCCCTCAAACCCCTTACTACCAAGCACCACCTCCTTCCTACCCCACAAAACACGGTACCCGCTCAAAGCCAGCCCAGAAATGAACCAAAACCAGCAAGGCCTAATTCCGAGAGACCATAATTTACTCTCATCCCTGTCTCGTATGGGGAATTATATCCAAAACTTTTGGAGAAACAGCTAATTTCTCCCCATTACATGGCACCCCTTAAACCTCAATACCCAAAGTGGTACGATCCAAACGCTAGTTGTGCATACCACGCGGGGAACCAGGGGCATTCCATGGAGAATTGCCTAACCTTTAAGAGGAGAGTTCAAGGACTCATTGACGCGGGTATCCTACGATTCGATAGTGCCAGTAATGCAACTGGGAACCCGTTCCCTAACCATACCGAAAGAAATGTGAGCACAGTGGGGAAAGAGGACGAATGGAAAGTTAGAAGATGTGTTTCAGAAATAAGGACGCCTCTGCAGAAATTCTGAGAGGTACTGGTTAAGAAAGGATTTCTTTGTCACCCCGATAGAATTCTTGGAGAAGAAGATCAAAGTTTTTGCAATTTCCATGGAATTGTAGGACATGACATTCAGTCATGTAAGGATTTTAAAAGGTTGCTTCAAGACCAGATGGATAATAAGGAAATCAAGGTCCTTAACAAGAGGGAAGAGGCCAACGAAAGAGAAATATGCGCCTCTGACAGCCAGTCATCAGGTCTTCCTTATAGCACTAATCGACCATTAGTAAATTATTACGACGCGACAAAAGAGCCGGTGAAACCAAAAATGATAATCGAAGTACCGTCTCTTTTCTCGTACAAAGACGACAAAGCCGTACCATGGAAATACGACGTCAATATCGTCACACCTGAAGATGAAAAACTCAAAGCCATAACTGGAGATGTAGGAGAGGTAGGTCATTTTACCCAAAGTGGAAGATGTTATTCGAAAGAGGTCGAACCAGTGAAGAAGAACAGTGACTGGAAGCAAAAAGGGAAATGAGTGATGCATGAGGCCGAAGTCGAACAAGAAATTCCCCCCGTGCAAGAGACTAAAAAGCCCGTGGATGAAGAGGAAGCACAGGAGTTCTTGAAATTTATCAAGCACAGTAAATACAATGTGGTGGAACAATTGAATAAGCAACCAGCATGAATCTCGGTTTTATCCCTGCTGTTAAATTCGGAACCACACTGGAACGCTTTGCTGAAAGTGTTAAATCAAGCTTATGTGGCAAACAATATATCCGTGGAGAAGCTTGACAGATGGGTGAACAACTTGAATGCGGATAATTTCATCTCTTTTAGTGATGATGAAATACCACTCAATGGTAGAGGCTCAGTGAAAGCACTGCATATTACGACTCACTGCAAGGGCTACATAATACCGAACGTGCTCATCGATAATGTGTCGGCACTCAACGTCATGCCTTTGACCACACTTTCCAGAATTCCGATAGATTTGTCCTATTTAAGGCCCTGTCATTCCACGGTAAGGGCATTCGATGGGACAAGGTGTGAAGTCATGGGGAAGATTGAGATCCCTCTAGAAGTGGGTCCCTACATATATAATGTTGAGTTCCAAGTCATGGACATTACACCTTCATATAACTGCCTTTTGGGAAGACCCTGGATCCATTCCGCTGGAGCGGTCCCATCATTCCTCCATCAAAAGGTGAAATTTATCATGAATGGCTGTTTGGTCACTGTCGAGGGAGAAGAAGACATTGTCGCATCTATCTCTGCTGATGCGCCATACCTTGAAGTAAGCAAGGACGCAGTGGAATGCTCCTTCCGATCCCTTGAATTCATCAATGCAACTTTTGTCGCCGAGGGAAACAGAATTTCGGTGCCAAAACTGTCGAGAAATACTAGAATGGGTGTCAAGTTGACTGTAGGAAGGGGAGCTCGAGCGAGAAGAGGTTTAGGGAGATATCTGTAAGGAATAGTCAGGGCTCTAAAGCCAGTACACCACAAGGCTCGATATGGTTTAGGGTTCCAGTCGAACATGCGTTAAAGAAGAAAGTAGTGGAAGAAAGATCAGGAAAGAAGGATCGCAAGAACATTAGGTCGAGTACTAGAATGGGAGCCCATGGAATTCCCTCATTTGTCAAGAACATTTACGTCTGCGGGAATGATATACCCAGGGCAGTATAGTACACAAAGCATAATGTTAATGATCGAAGAGGGTTTTCAGAATATCAGTATAAATGTCATTGACAAAGGAACTGATTCGAGTAAAGACGTCTCAAAGATACGCCCTTGTCCCCCGGGTTTCATGTTGAACAATTGGACTGCCGAGGATCTTCTTGTAGTTTATAAGTCTTCAGAGTAATGCTCAAACGTTAACATTCTATTATGTCCTTAGATATAATAGAATTCTTTTGTAAGATTTTGAATTCGCTCTTTATCATTTAAATGAATATCAATGAAGATGCATTTTGTCATAATTTTTCGCATTATCACTAATTCCATAATCATTTCATAGCCTATCTTTACATTTGCCTCATGCCATACCATAACATTCAGTTTGTTGGTTTCAATACTTAGATGCCCCTCTATAGTTTCCTTTTCCATTCAAATTTCAGGTGCTCAGATATCAATTGCATGAACAAACCCGTTACGAGTCCTGAAATCGATTTTGAGAAGGCAGTTTGTTTAGGAGAATTCGAAGCCAAAGAAAATACTGAAGACTATGTCTCGTCTCCTGACTTGCTAAGAATGGTAGAACAAAGAGATAAACAGATTTTGCCTCATCAAGAATCTGTTGAAACAATAAACTTGGGAACTGAAGAAAGGAAGCAAGAAGTGAAGATTGGGACCTCTATTTCAGGGGGCACCAGGCATAATTTGATTGTTTTGCTCCGTGAGTACAAAGATGTATTCGCATGGTCATATCAGGACATGCCAGGGCTGGATGAAGATTTAGTGGTCCATAAACTCCCATTAAGGCCAGAATGCAAACCCATTCAACAAAAGCTAAGACGGATGAGACCTAAGATGTTGAAAATAAAAGAGGAAGTCAAGAAGCAATTTGATGCTGGCTTCTTACAAGCCTCCAAATATCCAAAGTGGGTGGCCAACATAGTTCCGGTACCAAAGAAAGACGGCAAAGTACGAATGTGCATGGATTATCGTGACCTGAATCGAGTAAGTCCCAAAGATAATTTTCCCTTACCACACATTGATACGTTTGTGGATAACACAGCAAAACATTCATTGTTTTCTTTCATGTATGGATTCTCGGGGTATAATCAGATCAAGATTGTAACACCCCGAACCCGAAACCGACACCAGAGTCGAACACGAGGTGTTAACTGACTTTAACCCCTTATAAAATTTATTTTCCAGACACTGCCCAATCTGTGTACTAGTCGTTTTAAAAATCATATCTTGAGTTTCGTAACTCAAAAATCAGTTTCGTAATTTTTCCCAGAAACTAGACTCATGTACCCATCTATGTATTTTTTTCTAGAATTTTTGGTCGGGCCAATTAGTACAGTTTATTAGTCAAAGTCTCCCATGTTGTAGGGGTCGACTACACTGACCTTTGTGCATTACGACTTGGATATCTCCCTGCACAGAGTTTCAATACTGATGCCGTTTGTTTCTATAGAAACTAGACTCAGAGAGGAATCTATACATATATGGTATGACTCCTAATTATCTCTGGTTAATTTATAATGAATTTCCAAAGTCGGAGCAGGGAATCCAGAAACCGTTCTGGCCCTGTCCCACAAAAATCTGTTTATCTCTTAATATACTGCCCATATGATCTTTTCGTTACTTCCTCATGAAAACAGACTCATCAAGCTTCGATTACATAATTTATTCATCAATTAATTCCACTCCTACTATTTTTAGTGATTTTTTCAATCTCATGACACTGCTGCTGCCAGCATCTGTTACGAAAGTAACTAGGTCCATTTCATGCCTACCCTTGATCCAACTCAATCGAACATTCGTGCCATTTTCGCATGGCTTAAAGTTTACATGCAAAAGTTCAAACACAACGTAATAGCTTATACATGCCAAAATGTTCTTCTAAGCCAACTAAGAAGAAAGTACCAAAACTTGCTATCCGGTGTGATGACTTCGATGACGGCCTGACCCCGCAAAAAATAGATGAGTCCAAGCAACCTATAATGGGTGACAAGGAAACACCGAGTGAGTTTATAACTCAGTAAGTCATAAGCAATGCACTACCATCCATCAATAACATTATCACAAGAGGAAACAAAATGGAACGAGACAATTTACTCCATCTATACCGAACCATACCATAGTTCCTCCAACCTATCGATTCAGTTTCATATCAATTCATGCATTCACATTCCATATACTCATCAATAGGACATTGAAGCATTTTCATAAATCAATTTATTTTCGTTACAATCAAACGACTAAACGGCCTTTCACCCATCCTACGATAAATTTTATGTACATGACTTCAAGTATATTTGTCACATAGGTTCAAACTTACCGAGCTCAACACCAAGTATAAGCATAGCACCTATTAGCCATGTACTCAAGACACTTACCCGATCCGCTGTCCGCGATCGACTCAATAGTGTCGCACACATAGTGTCCATAATGATTCACGAATGTATATTGAGTCCGCACACTCAGTGCTATATAATCAACTCGCACACTTAGTGCTACGTAATCAAATCGCACACTTAGTGCTACATAGTCAAACTCGCACACTTAGTGCCGCATGGTCAATTCGCACACTTAGTGCATCATATTCATTTCGCACACTTAGTGCAACATAGTCAAATCGCACACTTAGTGCTGTACAATTTAATCCCGCGCACTTAGCGCCAATCTCATGGTCATAAATGGTTATACCCGCACGTTTAGTGCCGCATGGTCAATTCGCACACTTAGTGCATCATATTCATTTCGCACACTTAGTGCAACATAGTCAAATCGCACACTTAGTGCTGTACAATTTAATCCCGCGCACTTAGCGCCAATCTCATGGTCATAAATGGTTATACCCGCACGTTTAGTGCCGAGATCAACAACTCAGTACATCTTACCTCTTTTCTTTTCATTCAACAATTTCATCATCACATACGTACATGCATATATATATGTATATTTATTCATTCCATTCAGCATCAATACATAAACATTATGACCATTTGAAATAATACCAACTACATGCTTAATGACTTACCTTGTGTTGGGTAAGACGGTTCCAACTCGGCTACTCAGTGATCTTTTCTTTGCCTTTGCTTGATTCTCCTTCTTTAGCTCCTTGAGCTTAATCAATAATTCACTAGTTTAACCATCTTGTTAAACATTCATAATTCAATTACACATGCTTATGTATGTTTGTATATTCGGCAACCATCCTCACTAATTACCCATTTAGTCGATTACACACATAATTAAAGGTAACATCACGAATGGCATACTTATGTATATATATATATGTATATATATATACTTCGGAATGGGCATCACAATTAGATTTAACACCACCTTCATACTCAATTAGATGGCCGAATGCATGTGTATATGCACAATGTCAACTATAACATCATGTAAATCCACATATACTACATTTCTTATGTTCCACATCTTAATGCCCATTATACATAATCAAATTTAACATCATCTATATATTTACTCATATGGCCGAATATACATACCCCCATATAATATCATTTTCATTCCATTTAACACTTAATTTCCACCACATAAACACTTGGCCGATTTTGCTAGCACACAAGCCTATGACCGAATGTCCTTGACCTCTAGTCACCTAGATTTTTATTCTTTAAGCCTCATCCAACTCATATTTTTCATTGACAACCTCCTTAACTTCAATTTATTCACATCTTTAATCATGCTACATTCGACCATTATTTAACAATAATTCATGCATCCTTTTTATTAAACACTCAAAATCAACCATCTTCATACCTCATCACCAAAGACATCAAAATACCAACCAAGAATGTAACATTCATGGCCGAATATCATCTCCATCAATTAACAAAATTTGAACCATGGCTAGGTAGATTTTCACTTACAACTTAAAATATACATGCATCTCAAAGAATAATATCAAACATACCTTAGTCTAGCAAACCACCATAGCCGATTTTCTCAAGCTTTTCCCCTTCCTTTCTTTCCTCTATTCGGCCAAGGATGTTCAAGAATGAACACTTTTTTTTTGTTTTCTTTCTTCAATTCACGGCAACAAGGGGGTATGGATGAGACCATGTTATTTTTTTTTCATCACCCTTCCTTTCATTATTTAATCACCATGCTCATTATTTTATTTTTCTTAACATACATCACTAGCATAACATGTTGGAGACATGTTTCCACCCATAGCATGGCCGGCCACTACATATTAGGGAGGGGGAATTTGACATGCAAGTCCCCTTTTTCTTTCACATGCACTAATAGGTCCTCATGCATTGACCTATCACATTTTAAAATTTTCTCATATAAGTCCTATTGACTAAATTCACATGCAAACGACTAAATCGAAGCTTGAAATTTTCACACATTCATGATTACATATTCTAGACAATAAACATCACATTCAAACCTTTCGGTGACTAGGTTTATCGGTCCCGAAACCACTTCCCGACTAGGGTCAATTTTGGGCTGTCACAACTCTCCCTCACTTAAGAAATTTTCGTCCTCGAAAATCTTACCGGTAAATAGGTTTGGATATCGTTCTTTCATCGAGCTCTCGGGTTCCCAGGTTGCTTCCTCGATCCCGTGTTTGAGCCACAACACCTTAACCAACGGAACCCTTTTATTTCGCAACTCTTTCACTTCACGAGCTAGGATACGAATCGGTTCTTCTTCATAGCTCAAGTCAGACTGAATTTCAACTTCTGAGGGATTAATCACATGTGACGGATCGGATCTATAACGTCGAAGCATTGAAACATGGAAGACATTGTGCATCCTTTCAAGTTCAGGGGGCAAAATCAATCTATATGCAACCGGCCCCACTCGTTCGGAAATTTCGTACGGCCCAATGAATCTCGGGCTCAACTTGCCTTTACGGCCAAATCTGAGTACCTTCTTCCAAGGTGACACTTTAAGAAACACTTTATCTCCCACCTGATATTCAATGTCCTTTCATTTTAAATCCGCATACGATTTTTGACGATCTGTGGCTACCTTCAGACTTTCGCGGATTGCCTTTACTTTTTGTTCGGCATCTTTAATCAAATCAACTCCGAAAATTTTACTTTCACCAAGCTCGGTCCAAAACAATGGCGTACGGCATTTACGACCGTACAAAGCCTCATAAGGTGCCATCTTAATACTTGATTGAAAACTATTGTTGTAAGCGAATTCAATCAAAGGTAAATACCGTTCCCATGAACTACTGAAATCGAGGATGCAACATCTCAACATATCCTCAAGTATCTGAATTATCCGCTCGGATTGACCATCGGTTTGGGGGTGAAAAGCGGTGCTAAAATGCAGCTTGGTACCCAAAGCTTCTTGCAATTTCTTCCAAAATCGTGAGGTGAATCTCGGATCTCTATCCGACACGATAGAAATAGGTACTCCATGTAATCTCACAATCTGAGAGACATACAATTCGGCTAGTTTATCCAATGAAAGATCCGTACGCACGGGGATAAAGTGAGCCGACTTAGTCAGCCTATCAACAACAACCCAAATCGCATCCTTCTTACTTGCGGACAATGGCAGTCCGGACACAAAGTCCATTGTGACTCGGTCCCATTTCCACTCGGGTATCATGATCGGCTGAAGTAACCCTGAAGGCACTTGATGTTCCGCTTTCACTTGTTGACATATTAAACATCTCGAAACAAATTCGGAGATGTCTCGTTTCATACCATGCCACCAAAATCGACGTTTCAAGTCGTTGTACATTTTCGTGCTCCCCGGGTGAATTGACATTCGGCTACAATGGGCTTCATTCAGAATCATCGGAATAAGTTCCGAATTCCTTGGAACACACAAACGACTTCTAAACCTCAAACAACCATCATCATCAATCTGAAACTCCGATTCCTTGTTCGAAACACACTCAGCTCGTTTTGCAACCAATTCATCATCGACTTTCTGAGCTTCACGAATTTGATGAGTCAATAATGGTTTGGCTTTTAATTCAGCTACTAACACATTGTCAGGTAGAACAGACAAGTGTACATTCATTGCTCGCAAAGCAAACAGTGATTTCCGGCTTAAGGCGTCCGCAACCACATTAGCCTTTCCCGGGTGGTAATCAATGACAAGCTCGTAATCTTTCAACAACTCAAGCCAACGTCTTTGTCGCAGATTCAAGTCTCGTTGAGTCATCAAATATTTGAGACTTTTGTGATCCGAAAACACATGGCACTTCTCACCAAACAAATACTGTCGCCATATTTTCAATGCAAACACAATGGCGGCTAGTTCGAGATCATGGGTCGGATAATTTCTCTCGTGTGGCTTCAATTGTCTCGACGCATAGGCCACAACTCGACCTTCTTGCATCAATACGCAACCCAACCCAAGTAGGGATGCGTCACTATAAATGACAAACTCTTTACTCGATTCGGGTTGCACCAAAATTGGAGCTTCAGTCAAATGAGTTTTCAGTTGATCGAAGCTTTTCTGACATTTCTCCGTCCATTCGAACTTAACATCCTTTTGAAGTAGCTTCGTCATTGGTGTGGCTATCATCGAGAAACCTTTGACAAATCGTCGGTAATAACCGGCGAGCCCTAGAAAGCTCCGGACTTCGGTAACATTTCTCGGAGGCTTCCAGTTAAGTATGGCTAAAATTTTGCTCGGGTCAACTCGAATACCCGATGCGGATACCACATGACCCAAGAAGCTAACCTCTCTTAACCAGAACTCACACTTACTGAACTTAGCATATAACTGCTTATCCCGCAAAATTTGCAACACTAGCCTCAGATGCTCAGCATGTTCGGTCTCATCTCTTGAATAGACCAAGATGTCATCAATAAACACAACTACGAACCGATCTAAATACGGCCCTGAAGATCCGATTCATCAAATCCATAAACACCGCAGGGGCATTAGTGAGCCCAAACGGCATCACTAAGAACTCGTAGTGATCGTACCTCGTTCTGAAAGCAGTTTTGGGTACGTCCGAATCTCGAATCCGCAACTGATAATAACCCGATCTCAAATCTATCTTTGAAAACACCGATGCTCCCTTTAATTGATCGAACAGATCATCAATACGCGGTAACGGATACTTATTCTTTATCGTCACTTTATTCAGTTGTCGATAGTCAATGCACAACCTCATGGTTCCGTCCTTCTTTTTCACGAACAATACTGGTGCACCCCAAGGTGAGAAACTCGGTCGAGCGAAACCTCTATCCGTCAATTCTTGCAACTGAGCTTTCAACTCTTTTAACTCGGTTAGTGCCATACGATACGGAGCGATCAAAATTGGCGTAGTTCCAGGTACAAGCTCAATACCAAACTCTACCTCCCGAACAGGTGGCAAACCCGGTAACTCTTCAGGAAAAACATCCGGGTATTCACAAACCACCGGCACAAATTCGGGTTTCTTTTCTAACTCTTTGTCATCAAGTACATACGCAAGGTATGCTTCGCACCCTTTTCTTACATATTTCTGGGCCAACATTGCCGATATTACAGCTGGCAATCCCCTTAAGTCCGTAGACTCAATTCGAATTATCTCGTTATTTGCGCACCTCAAATCAATAGTCTTGCTTTTGCAATTCACAACCGCATCATGCGCGGTCAACCAATCCAAACCAAGAATAACGTCAAATTCGTCAAACGGCAAAAGCATCAAATCGGCCGGAAGACAGGATTCTCGGATTTTTAGAGGGCATCTCTTACACACTTTATCAACTAGTACGCATTGACCCAAAGGGTTTGACACTCGAATTACGAACTTAGTAGACTCAACAGGTAGAGTCTTACTGGATGCTAAGGTTTCACATACATATGAATGAGTAGAGCCAGGGTCAATCAATGCAATCACATTAGTATCAAAGAGAGTGAAGGTACCAGTGATGACGTCGGGGGAGGATACCTCCTCTCGTGCGCGAATGGCATATGCTCTAGCAAGAGTTACCACCTTCGCGCACGTAAAAGGAAGTCAGAGGATTTTTAGGGAGATTAAACTACATCGCCCGATTTATCGCTCAACTTACCAACCAATGCGACCCAATCTTTCGAATCCTTCGAAAACATAATCCCGGAGAATGGAACGAGGAGTGCCAAGTGGCTTTTAACAAGATAAAACAGTATTTGTCTATCCTCCAGTGCTAGTACCACCAATGCCGGAAAGACCATTGATATTATATTTGACTGTGTTCGGGAATTCAATGGGTTGCGTACTGGGGCAACATGACGAGTCCGGAAAGAAAGAAAACTCAGCAAAAAGTCCACTGAATATGAGGCAAAGTATTCGTCCATAGAAAAATACTGTTGCGCTCTGGTTTGGGTAGCTCGGAGACTCAGGCAATATATGCTGTATCATACGACATGGCTAATTTCAAAGTTGGACCCAATAAAGTACATGATGGAATCACCTGCACTCTCAGGAAGAATGGTACGATGGCAGATCTTACTCTCAGAATATGATATCGTCTATGTGAGCCAAAAGTCGATAAAAGGAAGCGTAATAGCTGACTTCTTAGCAACTCGAACAACGGATGAATACGAGCCATTGAGATTTTATTTCCCAGATGAAGACTTGATTTGCCTTACAGAAAAAGATTGTGAGTCATCAAAAGAAAAGTCATGGAAGATGAGCTTTGATGGTGCATCAAATGCATTGGGGCATGGGATTAGAGCAGTCTTAGTATCACCAGAAGGAAACCATTATCCGTTCAGTGCCAGGTTGAATTTCTTCTGTACCAATAACATAGTGGAATATGAGGCCTATATCATGGGACTTCGTGCAGCAATTGAACGAAACATCCAAACTTTAGAGGTATACGGAGACTCAGCATTGGTGATTTATCAAATTCGTGGAGATTGGGAAGTGAGGGATTCAAAATTAGTCAAATACAGTGATCTCGTGGCGGGGTTGATTAAAGAATTCAAAGAAATAACTTTTAATTACTTCCCACGAGAAGAAAACCAGTTAGCTGATGCCCTGGCCACTTTGGCTTCAATGTTTAAAGCAAACAGAGAAACATAAATAATGCCTCTTCAAATGAGCATATATGAAGTCCCTGTACATTGTTTCAGCATTGAAAAAGAGCAGATGGACAGCCATGGTTTCATGATATCTTAGAATACATCAAGAATCAAAGGTATCCCGAGTAAGCAAATGAGAACGACAAAAGAACAATCAGAAGAATGGCAGCGGGATTCGTTCTTGATGGGGACATCCTGTACAAAAGAGGAATAGATTAGGTACTCTTGAGATGCGTAGATGCTGTTGAAGCCAGAAAAATACTTGAAGATGTCCATGAGGGAATTTGCGGGACACATGCCAATGGTTTCACTATGGCCAGGAATATTATGAGACTGGGTTATTACTGGTTGTTGATGGAAAGCGACTGCATTAATTTCACACGAAAATGCCACAAATGTAAAATTTATGGTGATAAAATTCATGTAGCCCATTTGCCCCTTCACGTCATGACTTCTCCGTGGCCTTTTTCTATGTGGGGCATGGATGTTATAGGGCTAATTTCCCCAAAAGCTTATAATGGACACCGATTCATTTTTATGGTTGTTGATTACTTCACAAAATGGATAGAAGCCGCATCGTTTGCCAATGTGACGAAGACTGCAGTTTGCAGGTTTTTGAAAAAGGAAATCATTTGTCGATATGGTTTGCCTGAAAGAATCATTTCAGATAACGCCTTGAATTTGAAAAACAAGATGATGAAAGAAGTGTGTGAGCGATTCCAAATAAAGCATCATAACTCCTCGCCCTATCGCCCAAAGATGAACGGAGCTGTTGAAGCAGCCAACAAGAATATTAAGAAGATTATTGGAAAAATGACCGAGACGTATAAAGACTGGCACGAGGAGTTACCATTTGCTTTGTATGCATATCGCACATCTGTAAGGACATCTACGGGAGCAACTCCTTTCTCTCTGGTCTATGGAATAGAAGCTGTGTTACCCATCGAAGTTGAGATCCCCTCATGACAGTCTTAATGGAGTCGAAATTTGAGGATGTAGAATGGGTTCGAGCTTGATATGACCAGTTAAACCTCATCGAAGAAAAACGTTTAAAGGCAATTTGTCACGCGTAGATGTACCAAAAGAGAATGATCGCTGCTCATGACAAAAAGGTACGGCCAAGAGAATTCCACGAAGGAGAACTCGTGTTGAGAAAGATTCTCCCAATACAGAAGGACTTACGAGGAAAATGGGCACCAAATTGGGAAGGACCATACGTCGTAAAGAAGGCATTCTCGGGCGGAGCTTTGATTCTCACTGAAATGGATGGGAATGAGTTACCTAATCCAGTGAATTCAGATGCTGTGAAGAAGTATAATGCCTAAAAAAAAGAAAAAAAGAAAAAGAGAGAGGGATCAAGGTGAAAACCCGAACAGGGCGCCTTGATTAACACAAAATATTAGGATGAAAACCCAAAAGGGCGTTCTAATGAAGCAAGCACTGGCTTAAAAAGCAAGGCGTTTTGAACAGTGGGTCAAACAGAGAGACTACAGTATTTGAAGCATTTCTGAGAACTCGAAATCTCTTACGCAAGAAAGCCATGCTCGAAAAGATTCTTGATTGAGGAACGTGTAAGAGTTCATGCGTTGAATATCTAGAGCATTTGTATTTGTTGAAATGCGATCCCCTTTCTCTTTATGACACTTTTTTTTACTATCATTGATTAACTTTCTTTGTTTGCTACATTTGAAATGAATAAATGTGAGGTATCCTTTTGTCCCTACCTAACCATTTTCATACATCTCATTATGTGGTTCATTTACATGATAAATAGTGAAATGACATACTCTAAACACAAGAAGTGCTAAGCATTACCCGGATAAGAATTTGATAAGTACAAGAGCCTCAAAGCAAGGACAAAGTTCAATCAGGGGAAAAAAGGTGATATTTGAGAAATGTCGATTACTCGTGAAGCTTGGAGATGCGTACGAGGTTTGAAGAGAAGGTCGAGATTCGAAGAAACGAATGCAGACCCTCAAAAATCGTGACGAAAAAGGACATAAACATGCCTAAGGCGCATAGCATAATCATGTAGGCATAAAGGCATTTAAGATAAACATGTGCATATCATGATGACATCATGCATGACATATACAGGTACTCCAGTAGAGTAAGAGGGTGTGACGATAGCTGTACTGAATCAAACGAAAAGACACCTGAATTCCACCAGATGACAGGATTTAGTATTTTGATGTTTTTTCTGTTTTCAAAATTCAAATCATATTCGGAGAAGTGAGTTGAGCCTCGGGGCACGCCGAGGTATTTTCAATTACTGTTTGTCAAAAAAAAAGTCGACTCATATTGCGAGAGGGGAGTTGAGCCTCAGGACACGCTGAGGTAATTTCAATTTATGTTTTTCAGTTTATATTTTGTAAAAATCAATTCATATTGCGAGAGGTGAGTTGAGCCTCAGGACACGCTGAGGTATTTTTAATTTCTGTTCTTAATGACTGTTTTTAAATCAACTCATATTGCGAGAGGTGAGTTGAGCCTCAGGACACGCTGAGGTATTTTCAATTTCTGTTTTTTCCAATCTATATGTTTCAAAAATCAACTCATATTGCGAGAGGTGAATTGAGCCTCAGGACACGTTGAGGTATTTTCGATTTCCGTTTTTCAATTTATGTTTTTCAAAAATCAATTCATATTACTAGAGGTGAGTTGAGCCTCGGGACACGCTGAGGTAATTTCAATTCCTTTTTTTTTTAAATTCAACTCATATTGCGAGAAATGAGTTGAGCCTCAAGACACATTGAGGTATTTTCAATTTCTGTCTTTCAAAAAAATCAACTCATATTGCGAGAGGTGAGTTAAGCCTTAGGTCACACGCTGAGGTATTTTCAATTTTTTGCTTTTTCAAAAGATCAACTCATAATTCGAGAGGTGAGTTGAACTTCGGGTCGCATCCGAGCTATTTTCAATTTTTTTTACAATAAAGAATGAAGATTGGACAATCGAACAAAATTTAGTGCTTTTAAGTCTTTGCACTATCCCTGTTTCACAGAGATGAGCAAAGAGGGGCAACTGTAAACACTAAATTTTTGTCCGACTAGAGTTTGTTGTTTAATTTTCAAAATTTTAAAAAAATAAAAATAAAAAAATTTTCAAAAAATAAAAATTGCATTTTTACCCCTAAACTTTTCCTAAATTTCATTTTGACCCTTAAACTTTCTTTAAATTTCACTTAGACCCCTAAACTTTCTTTAAATTACATTTTAACCCTAAATTTTGTAAAAATTACATTTAGCCCAGAAGTTTTGCTGCATTTGTGATTTGGTCCTTTAGACAGATTACATGATTTGGGGTACCCACTTCCCAGATTTTCAGGCTACAAACATGGGTGGCTGCTCCTTCTTCACCCACTACTTGCAAATAGCATAAAAACAAGCAAAATGGGAGAAATAAAAAAAAAACCACACAAAAAAGAGGAGGATTCTCCCATTTGAGAAAAAAGAGCAAAAAAAAATTCAGCAAAAAAATTTTCCAGCAAAAAAAACAACAAAAAGGGAACATTCAGCAATCTAAGCAAGAAAAAACTCCAATATCCGGCAAGCAACCAAGCAACCAAGGGTTAACCACCATTAACACCACAACCAAGCTCCCAAACCGAAACCCACTCTAAATACCCGAGCCAATCGATTATCAGCCACCCAAAAACCCAAACCTCAACTACCCGTAGCCTGATTTCATGTGATACATACGGTGGCTGCTGGTGACGCGTACGG
The DNA here is from genome assembly GCF_007990345.1 of Gossypium hirsutum. NCBI lineage: Eukaryota > Viridiplantae > Streptophyta > Magnoliopsida > Malvales > Malvaceae > Gossypium > Gossypium hirsutum. Next base: position 77,123,902 of record NC_053435.1, read on the forward strand.
TGGAAGGAGAGGGAGAATAGGTAGCTTGAAGTTTGGATTTTCTTTGTTTGCTGCTGGAACTTGTTTGTTTTGGGGGGGTTTAGTATTAAAAAAAAGAAATATTTTAGTTAATGTGTTGGTTTATGTAAGGTTTGATGGGTTAAATTTAGTTTGGGTTAATTAGTGGGTTGGGTGATATGTTAAGTTAGTGGGTTGGGTTGGTTGTGTTGGATTATTAAGTTAGTGGGCTGAGGTTGGTTTGTGTTGGGTTGAAGTAATTTAGATTTTGTATCTTTTATGTAGATTTTATTTGTAATTGGGCTTTACAGAAATTGGTCTAAAAAACTACAATAATAAAAAATATTAAATTTTAAAATGGTCGGGTCAACCTGACTCTATTTGCGGCAATCTGATCCGGTGAAGATCACCAACAAAGGCCCATTTCAACAGCCCGAGAAGAAAATAGATTAATTTCAATAATCCATAACATTGGGGCTTCAGTATATTCTTACCCTTTTTATTATTATTTACCTATTCCGAATTTAATATATATATTTTTATAACTATATTATGTACATATATATATTTTGTACATATCATTATTTTATATTATTGTTGTAAAAAAAATTTATGTATATATTTTTATGTACATTTCCTAATATTTTCTTTTATTGTAGATATTATTATTATTATTACATATATTTATTATATGCATATATATATGTATTTTTATGTACATATTATTCTTTTATATTATTATTACCAAATATATCATTTTTTCCTATTTTATTATTAGTACATAATTTGTTTTTATTTTTTTTGTAAATATCGTTATTATTGTTATTCTAATATTCTAGTATTCCATGTTAATATTTTTCATTAATGATATCTTTTTTTTGTATCGTTTATCTATTTTTAATTTCTCACTTTAGGAATATTTTTTTTGTCATGTTTTAATTAATTTCAAAAATAAGGCAATGTACCAATTTAACATTAAGCCATCGATTTCATCGCTATGTTGGGTGAAATTCATCGGCTCGTGTTAAAAACGGGACACCCTTTCTAAAAAATCGCAAACTAAAAATTCTCAATTTTCAATTGGATCACGAGTAAATGTTAGATTGAATTTGTACTTTTGAAAATCAAGACAACACAAGTTTAATAAGATACCAATTTTGGACGTCGCGAGGGTGCTAATACCTTCCTCGTGCGTAACCGACTCCCGAACCCTATTTTTTTCTCTGGCTTTAAACGTAGACCTAAACTCGGCCTTCTTTTTGTTTAAAAAATAAATTTTCTTTCAAAAAAGAGGATTTATTAGGTGTCTGATCACACCTAGGAAAAAGGATCGGTGGCGACTCCCTTTTTTAATAAAATCGAAAGTCGGTTTTTAAATTTCCAATAAATCGCCTCAATTAGTGACCAAAAGAAGAAATTTTTACGTCGCTACAGCAGCCTTGCGAGTGCACGAACACTCGTGAGCAGGAAATCGATAGGTTTTTTGAGGCCCATGGGCGATTCTATAGACTTGGGTTGTGAATAGGCCAAATGGGCCGAAATGGGCTAAATGGGCCCGAAGGGCTGTTGGGCCCATAATAGGCAAAATTGGATAAGCGATGCTATGTGATAGAAAATTTATATGTGAGCATGAATATAATGTGATTTGGGCAGGATGGGCCATATAAATGAGATTGGGCCTAATGGGCCATATGAATGTCAATTGGGCCTGATGGGCCATATGAACGTGAATTGGGCTGAATGGGCAATATAAGTGAGATTGGGCCTAGTGGGCCATATGCATGTATGTAGGGGTTTTGGGCTTAGTAAATGATGATTGCATAAAACTTAATTAAATTGTTGAGACAGTGGACAAGTCATAGGGTTAAGGTGAGGAAACGGGTATATGCATGTCTAGGATTGGATCTAGGGAGAGTTTGGTACTTAAGCGGTCTTAATGACTCACCTCTTCTTCTCTGGAATCCTACTTGGTGCATAGTATTCGTTCATCTTAGCTCACGGGATTTGTTAACGGGCCAAGGTAAGTGAAAATCATATTAAAGGGAAAATTACCGAAATGTCCCTAAGGGTGAAAATGACCAAAATACCCCTAGGTGTTGAATGTAAGTTTTTATGGATGTGACATACATATCTGCTGCATACACATGATATTCTGCTTAGGTTACATATGGGTTGGGAATTATGGAACGGAGGAAGTATATGAGGATCGCATGGTTGCTTGACAACCGTGGATCTACCAACGGCTTTTAAGCCCAATATGTGAATGAATGTAGTTCCGCAACCGGGCTACCATTGATGTGTCAGATGGGTGGGTCGATATTTATATCCCCATATGATGTGACGGGGGACGGAGCTAGTGTGTAGCGAATGGATTATCGGGATGGGATTGCATTGCATGTTTGATGTATGATGATTCTTGAATGCTTGTTTTTCGTCAAGGGTTGTACACACTGAGTTTTCAAAAACTCACCCCATTTTTTATTTTTTTTTCAGGTGATGCTCAGTAGAAGGTTCGATGTTTGAAGGAACTCTGGGTGGTCCGTTAGCAAGATAATTTGGACTTGTTTTCTTTCTAAAGCATATAAGTTTCTATGTTATTAAGTACTTTTCAAATCAGATTGTAATAGGGCTTCTATTTTATTATTATTTGGATTATTATTTTTATGTGATGTAATTATAAGTAGTTGAACATGTTTTCTTAAACTATAGTATGTGTTTTCTATGTTTCTGCAACTAAATTTTAAAAAGTAACATATTGTCATCAAATCCTATGTTTTGAACAAGTGATTGAAAAGAGTATTTTTTTTCTTAATTAGAATTTTCTTTTATTTTAAGAAGGGTTTTCAATGAAAACACGGCTTTCGCTAAAACACTTCAATGTGACACGCCGAATTCGGCCATAACTTCTGGGCCAGGTTTGGGGTGTTACAAGAATGGTCTTCAATGAAGGTGATTTATTTAGATTGTTAAGGTGATTTTTCATTTCCCAATGAAAAATCTTTGAAATGTTGTCTTATGAAAGGTCGATGGAATCTCTTAACACTTCAAGAATTAGGTTTAGGGTTAATACTGAATATAAACACTTCAAGCTCAATATTGGACCTATTAAAGTGATCTATCCACCTTCAATGAATGAAACTTGCAAACTTGTTGTGACTTTGCATGGTGAAGGTGCTCCCTCTCCATTAATTTGGTACAAATCTCGGTGGAGGCGAGAGACAAAGTCCAAGGTTAAAATTAAATATAGACACCTCGTGCTTAATACATGATTTGTTGAGAAGGGTCCATTGACTCTTTGCGAATAACATTTCAAAGACTTCATTTGAAGAGGTTGAAAATTTCTTCAACATAAATTTTTTTTTAGCTCTTCTAAGTGAAAAATTGATTCTTGAAAAATGTTCTTCAATGTTTTAATCAACATGATAAAGAAGGGAAAGTAAATTGTAAAACCCCTTCTTATTTTATGGACAAATTATGGGTGTTTGTACTTTATTCTTAGATTATTTATTACAATTGGCTAGATTTATTAGCCAAATGCTACCTTTTAGCCTTAGTGTATCAAACTTCAGTAGATACACTTGGCTAGTCCCTTTATTATAAAGATGGCAGGGGGTCTACTATCTATAAATTCTGGATCATTCGAGTCCAAATCCTTAAATCTACCTAAATATTTGAATCAATAAACTATTCGCAAATCCGACTTTTAATATCTAAATCCGAATCCAATTTAAATATCATTATCCGTCGAATATTCAAATCCAAATTAGCATTTCTCTTCTACCTGCCCATGGAGTTTTGAAAAATCCAAACATCTCAGAGATATATAGAGAGGTTGTACCACCCTTAACCCGTTTCTGTCGTCAGATTAGGGTAACGGACCATTACCGTACAATAGAGAACAATTAATATCATAACATTCAAATAGACAAAACATATCATAATCCACCCAATCTCATGCACTTTGTCCCTAAATCGAGCCCTTGAAGCCTTAAAAATAGTTTAGAAGCAATTCGGGACTCTAACAACCCGATTCTTTTTTAGTGGTGTTGGAAACAGTGGTTTCGAGTCCACCAAATCCGGTAAGTAAGATTGTAAATATTAAATAGACAAATATGGTTTTAAAAAGGTTTTTGAATTGGTAATTTATGTTTTATAATTATTTGTTAAGTTCGATTGGTAAGACTTAGGTCAAGTAGTTTTAGAAAGTGAGACATCGGACCTCGTTTCTATAAACTGAGTTGTAAATATTTTTATAAATATTTACAGAGTGTCATTAAGGTGTTATTAAAGTTTCGTTGAAAAATTTTAACATTTCAATAGTTAATTAATTAAAAGGACTAAATTGAAAAAAGTGCAAAACTTGCTAATTATAATATTTAAGTGATTAAATGACTTGATTAATAACCGAATGAGGACTTAAGAAAAAATTATACCTAAATTGATATAATGGGACGGCACGTTAAGGGAAAATAATAAAATAAAATGATGGAATGGCAAAATTTTAATTTACTTGACATTAAAATAAAACAAAATGGAATTTAAAAGTTTTCTATGCATTCTTCTTTTTCTATTTTTCAGCCGAAACTGCCATTGGAGAGAGCTTTAAGTTGGTTCTTCATTATTTTTGATTTCATATCAAGATCCTAGATACTCGTGAAAAAGGAAAAATAGTTGAATGGTCCCTGAACTTCTGCAATTACTACAATTCAGTCTAGGTAAGTTCGTATGGTTAAAATTTAACATTTGTATAAATTGATGATTGGTATTATGCATATATTGTATTATTCGAAACAAATTATTGTTTGAATTATAATATTGAGTTGGATATTCGGTTTGAATTGAACGCGAGATTTGAGTACATTCATAATTTGGTGTATGATGGTATTGGATGGAGATATCGGCATTATTCCCAAGTAAATCAGGGTTCAGCATTTGTTATGAACTCTCGTGTTTTACTTTCTGTTTGGCATAATTAGGTGGATCAACTCTTATGAGCTTCTGTTGGCGTATTCGGAAGGGAGCTTCTGTTGACGATGTACTCTTATTCGTAAGTCGTTCTTCGAATGGAAAAATCTTGGTAAGGTGATTTATTTAATGAATTTGAAAGACATGTTATTTATTTCTGTATGATTTGAATACGAATGTATTTATTGATTGAAGTTGTGAATGACAGGAAGTTGTCATGAATGATTTTTATTATTTGACTTATTATAGTTAGTTTGGTAATAATTTTGTTTAACTCATCGAACTCACTAAGCTTCATTAAGGTTATTTGTACTAGTTAATGTCATTGTAGATTTCTAGAAGGTTGGACAATTGGACCGGCACTTAAGTCACACTATCCAGCTTATCTCTGTAGGTTTTGAAACGTTCAATACGGTTTATATGGCACGTATAGGCTTTTGTAAGGTCTTGGTCAAAGTTTGGTTTTGATTGATGTGAATCGCGATAAGTTTTAAATTTATGATTGATCATACTTGAAAACTAACTATTATCACGATAAAGGCAAGTGCATCTATCAAACAGTAGTATAGTTTATAGCAAGACCGGGATGTCGAACCCACAAGAGCTAAAAGTACTAGAATTAACTCTCTTTTTATTATCTAGCCTAAAAAAATAAAGGGGTTTGTTTTATCTAAATTAGTTAACTAAACTAAGAATGCACAGGAAGAAATTTAGGGAAATACTTTTGGGAAAAACTGATTGATTTGGACAATACCCAAGGAAAAATCCACCTAGACTTCACTTTTTATTTGACTCTGAATCAGACGATTTATTCACTTGACTTGATCCGTAGAAATCCCTAAGTTATATTATTATCTCTCTTGAGACTAACAGCGTCTAACCTTAGGTTGATTAATTGAAATCTCTTTCTAATTAAAACCCCTAGTGTTGTATTAACTCGATCTATGGATTCCCTTATTAGGTTTCACCCTAATCTGGCAAAATTATGTCGCCCTATGCCTAGGGGTGCTGTAACACCCCTAACCTGAATCAGATCGCTGGATTAAGGTTAAGAGGTATTACCGAACTAAACATTTAATAATCTCATTCACATTGTAAATAAACATAAATAGAGATCGAGCTAAAATACATACTGATATTTAAGTTATACGCCCTTTTCGTATGGCCAGAATATTTACAATTTCAAAACATCGTTATCATCAGCCTAACCTATACATACCATATCGAGTCCAAAATATAACTGTACCCAAAAAGATCGATATTGTGATGAACTGCTGACGATCCCCGAGTCGGTGGCCAAAATCAATAATCTCGAACTTTCGAATTCATAATCTTACTCGAATCACCGGCGTTAAGCCTGCTAGGTTTAAAACCCGAATCCAGTCACCAACACAAAACCTACGAGAGTTTAAGCTCAGATATAATACCAGCACTAGGCCTGTGGGATTGAACCCGGATATAATACCAGCACGAAGCCTGCGAGATTTAACCCGGATATAATACCAGCACGAAGCCTGCAGGATTTAACCCGAATATATTTCTAGCATATAACCTGCGGGTCTTTAAGCCCGGATACACATCAAATATCATCAATATTTAATCATATATTAACACATCTCATTCAACATATCACATTAGTAGTCATTTGCTACATTCGGATATAAGCTCCATATGAACACCATCATTTACATTTCGGTTCAAAACTCATACATAAATATCACATATCAATTTCACCATTCAAACTTAACCCATAGTGACCATTCGACTATAAGTCATATACATAAATTATTTATCACACAACTTAATTCAAGTAGAACCAAAAGGTCACAATTCATCTAATATATACATATCAAGGCATCATCAATTATATACTAAAGGTGATTACTCAAAACTTACCTCGGATATACTTGAACGGTTGCGGAATGGCTACTCGATTACTTTCTCTTTTCCCCTATCCAACTTCGACCCTCTTTACTCTTGAGCTTATTTTAAAACAAATAGATTTATTTAATTACTTATCAAATAGGCAATTTAATTTAATACATGTATATCATATAATTAAGGTACAAATAACCTTAATAATTAACTATTAAACACCATATATATATTCCCTACTCATGCACAACCGAACACTTTACTAGGCATTATCAAGTTTATAATTATAAGCATGTCTACGTTAAGACCAATTATGGATTTAATAAATTCTACAAGTATGGTTATTTATATAATTTGATAAATAATCACACACATACAACCACATATATATATAACATGTTCAAGTATAATATTATAAATTAAATACATACACATCCAATTATCAAATTATATACAAGTGTCGAATTACAAATTAAAAGGAAAATAAAATTAAAGTATAAATTTTACTATGGTATAATCATATTAAAACAATTTATTTATTTATCAAATTCAGACACAAAAAAATAGATTTAGATATCAAAACTAAAAATTAGTTTATAACTATTTAAATCACTTAAACATCCAACACCCAATTTCTTTAACTAAGCACATTTTCGACAATGACAAGGCAATATAACAACCTTTAATCCAACTTATAATTTATGCATAACACATTCCAAGCATTCACTCCATTCCATCATTTAAAATACAAACATTACTCAAAAATATCCCTAGTTCAAATTCGACAATTACACAAATACACAAGCTGATTTTTTTTTCATCTAAACTACTTACCAGAACATTAAACTATCTCAAACATCATTCATTTGTAATTATTCATTAAACTTGAAGGCAACCATGTATCCTTTTCATTATCTACCATGGCCGAGAACTCAAATCCTCCCCAAAATCAAAATTTTAACATGGGTTAAATAAAGAACTTGGTAACTAACTTAAAATTAACTAAAATTTCAAGAACTAACATGAATTTCTTACCTTGATTCAAGCCTAAAATGACCGAATGGTGTTTTCTCCCCTTTTCTCTCTTAACATTTGGCTTAGAAGGAAATAAAAGATGAATTCCTTGTTTTCTTCACCCATTTTCTATTTTTAATATCCTTATTCTATATTATAAAGCCATATAATAGAAAAAATGCTAACATAAAATATATATATATTATATAATAAATAACAACATGGCCGGCCACTAACTAGAATGGATAATTTGACATGCAAGTCCATACTTTTATAACATGCATTAATAGACCATTACACATTAACCTATCACATTTAAAAAATGTCTCATATAAGTCCTATTTAATAAATTTCACATACAAATGACAAAAATCAAAGCATAAAACTTTCACACATGCATTTACACATATAATAAGCATAGAGTATAACGGTTAATTATTTTTGTGACTCGATTTTGTGGTCCCGAAACCACTTTCCTACTAGGGTCAAATTAGGGCTGTCACAACTCTCCCCCACATAAGAAATTTTCGTCCCCGAAAATCTTACCAGTGAATAAGTTAGGATATCGTTCTTTCATAGAGTCCTCAAGCTCCCAAGTAGCTTCTTCAACCCTATGTTTAAGCCGCAGTACCTTCACTAATGAGATTTTCTTATTTTGTAGTTCTTTTACTTCACGAGCCAAAATACAAACCGGTTCTTCTTCGTAACTCAAATCAGATCGAATCTCAACCTCTGATGAATTAATTACATGAGATGGATCGGATCTATAACATCGAAGCATCGAAACATGAAAAACATTGTGAATCTTTTCAAGTTCAGGGGGCAAAATCACTCTGTATGCTACCGGCCCAACTCGTTCGGGTATTTCATACGACCCGATGAACCTCAGACTCAATTTGCCCTTACGACCAAACCTAAGCACCTTTTTCCAAGGTGAAACTTTAAGAAATACTTTGTCTCCGATCTGATACTCAATGTCCTTTCATTTTAAATCCGCATGCGACTTCTGATGATCTGAAGCTGCTTTCAGACTTTCACGGATCACTTTTACTTTTTGTTCAGCATCTTTAATCAAATCAACCTCGAAGATTTTACTTTCACTGAGCTCGGTCCAAAACAACGGTGTACGGCATTTATGACCGTACAAAGCCTCGTAAGGTGCCATCTTAATGCTTGATTGAAAACTATTGTTGTAAGCGAATTCAATCAAAGGCAAATATCGTTCTCATGAACCACTAAATTCAAGGATGCAACATCTCAACATATCCTCGAGTATCTGAATTATCCACTGGGATTGACCATCGGTCTGGGGATGAAAAGCGGTGCTAAAATGCAACTTAGTACCCAATGCTTCTTGCAATTTCTTCCAAAATCGCGATGTGAATCTTGAATATCTGTCCGACACAATAGAAACACGTACCCCGTGTAATCTGACAGTCTGAGAGACATACAACTCGGCTAACTTATCAAGTGAGAAATCCGTACGTACGGGAATGAAATGAGCTGATTTAGTCAATCTATCCACAACAACCCATATTACATCTTTCTTGCTCGGTGACAAAGGTAACCCAGACACAAAATCCATTGTAACTCAATCCCACTTCCATTCGGGTATCATGATTGGCTGAAGTAATCCCGAAGGCACTTGATGTTCCGCTTTCACTTGTTGACATATCAAACACTTCTAGACAAAATTAGAAATGTCTCGTTTCATACCATGCCACCAATACTGACGTTTTAGATTGTTGTATATTTTCGTGCTACCAGGATAGACCGACATTCGGCTATTATGAGCTTCGCTCAAAATCATTGAAATTTGTTCCGAATTTCTTGGAACACACAATCGACTTCTGAACCTCAAACAATCATTGCCGTTAATTAGAAACTCTAAATCCACTTTCGAAACACATTCAGCTCGTTTAGCAACCAATTCATCATCGACTTTCTAAGTTTCACATATTTGATGAATTAATAACGGTTTGGCTTTTAAGTCAGCTACTAACACATTATCGGATGAAACGGACAAGTGTACATTCATCACTCGCAAAGCAAATAGTAACTTGCGACTTAAAGCATCGGCAACCACGTTCGCCTTTCTCGGGTGATAGTCAATGACAAGCTCATAATCTTTCAACAATTCAAGCCAACGTCTTTGTCTCAGATTTAAATCTCTTTGAGTCATCAAATATTTGAGGCTTTTGTGATCCGAATATACATGACACCTCTCTCCAAACAAGTAGTGTCGCCATATTTTCAAAGCAAATACAATGGCAGTTAATTCGAGATCATGGGTCGGATAGTTTTTCTCATGTGGCTTCAATTGCCTCGAAGCGTAAGCTACAACTCGACCTTCTTGCATCAATACACAACCCAGCCCATTTAAGGACGCATCATTGTAAATGACAAACTCTTTACCGGATTCAGGCTGCACTAACACTAGAGCTTCAGTCAAATAGGATTTCAGTTGGTCGAAACTTTTCTGACACTTTTCTGACCATTCGAACTTAACATCTTTCTGAAGTAGCTTCGTCATTGGTGTGGCTATCATCAAGAAACCCTTTACAAATCGTCTGTAGTAACTGGAAAGTCCCAAAAAGCTCCGAACTTCAGTAACATTTCTTGGAGGCTTCCAATCAAGTATGGCTGATATTTTACTCGGATCAACACGAACACCCGATGCGGATACCACATGCCCCAAAAAGCTAACTTCTCTCAACCAGAACTCACATTTACTGAACTTAGCATATAACTGCTTGTCCTGTAAAATCTACAACACTAATCTCAGGTGCTCGGCATGTTCGGTTTCGTCTCGCGAATAGATCAAAATGTCGTCTATAAACACAACTACAAACCGGTCCAAATACTGTCTGAAGATCCAATTCATCAAGTCCATAAATACCGCAGGGGCATTAGTGAGCCCAAACAGCATCACTAAGAACTCGTAGTGACCGTATCTCGTTCTAAAAGCAGTTTTAGGCACATCTGAGTCTCGAACTCGCAACTGATAATAACCCGATCTCAAATCTATCTTTGAAAACACTGAGGCTCCCTTCAGCTGATCAAACAAATCATCAATACGCGGTAACGGATATTTGTTTTTTATTGTCACTTTATTTAATTGACGATAGTCGATGCACATTCTCATGGTTCCGTCTTTCTTTTTCACAAACAATACTGGTGCACCCTAAGGTGAGAAACTCGGTCGAGCGAAACCTCTATCCGTCAACTCTTGCAACTGAGCTTTCAATTCCTTCAATTCAGTTGGTGTCATATGATACAGAGCTATCAAAATTGGTGTAGTCCCAGGTACAGGTTCAATGCCAAACTCCACCTCTCGAACAGGTGGTAATCCTGGTAATTCCTCAAGAAAAAACATCCGAATACTCACAAACCACTGGCACTGATTCAAGTTTCTTTTCTAACTCTTTACTATCAAGTACGTACACAAGATATGCTTCACACCCTTTTTTTACATATTTCTGAGCCAACTTCGAGGATATTACTACTGGTAACCCACTCAATTCAGTAGACTCAACTCGGATTATCTCATCATTAGCACATCTCGAATCAATAGTCTTTCTTTTGCAATTCACAACTGCTTCATGTACGGTCAACCAATCCATACTGAGAATAACATCAAATTCATCAAATGGTAAAAGCATCAAATCGGCCGAAAAACAGGAACCTCAGATTATTAGGGGACATTTCCTGCACACTTTGTCGACTAGCACATATCGACCCAAGGGATTCGACACTCGAATCACGAACGCAGTAGACTCAACAGGTAGAGTCTTACTGGATGCTAAAGTCTCACACACATATGAATGAGTAGAACCAGGGTCAATCAATGCAATCACATCAGTATCAAAGAGAGTGAAAGTACCGGTAATAACATCAGGCGAAGAAGCATTCTCGCGTGTGTGTATAGCATAAGCTCTAGCAGGAGTACGAGCCTCGGATCTGGTCGTAGCATCTCTAGATCCTCTCTGACCGCCGCTAGCATTTCTTGTATTTCTAGGTGGTCTACCTCGTGCTGTAATAGTACTCAGTTTTCCACTCTGATTCACATTCTGCTCAGACAATCTCGGGCAGTCTTTGATAAAGTGGTCAGCTGATCCACACTTATAACAGGAGCGGTCATGAAATCTACAACTCCCCGAATGCCATTTTCCACAAAACTTGCACTCAGTCCTATCCCGGCGATCATTTCCAACACTGGCAACTGAAGTGGCTCACGTACTCACAAGGGTTCTATCACAGTCTCGTCTGGAAAAGCCCGAAGTGTTCTTAGATTGGCCCGAATCATCTCCAAATTTCTTCGATGACTGCTGAAAGGGCTTTCCCGAAGATCTTTTATGGAACTCTCTAGCTCCAACTTCAGCTTTTCTTTTCTCTTTACTGAGCTCTTCGACTTTGTAAGCTCGCTCGACAAGTACTACAAACTCTCTGATTTCAAGGATGCCAACAAACAGTTTTATATCTTCGTTCAATCTATCTTCAAAATGTTTACACATAATAGCTTCTGAAGAAACATATTCTCGGGCATACCGGCTAAGTCTCACAAATTTTCGTTCATAATCAGTAACTGACATGGAACCCTGTTTAAGTTCAAGAAATTCCTTCCGTTTCTGATCGATAAATCTCTGGCTGATATACTTTTTCCGGAACTCAGTCTGCAAAAACTCCCAAGCCACTCACTCTCTAGGCACAACAGAAACCAATGTATTCCACCAATAGTAGGCAGAATCGCGTAGCAAAGATATATCACATTTTAGGCATTCATCGGGTGTGCAAGGTAGTTCATCGAACACTCGGATAGTATTGTCCAACCAAAATTCAGCTTGCTCAGCATCATCACTGTCTATAGCTTTAAATTCAGTAGCCGCTTGCTTTTGAATTCTGTCAACCAGTGGCTTATTGAACCTCATCTGATCAATTACCGGAGGTATCGTAAGTGCAGGGGGTGTATTATTCGGGAGTGGGGGTTGTGGAGCAGCCGTATTAGTTCGAATGTATTGGTTGAACCAATCATTCATCACATTATAAAAGGCTTGTCTAGCCTTATCATTTTGATTGCTCGCAATAGGTTGAGAGTCCACCGGCGCTGTCCCGTGCGCGAGAGCAGGCGCTACACTTTCAATATCATCAGCTACCGCTCGATCGGGATCGGGATCCATTATTATACGAAAACACAGTTTTAACTGTCAGAAATCATCACACTATCGTATTATCACATAATGGCATGTATGGCTAGACTCATATACGCTACATTAGTCCTAGAATCGACTAAACCGTTGCTCTGATACCAATTAAAATGTAACACCCCTAATCTGAATCAGATCACTGGATTAAGTTTAAGAGGTATTACCGAACTAAACATTTAATAATCTCATTCACATTGTAAATAAACATAAACAGAGATCGAGCTGAAATACATACTGATATTTAAGTTATACGCCCTTTTCGTATGGCCAGAATATTTACAATTTTAAAACATCGTTATCATCAGCCTAACCTATACATGCCATATCGAGTCCAAAATATAACTGTACCCAAAAAGATCGATAGTGTGATGAACTGCTGACGATCCCCGAGTCGGTGGCCAAAATCAATAATCTCAAACTTTTGAATTCATAATCTTACTCGAATCACTGGCATTAAAGCTGCTAGGTTTAAAACCCGAATCCAGTCACCAGCACAAAACCTGCGGGACTTTAAGCTCAGATATAATACCAGCACTAGGCCTGCGGGATTTAACCCAGATATAATACCAGCACGAAACCTACGGGATTTAACCCGGATATAATACCAGCACGAAGCCTGCAGGATTTAACCCGGATATATTTCCAGCATATAGCCTGTGGGTCTTTAAGCCCGGATGCACATCAAATATCATCAATATTTAATCATATATTAACACATCTCATTCAACATATCACATTAGTAGTCATTTGCTACATTCGGATATAAGCTCCATATGAACACCATCATTTACATTTCAGTTCATCATACATAAATATCAAATATCAATTTCACCATTCAAACTTAACCCATAGTGACCATTCGACTATAAGTCATATACATAAATTATTTATCACACAACTTAATTCAAGTAGAACCAAAAGGTCACAATTCATCTAATATATACATATCAAAGCATTATCAATTATATGCTAAAGGTGATTACTCAAAACTTACCTCGGATATACTTGAACGGTTGCGGAATGACTACTCGATTACTTTCTCTTTTCCCCTATCCAACTTCGACCGTCTTTGCTCTTGAGCTTATTTTAAAACAAATAGATTTATTTAATTACTTATCAAATAGGCAATTTAATTTAATACATGTATATCATATAATTAAGGTACAAATAACCTTAATAATTAACTATTAAACACCATATATATATTCCTTACTCATGCCAAACACCTTACTAGGCATTATCAAGTTTATAATTATAAGCATGTCTACGTTAAGACCAATTATGGATTTGATAAATTCTACAAGTATGGTTATTTATATAATTTGATAAATAATCACACACATACAACCACATATATATATAACATGTTCAAGTATAATATTATAAATTAAATACATACACATCCCATTATCAAATTATATACAAGTGTCGAATTACAAATTAAAAGGAAAATAAAATTAAAGCATAAATTTTGCTATGGTATAATCATATTAAAACAATTTATTTATTTATCAAATTCAGACACAACAAAATAGATTTAGATATCAAAACTCAAAATTAGTTTATAACTATTTAAATCACTTAAACATCCAACACCCAATTTCTTTAACCAAGCACATTTTCGACAATGACAAGGCAATATAACAACCTTTAATCCAACTTATAATTTATGCATAACACATTCCAAGCATTCACTCCATTCCATCATTTAAAATACAAATATTACTCAAAAATATCCCTAGTTCAAATTCGGCAATTACACAAATACACAAGCTGATTTTTTTTTCATCTAAACTACTTACCAGAACATTAAACTATCTCAAACATCATTCAGTTGTAATTATTCATTAAACTTGAAGACAACCATGTATCCTTTTCATTATCTACCATGGCCGAGAACTCAAATCCTCCCTAAAATCAAAAATTTAACATGGGTTAATTATGGAGGTAGGCTTTTTTGGAGTTAGTGGGTTAAACCTAGGTGCCTTTATCATCTCAACATATCAAATCAAAGGTGTGGTCTTCACATGCATAATCTAGCAAGTTCTAGAATAACAAGTCAATATTGACGCACTCATAGCAATAATAAAAGTGAGCATGGAAGAAATAATATTTTCTTTAAAGGCTCAAGATCTCACAAAAATTATGGTTTTTTGATGTTTAACCTGTGGATTTCAATGCAAGATAATACCCAAACTTGGGGAAACAACCTAAAAACTTTTAATTCTCAAAAATCAACTTTATGCTTGATTCTCTAATTCCTTAAAGTTTAAACAATCAATGTATGAATGCTGATGTTTTAATCCAAGACAAATCAATAAAAATCATAGGTTAATCACAATTCGTTCTAATAATGATATGAGTGAGTCACGTGAGAGTAAGATAAAATTCAGGGATTTTTCTGATAAAGATATAAATAATCCCCCCACACTTAAGATGTACATTGTCCTCAATGTACAAATATATATAATAACGATATAAATATAATATCGAAAGAGAGGAAAAGAAGTGAAACTGCCCTGAGATTGTGGATGAAATCCTTGGATTAGCTAGAGCGAGAACTGAAGATAGAGATGAAGGAAAGGCATGATTCTGAGGGATAAATGAGAATACACTACTGTGAAGGAGAATTAAGGGAATAATTCGATGATTACCATAAAGATAGGTAGAGTTTAAAAATATAAAACATGAGTCTTCAAAAATAAATAGAAATAAAAGTAAAAATAAAAAATGAAACGAGTCTAAAAAGAGGCACGGCCGTGTCGCCCAATACTAGTCTCACATGATCGCGTCTAGCCCGTTTTTATCGCAAAAGTAGGAATCGCCACACGGCCTGAGGACACGCCTGTGTGTATAGGCCGTGTGGTCACATGGTCTTATCACACGACCGTGCGCGATGTGGTTCGCTTCTCCAATGCCGGTGTATATATGCACACGCCTGTGTTCTTTTGACAGTCTCGACCATGGGTGGTGACACGGGTATGTCGCACGCTCGTGTTATTTTGACAGGATTGCCCACGGCCATGTCACACGGCCGTGGCAATGTGTCGAATCCCGTGTTTTGGGAAAAAAATTTTCTCTATTTTCAGACGACCGTATCGTACGGCCGTGTTGCCGCCCGTGGTATGAACACGGCTTAAAGCACGCCCGTGGGATAGGCCGTGTTTGCCCCTGTCAAATGTCAAAATTTCCTCCAGTTAAATTATGAACAATTAAAGAACAATTAAACCCTATTTAGTGAGGTTAATGCTTTGGTTGCCTCCCAAGAAGTGCTTATTTAGAGTTTAAGCCCGACTCTACCTTGTGGGTATATTTAGGGAAGTTCGTGGAGCCGTAGCTCCTCTCTATCATCTTTGAAATTCTTACCGTTGTAGAGTTTGAGGCTGATAAACATCAAATTATACATATTTTTACCCCAAATACTTGGCATATTTATGGATATTTATCATTAGATTTGTGGATTTTGGTGCTCTTAATTCGGTTATTCCATGTTTTGTACTCAAGAGAGCACCAAGAGTCAAAAGGAGCCGAAAAAGGGACAAAACGGACCAAATCGAGAAGATGACAAAGCCTAAGGCTTGCCACACGGGCTGTTCACACGCATGTGTCTTTTGAGGGTATCGACCAAGGCTTTCATGATTCACACGGCCTGGCCATTGACCCACACGACCGTGTGCAATTTAACGGATCGAACACGGCTTGACAATCACGTCACACGGTCGTGGCACACGGGCGTGTCCCTTTTTCAAAGAGTTGTCTTGTACACGAAAAAGGATACTTAGGGAGGAAGAAAGCCAATCCAAAGCCTATATAAACACCCTAAGTATGACTTAGAAAGGGCAGCTCCCCTTCAGAACTTTTCTAGAGAACAAAACCACACATCGGGAATTACTTGAAGGAAGCCAGACGATCCATCCCAAAAGCCGAGGCTACTTCAAGACTAAATTTCTCTCTCAGAATTCCTTCAGGGGTTTTAGAGTTTTCTTTATGTTTTGTTATTTTCATACTTTTGAGATGTACTCTTATTTTATTATGAATTAAATCCCTTAGATATCTAAGGGGGTTGAAACTTATGATGGATCTTGTTATTATTATCTGAACTGTATGATAAATACTTGATTTGTTCTTAATTATGTGTCTTAATGATTGACTTAATATTCCGGGTATTAATACATGATTTGATGTGCTTATGCAGAGGAGCAAAAGTCCCTGTCTAAGAGTAGATTTGGCATAATTAAGCGGAATTGATCGAACGCCTAGAAATAGGATTACGAGATTTTACCAGATTAGGGTGAAACCTAATATGGGAGTCCATAGATCGATTTACTGCTTCCCTAGGGGTTTTAATTAAGAAAGAAATTTTGATTAATTCAACTGAGGGTTAGGTGTTATTATTCTCGAAAGAGATAATAATATAGGTTAGGGAGTCTCACGGATTAAGTCAAGTGAATAAATCGTCTGGTTCAGAGTCAGATAACAAGAGAAAATCTAGGTGGATTCCTCATTGGGTGACGTCTTTATCAATTACTTTTCTCCTAGTCTTTTTCTAATATTTCTCTTTGGTTTAGTTTAGTTAGTTAATTAGTTTAGTTAATTAGTTAATAAACAACCCCTCCTTATTTCTAGGTTAAATAATAAAAAGATAGTTATTACTAGTACTTTTGATTCCCTTGGGTACGATATCTCGGTCTTGCCATTACTATACTATTGTTCGATAGGTGCGCTTGCCTTTTCACCGTGATAATAGTTAGTCTAGGTTTGATCTTCATTATAAATATTTATTACTTGCTATGAATCACACGATCAAGTTTTTGGTGCCGTTGCCGGGGAACTAAAATATTAGGAACGCTAAATTTTTATTACTTTAGCCATTTATTTTTCTTGCAATTTAATTTTATTCAATTTTATTATTATTATCTATTAATTTACTTATTCTTTCTCTTGGCAGGTTTTTATAGTTTATGACTAGAAGAAACCCATCGGGGCATTACTTTTTGACGAAGAAATCGATCGTACAGTTCATAGAAATCAAAGAGAAATAAGGCGCAGCTTACGATACACGGAGAATGAGCAAGAAGACGATACTCAACCCCCAACCGAAGATATGGCTGAAAACCAAGGCAATCAGCTACCTCCTGCAATTGCGGCTAATCAAAATCTTGCTCCACGCACTATGTATGATTATGCTAAACCTTCTTTAACAGGAACTGAATCTAGCATAGTTAGACCTGCTGTAGCTGCAAATACTTTTGAACTAAAACCTAACACTATTCAGATGATACAGTAGTTTGTTCAGTTTGATGGTTTGCAGGATGAAGATCCCAACACTCACTTAGAAAATTTTCTGGAATTTTGTGATACATTTAAAATCAATGGCGTTTCTGATGATGCCATTCGTCTTCGGTTATTTTCTTTTTCATTGAGGAACAAAGCTAAACAGTGGTTCAAATCGTTACCACGAGGATCAATTACTACTTGGGAACAAATGACCGAAATTTTTTTACTAAAATACTTTCCGCCAGCTAAAACGACTAAGTTACGTAATGATATTTCTTCTTTTGTGCAGATAGATTGAGAAACACTTTACGATGCATTGGAGAGATACAATGACTTACAGAAAAGGTGCCCTCACTATGGGTTACCGCTTTGGTTGCAAGTACAAATATTTCAAAATGGTCTGAATCCCTCGACTCGGCAAATGGTTGACACAGCTGCTGGCGGAACCATCAATAATAAAACACCGGAAGATGCCTATGAGTTTATAGAGGAGATGTCACTGAATAACTATCAGTGGCAAGTTATGAGGACAAAGGCAATGAAAATAGCCGACGTTTATAACGTCGACTCAGTTACTATGCTGTCAAATCAGGTAGAACTTCTCAATAAAAAGATTAATGGTTTTCTTAGTTCTACACAGGTACATTCAGTAATGAGGTGTGACTCAAGCGGAGGAGGTGTGCATACAGAATTCAATCCTTCAATCCCACAACCGAAGAGGAACAAGTCAACTATATGGGTAGTAATAACTTTAGATCTCAAAATAACCCATACAGTAATACTTATAATGCAGGTTGGAGGAACCACCCAAATTTCTCTTGGGGTGGTCAAGGAAATCAAATGCCACAAAATCCTCAGGGTTTTCAACAGCCACCTTATCAACAAAAGAAGAAACTAAACCTTGAGGAGATGCTCTCAAAATTCATATCAATGTCAAAAACCCGTTTCCAAAATACCGAGACAGCATTTAAAAATCAACAAGCATCGATCCAAGGACTCGAAACTCAGATAGGCCAGCTTTCCAAACTGATCTCTGAACGACCACAAGCTAGTTTGCCAAGTAATACCTAACCTAACCCAAGGGAACAACTCAATGCAATTAATACTCAAGATGATGAAGGAGTTGTTGAGCCCGAACCAGAACTGATGCAAGAAACGGAGGTAAGCAAAGGGAGAGATCAGTTAGGTCAAAGTACAAACAAACCGGTGACTGTCGAATATAAACCTCGTGTCCCGTACCCTAACGCGACAAGGAAAGACCGCTCAGATGAACAATTTGGTAAATTCCTTAAACTTTTGAAAAAATTACATATTAACTTACCATTTATTGAAGCTTTGTCGCAGATGCCAAATGCAATGAAATTTTAAAAGAGCGTTTAGTAAATAAGCGAAAGTTAGACGAAGCATCGCATGTGGAGCTAAATGCAGCCTGCTCAGCTATTCTACGAAATAAGCTACCCCACAAATTGAAAGATCTAGGGAGTTTTACAATTCTTTGTTTAATTGGTAGTTTAGATATAAGTCATGCATTAGCTGATTTAGGAGCTAGTATTAACGTTATGCCTTACAAAATGTTTAAGCAACAAGGTCTTGGAAAACCTAAACAAACTAGGATGAGCATTCAATTGGCAGATAAAACTATAAGATTCCCTAGGGGTATTATTGAAGATGTACTCGTGAAAGTAGGTAAGTTCATATTTCCCGTTGATTTCGTTGTTCTAGACATAGAGGAGGATAACAACACCCCTTTGATTTTAGGGAGGCCTTTTTTAGTAACTGCTAAAACAATTATTGATGTTGGTGCAGGTGAGGTTAAACTTTGTGTAGGAGACGAAACGATCACCCTTTAAGCTCGTAATTCTGGCATCCCATTGAACAATGAAGGTAATAGTCCATACCAATCTACTCAAACGGACAATATGACTTTGCAGAAATTAAGCTTCAAAGAAGTTCACGAGCCATGTTCCAAAAATGATAGAGGACACATTCATGAAGAACGAAGGCTACGGATAGAGGATCTAGACGAATGGAGAGCACACAAACCAAGAACACATGATAAGCCTAAACTACACCAAAACAAGCCCGATACCTCTCCTCATCAACTTAAGGTTGGCGATAAAGTCTTACTAGATGCCGTAGATCCCCACATTGTCACTACCACACCGAATGAGGAAATCCCTCTTACGGTACTCAGTATTTTTCCATTCGGTACGGTAGAGGTGAGCACCCAAAGTTTGTCACTTTTAAGGTAAACAACACCCGATTAAAACCCTATTTTGATGAGGTTGATAGCAGGAATGAGGAGTTTCAACTCCTCAAACCACCCTGACCATTCACTAGGGAGGTAAGTCGAGCTTAGACTATAAATAAGCGTTTCTCGGAAGGCAACCCAAGCACTAACATATTCTAATTTTTTTTTTAATTTCTAACACTTTAAATCATTAACTTTATCTTTGAATTACAAAGTTTTTTAGCCCACACGGCCAGGTACACGGGCGTGCCTAAAGCTGTGGCCAAACAGGGGAAGAGACATGACCGTACGATACGGTCGTGTGGAAACAGGACATGATTTCCCCAAAAAATGGGATGCAATAAATCCCCACGGTCGTGGGACATGGCCGTGGTTGAACTTGATAGGTGAACATGGGCGTGGGAATAGAAAAACATGGGCGTGCCAGGGGCAAGGCTCAATTCTGTTTCTTCAACACGGGCGCGAGACACACCCGTGCCGATTAGCCGTGGACAATAATACACGGGGGTGGTACCCTAACACACGGGCGTGGGAGAAGCGAACAAGGCTAGGCATGACCGTGCGATATGGTCGTGTGCCACACACGCCCTAGACACACAGGCGTGGGATAGTAGCCGGGCACGACCTAAATTGAAAAATTTGAAAACCACGGGCTCACCTTCAGAGTACACGGGTGTGGCATTAGGCCGTGTGCACCTCCCCTATATAACCAAATCACTGTTCATTTTTTCTTCCTTTCAGAACCTTAGCCGAAATCTCCCCTTCCCCACTCCCTAATCCCTTTTCCAGCCACCATTCCCAAGATTCTCACTTTCCCAACCCCCAAACCACCCTCAAATCCACTCCCCCTGCATCAATCCTCACTTTCCCCTCTCTTTTCCCTCTATTTTTCCTCCACATCTCCATTCCAGCGCCACCACCTGAGGACCCCACTGACGAGGATCATTGAATCCTCCTATCTTTTTATTTTTATTTTTCTTTTTATTTTCATTTCAATTTTATTATTTTCTTTTGAAAGACCTATCTATATTAGTAAATTTTAATAAGCTCTTCATGATTCTACAGACTTCCAAGCAAAGCTGCTAGGAATATTGTACGAAATGAAGAAACAAGTAGGGAACAATACCCAACGAGTACCATGTTCAACGACTAAATTTTTTCATCTAGACAAGAACAGTGGCAGCTACTACTTTCCCCAAGCACTCCAGCCTCAGAATCAAGCTCCGCATCCATATAATAGGGAGTTTCACCTCCTTCCCTCTTATGATTTTCTTTATTTTGAATAGTCTATCTTTGTACATTGTGGGCAATGTACATCTTAAATGTGGGGGGTGAACATGAACATGATGCCTTTTTGCATTATTCTCAAATCCCTGAATTTGGTCTTGTGCTTAAGTGATTTTCTCATAATATTGATCGAATGAATTCTAAGTAATCTATAATTATTGTTGATATGCCATGAATTAGACCATGAGAATTATGCATGATTATTTGATTATAGGAAATTAGAAAATCGAGCATGACAAGTTGATATTTTAAGAACTAAAATTTTTTAGATTATTTTCCTAAATTGAGGTATTATCTTGAAATCTTAATTATACAGGAATGACATCAAAAACCCAAATTTTTGGTGATATTTTTTAGCCTTTTTGAGCATATAGTTTTCTTTCTTGCTCACTTCTTTTGTGGTTTGAGTGTGTCAACATTGAATTGTTATCCTAGAACTTGCTTCGATTATACATGTCGAGATCACACGTATGATTTGTATACTGAGATGATAAAGACACTTAGGATTGAACCCACTTACTCCATAAAAAGCCTTCCCACATAACCAAACCCTTAGTGAACCCCCTTTGAGCCTACTAACCTTTTTTATTGATTAACCCTCATCATTAACCCCTTAACCCATTATTGTTGAAATCCTCTTACTTAATTTACCTTTTTTTATCGGGATTATTTTTAATATTGTTACCTCACTATGTTCACCATTTTTTGTTACTGAATCAGAAAGTATGATTTCTATATTGTATTAACTTGATTTGTTCTTTAAAAAAAAGGAAAAAAAACTCAGTATTATTATTGTAATTCTCAGCAAGCTAAAGTTGTCATGAGCTTATGTAATATAGTTCTAGATATTTGTTTGTGATTCAGTAATTAAGTTTTTGATAGTGGGGTAATATATTGAAATTATCTCGATTCTAACCTTTGTCTCTTCAGCTTGTATCCATACCCGTAACCTAAACCCCGTTACAACCATGCGAAGACCTTTTGATTTGTGTATCATATCATTTACAAGTGATGGAGATTTGATTTTCATGCAAGCCTATGGTAATAACTTCTTATGTTAGACAATTGAGTACTTAATCCTGAACCTTAAACACTTTGAGTGATTTGAGTGAATATTTAGTGAGGATGTCATCTCTTGTATATTTAGGACTAAAGTTAATTACTTAGAGGAAGGAGATTACCTATGATTTTATTATCAAAATATTCGATTTAGATTTTTTAAGGCTTTTAATGCCTCTATAGTTAAATCCTCACTGTATGATTTTCTATGGAATAACTTGTAACAATATCAGTAATGATTATGTGATTTAGAAGAATGAATTCTAGCAGTAAATGAGAGTTTTGCTTGAGGACAAGCAAATGCTTAAGTGTGGGGGTATTTGATAAACGCCAAATTATACATATTTTTACCCCAAATACTTAGCATATTTATGGATGTTTATCACTAGATTTGTGGATTTTGGTGCTCTTAATCCGGTTATTTCATGTTTTGTACTCAGGAGAGCACCAAGAGTCAAAAGGAGCCAAAAACAAGCCAAAAAAGGGACAAAACGGACCAAATCGAGAAGATGACATGGCTTAAACCTTGCCACACGGGCTGTTCACACGTCCGTATCTTTCCAGGGTGTCGACCAAGGCTTTCACGATTCACACAACCTGACCATTGACCTACACAGCCATGTGTAATTTAACAGATCAAACACAGCCTGGCAATCACGTCACACAGCCGTGGCATACGGGCGTGTCCCTTTTTTGAAGAGTTGTATTTTACTCGGAAAAGGATACTTAGGGAGGAAGAAAGCCAATCCAAAGCCTATATAAACACCCTAAGTATGACTTAGAAAGGGCGGCTCACCTCTAGAACTTTTCTAGAGAACAAAACCACACGTCGGGAATTACTTGAAGGAAGCCAGACTATCCATCTCAAAAGCCGGGCTACTACAAGACTGAAGATCTCTCTCAGAATTCCTTCAGGGGTTTTGGAGTTTTCTTTATGTTTTGTTATTTTCATACTTTTGAGATGTACTCTTATTTTATTATGAACTAAATCCCTTAGATACCTAAGGGGGTTGAAACCTATGATGGATCTTGTTATTATTATCTGAACTGTATGATAAATACTTGGTTTGTTCTTAATTATGTGTCTTAATGCTTGAGTTAATATTCCGGGTATTAATTCATGATTTGATGTGCTTATGTAGAGGAGCACAAGTCCCTGTCTAAGAGTAGATTTGGCATAATTAAGCGGAGTTGATCGAATGCCTAGAAATAGGGTTACGAGATTTTACCGAATTAGGGTGAAACCTAATATGAAAGTCCATAGATCGATTTACTGCTTCCCTAGGGGTTTTAATTAAGAAGGAAATTTCGATTAATTCAACTGAGGGTTAGGTGTTATTAGTCTTAAAAGAGATAATAATATAGGTTAGAGAGTCTCACGGATCAAGTCAAGTGAATAAATCATCTGGTTCAGAGTCAGATAACAAGAGAAAATCTAGATGGACTCCTCCTTGGGTGTCGTCTTTATCAATTACTTTTCTCCAAGTCTTTTTCCAATATTTCTCTGTGGTTTAGTTTAGTTAGTTAATTAGTTTAGTTAATTAGTTAATAAACAACCCCTCCTTATTTCTAGGTTAAATAATAAAAAGATAGTTATTACTAGTACTTTTGGTTCCCTTGGGTATGATATCTCGGTCTTCCCATTACTATACTATTTTTCGATAAGTGTGCTTGCCTTTCCGTCGTGATAATAGTTAGTCTAGATTTGATCTTTATTATAGATATTTATTACATGTTACGAATCACACGAGCAGAGGCGATGTCCATTTACCTTTAAAGTGCCTTGTGATGGGTGACTTACCTCTACTGTGCGATATGGAAAGACAGTTCGGAATACGAAAGGACCTAACCATCATGATTTAAGCTTCCCAGGGAACAATTTTAGCCTCGAGTTATACAACAGGACAAGATCTTCAACTTCAAATTGCTGGCGTTGTCTTAAACGAGCGCCGTGGCGGTGCTTCATTGCTTCCTTGTATAGGCATAAATTTTCATATGCATTGGTTTGCCACTCATCTAACTCGTTCAATGCATCAACCTGTTTTCACCTGCAAGTTTGGGATCAAGGTTTAGAAGTCTTATAGCCCAGAATGCCTTGTGTTCTAACTCAAATTGTAGATGAAAACTTTTTCCATAAACAAGTCTATAAGGTGATGTTCCTATGGGGGTCTTAAAAGCAGTTTTATATGCCAATAAAGCATCATCTATTTTCATCACCCAATCCTTCCTGTTTGATTCTACTGCCTTTTTTAGGATACGTTTAAGCTCTCTGTTTGCCACTTCGACTTGGCCACTAGTTTGAGGGTGGTAAGGGGTAGCTGTTCTGTGGTGAATTCCGTATTTCTTAAGGATCTTGTCAAATTGGGCGTTACAAAAATGAGTACCCCTATCACTGATGATTGCTCTAGGTGTTCCGAATCGAGAGAAAAGTTTCTTAAGGAAACGTACTACTACTCTAGCATCATTTATAGGTAAAGTTTGGGCTTCAACCCATTTGGACATATAATCGACAGCTACTAAGATGTATTTATTCCCAAATGAACTAGGGAATGGACCCATGAAGTTGATACCCCAAATGTCAAATATTTCACATGAAAGCATATATGTCTGAGGCATTTCATCATGTTTGGAGATATTACCTGTCCTTTGGCATTTGTCACAAGAAGTAACATACCTGTTAGCGTCTTTGAATAGAGTGGGCCAATAAAAACCTAATTCGAGTATTTTATGTACAGTCTTATTCCCACTGTAATGTCCTTCAGTCGGTCCTGAGTGGCAATGTCTCAAGATTTTTAATGCTTTTGTCCTTGTAACTCATCTCCTAATGACTTGGTCTGCACATATACGGAAAAGGAAAGGGTCTTCCCAAAAGTAGTTTTTCACATGAGAAAAGAATCGCTTCTTTTGATGATGTGTCAACCCTTTTGGGATAATGTTAGCAGCTAAAAAATTTGCAATGTCTGCAAACAAAGGTACCTCATAATCAAGTAGAGCAAAAAATTGTTCTTCAGGGAATGAATCATTTATTTCAACTTCATCTAGCTATTTGGTACTTGAATTTTCAAGCCTGGAAAGATGATCAGCCGTGAGATTTTCAGTTCCTTTCTTATCCTTAATCTCCAAGTCAAATTCTTGCAATAACAAAATCCATCAAATGAGTCAAGGTTTTCCATCAGTCTTAGTTAAAAGGTAGCGAAGAGCAGAATGGTCAGTATAAACGACAACTCTAGACAATAATAGATATGGCCTAAATTTATCGAATACAGAAACCACAACTAGCAGCTTTTTCTCCATGGTGGTGTAGTTTTCTTGTGTAGCTGTCAAAATTTTACTAGCATAATAGATAGGTTGAAAATGCTTATCTCTTCGCTGTCCCAAAACTGCACCTAATACAAAATCACTCACATCGCACATTAGTTCGAAAGGTGAATTCCAATCAGGTGCAATTATAATTGGAGCTTTAGTCAATTTATCCTTTAAGGTATTAAATGCTTCTAAACATTCTTGATAAAAATTAAAAGGCACATATTTTTCTAGTAATTTAGTCAAAGGCTTAGCTATTTTAGAAAAATCTTTAATAAATCTTCTATAAAACCTAGCATGTCCTAAAAAGCTTCTAATAGCCTTAACCGATTTAGGGGGAGGTAGTTTCTCAATGGCATCAATTTTAGTTTTATCAGCCTCAATCCCTTTACTAGAAATTTTATGTCCTAGCACAATACCTTCTTGAACCATAAAGTGACATTTTTCCCAGTTGCGCACAAGATTTGTTTTCTCGCATCTTATTAAGACTCGTTTTAAAATTTTAAGGCAAAGATGGAAAGAGTTACCGAAAATCGAGAAATCATCCTTAAGTACCTTCATGATGTCTTCTACGAGTTTATCAAAAATGGCCATCATGCAACGCTGAAAAGTAGTAGGAGCATTACATAATCCAAAAGGCATTTTACGATAAGAAAACGTACCATATGGGCATGTAAATGTCGTCTTTTCTTGATCTTCAAGAGGTATTAAGATTTGAAAATAGCCAGATAGTCCGTCTAAGAAGCAGTAGTACATGTGATATAGTAATCTTTCCAACATTTGGTCAATGAATGGAAGGGGGAGGTGATATTTTCTCGTGGCATCATTCAGCTTCCTATAGTCAAAGCAAACTCTCCAACCTGTGACTGTCCTTGTTGGGATTAATTCATTCTTCTCATTGGCTACAAAAATCATGTCTCCTTTCTTAGGAACAACCTACACTGGACTTACCCAAGAACTGTTAGAAATAGGATAAATAATTCCAGCATCTAGGAGTTTAATTACCTCAGCTTTAAGAACTTCCTTCATGTTGAGGTTTAGTCGTCTTTAGGCTTGCACACATGGCTTAATTCATCTTCCATTAAAATTTTGTGGGTGTAAGAAGAAGGGCTGATCCCTTTAAAGTCATAAATTTTCCAACCTATGGCCCTTTTATGCTCTCTTAATACTTGGAGTAATTCCTCTTTCTCCTTGGGTTGCAAGTTAGATGTAATAATTACCGGTAATGTAGAATTATCTCCAAGGGACACATATTCCAAGTGATTCGGTAATTGTTTAAGTTCCAGTTTGGGAGGTTCTTCAATAGAGGGCTTTTGCTTAAGTTTATTGTTTACCTTAATACCCTCATATTCTACTTGGGCAAGATACAGTTCCATCGTGTCCTTATGTACGATTTCCTGAAATGAATCTTGAGTAGCATGATCAATAGAGTCAATAAAATAATATGAGTCATCCTGTTCCCTAAAAATCTCATGGCATCATAAATTTTAAAAATAATCTCTTCGTCACCTATTTTAAGTACCAATTTACCATCACCCACATCAATAAAAGCCCTAGTAATTGCTAAAAATGGTCGACCTAAGATTAAAGGCATTTTAACATCCTCATCCATGTCAAGCACAACGAAATCAACAGGGAATATAAATTTCTCTATTTTTACAAGTACGTCCTCTATAATTCCCCTAGGATATTTAATAGATCTATCAGCTAATTGAATACTCATTCTAGTGGGTTTAGGTTCCCCAAGACCAAGTTGTTTAAACATTTTATATGGCATCAAATTAATGCTAGTGCCTAAATCAGCTAGTGCTTTATCAACATTCAAACTACCAATTAAGCAGGGAATAGTAAAACTTTCTAGATCTTTCAATTTGGTTGGCAGTTTATTTTGGAGTATAGCTGAGCACTCCTCATTATGTTCCACTGTAGATAGGTCTTCAAACTTCCTTTTCTTTGTTAGAAGCTCCTTTAAAAAATTTTCATATGTAGGCATCTGTGATATAGCTTCAACAAAAGCTAAGTTAATATGCAGTTGTTTAAAAAGTTCAAGAAATTTACCGAATTGTGCATCTATGCGGTCTTTCTTCAACTTTGCTGGATATTGGATTGGTGGTTTATATTCCTTTGGCATTGGATTGTGATTGTTTTCGGGTTTTACCTCCTCTTCTTTGTTTCTGTCAACTTTTATGGTGGCTTCTTTTCAGATTCAGCTAACACTTTCCCACTCCTTAGTGTAACTACTTTTACATGCTCTTTTGGTTTGGGTTCAGTGTTACTAGGTAAACTTCCTGGTGGTTTTTCTGATATTATCTTAACCAGCTACCCAATTTTATTCTCGAGTCCTTGGATCGACGCTTGCTGATTTTTAAGTGCAGTTTCAGTGTTCTGAAAATGGGTTTCCGCTACTAAAATAAATTCTAAAATCATCTCCTCAAGGTTCGACTTTTTCTCTTGCGGGTAAGGTTGTTGTTGGAAGCTTGGAGGGGGTGGTGGCCCTTGATTCCCTTGGCCTCCCTATGAGAAATTTGGGTAGTTCCTCTATCCTGCATTCTAAGTATTACTATAAGGATTATTTTGAGGTCGAGGATTATTACCCATATAATTTAATTTCTCGTTTTAGATGTTGTGGCTATAAGGTGGGTATTCTGAATTACTTGTTCCTCATCCACTTGCATTGCATTGCATTACTGGGTGAACCTGTGAAGAACCAAGTAAACCATCAATTTTTCTATTTAAAAGTTCTACCTAATTAGAGAGCATGGTGACCGAATCGACGTTAAAAGTGCCAGCTGCTTTCATTAGCTTTGTCCTCATGACTTGCCACTGATAATTATTTAGTGACATCTCTTCTATAAATTCATAAGCCTTATCAGGTGTCTTATTATTGATAGTCCCACCAGCAGCCGCATCAATCATCTGTCTAGTCGAAAACATTAGGCCATTGCGAAAAGTTTAAACTTGTATCTAGAGTGGTAACCCATGGTAAGGGCACCTTCTCAATATATCCATGTATCTCTCCTATGCATCATAGAGTAACTAAAGGCGAATGGCATCATCAGAAACACCATTGATCTTAAATGTGTCACAAAACTCTAGAAAGTTTGCCAAATGAGCATTTGGATCCTCGTCCTGCAAAGCATCAAACTAAAAAAATTGTTGTATCATTTGAATCGTGTTAGGTTTCAATTCAAAATTATTTGTAGCAACAACAGGTCTAACTATACTCGATTCGGTTACTGTTAAATTAGGTTTAGCATAATCATACATAGTACGAGGAACAAGATTCTGATTTATTGGATCTGCAGTAACCACAGGAGGAAGCTGATTATTTTGATTTTAGCCATCTCCTCGGTTGTATTATGGATATCTTCCTCTTGTCCTTCCTCTATGTTTCTTAGGTTTTGCCTTATTTCTCTTCAATTTTTGCGAGCTGCTTTCAATCTTACTGTCAAAAAGTAATGGTCCTGACGGATTTCTTTTAGTCATAAACTATAAAACCTGTCAGAAGAAAACAAAAGAAAATTTAGTAACAAAAACCAAAATAAAATTTAAATTGCAATAAAATAAATGGCTAAAGTAATAAAAATTAAGTGTTCCTAATATCTTAGTTCCCCGGCAACGGTGCCAAAAACTTGATTGATGTGAATGGTGATAAGTTTTAAATTTATGATTGATCGTTTTTGAAAACTAAATATTATCACGATGAAGGCAAGCGCACCTATTGAACAGTAGTATAGTGTATAGCAAGACCGGGATGTCGAACCCACAGGAACTAAAAGTACTAGTATTAACTCTCTTCTTATTATCTAGCCTTAAAAAATAAAAGGGGTTTGTTTTATCTAAATTAATTAACTAAACTAAGAATGCACAGGAAGAAATTTGGGCAAATACTTTTGGGAAAAACTGATTGATTTGGACAATACCTAAGGAAAAATCGACTTAGACTTCACTTGTTATTTGACTCTAAATCAAACGATTTATTCACTTGACTTGATCCGTAGAAATCCCTAAGTTATATTATTATCTCTCTCGAGACTAACAATGTCTAACCCTAGGTTGATTAATTGAAATCTCTTTCTAATTAAAACCCCTAGTGTTGCATTAACTCGATCTATGGATTCCCTTATTAGGTTTCACCCTAACCTGGCAAAATTATGTCGCCCTATGTCTAGAGGTGCAATCAACTCTGCTTAATTATGCTAGGTCTACTCTTAGACAGGGACTTTTTCTCTTCTGAATAAGCACATCAATACTTGAATCAATATCCTGGAATATTAAAGCAAGAATTAAGAATTCATAATTAAGAACAAGTCAAATATTTATCATATAATTCAGAAAATAATAACAAGATTCATCTTAGGTTTCATTCCCCTTAGGTATTTAGGGGATTTAGTTCATAAGTGTAAAAGAAAACATCTCAGAAGAATAACAAAACATAAAGAAAACTCAAAAACTCCTGAAGGAAATTGAAGGGAGATCTTCAGTCTTGAAGGGGGATCCGACTTCTGAGATGGATCAATCGGCTTTTTTCGAGTAATCCCTTGCCTCCTACTCCGTACGTGTCTTTCAGGTATCTCCTGGGGTGTTTATATAGACTTTAGAATGCTTCTAGACCCTCAAGAGTGGCCTTTTTTGAATAAGACTGACTTGGGCTCGACAGGGACATGCCCGAGTGACACACCCGTGTGAGGTTGCTTAGGCTGTGTTGCAATCTCTTAAATAGACACGGGCGTACGAACTACCCGTGTAAGGAAGTCCAGGCCGTGTTGATTTCCTACGTTGACCCATTTTCTTCGTTTTTGGCCCGTTTCTCGCTCTTTTTACTCTTCTATGCTCACCTAAGTATAAAACATGAAGTTGAAGGGTTAGGAGCATCAAATTTCACAAATCTAATGATAATTCATCCAAAAATGTGCTTAAGCATGGGATAAAATATATATAAATTATGACATATCATGTTTATGTAAATATTATGAAAAATATTTTGTTTATATAACCAACTTACATATTGGTATGAGAATAAGGTATAATTGTGATGTTAGTATGAGTGATATATGCACATATTTATTTGAATTGTAGTGAACATTACTAACTTTATTAGGTAAATTAATTAGGTAAGTTTGGATACCTGGTTGACATGTTTTTAAGTTGTCATTTGAGGTGCCTAAGGGCATATTGGTTGTATGTGGTGATCATACGAATACCTTGTTATGGCTTGTTGATGTGCTATTTGTTGAGTCTAGGTTGATGTCAATTTAGGTGAGAATTGTGGCTTGAAAAATGACCTATTTTTGTCCACATGGACAAAGATACAGGTGTGTGTCTCAGCCGTGTGTCACACACGGCCAAATGACACGGTCCTGCATCCCCTGTATTTTATTGATAATGCAAGTCAATATGCTTACACGGCCTAGCAAATGGGCATGTGACTTGGTCGTGTGACCCAAGTTAGAGAGTTACACGGGCACAGACACGACCGTGTGTCCCTATTTCGGATGCTCACACGACCTTAAACACTGGCATGTCTCCTGACTGTGTGAGTCACACGGCCGTATGACCCCTGTAGCTTTGAAACTTTTCTACGTTTTTAGAAAAATTCTCTAAGTTTCTAATTTAGTCCCGACTTATTACTAATGTGTATTTCGAGTCTTGAGGGCTCATATAAAGAACATTATATATGATTTTTGATTGGTTTTATTATGAATATTAATATGTATTGAAACGTTTGAAATTTCTGTCTAATTGATCCGTAAACCCTGATAATGCTTTGTAATTCTATTTTGGTGACTGATAGGGGTTAGAGGTATTACAATTAGTGGTATTAGAGCTACGGTTTAGTCGATTCTCAGATTGAACGTAGCTGTGAAATGTCTAGAATTACATGCCATATAAATTTGTGATAGTGTGATGTGCATGATCTGATCTAACCTTCTTTTTTTTATAGATTGTAAAGATGTCAAACCGATCTGATCGTGCTGACAATGATGAAGTTAATAGTAAAGTATCGACTTCTGAACATGGGATGAGTAGTAATGTCCCGATTCCTCTAGCTCAGTAGCATGAACTTAAAAATATGTTCTTTGGGTATATGAACCAGTGGTTCAGCGAGTTTAGGCTAGAAAAAAATCCGGCTCAACAACCTCCACCCCTATTTATAATGACTTGATAGTCACGGGTATTGAAAAGTGTATTTTCGAGTCTCCATTTTCGTAAATATTAAAAGTAATTAGGAATTGGTTAATTAGGTCTTAGTTAGGTGAATTTGCATGAATTAAGAGTAATTAAGCATAGAGACTAAATTGCATATAGTTTGGAAGTTGAATTATAGATTAAAGAAAATAAAAAGGGCTAACTAAACAATGTAACCTATTTTTAACAAGTGTATGGAGTTGGTGTTTACATGTGTAAAAATAATATACATATGTATAAAATACATATGAATAAAATAATAAATTATACTACTTAATACTTAAGAATATATATTATATAATATTATATTATTATAATAATGATAAAATAAATAAAAAAACAAACAAAAGAAAAAAATAGAAAAGGAAATAAAGTTAAAATGAAATAGAGAAGAAAAAGAAAGTTCAAAGCTTAATTGGTAGGTCAATTTAGTGCATTTTCTTATAATTTTTATGTTTTTGAAATCCTGGTATTAAATACTGCTTAACCTATGTCAAAATTTTTGAAAATATTGAGTTTTTAAATGTTGTCTATGTTGAATAATTAGAGTATAAGGGACTAAATTGATAGATTTTTAAGTTAAAAGTGAAAAAGGACTGAATTGTCGAATAAATTGTAAATTTTGAGTATTAGGGACTAAATTGTGAAAATTTTGAAATTTATGGATTTAAATGAAATTAGAGAGTTGAATTTAGTTTAAAGTAGAAATTGAATGAATCTTAAAAATATAGTATACTCTGTTAATTGAGTTAGCTAGCCTAGCTATTAGTCTTCTACTGTTAGTTTGTTACTCAATCAGTTAGGTTGTTAGCCATAGCAGTTACTATATTGTTCTATAAATAATAATCTCTATAATGTTCATGTGAAGGTAACAAGTTTAATACATATTTCTATACTCAGCAGTGCTTATTCATAGTTTACTGTAGTTGTTAACATGGTAACAGTCACCTAAAAGGTTCTGGAAACCTACCTCAATGACCACCGCTTGTAACGCCTCCATGCCCGAAACCGTCACCGGAGTCAAGCTTGAGGTGTTACTAAACTTATCTTACCTTTTAAACAACTCTAAACCACTTATTTTAATTTTCGGAATAAACTATTTTTCTGCATCATGGTTGCTTAAAAATTCATTTCTCGAGTTTCAAAACTCGAAATTAAGATCCGTAAATTTTTCCTAAAAATAGACTCATATATATATATATATATATATATATCTATTAATTTTTTTTCTAGAATTTTTGACTTAGCCAATTAGTACAATTTATTAGTTAAAGTTACCCCTGTTTCAGAATTCGACTGCACTGACCTCTACTTACTACGAACCACTTTTCTCCCTGTACAACATTCATATGACTATACCGTTTGTTTCTATTAAAACTAGATTCTAACCATATAAAGTAAACCACCTAATTATTTTTGTAAATTTATGGTGGATTTCCAAAGTTGGAACAGGGGATCCAGAAATGGCTCTGGCCCTATTTCACTAAAACTCAGATATCTTATAAAATACAAAACCTTTACCTGTTTTGCTTATTCCATATGAAAATAGACACAATGAGCTTTAATTTCATATATTATTCACCATCAAACCATGTCTCTACAATTTTTTTGTGATTTTTCAAAGTCACGTTATTTCTGATACTTGAATCCGTTTTTAAGTTACTTTCACATTTTCATAGTTTTCATGTGATAGTTACTACTTAATCATACATACTATTAAACATGTATATCATCAGCCATTCTATTAGATAATCACTAGCAAGTATTTACACATCATTCATTGATCATATCATATCAAAAGAAACCAAGTTCCTATACATGCCATACACAAAACGAAACGTCTAACTATACCAATGTGATTTCTTCGATAGTGTGATCGGGTCTCCGACGTTTCCTTCGATCCCCGAGTGGCTTGATAAAAACTATAAGAAAAATAAAATAAAGAGAGTAAGCACTAGGCTTAGTAAGGTTACAAGCAAATAAATTACAACATTTAACATAATGAACAATTATACATAATGTCACCTCGCCTCATAAACTTTCTTTACTTCTCATTTTCTACCTTTTTCTTTACTCACTTACCTTCTTTCTTACCTGACCTTTCACTATTCATAAATATAATCTACCTTCCCTTTTGCTAATAATTCACTATAATTTAACGTGTACAATGACCCGTTGAACCACTCGGAATACTAAGGATACTAGGGTTGTTCCTGTCTATCAATATCTTGCCAATGCCATGTCTTTGACATGGACTTACATGAATTATTCCTGTCTCCAATGCCATATATATATCTAATATGGGCTTACATGGCTCATTCCTGTCTCCAAAGGCATATATCTGATATGGACTTACATGGCTCATTCCTGTCAACCCCAATATCCTAACATTCCTAAGGTTCAAACGGGGCTTCCTAATGCTTTTTCTCTGTCACTTCGCCTTTAATTCGACTTTAAATATTCTCAAAAAATAAGTATATAAATGCTGGAAATTGACAATAATAATTTAAAATAAAAGAATATTGCATTTATTTACTGTAAACTTACCTCGATACAAAATGTGACTAAACTTTACAATTTAGTCCTTTACTTTTTCTTTTCCCCGATCTACTCCCGAATTTCGCTCTTCTTGATCTATAATAGAAAATTTAACTTACTTAATATTCACATTTATCAAAACAGTCCTTGACCCAAAATTTGGCAAAATTATATTTTTGCCCCTAAACTTTCACATATTTGCACTTTTTCCCCAAGGCTCGTAATTTAAATTTCATCCTATTTTATTATGTTTTATGACATGCTGATCATTTTTCCCTTCTATGACAACATGAAATTCACACTCTAACATGTACTTATGACTATTAGGTATTTTTACCGATTAAGCCCTTTTACTCGTTTTCACTTAAAACCGATAGCACAAGTTGTTTAACATAATTTAAAACCTCATATTATATCATAAAACATCAAAATAAACACTTTTCACCTATTGGTATTTTTCCAAATATGAATCCTAACTTAAATTATTGCTAGCATAAGCTTTATCGAGCTACCGGGACGCCGAAAACGTAAAGAACATTAAAAATGGGGCTTGGAATCACTTACTATGGAGCTTGAAAGCTTGAAAAAAACCGTAGCTATGGAGAACCCTTGAAATTTCGTGCTAATGAAGAAGATGATGAATTTTGTGTTATTTTTCCCTTTTTATTTCATTTAATATCCAAATGACCAAAATGCCCTTCCTTATTAAACTTTCAAAATTCCATCCATGTCCTATTTTGTCCATGAACTTAGAAATTGGCCAAATTGTTATTTAAACCCTCCTAATTAATATTCCAAAGCAATTTCATACTAAAAACTTCTAGAATGCAAGTTTTGTAAATTATTCGATTTAGTCCCTAATCTCAACTTAAGCACTTTATGCATAGAATTTCATCACGAAATTTTCACACAATCATGCAATCATATCATGAACCTCAAAATAATAATAAAATAAATTTTTCTACCTCGAATTTGTGGTTTCACAACTACTGTTCCGTTTAGGCCCTATTTCGGGATGTTACACCGCTGCCTCTACAGATTCAGCCGCCGTTGATCTTGGATGTCCAGTGTTTACTAGTCCTAGACTATTAAGTTGTGTAATGGGCCAAATCTGCCCGGGCCCAACAACCAAAAACCAAAATTAAAAAACAAATAAAAATTAAACCAAATTAAATGTCCACAAGTCCAAATTACAGAACCCAATTTCAAACCCAAACCCAAATTTTAAACCCAAAACTGAAATAATCCTAGCCCAATACTCAATGGCCCAACAACTAATAAAGCCCGATAGGCCCAATCCTTTGAAAGTTCTTGGGAACCCTAACCCTAGCCCCATTCGTTTGGCGCCGCAGCAGCCTCCAGCATCTTCCAGCACTACCATCACTCGTGCCTCCAAGTCGACACAACCATACCACCTCCGTACACCGCCATGTACCTGCAAGTAGACAAGCAGACAACAGCAAAATAGAGACAAAAAGGAGTAGATTTTTGTATTCTTTTTCTTTTTTCTTCATTTTTTTTTGCTTTCGGCTACAAAAAGCCAAAGCCAAAGAATGTAATCAAAGGAGGCACACTTCGCATATTGTAATAGAGAAAAAGGCTATCAAAATCAAGAGGTGATTTCCGATTTAGATCGCTGGGCATTTTTTTATCTATATATATATATATTTCTTTTTTCTTTCTCTTCGGCTTTATTCTTTAGTTCTTGTTGTTTTTTTTTATTTGAAGACACGAATAAAAAAGGCGAAGGGCTTACCTTTGCGAACACGCCATCGAAGTCCCTAGTTCCTCTGTCGAGATTGGAGTTATAGAGGGGATTTTGGGGCTAAAATTGGCGGTCCTTGAGAGGGATCCAAGCGGGGTTAACGAGCGAACATATCACCCTCCGTCGATCACCGTTTGGGGTGGTCAAATGGCGACTAGGGTCTTTTGAGGCTTGGTGCTAAAGAGGGGTGAAAATCGGCCAAATAAGAGAAGGTATGGGGGTATTAGGGTTTAGCTTTAATGGAGGCTTGAAGAAATGGCCGATTGCCTCTCAATCCCCTGCTATTGTGGATTAAAAATGAAACGGCGCCGTTTTAGGGGAAGGGACCCGCGCATTAACCTGTTCCAAGACTCGGATCCGCGCTTTTGCGTTTAAAATGGGTTATTTGTGCAGCAGGTCCTTCCTCTTTGCACTGCATTATGATTAGCTCCCATTCGCATCTGATTTGTTTTGATTTCTTTTGAATTTTTCCCAAAATTTGAGCTTTTTTGCATTTTAGCCCGTATCTCAACGCAGTGTTTTGGGATCGGGGAAATTATCAGCTTTGGTCCCTCTGAATTCGCGCATGTTGCGCATGGGTCCTTATTTTAATATTAGTAGTTTGTTTTATTTATATATTAGCCCTTTCATTCTAATTGCATTTTAATTAGATCCCTTTGATTTGTATAATTCATTTTTTTATTATTCGCTCTATTTTTTCTATAAATGTATACTTTTTTTTCTGAGTTTTTAAGATGATTTTGCCCTTTTGACATAAGATCTTTATTTCAATTTTTTTATCATGTTATTTTAAAATGTTTTTTTGTATAATATATCCTTTAAATGTTTTTATATACTATTAAATACATGTAGTTCATGATAAAGTTGGATTTTATTCTATATATCTTATTAATTCTATGATTACTTCACATATATTATTTCTTTCGAATCTATTTGCATATATATATATATATATATATCAAAACCTTATGTATATAAAACATATTTTATCATTTTTTTGTTTTTAAAAAACCTTTCATATTTTTTAATATTCTTTATTGTATGTGTAAGTTTATTTTGATATTTCATTTTAAAAAAACATTTTGCACATTTTTTGAATTATTTTTAATTTTCTTCATGTAATTTTATGTTTAAAAGATTCATATAATATTTTATCTTCATATATCAATATTCATATATACATATACATAATTTATATCGAATTACTTATTTAAATCCTCTCTTGAATATGTTCATATTTTTTTTTTACTTATATATATTCTTTATTTCTTTTAAATCCAATTTTGGTATTATATATATTTTGTTTGTTTCAAATGTTTTCCTATATTATTATTATCCTCTTGTATAAGCATTGTTTATATTAAGCTTTTTATTTCATGAACATTAATTATTGTGGGTGAACAAATCTTGCTTCAAATTATTTTTGTACAATCACTAGTTTCATATTACATAGTTAGTATTTCATATACATTCTTTTAAATACTTTTATACGGTTATACCCATATAATCTATTTATCTTAAAACTTTCTAACATGTATGCCATTGGTTTAAAATTTATGTTGACATCCATTACTATATTTATGTATATTATATATAATCGATAGATTTTGGGTTTAAATCGTTTTGTATAGTCTTCTTTCCAAAATTCTTCTTATAATACTATTTTTTGAAATTCATTTATATGTTAAAGTTTATATATTATTTACTCTATATTTTTATTGTTTGATGATCTAACTCAAATTTTTATGCGTATATACATATTCCTAGTTTCTATAAAATATTTCGAATCATAGCATATGCTAGCTTTTATGATATATTTATTTTATATCATGCTTTGTATATTATTGTGGCATGTTATTGTGTGCATTGACTTGGTTGTGTTGAATTGTTATATTACTATTTTTGTCATTGTATTATCATATCAATTATTTCCCATGCATGATCGTAATCAGGTTATATTTTTTAGGTTAGTTATACCTAATTATTAGTTTGTTAATTGATGGTATCTCATGTGTATATTATCCCATATCATTGTTTTCCACTTGGTTTACGAAATATGGTTTTATAAAATCTAAATTTTTATGATTAGTTTCATCTTATTTCGAGTTGAATTAACGCGCTTTAAGCTAGTTTTATAATCATTCATGTTTTCTAAAAACCCTTTAAAACTAAGGCAATGCTCGATGTTTAGAAATTCGAGGAATCGTGCCCTACTGTGCTGGGTTTCGATTTTACGTTGGACTCAATAATCGGGCATCCGTTTGTAATCTTCAACTTATAAACTTTTGGAAATAAAAAATTTATCGTGTTCTCGAGGGTTTAAAGGATTGTGTCCTATCATGCTGGATACAATGCTATATTCCCTCAAAATGAGAAGACTTTGACAACCAACTCGTGTTATTCAAATGTTAATAAAAAGAACCACATTTCAAAAATATTTTTAATTTTAGACATAAGGACAGTATTTAATTGATTTGGTACCAATTTTGGGCGTAGTAAGGGTGCTAATCCTTCCTCATGCGTAACCGACTCCCGAACCCATTTTCTCATATTTTTGTAAGACCAAAATCGTTGTTTTAATAAAAGGAAATATTTTATTAAAATAACCAAATTTCTAGGTGATCCAATCACACCTAAACAAAAAGATCGGTGGCGACTCCGTTTCCGTTTTTCAAAAAGTTGATTCCCCATTTTTTCGTTAAATTTAAAATTTAAAAAAATGGTTCGACAGCTTGGCGACTCCACTAGAGACTAGAGAGTCTAGCCATAAAATCGATTATTTGTTGTCCTTTTGTCGAAATATTGAAAATTTGTTATGAAAATCATAATTGCATTTGTTTCTAATAATATTGCATTTCATTGCATGACTGCTGTGGTCACATCGTGAGGTTTTCACCTCCGCATGGGCTAGTGGATTGCTTCCAGGGTACATCCATACCTATGATTTCGTGAGATTTTCATCTCCGCATGGTCATAGGGAAATGTATTCCCCTGAACTGAACTCAATCTGTATGAGCCTATAATGGGTGAGGATCGAGCAATCTGCTAGTTCGAGTACCCTTACTCTAGAACCGAGCCACATATGGGGAAACCTAGGAGCTTATCCTAGGTAGAGCCACTCCGAACCTCTAGTGATCACCCGAATAGGTGCTTTATTTGCCATGTATTTCTCCTATACTAACGTATTTTGTTTTGGTTTTGTTGATGACTGCATTGCATTACATCTTCATAGAAATGAGGTGTGGATTCATATTCGATTACTAAATAGAATAGTTTGTCATAAGAAAACGAATTTCTTGATAAAGTGGATTACAATACGATTGTCCGAATATGGTCCAAGTGAACGCGACAAAAGAAGGCTAACAGTTCGCGGAGGAAAACAAGACTTTTCCTAAAGATTCAAGCTGATAAAGATTATCCAAAAGTCGTCGCGTCCCGAATTTCTTAAAGGAGCTAATCAACATTGCGAGGATAATAATTCGTGGCCTGGATCAAGCAAAAAGGAGCTAATAGAGGCATGTAGAAAGCTTGCGAGATTTGACTTTCACGAAGACAGGGGATCAGTGCCTTCCCCTGGAATATGAAAGCAAGGCCGTATATGTAATCCGTTTTATGTAAAAGAATTTATTTTCTAGAAAAGTTGTTCTAAGGGAATTGAAAATCAACCTCTTTCTTTCCTTTACATTCATCCCATGCATTTTCATTGCGTTGCATCATTTGCATTGCATTGCATCATTTGCATTAAATTTTCCCAAAAGGACCCTAATTAGGTAAAATTATTTCAGAACCAACAAAGAATATGGACCAAAGATTGGAGAGAATAGAGAAAAGGTAAATACAGATACAAGAGCAATTGATTAGAATCCAACAAGATATGCAAGAACAAATGCTAGAACTCCAAAGAAATATGATGGGTCAGTTGACCCAGTTACTGGCTGGAGAATTTGAAAAAAGGAGTGGCCCAGTGATCAATAGTGAGGATAATAATGAAGAGATCATCTATTCCCCAGGTTTTACCCTGATAAGTGTCCTGACCCAACCAGACATGCAAGGGGTACCCGTTGTTATCGGGCCCCAATATCAGATGGATACATCGGCACTGTTGAGCTTCCTGATGGGTTCAGGTTTTAACTCGGAAGATGATCGAGCTAAACCAGTTGTTCTGAAAGAAATGAATGAATGGGAAGAATAGACTTTAAAGGCCCCAAAGAAGAAAGAAAAGAAAGCAAATAGTACGAGTAGATATAACAAGGGTTATTCGGAGTCGATTATAGTGAGCCAGCCAAGGTCGTAACTACCAGCCTTCAAGCCTCCTCAAGGCAAGAACCCAATCAAAGACCAAACTCGGAAAAACCCCAATTCACGCCCATTCCAATCACATACAGAGAGTTGTACCACGTTCTGTTTGACGCACATATTGTATCCCCTTTTTACATCAAACCTATACAACCCCCATACCCTAAATGGTACGATACAAGTGGCCAATGTGAATACCATGCGGGAATCACGGGGCATTCCATCGAGAATTGTACCACTTTTAAAAAGCTAATCGAAAGATTTATTAAATTAGGTATCGTGAAATTCGATGGTCCCTCTGGAGCAGGAAATCTGTTATCTAACCTTTCTGTTAAAGAGGTGGACATTATGAGTTCCATGATGGATAGGGGCATGAGATCTAAAGGTGCATCGAGCTCAGGACTCTAATGCAAGACCTGGTATTGAGGAATCCAAACATTAACGATGTATCAGAAGAGGAAACCCGGGAGTAGACTTTTCTAAGCTTCTGCCCTTACGTACTTAGGGTGTTTTAAACAACGGGACTGTGAAAGAGATCCTTGTATTTTTAGAGCTAATCTAGAGTAATATTCAAAACACACTTGTTGTTTTAAGCCTAGAAGCAACAAGAATCCTTTTGTGAAATAGGCTTATATCCAAAATCTTTATTTCAATGAAATACATGTTTGTTATCTTTTTGAGTAAATATTCTTTTATTCTTTCCATTTCATACTGTACAAACGATTTATTCTTTCATTCATGATCATACCATACAAATAATCATCCTTAGAATCATTTATTCTTTGGAATCTGCCTTCGTACCTACAGCAGGTCTCCAGATGTCAATGACGTGAGCGACGCTGTCACTAATTCTGAGTCTCATTTTGAGCAAGATATGTGTCTAGAGGGATCTCAGGACCTTGAAGATGATAGAGATTGTAGCCTATCTCCTGATTTGTCAAGGATGGTAGAACAAGATGAGCAATAGATCCTACCTTACAAAGGGGCAATGGACGTAGCGAACCTGAGAGAAGAGAAAGAGATAAAGATTGGAGTGTATAACACCACAGAGACAAACCGAGAACACATGGTTTTACGTTAGCCAGGCTAATCATGAGGTTCGAGTACTACTGATCCAACATGGAAGAGGATTGTATCAGTCAGGCTGTGAATGCTAAACGAAAGAAGACAAGACTTTTATGCCTCCTTAATTTCTTCACAGATTTTCTATATGCGGGGCATGGATATTATGGGGCTGATCTCGTCAAAAGCTTCTAACCTATACCGATTCGTCTTTGAGGTCGTCGATTACTTCATGGAAAGGGTGAAAGTCATTTCATATGCCAATGTTACTAAGTCGATAGTCATCAAACTCAAAAAAAAAGAGAGAGATTAGGTGCCGATGAAGATCGTCAGAAAGATTCAATGTCAGAAGTTGACAATCTGTTCAAAGATCAGATGCCATATCATAATGCAGCAAAAAATCGTGGAAGATAATCGAGGCTTGTAAAGATTGGCATAAAGAAGTTACCATTTACCTTCTATACTTATCAAACACCGGCCAGAACCTTCGCCGGGGCAATACATTGCTCATTTGCTTAATGGGATAGAAACAGTTTTGAAAACAAGATTTCTTTTGCCCAAGTCTTGTCAAAGCTGAAGTTGGATCATGCAGAATAGATCCAATCCTGATATGATCAGTTGAATTTGAAGAAAGGAGATTGTGCCATCTGCCATGGCCCAATGTACCAGAAATGAATGATGCAAGCCTACGTCAGAAAGGTTCATTCTAGAGAATTCCACAAGGAGGACCTGGCGTGGAAAAAGATCCTTTTTATACAAAAGGACTTCAGAGGAAAGTGAAAGGCCAAGGCGAAAATTCGCAAAGGACGCTTTGAGACCTTCACAAAAAAAAAGAAAAAAAGAAAAAGAAAAAAAGAGAAAGAAGAAAAGAAAAGAAAAGGAGAGGCCAAGGCGAAAACCCGCAAAGGGCGCCTTGAGACCAAAAGGGATTTGAGTTGAAAACCAGTAAAGGACGGCTCAAATTTGAATCAAAGTAGGGCATACAGTAGTCTTGTTACGCCTGAATTAACAATAAAGAAGTATGCTACGTCGTGGGGCATCGACAAAGTACTCCGGATCCCCTAAATACATATTGAGCTCAAAATGGACCTCAAGAAGTTTGTACAGAGAAGCTCGGGCTGCGATATCTGGGGCACCTAGTTTTCATCTTACCCACACTGAATTTACTATCTTTGATTACTATATTCGTTTCAAAATATCCTCCCAACAAACTTCCTTCTTATTGCATTCCTATCTTTGATTAACTTATTCATGTTGAGTTAATTGCCTTCTTATTGCATTTACAATCTTTGATTAACTTATTTGTTTCGAGCTGTGCTCTTACTCAATTTCCTTCTTGTCCATTGTTTTGATCTTTTTCGAGCATTTTTGTATTGAAATAACGATTAATGGACCAATAAAACTTTCAAAAAAAGTTATGCATATTACTCTAGAGGCTTCTAAATAGCACGAGACCCTAAATTAGGACTGTTGTTTAGAACACACCAAACCTAAGGGATGGAAATGTTTGAGAAAGAGGAGTCTAAATTGTGCCTATCTCTTCGGATTTTCTATCAAAGGTATCGGTTGAACGAAGAGGCAAGATATTTCATCGATGATACAACCTCGACAAATAATGAGTAATGTCAACCTAAGCGTAAAAGGGGATCATTCTCAAAAAAATAAAGCGATACTCTGCATTCATACAAATATCGAGCATATACAGCTGGTCATTACACCCGGGGAATGGTGTAACAGGTCAAATTGATTGAAGATCATATACCTCCGAGTTCCAGCAAGATAGATAGTGAACCTTATTCCTCTGAAGTTGCAGTGGGAGGTAAAAACTTTATGTCTCCAGGAGTTACAGTGGAAGGGACTTTGAAATTATAGCGGGGCAAGCTTGCCAAGCAAAATGAGATTGTTTCTTTGACTTTTCTATCAAGAATACCAGCCGAATAGGATAATTGCGTAATACGACAGTTGACGATGTCCTGATGAACAACGAGAAAT
Source organism: Gossypium hirsutum (assembly GCF_007990345.1). Taxonomy (NCBI): domain Eukaryota; kingdom Viridiplantae; phylum Streptophyta; class Magnoliopsida; order Malvales; family Malvaceae; genus Gossypium; species Gossypium hirsutum. The sequence continues at coordinate 77,167,976 of NC_053435.1, forward strand.
GATACCCTAAGCCTTTTTAAAAAAAATGGATCATTTTCATTTCCGCATTCATATATCATTTATAACACATCTAGTTAGGAGCATTTGATTTATTTCGATCATAGCATACTAATTATTTGACATAAACATCACATCTAGTTAGGAACAATTGATTCATGTCGATCATAACATCCTAATTATTTGGCATAAGCATAGGCCTATGAAACAGATTGTAGATCTTGTCTCCCTGAAGTTGCAGTGGGGCAAATCGAAGACGACGAATCCTGGCTTCCTGAAGTTGCAGTAAAGCAGATTTAAGCCACCATCCTAGCTCTCTAAATTTATAGTGGAGTAGGCTGAAGATTGTAGATCTTGTCTCCCTGAAGTTGCAGTCGAGCAAATCGAAGACGATGAATCTTGGCTTCCTGAAGTTACAGTGAAGCAGATTTAAACAAGCCTTAACTGTAACGCCCCCATACCCGAGACCATCGCTGGAGTCGAGCATGAAGTGTTACTAAACTTAATTCATCAATTAAACAACTTAAACAACTTATTACCAACCATGCATGACAACCAAGTATATGCATATCACTAATATCAAACATAACATAAATAGCTAGATTTATAAGTCAGAATCATTAGCTCACTAAAGACCAATATATTTGGCCAAATTATAATAACACATGTTATAAAATTAGGTCCCCATACATGCCACTCACTTGATAATTCTAGCATATGTGTTTATACTGTCAAGGTGGTGGCTTGATAGTGTGATGCTACCTCCGACTGTCTCCAACCCTGAGCTAACCTGACAACACTAAAAGAAATGGAAAGGAGGGGGGGTAAGCTTTATGCTTAGTAAGCTCACATGAAATAATAATAAGCAATTTACTAACATGCTTCCCACAATAAAATTAAGTCATTTGTACATTTACACATGTTCTGGTTAAGCTATTTTCTTGAGTAATAGTCACTAAATCATTTATATTTAGAGTTACAGAACTCCAAATTAAGATCCGTAAATTTTCCAAAACACTAGACTCATATATCTTTCCACCATAAAATTTTCAAAATTTTTAATCTAGCCAATAAGTACAGTTTATTATTCAAAGTATCCCTTGTTTTGCTGTTTAACAGCTTCGACCTTTCTTCACTAAAATTTATTTATCTCATAGTAAAAAACTTGGATGACGTTCTTGTTTGTTTTTATTAAAATTAAACTAATCCAAGATTCTAGGAATATAAATTATACCCCAAAATTATTTTTCTATAATTTTTAAAAATTTTTCAAGTCAGAACAGGGGATCTCGAATTCATTCAGACACTGTCTCACAAGAATTCAAATATCACATAATATGGAATTCTTTTGCTTCCCCTGTTTCTTTTATGTGAAAATAGACTCAATAAAATTTAATTACATATTTTATTTGAAATTTAATTCAACTTCCACAATTTTTGGTAAATTTTCAAATTCATGCACTGCTGCTGTCCAACACTGTTTTACTACTAAAGTTCACTTTTGCACAATTTCACTTAATCCATTCCATTTTACCGAGGTTCTTTCAAATATCGAGCATATTGCTCATAAATTCAAATAAACATATACTTGCACTTGTTCATCACATAATCACTTTCACATTTATTTTCACTTAATCGATTTCCCGTTGAACTCATCGGAATAATAACAGATACACAACTGCCTGCATATTTTCTCATTTCCACACTTGTAGCTGAATCTATCTTGTACGCATAGTAGCCTGCACTTAGTACTACACATGCGACCAATTATCCGGTACACGTAGTAGCCTGCACTTAGTACTACACACGTGACCTAACCATTTGATACACGTAGTAGCCTGCACTTAGTACTACACACGTGATCGAAGTTATCAGGTACGCATAGTAGCCTGCACTTAGTACTACACATACGACCAACAATCTGGTACACGTAGTAGCCTGCACTTAGTACTACACACGTGACCTCACAATAGCTCATTTGTATCATTTCTATTCTGAAGGTTCAACCGGGAAATTCCTCACTTTTCAACATTTTACTAAAGTGTCCGTAATCGATTTAAATTCATAACTTACATCAAATAACCATTTGATAGGCAGCCACATTTCATATGATATCAAAATATATTAACATAAAAAGAATCGATAGATTATTTATATACGAACTTACTCGAAGTGTCGATCTCACTATCCATAGTACCAATTGTCCATTCATAGTATAATAAGACACAACTCAAATATCAAATCAGCTTTTAAGAATTTACATAACATATATCACATATTTCATAATAACAATCTTCATATCATATAAATAACATTAATGATAATAATCATCATATCATATAAATAACATTATATTACTTAAATTGACAATCATGTTACCACATTTACACATGAACTTACCTCGATACAAAATATTAGCAATCGAGCCTATTCCTTGTAAACTTTGTTTTTCCCTCGATCACAACTTGAATCTCGTTTCTCTTAATCTATAATACCAAATTAATTTATTTAAAACATACATTCATCAAAACAGCCTTTAATACGAACTTTGGCAAAATTACCATTTTGCCCCTAAACTTTTGCATAATTACACTTTTGCCCCTAAGCTCAGGAATTAAACTTCATCCCTTATTCTTATGTTTTATGACATGCTGATCATTTTTCCCTTCTATGACAACATCAAATTCTCACTCTAACATGCACTTATGACTATTATGTATTTTTACCGATTAATCCCTTTTACTCTTTTTCACTTAAAACCGAGTAGCACAAGTTGTCTAACATAATTTAAAACCTCATATTCTATCATAAAACACCAAAATACACAAATTTCACCTATGGCTATTTTTCCAAATACGAACCCTAGGTTGAATTATTGCTAGCATAAGCTTAATCAAGTTACCGGGATTCTAAAAACGTAAAGAACTTGAAAAACGGGGCAAGAACGGACTTACTATTGAGCTTGGAAAGCTTGAAAACCCTAACCATGGCTTCCCCCATGCTATTTTCGGCCTCCATATGGAGAAGATGACCATTTTGTGCTATTTTTCCCATTTTATTTCATTTAATATGCAAATGACCAAAATGCCCTTACTACTAAACTTTCAAAAAAAATCCATCCATGTCCAATTTTTGTCCACAAACTTCAGAATGGTCTAATTACCATTTAAGGACCTTTGATTTAAAAACTCATAACAATTAAACACTTCTAACATGTAAAACTCAACTTTTGCACTTTTTACAATTTAGTCCTTTTGGCCAAATTGAGTGCCCAAACGTCGAAATTTTTGAACGAAATTTTCATGAAATAATTTGTAAAATCATAGACCATAAAAATATAATAAAAATGAAATTTTCCTCGTCGAATTTTTGGTCCCGAAACTACTATTTCGACTAAGCCCAAAATCAGGATGTTACATTAACTCCCTAAGTCGTAGGGTAACAGGCTGAAGATTGTAGATCTTGTCTCCCTGAAGTTAAAGTGGAGGAAATCGAATACAACGAATCTTGGCTTCCTGAAGTTATAGTGAAACAGATTTAAGCAAGCCTAAACTCCCTAAGTCGTAGGGTAACAGACTGAATATTGTAGATCTTGTCTCCCTGAAGTTGTAGCGGAGCAGTTACAGTAGAGCAGATTAAAAGCTACAAGGCTAGTCTCTCTAGAGTTATAGCGGAACAGATAGGAGCGGCAATTCCTATGTCCCTAAAGTTGCAGAGGATGGGAACAAGGCTATCTCAAAGAAGAAAAAGCACCGAAGAAGTCAAGATCCTGCAAGACCAGACAGATTTGCCCATTTTAAAGTCTGTGCTCCATTCCCTTTACACGACAATGAGCAAAGGGGGGCAGCTGTAATGGGCCAAATCTACCCGGGCTCAACAACCAAAAACCAAAATTAAAAAAACAAATAAAAATTAAACCAAATTAAATGTCCACAAGTCCAAATTACATAACCCAAATTTCAAACCCAAACCCAAATTTAAAACCCAAAACCGAATTAATCCTAGCCCAATACTCAATGGCCCAACAACTAATAGAGCCCGATAGGGCCAATCCTTTGAAAGTTCTTGGGAACCCTAACCCTAGCCCCATTCGCTTGGCGCCGCAGCAGCCTCCAGCATCCTCCAGCACTACCATCGCTCGCACCTCCACGTCGACACAACCGTACCACCACTATACATCGCCACGTACCTACAAGCAGACAAGCATACAACAACAAAATAGAGTAAAAAAATGAGCAGATTTTTGTATTATTTTTCTTTTTTCTTTATTTTTTTTTTGCTTTTGGCTACAAAAAGCCAAAGCCAAAGAATGTAATCAAAGGAGGCACACTTCGCATATTGTAATAGAGAAAAAGGCTATCAAAATCAAGAGGTGATTTCCGATTTAGATCGTTGGGCATTTTTTTATTCTATATATATATTTTTCTTTTTTCTTTTTTCTTTCTCTTCGGCTTTATTCTTTAGTTCTTGTTGTTTTTTTATTTTTATTTGAAGACACGAATAAAAAAGGCGAAGGGCTTACCTTTGTGAACGTGCCATCGAAGTCCCTAGTTCCTCCGTCGAGATTGGAGTTATAGAGGGGGTTTTGGGGCTAAAATCGGCGGTCCTTGAGGTAGGGATCCAAGCGGAGTTAACGAGCGAATAGATCGCCCTCCGTCGATCACTGTTTGGGGTGGTCAAATGGCAACTAGGGTCTTTTGAGGCTTGGTGCTAAAGAGGGGTGAAAATCGGCCAAATGAGAGAAGGTATGGGGGTATTAGGGTTTAGCTTTAATGGAGCCTTGAAGAAATGGTCGATTGCCTCTCAATCCCCTGCTATTGTGGATTAAAAATGAAACGGCGCCGTTTTAGGGGAAGGGACCCGCACATTAACCCGTTCCAGGACTCGGATCTGCGCTTTCGCGCTTAAAATGGGTTATTTGTGCAGCAGGTCCTTCCCCTTTGCACCGCATTATGATTAGCTCCCATTCGCATATGATTTGTTTTGATTTCTTTTTAATTTTTCCCAAAATTTGAGCTCTTTTGCATTTTAGCCCGTATCTCAACGCAGTGTTTCGGGATCGGGGAAATTATCAGCTTTGGTCCCTCTGAATTCGCGCGTGTTGCGCATGGGTCCTTATTTTAATATTAGTAGTTTATTTTATTTATAGATTAGCCCTTTCATTCTAACTGCATTTTAATCAGATCCCTTTGATTTGTATAATTCATTTTTTTATTATTAGCTCGATTTTTTCCATAAATGTTTACTTTTTTTTTAGTTTTTAAGATGATTTTGCCCTCTTGACATAAGATCTTTATGTCAAATTTTTTATCATGTTATTTTAAAATGTTTTTTTGTATAATATATCCTTTAAATGTTTTTATTTACTATTAAATACATGTAGTTCATGATAAAGTTAGATTTTTATTCTATATATCTTAATAATTCTATGATTACTTCACATATATTATTTCTTTCGAATCTACTTGCATATATATATATCAAAACCTTATGTATATAAAACATATTTTATCATTTTTTTTTTGTTTTTAAAAAACCTTTCATATTTTTTAATATTCTTTATTGTATGTGTATGGTTTATTTTGATATTTCATTTTAAAAAAACATTTTGCACATTTTTTGAATTATTGTATCATATAATCATTTTAAAATTTTTTTCATGTAATTTTATGTTTAAAAGATTCATATAATATTTTATCTTCATATATCAATATTCATGTATACATATACATAATTTATATCGAATTACTTATTTAAATCCTCTCTTAAATATGTTCATTTTTTTTACTTATATATATATTCTTTATTTCTTTTAAATCCAATTTTGGTATTATATATATTTTGTTTGTTTCAAATGTTTTCCTATATTATTATTATCCTCTTGTATAAGCGTTGTTTATATTAAGCTTTTTATTTCATGAACATTAATTATTGTGGATGAACAAATCTTGCTTCAAATTATTTTTGTACAATCACTAATTTCATATTACATAGTTAGTATTTCATATACATTCTTTTAAATACTTTTATACGGTTATACCCATATAATCTATTTATCTTAAAACTTTCTAACATGTATGCCATTGGTTTAAAATTTATGTTGACATCCATTACTATATTTATGTATATTATATATAATCGATAGATTTTGGGTTTAAATCGTTTTGTATAGTCTTCTTTCCAAAATTCTTCTTATAATACTATTTTTTGAAATTCATTTATATGTTAAAGTTTATATATTATTTACTCTATATTTTTATTGTTTGATGATCTAACTCAAATTTTTATGCGTATATACATATTCCTAGTTTCTATAAAATATTTAGAATCATAGCATATGCTAACTTTTATGATATATTTATTTTATATCATGCTATGTATATTATTATGGCATATTATTGTGTGTATTGACTTGGTTGTGTTGAATTGTTATATTACTATTTTTGTCATTGTATTATCATATCAATTATTTCCCATGCATGATCGTAATCGGGTTATATTTTTCAGGTTAGTTATACCTAATTATTAGTTTGTTAATTGATTGTATCTCATGTGCATATTATCTCATATCATTGTTTTCCACTTGGTTTATGAAATATGGTTTTATAAAATCTAAATTTTTATGATTAGTTTTGTCTTATTTTGAGTCGAATTAATGCGCTTTAATCTAGTTTTATAATCATTCATGTTTTCTAAAAACCCTTTAAAACTAAGGCAATGCTCAATGTTTAGAAATTCGAGGAATCATGCCCTACTATGCTGGGTTTCGGTTTTACGTTGGACTAAATAATCGGGCATCCATTTGTAATCTTCAACTTATAAACTTTTGGAAATCAAAAATTTATCGTGTTCTCAAGGGTATAAAGGATTGTGTCCTATCGTGCTAGATATGATGCTATATTCCCTTGAAACGAGAAGACTTTGACGACCAACTCGGGTTATTCAAATGTTATTAAAAGGAACCACATTTCAAAAATATTTTTAATTTTAGACATAAGGACAGTATTTAATTGATTTGGTACCAATTTTGGGCGGAGTGAGGGTGCTAATCCTTCCTCATGCGTAACAGACTCCCGAACCCATTTTCTCATATTTTCGTAAGACCAAAATCGTTGTTTTAATAAAAGGAAATATTTTATTAAAATAACCAAATTTCTAGGTGATCCGTTCACACCTAAACAAAAAGATTGGTGGCGACTCCATTTCCGTTTTTCAAAAAGTCGATTCTCCATTTTTTTCATTAAATTTAAAATTTTAAAAAAATGGTTTCGACAAGTTGGATGAAGGCACATTTGTTCAATGGCAGTAGCACATTTGGTTAATTGTCGAGGACTATGAGCTGACTAGATTCCTAGATGGCACTTTGTCGATTCCACCGCGATTTTTGCAGTCTCCGAAGGGATCGCTTGTTCCAAATCCAGATGTGTTAGCATTTGTTCAATAGGACAGGTTATTAGCTTCTTGGTTGCTTTCCATGATTAACCAATCTATTTTACCTTCTTTTACGGAAGCAAGATCCGCTTGTAATGTTTGGAACACCGCCACACGACTTTTTACTCTGCTCACTGGTACGAAGCTCTCTCGTCTTCGTTATGACTTGCTTACTCTCAAAAAGGCAGTTTCTCGGTCAAGGAATACGTGGCTATGATCCAAAATACCAATGCCTTGATAGCACATTCTGGAAATCGAATCTTCGAGACAGAGAAAGTCGAGATCCTACTTGCAGCCTTACCCCCTGAGTTTGATGTCGTTATCACACTCGCTTCATTCTCGACGGAGCCTCTGTTGTTTCAACGCCTCGTTGATGTTCTCCTCAAATATGAAAACTGTTAAGCGCGTATGATATAAGAGGTCCCTCTTCAAGCAAATCTTTTGGAGACCGATCCATCACTGGCCATGGTGGACTCTATTCGTGGTGGTCAACCACCATCTAAAAGTTGTGGAGAGGTTTCAGACCTCGCGTCCAATGTCAGATTTGGGGACGGTTCGGGCACCTCGCCCAAAGATGCTACTATCATTACAATCCGGAGTATGATGGCTCGTCGCAATGAGTTCGGACGCCTCCTTCAGCTAATCGTCCTGGTCCCCTCCGTGGTGCTTTTTTGATTGAGCCTAATGTGGGAGGTAACTCCTGCCTTACGCGTCTTTATCTCATCAGAATAGGGTCTCTAACCTTTTTGTTCAAGCTGATGGTCTTTGTATACCCAATATGCATGCTTCTGATATTTCTGACTCCACTGGTTCTCATATTAATGCCACTCAATATGGCTCCAACTATGATGGCACTGACTCTTATATCCTTATGCAGGTCGGCACTACATCCTAGTATCCCGACTCTGGTGCTACACATCATGTATGTTGCGATGCCTCTGCGTTGCATGACTCTACTCCTTATTCAGGTAAATCATCTGTCTTAATAAGTGACGAGATTTCCACTGCGATCTTGTTTATTCGTAATTCGGTTTTACCTATGCGCTCTAAATTCCTTTAGTTATCTAATGTGTTGTGCGTACCAACTATAAGGAGAAATTTGTTGTCTATATCTCAGTTTGCCACTGAAAATGGTGTGTTTTTTGAATTTCACTCAACTTATTGTGTTATTAATGACAGCGTGACTCAGGAAATCTTGCTAAAGGGCCACATTTGTGATGGGTTGTATCACTTTTTAGTATCGAGTTCATCTGTTCAGACTGCTGTCGCCCCTTCTGCTGCTTACGTTAGACTTCAAAATTAGTCATCTGACTCTGCTATATTTTTTTGTGGCACAAACGCCTTGGTTATATGTGACGGCCCTAATTTGACCCTAGTCAGAAAGTGGTTTCGGGACCACAAAACCGAGTCATAAAAATAAATAACCGTTATATTCTATGCTTATTATATGTGTAAATGCATGTGTGAAAGTTTCATGCTTTGATTTTGTCATTTGTGTGTGAAATTTAATAAATAGGGCTTATGTGAGACATTTTTGAAATGTGATAGGTTAATTTTAAAATGGTCTAATAATGCATGTTATCAAAAAGGTGGACTTGCATGCCATATTATCCATTTTTGTTAGTGGCCGGCCATGATATTGTTTAATATATGTTATATATATTTTATATTAACATTTTTTTATTTACTAAATGAATTAATGAATAAAAGATAATAGAATAATGGTTAGTGGGAGGAGAAACCAAAGTTGGTTCATCTTTGCTCCTCCATTGCCGTAGCTAGAAAAGAAGAAGAAAAAATTCTTGTTTGAATTTCGGCTTAGGTGATTGCTTGAATGAGGTATGTACAATGCAACTCTTAGAAATTTATGCATAATTAGGATGATTAGTTTGAATTCTACCTATTTCATGGTCTGAATTTAGGATATTTGGAGGTTTGAAATTCGGCCAAGGAGCTTGAAACTCTTAGTAGATACTTTAATGTCGTTAGAATGGATAGTAATGTTGTGTATGATGAGTTGTTAGTTTTTTTTAACTTGAAAGTTGAGGTTAGTATGTGTTTATAGGGAGATGCCGAATGTGGTCTTTGATTATGACTTAAGGAATAATATTTGTGGCTTGAGTTAATAACATTCGGCCAAGGACTATATGTGCTAGCAAATTCGATATAAATGTATAGGTGTTAATTACCTTGTATTCGATGTTTTGAAGAATAGGTAGTGGTTAGTTAAGGTGAGGTAGGGTAAATTTTTAGTTTAGTTAAGTTTGAGCATTCGGCATTACTTATAACATTAGATATGAAAGTGCGAAGGGTTAGAATTTCTTTTAAGTGAGTTATGACCTTAATATGAACAAGATAGAATCGGTTTTAAACATGATTGAATGGTTCGATCATCGTTTGGCATAGGTGACACCTATATGAATTTGCTACATTTGGTCATAAAACGGAATTGAATATAAAGGCTAAGTTTGAGTAGTTAAGGCCGAATGGGTTATATATGATATTAAAGCATGCAATAAATATATATACATGTGTATACGTGGTTGTGCATAAATATGAGTAAACGATTAAATTGTGACAGTCACATAGGTATATATATGCCTTATGTATGTACCTTGTGTTATAGAGACATTCGGATGTATATATATATATAGTTAAATTCATGTATAAGAAAGCATGGTAAGTTATGTGAATCTTTGTTTGTGTATACTAATTAGATATAGATTAAATAAGCATGAAATCGAGTCATGGCATATTTTATAAAATATAATATGTATTGGAGTTTTATATGATTGTCAAATATGACTAGTAAGAAGTAAAATTCAGTAAGTAATTAAACAAATTCATTTGTTTAAATTAAGCTCAAGAGCAAAGAGGATCTAAATCAGATAGGGGAAAGGAGAAAGCAATCGAGTAGCCTATCCGCAACTGTTCAAATATATTCGAGGTAAGTTTTGAGTAGTCTCCTTTAATATATAATTGATGATGTTTTTATATGAGTATATTAGGTGAATTGTGATCTTTTGATTTTTCCTTGAATGAAGTTGTGAAATAAATAATTCATGTATATGACTTATAGTCTAATGGTCACTTGGGTTTAAGCTTGAATGGTGAAATGGATATGTGATATTTATGTATGACTTTTGAGCCGAAATGTAAATGATGGTGTGCATATTGAGTATTAGATCCGAATGTAGCAAATGACTACTAAAGTGATAAATAGAATGAGATGTGTTAAAGTATGACTAAATATGCATGATATTTGGAATTATATCCGGACTTAAGGTCCGCAGGCTATATGCTGGAATTATATCCGAACTTAAGGTCTGCAGGCTATATGCTAGAAATATATCCGGACTTAAGGTCTGCAGGCTATATGCTGGAATTATAATCCGGACTTAAGGTTCGCAGGTTACATGCTGGAAATATATCTGAGCTTAAAGTTCCGAAGGCTTTGTGCTAGTGACTGGACTCGGGTTTTAAACCTAACAGGCGTAACGCCGGTGATTCGAGTAAGATTATGAATTCGAATGTTCGAGGTAAACTACTATTGATTATGTATAATACATTATAATAGCCAGGTACGTATTATGTACTCATATGTGAATTGATTTTAAAGTGAATTATTAGTATCAAAGAACAATATATATGTGTGGATGATTATTGTATCTACGAATAAAAGAATGACCTATTCGGTCAATTTCTGTCATTATAGGAAAGTATGTGACTTAAATTAATTGTATGAGTCATATAGTAGAGCAAAGTATGTGCTGAAGATTTTCTTTGTGTGTATATATATATATTCGGCTAATTGGCTTCATAATTAGTATACTTGATTATATTCAGCCAAGTGATTTATAATTAGAATATGAGTTTTGTGATACTTAATGTTTGAAGTAAATGATAAGTTTTAAATGTTTGTAATGCTCAAAACTTACTAAGCCTCGAAAGCTTACTCGGTTCCTATTTCTCTGTTTTATAGATTTTTTATTTTGGCCACCGACTCGGGGATCGTCAGCAGTTCATCATACTATCGACCTTTTTGGTACATTTATATTTTGGACTCGATATGGCATGTATAGTTTAGGCTGATGATAAAGATGTTTTGAATTTGTAAATATTTTGGCCATATGAAAATGGCGTATAACTTAAATATCAGTATGTATTTCAGCTCGATCTCTGTTTATATTTATTTGCAATGTGAATGAGATAATTAAATGTTTAGTTCGGTAATACCTCTTAGCCTTAATCCAGCGATCGGATTCGGGTTAGGGGTGTTACATCATCCTTCTGCTTCTGTTGTTAAATCTGTTTTGAATAAATGTAATATTACTTCGAGTGAAAATTGTCGAAACAATGTTTGTTCTGCATGTCAAAAAGGGAAGTTCCATAAATTGCCCTTTCCTGATTTGACTACTAAATACAATAATCCTTTTGCCTTGGTTGTCCCTGATCTCTGAGACCCGCCTCAGTTTCTTGTGGTAATAATTTGTATTATGTGTCCTTTATTGACATGTGTACACGTTTTACATGGATTTATCTTATTCGACAAAAGTCTGAAGCAGTGGATTTCTTCGTTTAGTTTTAGAAATTAGTCAAAACACAGTTTGGGAAATCTATCAAACAAGTTCAAAGTGACTGGGGTGGCGAGTACCGAGCCTTTACTTCTATTCTAGCACCTCAAGGAATACTTCATCACTTGTCATGTCCACATACCTCTGAATAGAATGGAGTGGCTGAACGCAATCATCAGCATATTGTTGACACGAGCATCACACTCTTGGCGCAAACAATTCTCTCTATAGAATTTTGGGCTTATGCATTTTGTTGTACTCTTCATTTGATTAATAGTCTTCCTACATCGGTTCTGAACGGACAATCTCCGTATAAAGCTCTTCATGGACAAGATCCCACATATCATTATCTGCACATATTTGGGTGTTGTTATTTTCCTTATTTACGTCACAAGCAAGATTTTTGGTCGCAATCATGTACGTTCTTGGGATATAATTCTCAACACGAAGGATGTCAATGTCTCCTTCCGAATGGTAAGATTATTATTTCTCGACATGTTGTGTTCGATGAACAACAATTTTTGTCTCTTCCGTCTGTCACGCATGATTCTATGTCTTTATTTGGTTCTATGAAAATATTTGTTCCTCTTGTTAAGGCTATCTTTTCTCAGCCTGTAGAGTTTTCATCCATTCTGCCTTTGTCTTCCCCCCGTCTGCTGCCCCACAACTGCTATTTTTGCAGTTCCTCAGGCTTAGGTGGGTTCTGATCGTGAATCTCCTAGTTCTTCCTCTTTACCCGATGATGATGCTGCTCCTGGCTCTGTCGTGCCTACTCTCACTGTTCAGTCCTCTCCTTCAATTCAGGAATTTTCGTTACCTCTGACGAATACTCATTCGATGATTACTCGGTCTAAGGCTGACATTTTAAGCTGAAGGCTTTGACTATTGAGGTTGTTGAGCATAACACTATTGAGGAGGCTTTTCTTAGCACAGAATGGCGTGCTGCAGCTCAGGCAGAATTTGATGCTCTCATTAGTAATTCTACCTGGGATCTTATTCCATTACCATCCAATCGCAAGACAATCGGGTGTAAATGGCTTTTCAAAGTCAAGAAAAACCCTAATGACTCGGTTAGTCGCAAAAAAGTGTTCTCAAGTACTTAGGTATGACTTTAAGAAAACTTTTAGTCCGGTTATAAAACCTGCTACTATTCAGGCAATCCTGTCTGTTGCAGTTTCCAGGAGGTGGCAGCTCCTTCAAGTTAATGTGAACAATGCCTTTTTAAATGACGATCTTGCTGATGTGGTGTTCATGAAACAACCCCCGGGCTATGTTCAATATAGGTTCGATGGCAAACCTTTAGTCTGTCGTCTGAAGAAAGCTTTGTGTGGTCTTCGCCAGGCTTCGCGTGCTTGGTTTGATAAATTGAAGAACTTTCTTGTTTTAATCGGTTTTGTTATGTCTAAATCTGATGCATCTTTGTTTGTTCGAATTACGAATACCTTCGTTCTCTATGTGCTTATCTATGTGGATGACATTATTATTACCGAGAGTGTAACTAACTGTATCAATAGTTTTGTTCAGCAGTTAAATGATGAGCTCTCACTTAAGGATATGGGTGATCTCCACTATGTCCTCGGGATTGAGGTTACTCGTTCTTCCACGGGGCGTGTTCATCTTTGTCAGAAAAGGTACATCCGTGAATTACTTAAACAGAGTTCTATGTTTTGTGCTAAGAGTGTTCATACTCCAATGGTTAGCTCTTCTACTCTCTCTGAGGATGACAGAGATCAACCCACTGATCCTACTGTGTACAGCAGTCTTGCCAGTGCTTTACAATATATAGTCTTGACTCGACCGGATATTGCTTATGCGGTGAGCCGTATATATCAGTTCATGCATGCGCCTACTTCTGTTCATCTGATCACTTTGAAGAGAATTCTATGGTATTTAAGTGGTACACTTGATTATGGAATTGTTTTTCGTACACTTGATTGGGGCTGGATTTTGATGATCGTCACTCTACAACAGGCCACTGTGTGTATTTTGGTCACACGTCTGTCTCCTGGTGTTCCAAAAAGTAGCCAGTGGTTTCGTGATCTACGGTTGAGGCTGAATATGGAAGTCTTGCTGCAGCTACTAGTGATGTTACTTGGCTTGTTTTGTTGCTCAAAGAATTGCAACTTCAAAGTGTTGATTAACCGACTGTTTGGTGTGACAATTCTAGTGCAGTTGCCGTAACTGCTAATCCTATCTTACATTCCATGTTCAAACATGTCGAGCTGGATCTATTTTTTGTCCCAAAAAAGGTCACTGATGGCTCTCTTGATGTTGGAGAAGTTCCTGCATGTGATCAAGTCACCGACATTCTAACCAAGCCGCTTTTTGTCTCGCTTTTTACTAGATTTCAAAATTTTCTTCGGGTCTTGCGTATCGGGAAAATGGGTGAATGTTAAGAATATAGTATACTCTGTTAATTGAGTTAGCTAGCCTAGCTGTTAGTCTTCTGTTGTTAGTTTGTTACTCAACCAGTTAGGTTGTTAGCCATAGCAGTTACTATATTGTCCTATAAATACTAATCTCTATAATGTACATGTGAAGATAACAAGTCTAATACAAAAGAATTCTTTCAAATGCTCAATACATATTTTTATACTCAGTAGTGCTTATTCATAGTTTATCGTAGTTGTTAACAATGAAAATATAGAATTAATTGTGAAGAAATAAAATTAGTCTCAATTTAGGGATTAATTTGAAATTTAGGTAAATGTTGAATAAAAATTGAAATATTCAATGTGAAAGTGAATTTTATTATATTGATGAATTTTAATTGTTTCAATTCTGTAGCTAACATTGTGTCAGAAACCTCGACTAAGAAAGGAAAAGATAAAGTCGACTCAGAGTAGCTCGAAAGTTCTGGTTTGTATTTCTATGATCCGAATTTAAATATTAATTGTTGTGTTTTTTATTTAATGTTTATGGTAAATGAATGAGGTGAGTAATTAGCATTTTAATATTGAATTGAATGTATGTAAATTTATGATTAATGTGATAATTGAATATTGGAAAATTGTGGCATTTGAAAAGTGAATTGAAACCCTATTTTTATTCCAGGCTAAGTCAGATATAAATGGCATGCCATAGATTGGAAGAGTTCAAGGATTATTTCGACCTTGAGTCGATGAGATACTTGGTGTCAATCTATTACTTCAAATTAATTCGATGAGGGATTGTGTACCAATTTACTTCGGTTTAGTCGATGAGACACTGAGTGTTAAATTATTACTTCGAATTATCCGATGAGACACTGGGTGCCAAACTGGTGTGTTTTGGTTGGATCCGTGTATCCGTCCAAGTTCGAGTTGTGTTAATAGAGGTAATTAAATGAAATGATATTGTGAACAGTGTAATAGGCCCATTTCGCCCGGGCTCACACAAAAAACAAAAACCAAAAAAATAAAACAAAAATAATAAAACCAAAATAATTTAAAGGTCCAGAGTCCATTTACACCCACATTTTAATAGCCCAAAACAAAAATAAAACATCAGTCTAGCTTACAAAACAATGACCCAAATTAAACCCAAAGTCCAAAAACCAGACCTAACCCAAAAGAAATACAAACCCAAATGGCGCAGGATATTTGTAAGCAGAAACCCTAAGGGTTCCTTTCCCTTTGCACCGCAGCTTGCTAGCTTGGAAACGGCCTCCACACCCATGAACGGCTCCTCCTTCCGTACGACTATCACCACAATGGAACCTGTGAGAAGAAATAACAGAAACCATAACAAAAGCCAGCAAATGACAGCAAGAAAATAGAATTTTATTTTTCTTTTATTTATGCTGTAAATCGGCTATAAAAAACCATCATTTGTACTGTAAATAGATGACGGACGCATATACCAAAGAAATCAAATCGAATTAGCAGAATTTTGCATTTATTTTTTCAATTTATCCTGCTTTTGTTTGATTTTGAGTGAATTTTGCTTGGTGATAGCAAAAATAAAAAGGTTTTGAAACCCCTTTCATTTTACGGAGATCTATCCCTCTTATTTTCTAAAATAGATTTCAAATGATTTTCCTCTAGATCTTTTTTTACCTTCTTCTATTTTTGTTAATGTGTAAAAATAAAGAGAGGAGGGAAAGGGAAAACGCTTACCAGGCCTGCGTGCGCGCTGTAAGCCACCAGAAGTGGAGATGGTCTGGCGGCAGCATGAGGTTTGGGCAAAACCCTTGCAGAGAAGGTTAACAGCTTAAGGTTTTTTAACACAAAAGGTTTTGTTATAAAAAAAATAAGGAAAGATTAAGGAAAAATTGAAGCAGCACCGTGGGGGAAAGAGCGTGCGCATTGACCCAGTGCGCATTTCCACCCTAAATGGGAAATTTACACGGACAGTCCCTATCATTTGCGCCACCTTTAATTTAACCCTATTCTGTTTCTTTTATTTTCTTCCTTGAAATTTGCGCGCCACTTCACTTTAGTCCGCGCCTGGGTGCTGTTTTTTGGGGTTGGGAACATTTTCGTTTTTAGTCCTCGCACATTCACGCGCATTGCACTTTGGTCTTTATTTCTATTTTACTAATTTATTTTATTTATTAATTATCCCTTTAGTCTGATTTTATTTCAATTGAGTTTTTTTTCCTTTCACTTCAATTTGTATAGTTCATTATTTTTAAATTCATTTAGCATTCATCTTTTAATTTTTTTTTATATACATTTTAAATTACTTTGATAATTTACTTTGTTTTTTTATTCTTGTTTAAATTATAAAACTATTAGTTTAAAATTACCTTGTATATCATATTGTTTTTAAAATTTTGTATAGTATTTAATTTAAATTAATCTTTTATTAATACATATATGATTTATGATAAAATTAGTTTTATTCTATATACATTATTAGTTCCATGTTATTTTATATATATAATTTCTTTTAAATCTATTTATTTGTATTTCCTTTCAAATTTATTATGTATATAGTTTATTCTTTGAAAAATATAAGATGCTTTCATGTATATATTGTTTTATTATATATTGGTTTGTTATTCTGTCATGTATATTGTTTATTCTTTATTTTTATTATATCTTCATTATATATTGTTTACATTGATTTTTATTATTGTATGTATATCATCACCTTTAAATATATATGTTTTGTTTTTAAAATATTTTTGTATCTTATTTGCTCCAAATTTCTTCTTTTACAATATTTATTTTAATCTTCTAGTTTTATTTTATATATGTAAATCATTTCAAACCCTAGCATGCATTATTCATTTGTAAGTTTTTCATATAGTTTTTAAATTGTTTTGTATTACATTGGCTCTCAGTGTCTATATTGCTCTATATATTATGTGTTGCGTTTTATTTTTCATATTATTTTGATACATTATTGTTGTATATTGTCTATCAATCTTTTGTACTATTATTTCAATTTTTGTTCATCTATGTTCGAAATTTGTTATACTTTATTCTAATTTGTTTCTTTGGTTAGTTATATTTTTTTAGTTTCCATTATGTTGATTATTAATGTTTTTCAAAATAAGAGCTCATTGCTATTGTATATTTGTTAATTTGTTTTATTTCTTATAATATTTTCATTCACCAAATATTGTATTTTATGCATGCATATTATCCCATGTTTATTATTTTTTTCCCTTTTGGTTTATAAATGTTGCTTTATAATTTTCAACTCTTTAAAATCAATTATTCCATTTTATTTCAAATAAGATTAAAGCGTTTTGAGCTAGTTTATAATCATTTATTTTAAATTTTTTTTAAACAAGGCAATGTTCAGTATCTGGTAATCCAGAAATCGTGTCCTACCGTGTTGGGTTTCGATTTCTCGTTGGACTAAATATCTAGACACCCTTTTGTAATTTTTAACCTAAGAGCTTTTGGAAGTCAAAAATCAATCGAGTTTTCAAAGGAATGAAGAATCGTGTCTAATCGTGTTGGATGTGATGCTATATACCTTTGAAACGAGAGAATTTTGAAGACCAGCCTGAACCACTCAAATGCTTTAAAAGGAACCATATTTTGAATTTTTTTAAAAACCCTAGACATAAGGACAACATTTAATCAATCTGGTACCAGTTTTTGGGTGTAGTGAGGGAGCTAACCCTTCCCCATACGTAACCGGCTCCCGAACCCATTTTTAAATTCACGCGGACCAAAATTGATTTGAATGGAACAAAATGTTTTAGTAGGTGAGCCAATCACACCTAAACAAAAAGATTGGTGGCGACTCCACATTTTGCTTTAAAAGTCGATCCCCATTTTTTCCAATCTAAAAAAAATGGTTTCGAAAAATAGTATTGAAAAGCATTGAATGTGAATTGGAAATGAGAAACATGAATTGTGAAAAGTTATTTGAGATAGCAATTGATGAATAATGAATAAGTTATGAATGATTTGTTATGAATTGATTATTTGAATGGTTATTGATATTGTATAATTAAACATGTATGTTATATTTTTTTACTTTAAATATTCAGATTATAGAAATACCACTAAGTTCATACTCAGTGTACATTTTGTTTTCCGTTCACAGGTTAGGTACTTAAGTTGATTGTCTATTCAGCATCCATCAATGGTCCCGAACTCAAAACGTGGTGAAGTATTTTTTTTTGTGTGTGTCAGCATGTACCTAGGATGTCTAAACATTAAGTATTATGTGGATTGATTGTAAATAAGATTTATAAGTTAATATTGGTTGGTTTTATACTTATGAGTATGTGTTATGTTAAAACTATAATATGGCATGTTTTATATTAGAGTATAAATGTTTATGAATAGGGTAAAATTTGATTAAAATTAGTATGCTTATAATTGGGATTAAATTGAAGTTTTGACGTTATGTTTTGATAATATAATTATGGAATTTATGGAGAAACATTAGATAGACATCTATTTTGAGTAATTTGACATGTTTTAAATGTATTTGATCGTATTTTGAATTGGTTGAACGATTGGTTTTTGAGTTGCTTGGTGTCCAAGATTACAGGGAATGGTAAACTTGATGTTTAATGTTCATTTTTAGTTTACACGACCAGACACACGGGCGTGTGACTAGACCGTGTGAGACACACGGCTAACACTTGGGCGTGTGGTTTGGCCGTGTGTCCCTTACAACTTTAAAAATTTCAAAACAGAATGCTTAGATATTTTCACACGGGTAGAGACATGGGTGCGTGTCTCAACCGTATGTGAGACACGGCCTAGTACACGGGCGTGTGACTTGGTCGTGCAACCCTACACCTTATTTCGAATACTCACACAGCCTGAGACACAGACGCGTATCCCCTGTTTCTTTAAAATTTTTTAAAGTTTCAGAAAAATTTCTTGAGTACCCAGTTTAGTCTCGATTTGTTTCTAACACATATTTAGGGCCTTGAGGACTCATATAACGGACTATATGATTTATTTGCAATATATTTGTCAAATCATAAGTAATATTCGTAATTGAACTAAATAGTTCAGTAATGCTCTGTAACTCTGTTCCGACGACAGATAAGGATTAGGGGTGTTACACTATCGTACCACTTGTTGTACCTCTGGTTGCACCTCCACCTCCTCCAGTAATTAAACCTAATAGACATACTCCAATTGAGAAACTTAGAAAGTGTGGTGCTGAAGAATTTCGAGGTAAATCAGAGGATGATTCGGTTAAAGCTGAATATTGGCTGCAAAATATATTATGGGTTTTCGAAGAAATGGCTTGCTCTCTTGATAAACTTATTAGATGTGCTGTTTTGTTATTAAAAGAGGAAGCATATAGTTGGTGGTCTACGATAGTAGTTGTGGCATCGAAGGATAAAATTTTCTGGGAATTTTTCCAGACCGAGTTTAAAAAGAAATATGTCGAGAAAATGTATTTAGACAAGAAAAAGAGAGAATTTCTTGAGTTATGCCAGTGATTTGGATTGGTAGCTGAATATGAGAGAGAATTTCTATATCTCAATAAATATGCTCGAGAAATTGTGCCTACTGAAGAAGAAATGTATATCTAGTTTGAAGATGGTTTGAATGATGAAATTCGAATGATGATTCGAGGTAATGAAATATGAAAATTTGTTGCCTTGTCTGATCGTGTATAGAAAATGAAAAAAGTTTACAACTGTAAGATATAATGGGATAAAGGGATTCGAAAATTTCAGAAGATGAGGTTCTTCCAAGTCATTTTAGGCATCACTGGTGAAAAAGTATAAAGATGATTTTAGCCGAGCTACCTCAATGTCTGAACGTTCGAATAAAAACAAGACGATTCAACATGATTTCAGAGTATCTAGTAAACCAGCTGATAGTGTGGGTAGTGTACAAAATACTCCGAAGCCTAAATGTAGATATTAAGGAAAATATCACCTTGGCGAGTGTAGAAGAAAAACGGGAGCCTATTATAGATGTGGATCAACTGATCATTTTATTCGTAATTGTCCTAAGTTTCTAAAAGAGGATGAAGATTAGAAAGTAAAGCAAATGTCTACCTCTTAGAAAAGTAGAAGTTTGGGTCAGAATAGTGCTACCACGACTATTCATTCGGTTAGAGGCTAAAGTACTTGCTCGCACCTATGCCATTTGAGCTAGAGGGAAAGCTACTACTTCAGATGTGATTGCTGGTATATTTTATCTCTTTGATGTTATGCATTAATTGACCTTTGGTTAACTCGTTTTGATGTTTGCATTGTATTAGTAATGGAAAAGAAGTTACCTGTTGAATCTACTTATTATGATATTCAAGTAACTAATCTGTTAGGTCAGAGTATGATAGTTAGTTTAGTTTGTCATAATTGTCCACTGAAAATTAGGGGCTGACAATTCCCTGCTAATTTGATGTTGTTACCCTTTCGAGAATTTGATATTATTCTGGGTATGGATTGGCTATCTTTGCATGATGCTATGGTAAACTGTAGACAGAAACAGATCGATTTGAAATGCCAGACAGGAGAGATGATTTCAGTTGAGTCTAAAAATCTGAAAGATGTTGTTAGAATTATTTCGGCTTTTTCTGCTTAGAGACTGGTACAAAAAGGTAACGAAACATTTCTAGCATATATCCTTGATACCCAAGATTTAGAATTGAAGCTAGATCAGTTACCAATTGTTAGTGAGTTTGTTGATGTATTTCCTAAAGAGTTACCAAGTTTACCTCCTAATTGTGAAGTTGAGTTTGTTATTGATTTGATTCCTAAAACTACATCGATATCAATATCACTGTACCGTATGACACTATCTAAACTAAAAGAATTGAAAGAACAGTTGTAAGAATTATTAGATCGAGGGTTTATTCAACCGAGCATGTCTCTCTGGGGTGCACCTATTTCTTTTTTGTGAAAAAGAAAGACGGTTCATTGAGATTATGTAATGACTACAGACAGTTGAATGGAGTCAAAATAAAAAATAAATACACATTGCCACGTATCGATGATTTGTTTGATTAATTGAAAGGTGCCACAATATTCTCAAAGATAGATCTCAGATCCGAGTATTATCAATTAAAGATTAAAAACTGTGATTTGTCAAGGACTGCTTTTAGAACTCGTTATGATCATTACGAGTTTCTGGTAATGCCATTTGGATTAACTAATGCCCTTGCTGCTTTTATGGATTTAATAAATCGAATTTTCAATCTCATTTGGATAGATTCATTGTTGTTTTTATTGTCAATATATTAATCTATTCCAAGATAGAATCCGAGCAAGCACAACATTTGAGGATAGAACTACAAACATTGAGAGAAAAGCAGTTGTACGCAAAATTTAGTAAATGTGAATTTTAGCTTCGTGAGGTTGGATGTTTGGGTCACATAGTATCTGCTGATGGGATTCGATTTGATCCGAGATAAGTTTCTACTGTGATAAATTGGAAAACTCCGAAATATGTTTTAGAGGTGCAAAGTTTTTTAGGTTTAGCAGGTTACTATCGACATTTTATAAAAAAAACTTTTCGATTATTGCTTTGCCAATGACCAGATTATTATAGAAAAATGTTGAGTTTGTTTGGTTTAATAAGTACTAATAGAGTTTTGATCAGGTGAAGAAAATGTTGATGGAAGCTCCAGTCTTGACTCAGCCTGAATCTGGAGTAGTGTATGTTGTTTATAATGATGCGTCTCTCAATGGTTCAAGGTAGTAGCCTATACTTCTTGACAATTAATGTCGCATGAGAAGAATTATCCTACGCATGATCTAGAGTTGGCCATGATTGTATTCACTTTAAAGATTTAGAGACATTATTTATACGGCGAGAAGTGTCACGTGTTTACAGATCACAAAAGTTTAAAGTATTTGATGACTCAGAAAAACTTGAATTTGAGACAAAGTCAGTGGTTAGAATTACTGGAAGATTACGATCTGGTTATTGGTTACCATCCGCGAAAGGTTAATGTAGTTACAGATGCATTTATTCGATAGTCGTTATTGTTTGCACTTAGAGTGTTGAAAACTCATTTAGCTCTTAATGATGATGGTTCTATATTAGCAGAGCTGAGAATGAAACTTTTGTTTCTACAATGAATTCGGTAATTCCACGATGACGATCCGAAGTTGGCGTTGAAACGACAGATGGCTCAAAATAATTTGAGTTCAAACTACAGTGTTGATGGTAGTGGTCCATTGAGTTATCGAGATAGAATTTGTGGTCCGAGTACTTTAGATTTGAAAATTGATATTCTTTTTGAAGCTCACAATAGTCTGTAATCTATTCATCTGGGTAGCTCGAAAATGTATTGTGATTTGAAACAGATGTATTGGTGGTCGGGTATGAAACGGGAAATTTTTGAATTTGTAGCTACATGTTTGATTTGTCAGCAGGTGAAAGTAGAACATCAGGTACCAATAGATCTATTACAACCTGTTATGATTCCTGAATGGAAATGAGAACGAGTCACAATGGATTTTGTATCTAGGTTACCTGTAACTCCAAGAAAGAAAGATTCGATCTGGATGATTGTTGACAAACTAACTAAATTGACACATTTTATTCTAGTCAGAACAGACTTTACACTTGAGAGATTAGCGGAACTATATGTATCTGAGGTTGTGAGATTAAATGAAGTTCCAAAATCTATTATTTCAGATCGAGATCTGAGATTTATATTGAGATTTTGGAGTAAACTTCATGAGGCTCTAGGCACTAAGCTTAATTTCCGCACAGTAATTCATCCTCAGATGATGGACAATCAGAACGAGTGATTCAGATTCTGAAAGATATGTTGAGATGTTATATACTCAAATTTAAGGGTAGTTGGGAAAAATATTTACCGTTAGCTGAATTTGCATATAATAACAGTTATCAATCCAGTATAAAAATTGTAACACCCCGAACCCGAGACCGACACCGGAGTCGGACACGAGATGTTAACAAACTTTGAAAAATTTTTCCAGACACTGCCCAGTCTGAGTACTAGTCGCTTCAAAAATCATATCTTGAGTTTCACAACTCAAAAATCAGTTTTGTGATTTTTCCCTGAAACTAGACTCATGTCCCCACCTATGGATTTTTTTCTAGAATTTTTGGTCTGGCCAATTAGTACAGTTTATTAGTCAAAGTCTCCCATGTTACAGGGGTCGACTACACTGACCTTTTCCCATTACGACTGGGATATCTCTCTGCACAGAGCTTCAATACTGATGCCGTTTGTTTCTATGGAAACTAGACTCAGAGAGGAATCCATACATATATGGTATGACCCCTAATTATCTCTGGTCAATTTATAGTGAATTTCCAAAGGCGGAACAGTGAATCCAGAAACTGTTCTGGCCCTGTTACACAAGAACCCGAATATCTCTTTCTGTACTGTTCCTATAATTGTTTCGTTACTTCCATATGAAAGTAGATTCATCAAGGTTCGATTACATAATTTATTCACTATTTAATTCCACTCCTACGAATTCTTGTGATTTTTCCAATCCACACCACTGCTGCTATCAGCTTCTGTTTTCAAAGTGAACCTTACCTAATTTGGGGTTTCATGGACCAACTAGGGCCTTGTCATACATAAGCCCACATATGATCATACTTAGCCATTCTAGTGGCTGATCATTTGCTCAACACTTCCATTCCAACATAGTTACATCATGAAACCATCTATACATTCATAAATACGAATGGTCTAATGCCATACTCCACTTCTACAAGCCATTTTCGCATGGCTGTACACTTATACATTTCATAAAGTACTCGAAAGACAACAATGGGTAGTCCTATACATGCCATATCAAAATTCAACCAAAATAGTACCCAAAAGAGCCTTTGATAGTGTGGGCGACTTCGACTTCAAGATCCCGAGTCCGATAGTTGGAGAACCAAAAATCTATAAAACAGAGGAGCAATGTAACGAGTAAGCAATTTATGCTTAGTAAGTTTGAGCAAGGAATTCCAGCATGCACAAAGAATAGCACACATTTAGCTAAACGGAATATTTCATAATACGCAATTTACCGATATCAAACTTGCTTCACAACATTAATAACCCTTATGTACATACACAATAAACTAACTTGGCCGAAGGCCGGTAGCTCGTTTATCAACTGAGCGAACATTTATTGTAAGGGCTCGATTAAATTCAACACATACGTAACATATCCCCATATTGGGATGTTTTTCGAGTATTCGCTGGAATTTTACAGCAAGCTCATTCATTACCAAATCACGTACCTTCGGGATTTAACCGGATATAGCTCCTCGTTCAAATGCCTTCGGGACATAGCCCGGTTTTAGTAACTCACACAATGCCTTCGGGACATAACCCGGATTTAACAACTCGCACGAATGCCTTCGGGACTTAACCCGGATTTAACAACTCGCACGAATGCCTTCGGGACTTAACCCGGATTTAATAACTCGCACGAATGCCTTCGGGACTTAACCCGGATTTAATAACTCGCACGAATGCCTTCGGACTTAACCCGGATTTAGTATCTCGCACAAAGGCCTTCGGATCTTAATCCGGATATATTCACTTAGCACAAAGCCTTCGGGACTTAGCCCGGACAGCATTCAATTAATCATGCACATCTAACAATAATTCATAGCACATTCATATTTCATTTTCGTTTACGAAACTCAAACACAAGGCACATATTGTCCTTGCACATTCGGCTCAATAGCCACACATAGAGCATGATTTAATCACATCGAAATTTAAGATCTCTTACTCAAGAACTTACCTCGGGTGTTGTCGAACGATTCCGCTAGCTATTCAACCACTTTTTCCTTCCCTTTATCGGTTTTATTTCCCCATTTGCTCTTGAGCTTAATCAAACAAATAAATTGATTTCATCATTTTAGGCATCAAAAGATGAACACAAGGCACTTAGCCCATATTTATACATTAGACATTAAAGTCTCATACATGCAAAAATCATGCATCAACACAACATATTAGCTAATTTCTTTCCCCTTGGCCGAATATGCATGTCCATTTTTGGGGTCGATTTCAACACTTAATACACACATATACACACTAGTAAAGCATCCTCCCCCTTTTCATCGATTTAACACATGCATTGCTCATCAACATGCAAAGTTACATTCGGCCTTAGCACACATCTTGCTAGCCGATTCTTCTCCCTTTAGCAACCAATGCACATATGTGCTCACACAAAAATGCTAAAAAGGAGGTTCAAGAATCATCAAGCCATCATCACATGCATCATTAACAAGCTTCATATTTTGCATGCAATGGCATTAACACAACCTCCACCTAGGCCGAATCTTAACTTATCCTCATGCCTCATCACCACAACATCAAACACCAACCAAGAATGATGCATCCATGGTCAAGTGCCATTTCCATCACATAGCAAGATTTAGACCATGGGCTAGGTAGAACTCAAGCTAACAACTAAAACATGCATGCATCTCATGGAACATCATTAAACATACCTTGGCCTAGCTACATGCATGGCCGAATCTCTTCACCTTTCTTCTTCTTTCCTCCTTAAAATTTTTGGCCAAGGATGAACCAAAGGATGAGAAATTTTTTTCTTTGTTTTTCTTTCTAATTTAGGCTAAAATGGAGGTGAGAAAGGATGAACACAAACTTTTCTCCTTTCTTCTCTTGAGCTCACGGCAATGGGGGGAACAAACACCACACACACATTTTTTTTTCTTTTGTTTTCCATTTCTTTATTACCCATACTCCTTATTTTATTCTTCCACTAACAAAACATGTTTCATGACATGTTTTGCCCATCCTTCCTTGTCATGGCCGGCCACTACTCATTAGGGGGGGAAATTTGACATGCAAGTCCCCCCCTTTGTCCACATGCACTAGTAGGTCCTCACACATTGACCTATCACATTTTAGAATTTTCTCACATAAGTCCTATTGACTAAATTCACATGAAATCAACCCAATTGAAGCTTGAAATTTTCACACATTCATAATTACATATTCTACACAATAAGTATCACATTCAAACATTTCGGTGACTCGGTTTAGTGGTCCCGAAACCACTTCCCGACTAGGGTCAACTTTGGGCTGTCACAACTCTCCCCCACTTAAGAAATTTTCGTCCCCGAAAATCTTACCGGTAAATAGGTTTGGGTATCGTTCTTTCATCGAGCTCTCGGTCTCCCAAGTAGCTTCCTCGATCCCGAGTTTGAGCCATAACACCTTTACTAGCGGAACTCTTTTGTTTCGCAACTCCTTCACTTCACTAGCTAGGATACGCATCGGTTCTTCTTCATAGCTCATGTCGACTTGAATTTCAACCTCTGATGGGCTAATTATATGCGATGGATCAGATCGATAGCGTCGAAGCATCGAAACATGAAAGACATCATGAATCTTTTCAAGCTCCGGGGGCAAAATCAATCTATACGCAACCGGACCAACTCGTTCAGAGATTTCGTACGGCCCAATGAATCTTGGGCTCAACTTGCCCTTACGGTCGAACCTGAGTATCTTTTTCCAAGGTGAAACCTTAAGGAACACTTTGTCTCCCACCTGATACTCGATGTCTTTTCGTTTCAAATCTGCGTACGATTTCTGACGATCCGTGGATACCTTCAGACTTTCACGGATTACCTTTACTTTCTGTTCAGCATCTCTAATCAAATCAACTCCGAAAATTTTGCTTTCACCGAGCTCGGTCCAAAACAATGGTGTACGGCATTTACGACCGTACAAAGCCTCATAAGGTGCCATCTTAATACTTGATTGAAAACTATTGTTGTAAGCGAATTCAATCAAAGGTAAATACCGTTCCCATGAACTACTGAACTCGAGGATGCAACATCTCAACATATCCTCAAGTATCTGAATTATCCGCTCGGATTGACCATCGGTTTGGGGGTGAAAAGCAGTGCTAAAATGCAACTTGGTACCCAGAGCTTCTTGCAATTTCTTCCAAAATCGTGAGGTGAATCTCGGATCTCTATCCGACACGATAGAAACAGGTACCCCGTGTAATCTCACAATTTGATAAACGTACAATTCAGCTAGTTTATCCAATGAAAAATCCGTACGTACGGGGATGAAATGAGCCGACTTAGTCAGTCTATCAACAATAACCCATATCGCATCCTTCTTACTTGCTGACAAAGGCAGTCCGGACACAAAGTCCATTGTGACTCGATCCCATTTCCACTCGGGTATCATGATCGGCTGGAGTAATCCTGAAGACACTTGATGTTCCGCGTTCACTTGTTGACATATTAAACATCTCGAAACAAAGTCAGAGATGTCCCGTTTCATACCATGCCACCAAAATTGACGTTTCAAATCGTTGTACATTTTCGTACTCCCCGGGTGAATTGACATTCGGCTACAATGGGCTTCATTCAGAATCATCGAAATGAGTTCCGAATTCCTTGGAACACACAAATGATTTCTGAACCTCAAACAATCATCATCATCAATTTGAAACTCCGATTCCTCGTTCGGAAAACACTTAGACCGTTTTGCAACCAATTCATCATCGACTTTCTAAGCTTCACGAATTTGGTGAGTCAATAATGGTTTAGCTTTTAATTCAGCTACTAACACACTGTCTGGTAAAACAGACAAATGCACGTTCATCGCTCGTAAAGCAAACAATGACTTCCGGCTTAAGGCGTCCGCAACCACGTTAGTCTTTCCCGGGTGGTAATCAATGACAAGCTCATAATCTTTCAACAACTCAAGCCAACGTCTTTGTCGCAGATTCAAGTCTAGTTGAGTCATCAAATATTTGAGACTTTTGTGATCCGAAAATACATGGCACTTCTCACCAAACAGATAATGTCGCCATATTTTTAAAGCAAACACGATGGCAGCTAGTTCGAGATCATGGGTCGGATAATTCCTCTCGTGTGGCTTCAATTGTCTCGACGCATAGGCCACGACTCGACCTTCTTGCATCAATACGCGACCCAACCCAAGTAGGGATGCGTCACTATAAATGACAAACTCTTTACCTGATTCGGGTTGCACCAAAATTGGAGCTTCAGTCAAATGAGTTTTCAGTTGGTTGAAACTTTTCTGACATTTCTCCGTCCACTCGAACTTAACATCCTTTTGAAGTAGCTTCGTCATTGGTGTGGCTATCATCGAGAAACCTTTCACAAATCGTCGGTAAAAGCTCCGAACTTCAGTAATATTTCTCGGAGGTTTCCAGTCAAGTATGGCTGAAATTTTGTTCGGGTCAACTCGAATACCCGACGCGGATACCACATGACCCAAGAAGCTAACCTCTCTTAACTAGAACTCACACTTACTGAACTTAGCATATAACTGCTTATCCCGCAAATTTGCAGCACTAGCCTCAGATGCTCAGCATGTTCGGTCTCATCTCTTGAATAGACCAAAATGTCATCAATGAACACAACTACGAACTGATCCGAATACGGTCTGAAGATCCGATTCATCAAATCCATAAATACCGCAGGGGCATTAGTGAGCCCAAACGGCATCACTAAGAATTCGTAGTGACCATATCTCGTTCTGAAGGCAGTTTTGGGAATATCTGGATCTCGAATTCGCAACTGATAATAGCCCGATCTCAAATCTATTTTTGAGAACACTGAGGCTCCCTTCAGTTGGTCGAACAAATCATCGATGCGCGGCAACGGATATTTGTTCTTTATCGTCACTTTATTCAGCTGACGATAGTCAATGCACAACCTCATGGTTCCGTCCTTCTTTTTCACGAACAATACTGGTGCACCCCAAGGTGAGAAACTTGGTCGAGCGAAACCTCTCTCCGTCAGTTCTTGCAACTGAGCTTTCAACTCCTTTAACTCGGTTGGTGCCATACGATACGGAGCTATCGAAATCGGCGTAGTCCCAGGTACAAGCTCAATACCAAACTCTACCTCCCGAACATGTGGTAAACCCGGTAATTCTTCCGGAAAAACATCCGGGTATTCACAAACCACCGGCACAGATTCGGGTTTCTTTTCTAATTCTTTGTCATCAAGCACATATGCAAGGTATGCTTCGCACCCTTTTCTTACATATTTCTGTGCCAACATTGCTGATATTACAGCTGGCATCCCCTCCAAGTCCTCAGACTCAATTCGGACTACTTCGTTATTTACGCACCTCAAATCAATAGTCTTGCTCTTGCAATTCACAATCGCATCATGCGCAGTCAACCAATCCAACCCAAGGATAACATCAAATTCATCAAACGGCAAAAGCGTCAAGTCCGCTGGAAAATAGGAACCTCGAATTTTCCAGGGGACATTTCTTACACACTTTGTCGACAAGCACGTAACGACCCAAGGGATTTGACACCCGAATTACAAACTCAGTAGACTCAATAGATAAAGTCTTACTGGATGCTAAGGTTTCACATATGTAAGAATGGGTAGAACCGGGGTCAATCAAAGCAATTACATTAGTATCAAAGAGGGTGAATGTACCGGTAATAACATCAGGCGAAGAAGCATCATCGCGGGCACGTATAGCATAAGCTCTAGCAGGCGCACGGGCTTCGGATCTGGTTATATCATCTCTAGATCCTCTCTGACCACCACCAGCATTGCCCATATTTCCAGATGGTCTACCTCGAGCAGTGGTAGCACCCGGTCTCCCACTCTGATTTGTATTCTGTCCCGACAACCTCGGGCAATCTTTAATGAAGTGGTCCACTGATCCGCATTTGTAACAGGAGCGGTCAGGAAATCTACAACTCCCCGAATGCCATTTACCGCAATATCGGCATTTCGTCCTGTCTCGACGTTCATTCCCAACACTGGCGACCGAAGTGCCTCGTGTACCCACAGGGGGTCGATCACGATCTCGTCCAAAAGGCCCGAAGTGCCTCTAAACTGGCCTGCATCATCTCGAAATCTCTTCGATGTCTGTTGAAGAGACCTCCCCGAGGATGTTTTACGAAACTCTCCAATTCCCTCATCAACTCTTTGCTTTTCTTTTCTAAGCTCTTCGGCTTTACAAGCTCGTTCAACAAGTACCACGAACTCTTGTATTTCAAGAACGCCAACGAACATTTTTATATCTTCATTCAGCCCATCCTCGAAGCGTTTACACATAACAGCTTCGGACGAAACACATTCCCGAGCGTATTTGCTAAGTCTAACAAATTTTCGCTCGTAATCAGTAACCCACATGGAGCCTTGCTTAAGCTCAAGAAATTCCTTCCGTTTTTGATCAACAAATCTCTGACTGATATACTTTTTCCGAAACTCAGTTTGGAAAAACTCCCAAGTTACTTGCTCTCGGGGCACAATAGAAGTCAGAGTACTCCACCAATAGTAGGCAGAATCACGTAGCAAGGAGATAGCACACTTTAGGCATTCATCGGGTGTACAAGATAGCTCATCGAGTACCCGGATAGTGTTGTCCAGCCAAAATTCAGCTTGCTCGGCATCATCGCTATCCATAGCCTTAAATTCAGTAGCCCCATGTTTTCGGATTCTGTCAACTGGGGCTTATGTGACCTTATTTGGTCCGTTACCGGCGGTATTGTAGGTGCGGGGGTAGTATTTGTTCGGGAATGGAGGTTGTGGAACAGCCATATTAGTTCGAATGTATTGGTTAAACCAATCATTCATCACGCTATAGAATGCTTGTCTAGCTTCATCATTCTGATTACTAGCATTAGGTTGAGAGTTTGCCAGCACTGTCCCTTGTACGGGAGCAGGCGCTACACTCTCAAGATCATCAGCTACCTCTCGGTCACGATCGGGATCCATTACTATAAATAAACACATTTACAATTGTCGGAAATCACCACACTATCAAGTAATCACATAAAATTGCATGTATAGCTAGACCCAAAACATTACGGTAGTCCTAGAATCGACTAAACCGTAGCTCTGATACCAATAAAATGTAACACCCCGAACCCGAGACCGACACCGGAGTCGGACACGAGATGTTAACAAACTTTGAAAAATTTTTCCAGACACTGCCCAGTCTGAGTACTAGTCGCTTCAAAAATCATATCTTGAGTTTCACAACTCAAAAATCAGTTTTGTGATTTTTCCCTGAAACTAGACTCATGTCCCCACCTATGGATTTTTTCTAGAATTTTTGGTCTGGCCAATTAGTACAGTTTATTAGTCAAAGTCTCCCATGTTACAGGGGTCGACTACACTGACCTTTTCCCATTACGACTGGGATATCTCTCTGCACAGAGCTTCAATACTGATGCCGTTTGTTTCTATGGAAACTAGACTCAGAGAGGAATCCATACATATATGGTATGACCCCTAATTATCTCTGGTCAATTTATAGTGAATTTCCAAAGGCGGAACAGTGAATCCAGAAACTGTTCTGGCCCTGTTACACAAGAACCCGAATATCTCTTTCTGTACTGTTCCTATAATTGTTTCGTTACTTCCATATGAAAGTAGATTCATCAAGGTTCGATTACATAATTTATTCACTATTTAATTCCACTCCTACGAATTCTTGTGATTTTTCCAATCCACACCACTGCTGCTGTCAGCTTCTGTTTTCAAAGTGAACCTTACCTAATTTGGGGTTTCATGGACCAACTAGGGCCTTGTCATACATAAGCCCACATATGATCATACTTAGCCATTCTAGTGGCTGATCATTTGCTCAACACTTCCATTCCAACATAGTTACATCATGAAACCATCTATACATTCATAAATACGAATGGTCTAATGCCATACTCCACTTCTACAAGCCATTTTCGCATGGCTGTACACTTATACATTTCATAAAGTACTCGAAAGACAACAATGGGTAGTCCTATACATGCCATATCAAAATTCAACCAAAATAGTACCCAAAAGAGCCTTTGATAGTGTGGGCGACTTCGACTTCAAGATCCCGAGTCCGATAGCTGGAGAACCAAAAATCTATAAAACAGAGGAGCAATGTAACGAGTAAGCAATTTATGCTTAGTAAGTTTGAGCAAGGAATTCCAGCATGCACAAAGAATAGCACACATTTAGCTAAACGGAATATTTCATAATACGCAATTTACCGATATCAAACTTGCTTCACAACATTAATAACCCTTATGTACATACACAATAAACTAACTTGGCCGAAGGCCGGTAGCTCGTTTATCAACTGAGCGAACATTTATTGTAAGGGCTCGATTAAATTCAACACATACGTAACATATCCCCATATTGGGATGTTTTTCGAGTATTCGCTGGAATTTTACAGCAAGCTCATTCATTACCAAATCACGTACCTTCGGGATTTAACCGGATATAGCTCCTCGTTCAAATGCCTTCGGGACATAGCCCGGTTTTAGTAACTCACACAATGCCTTCGGGACATAACCCGGATTTAACAACTCGCACGAATGCCTTCGGGACTTAACCCGGATTTAACAACTCGCACGAATGCCTTCGGGACTTAACCCGGATTTAATAACTCGCACGAATGCCTTCGGGACTTAACCCGGATTTAATAACTCGCACGAATGCCTTCGGGACTTAACCCGGATTTAGTATCTCGCACAAAGGCCTTCGGATCTTAATCCGGATATATTCACTTAGCACAAAGCCTTCGGGACTTAGCCCGGACAGCATTCAATTAATCATGCACATCTAACAATAATTCATAGCACATTCATATTTCATTTTCGTTTACGAAACTCAAACACAAGGCACATATTGTCCTTGCACATTCGGCTCAATAGCCACACATAGAGCATGATTTAATCACATCGAAATTTAAGATCTCTTACTCAAGAACTTACCTCGGGTGTTGTCGAACGATTCCGCTAGCTATTCAACCACTTTTTCCTTCCCTTTATCGGTTTTATTTCCCCATTTGCTCTTGAGCTTAATCAAACAAATAAATTGATTTCATCATTTTAGGCATCAAAAGATGAACACAAGGCACTTAGCCCATATTTATACATTAGACATTAAAGTCTCATACATGCAAAAATCATGCATCAACACAACATATTAGCTAATTTCTTTCCCCTTGGCCGAATATGCATGTCCATTTTTGGGGTCGATTTCAACACTTAATACACACATATACACACTAGTAAAGCATCCTCCCCCTTTTCATCGATTTAACACATGCATTGCTCATCAACATGCAAAGTTACATTCGGCCTTAGCACACATCTTGCTAGCCGATTCTTCTCCCTTTAGCAACCAATGCACATATGTGCTCACACAAAAATGCTAAAAAGGAGGTTCAAGAATCATCAAGCCATCATCACATGCATCATTAACAAGCTTCATATTTTGCATGCAATGGCATTAACACAACCTCCACCTAGGCCGAATCTTAACTTATCCTCATGCCTCATCACCACAACATCAAACACCAACCAAGAATGATGCATCCATGGTCAAGTGCCATTTCCATCACATAGCAAGATTTAGACCATGGGCTAGGTAGAACTCAAGCTAACAACTAAAACATGCATGCATCTCATGGAACATCATTAAACATACCTTGGCCTAGCTACATGCATGGCCGAATCTCTTCACCTTTCTTCTTCTTTCCTCCTTAAAATTTTTGGCCAAGGATGAACCAAAGGATGAGAAATTTTTTTCTTTGTTTTTCTTTCTAATTTAGGCTAAAATGGAGGTGAGAAAGGATGAACACAAACTTTTCTCCTTTCTTCTCTTGAGCTCACGGCAATGGGGGAACAAACACCACACACACATTTTTTTTCTTTTGTTTTCCATTTCTTTATTACCCATACTCCTTATTTTATTCTTCCACTAACAAAACATGTTTCATGACATGTTTTGCCCATCCTTCCTTGTCATGGCCGGCCACTACTCATTAGGGGGGGAAATTTGACATGCAAGTCCCCCCCTTTGTCCACATGCACTAGTAGGTCCTCACACATTGACCTATCACATTTTAGAATTTTCTCACATAAGTCCTATTGACTAAATTCACATGAAATCAACCCAATTGAAGCTTGAAATTTTCACACATTCATAATTACATATTCTACACAATAAGTATCACATTCAAACATTTCGGTGACTCGGTTTAGTGGTCCCGAAACCACTTCCCGACTAGGGTCAACTTTGGGCTGTCACAAAAATGACAACATTTGAAGATCTTTATATGAAAAAATGTAAAACACCGTTGTATTGGTCTGAGCTGAGTGCATCCAAAATGGTAGGAGTTGATTTGATTCAAGAAACTAAGGATAAAGTTCGGATTATTTGGGATAGTTTGAAAGCTGCATCTAATCATCAGAAATTAGATACGGATTTGAAAAGAAAAGATATAGAATTTGCTGGTGGTGATCGGGTATTCTTAAAAGTCTCTTCATGGAAGAAAGTGTTACGGTTCGACATGAATTGAAAGTTGAGTCTGAGATTTATTGGATCGTATGAATTTGTTGAAAAAATCAACCATGTAGCTTATAGAATAGCTTTGCCCTCTGAACTCAAGAAAATCCATAATGTT
The DNA here is from genome assembly GCF_007990345.1 of Gossypium hirsutum. Lineage (NCBI taxonomy): Eukaryota > Viridiplantae > Streptophyta > Magnoliopsida > Malvales > Malvaceae > Gossypium > Gossypium hirsutum. The sequence goes on from NC_053435.1 coordinate 77,202,757, forward strand.
TTCCATATATCGATGCTGAGACGATACAGATCTGATACTTCACAAGTGATTCCTCATAATGAGATTGAGCTACAGTCAGATTTGACGTATTTGGAGGAACTAGTGAGAATTTTAGCCCATGAAGTCAAAGAATTACGGAATAAACGAGTGCCATTAGTAAAAGTATTGTGGCATCGTCATGGTTCTGAAGAAGCTACCTAGGAAACCGAAGAATCACTCAGATTACAATATCCGAATCTATTTTCAAGTAACAATTTCGAGGACAAAATTTTGTAAGGAGAAGAGTTGTAACAGCTCGATTTTTTTAGTGGTATCAGAAACAGTGATTTCAAGGCCACTAAATCTGATGAGTAAGTTCGTAAATATTATTATTTAATATTTACGAGTCAAATATGGTTTTAAAAAGGTTTTTTAATTGGTAGTTTATGTTTTATAATGATTTATTAGGTTCGATTGGTAAGACTCTAGGTCAAATGGTTTTGGAAAGCGAGGTATCGGGACCTCATTTCTATAAACTGAACCGTAAATATTTATAAAAATATTTATGAAGTGTCATTAAGGTGGTATTAAAGTTTCATTAAAAAATTTTAACGTTTCAATAGTTAATTAATTAAAAGGACTAAATTGAAAAAGGTGCAAAACCTTCTAATTAAAATAATTAAGTGATTAAATGGCTTGATTAATAAATGAATCAGGACTTAAGAAACAGTTATACCTAAATTGATATAATGGGACTGTAACAGCCTGAATTTCAGTGAAATCGGAACAGTGGTTTCGGGACCACAAATCCAATCTGAAAATAAAATTTATTTTTATTTTATTACATGGTCCATAATATGTTAGAAATGTAATGTGAAAATTTTGATAAGAAAATTTTATTGATTATGTGTTTATTACGAGAAGGACTAAATCGCATAAAATGAAAAAGTTGAATTCTAGTAGCTAAAAGGATTAAATAGCTTTGGAATTCAACTTGAGGTCCTTTTATGGTAATTAGACTATTAAAGAAAAGTATGTAGATATTTTGGTGACTCATCCATGGAAATTTAGAAAAAGGGCAAGGACTAAATTGGAAATTGATTTAATTTAATTAATTAAAAGATGATAAAAGAATTATCATCTTATTTTCTCATCATCTTTCCCAAAAGTACATGGAAACCCTAGGAGAGAGAGAGAAAACTTTCATGGCTTAATTGGGTAATTTTTCTTGTCCCGTTTTTAGTAATTTTGATATTTTTGAAACCGAGATAGCTTAATCTATCTATTTGGGGGATCAATTTGAAGAGTTATCAAAGTATGGAAATTAGGTCATGGATGTATATGCTAAAAATTAAAAATTTATGGTAGAAAATGAAAAGGTTGTTGATAGATAAACAACTTTTACTAAGTGATTTTTTATGAAAACATAATTTAGGGACTAAAATGTAGGGTTGTGAAAATGGATGAAAAATTCTGAAATTTATAGAAAATATGTGTTGTAAATTTTATATTGAAATTTCGGTTAGGTTTGGAATAGGGAGTAAATTTCATAAATTTCATTTTCCGAGCCTAGGGACAAAATTGGGATTTATGGAAAAGTGAGGGGCAAAATGGTAATTTTACCTAGGATGTAGATTGAGTCCAAATAAATATGAAATGTGTGAAATTTATGATTAAGTTTATTTATATAGATCCAGCCAACACAAATTTGAGGTCAGATCGAGGAAAAGGAAAGGTTTCGGATTAGTAGATTTTATACGCGAACCAGTGTTGAGGTAAGTTCGTGTAACTTAATCGAACATGTAAATATGTTAGCTTGAATGTTATGATTGTATGCAATATGATTTATATTTATGTGAATGTTGTAAAAGTGTGAAATGATTACATGTTCAGAAATATTGGGAAAAAATGGGGGTAAAGTCTCATTTGAATATTGAATTTCGATGGATAAATGAGATTGTCTTATAAAATGAGGTCCTGTATTTGTTGCTGATGGCATTTAGCTCGGATGAGCAATCCTATTGATCTCATTATAGAAAGGATTTAGCCCGAAAGGGTAATCCTGATATAATCCCTCTCGAATATATGTTACAATTAGGATTTAGCCTGGACTGGTAATCCTAATTGAGCTCTACTGAGCATACGTTACATAAAGGATTTAGCTTGGACTGGTAATCCTATAATACGATATGTGGCTAGAGAGTGTGTTCTTAATTAAATGCCCTAATGGGTACTCTTGAATAAGAATTGACGAGTTATTGAATTGTACACCTTGAGTGTACTACTTGAGTATCCATCGGAATTCCAATGATTCAACGGACACAACTCTTGGCATGATAAGAGAATTATGGGATGAAATGAATAATGTCTTGAAGGAAAATTGTTTAATGAGCTCATTTATGTTTACTTGATGTATATGAAAATTTTGTGACTAATATGTTTGATTGAATTCATGTGTTTAGGCAATTTTGCCTAGTTGATGGAAAACATGATATTGTATGCTTAGATTTAATAAACAGGATTGGTAAGTTTAGTTTCCGTTATACGAACTTAATAAGCATGTAATGTTTACATAGTTTTATTTTTCCTATTTTATAGTACTTAGAAGCTCGCGAAAGTTGGAGATCAGTCGAGCATCATTACACTATCCACTAGCTTATTTTGGGTATATATAGTAAAATCATTTTCGTATAATGGCATGTATAAGCTAACTTGGCCATAGATGGCTTACATATGTTGTTTGAAACAAGCCATTGGAATGGCTAGTAATGATTGTTTTGATATACTTGTAATGTCATACTATAATAGCTACATACATGTTAATGGTTGATCTAATTATGCTTAACATATGGAATATACCAAGATAAGATTATAAACAAGTATGCATGTAATGATATGCCATGTTGAATGATAGAGTTTGTTTTTAATTTTGAATGCTTGAAATGGTTGATATTTGGATGTGAGTTTAAGTATAGGTTATTGGTGTGACTTTGGGTGAGAAATGAAGCTAGAAATCGCTTGTGTGACACACAGCCTGGTGCATGGGCGTGTAGTTAGGCTGTATGTCCCCTGCACCTTAAATTTGAGAAAACAGAATGCTTAGAATTGAGCACATAGGCAGAGACACGGGCGTGTGTCTCAGCCATGTGTGCTACACGGCCTAGAACACGAGTGTGTGTCTTGGCTGTGTGAAACCTGCACCTAATTTTAAAGAATTTAATTAACCACACGGCCTAGCACACAGGCGTGTGGCATGGCTGTGTGCACAAGTCAAAGGGTTACATGGGGTCGAACACAGCCTGCAGCACGTGCGTGTCCCTTGGACCATACGGGCATGTGAGCCCTGTAACCTAGAAAATTTTTGAAATGTCATGAAAAATTCTTAGAGTTTCCGATTAAGTCCTGACTTGATTTTAATGCTTATATTAGGCCTCGAGGGTCCATTTAAGGGACGATATGAATAATCTCAGTTAATAAATAAAATTTACGAGAATTATTTAAAAAATATTTTGAAAGTTTCGGTAATACTCTGTAACCCTATTCCGATGACGGATACGGGTTAAAAGGGTGTTACATGGACGGCATGTTAATTGAAAATAATAAAATAAAATGATGGAATGGAAAAATTGTAATTTACTTAAAATTAAAATAAAACAAATTGGAATTTGAAAGTTTTCTATACATTCTTCTTCTATTTTTCGGCCTAAACTGCCATAGAAGGAAGCTTTAAGTTGGTTCTTCATTTTTTTTTTGTTTCATATCAAGATCTCGTAGATACTCGTGACAAAAGAAAATAGTTGAATAGTCCCTGAACTTCAACAATTCAGTCCAGGTAAGTTCGTACGGTTAAAATTTAACATTTGTATAAATTGATGATTTGTATTATGTATATATTCTATTATTGAAAATAAATTATTGTTTGAATTATAATATTGAGTTGGATACTCGGTTTGAATTGAACACGAGACTTGAGTACATTCGTGATTTGGTGTATGATGGTATTAGAAGGAGATATTAACATTATTTCCAAGTAAATCGAGGTTCAGCATTTGTTCAGAACTCTCATGTTTTACTTTCTTTTTATTTGGCATAATTGGGTGGATTAGCTCTTACGAGCTTCTATTTGCGTATTCAGGAAGACTAGCTCTTATGAGCTTTTATTGATGATATACTCTTATCCGTAAGTCGTTCTTCGAATGAAAAAATCTTGGTAAGATTATTTATTCAATAAATTTGAAAGACATATTATTTATTTTTATATTTATTTGAATACGGATGTATTTATTGATTGAAGTTGTGAATGACAATGCGTTGTCATGAATGATTTTTATTATTTGACTTATTATAGTTAGTTCGGTAAGATTTTTGCTTAACTCGTCAAAGTTACTAAGCTTCATTAAGCTTATTTGTATTGTTTAATGTCATTGTAAATTTTCAGAAGGTTGGACGATCGGATCGGCACTCAAGTCCCTCTATCAGCTTATCTCGGTAGTTTTTGAAATGTTCAATATGATTTATATGGCATGTATAGGCTTTTGTACAATCTTGGTCAAAGTTTGGTTTATGTAAATATTATGAATAATATTTTGTTTATATAACCAACTTACATATTGGTATGAGAATAAGGTATAATTGTGATGTTAGTATAAGAGATACATATATATGTATATATTTGAATTGTAGTGAACTTTTGTTCCTTTTTTATGTAAATTAATTAGTTAAGTTTGGATACTTGGTTGACATATTTTTAAGTTGTCATTTGAGGTGCCTAAGGGCATATTGATTGTATATGGTGATAATACATGTTTAAGACTTGATTTTAGCTTATTTTGAATGCCTTGTTATGGCATCTTGATGTGTTATTTGTTGAATCTAGGTTAATGTCAATTTGGGTGAGAATTGTGGCTCAGAAAATGGCTTGTTTTCATCCGATTTAGTCCCGACTTGTTTCTAATGCGTATTTCAGGTCTTGAGGGCTCATATGTAATGAAACGAGTTAGGGGTATTACCTAGACTAATTTGAAACAAATTAGAAAGTTTAAGAAAAGTATGCGAAATCTCCAAAACAAGGGTCACAGGACCGTGCGACCAGACCATGTAACATAGCCCCCAGGCCATGTAACTTTCAAACCAGGGACACACGGCCGTGTCCCAGCTCGTGTCCTTACCCATGTAACTCACTGAGGAGGGTTACATGGCCATGTCACACGCCCGTGTGCCAGGCCATGTAACTCTCTGAGTTGCACACCAGCTTATGTGCCAGGCCGTGTGCTAGGCCGTGTAACTTACTATCTTAAACCCTAAGAAATTCTCAGATGACACACGGCCGTGTCGCCAGGCCGCGTGAACCCAAAATTGACCTAAAATCAAGTCATTTCACAATCAATTCACACCTAACAAATCTAACTACTTAAGCATACATCCAAAGGACTTAAAAAACATTCACAACCACATAAACATGCCATTTTAGACACCCTAAATTAACTAACCAATGTGCCATTCCAAGACACCACAATTATGTCAACACATCAACTATCAAAACATATCAATATTGCCTCATTTCCTGCATGATAACCTAATTCAAGTATGTACCAAAACATACCACAAAATAATCATCTTCAAACCACTCTAATTACACCAAAAAGAACATTGTTTACAAGTATTTTAAAGTAACCAAGTGACATAATTTGGTAAAGTATCAAAGTATACCAAACTAACATATTTATCAATATATTTGCCACTACCCTAGGAGATACAAAATCTACCAAGTTAGATGAATAGTGTGAACCAGTTGAATGATCTTTTCAAATTGTCAACAACGTTTATCTACAAAACAATCTATAAGAACCGATAAGCTTAAAAAGCTTAGTAAGGACATAGTATAACATTTAATCTAATAAAATAAATACAGTTTATATACTATTCGATCCAGAGTTATCAAGTATAAACAGGGGCATGGAAGTGCATTCAGAGTACCGAATTACAAACAGGGGCACATATGTGCAACCAGGGGTACCAAAGTACAAATAGGGGCACGTATGTACAATAAGGGGCACTGAAGTACAAACAGGGCATGTATGTGCAATCAAGGGTATCGAAGTACAAACAGGGGCACGTATGTGCCATTAGGGGTACCGAAGTACAAATAGGGGCACGTACATGTAATTAGGGGTACCAGAGTACAAACAGGGGCATGTATGTGCAATCATACAATAATTTTCTATTAACATATTAATTAAAGAATCATAATATAAGACACAAGTAGAAATTCATTTATGTATTGAAATACTATGAACTTACCTACTATTCAATTCTGATCAACACGCAGGGACTAATCCGTTATTTTCTCTTTTCCTCGATTATTGTCTTTTTTATTCAAGTTTTGGTCATGCAAGAAAAACTCAAACCGAAGCTTTTCTCCCCTTCAATGGTGAATTTCGGTTCTCCAAAGACCAAAAACATGAAGATGAGCACTTTGTTTTCATCTTTTCGTAATTTTCTTTTTAATTTTTAATTTACCACTTTACCATTATCATTAATCAATAATTTGAATAAAACCATGCTCATGCACATCCACTAATTCTTTAAATGGCATATTTACCATTCAAGTCCCTTATTTTAAGATTTCAAAGCTATTGAATCCCCTTAACTAACAGAACTCAACTTTTACTTTTTTTATGATTTAGTTATTTTTACTTAATTAAATATCTAAACGTTAAAATTTCTTAACCAAATTTTAATACGGGTCTAATGAATCTGTAAATATTCTATAAATAATATTTACGAGTTAACACGATAGGAATTTGTAGTCCCGAAACCACTATTCCGTCACCACTGAAAAATGGGTTATTGCAGAGGTAAGAATTTATTGAACGAATCACACTCCTTTGTATATGTCAGGATTCCATTGATGAGAAGGTTCTAAGGAAAGGCTTACGGTGAATACCTAGACACCCAAAAACAAGGAAGGGCATAGTAAGTGGTGAAATGCTTTAGCAAGTTGAAAATAAGCATATCCGAAGATTCTCGAATAGGTCAACCTTTTGAATTGCTACTGAATCCATGGGTAGACAAGAAGCAACTTGGAAAACTGAAACATCTTAGTACTCGAAGGGAAAAAAAAAGCAAAAGTGATTCTCGTAGTAGCGACAAGTGAAATGGGAGCAGCCTAAACCATGAAACGCGATTGTTGAAGAGCAATAAAAGCATTTTGCTGCTAAGCAAAGTGTGAAGTGTTGAACCCTAGTTAACAGATTCAAATATCCAACTTCGATATCTAATTCCGCATTGATTATAAAAGATGTAAAATTTTAATTCCTATAATATTGAAACAAATGAACTTTAACAATTAAGACCATATATTTTAACCATAAAAGTTAGCCCTCAACTTCGATTAAAATTTACACAAACTAATAAATAATGTACAAATATCAATAAAATAATTTCTAAAATTAAATATAACAATTAATAATAAATTTAAATATAATAATTAATAATAAGTTTAACTTTTTTTATTAGAAAAAAATTATCTCATTTAACATCTTATTATCTTAAATCTCATGTAGCTTTTCTTAAATTTTATTCTTTTGTATTCGTAAACCTAACTAAACAAGAAGATGAAGTCATCGGAATCTCTAGATTTGCGAATGTCCCTTTTATTATTTGATCAATTCAATTAGTTAATTTTTTAAACAAAAATTAATTAGTATTTAAATAATTAAAATAAATATTATGATATGAATTTATTTTGTAATGTGACATAATTATATTCGGTACATATTACATTATACAGATGTACATATTGTTTAAGGACATATAATATATTAATTGTTATATCATTAAATTATGAATGTAAAATAATAACTATAACATTATGATATTAAAATATACATTCTTCTATTAACGATATGCAACCTAAACCTTAAACATGTAACTAATTGTATATAGGCTAGGCGCCTTTATTACATCAACTAGACTCACTCCCATAGAAAAGTAAAAATTTTATTGGCCAATCCTCATTTATTTCTCTTTTCTTGCCTTCTTTATTAGTGAAAGGGCCCTCGAGAAAGTTCTTTAGCCAATTCAATAGAATTTGACGTATGGTGATGTTATTTCCAACCAACATATCAAATTCCATTTTATATGCAACCCTATATACCATTATGTTATTAATAATAAACATAATTAACATACCTTAATTATATAATACTAATAGTAACTAACATACCTTAATTATATAATACTAATAGTATATATTATCGTATATTATAAAATTAGTTACATGTTCAAAGTTTAAGTTGCACATCATTAATAGAAGAATGCACATTTTAGTATTATAATGTCATAATTATTTTGCATTCAAAATTTAACTATATAGCAATTGATATATTATATGTCCTTAAAAGTGTATGTATATTATTTTTACAATATAATATATACTAAAGATAATTACGTCGCATTACAAAATAAATTCATATTATAATATTTATTTTAATATATAAATATTAGTTATTTTTTGTTTAAAATAATTTAACTAATTGAGATGATGAAATAGTAAAAGAGATAATCACAAATCTAGAAATTCTAATGATTTCATCTTATTGTTCATTTAGATTTATGGATATGAAAGAATAAGATTTAAGAGAAGCTGAATGATATTTAAGAGAAAATTATATTTGAACCTTGTTCAAGTATTTTGTAACCAATTATGTAGGTTTGGAATATGGATATCCAAAAGGGTCTATCGCTTCAAATATGCAGTGTATAGTGATTTTCATATCCGAAACTATAAGATTCAAATTCGCAATCTGAATTGTCATCCCTACTTTATTATAGGGATTAGATCAAAGTTGTCTCTCTATTATTAAATAAATGGACTAATTTAATCTCTATATTATTTAAAAGAATTAAACGTTTAAAAATTATCATTTATAGTTAAAAAAAATAATATTTTGAAAGTTTTTTTTATAGCTATGCAAATGAATTTTTTTTTTGTATAGAGTTAAACTGCAATAAAGAAAATCATGCCAACTTTTTAACCATAAATATTAATTTTGTTACAATTTAGCTTTATTTGATTTTTTTAATAGTACAAAATTAAATTAACCCATTTAATAGTAAAGAGGTTAATTTGATCTAGTCATCATCATAAATTTGAAAAACAAGTTATTTTGTTTAATAGTTAGCTTTGGTAATATTTTGATATATTTTATTTTAATTAAGAAAACCTCTAAAAATAACGGACTGAACTTTAGTTCGATTGATATCGACATTGTTGTGAGTGCATAATGGTGTGGATTCAAACGCATTCAAGTGAGTTTTTCCTCCTATTTAAAAGTTAAAAATAAGTTATAAATAATTCTAAGCATTATATAAAAAAACTCTAAAATTAACAAAAATCGAGTAGTTCCATTCATTTACTTACATTAGAGAAAAGGATTTCATCAAAACCTAGCTTCGTGGAAATGCATTGGCATGCCATGTGGGGCTCCTCCAATCTATTTCACTGGGACAGGTGTCGAGTTCTTCCTTACAAGCCGAACACTTGGTACCTCGTTTGGTCAATTTCATCGCAACCTATCTAGAAAGTTACTATGCTGCCAACTTATCGATTATAAGACTTGCATTGTACACATGTCAAGATCCCAGATTAAAAAAGAGTTACCTTCACTTATAAATACTCGATTTAATATTGGGAAAAAGATCGACCTAAACTAAACATCACCTTTTTTAGGCCCGTCTACCACAGTGTGAGCCATTGTCTAAGCCTCCAACCCTTTTTTGTCATCAACAGGACCAAAACAAAAGAAAAACATGGGTGGAAGTCGAAACAATGACATGTTAGAATGGGGGTACAAAAATAAGAAAACAAAAAGTGGAAGGACCCACAAATAACTTCCTGGAAATTGCAAGGAGGTTTCCGAATGATTTAAAACTTTTAAAAGGCAACAAAAGTTTATCAATACAAATACATGTAATAATTTTCATAAAAAAGAGGAAAAAATCAGAATAAAACAAACAGAAGATCTCATCATCACTTGTGGGACCATCATTTGGGAAACAGAACAAAGTGCCAACTTTGTTCTCTGGAATGTCGTGTCAGTATAATCAACGCACTCGGATCACAATCACAACCAAAAAGAGTATAATGTTATATTAATCGTTACTTTTTTTACTATATGAAAATGATAGAAAATTATTGAAGAGAGATCGATTCTAGGTTTTTTTAAGTATTATCTTCTATTGAGGTTTTGTTTTATAATTTTGTGGAGGATTTGAATGTCTAAAGTAAAAGGTTTAATAAAGTGAGAGGGTCCTATCGAAATAGATTGTGACTTACAAGCATAAAGTTAAGAAATTGTTTTAAGAAGTTAAAAATAAATAAAAAATATTTGGAGGAGATAAAGAATAAGCAATTTTTCATTTTGGGAGGCTGGTAAAACTACTATCTTCCCATTGTCCCTGATGTCCTATCAAGAAAATGTGAGCATTTACGCTTAATAAATTTTTTTTAACATGTGTCCTATAATATATAGGACAGTTTTGAACAATTTTGTTACCACTTGGGCTAGTATACTTGCACTTGGTAAATGGTAATATAACACGCATGGTCTATCTTGGCATGATATTCTCATTTTATTGAATTTACATATATTTTCAAACAATTTTAAACATTTGAACTCTTGCTAGAATTAAATGATAAAATCTCGATCACAAACAATACCAATATCTTAAAAAACATCCATTAACAATTCTATAAATTTAAACTACCCATTTTGATTTGAAATTGTATTCTGTATAATTTCGAGTTTGAAAGAAAGGGTCAAATCATATCAATAGCAGAATTATTTTATATTGAGGAAGATAGGAAATGGGCTCCATTGAGCAACTTGTTATGCAGGTTGGGATGGATCAATTCATGTCATATGTTAAATTTGCTAGGGAGACCCCATGCCATTTGGATCCTACCTTTTTACCACTCCTAATTAAAAAAAAATTTAGTTTCAGTCCCTTTATTCTATTAAAATTAAAAATTTAACTCACCTACTTTAATATATTATAATTTGGTCCCTTTATTTTTTTATTTTTATAATGATTAGTAAGTTCGATTTAATAACATTGTTATTTGTATTGTTAAAGTGATGGGATATTTTTTTAAAAGACATTATAATATATAAATTTATTATTAATTTTTGGGTAAATTACACCTAATGTCACTAAATTATTAGTAAATTTATATTTTGGTCACTCAACTTCAAAAACTTACAAATAGTCACTGAATTATTCAAAAAAATTTATTTAAGTCACTAAGCTATTAATGGCTTTTTAAGTTTAGGTATTGAGCTACAAGCGACAATTTGATGATCGGTATGGTAGATCAATACCCACCAATGAGTAGAGAATATGCTTTAGATCAAAGTCCATATATGATCATTGGTGGAGATAGGAGAAAAAAACTATTTAGATTTTGGTTTGTAGATTTGTAACATTCAATGATGCTTCATGAAAAAAATTTGAATTGTAGAAGAGAAAGGAAAGGAGAGTTTTCGATTGATGTAGTTGGTGCAAATAGAGAAGGCCATACAACAACAATCTTAACAACCTAGTGACTTAAGTTTTTCGAATAATTCAGTGACCAATTTGTAACTTTTTGAAGTTGAGTGACTGAAACATAAACTTACTAATAGTTTAATAACCTGGAGTGTAATTTGCCCTTACATTTTTTTATAAAATTTTTAGCTATTATTAATAATCCTCGGTGTGATAAAATATGTGTTTAAATGCAATCAAGTATAAATCCTCTTAATAATTGTAATAACAGTTATAGTAATTTGAATTGAGACTTAAATTTATTATCAGTGTAGTTTAATTTATTGATTGAATGATATGATTGAATTCAGGTAGTAGCTAGGGGACCTAAAGGGTTTTGGATCCCTTCAAATGGAAAAGTTTGTATTTAGGATCTTTAAATTTGTATTCTTTCCTTAAAAATATAAAAATTTAATTTAATTTTTTAAAAATTATAAAAATATAAATTAATCAAATAATAAAATTATATTTTTATTATTGTAAAAATTAAAATTTAATTTCTAATCTTGAAAAATTTTCCATGTTGCCAACTGATTGAATTGGATGATAATAGGAGAGAGAAATTACAACCATGAGATTGATTTTATTCATCATAGCTTTTGATTTAGTACGACCAGCCTCCATTGAGGAGACAATCGAATTGATTGCTTTTTTGCTTTGAGATCTCTTCCGTAGTCCCCTTAGGGTCCCTCCTTTCCCACAACATTTTCTATTTTCCCGGAAAATCGGAAAATTCCTTTCTTTACATACACATTTCATTTTCCGGGAAAATTCCAGTACCAAACAAAGAAGATAACAATGACTTTTTCCCCAAAAAAAAAATGCAAAAAGTAAAAACCTGTCAAATGGAATATTATATATACCATGCAGAGAGAATTAACTGGAAATTGCAATTTCAGTTACATAATATATATCATATGTTCAATTAAGTCCAAATCCGATTATATTAATATAATCAAACCCCAACTGAGAAAAAAAAATTCAACTTGTTATTGCAAAAGCTAATAATATCTTCATATGTAAGTTCAATGGCAATGGCATCTCACTTATTATTATTTAGTACTGAATTAGTAATCACCCACTTGAGAAAAAAAAGGTGCTCCGTGATGATGATGATGATGAAGACGCCGTTGCATTGTAAGGTCTTTGCCTGAAATAATCCAATGACATTCGTGGAGGTGAAACCGCGACGGTTACTGTCGAAGAAGAATGAACCCTAGAATCCGACTGTGGCGGCGGTGGTCGCGGTGGTGACCCTGTTAATATCACCAGAATCAAACAAAACATCAAGTAAAAAACAGCTTAATAATAAATTCAGCCTTTCATTTTTTTAGCAAATTTTGTTGTTATTTTTTTAACAAAATGTAGATTAAAACATTAATATTTTTACAGATATTTGGTATGACAATTTAAGTGTATTTCCTGTTTATATGATTTTATTCATCTTATATGTCACGATGAGTAACTAATTTAAAAATTATAAAAATAAAAAATTCAAAAAAGTAACATAAAATGCACTTCAACTATTACGTGAGTGATCATATTAACACTTTTTGAAAGAATGTTAAAAAAAAATTAAAATTAAAATTAACTTAAAAAATGATGATAACCAAATTGATAAAAGAGATAAAAGATTAAGAGCTAAATTTACTATTATTCTAAAAAAAGAATGTTGCAGATTATTAAAAAGTGAAGCTTTTTGAGAAGGACTTGCTTGGATGGTTATTATCAGTGGTAGAATTGCGGCCATTTTCAAGCGTGGAGTGTTTCAACTGGTTTTCTTGATTACTGGGTTGTTGTTGTTGATGTTGTGATTTTCGCCGCCGACGATTGTGATCGGCTAATCTTTTCCGGCAGCTACGTTTTCCGTTGTCGAATTCCGAGAGAAGATGGAATCTGTACGGACCGACCCGACGTTAAAGAAGCTTAAGCAAAAAAGCACAGAAAAAAAATGATAATGGCGGAAGTGGTAGAGAGTGAAAATACGAATGCATGGGGAGGGTGTTTTCGTATTTTAAAACGATTAAATGTAATACTACTATAATAAGTAAACAAATAAAACGAGTACGTAAATGGAAAAAAAGAAGCAGGGAGCTTTTTACGGACAGATATACCCTCGGGATCATCCTATGTACGGATAAACCCAATCATTGGCTATCATAGACATCCACAAGGGCATCTCCGTCATTTCCGAACATACATCACTATCTCCTCCCTCCAACTCCAGAGAGCTTAACGAACATCCTATGATTATTGTAAAAAAGAAGAAGGGAATGGCATTTTGGTAAATTTTCTAAACCTGCTGCATTGCTGGCAGAACCGTTGGGTTAAACCGGTGGCAATGACGGTGGAGGCCTTTGAATGGAACTCACAGACTTTATGACGGCGATGGTAGTGTTTAGCGTGCGTAAGATCAGCATTACAACCTTCAGCTTGGCATCTAGGGGAGTTAGTCGAACCGGGTTCACCGGGTCTCGATCTCCGGTAAAGCCGGTTCACGAAATCATCCTCAGCTGAAGAAAAATACGTCCGGCCACCCAAGTTTAAACCGATCCTTGCCGTGAAATCAACCGGTCTAGAAACTTCTTCAGTCTTAGGAACTAAAAAGTAACCCCCTCCTCCATTCCCTCCGGTACCGGAAACAGGATCGAGAGACAACAACGACGAAGGATGGGGAGTAGTGTAAGCAGACGCGCCGGTGTAAGCGCGTGGGTCGTACATGGAGTGTAAGTAACCATGTTGAGTTTGAGCTTGGAAAGGAACAAAAGCAGCACTTTGTTGATGAGGAAAAAGGGTTTCATTGAAACCAGCTTGATGATGATGATGGGTCGCAGTGTTAGCACCGTAGTGTTCGAGAATCTGACGGGTCGGGTCGGGTTCTTGATCCGCTTCTTCGCCGGTTAAAATCATAGCCGTCGGATTTCCCCATTCGTATTCCAACATTTTGTTACTTCGGCGAAGCTACGCCGTCGTTTTCTTCTGAAAAAAAGAAGCTAAGTTTTTTGAGAAACCCTAACTGAAGCTTGATATTCCCAAGGATGAAGTTTCACTCTTTTTTTTAAAGTGATCGCCTTTATGTCTGTTTGTCTGAAAAAAAAGCCAAGTTTGGGTTTAGTTTCGTTTTTCTGCCTTTCTTTCTCACAGTGTCTGTAAGGAAGAAACTGTGTTAGGAAGGCGGCTTTGTGTCTGTGATTGATTAGTTTTTCTGAGGAGGAAATTACGTGTTTAACCTTTGGTGAATGATGGTGATATGGCTATGTGTTTCGTGTGGGGACACAATGGAAGAACTGTGCAATGAAATTCCGTGTAAACAAAAAGGATCAATTTTGTTATTAGTTCCTTTACTTTGAAAAATTTTTGGATTTAGTCTATTTACTTTGGAAATTTCAAATTTTAGGCCTCACTGTTACTGCTGTGATATTTTGAAATAAAAAAATAATAATTTTACTTATTTAGTAGCCATGTAACTAGAAAAATGACATTGTAATAAATTTTAATTTAACTAAAATAAATTAATGGTGTTAACAGTTGTAAGGTTAAATTTCGCTCTTAGTACCTATACTATACTTTAATTTGGTCATTTTTAGTTTTTATATTTTTTAATTTTAAAATTTCAATCCTCGCCAAACAACTATTGTTAAATTTTTTAAGTTAAGTTTTGCTATTTCTTAAATTTGATACGACAAACATATTATAATACTTGTAATTCCATGTCAGCTTTTCATTTCCACATATTACTCACTAAGTTATCTAATTAATGGGTTAATGATTGTCATTTTGCGTCAAGATTAAAATTTTAAAATTCGAAAAGTATAGGGACTTAGCATAATCTAATTGGAGAATGTAGTCTAAATCTACAATTATATGCATGGTACAAGACTAGTAATTGAATTTAACCAAATAGATTTAATTGCTACAATTTGAGTCAAAACTAAAATTTAAAAACCAAAAAAATATAGAAACTAAATCTACAATTTTCATAAAGTATAGGGACTTATAGCAAAATATAAGTACAAGGGTTTGGCAGAATGTGTGTTTGGTTTTCTAGTCCAACTAGTTAAGAAAAATAGGCATATCTACTGGTAACTGAATTTTACCAAACAGATTTAATTGTTACAGTTTAAATCAAGATTAAAATTTCAAAACCTAAAAAAATATAGAAACTATATCCATAATTTTTATAAAATATAGGTACTTATAGCAGAATTTAAGTAGGGGGTTTGGCTGAATGTGTGTTTGGTTTCCTAGTCCAACTAGTTAGGAAAAATGAGGGTATTTCTTTTGGTTTTGAGTTTAAAGTTAAAATAACCGTGTGGTCGGTTTCCTTTTCTTGGAGTGGTAAACGCCAAAGCGTTAATGCACTTCAAAAGTTAAAACGTCTGGTCCCACTTTCTTTCGTGTTGTTTGTTTGATCATACTCAGACTTACCAGAAATGTATAATCATTTTCCTTTCTTGGGTAAATTATTATTTAAAAATTTAAAAAATTTCTCTACTTAACCTTAGCGATATTTGACAATTGATATATTAAATTAGTAGTTTAGATAAGTAGAATATATTGTAGATTCAAGTCGATTTGATAATCACTGCCAAAAATCAGAGAAAAAAATTATTGAGATTTTGATTCGTATATTCGTAACGTTCAAAGTTATTTTATGAAAAAAAATTGAATCTAGAAGAGAATGAAAATAAGAGTTTTCGATTGGTACATGTTGTGTAAACAGAGAAAGTTATACAAAAACGATATTAACAATTAAGTAACTTAAATGAAAACTTTTGAATAGTTTAATAACAATTTTGTAATTTTTTAAAATTAAGTAACAAAAAACGTAAACTTACTAATAATTTAATGAATCTAGATATAATTTACCAAACCTCATCTCTTGCAAATCAATGTATTTTTTTTAATGTCTATTGGGTTCATAACTTTTTTTTTTAATAATATCATTTCTAACGAGTGTAACTATTGTACCCAGTTTAATTAATAGCATGAAGTTTAATTTTTTTTTCTTTTTGAAATGATGGTAAATGTTTTAACAGTTGAACAAAAACCATTGATTTTAGAATGTCAACTTTATTAATTATTTAACATAAATTTAAGTATTTTATTAGTAAATTGATGTTTAAACTATACTCATTTTTTCATATTAATATATAAATTTTTTTTCAAAAAGTGGTTCCTAATTATTAATTTCATTTGAGTTTACTCTCAAAAAAACGATGTCAACCAATAAAAACATGACATAAAGCTAGTTTTTAGTGGATAAAATAGGACAAAATTGATAGTTTAAAGGCTATTATGGTATAAAAAAAAACCCTTTAAGGACCAATTGAGGTTTGGGGTATAATTCAAGGATCAATTGACTCATAACTTAACATGAATTTTTTTAAACAATCTCGTTATAAGTTTTGATATTTTTTGACACAATGCTTAGAATTACTCATAGTCCATCCTAAACCCATAAATAGGAGGATAATACATTTCAATGCACTCAAACTCACATCCTCCTGCATTAATAACAATATACATACCAGTCGAAGTAAGACTCAATCCCCATTTTAACTTATATATCATTTAATTAATTCCTCGTCATACTAACCTTAAAAAATGGAATTGAAAGAATTGACACATTGCATTTAGGTAATCAAGGTTAAAATGATTTGAAATTTGCAAAGCAAGGAGAGGAGAGACTCTTGATTTAGGACAAAAATAGGTGCACAAGTCCTCCTTTATGTTTCTTTGTTCCTTAAACCTAAAGCCGCTTCGAATGCAATGTAATTGAAATGGGGAAAACGACTGTTCAAATATATTAATTGCTTCAAATCAAACATGTTAGATCGAATCTTTCATCCCCCACGAGAAAATATCATTATAGTAGTTTATTAGGAATCCAACTTAGATTTTTTTTAAGCAGAATTAAATTATATATTTTTATAATAATAAAAATATAATTTTATTATTTAAATAGTCTATTTTATTTATAATTTTTGAAGGATTTAATCAATTTTTTTTATCATTTTAAGGGTAAAAATATAATATTATTATTATTAATTTAAAATTTTATAAACTATAAAGGAATCTAAATATAATTTTTTTCCATTTTTGAGGCTTTGCCAGTAGGGGTGTGCATAATTCGGGTAAAACCGAAAAAATTCGGTTAACCGACCGAATTCGGTTAATCGGTCGGTTAACTGAATTTTTTCGGTCGGGGGTCGGTTAATTTTTTTATGATTTTTCGGTTAACGGTTAATTCGGTTCGAAACCGGTCGGTTAACCAAAAATTTTCGGTTAACCGAAAAAATTAATAAATAAAATTATCCAACCCAACCCAAACTCAATTACCCAACCCAATAAAACTAAAACTAAAGTTTACCCAATTACCCAATCCAATAAAACTAAAACTAAAAGACAACCCAAATTACTAAAGTCTAAAACCCAATTTACTTTAATAATTTATAAATTTTTTAAATTTTAAAAATAAAAAATAAAAAAAATTCGGGTATTTTTCGGTAATTCGGTTAATTCGGTTAATTCGGGTAATTCGGGTAATTCGGGTAATTTTTAACCAAAAATAAAAAATACATAATTTTCGGTTAATTCGGTTAACCGACCTTATTAACCGAAAAAATTTCGGTTCGGTTAAATTTTTTAAAAAAAAAATCGGTTCGGTTAACGGTTAAAATTTTTGGAAGGTCGGTTAATTCGGTTATAGTAATTTCGAGTCGGTTAACCGGTCGGTTAATCGAATGAACACCCCTATTTGCCAGCCCTCGATTCACCACTATCGTTGATGGAACCTACTATTAAATTTTAGAATTTACTTAATTTCTTTTTAAAAAATCAAAGATTTATTTTCTTAAAAAAAATTAAAGGTTTAATAAGAATTTTCAAAAACATAAGGTTTAGATAAATTTTTTAAAATTTTGAGAGGATTAATATGAATTTTCAAAGAAAACTAGGATCCAAATTGAAATTCTAAATTATTTTAAAGGGCGTGATGAAATTTTTTCAAAATTTTTCGTTCTACCTCTTAGTATAGTAACAATCATTTTCTTCCATCAACCTAATGTGAATTTGGGTGGTGAATGTCAGCGTAGAACATATTTAAAATTCGTAGATCATATATATTTAAGATGAAGATTCGAATTATGAAACTTATTAAAATATTAGGGTTAATGCATCCTTTGATACTTGAAAATGTTTTTTTTTTTTAAACGTAGTACATTTGCTTCTTTAGTCTAATATGGTACCTGTAGTTGTTAGAGTTTAAGTTGAGTTTTAGGATTGTTTTGATAAAAGTTGCTAGGTTTCAATTTTTTTTATTTTATTAAAGGATAATATCACATTTGGTGTTTTATTTGTACTTTCATAAAATGTCTAATGTGATATTTGTACTTTGAAAATGTCCAATGTAATACCTGAATTATCAATATGTGTTTTGTTATGGTGCCTGCACTTTCATAAAATATCCAATGTGGTACATTATCAAAATATGTTTTATCATGGTGCCTGGTGTTAATAATGTTAGGGAATTGCTAAAATACCCAATTAAAATTTGACATGTAGAATTTTTTTCCAAATCATTAAGTCCACATGGATAATATAATATTACGTGAAAAGTTAAATAAAACAAAAAAAATTAAGTTAAATTAAAAAACAATTAGCTAAACAAATGGTTATACTAAACACATAATTATATTCACGTGGACTTGATGATTTGGGGAAAAAATCTACATACTGATGTTTCATTGGTTGGTTTAACAATTCACGTACTGAGTTAACATATGGTATTATAATAAAGCACATGTTGATAGTTCAAGTACCACACTAGACATCTTCAAAGTACATATATTACTAGGAGTGAGCAAAACTCGATTTGACTCGATTTTTTTTGAGTTAATTGAATCAAATTATTCGATTTTTTCAAGTCAATTTGAATAATTAATTTGAATTCGAGTCGAGTTGAATTTTATAATTTAAATAGCTTGAACAATTCAAATAACTCAAATAACATATTAGTGTAAATAAACCTTTGGTCCTTTTCAATTTTTAAAATGAGCAAATTAGTCCCCCTCAACAAAAATAAAAAAATAAAAAAATTTAAAAAGAATTAAAATTAATTTAAAAATTCAAAATATTTATAAAAAATTCAAAATTTATATTTTAAAAAATTAAAAATTATAAAAAATAAAAATTCTAAAGAATATATAAATTTTTTTTTAAAATTCTCTAAAATAATAATTTTTGGGATGTAAATTAACTATTTAAGTTTATCATAATAAAATATTTTTTTTTCTTATTTTGTCTTGAAAAGTTTTCAAATATATATTCTTTCAAAATTATGTGCTTTAACATTGAATTAATTATATTGTAACAAGATTTTACTTTGACTTGTTTAATTTTTTAATTTAACTCGAATAATTTTATTTGATTCGACTCTACTCAAATTTTATTTCACTCGACTCGATTCGTAAAAATTTCGAATCGAGTTAGGATGATAAAATGAGACTTGTCAATTCAATTAATTTAAAAAATTTTCATTCTATTCGGTCAAATGCTCACCCTTATATATCATATTATGCATTTTATAAAAGTACAAATATCAAATGTGATATTATTCTTTTTATTAATAGAATAAATTTAATAATAATATTGAATTTTTTTTATATATTTAGAACTATAATCTTTTCTTCGAATTTTAGGATTTATTAATGAAATTCGAATTAAATACTAAAATGTTAATGCGGGTAGAGAAAATATCTGTTTGAAATTCATATGTTTGACCATTTTAAGGGGGGATAGGATATCATTAATTATTGTTAGAGAAGCATTTCCTATATTCATTGCAATAGCATATAATAGTTTATAATGTCACATAAACGTCAGTCTGATGCAATTTTTTTAAAAATATGATGTGTTAAAAATAAATAAATAAATATATTTTTACATTTGAATGATTTTGTTCATGTTCAATATATGTATATATAAATTTTGATTAATTTGTTTTAGGGGTAAATTATTATTAATAAGTTTATGTTTTGGTCACTCAATTTTAAAAAGTTGTAAAATAGTTACTGAACTATTCAAAAGTTTTCATTTAAGTCACTGAATTATGTAAAAGTTTTTATTTAAATAGTTGGGTTGTTAGTTTTTTTTTTTAAAGTTCGACTAGTAAACTCTAAGTGACAATTCAATAATTGGTACGATAGATTAATACCCATCAATGCGTAGAAGATCGAAGAAGAAAGTTATTTGGATTTTGATTCGTAAATTCATGACGTTCAAAGTTGTTTCATGAAAAAAAAAATAAACTGTAAAAGAGAAGTGCAAGGAGAGCTTTCAATTGGTGTAGATAATATGAACAGAGAAAGGTTATACAATAGTGATTTTAATAGTCCAATATCTTAAATGATTTTTTTTGAAAAATTCACTGGCCATTGTGTAACTTTTTGAAGTTAAATGACCAAAATATAAATTTACTAAGAGTTTAAAAACATTCGATGAAGTTTATCCTTGTTTTAAATGTGTACCAAGTCATAACTTAGATGGCATGTAAAACTTAAGTTAACGCTTATATTATTAAAAACACACTGTTGATACGAAATTGATATTTTAAAAACTTAAAAATATATTGTCTTTAAAGTTTAGAAATGATATAAAATTGGTGGGATGCAATTAACCCAAAAACTAAGGTATCTTCTAAAAATGCATATGCTTTAGTTGCAATTAATTCAAAAACCAAAGTTGCATAACAAACCCTCAAGCAGAGCCAGAAACTTAAAAATGTTAAATATTGTTATTAGTCCTTATATTATGTGTAAGTTCTAGATCTAACAACTATATTTGAATTTAATCAATTTTAGTATTTGTACTTTTCAAATTAGTAGTTTTTTTTATTTGTGCTTTTTTAATTTTAAATTTCAATCTTGACTCAATATTAGCAATTAAGTTTGTTTGGCTAAAATTTGCTATTAATCCCTATACTCTTCGAAATTTAAAATTTTAGTTGCGTAAAATGACAATTATTTTTTTAAAAATAAAAATCATGAACGATAAGAAAACAAAGAGATGTCATGTAGTACAAATGCTATAAGACATTACAAGCTGATGTCCAAATGTCATGTTTGCAGAATAATCTCCAAAGAGAACAAAGACAAATTGACAGTAACCATAACATTAGAAGAATTCAAAATCAGACCAAAGATACACCACCTTGATAGAATTACTAAAAATTCCATCCTAGCTCTGCCATCATTAGACATACATAACGATAAACTCTGATCAATCAACAAATCACTACTAAAAGTCCTAAAAGACTGTCAGAATTAGTAATGCTTAAAAGACTAAGATTCATATGGCCTATCCTGTTATCTTGAATTCCAATTTTATAGACCCCATTATTGTGTTCTATCATAATAAGGTCATCCGAAAAAAATTCTCAATACACATAGTGAGAACTTTACCTTAACAAATCACATATATATACAAAAAAACATGATTAGAAATTTAAAAATAAAAATAAAATTGAAACCAATATTACTTTTAAAGAAAACAAAGTAGACAAAACAAAAATTATAAAAATATGAACAAAACAAAACTGCGAAAATGTGGGAAAAAAACTACGAAATTGTAGATTGAAATTAAAAATAAAATAAAAATTTTAAAAAATGGTTGAAGAAGCCATGACCAACAACTAGCCAATAAAGTAATTGAAAAAGTTGAGCAACTAAAGTTTTTTTGAGTGAAGAAAAGTATAAAATGATAATAGTTAAATATAACAATTAATTTTTATGCGTAATATATGAAAATAATAAGATATATAATATTATATATGTAATAATATATTTCGCATAATTAGAATTTAATATGATTGAAATTTTAAAATTTTAGAATATAAATTAAAATGATAATTAAAAAATAAAAGAAAAAATTATGATAAATTACATAGATAGTCACTCAACTATAAGAAAATTTCATTTTAGTCACCAAAAAAAAATTTACAATTTAACCATCCACTTTATATAGTTTGTCTTTTTGGTCACTCCCTTAAAAAATCTATGTAATAATAAATTTAGTCAACAATTTTTACATATCATATTGATTTAGTCATAATTTTAAAAATTTAACCCTCAAAATTTATAAATAACTTTAAAAAAATACATAAATACTTTCAAAAAAATATGAATAAATTTAAATTTTGTATTAATATTAAATAAAATAAAAATTCCTACCTCCACCTTCTTCCCTCTTCCCCTCCCCCCCGCCCTCTCCTACCATCGTTCCTGTTCCTGTCCCTGTCCCCGTTCCATTCTGCCCATTTTGCCAGCCGCATGTCGAGACCCTCTTCAGTTGTTCTGTAAGATTGTGGCTGCCGCCGAGGTTTTCAGAGGGGAGATCCAATGAGGGGAAGAGGCACGGGGTGCGGTGGGGATTTTTATTTTATTTAATATTAATTTTAAATTTATTATTATATATATTTTAAACAGTTATGTATTTACATATGTATATATATTAATTTTTCTAGAAGTAGGATCAAATTGAGATTATTTATAAATTTTAAACGTTAACTTTTAAAATTATAATTAAATTGATATGATACGTTAAAATTGAGAGCTAAAATTGTTATTATATCTATTTTTAAATTCCCATGTTAATTTGTAATTTTTGAAACTATGTAATTTGGTGCTTAAAATGTAATTTTTTTTTATTTTGATGCTCAAAATAAAATCTTTTATTAATTGGATAACGGTAAACTATTAAAATAGTCACTTTTATTTAACTCATATTATATTTTCGTCATTTTATGCTCGAAATGTTACGTAGTTAATTGTCGTTACCAGAGTAACGGTAAGCTGACGTGGCATGTTAAATTATCATTTTAAACAAAAATTTTAGGTTAAATTATACAATTGATCTCCATATTTTTTTTTCATTTTTAGCAATTTAGTTTTTTACTTTTATGTTCTTTTAACTTTTTTTTCCCATTCTCTTTTGCTTCTCCCTTTGTTTTCCTCATCTCTCCATTTATTTTAATGTAGTTTTTTTATGTGTTAAATTTGTTAAAACTAGTCTCTATATTTTTATTTTTTGAACAATTTATTTTTTAATTTATTTTTCTTCTTTCCTTTGGTTTTAACAAATGAAAAACATACAAAAATTAGATTAAAAGAGATGGAAAAGGAAGGAAAATAGAGGAAGAAGCAGAAAAAAATGAAAAATAAAGAAAAAAAGAAAGTTAAAAGAACATAAAAGAAAAAAAATTAAATTACTCAAAATGAAAAAAATATGAGAACTAATTGTATAATTTAATCTAAAATTTTTATTTGAAATGATGATTTAACGTGTCACGTCAGCTTATTGTTACACCGTTAATAGTAATTAACAGCTCAGTAACTAAAATGTTACATTATATTAACGTAAATAATTAAAATATAACACTTTAAATATAAGTGACTAAAATATAACTTGAAGTAAACAAAAGTAACTATTTTGAAACTTAACACTTGGATGATTATCTAAAGAATTTACCCAAAAATTTAATAGAGAGAGAGAGAGAGAGAGAGAGAGAGGGGGGGTGGGGAAGAGATAACAATCCAAAAGAAAGAGTACAATGATCGTCTGGTAGCATCTGGTGAAAGCCTGACACAGACGTTGACTCTATTGTACGGAATGCCAGATGACTTTTATTAAATATCTTTTATTAAATAATTCTTTTGTCAATTTTTCTTATTGGATAATCTGAAACCTCAATAAAAAACAGAAAAAATTAAGATTAAAGCTGGTTGAATTGCAATGGGCCATATGAAGTGAAGGGCCAATGAAATGAACTCTCACCAGTCTACCGACAAAAGTTCATAACCAATACAAAATTAACCATATTTTTCTTTTTATTGGAAAAAATATATCATAGAGGTTATTGTATTAAGAATCAAATTTTATCTTATTTTTTTATTTAAAAAATAGATAAATTAGTTCTTATATATTAGATTAAAGAGTAAATTAGTTTTTTATTTTAAGTTACATATACCGCTTATGTGGCTGGTAAAGCAACCAGATATTGACACTTGATGTGTCACGCATATCTCATACTAACATAAAGAGACTAATTCAAGCAAAATAGACGAAGTTTTTAATAGAAGAAATGAAAAAATTTTTTACATCGAGGGACTAATTCAAGTAACCTAATAGTAATACGTCATCATTTAAAAATAGTAGTTTAAATTTTTAGCAAAAGAACTAATTTATTCTTCGATCTAAATTTTAACGACTAATTTGACCATTTTTTGAGTAATGAGGGTAAAATGCAATCTGAATTATAGTATAATGGTCTCTATAATACTTTTATCACAAAATTTGAGTTCAATGATAAAGCAATATTATGCTCTAAATGGAAGAATCTAAATTTGAATATTTGAAACAATTATTGAAAATGATAACCACAAATTTCAAACATGAACTATAAAATGGATATGAAAAATATCATAATGAAAAGAGTGTAAAAATGAGGAAGAGATGATGCAATTGGAATGCCATCATCATGGCTTGCCAACATCTTCAACTAACAACCTATCAAGATAACGTAGGGGTAGATTTAGAATTTTTTTTTGTGGGATCAGAACTAAATTATGAAATTTTAGTGATTAAAAAATATTTTTATAATTCCTAATTTTATTATTTTTGAAAAGATTAAATATATATATTTTTAAATGTTGAAGTGTAATTTTATCATATATTAACATATTTTTCATTATTCATAAAAAGATTAAATTGCATAATTTATATATATTTGGGCTTCAATCCACTCTATTGTTTTGGATTTTTTCTTTAAATCCAGGGAAATGGGCCTTTGTGATCTTCATAGCCCCGGTTCGGGTTCTATAAACCAAAATATAAAAACAACAAAAGGTAAAATACACCTAACATAATTAAACTATTAGTAAATTTACGTTTTAATTACTCAATTTAAAAAAAAAAGCTATAAAATGATCATTAAATTATTCAAAAGTTTTCATTCAAGTTACTGAACAATTCAAAGTTTTTTATCTAAGTCACCAGGCTGTAAAATTTTTATTTAACAAAAAATTAGCTAATGAGACCCAAGTAACAATTTGACAATCGATATAGTTGATTAGTACTCAACGACGAGTAAAACATATATTAGGTCCAAGTCGATCTAACAGCCAGTGTCGGATATTGGAGAAAACTTTGGATTTTAATTTGTAGATACGTGACATTTAAAAACTATTTCAATTTTTTTTAAAGTTTAACTATAGAAGAGAAGAGAAAGGAGAGTTTCCAATTGGTCCAAGTAGTGCGAATGGAGAAGGCTATAACAACAATAATTTGAACAGCTTAGTGACTTCAATAAAACTTTCGAATAGTTCAGTGACCAAAATAATTTTTTGAAATTAAGTGATCAAAATGTAAACTTACTAATAGTGTAGTGGCTTTGGATGTAGTTTACCCAATGGCAAAACATATATGTTTATCTATAATTTATTAAATAATCGATTTTCATTAATGGCCCTCACTAATTTAATTTAGCAAAAAGTATGCAGAATGACGTTAATACCAAAGGGTTTTTGTTGTTGTTGCCATTTTTATGAATAAAGGAATATTTTCAATGTAAATAAATAAACATAAATTATCCTAAAAAAGAAATGAAATGAGAAGAGAAGATCACTATCCTTCATTTATGTCTATTTATTATTGTTATAATTTAATTATTTTTCATGGAATTATTAATAATAAAAACATTCCCCTAAGAAAGACAATCAAATCGTTTATTGGATTCACTTGTTCTTTCATCAATTAAGACAAGAATAAGCCAATGTTTTCTCCTCCACAAGCTCTTTTGCTGTTGCATCCATCTTTTCTCTCGAGAAATCGTCTATCTTCAGCCCTGCCGGGATTAAATTATATCGAATTAATGTACAAAAATTAAATCTCAAATTACATAATAAATGAATCAAAATTGTAATTTAACCAAAAAAATATTACATATCAA
Organism: Gossypium hirsutum; assembly: GCF_007990345.1. Taxonomy (NCBI): domain Eukaryota; kingdom Viridiplantae; phylum Streptophyta; class Magnoliopsida; order Malvales; family Malvaceae; genus Gossypium; species Gossypium hirsutum. The sequence goes on from NC_053435.1 coordinate 77,229,332, forward strand.
ACACAAATGTAAAAATTTAAACAAAAGTATCATGGAGGATTGCATTTTGCCCCTTCTACTTAAAAAATGAGTAAATTAGATGTTTAGATCAAAGAGTAAATTAATTATTTCTGTTAAAAATTTTATCTATTTTTACTATTATATGTATGTTAGAATGAGATACACATGGCACCATTTTTTGAGTAAGGAATAAAATATATCCGGACTCCTAAAGCAGTGGAGTCCATAGTACTCAGAGGCGGATACAAGGGGAGGCTGGCAGTGGCCTTGGCCCCCCTTAAAATGGAAAATTTATATTTAGGCCCTTGGAATTTTTTTAAAATTTAAAATTAGTAAAAGTAAAATTGTACTTTGTCCCCCCTAAAATTATAGAAATTTGATTTAATCCTTTAAAAATTATAAAGATATAAACTATAAAAAATTAAATTTTCATTCGGTTACCCTTAAAAATTTATTCTGGCTTCGCCCCTGATAGTACTTTTACCAAAAACTTACCCTGAGCAATTGACCATTGTCCTTTATCACATGTAACTGGGAATGAGTAGATAATGCCAGATTGAATTCCATATGATCCATCAGAATACACTCCCATGGACACCCATGTTCCCTACAATAATCACCCAATTATAACTCATACATACATAGATAGATACATACATACATACCTTGGGAGTCCCAAGAACCCAATCACGAATATGATCACAAGCAGCACTTGCGGCGGACAATGCACTCGATAGCTTGCGAGCTTTGATAATGGCGGCACCGCGTTGTTGCACCGTGGTAATGAACTCCGTGTTCAACCTATAAAAACGACGAAGGATTAGTACAGTCACGAACGTATAGTGTCTCGAAATATAAATTCGGAATTTTACGTTACCAATTGTCGTCCGCTACGACACTTCTAACAGGCTTCTCTTCACTGTTTGTGGGCGTGACAGTGGCATGGTTCACATCCGGGTATTGAGTGGAGGAGTGGTTACCCCATATGATCACGTTCTTCACTTGACCGACATGGATCTTTAGCCTCTCGGAGAGTTGTCCAAGCGCTCTGTTATGGTCGAGTCGAGTGAGACATGTGATGTTTTTCTCCGGGATTGACGGTGCAAATTCTTTCAAGATAAGGGCATTGGTGTTCGCTGGATTAGCGACCACCAACACCTTACAATCCGGTGCGGCTTGTTTCTCCAATGCCGAAGCTTGAGCCTTGTAAATTGATACGTTTTTCGACATCACGTCTTTCCTTTCCATGCCTTCTTTTCGTGGGAATCCGCCAACCATCACGGCTATGTTCACACCTTTACAAGCGACCATGGCGTCGGTGGTAGCAACGACATCTTTGCGTAAAACCAAAAAACCAAAACCGAGTTAAAAGAGAACGTTTGATCAACAAATGTGAACCATGATGTGCAAATTACACATACCGATGAGAAGAGGAAATGCAGCATCAACTAATTCCATTTTGACACCGTTTAAGGCCTCGGTGGCCGGTTCGATATCGAGCATATGAAGAATTATGGGTTGATCGGAGCCTAACATTACTCCCCTCGCAATCATAGGCACTAAAGCATACCCGATTTGGCCTGTTTTAACACAAAAGAACACCTATGAAACACAATACTAATTACTAAATAGTAAATAAAATATATTAACAGCACAATACGTACCAGCAGCACCAGTAACTAAAACTCTAACTGGTTCTTTCGCCATTGATGATGAATTGAGGGTCGAAAATGGCCGTAATGGAGGAAATATATGAGGGTGATGATGATTACATGATACAGAAGGTAAAACCCTTTTGTGTTGATTACAAGATGATCTTTGTAGCCGGAGGATCCTCACAGTTAGTTTCGGTTTCAATTTGTGTTAGTTTGTAGAATAAATTAGGATAATTGAGAAACTGGCACTTGTTGATTTGACTTTTTCAAATTTATAAATGGATTATATTCTTCCATTTCAACTTTGAAGGAAGTTTTGGATTAGAAGAGTTTGGGTCCTAACAGGGGACTACTCAACAATTTGACAATTCGACTTGATGAACTCAAATTGAATTGAGTCCAGATTGAGATGAATACAGAGCGATTGGAACCTGAATTGATTTAAACACTTATTGATTTCTTTTTAAAAACTCGAATTTGAAATTTTGACTCGGTTAAATCAAATTCGATCCTATTTGGTTTGATCATAAGAGTCTAAAACTCGAATTGTCCAATTGAAGCGAATCCGAATTGACTTAGAATATGAAGTGATCAGAACCCTTAATTATTTAACTTGAAAATCTTAAACCTGAAACTTCGATTAGACTCAAATTTGATGCGATCGAATTTTTTCATAAAATTCAACAAATCAAATCATCTAACCTTAATCTCGAATTGAATCAAATCCAAATTGACTTGAACATTTAATGATTAGACATTGAATTGATCTGGATCCTTAATGACCCGACTTGAAAAAATTCAAATTTGAATATTTGAATCAATCGATTCAAACTCAAATTCAATCTCATCCAATTTGATCATTAAAAAACTCAAACCACCTAACCTTAAACCCAAATTGAATCAAATTTGAATTAACTTGAACATAAAGTGATTAAAACTTGAACTGATTCGAACCTCTTAATGACCCAATTTGAAAATATCCGAATTTGAATATTCGAATCAATCAATTCAAACTCTAATTCAACCCCATCCTATTTGATCATTAAAAATCTCAAACCACCTGACTCTAAACCCAAATTGAATTGAATTTGAATTAACTTGAAGGTGAAGTGATTAAAACTTGAACTGATTCGAACCATTAAAGACCCAATCCAAAAAAACCCAGAGTTTTAAACATAAAATTATTCTAAATCTAAAATTATCAAAAATTAAAATTTTCCCAAATCAAAATAAACTGAAATTTTAAAATAAAAATTCATGCTATATAGATACAAACTCGGATTGCTGTAATTAATATTTAGGAGAGATTAAAATTACAAAATTTTTATTCATTTAAATGATTAAAAGACTTCAAATAAATAATTAATACTTGAAAGGGACTATTAATGATATTTTCCCATTTGATCAAAGGGGTCAAGATCCCTAATATCCCCAGTTGGTCTCCAAATAATAAAATTAATTATATTTAAATTCAAGATAATAATAACTTTTTTCCTTTCAATCAAAATCATATTTATTTTTATAAATTTATTACATAAATAAATTTCTTTCTGTATTTACAACTTAGAGAGCAAAAAAATTAATCATTCTTGGCCCAAAAACCATGAAATCCAAGAGGGAAGTTCAAGTGCTTAGGGACTTCAAATCTTGCTACAACCCCATCACTTTCCCCAATTCTCTTTGGATCCAAAATCACCAAATAACATCTCTGTATTGAAACTGCATACTGCAAAAAAAAAAAAAATACAACAACATAACATTATACATCATGCAAGAAAAAACCCCTGAAAAACACTGTCAGAACAGAACAAAAATGGGTCGGATTCTAACCTCGACGACAAGAATATACCCATCTTCTTCTTCAGTTCCTTTAGGGACAAAAATAGGTTCACCAATGAACCTACGAGCCCCTGCAGGCCATGTACTTACAGTTTTTGATGATAAATTTAGCTTCATTACCATATCAAATGGAAAATGAGGCAATGCTTGTCTTGTCCCTGAAGATGTTGCTGCATAAATGCATGTATTCTTTTTGCCCGAAAACTCCGGGTTGATGATCGGAAAATCCGATGGCTTGTTCCATTCATTCATGTTCTCCATTGAACATTCATGACAGCTGCCATTAGTGTCCAATTTTATTGTTACATGAACTAAGTGTGGTACTAAGGACTCGTTTTCGTGTTGTTTTACGTTCATAATCGATGGATCTAGTTGTCCGCTTTGCCAATTATATCCTGTTTCCATACCAAATTGTCTAAACTTGGAAAGCAGATTTCATATAAAGTAAATATATATATATTGAACTTACCAAATAGTTTCTGGAAGTTGAACCATTGATAAGAACATGCACAAGCTTGGATTTGAATCAATGAATTACCATCAATATCCTTGATTTCAAAGGCATTGCCAACATGTAACAGCCATTTCCGAGACGGTGCTTCCACCGGTACCCTCCAATCTCGTTGTCCGGCTGACTTATCAGATGACCGAGGAAGCAAGTAAATTGGAGACGTGGACTTACTCGGATTCACCGACAATGCCGAAATCATCGGCGATAACCCGCATACTGCTGTCATTGATCCTGCAGTACTTAAATTATACATGACACATTAAAAGCCTATAGCTTTTTAGGAAATTTTCAATAAAAGTATCATGAATACGCTTCTACTAAAAGATAGATTGCGTTTGGTCTTTTTTATTCTTTGATGTAATGTATAAAGATTAATTTATTCACGTTTAACTTCTAATATAGATACCTCCACAATAATTTTACTGAAAATTTCTAAATTTGATTTGTGATTCGATCGTTACCGATAATGTCAAGCTTGATCCGGTTTCCGAACAGTATGTAATAAGTATCGGTAAAAGCCCAATCATGGATCATCAAATGATCAGGGATGTTAAATTCTTGTTTCTGCAACAAATTGAAATTCGAATCCAACTCTAGAAAAATGACCAAAAAAAATTACTAAAACATTTCACATTAATAATCTGTTTTTTTTTTATAGATATTCTAAGTTCTTAAATTATTACCATAAAATGTAAAGTTGCTTCGAGGCAGTAACATGTCCTCTGCATTACATGTTACTGCAAGTAGTCTGTTCCTTTGAGCATCAAGCTTATAATGAGACAATAATCTTTTTGGGGGCATCTTGAATACACCTATGGAGCATATTATTACAAGAAAAAAGACAACATTCAGTTGAACTATATATATATATATAAATATGTTTATTACCTATGGTAGCTTCAAGGTTGGAATATTTAATAAGGGATTAAATTTTGCTATTAGTTCCTATACTTTACAAAAGTTGTGGACTTAATCCATATATTTCAATTTAGTCTGTCCTTATCAAACGATAACTATTGATTTCATTAAGTTCAACTATTTCTAAAATCTAATACAATAAACATATTATCATATGTGTAATGCCATGCTAGCTTATTATTTCCACATATTACTAAATAAAAATCTAGTTAATGGATTAATGACTGTCATTTGCATCAAGACTAAAATTTCAAAATAAAAAAAATATAGGGGCATAAAATAATCTAATTGGAGAATATGGGCTAAATATTCTAGTAAATGATGACTGGTAATTGAATTTAACTAAATGAAATTTAATCATTATTGTTTAAGTCAGGACTAAAATTTCAAATTTCTAAAAGTACATGGACTTAAATTGATCAAATTGAAGTATAGGGACTAAATCCACAAACTTCTGCAAAGTATAGAGACTTATTGCAGAATTTAGCCTTCAATAAGGTGTATGAAAATTGTCATATTCAATGCTAAGGACATACATACTTACCATGTAACACCGGCTTCAACAACCGGGCGGCTACGTCGAATAAATCACCGGGCCCCCGTTTCTCGGCGGATGGCGCGGATTCATTTATCACATTAAAACTGCCAACGGTATCCAACGTCTCCGATTCGATCTGGTAAGGATCACCACCTTCCCATAAACACAAAAGCTTTCCACCCCACTTCAACACACTAGTATTAGCTACATTTTTCATCACCTTAACGTTACCAAGTTTTTTACCCCCTTTTAAGACCGAAAATGGACCGCGGTGCGTAAATCGCCACGAGCCGGTCACCGGATCGCGTTCTTCCACTTGAGCTTCGGTCTTTATGTACTTAGCCGTGAATTTAACTTCTTTGGGAACACCATCGATGCTAAACGCTCGAAGGTAACCGTGACCATCTAGAGGGTGCACGGTCGAGCCGTGATCATCGACGAATAACCCCGGACCGGTTAAGTAATATGTACCGGAAGGGAAATCAGGGGGGATCGTACCTTCAACGACACGGAGTGTGATCGGCTCAGACGTTTCCGACCGTTGCGAGATGAATAGAAACTGATAGTCCCAAAAAGCAGCCATGGATTCATCTTTGTCTGGTATTGTTAAAGGACCAGGAACATGGTGATTATCATCAACAGGGCTGGAAATAGATGTGGCTTGTGGTAGTTTTCTTGGTAATGATGGTTGATGTAGGTAAGAAGGGAGCTTTAAAGGCGAATGAAACATTGTAGGAACAATATGGAATATTTTTGCCTGCATTTTTTTGTGTGTGTGTGTGTGTGTGAATGATGATTGAGTACTTATATATACTACGTAGCTTATGGGAAGGTGTGGCAATAATTTTTGCATAGAATAAAAAAGTCATGGGATAGTCGCGGAGCCAAAAATATTTTGAGGAGTACGGAATAAAATTTATAATTTTATAGTAATAAAGTGAAATTTTATCATTTTAATAGTTTATATCTCTATAATTTTTAAAGGATTAAAATATTTTTTTCTTATTCTTTGAGGGTCAAAGTATAATTTTATAAACATTATTAATTCATATATACATGAGAATAAAAAAATCTTTTAAAATTTTATAAACATTATTAATTCAATTAATAAATTAAAATCTAATAGTAATATGTATATATGTGACATGATATTGGAATTAATATATATACACGAATGTTGGCCACTTGACCTATTCTAATTTCCATGGAATTTTCTGGTAATTACAGATTTGCCAGTGGTATGGTGGTTGCTGGTGTGATAATGCGTTGGACTATCATGGAAGACAAGAATGTTGCACCATGGAAATGGCAGACAAAATATGTGTTTTGTTTTGTTTTTATTTTCAGTTTGTTTTCTAATGTGAAGCCAAGAGCACATAAAACAAAGTAACCAAAAAAGACCTCGATTATGGCATTACTGTAATAGATATTTACTATGTCCCAAAAACAAAATAAATTGTATATATTTACTGCTTAATTACTGTAATATTCACAAAACTGTTGGGGGAAATTCAACAAAACCATTAAAGGTGTTCTGTTTAAGTACAATGGAGACTATAATAGGAGTCGTGTTATATTTTACTCTTTTTATTGAAAAATTAGGTAATTTACTCCCTCCATGTTTGTTGATATCGGGAATTAGTAAGGGAAGAAACAAAGGGGAGATGGCGGTGGAGGAAAGGAGGCCGATTCACCTGAATCAGGAGGAGAGCTGAAATATGATAAAGACAAGAGAGGAGGAGATTGACGGCTTGGTATGTTGCTAGGATTGCTGAAAACGAGGGAGGAGTCCCCTCGTCGTGCCTTGGGGCATTTATAAGGGAATCGGACAAAGTTCTATCACCAATAAACTTTGGATATGATAAATATGTGGCCAGCCAAGTGGCAAGACTACCGTTTACGACTCTAATATTTCTTTTGTTGAGATAGTAAAGAGGTTATTAGACCTCAGTGGTTCCTAGGTGATCCCCCCTTAAGTAGAGTACACTTGCTAATAGTGGGTGGCCAAGGACAGGTGATCTTCCTATGAACTACATGGAGTATTCAGGAGGCCAATCACCTAGTGATTGGTCGAATGATGTGAGGCAGAGGGCCATTTGCGGGTGCTCCTTAAATATATTCTGGTAGTGCCACGTGTCTAATAAGTTGGTAGGGGTGTAACAACATTATATCAAATAATAAACTAGTCATTTTGTTAAAAATTTTATTTATTTCTTCTATTAAAAACTTATTTTTGTACATTAGCATGAGATACACGTCTAATTATTCTGTTAGCTATGCCACTTTTAACAATACAATTGGATGAAAATTTTAACAGAAATAATCAATTTATTTTTTAATCTAATGTACATAGACTAATTTATCTATTTTTTTAAGTAAAAAAATAAATTGAAATCTAACTCTTAATATAATAACTTGTATAATATTTTTACCAAATGTGGGTCTTGAAAATTGTACAAAAATTGGGCACTAATGAAATTAATGATTAAGGGTTTGATGCCATTAGTTGTTGTTGGTATGATACTGCTTGAAAAATGACAAAAAATTATAATAATAATAATAAGTAACAAAACACAAGGCAGTGGACCATGTGTCTGCATTTGCTACGTTGGCCGTTTATTGAGGAATATGCTGATCTCATCTTCAACTTGGATGCTTCCAAATCTGAACTTTCACTAAATATTGTCAACTTGCATGGATTAATTTAATTTAAACTTGCCATCAAGCTTTTGGTTGACTTCAATTTTTCATTTGCTTTAACAGTTACTACCCTATTGTGCATTGTATGTAGTTAATATTTGTCATTTTTTTAGTGCAAAGAAGTCGGTGGGTTGGATTGAAATTATAATTTTTATTTTAAATTAGTCTTTAATTTTTTTTAAAATTTTTTAATTATATAATCAAACTATCAATGTTATATTAATAAGGATTTTTCATTACTAAAACTGTTAATTTAGACCGAGGCTTCAATCTTATATGATATAATCTAAAGAAAAATAGATGTTATAAAAATATTGGTTTTTAGGTTTTAAAAACTTTTACAGAAATCATCTTTCTCTTTCCCTCTCTTCAAATTTACTTTTTTTTTTAGTTTTTAGTTTTAAAAGTTGTGGCAATATTTTACTTTTCTTTAAAATTTTTATTTTAAATTATGTCACATAAGATTTTATATATCATTTAATAGTTAAATTAACAGTTTCAATAATAAAAGGACTTGATTAATATAACATTGATAATTTGAAGATGTAATTAGAATGTTTTAAAGTTTAGGTATCAATTTAGAATAAGAGCCATAGTTTGAGGATGCCTAATACAATTAACTCTTATTTAACTTAGTACTTTAACGAGCTTAATATGTACTATTGATTGATTTGGTTGGTTAAATCAATTAAATCGATTTTTTCTTTCACTATTGTTTACTTTCAAGTATGATTAATAAAGATTGAATATAATTCAATTTAAATTTTGATTAAATTTAAAAAATAAAAAATAATATATGTTACAAGTCAAGTAAATAGATCAATTCTATTATGAAAATTTATATTCGATAAGGGATTGACTTAACTTCCTTTAGATGGGCAGTGAGATTGCTTTTGATGAGGTTAAAAATAATGGTGACGGTGAGGTTAATTACTATAGCGGTAAGATTGAATACCGCAATTGTTGTTGTGAGATTAAATTAAATTAAATATGCAAAATAAATAATTATATTTAATATTAAATAATAAAATATTTTATATTTTTATTTATGTTAAAATAATAAATTTATTAATAATAAATAATAAATTTATTAATAATATTTGTATTTATTTTTATTATTTGTATATCTACTTAATTGTAAAGGTAAAGTATCAAAATAGTCACTTTTGTTTACTTCAGGTTATAGTTTAGTCACTTATGTTTGAAATGTTACATTTTAGTCACTTACGTTATCGTGTTGTAACATTTTAGTCACTAATTCGTTAACGATAAGCTGACGTGACACATCAAATAATCATTTCAAAAAAATAATTTAGGTTAATTTATACAATTCGCCCCCATATTTTTTCGTTTTGAGCAATTTAATTTTTTTCTTTTATGTTATTTTAACTTTCCTTTTTTTCATTTTTTTTCATTCTCTTCTACTTCTCCCTATGTTTTCCTCCTTTCTCCATTTCTTTTAATGTAGTTTTTCTATGTTTTCCATTTGTTAAAACTACTCCCTATACTTTTATTTTTTGAACAATTTAATTTTTTTCGAGTGAGGTGAGCTTGTGGACTAGTTTTAACAAATGGAAAACATATAAAAACTATGTTAAAAGAAATGAAGAAGGGAGGAAAAAAGAGGGAGGAGAACAAATGGAGAAGCAGAAGAAAATGAAAAAAAAAGTTAAAAGAACATAAAAGAAAAAAAATTAAATTGATCAAAATTGAAAAAAATTAAATTTTCGTTTAAAATGATGATTTAACGTGCCACTATTGGAAATTATAGATTGCAAATTTAATTTTTGATGAACACTTATTCAATTTTGGAAAGTGATAATTTATCATGCAATAGTTACATTTAGAAAGTGATAATTTATCATTCAATGGATACATTTTCATGGGACATATTTCTTTTAAGAAATATGTCTAACATGAAAGGTTGTAATTCTTCAAATTAGTATCCTTTGAGTGCATATAAATAGAGAGTCTATGGTGCTCACAAATAACAATTACAATAAATCCTATTTTCAGAAATTAGAGTAAGAGTTAGAGAATTCCTCAATTTTTCTAATCAAAGGAAATTTAAAATTTCGTTGTATCCTGAGAGGACCTTTGTCTTAACCCTCTAGCAACTTTGTGTGGGAGTAAATAGTTCTCTTTGGAAAGTGTGATCTGCGCCACAAAGTCTACTGTTTGTTTCCATATAAGTCTCTGATTCTATCGTCTCCATTCAAATATCCAACAATCAAAGAGAACTATTTCGGAGATGTCAACGAAGGCTACTACCTATTCAAAGTGATGAACCAAGAGTTTGTGAAACTTGATTTGATGGTTCAAATTTTAATCGTTGGAAGGACAAGATGTTGTTCCTTTTTACTATCTTAAATGTGGCGTATGTTTTGGATTCAAACCTACAACCCGTAGAGGACCCCACTCCTAATGCAAACTCTGAGGAAATTGCGAAAGTGGCTGAACTCAAGATAAAGCGCAAAGAAGACAATTTCACATGTCGAAGACACATCCTTAACACCTTGTCTGATCGATTATATGATCTTTACATGTCGATGCAATCCTCGGTGGAAATATGGAAATCTCTTGAAAAGAATACAACACTGAGCGACAAGGTATTGATAAATTTTTAATGATGAAGTATTTCAAATTCAAAATGTTCGATAGTATCCGATCATGGATCCAGTCCATGAATTCCAAGTCCTTATAAGCAGGCTTCGTGAATTGAAAGTTGTTATTCCGGAATTATTACAAGTTGGGGCTATCATCTCGAAGTTGCTTTCGTCTTGGAACAATTATCGGAAGAAACTTTTGCATATGGTAGAAGAATTCATCGTGGAGAAAATACTTAGGCATTTGCGTATTAAAGAGGAAACTCAGAAGTGTGATACGGTGTATTTTCCCCAAAGTTCTAAAATAAACCATGTGAGCGAGTCCAAGAACTCTCGAAATGGTAAGCGAAATGCCATATCTAAGACCAAGGACGAGCAAGACAAGAAGAAAAAATCTCGCAATTGTTATAATTTCAATAAGAAAGGACACTATATTAAAGATTGCAAACTTCTTAAAAAGAAACAAGATACCACAACTCCAAAAGCCAATATGGTGGAGGACATGAACTTAGTGGCCATGATTACGGAAGGAATCGGGAATTTGAAGATTGGTATGATGACTGAACTTAACTTAGCCATGAATGATAAGTCCTGTAATTGGTGGCTCGACTCTGGAGCTACTGTCCATGTGTGTAATGACCGACAACAATTCAAGAGTTATGAACTAGTGACAAACTGTGAAGTGCTTATGGGCTCCTATCAATCGGTTAAGGTGCTTGGTCAAGGTACAGTGGGACTCAACTTCACATCTAGGAAGAATTGACTTTGACCAATGTGTTGTATGTTCCCGGTGTGAGAAAGAATTTAGTGTCCACAAGTATTCTGTGTAACAAGGGGTTCAAGATTATCTTGGAATCCGATAAGTTTGTCTTACTTAAGGGTGATATATATAGGAAAAGCATATTGTAACAAGGGTATGTTCAATTTAAACATTGATATGAATAAAGTTAATTCTTCTACTTATATTGTTGAATCTTATCCTTTTTGGCATGCGTGTTTAGGACATTTTAATTTTAAAATTTACAATATATGTAAAAGAATGGTTATATAAGTCTAAGTAATGATGAGTTTGTGGGTAAATGTGAAATTTGTATTCAATCAAAAATTAACAAGAAGTCGTTTCCTAATAAGTGTGAAAGGAATTCGCAAGTGTTAGATTTAATTCATTCGGATGTTTGTGAATTAAATGGAACACTAACAAGAGGTGGAAAACAATATTTTATCACTTTTATAGACGACTTCTCTAGATTTACTTATGTGTATCTCATGAGAAGTAAAGACGAGGCTTTTGATACGTTTAAATGTTTTAAAAATGAGGTTGAGAATTTGCTTAGCGAGAAAATTAAAGTACTTCGTAGTGATAGAGGTGGTGAATATTTTTCAAATGAATTTAATGTATTTTTTGATGAACAAGGTGTGGTACATGAGTGTTCCGCTACTTATACTCCGCAACAAAATGGTTTGACAAAAAAAAGAACTGTACTTTAATAGATATGGTTAACTCGATATTGTTAAATGCTAAACTTCTATATAATCTATGGGGTGAAGCATTATTAACTGCATATTATATTCTTAACAGAATACCGTCGAGAAAATTGAAAGTATCTCCACATGAGTTATGGAAAGGCCGACTACCAAACTTAGATTATTTCAAAGTGCGGAGGTGTTTGGCTTACTATAGAGTTCCCGACCAATAGAGAACAAAGTTAGGTTTAAGAGCCGTCAAGGTTGCATTAATTGGATATGCCTAACACTCTAAAGCTTATCGTGTTCTTGACTTAGTGTCAAATACGATAATTGAAACAAGAGATATTGTATTCATTGAAAATAAGGTTTTCAATGATTTAACAGATTCAGAAAAAGAATATCAATCAACTATCTCGAACGATCAAACCAAAAAAAGTCTTTGTGATAATAATGATACGGAGTCGAGGAAAAGTCAAAGAATGAAAAAAGTAAAAGATTTTGGTCCTGATTTCATTTTCTCGCAATCTCTAGCATTCCTTTTTGAGGGAAATAGAGAATCTGTAATAGGAAGATCCCCATAATGTTTAATGTGGATGGTGATCTAGAATCCTATGGTGAAGCCATGACTTCTAGGGATGTAACATTTTGGAAAGAGGCGATCAATAATGAAATGGATTCAATATTATCCAACAATACTTGGATCTTAGTTGATCTTCCTCAAGGATTGAAGCCTATCGGGTGTAAATAGGTGTTTAAAAAAAAGAATACTTCAACAGAGGGTTTTCCAACCTTTAAGGCGAGGTTGGTGGCTAAAGGATTTAGGTAAAAAAGAAGACCTAGATTATTTTGACACTTATGCACCAGTGGCTAGGATGACCTCAATTCGAATTCTTATAGCATTTGCATCTATTCATAATTTACATGTACATCAAATGGATGTTAAGACGGTTTTTTTGAATGGTGATCTCAAATAGAAAGTCTACATCGAGCAACCAGAAAGTTTTGTGCTTCCTGGGAATGAACATAAGGTGTGTAAGTTGATCAAGTCATTATATGGTTTAAAACAAATGCCTAAACAGTGACGTAAGAAATTTGACTCAGTTATCTTGTCATATGGTTTTTTTATATAATGGTGCAAATAAATGTATTTACACTAAATTTACCCATAGGTATAGTGTAATTATTTGTCTCTATGTAGATGATTTAATGATTTTTGGTACGAACATGGAAGGTGTTCATGAGACCAAAGAGTATTTAGCCTCAAAATTTAAGATGAAGAATCTCAATGAGGTAGATACAATTCTAAGCATAAATGTGAAAAAGCATGAAAATGGCTTTATACTAAGTCAATCTCACTACATCGAGAAAGTATTGGAAAAGTTTAAATACTTGAATAGCAAGGATTCGAACACTCCATACAATTCAAACTTCAAGTTAAGTGAGAATAATGGCAGGGTTATAGAGTATCTTGATGACATCAGCACAATCGAAAGTCTAATGTATGCAATGCATTGCACTAGACTCGATATCGCATTTGTTGTGTGCAAATTGGCTAGATTTAAAAATGGTCCTAGTACCGATCATTGGAAATGAATTTGTAGGATTTTTGGCTATATTAAGAAAACAAAAAATTTGAGATTATTCTATAGTGATTATCCTGCAGTACTAGAAGGTTACTCGGATGCAAGTTGGATTACAATTCTAAGTGACAATAAGTCCATATCGGGATGGATTTTTACAATCGGAGGTGGAGCATTTAGTTGGGCCTCCAAGAAACAAACTTGCATACCACATTCAACTATGGAGGCTGAATTTATAGCTTTAGCAGCTACTGGCAAGGAAGCGAAATGACTAAGAGATCTCTTGTTAGATATAAAGTTGTAGCCACAATGTAGGTTCTCTATTTCCGTATATTTTGATTGCGAATCTACCATGTCTCGAGCATACAATAAGGTGTACAATGGAAAGTGTAGACATATAAGATTGAGACATGAGTATATGAGACAATTGATTAAAGACGGTGTGATAATTATTACCTATGTTAAGTCAATTGACAATTTAGCGGATCTATTGACAAAAGGTTTGTCAAGGGATTTGGTTAATAGTACCACCACTAAGATGGGATTAAAACCATTCTAATCACATCATTAATAATGGAAACCCTACCTTGTTCTAGCCAAAAGTTAGTTTCAAGGTTCAAAGGGTAATAACAAATTATCGAATGACAACGTACACTAAAGATCAGGATTTAATGTTTATATTTTACGAGGATGAGTTTTACTCTTAATGGATGGCATTAATTTTCATGAAATCCACCTATATAAAAATGAAGTGGTGCCGCTTCAACAAGATTTTCTCTATGGTTTTCTCTCGTACATGTTTATGAAACAGGATGAGCACATAGCCATAATTGTGCTAAAGCAAATTAAACTTTTTGATTTTCAGAAAATTTGATTTTGAGAGCGATGGTTCAAGTGACTAGCCACCATTCACTTTGTTAATACTTTGAGAGTTTGCACTAAAGGAAGGTTCAATCTGGAGACACCTTTCTTTATTCATAATCATTGTGTACTTATTTTTTAGAATTAGTAATCTAGTGGGGGATTGTTGGAAATTATAGATTGCAAATCTAATTTTTGATGAGCACTTATTCAATTTTGGAAAGTGATAATTTATCATTCAATGGATACATTTTCATGGGACATATTTCTTCTAAGAAATATATCCAATGTGAAAGGTTATAATTCTTCAAATTAGTATCCTTTGAGTGCATATAAATAGAGGGCCTATGGTGCTCACAAATAACAATTACAATCAATCCTATTTTTAGAAACTAGAGTAAGAGTTAGGGAATTCCTCAATTTTGCTAATCAAAGGAATCAAAACTTCGTTGTATCCTGAGAAGACCTTTGTCTTAACTCTCTAGCAACTTTGTGTGGGGGCAAATAGTTCTCTTTAGAAAGCGTGATTCGTGCCTCAAAGTCTACTGTTTACTTCCATATAAGTCTCCGAATCTGTCGTCTTCACTCAAATATCCAACAACTACATCAGCTTACCGTTACACTGTTAATGACAATTAACAGCTCAGTGACTAAAATGTTACAACACGATAATGTAAGTGACTAAAACATAACATTTCAAACATAAGTGACTAAAATGTAATTCGAGGCAAACAAAAGTAACTATTTTAGTAGTTTACCTTATTTATAATTAATTCATATAATTTTTACAATAATAAAATTTAAATTTTATTAAATTATTATAAAACATAACATTTCAAAAAATAAACATATTAAAATTGTTTTATATTAAAGTATTGGTAGGAAAGTGCTTGGTATAGAGTTACTTTAGAGACCTTAGCTAATATATGTGGGCTACTCTAATCTCTATATGCCACTCATTCAACTATGATTGAGGTTTAGGTATGTTAGTAAATCATATTAATAGGTATAGGTAGGGTGGCCTTACAGTAGGTACGATCTTCTTTGGATTGGGTTAAGCTGTTTGTATTTGGGGTTCACATGAGGTGGATATGATTCTATCAGGATTCTATCAGACCAACTATTTCACGTCATCATGAAGTGACTTAAGACAAGGATGAATATGCACCGAGATGAAAAAAGTATCCAATGAAATGTTTGGGTGACAAAATCTTGCAACATGTGATTTTACTGTATTTATAAACTCTAATAAAATTATTTATAAAACTAAATCTTAATCGAAGAGTTTATTTATTTATTTATTGTATTGTTATTTTTCATGATTTTGCAATGAAAGTAACTTAAAATTTGTGTTAGTCTCACAAAATGGGGCTAATTTTGGGCTGGGCCTTTTAGTTAGTATTCAAAATACGCTGCATTTTGTTTTCCTATTCTTTTCCTTTAGCTGTTGAAAGTTGAAACCTTTCAGCTTTCTTCCCATGCTAAAATCCATTGCCATCTCCTTACCCAAAAGTTCGTCACCGAATAAATTTATACAATTTGATTGATGAATTTCAAACCTTCTAAAGTCGCCGCACAGCCACAAAAATTTTTTCTTAGCAAATAGTGCTCGCCGTCGGAGAGACGACGGTGGATGTTCAGAATTTGGAGTTACAGCAACGCTCAAACTTGATCGCCACTCAAACTTGATCGCCACCAAGTCGCGATGAAGTTTCATGGCTCACTCGAATGTACTATGAACATTGTTCTTTATAAATCCTCTCTCTTTTAGCATTTAATTTCCTTGAAAAGTTTAGATTCTCTCTCTCTTTCTCTATCTATATATAAATTCTTGAATAGAAATTGCAAGATCTATAAGGTAGGTATGTCTTGCTTTAACATTTGAATCCAATTTTAAAAATTTTTCCTTTTGGTGCTAAACGGTTTGATTCAATAATTTCCATAGTTTAGATATTGTAGAAACAAAGCAGTTTTATTTATTTATTTAAATATTTGATGTTTTTGATTTATATCTCATTTCTTGCTGAATTACAGTAAAGTGATGGCTACTGAAAATTAAAATAATAATGCGATGAATATGCTTTTTTTTAAAAAAAATAAAAATAAAAATTGATGGTAGAGTTTGATTTTATTGTGCTAGAAAACATTTGAAATTTTTACATAATTTTAATAAAACTAGGTGGCCATGGTCACATGGAGCAGATGTGTATGACTAATTGACTATATGTTCCTTGTGGCGTGCACACTATTTTTTAAAACAAGTGGGATAGACATTTATATATAGTCTTGATTATGGAATTTTAAAAAATTATGATATAATCATTGATGATATATATTTGTTATATTTTGATCACTGATCGTTTAATTGTTGTTAATAAATTAATGACAAGTTGACGTCGCAAATTATATATCATTTTAGATGAAAATTTTAAATTAAATTGTATAATTAATCTCTATATTTTTTAAGCAATTTATTTATTTTTTTAAAATTTTCTTTTTAACATGTTTTAGGCTAAAAAAAAAATCTCTTCCAAATGAAGAAGATGATACCTTCTCTCTCTTCATTGTCTCTAGAGACCTCAATGGAGGTTAGGCTTTTATAAAACATAGAGATCCCTTATTTATTTTTTTGTCACAATGTGTTAAATTTTAGAACTTTGTTATTATTAGTTTGTTAGAATGGTTCTGAAAAAAATTTGCTTAAAAAATATTGGAATTATTTGTGTAATTTGATTTAAAATTTTCATCTGAAATGATGATATAATGTATCATGTTAGCTTATCATTGCACCATTAACAACAATTAATAACTTAGTGTCTGGAATGTAACAAATCGTTTTCATTAGATACCGCATCATAACTTTTTTAAAATTAGATGACCAAAATTTAGACTATACATAACTGATGACATTTGTAGTTTATAAAAAAATATTTATAAGGTAAGTAGTTAAAGATGATGAATGATGACCTAGCTGGAAGAAGTTGTTGGAACATTTGATTGTTTAATGGCGTGTTAGAGTGGGTGTATGTTCCAGTCAAAGTTCTTTAAGGTTGACATTATTGTCATTAAAGGACCATATTTTCAGGGCCAAATTAATAGAGACATGAATGTTGCTTGAAGCCCATGTTTATTTAGCTCGACGCTTCTTGTGATAAAACATTGTTTATATTGCTCGTCTCATTTCATGTTCAAACAACAATTAGAACATGTTAGTTTGGAACAACCAAAGTCTTTATGTTAACATGTTTGACTTTTGATTAAATCTCATTAAAGCATTAAATATAGAGATGTTTCGTGTCCAACATTCTAGAATAATCATCACCATTTGCTTGTGTAACTTTGAGAAGAAGAGAAGTTTGATATGCTTGGAAAAACTATGCTTATCCTTATCCTATCCTTATATTTTGAGAATTTTGAAGCTGATAGAACGCTTCTTTAAAAAGAGCCTTGTTTGAATATTTTTCAAGATAAATTATGAAGATAATTATTAGAATTTAAACATGTGATAAAGAGTTATTTTCTAGCTACTGATCACACTGGGGAGAGTCTATATATAGATTGTTGGTCGACTTCCTCATTAGCCATTTAGGAGTGTGTTTAGACACTCATTGTTAAGGATTTTTATGGAGATATATTGAATGCAAGTGAGGTATTAGGGGAGAGTGGTTTGTAACAATTTGACTTAGACTTTGGGGTTGCAATTATCCATTGGGAAATGGTAGATTAGACTTTAGCAAATAGTTGTATTGGATGAATTGTTGAATAAAATCATTCTCTAAGCGAGGCTCCATAGACATAGGGTTGGTGAATCCGAACTACATTAACAAATATCGTACGTTGATTCTTTCTTATTTATCTCTTTGACTAACTTACGTTCTGGGTTTGTTAGGCAAACTCTATAATTCTATCCCAATTTTTGTTCCAACAAAAGATAGAATGAAATTGTTTTTGAACGGTTGCAAACCAAGGCCATCATGTGTTTAGTTTGCAGTAATGATCGATTAATGCTTTATATGATTGGGTGAAAATGTGATGATGCTACACATAATGGCTTGACAGTAGATCTTGGGGGCACACCATATTGCAATTTACGTGCCATATGATGTGCTAAATTTATGGTCAAAAATTTGGTGATGATCTTTAGGCTTTATTTGTAACACTTCACGCTCGATCCATCTACTGAATCCGGGTATGAAGCGTCACAAATGGACTTATACTTAATAATTTCTAACTTAACTATTATATAATAGTCTAAAAATAAAAACCATCTAATAATGAAATTAAAGATAATAATTCTTACAACTAAGGCCTTAAGTCATTGAATGCTTAATCTCTTAAATTTCTAACTCTAATCTGTCTGTTTATTTACAATGAGTCCCCTTACAACTCTTAGTCGGGCTAACTATTTTATATCCGGATTTTAAGGGTACTACTATCTATAGTATCGTAATTCCTGAGGTGAAGCCTCTAATGGTATCTTCTTTCCATGTGTGTGACTCTAATTGTCTGCGATTCTCGTACTCAGTAACATTTGGCTTGGTCCCACCTCAAAGTCCTTGATTAACCTTGTAAATCCTACGAATATCATACAAAATCTTGTAAGTTCAAATGAATTTAGTGAGTTCCTTTATTGTACCGTAAATTAAACCCATCACACAAGGGTAAAAAATGTAAACTAATATAAAATAAATAAGAATTACTCTCTGCTTGCGTAAGGCAAACATTTGACATCAGGGTGGTGGACTCCACCTAATCCTCTAAGCTACTCGCTCACTGTGAGTCCTTCCTTTTAGTTGAACTTTTCACTTGAACATACCCTGAATACCTTGTCACATCAGCGGGTTCTATTCTTTCTTCATGCTTTTCCTTTTTGAAAATAAATCTGGTTTGAAAACAGTTTTCTTTTACAGCAGAAAATTAAAATTTTAAAAACCAACCCGGTTTGTGATATTTATAGCAATAAATCTAAACTGTATTTATACCTGTGTGATAAACCATAAAAGTAACACATTTTAATCCCATACTGAGTATATTTTTGGATGATTTATCATATAAGTGAATTAGATGCTCCTAATCCTTTAATTTTATGTTTTATACTTAGGAGAGCATAGGGGAACAAAAGGAGCAGAAAATGGGAAAAAATGGATGAAACAGGCTTATTTAAAGATCCACACGGCCAAGGCTAATTCCATATGGGCTGGCCACATGCCCATGTGGCATCCCGTGTCGATATCACTCCCTATTTCCCAAACAAGAGGAAAAAGCCAATTTTTAAGGTTTTTGAGCATTCAAAAGTCTATAAATACATACTAGAAGAAGACCTAAAGGGACACACAGAGCAAAAAGTAAAAATTACTCGAAGGAAGCCGTTGGAATCATCTCAGAAACAGATCCACCTCAAGATTGAAGATCTCCATTCAAATTTCTTTCGAAGTTTATTCGGGTTTTTTTTTGTCTTGTTGTTTTTCTAAATTTGAGATGTCTTCCTTTTACATTATGAACTAATTTCCCTAGATATCTAGGGAAGATGAAGCCTAAGATGGATCTTATTATTTAATGTTCTGAATTTAATGATAAATACTTATTCTTGTTCTTAATTATGTGTTCTTAATTCTTGTTTTAATATTTTCAGGATATTAATTCAAGTTGATGTGCTTATTCAGTGGAGCAAAAGTCCCTGTTTAAGATTAGATCTACCATAATTAAGCAGAGTTGCATGTAACCCTAAAAATAGGGTGACATAAATCTGTCAGATTAGAGTCAAATCTAATAGGGGAATCCATAGTTCGAGTTAATGCAACTATAGGGGTTTTAATTAGAAAGAGATTTCAATTAATCAACCAAAAGTTAGTTGTTCTTAGTATCGAAAGAGATATTAACATAATTTAGGGATTTCTACGGATCAAGACAAGTGAATAAATCGTTTGATTTAGAGTCAGAATAATAAGTGAAGTCTAGGTGGATTCTTTCCTGGGTATTGTCATCCTTATAAGTTTTCTTCAAGTATTTTTCCCAATTCGCTCTCTGTCGCGTTCAATAGTTAATTAGTTTAGTTAATTTTAAATTAAAACAAATCCCTTATATTTAGGCTAAATAATAGAAAGATAGTTAATACTAGTACTTTTAGTCCTTGTGGATATGATATTCTGGACTCACCATAGCTATACTACCATTCGATAGATGTGTTTGCCTTAGTCGTGATCGTAGTCTAGTTTAGTGATTTATAAAACGATCATTACTGTGTTTTTGGATAAATGGATCCTTATTATTTTCTAGCTTTCAACTCAACGATCTTCTTCATCATTCTCATACAACAAACTGCTTCGAATGTAAGCTCGAACCAATTGAATCAAAACACATAACTCGAAAAAATTTCAATTTTGGAGTGAAAACGAAAATTCTCTCTTCTTTAATAGAAATCGGTAAAATAGTTATTCTAAAAATATGTTTATAAGTTGAGAATAAATTCTCTCTATTTTTTGGCAGAATAACAATTTTTCAAAAGTTGTGTTAACAACTCTATCGATATCATCTATTTATAGGAAGAGAAAGTAGAAACCCTTATAGTGTTGTAGTTGTTTATTTTAAATAGGAAAACAACGTCCTGCTTAAAATAGGAGAGGGGTGAGTGACTCACCTTTGTGTTTCTATTAGGGTTGTCATCCCCTTCATGTTATATCAGGGGTTTTGGGCCTCTCTCACATCAGGTCCAATTACGAGTACTTCCTGGGCCTTTTTGACCTAGTACTTTGTAATATGATCTAACTCGTTTCAGTTTTTCTATTTTTTAAAATAAACTTTAATATTTACATATTAAATAATTTTATCATACCAATTTTACTCTATAAAAATTTTACAATTTTACCCTTGGTAAAATTTTGATGATTTTACCCCCAATAAAATTTTGAGAAAATTTGTTCAATATGTCATAACTCAATATGTTCACTATGATCGAATGATTTATTTTCAGTTTTGGGCTTCAAAATAGTCCAAAAACATGAACCCATTCTTCCATCATTTTTTAATAATTTTTTATAGCATTGCAAATTTCTAATTTCATTTCCATTTTTGGAAACCTACATTCATTTTCAAATGATTTCATTTCTCTGTTTCAGAGAAAACCATAATCATTCTTGAATGTTTCTCATTTTTTTTCTATTCATTTCATTCATTTTTATTCAAACACGCAATTCATTTTTGATTTCAACGAGCTAGCGGAGTGACCGATTGGACATATGAAGTTGAGGCTCAAATGATTTATAATTAAGCTCCAACTTTTTGCTTATTAATTATAATCTCATTTAGTCACGAAGTCATTCCACTACAGTATCATGATTCAGCACTCCCCAGTGACATACCATTACAAAAGCAATTACCCAGTGCTCGTCCAAGAACCTTGTCATAAGTGTGTTACCCTCATAGGATATCCTTAATCTCTTTGAGATAATATTTGTTCTCCTAATATGATCCTATTTTATCTCATGGTAACCATTACATTTGTTGAAAAAATGGGTTTGAAAAACACCTCGAAAAATAAATTTAGGGAAAAACTAGAGTTTTAAAATTTTTCCAAAACAAGATTTTGGTTTTGATATCTAAAGCAATAAACACTTAATCAAAATTGTACCTTTTTGATTCGTCTAGGATGAGCGCTTCGACCAAGTAGTCTTCTCCGCTATCCTCAAGCTCACGTTTGCCAAGTGTGGGTTTGTTTCGAATCAGAAATTTTTTCACAAAAATTACTTGTGGGGAAATTTTACAATTTCTCTAAACTTTTGGGTCAAGTTCTAAATCAGAAAAATATCACTAGAAATTTTCTGGAATAATCTCTTTAAAGAATTTTCTCTCTACAACTTTCTCTTGAATTCAAGTGTGTGTAAATAATAGCGCAAGGGAGTTTAGAAAGTTCAACTATGGTTAAACTTAATCATTTTAATATTAAATTAATATTAATATTTATCAAGATAAATATTAGATTAAATTTAATATTAAATCTTATTAAAATAATAGAATATTTATATACACGATAAACAATAAATATTAAGATAATCATTTTAATATTAAATTAATATAATATTATTAAGATAAGTATTAAGTTAAAATTAATATTAAACTATTAAAATAATATTATTTTTGAAATAGTTAATCTGAAATCAAATTCTTTGGTAGAGTCCTAATAGGAGTGTAACTCTTCCACTGCTCAACCACCGATTACCAACTGTCGCCGTCACAACCACTGGCATCGACGTGTCCAGTGATGCAAGTGCGACACCCTTATGGCACCCCAAGCCGATTTGGCTGCTGCCGGTTCGGTCTGGGTCAACGACGACCTGACCAATCTGGTCTAGCCACCGGTTGAACTGTCGACCTGGTTTCACATACCGAGCTCAGTTCAACCAGTTTTTGAGTCTTGGTCTCAGTTTTGAGCTTTCGAGCCCAATTTAAGATCTCAGATCTAATTTTCAGGTTCAATTACCCATTGGGCCAATTGTTTGAATTCAAATTGTTTTTCAAAAATATCATATTAATTTTAATTAATTTGGTTAATTTAATTTTACTTGATCAAAATTAATTTTCCTAAAAACCACTTAGAGATTTTCCAAATTAATTTTTCAAGAAAATTATTTAATCAAATTATCTAGTTGAATAATTCTCATAACCACCTAATTTAATTCTACATTGAATAAATTGATTCAATTAAATTATTTTCAAAGTCAAGAATTTTCTTCTGATTCAAATGCAATCCAATCGAGCTTTTGTTGAGCTAACGAAGGGACCAATCAGATATATACAATTAGGCTCTAGTGATTGCAATTATGTTCAGAAGCATCGTTCCGAAAATTCGCAATTACTTAATCATAGAGTTAGTCCACAAGAAGTACCATGATTGAAAACTCCTTATTTTATACTCTTTACGAAAGCAATTCATCCAACTGTTTTGTCTAATGACCTCACCATGTGTGTGTTACCTTCATATGATATCCTTGATTCATTTGAGTTAAATCCGTTAATTCAATACAATCTTATTTTATCTCATTATCACCATTATGTCTTATTAATGATTAATATGATCACTATCAACAAATGACAGTGATAAATTGCTCATTCGAGAACAAGCAACTCGTGGCCACCATATTTATCAATTCACACAATATCAATGAGAGGATATCATTAACTCTTTAATTGAGTTATGAATTCCACTGTTGCTAGGAAAATTATGCCATACACAAGTCATGTACCCAATATACCAGCTATGGGCTCGATCATCTTTAGAGCATAAACCTCCACTTATATCAAAGTACATGAGTTGCATACGCATGGTCAGTGACTAACTTAAGATTTAGGTAAGTTACACAATGCATGTCACAAATGAATTAATTCACAAACGGATTCATAATTAATTCATCTTAGGTCCAGTCTAATGTATCATTCTACCAATGAATACATATATGTCTCTACTTATGGAGTGAACTGCTTTGAAAGCCAAGACTAGCCATCTCCCAATTGGAATTATAGATGACATAATAATCTGTAACACCCCACACCCGTATTCAACACTGGAATAGGGTTCGAGGCATTACCGGACTTACATCACAAACAATCATACAAATCGAGTCATAAATTTGCATCCAAATTAAAACCATTTGCAATTAATCATAAAGTCCCTATTACGAGCGTATGAGGCCCTAAACATGCATTGGAAGTGATCAGGGACTAAACCGAGAACTCGGGAAAATTTTACAAAACTTAGAAAATTTTTCCACTAAACAGGGGTCACATGTCCGTGTGGATATGGGACACGCTCGTGTGAGCAGGCCTTGTGGATTCTATTTCTCAAAATTAAGGTGTAGGGGACACACGGCTAGAGCACATGCCCATAGGGCAGACTGTGTGTCACACACGGCCTAGACACACGCTCGTGTGTCTACCCGTGTGGACAAAATAAAGGTTATTTACCAAGCCATTTGCCACCCTTATTAGCACAAACACTTATACCAATTCAATAGCATAAAACACAATATACTTAGGCAACCAAAACATCCGCAAACCTGACCAACACATGCCACTACAATAGCAACATCTATCTTACTGACAACATTTATTAGGCCCTAAATCAATCAGGCAAATTTCACATAGACTAAGTATCATTAACTACTTTCAAGACACCTATTTGTGCATAAGATTATCATCTCACCAATAAAGCACATTTCCAAACATTTCACATTCATGCTAAAAATCACACTCTATCATACACTAAGCATACCATGACCATTATGCCAAAGACATTGGCACTTATACATATATAATGGGCTTACAACCATTTTAGCCAAAATAAGCCAATTAATGGCTAAAGACCAAATCAACTTAAGCAAATATAAGCTAATACATTTGGCCAAATCAAATGACATATATAACAAAATGACCAAGTCCCTATACATGCCATACTTTCAAAATACTAAGATCACCAAATACCCAAAATAATAGTTTTGATAGTGTGAGGCGAATCTCCTACCCTATTCCTAAGGTTCAAACGGGATTACTTGCTTGTCGATTCGTTGTCAAACTCGTTCGTAGAGTTATTCTCATTCACATAATCAAATATACAATTCATGCAATATTAAAGCTTATTTTTAACATATGAACTTACCTCAGTACAAAATGGCTAATAGTTCGATTTAGTCCACAACTTTGTTCTTTCCTCGGTCTAGGTCTATAATAGCCTGATTTTAGGCCTAGTCGGAACAGTGGTTTCGAAACCACTATTCTGAGGCTAGAGAAAAATATTTTGATGTTATTTTATGTGTTATAATATAATTTTATAAGTGCATGTAAATTTTGGTAAGTTAATTTTAGCGATTTCTAGTCTAATTTCGAAAAAATACTAAATCGCGTAAAAGGTATGTAACACCCCGAACCCGAGAACGTCGCCGGAGTCGAACACGAGGTGTTAACAGGCTTCAAACCACTTATTTGACATTTCCTAGACAAGCTGCCAATCTGCGTACTAGTCGCTTTAAAAATCATATCTTGAGTTCTGACACTCGAAATCCAGTTCCGTAAATTTTCCCTGGAACTAGACTCATATACCTATATGGTAGAATTTTTGTAGAATTTTTGGTCGGGCCAATTAGTACAGTTTATTAGTCAAAGTCTCCCATGTTACAGGGATCGACTACACTGACCTTTGCGCATTACGACTTGGATATCTCCCTGCACAGAGCTTCAATACCGATGCCGTTTGTTTCTATAGAAACTAGACTCAGAGAGGAATCTGTACATATATGGCATGACTCCTAATTATCTCTGGTTAATATATAATGAATTTCCAAAGTCGGAACAGGGAATCCAGAAACCGTTTTGGCCCTGTATCACGAGAACCTGAATATCTCTTAACATACTGCTCATATGGTCGTTTCATTTCTTCTATATGAAAATAGACTCATCGAGCTTCGATTACATAATTTATTCATTAATTAATTCCACTCCTACTATTTTTAGTGATTTTTCAATCTCACATCACTGCTGCTGCCAGCATCTGTTACGAAAGCAACTATGCCTATTTCGTGATTTCTCTTTGATCTAACTAGTAATTCATCATACATATCACCAATTATGATCATGACTAGCCATGCCAAAGGCTAATCATTGTCAAACATCTCCCTACTACACTATTGCCATATCATGAATTTTAACACCAAAAATAATCAACCATGACATATGGCATAAAAAGGTCGAATTATCAAGACTTACGACCTAACGTTATGAAACCAAACCCAACCGAACATTTATGCCATTTTCGCATGGCTAAAAGTTTACATACCAAAGTTCAAACACAACATAATAGCCTATACATGCCGAAATGTTCTCCTAAGCCGACTAAGAAGAAAGTACCAAAACTTGCTAGCCGGTGTGATGACTCCAATGACGGCCCGATCACGCAAAAAGAGACGAGTCCAAGAAACCTAAAATAGGTGACAAGGAAACACCGAGTGAGTATATAACTCAGTAAGTCATAAGCAATGCACTACCATCCATTAATAACATTATCACAAGAGGAAGCAAAATGGAACGAGGCTAGTTACTCCATCCATACCGAACCATACCATAGTTCCTCAAACCTATCGGTTCAATCTCATACCAAGTCATGCATTCACATTCCATATACTAATCAATAGGATATTCGAGGCATTTTCATACATCATTTTATTTTCGTTACAATCATACAACTAAACGACCTTTCACCTATTCTACGATAAATCTTATGTACGTGACTTCAATTATAATTGTCACATAGGTTCAAACTTACCAAGCTCAACTTCAAATATAAACATAACGCCTATTAGTCACGAACTCAAGGTACTTACCCGATCTGCTGTCCGTGATCGACTCAATAATGTCGCACACTTAGTGTTCATAATGATTCAAAAGTATATATTAAGTCCGCACACTCAGTGCTATATAATCAACTCGCACACTTAGTGCTATATAATCAAACTCGCACACTTAGTGCTACATAATCAAGCTCGCACACTTAGTGCTACATAATCAAACTAGCACACTTAGTGCTGTACAATTTAAACCCGCACACTTAGCGCCAATCTCATGATCATAAATGTTTATACCCGCACTCTTAGTGCCGAGATCAACAACTCAATACATCTCACCTCTTTTCTCTTCATCCAACACTTTCATCACCACGTACATACATGTATATATATATTTATCATTCCATTCAGCATCATTACATAGACGTTATGATCATTTAAATTAATACAAACTATATGCTTAATGACTTACTTTGTGTTGGGTAAGACGGTTCCAACTCGGCTACTCGATGATCTTTTCTTTGCCTTTGCTTGATTCTCCTCCTTTAACTCCTTGAGCTTAATCAATAAATCAACTAGTTTAACCGCCTTGCTAAATATTTACAATCCAATTACACATGCATATGTATGTTAGTATATTCGGCAATCACTCTTACTAATCACCCATTTAGTCGATTGTAGGGAATTAAATATAATATCTCTAGGATGTACTCTACATGGCCGAATATACCATGTTAGTTTTTTAACATTTCCTATGTAATTACATATAGATTTTTACACTTTAAGTTTCACACATTTCACCTTTTAATGCCTATTGCTCATCCCTTTGATCTTAACCTAAATGACAACTTCCTCTCCCCATATCTCAACCGAATTATCCATAACATCAAGACTAAAATTTTGCACCTTGAACTTCATACATTTATAAAAACTTCCATAACTCATTCGGCTTTAACAATTACCCATTTCTCATAAAAGAAATTAACAAATAAAATGAACATTCCATTAACCCATATGGCCGAATGTACCAAGCATTACTTAACTAAAATTCCACAAATTTCAACCTCATAATAATCTCTACTTATTCAATACAACATGAAACAACCTCTACTCCTAACCTCTTGATATACGGCTTAATGCCCAAACCACCATAAAAGTTTGATTTTTCATGACATTGCCGAAATGCATTTCAACAATTAGCTCAACATACAAAGGAAGTTAAAACCAACATTTCAAAACTCACCTCCCACTAGAAAAAGGGCTGCCGAATTGCCTTAATGAAAACTTCCCTATTTCTTTCCTTTTTGTTTCGGTTTTGGCAAGATGGAGAAGAAGATGAACACACTCTTTCTCTTTTTTTGTCTAGTTACGGCAAATGGGGGGGGGGGATGGATGAGACAACTTTGTTTTCATCACCCCTCCCTTTTCATTACTTAATTACTAACCCTTTTATTTATTCTTTCTAACATAACACACTAAGCCAACATGTTCCCAACATGTTTCCACCCATAGCATGGCCAGCCACTAGCTCAAATTTTGGGTAATTTGACATGCAAACCCATCATTTTCATAACATGCATTAATAGGCCACTTCACATTTGCCTAGCACATTTCTAAATTTTCTCACATAAGTCCTATTTAATAAAATTCACTTACAATTAACAAAATTCAAGCATGAAATTTTCACACATGCATATATACATATAATAAGCATCAAATATGATGGCTAATTATTAGTATGACTCGGTTTTGTGGTCCCGAAATCACTTCCCGACTAGGGTCAATTTTGGGCTGTCACAAGGTAAAAGTTGTGTTTTGATGCCTAAGGTGTTAAATTGCTTTGTGTCTTAAATTGGGGGAATTTAAAGTGAAATTAGACCCCTAAATAAAGCATGACCGGTCATGGAGGACAAAAATTGTTGAAAAGTCAAAATTAGGTGAAATTTGGTCACCTATTTTGATTAGTTTTATTATTAACAAATCAAAAAGAAAAAGCTATCATTTTTCTCTTCTACTCAATATACAGCAAAGAAAGGTTTTTAAGAGCTTGAAACTTTCAGCCACTTAGTTTCTCTTCTAGTAAGTGATTTTAATGCTTTTCTTGAAGATTTTTACATTTTTGTAACCCCTAAAGCATGAGCTTTCATAAGAGGGGATTATTTTGCAAAATGATAAAGAGTCTAGGGTTTTACCATGAATGTATATGTGTTGTTTGCTGAGTTTTTATGGAAGAACATGAATTGTAGTTGTCTAATAAACAACTTTTGTGAAGGAAATTTGCATGAAAATACCTTAAAAAGGTTATTATGCAAAGTTGTAAAATAGGTTGTTAATGTGTGTAATAATGATTTTTGTGAGTTTCCATAGTTATGAAAATGGTTCATCTAGCCTTAAAGAGTAAATAAATTGAATAAAAATTATTTTTCGAGCCTAAGGGTAATTTGGTATTTTTGGCAAAATATAGGGGAAAAATTGTAAAAATTGCCCAAGTGTGTCAATGGACTAATTTGATTAGTACATTGTTTTAATAAGTTGAATTTGATGTTATAGATGATGAAAATCGAGATTTGGACCTAGAACGAAAAGAAATCGATTAAGGGATGATTATGTCATTTTCACCTTTGTGGTATCGAGGTAAGTTCGTATGTAAACAATACCATGCGATACATGTATTTAAATGTTTTCATTACATGAATTGTACAAATATTAAATGTATGTGATTAATAGAAATATGATAAGACAAAGCCTTAATAGACGAGAAAAAATCCCGTTTGAACGTTAGGAATAAAATAGGATACGAGTGACATGTCACTAGGAATTATGAGTCTAGATGACTAGCTCAAGAGTGAGCATTTTAATGTCATGAGATTTGAGGTAGCTTTAGCTACAATTGAGGCACTTATATGCAAAGGTTTTTCCAAGTATCCAATTAGTATTCCGAGTGTTCAACGGGTAACCCGAGGAAAGAGTTGATGATGGTCCCAATGAGGTAAGTCATTGGTGAGTATGCACTTGAGTTATGTTATGAGTTGTGCAGGTATGTACACTAAGCCTATGAGAATGCCTTGGTATGTGAATGATCTATGATGCATAAATATGTGTTCTTACCATGACGGATGAAATGATGTTGTATTAATTTTGTGAGCAATGATCGTGAATGAGTAACTTAGCCTTGATAGATTTGAGTTATTGCAGTAGTGTAATTTTCAAAATACACTAAAAATAGTGGAAAATGAGTTAGAAGCTGAATAAAATATGGAAATAAAGCTTATTGAGTCTAGTTTCTTTTAAAAGAAACCTTATAAGAAAAGAATTTCCTATAATGAGATATTTGAAGTTGTGTGGGACAGAGTCAGAATGACTTCGAGATCCCCTGTTATGATTTGAGAAAATAATTATAAATTGTAAAAAAAATTTTATGAGTTATGATTTATATGCTTAGAATACTAAATGAGTTTAGTTTCAAGAAAAATAGACGAGAACATTATTCGAGTCTTGTGCTATGAGATATTTTAACTTTTAACTTTAGTGCAGAAGGGTCGGAACTACCAGACAGTGAATCAAGGGTAACTTTTAGGAATAAAATGTACTAATTGGCTAAACCAAAAATTATGGAAATTTTATGGTAGAAAGATAAATGAGTCTAGTTTTAAGGAAAACTAACGAAACTTAATTTGGAGTTTCGTAGCTCCAGATATAAATAATTTAGTGACTGTTACTCAGGAAGACAATTTGTTGTGAACTTGAGAATATGTTGTAAACATTGATAAAACATGTTAATGAGTTGCTTATTGTTTTCATATGAACTTACTAAGCGTAAAACTTACCCCCCTTTCTTTCCCATTTTCCCTAGGGTTGCCAGGTTAGCTCGAGTTGGAGGCCGTCAGAGATATTATCACACTGTCGAGTTAACGCTATCAGCGTAAGTAAATCCTAGTGTTTCGAGTCTATGGCATGTATAGGGTCTTAATGTTGAGTATGTGATATTATGATTTAGCCAAAGGCATTGGCTTGTTATTAAGGTAGTATGTAGTCATGTAAATTGGCCTATGTTGGCTAATGACGTTATGGGCCTATATGATTATTCTTATGCATGTATGTTATTATCTCTTGTGATATAGCTTACAGCATGTATGCTTAGAGATTGAATTGAGATTCATTGATGAGTTAGTAACTGATGCAAGATTAAGTGATTGGTAAATAGTTAATAATGCCTCATGAATGGTTTATGGATATGATTATGCATGCCTAGTGATGGACAAGAAATTTGTGACGTAATGATAGTTATGTCAAGTATGTGGTAATGATGTGAGAAAATTCTATGACATTTATTGCATAAGAAATTGACATGAGCATAACATGTTTGTAGATGTTTAAGAGCTCATTTATGCCATGTTGTATGTTATTGGATAAATATGTGTGCATATGTTGTGAGGGTGACAAATGGCTTGGAAAATAGCCTTGTAATTGTCTACACGGGTAGACACACGGGCGTGTGTCTAGACCGTGTGTGACACACGGTCTGCCCCCATGGGCGTGTGTCATGGCCGTGTTTTAAAGTCACTGTTGCACACGAGCTAAGGTCACGGGCGTGTCCCAAGCCACACGGGCTTGTGTGACTACACGATCTATATCTACACGGGCATGTGGAGCCTTAAAGCATGAAAATTTTCAAGTTTTTCTTAAGTTCTTTGTTTAGTCTCGAACCGCCTCTAACGCATGTTTTGGGCCTCGAGAGCCCGTTTAAGGGAAAAAATGTATGTGAAATGAAAAGTTTTAAATTGATTGAAATTTTACGGCTCAGTTTTTGTGTGATTGATTGAGTTTAAGTCAGGTAACACCTCGAACCCTATCCCGGCGTCGGATACGGGCGAGGGGTGTTACAAGGTCAGAACCTCATCTTTCTTGATCTATAATACCACATTTAACTCATTCAATCATCACATTATTCAATTTAATCCCCAAAACATCTTATGGTAAAAATTACATTTTTGCCCCTAACTTTTCAACTTTTTACATTTTAGTCCCTAGGCTCGTAAAATGATTTTCATTCAATTTATTCATTACCCAAGCCTAGCTGAATCTTTTTCATGCTCAGAACAGTACACATTTTTCATTAATTCACATTTTTACATACATTTTACAACTTTTACAAATATGTCCTTATTTAACATTTTCATCAAAAATCAGTTGGTAAATGTTGTTTACCTAATATCAAACATACATTTTCTATCATTATGCATCAAAATATACAAATATTCTACATGGGTAAAATTCTAGACTTTGATTTTCTTTCAAATTAGTCATTAAAAGAGCTAGATTAGGTTACACTGATCTTAAAAATATAAAAATCATTAAAAACAGGACAAGAACGGACTTACAATTGAGCTTGAAAGTGGCCAAACCCTAACTATGTCTTCTCTTGAGAAATTCGGCTATGAGGGACTGAGTTGGGGAAGATGACATCTTTTTATTAGTTTTATTTGTCTTTATTTACCAAATGACCAAAAGGCCCTTAATGCCAAACTTTGAAATTTTATCTAACCATGTCCATTTTTGTCCAAATTAAAGTATAATGGTCTAATTACCATTTAAGGACCTTCGATTTAGAAGTTCATAGTAATTAGACACCTCTAGTTTCTAGAACATACATTTTGCTCCTGCTGTAATTTAGTCCTATTAGTCAAATTGGACACCTTATCGATAAAATTTCTTAACGAAATTTTCACCCAATCATTCAATCATACTGTAGACCTTAAAGAAATAATAAAAATAAATATTTCTACTTCATATTTGTGGTCCCGAAACCACTGTTTCAATTTGACCCTAAAATGGGATGTTACATAATCCTTCTTAGTATTTGAATCAAATGCTCACTTTGATTCTTATACGGGATTACAGAATCATTTAGATTATCTTCTAAAGTAAATCATCTTTCTCACGATGTAAACGTTTTTTACAATGCCACTTATCTTCAGTTTGAACTTTAGACAATCAATAAGCTAATATTTGTTATGTCAATACTTAAAATTTTTACAGTAAGATATTATCTTTGATATAGTAAAATAAGGAAATAAAATGACAAAAAGGGAAATTTTGAGTTATGTCAATATTGGGAAGTATATTATGATATATTAATTCAAGAAATGACTAAATTGTAAAAGTAAGAAAAAATTTGTTGCACAAGAGTAAAACTCAAAAATTGAGGGGTTAAGTGTAAATATGAAAAAGTCAAAGGACCAATACTGTAAATATTTTAAGGGTGGAATGATCTAGAAACTAAGGAAAATAAATGAATTAGGACCAAATTGAATGGGTGAAGAACTATGAGGGACTAAATTGTAATTTTACCAAATTAAATGATGACACAAAGATGAAAATTTAAAAGATAATAAAGGAAAAAATGGTCAATTGGAAGAGAGAGAGATCTAGAAAGTAATGATGATGTTAATGATATTTTATAATTATTTAATTAGATAAATATTATTTTAATTAGGTATTTTATTATTATTTATTTAGTATAAAAGGGAAGGAAAGATGAAGAATTTTCATCATCTTTCCCATGCACTAACGTGAGAGGAAGAGAGAGAAAGAAAATTTTGCTTTTTTTATAATTTGGTCTTTCTACCAAAAATTCACCATTTTCACCCAAAAATCAAAAGAATTTCCATAGCTACCAAGAGAGAAAAATGTTAAGGAGACTATGGAAAGTTAGAATATCAAGTTGGATTCAAGAAATGGAAGCTGAACTAGAGAGAAAATCAAGATGAAGATTGAAATCAATAGAATAAGGTAAGAACATCATGATTTCAATATATTTTTAAGTTTGATATTATTGAAAAAGTATGGGATTGATGTTAATGTAGAGTTTCCTTACATATGGTCCTATTTTTTTGAAATGTTAGTGAAGAGAAAATAAGAAAAAATGATGAGAAATTGTAACACCCCGAACCCGAGACCGTCGCCGGAGTCGAACACGAGGTGTTAACAGACTTCAAACCACTTATAAAAAAAAAATTTTCCCAGACAAGCTGCCAATCTGCGTACTAGTCGCTTTTAAAATCATATCTTGAGGTCTGAAACTCGGACTCCAGTTCCGTAAATTTTCCCTGGAACTAGACTCATATGCCCATCTACATATTTTTTTCTAGAATTTTTGGTCAGGCCAATTAGTACAGTTTATTAGTCAAAGTCTCCCATGTTACAGGGATCGACTACACTGACCTTTGCGCATTACGACTTTGATATCTCCCTGTACAGGGCTTCAATACTGATGTCGTTTGTTTCTATAGAAACTAGACTCAAAGGGGAATCTATGCACATATGGCCTGACTTATAATTATCTCTGGTTAATTTATAATGAATTTCCAAAGTCGGAACAGGGAATCCAGAAATCGCTCTGGCCCTGTTTCACAAGAGTTTAATTATCTCCTAACATACAGCTCATATGGTCGTTTCGTTTCTTCTATATGAAAATAGACTCATCGAGCTTCAATTACATAATTTATTCATTAATTAATTCCACTCCTACTATTTTTAGTGATTTTTCAATCTCACGTCACTGCTGCTGCCAGCATCTGTTACTAAAGCAACTATGCCTATTTCGTGATTTCTCCTTGATCTAACTAGTAATTCATCATACATATCACAAATTATGATCATGACTAGCCATGCCAAAGGCTAATCATTGTCAAACATCTCCCTACTACACTATTGCCATATCATGAATTTCAACACCAAAAATAATCAACCATGACATATGGCATAAAAATCGAATTACCAAGACTTACGACCTAACATTATAGAACCAAATCCAACCGAACATTTATGCCATTTTCGCATGGCTAAAAGTTTACATACCAAATTTCAACAAAACATATTAGCCTATACATGCCGAAATGTTCTCCTAGACCGACTAAAAAGAAGATACCAAAAGTTGCTAGCCGGTGTGATGACTTCGATGACGGTCCCAAGCACGCAAAAAGACGAGTCCAAGAAACCTAAAGTAGGCGACAAGCAAACACCGAGTGAGTATATAACTCAGTAAGTCATAAGCATTACATAATCATCCATTAATAAATTATCACATGAGAAAACAAATGAAAAGGGGTTAATTCTCTCCACCCATACCAACTATGCCATGGTTCCTTAGACCTTTCGGCTCAATATCATACAAAGTACTACATCAATTTTTCATATGCTACTCAACATGGTATTTGAGGCATTCTCCATGGATGCTTTCATTCTCGTTACATTCATGCAACTAAATAACATTCCCTCTATTCCACGATGAATCTCATGTACGTCACTTCAAGTATAATTATCACATAGGTTCAAAACTTATCAAGCAAGAATTCCAAATATAAACATAACGTCAATTAGCCACGAACTCAAGACACTTACTCGTCGCTGTCCGTGACCAACTCAATAAGGTCGCACACTTAGTGTCAATAGTGCTTCAAAAACATATAGTAAGTCCGCACACTTAGTGTTATATAATCAAACTCGCACACTTAGTGCTTACATAATCAAACTCGCACACTTAGTGCTTACATAATCAAACTCGCACACTTAGTGCTATATAATCAAACTTGCACACTTAGTGCTATGCAATTTAAACCCGCACACTTAGTGCCAATCTCATGATCATAATTGTTTATACCCGCACACTTAGTGCCGAAATCTACATTTCAATACACCTCACCTCTTTTCTTTTTCATTCAATACTTTCATCACCCTATGCATACGTGTATATATATATTTATCATTTCATTCGACATAATTACATAGACATTATGACTATTTAAATCAATACCAAATATATGCTTAATGACTTACCTTGTGTTGGGTAAGACGGTTCCAACTCGGCTACTCGATGATCTTTTCTTTGCCTTTGCTTGATTCTCCTCCTTTAACTCCTTGAGCTTAATCAATAAATCAACTAGTTTAACCATCTTGCTAAACATTCATAATTCAATTACACATGCATATGTATGTTTGTATATTCGGCAACCATCCTCACTAATTACCCATTTAGTCGATTATACACATAATTAAAGGTAACATCACGAATGGGCATACTTATGTATATATATATGTATATATACTTCCGAATGGGCATCACAATTAGGTTTAACACCACCTTCATACTCAATTAGATGGCCGAATGTATGTATATATGTACAATGTCAACTATAACATCATTTAAACACCTAATTTCATCTCATGAACACTTGATCGAATTTTCCTAATCTAGCATAGTTTCACATCTATTTGTAACATCATGTAAATCCACATATAACTACATTTCTTAAGTTCCACATCTTAATGCCCATTATAGCCACTCCCATAGTCTAAATCTAACAATTGGCAACACCCACCTTTCCACTATGTTAGCCGAATACTCATTCTCTTCTTAGTCCTAAATTCGGCACCTCCAACAAAATAGCTTAACAATTTCAACTTTCATGCTAACATAACAAGCAACTTAACACATCCATATAACTAGCATGCTAATAGCATCAAGGTATCAACTAAAATTTTTAAGCTCCTTAGCCGAATCCTAACTCTCCAACAACCCCAAATCCAACCATGAGATAGATAGAATTTAGACTCATCACCCAAAGGTTGTATATACTTCCAAAAATAACCTTGAACATACCTTAATCTAGAGGACCACCTTGGCCGAATCTTCCTTCTTCCTCTTCCTCTAGTTACGGCAATTGCAAAAGAAAGAAAACATGAACACTCCTTCTTCCATCCTCATTTTGTTCATCTTTTCCTTTTTAATTCCTTTCTTTTATTTATTTTAATTGTTAACTAATAAATAATTGCATTGAAATTCAACCTAAGGGATGGGCATCATGGCATGGCCGGCCACTACTTGGGTTTTTTTGGCAATTTGACATGCAAACCCAAGATCCCTCACTTTGTTATTATTTGGTCCTTACACATTCCCCTATCATATTTTCTTAAGTTCTCAACTAAGTCAATCACACGAAATTCACATTCATAAGTCTAAATTAAATCATCAAATTTTCACACATGCACTAATACACATAGAGGACATGCAACTAAATTTTAAATAAACTCTTGGGACTCGGTCTTATGGCCCCAAAACTACATTCCAACTAGGGTCTAATTTAGACTGTCACAGAAATAGTGTAGAAAAAGAAAAAAAAGGATGTTATAAACATGATAATTAATATCTTGCACTAAAACAGTTTTGGACAGTAGCAGTGGTCTAACTTTGAAAAACCACAAAAAATTTTGGAAATCGAATTAGAAGTTAAATAAAATAGGAAATTAAATTTTATTGAGTCTAGTTTTTCATAGAAGAAACGATGTAAGCAATTAAATTGTAAATTATGAGATATAACAAATTTAGCTAGACAAGGTCAGAATGATTTCGGGTTCCCCTGTTCTGACTTTTGAAAATCATTAAAAATTTAATAAAATTAATTAGGTTCTTAAAGTTATATGTTTAAAATCCTGAATGACTCTATTTTCAATAGAAACAAACGAAAACATCATCCAAATCCTGTACAATGAGATAATTAATTTTTAGTAAAGAAGGGTTAGAACTGTCAGATAGCAGAATAAAGGTGACTTTAAAGAATAAACTGTACTTATTGGCTAAACAAAAAATTCTGAAAATTTTAGGTAAGAAGATATGTAAGTCTAGTTTCAAAGAAAATTAGTGGATCTTAATTTCGAGTTCTGTAGCTCAAGATGTAAATAATTTAGTGACTATGACACAAATAGACAGTTTTGAATATACATATAAGTAAATAGTGAAATTATTGATAATGTTATTGGTAGCATGTTATATAAATCAAGGATGTGGAATGGAGAGGAGTAGGAGAAAAGTAAATATATGAATTTTCAGCTAGTAAGGGTTTTGTTGGGTTTTTCACACAGGAAGAAAAACATAACCAAGTTATCCGGATGAAATATGAAGCTCTTGTTGAAGCTAGAGCAACAAAGCAATAATTCCGGATAAAGTATGAAGTAAGTTTGAGATTCAAGGACTTGAGAGTTGCAACCAAACGAACAGAAGCAAAAGGGATGAGAAATTGAGAGAAGTATTTCATCCAGGTAACATACATACCGTTGTTTATTGCCACCTTTAACAGATTTACATTTAAAATGGATAATTTGTATGTTTTAAACTCAGGGACTAAATTGAATAAAAGAAGAACTATAGGGGCAATTTTGTAAAATGTCAAAAAAGACCAAAATGAAGGAAATGAATTGTTTTATTGATTAAATTAATAAATTGAATGAAATTATTAATTTGGATCAAGATTGGGTGAAAATCGGGGAAAATGAAAAATTTACCAAAATACCCCTGAATCTTGATATTTCTGCAATTTTGCCAGGTAAGTTCATGTAACTTGAATTATATTCTTAAAT
This sequence comes from Gossypium hirsutum, assembly GCF_007990345.1. Classification (NCBI taxonomy): domain Eukaryota; kingdom Viridiplantae; phylum Streptophyta; class Magnoliopsida; order Malvales; family Malvaceae; genus Gossypium; species Gossypium hirsutum. Next base: position 77,267,748 of record NC_053435.1, read on the forward strand.
ACTTGAAATGTATGTTATTGATGTGAATATGATTTAAATATTTCTTATATGAAAATTGATGAAATATTGATATATTTGATAAAAAAGGGAAAGAAATCCCGGTTGAGAGAAAAAGAATTGATGGTAAAAAAGATCTAGCCCAGACGGGTGATCCTATCCTGATATAGCCCTCTCGAAGAATACGAGTAAAATGGATTTAGCCCGAACGGGTAATCCGAATTAGGGTCTGAGTTTAGCCTGGACTGGTAATTCAGACTCAAGCTCATTAGAGTAATTGTCGTTGCAGGGGATTTAGCGTGGACTGGTAATCCCAATAATACTCTATGAGTTTATATTACAGGGGATTTAGCCTGGACTGGTAATCCTGCTGTAAGGATGAGGTTCGCGGGAGTGTGCTTTCTGAAATGAAATGTGTAAGACCATGGTTGAAAGATACCAAGGCAACATGATGTGAAATGTGTAAGACCGTGGTTGAAAGATACCATGGCAACATGATATGAAGTGTGTAAGACCATGGTTGAAAGATACTATAGCAACATGACGGGAAATGAATAAGACCATGGTTGAAAGATACCATAGAAACATGACAGGAAATGAGTAAAACAATAGTTGAAAGACACTATGGCATCATGTCAAAGATAAATAAGACCGTGGATGGGAGACGCTATGACATCTGTTCAACAATTGATATATAGGTAATATGTATCAGATGACGAATGTATAAATGAAATGATTGTGTGAAATGTTTACAAGAACTAGTCATGGAAATATATGTACAAAATAGTTGTATGAAATAATTATGAAGATAGATAAACGAAATAAGTATAGGTACATGGAATATAATTTATGTTAAGTTTGATATAAACTAGTACCGGAATAAATTTACATAAAATATATGGAAATGATGGAGCATGAAATGTTGATATAATGAAATGAATAATATATACTTATGAAGAAACGGTAAGAGAATGATATGTTTCATGATATATACATATATGATTATCTTTGATATGTTGATACAAGGAAATTATGTAAGTTGAGACAATTATTAAACTCAAGTGTGACATGTCGAGAAAATAAGTATATCAATGTTGAATTTATATGAAATACGTACTAGTATATTAACAATGTTGTTGTTTGATGCTTAGACAAGTGCCAAGCTATTGATTGAATGGTAATATATTTATTTATATGATGCATTGAGTCGGTAAGTATTTAATTGAATTTTTTTAAGTGATCTGCAAATTCTTGTAATGCTTCGAAACCCTGTTTTAGCGACGGATACGGGTTAGGGGTGTTACATTTAGTGGTATCAGAGCTACAATTTAGTCGGTTCTCGGACCAAACATAGTATGTGTGAAGTCTAAAAACACATGTAATTATATAATATGTGATAGTGTGATATATCTCGACTTTGATGAGATTTGTTTTACTTATAGAAAGAGATGCTTTTCAACCAAGCTAATTTCGATAATGCTAAAAGCGATACTCAAGTATATGAGTAGAAAGTTGATTTTGATGAATCGGTACTAAAAAAAGGTATGAATAAATGTTTTATAATACATGTCGATGATGAATATTATGCTATATGTATTATTAAAAGAAAATTATATTACTACATGAAATATTGTGCTAATGACTAAATTACAAAATATATAAAAGTAATATATGAAGTACGTGATAAGGTTTATTAGAGAATTATGGATGAATAGTGAATTTTGAAATATATTACATGTATTAAAGATACAGAAGATATAAGTATATGAATTATTGGTACAAGGATTAAATTGTAAAGCATGTAAAAGCATTATACGAAAGGTGTAAAAGTGATATCCGTGCATGAAATAATTTACCCAAGTAGACAAGATTAAAACTACTAGGATATTAAGGGACCTCAGCATGCTCTCTGAATACTAGCATGGTAGTGCTCTCTAATTATTAGCACATTTAGCACATTCGTACTCTCTGTGTAGCACTTCAGTGTTCTCTGTTTAATAGTGCATAATAATACACCTCTGTATAAGTCCCGTATATCCGAAGTGTTCTATCTAGTCTACTGGGCCTCTGCTAAGTAAAAAGTAAACAATTTTCGTTACGAGGTAAATGATTATCTCTGAGTAAAAATGTTAGTTACGATGAAGCAGAACTCGTAAAAGTACGGATAAATGTTTTATAGTACTTGAGAATGATAAATGTTATATGAGTAAAAACATGAAAAATTAAATTATGAGGCTTTACGATCTATACCCCTTTACTAGTACAGTTATATGCAATGAAATTCATGAGATTTATATTGATTAAGTTAAGAAGTGGAAAGTGAAAAGTTCAATGGTTGAACAACTGATAATACAGTCGGAATTGAGAATGAGTTAATGGGTAAAGATGGGTTTTGAATAGATATATCAATTTTTTTCTGAAAACTAGTTAGGATATACAGTACCACTGTTAAATAAAGAAGTTATTTATAGGAAAATTTATTTGTTCAAATATGGTATTTACAGAATGGTTAATTGAAAATTCTTTCTGAATTAGTTTCTTGAGTGAACTGAATAACGTGAAATTAGTGATGACTATACTAGTCAATGGATTGGTAAATAAATTGCAAAATATTTGAATATAGCTGTTATAAATAGGTATATTACAATAAAATTTTTTGGGGATTTTATACAGGTATCTTATATATACTGATATTTTTAGAGGTATATGCAACTGTTCATGTTTGGATGCTATAATCATTATATGGAAAAGTTGGATAAATATGTTAATAGACAGAAATTATCGCAAGTCTAATTGATTCACAAGTGGTACTACTCTATCTTTCTTTGGTTTTCCAAGCCAATATATGTGATAAAACACTTGATAATAAGATTCATATGATATTATCTTCTATTTCTATTGGTAGAAGCTCTGAGAGACAAATGTGAAATATTAAATTGAAAATAAAATGTGAAATGAAAGGATAGAGAATGGATATAAATGATAAACTAGGTAAATATGTGCAGAAAGAAACTATAGAATTATAGAAATAATGAAGTTCATGAAAAAAAAGAGAGAAGAAGAAATTTCAAGGACGAAATTTATTTTAAGAGGGAGAGAAATGTAATACCCCGAAAATTTTTACAGTAAGATATTATCATTGATATAGTAAAATAAGGAATTAAAGTGAAGAAAAGGGGAATTTTGAGTTTAAAATAAGGAAATAAAGTGAAGAAAAGGGGAATTTTGAGTTATGTCAATATTGGGAAGTATATTATGATATATTAATTCAAGAAAGGACTAAATTGTAAAAGTGAGAAAAATTTTATTGCACAAGAGTAAATACTCAAAAATTGAGGGGTTACAGTGTAAATATGAAAAAGTTGAAGGACCAATAGTGTAAATATTTTAAGGGTGGAATGATCTAGAAACTAAGGAAAATGGATGAATTAGGACCAAATTGAATAGGTGAAGAACTATGAGGGACTAAATTGCAATTTTACCAAATTAAATGATGACTTAAGGATGGAATTTTAAAAGATAATAAAGGGTAAAATGGTCAATTGGAAGAGAGAGAAATCTAGAATGTAATGATGATGTTAATGATATTTTATAATTATTTAATTAGATAAATATTATTTTAATGAGATATTTTATTATTTTATTATTTATTTAGTATAAAAGGGAAGGAAAGATGAAGAATTTTCATCATCTTTCCCATGCACTAACGTGAGAGGAAGAGAGAAAGAAAGAAAGTTTTGGTTTGTTTACAATTTGGTCCTTCTACCAAAAATTCACCATTTTCACCCAAAAATCAAAAGAATTTCCATAGCTACCAAGAGAGAAAAATGTTAAGGAGTGTAAAAAAAAAGTAAAAATAAAATAAAGAACACACAAATTTTTACGTGGAAACCCTTTCGGGAAAAACCACGGGCAGAGGAGAAGAAAATTCACTATGTCGAATTTGAATTAATACAAGAGGAATAGACTATGCCTATTTATAGGCTTGTAAAGCCATATTCTAATAAGACTGAAACACCTTATTCTAATCAATATAAAATAGATGGAGTTTAATAAGGTTTAAAAAAGCTTATTCTAAAATAAAATAAAAGAAGTGTAGTTCTATATGAATTTTACTTTTATTTTATTTTACCACTGTATTTTATTTAAATAAGGATTCGGGTCATTTAATTCTAGCAATCTCCACATTGACATGAATTCTCAATGAACAAGTTCTTCATTGCAAACTCTCAACGAACAAGTTCTCCACCTCTTCCATAAAACCCCTTAAGGGTTTAACTTCAACAATGGACACAACTAAGTCTAAGCAATGCTCAAACTTGGTTATAAGAAGTGACTTAGTCATCATATCGGCAGGATTTTCATGAGTACTAATTTTGCTCACAACAATATCACCACGAGCAATAATATCACGAACAAAATGACACCGAACATCAATGTGTTTTGTTCTCTCATGAAACATTTGATATTTTGTAAGGAAGATTGCACTCTGACTGTCACAAAATACAGTACTAATTTGAAGGTCTTCATTGAGTTCACTAAAGAGTCCCTTCAACCAGATAGCTTCTTTACAAGCCTCAATAATTGCCATGAATTCAGCTTCAATGGTAGACAAAGCGATTGTAGTTTGCAAAGTGGCTTTCCAACTGATTGCACAACCTCCGATTGTAAAGACATAACCTGCAAGATATCTTCTTCTATCAAGGTCTCCAGCAAAATCAACATCAACATACCCAATAACTCCATCTCTAGTTCTTCCAAACTGTAAGAAACATCAGTAGTACCTCGTAAGTATCTTAAAATCCACTGAATTACTTTCTAGTGTTCTTTACCGGGATTCACCATGTATCTGCTAACTGCACTGACTGCATATGATAAACCTAGACGTGAACAAACCATAGCATACATGAGAGATTCCACTGCACTAGAGTATGGAACATGTGACATGTACTCAATCTCATTATCTGATTGTGGAGACAAAACCGATAAAAGTCTAAAATGGGCTGCTAAAGGAGTACTAACAGGCTTAGCACTCTGCATATTGAACCTACAAAGAACTTTCTCAATGTACCCCTTCTAACTTAGGTACAATTTACTTGCTTTTTTATCTCTGAGAATCTCCATACCAAGTATCTTCTTTGCTAGTCCTAAATCTTTCATCTCAAATTCTTCACTTAGTTGGGCTTTGACCTTTCTTATCTCTTCTTTATCTTTTGCTGCTATCAACATGTCATCAACATAAAGAAGTAGATACACAAAAAAACCATCACTGTTTTTCTTAAAGTAAACACAACTGTCAAAACTACTTCTTTTGAAATCATGAGAAGTCATAAAGGAATCAAACCTCTTGTACCACTGTCTTGGTGACTGTTTTAAACCGTAAAGGGAATTTTTCAGCAAGCAAACATAGTCCTCTTTTTCTGAGACTATAAAACCCTCTGGTTGTTGCATGTAAATTTCCTCCTCAAGTTCTCCATGCAAAAATGCAGTTTTTATATCTAACTGCTAAGCTCCAAATCATGCATGGCCATAATACCAAGCAAAGCTCGAATCAAACTATGCTTAACAACTGGGGAGAACACATCTATGAAGTCCACTCCTGGAATTTGACTGTAACCCTTTGCAACAAGCCTTGTTTTATATCTGGGTTCTTCAACTCCTGGAGTCCCTTCTTTCTTTTTAAACACCTATTCAGGACGAACAACCTTTTTACCTTTAGGAAGTTTCACAAGATCCCATGTTCTATTTTTGTGGAGTGATTCCATCTCCTCTTACATAGCAAACATCCACTTTTCTGATTCTTCACAGCTAACCGCCTCAGAATAATTAAATGGCTCTTGATTCGCATCTATATCTTCAACCACATTTAAAGCATAAGCAACTAGATCAGCCTCAGCATACTTCTTTAGAGGTTTAATTTCTCTTCTAGTTCTGTTTTTGGCGATAGAGTATTGCAGTGAAAAAGCAACTCTATTCTCAATTTTTGTACTAGCTTGAGGAGTCGACTCTGTATTAATTTGATGCTCCACCTGCTTTTGATTTTCTTTATTGGAAGAGTCTTTTAGAGATAAGTTAGGCAGCATAGTAGTTTCATCAAAAACAACATCTCTGCTAATCACAAATTTTCTATTTTCAGGACACCATAACTTATACCCGTTTACACCAGCTTTATAACCAAGAAAAACACATTTAATGGATATCGGTTCCAATTTTCCATTATCAACATAAGCATACACAGGACACCCAAAAATATTTAAATTAGAATAATTAGCAGGACTACCAGACCATACCTCTTGTGGAGTCTTTTTTTCAATGGCAACGAATGGGGATCGGTTGATAAAAAAACATGCAGTAGAGGCTGATTCGGCCCAAAACGACTTTGGTAAGTTGGCATTTGACAACATACATCGAACCTTCTTCATGATCATTCTGTTCATTCATTTTGCAACGCCATTTTGCTATAGAGTATGGCGAACTGTCGAGTGTCTCACGATCTCTTCTAACTTGCACAATCTATTAAACTCATCAGAACAGGACTCTAAGCCATTGTCTGTGCAGAGGTATTTTATTTGTTTTCCCGTCTGTTTTTCAGTCATAAATTTCCAAGACTTAAATGCGGAAAACACATCACTATTATGCTTAAAGAAGAATGCCCAAACGTTTCTGGAAAAATCAGCAAAAGGTTAGCATATAATTAGCTCCACCTCTTGAAGGCACTCTGGATGGCCCCCATAGATCAGAATGAATATACTCCAATGTTTCCTTCGTGTTATAGATTCCTCTAGTAAATCAAATTCTCTTTTACTTCCCAAAAACACAGTGCTCACAGAAATTCAGTTTGCAAATTCCTTGTCCATCAAGAAGTTCTCTTTTGCTCAATTCTGCCATGCCATTCTCACTCATATACCACAAGCGCATATGCCAAAGTTTAGTAATATAATCATCTGAAAAGGAAGAGGAAGCGATAGCTACATCACCAATAACAGTAGAACCCTGCAAAATATATAACTTGATAGTCTTTCTCTGCCCTTTCATCACAACAAGGGAACCTTTAGAAATATTTAAAACCCCACTTTTAGCTGTGTATCTATACCCTTTTGAATCAAGAGTACTCAACAAAATTAAATTTATTTTCAATTCTGGAACATGTCGTATGTCACTGAGTGTTCTGACAACACCATCAAACATCTTAACTTTAATTGTTCCAACACCTGTGATTTTACACGAAGCATTATTTCCCATCAAAACAACACCTTCAGACACTGTTTCGTAAGTTGTATACCAATCCCTATTGGGACTCATGTGGAAGGTGCAGCTTGAATCAAGTATCCACTCTTCGCTTACTTTAGAATTGTTGACTGAAGTGACTAGAAGTTCACCATTGTTGTAGTCTTCTACAACATCATCTTCACTGGAATTTTCTGTTTGTTTTTCCTTTTGATTCACAACCTCCCTTTTAATCTTGTTCTGTAGCTTATAGCACTCAAACTTAATGTGCCATTTCTTCTTGAATAAGTTACAAGTTTTACCTCTGTTTGAAGACTTTGATCTACCCTTAGATTTACAGCGAGGATTCCATTCATGTGTCCTTCCACGATCATCATCAGCATTCGGATCTTGTCTCCCACGAACAATGAGACCCTTTCCCTGAGAGTCGGGTTTAACCACAAGATGCTTCATCTTATCATACGAGGTCAAAGAATCATAAACATCATCAACTGTGAGAGACTCGCAGCTATATAAAATCGTGTCTCTAAAGGTTGAATAAGACGGGGGCAACGAACGAAGTAGAATCAACCCTAGATCTTCCTTATCATACTCCAAGTTTGAGAGAATTTCTTTAAACATTGTTAAGTGTTAATGTACAGATGCATCTTCCTCCAAACGATGAGCATAAAGACGCTGCTTCATATGCAACTTGCTTGTTAGAGTTTTCAACATACTTATTTGTTCTAGTCTCTTCCATAATGCAGCGGTGGTCTTCTCTTTCATCACATCTTGCAAAATTTCGTTGGACAAATACAGATGTAATTGTGTTAATGCCTTTCGATCCTTACGCTTCTTCTCTTTATCTGCTAATGTCGAAGGCATGTTATCTATCCCTAGCAGGGCATCCTCCAGATCCATCTGCACAAGAACTACTTGCATCTTAATATGCCACAACGCAAATCTGGTGTTTTGATCCAACAGCAGAATTTCATACTTCAAAGACGTCATTACCGTGATCGAGATGAATAGCCCGGAAGCTCTGATACCACTTTGTAAAAAAATAAAATAAAATAAAGAACACACAAATTTTTACGTGGAAACCCTTTCAGGAAAAACCACGGGTAGAGAAGAAGAAAATTCACTATGTCGAATTCGAATTAATATAAGAGGAACAGACTATGCTTATTTATAGGCTTGTAAAGCCATATTCTAGTAAAACTAAAACTCCTTATTCTAATCAATATAAAATAGATAGAGTTAAATAATATTTAAAAAACCTTATTCTAAAATAAAATAAAAGAAGTGTAGTTCTATATAGATTTTACTTTTATTTTATTTTACCACTGTATTTTATTTAAATAAGGATTCGGGTCGTTTAATTCTAACAAGGAGACTATGGGAAGTTAGAATATCAAGTTGGATTCAAGAAGTGGAAGCTGAAGGAGAGAGAAAATCAAGATGAAGATTGAAATCAATAGAACAAGGTAAAAACATCATGATTTCAATATATTTTTAAGTTTGATATTATTAAAAAAATATGGAATTGATGTTAATGCAGAGTTTCCTTACATATGGCCCTATGTTCTTGATATGTTAGTGAAGAGAAAATAAGAAAAAGTGATGAGAAATAGTGTAGAAAAAGAAAAAAAAGGATGTTATAAACATGGTAATTAATATCTTGCACTAAAACAGTTTTGGACAGTAGAAGTGGTTTAACTTTGAAAAATCACCAAAAATTGTGGAAATCAAATTAGCAGTTGAATAAAATATGATATTAAAATTTATTGAGTCTAGTTTTTCATAGAAGAAACAGTGTAAGCAATTAAATTTTAAAGTGTGGGATATAACAAATTTAGCTAGATAAGGTCAGAATGATTTCGGGTTCCCCCATTCTAAATTTGGAAAATCATAAAAAAATGGAGAAAATTAATTAGGTTCTTAAATTTATATTTTTAAAATCCTGAATGAGTCTATTTTCAATAGAAACAAATGAAAATATCATCCGAATCTTGTACAATGAGATAATTAATTTTTAGTAAAGAAGGGTCAGAACTGTCAGACAGCAGAATAAGGGTGACTTTAAAGAATAAAATGAACTTATTGGCTAAACCAAAAATTCTGAAAATTTTATGGTAAGAAGATATGTAAGTGTAGTTTCATGGAAAATTAGCGGATCTTAATTTTGAGTTCTTTAGCTCAAGATGTAAATAATTTAGTGACTATGACACAAATAGACAGTTTTAAATATACATATAAGTAAATAGTGAAATTATTGATAATGTTACTGGTAGCATGTTATATAAATCAAGGATGTGGAATGGAAAGGAGGAGGAGGAAAATAAATATATGAATTTTCAGCTAGAAAGGGTTTTGTTGGGTTTTTCATACAGGAAGAAAAACATAACCAAGTTATCCAGATGAAATATAAAGCTCTTGTTGAAGCTAGAGCAACAAAACAATAGTTCCGGATAAAGTATGAAGTAAGTTTGAGATTCGAGGACTTGAGAGTTGCAACCAAACGAACAGAAGCAAAAGGGATGAGAAATTGAGAGAAGTATTTCATCCGGGTAACATACATACTGCTGTTTGTTGCCTCTTTTAACAGGTTCACATTTAAACTGGATAATTTGTATGTTTTAAACTCAGGGACTAAATTAAATAAAAGAATAACTATAAGGGTAATTTTGTAAAATGTTAAAAAAGACCAAAATGAAGGAAATGAATTGTTTTATTAATTAAATTAATAAACTGAATGGAATTATTAATTTGGATCAAGATTGGGTGAAAATCGGGGAAAATGAAAAATTTACCAAAATGCCCCTGAATCTTGATATTTTTGCAATTTCGCCAGGTAAGTTCATGTAACTTGACTTATACTCTTAAATACTTGAAATGTATGTTATTGATGTGAATATGATTTAAATATTTCTTGTATGAAAATTGATGAAACATTGATATATTTGATATAAAAGGGGAAGAAATCCCAGTTGAGCGAAAAAGAATTGACGGTAAAAAGGATCTAGCCCGGATAGGTGATCCTATCCTGATATAGCCCTCCTGAAGAATACGAGTAAAATGGATTTAGCCCGGACGGGTAATCCGAATTAGGGTCTAAATTTAGCCTGGACTAGTAATTCAGATTCAAGCTCATTAGAGTAATTGTCGTTGCAGGGGATTTAGCCTGGACTGGTAATCTCGATAATACTCTATGAGTTTATATTATAGGAGATTTAGCCTGGATTGGTAATCCCGCTGTAAGGATGAGGTTTGCGGGAGTGTGCTTTCTAAAATGAAATGTGTAAGACCATGGTTGAAAGATACCATGGCAACATGATATGAAATGTGTAAGACCATGGTTGAAAGATATCATGGCAACATGATATGAAATGTGTAAGACCATGGTTGAAAGATACCATGGCAACTTGGCATGAAATGAACAACACCATGGTTGAAAGATACCATGGCAGCATGACGAGAAATGAATAAGACCATGGTTGAAAGATATCATTGCAACATGACAGGAAATGAGTAAGACCATAGTTGAAAGACACTATAGCATCATGTCAAAGATAAATAAGACCGTGGATGAGAGACGCTATGACATCTGTTGAACAATTGATATGCAGGTAATATGTATCAGATGACGAATGGTTATATGAAATGGTTGTTTGAAATGTTTACAAGAACTGGTCATATGGAAATATATGTACAAAATAGTTGTATGAAATAATTATGAAGATCGATAAACGAAATAAGTATAGGTACGTGGAATATAATTTATGTTTAAGTTTGATATAAACTAGTACTAGAATAAATATACATAAAATATATGGAAATGATGGAGCATGAAATATTGATATAATGAAATGAATAATATATACTTATGAAGAAATGGTAAGAGAATGACATGTTTCATGACATATACATATATGATTATCTTTGATATGTTGATACAAGGAAATTATGTAAGTTGAGACAATTATTAAACTCAAGTGTGACATGTCGAGAAAATAAGTATATCAATGTTGAATTTATATGAAATACGTACTAGTATACTAACAATGTTGTTGTTTGATGCTTAGACAAGTGTCAAGCTATTGATTGAATGATCATATATTTATTTATATGATGCATTGAATCGGTAAGTATTTAATTGAAATTTTTTAGGTGATCTGTAAATTCTAGTAATGCTCCGAAACCCTATTTTAGCAGTGGATACGGGTTAGGTGTGACACCCCTAAAGTGACCCTAGTCGGAAAGTGGTTTCGGGACCACTAAACCGAGTCATAAAGATAATTAACCGTCATAGTTGATGCTCATTATATGTACATATGCATGTGTGAAAATTTCATGTTTGAATTTTGTTAATAGTAAGTGAATTTTATCAAATAGGACTTATGTGAGAAAATTTGGAAATGTGCTAGGCAAATGTAAAGTGGCCTAATAATGCATGTTGTGAAATGATGGGTTTGCATGTCAAATTACCCAAAATTAAAGCATAGTGGCCGGCCATGCTATGGGTGCATGTTGCAAACATGTTGTGTTAGTGAGTTATGTTAGAAAGAATAAAAAAAAGGGGTTAGGATTAAAGTAATGCAAAAAGGTGGAGTGATGAAAAAAAAATTGTCTCATCCATGCCCCCCCTTTGCCGTGAATGGAAGAAAGGAAACAAAGAAAAAAAAGTGTTCATCCTTGAACATCTTTGGCCAAATAGAAGAAAGAAAGGAAGGGAATGAGCTTGGAGAAAAATCGGCTATGAAGGCTCACTAGATTAAGGTATGTTTAGTGTTGCTTTGAAAGTTCATACATCCCTTGGATGATTAGTCTAAATTCTAACTATCTCATGGATGGATTTGGGATTATTAGAGAGTTAGTATTCGACTAAGAGGCTTCAAAAGTTTTAGTTGAAGCCTTGAGACTATTAGCATGTTAGCTATATGGATGTGTTAAGTTACTTGAAATGCTAGATAAATTTGAACTCCCTACCAAATTCTTTAGGCAACCCATGTTAGAAATTTCGGTATTGAGATGTCTAGATCTTTCGGCCATTGTAGCTATGGAGGAATAAAGTTTTTGTTTCTTGTTAAATTGGATGAATCTTGTTGTATGAGTGCTTGAACAAACTATGATTAAATGGATGCATAGATTCAAAGTGGGAAGAAATGGGCTATTATATTTGATGCTAATGCCGAATATGAAGATGATGAACTTGAATAAATAATATTCAGCTAGCATGATAAGTTATGAAATATTAAGTAGATGATATAATTGATTGATGAAGTGGCTAATAGGGATTTCTAATGAAATTGTTGCCAAGGCCGAATGTATCATGAAGTAAATAAAAAAAAATTCTAAATGTGCATTATGTGCTTATATGTGTATTCGGCCAGGGAAGTTCGACATGAAACTTTGATAGGTTTGAGAGATGAATGACCGAATGAGCTAGAGGTTATGTATGGATGAATTTTATGCACATGTGTGTGTGTGGCATTAGTAGCTAATGGCATTCGGCATTGTTTAATTAAAATTAGAAATGAATACTTGAAAGTTAAATAGGTCACTCTAATGACCAAATATGCTAAAAGCTAATATATGGACAAATGATACGAACGAATTGGTTTTTGAAATGTATATGGTTGCCATATATATGTGTTTGATTGAGAAGTAAATTTGTTTGATTTAGCTCAAGAGCCTAGAGGATCAAAGTTGGATAAGGGAAAGGAAAAAAGTGATCGAAGAGCCGTCGTAATCGTTCGGAAACTTCCGAGGTAAGTTTTAAGTGTTTAAACGTTGAGTAAATTCAATTATAATAGGACATGATGAGTTGATTTAGTAAGATATGATGTGGCCATGATATGTTCTAAGCTCAAATGGTAAGTTCTTAAGTGTTTGAGCTTGGGAATTTAAGGGTAATTTGAAATAGTCTGCTTCGGACAGCAGCAGTAACGTGAATTTAGAAAATCACCATAAATTTATGGACTTGAATTAGAGGCTGAATAAGACATTAAATTAAAGCTTAATGAGTCTAGTTTCTTATAAAAGAAACCGTGTAAGCAAAGGAATTTCCGATAATGAGATATTTAAATTTGTGTGAGACGGTGTCAGAATGACTCCGAAATCCCCTGTTCTGTTTTTAGAAAATCATTATAAATTGTACAAAAATGGTTATAAGATAAAATTTATATTCTTAGACTCCTTAATGAGTCTAGTTTCAAATGAAATCAAATACAACACATTTTGAATTCTGTAAAATGAGAAATTTGATTCGTAGTGAAGAGTGGTCAGATTAGTCAAACAGTGAAACATGGGAACTTTAAGAAAAATCTGGTATTGATTGGCCAAACCTAAAATTCTGGAAATTTTATGGATGGAAGATATACGAGTCTATATTCAGGAAAAATTAACGGAAAGTGATTTGGAGTTTTGTAGCTCCAGTCATAAATAATTTAGTGACTATTGCTCAGGAAAAACAACTTGTGCTGAATTTGAGATTATGTTGTGAACCTTGATAAACTTGTTTTAGTTGCTCAAAGCTATTGATTAAACCCATACTTGAATTCTAAATCGTGATATTGTAAGTTTATGAGAATTCGAATATGAAATGATAGTATGGCCTAATGGCCGATGTGATGAATGTGAAAGTGTATATATGTGATAAGGCCTAATGGCCGATGTGATGAATGTGAAAGTGTATATATGTGATAATGCCTAATGGCCGATGTGATGAATGTGAAAGTGTATATATGTGATAAGGCTTAATGGCCGATGTGATGAATGTGAAAGTGTATATATGTGATAAGGCCTAATGGCCGATGTGATGAATGTGAAAGTGTATATATGTGATAAGGCCTAATGGCCGATGTGATGAATGTGAAAGTGTATATATATGTGATAGGGCCTAATGGCCGATGTGATGAATGTGATAAGTCCCGAAGGGCATTTGTGTCAGTACTATATCCGGGTTAAAACCCCGCAGGCTTTATGCGAGAATATTATCACTGATTAATGTCCGTAAGCTTCGTGCTCGTACTATATCCGAGCTCTAAAGACCCGATGACTACGTGTGGGGATTTTGTCCGGGTAAGACCCGATAACTTCGTGTGGAGATTATGTCCGGGTAAGACTTCGTAATAAGAATTGCTTATAAATATATTCAATGCGAAAGGTTAAACAGGTATGTACTCCAAGTTTATATGTGAGCTTGATTTGCACTAAATCATAAGGTAGTTATGTGACGCATACGAGAGCAATCTATGAGACTATTCCTATGATTATGTGACATCGGATCAGAGTGAGAGGTTATGTGAAATCATACGATATATCTATGTCACATGAGCTCACTTTTATGTGAAAGTTTATCTGCCTATTGTATATGATGAGATGTGCATATTCGGTAAAGGGATGGTATGCCCGAAGGAAGAGTGAAATAAAAATACGAACAACTATGTTATAATTTGATTGTTATCTGTTGACACTGCTTAAAACTTACTAAGCATTGTAATGCTTACTCCGTTTACTCTGTTTCCTCTGTTTTATAGATCTCATTGCGAAGCTACAGGCTCGGGGATCGTCAGCAACTAGTCACACTATCACTATCCACTGTTTGGTACTGCTATGTTTTGGATTATCTTATGGCATGTATAAAATAGACTAGTGGCGGAAGAATATTTTGGTTAATGTATATAGCCATGCGAAAATGGCTTATATATGTTTGAGCATAATGTTATAATCATTTGGTATGGAATGGTTAATCACTATCATAATTTGTGCTATTTATGCTAAAAGGGCTAGTTGAATCATGGAAACTATGAAATAGGTAAAGTCTACCTTAAAGGCAGATGCTGGCAGCAGCAGTGATGTAGATTTGGAAAATCACTAAAAATAGTAGGATTGGAATTAAATAATGAATAAATTATGTAAATGAACCTTGATGAATCTATTTTCATAGGAAAGTAACGAAACGATCATATGGACAGTCTGTTAAGAAATATTCAGGTTCTCGTGAGACAGGGCCAGAACGGTTTCTGGATTCCCTGTTCCGACTTTGGAATTTCATTATAAATTAACCAGAGACAATTAGGAGTCATTCCATATATGTATAGATTCCTCTCTGAGTCTAGTTTCTATAGAAACAAATGGCATCAGTATTGAAGCTCTGTGCAGGGAGATATCCAAGTCGTAATGCGCAAAGGTCAGTGTAGTTGATCCCTGTAACATGGGAGACTTTGACTAATAAAATGTACTAATTGGCCCGACCAAAAATTCTAGAAAAAATATATGTAGATGGGCATATGAGTCTAGTTTCAGGGAAAAATTACGAAACTGATTTTCGAGTTGTGAAACTCAAGATATGATTTTTAAGGTGACAGTGTCGCAGTTAGCCAACTGCCTGGAAAATTTTAAAATAGACTGCGATAGTAAGCGAATTTAGTCTGTGAACCCCTCGTGTCCGACTCCGGCAACGGTCTCGGGTACGGGGTGTTACATTAGGGGTGTTACAGTGATCATATTAATTATTAAGAAGACACAATGGTGACAATGAGATAAAATATGATTGTATTGAGTGATCAAATTTAACTCAAGTAAATCAAGGATATCATATGAGGGTAATACACACATGATGAAGTCATTAGACAAAGCAGTTGGATGAATTGCTTTCATAAAAAATATAGAATAAGGAGTTTTCAATCATGATATTCCTTGTGGAATGACTCCATGATTAAGTAAATTACAAATTATCGGAATGATACTTTTGGACATAATTACAATTACGAGATCGAGACCTAAAAACTGGTTGAACTAGGTTTCGCATGTGAAATCGGGCTAACGGTCCAAATGGTGGCTGGAGCAGACCGGTCAGGTCACTGGGCCTATATCAGCTCAGGGTGTCGTGAAGATGTCGCACTTGCAATTGCACCGTCAGACATGATGGTGCTGGTGGTGATGATGACGACATTCCGGTGGCCAGCGGATGGTCCTTTGACGGTTGAACAGTGGAGGAATCACATCCTACTGAGACTTTACCATATAATTTGATTTCAGATTAACTATTTCAAAATTAATGTTATTTTAATATATTAAATATTTAATTTAATTTAATATTTATCTTGATAGTATTCTATTAATTTAATAGATTTAATATTAAATTTAATCTAATATTTATCTTGATAAGTATTATATTAATTTAGAGTAAACTATCAAAATAGTTACTTTTGTTTACTTCAGATTATATTTTAGTCACTTATGTTTGAAATGTTATGTTTTAGCCATTTACGGTAACGTGTTGTAAAATTTTAGTCATTGAGCAGTTAATTGCCGTTAACGATGTAATGGTAAGCTGATGTGACATATTAAATCATCATAAGAAACAAAAATTTTAGGTTAAACTATACAATTGGTCCCCATATTTTTTTATTTTGAGGAATTTAATTTTTTTCTTTTGACTTTTTTTTCTTTATTTTCCATTCACTTCTGCTTCTCCTTTTGTTTTCCTCCCTTCTCCATCTCTTTTATCGTAGTTTTTCTATGTTTTCCTTTTGTTAAAACTAGGCCCTATACTTTTACTTTTTTAAACAAATTATTTTTTTCTTTTTAATTCTTTATTTACCTTTTCTTCTTTCCCTTTAGTTTTAACAAATGGAAATCATAGAAAAACTACATTAAAAGAGATTGAGAAGGGAGGAAAATAGAGGAAGAAGCGTAATGGAATGAAAAATAAAGAAAAAAAAGGAAAGTTAAAAGAACATAAAAGAAAAAAAATTAAATTGGTCAAAATGAAAAAATATAGGGATCAATTGTATAATTTAACCTAAATTTTTTGTCTAAAATGATAATTTAACGTGTCACGTTAGCTTATCGTTACACCGTTAACGGCTCAATGACTAGAATGTTACAACACGTGAACGTAAGTGACTAAAACATAACACTTCAAATATAAGTAACTAAAATGTAACCTGAGGTAAACAAAAGTGACTATTTTGATAGTTTATCCATTAATTTAATATTAAAGTATTTAAGTTTAATCATAGTTAGGGAGAGTTTTGGGTCATTATTTTTCACACACTTGAATTCAAGAGGATGTTGTAGAGAGAAAATTCTTTGAAGAAATTATTTTAGAAGATTTCTAGAGATATTTTTTCTTATTTATAACTTGACCAAAAATTTAGAGAAATTACAAAATTACCCAATGGTAATTTTGTGGAAAATTTTCTGATTCGAAGCAGGCCCACCCTCGGTAGATTTGAGCTTGAGGATAGCAGAGAAGACTACTCGGTTGAAGTATTCATCATAGAATCGAAAATGTACAATTTTGAAATCACAACCAAGTTGTTGTTTTAGGAAAAAAGTTTAAAACTCTAGTTTTTCCCTTAAACTTATTTTCCCTTGCGTTTTTCAAACTCGATTTTCCAATAGTTAGCTAGACTTCTTGTAACGCCCCGTACCCGAGACCGTCGCCGGAGTCAAACACGAGGTGTTAACAGACTTAATTCATTACTTAAACAGCTCAAACAATTTATTTTTAAAATTTTCAGTCAAGCTAACAATCTGTGTCATAGTCGATTAAAAATTCATATCTAGAGTTACAAAACTCAAAATCCAATTCTGTAAATTTTACCTGAAACTAGACTCATATATATATTTACTAATTTTTTTATATAATTTTTAGTCAAGCCAATTAGTACAATTTATTAGTTAAAGTCTCCACTATTTCAGGGTTCGACTGCTCTGACCTCTGTGTATTACGAATCAGATATCTCCCCGTACAGAGATTCAATGACTATGCCGTTTATTTCTAATAAAACTAGACTCAATAAGGAATCTGTACATATAAATCATGACTTCTAATTATCTTTGAAAAATTTATGGTGAATTTTCAAAGTCAGAACAGGGGATCCAGAAATCGCTCTGGCCCTATTTCACAAAAATTTAAAAATCTCATAAAATATAACTCATATACCTTTTTTGTTCCACCCATATGAAAATAGACTCATAATTCTTCAATTCCATATTTTATTCACCATCTAATTGTATCTCTACTATTTTAATGATTTTTCAAACTCACGTCACTGCTGCTGTCTGAATCTATTTTATGGTAAATTTTACCTATTTCATGTTTTCCATGGATTAGCTAGTAATTTAGCATACATAACACCAAATATGATCATGATTAGCCATTCCAATGGCTAATCATTACCAAGCATTTCCATACCACTCAATAACAATATCATAAGACCATATATACAAAATGATTATAATGCTATACATGCCATACTCAAAATATGCAAGCTATTATGCCAAGATGGTATACGGATATAGTGTGAGCATGCCTCCGACCGTTCCCGATTTCTGAGCTGGCTTGTCAACACTACAAGGAATGAAAAGGAGGGAGTAAGCATAAATTCTTAGTAAGTTCACATGCAAATAGCAAGTAACATAACCATATAAGGAAACATAAAACATCATTTGCATAATCATCACCAAGACATTCATATCACATTTTCATTTATCATCTTACCATATTGTTGTTATATCAAGTTTTCAACCCGAGGGTTAAGTACATACCTGTTCAAAGTATTCATTTCACAACACTTACCAATACGTCCCTTTCATCTTGAGTATTCCTCCATTTGAGTAGAACTTTACCCGTTGAACACATCGGAATATAATTCGAATACATGGAAAGTTTGCACATAAGTGCCACATATGTAGCCAAGCTACTATGTAACCCGCCCATAAGCGAACTCGGACTCAACTCAACGAGCTCGGGCGTTCGCATCCATGAGTGAACTCGGACTCAACTCAACGAGCTCGGATGCCTAGTTACATCTCTCGAACTCGGACTCAACTCAACGAGTTCGAACATTTGCATCCATAAGTGAACTCGGACTCAACTCAACGAGTTCGGATGCCCAAATATCCTAGTGACATGTCACTTGTATCCTAATCTATTCCTAAGGTTCAAACGGGCTTTTTTTCCTCGATCTCACATCTTTGCCGTCTTCCACGGAATATCGGAACCGATACTCGGTGATAGTTCATACTCATCCAGTAATTCACATAATTACATATTATTCAACAATAACCACAAAGCATAATATTTCATGATAATAATCAGCATCATATCATATAAACAACATTAAATTGCTTAAAATGACAATTATGTTACTACATTTACACATGAACTTACCTCGTATGCGAAAATGGCTACTTTTACCATTTTGTCCACAACTTGGTATTTTCCCTATTTTAGCCCGAATTTTAGTTTTCCTTGCTCTATCATTTAAAATATAGTCTAATTAGGACTCACATTATTCAAATTGACCCAAAATTATATTTTGGAAAAATTACAATTTTGCCCCTAAACTTTTGCATATTTACACTTTTGCCCCAAAGCTTGTAAATTAAACTTCAGCCTATTTTCTTATGTTTTATGACATGCTGATCATTTTTCCCTTCTATGGCAACATCAAATTCTCACTCTAACATGTACTTATGACTATTAGGTATTTTTACCGATTAAGCCCTTTTGCTCGTTTTCACTTAAAACCGAGTAGCACAAGTTGTCTAACATAATTTAAAACCTCATATTCTATCATAAAACACCAAAATACACAAATTTCACCTATGGGTATTTTTCCAAATATAAAACCTAGGTTAAATTATTGCTAGCATAAGCTAAATCGAGCTACCGGGACTCCAAAAACGTAAAAATCATTAAAAACGAGGCTAGAACGGACTTACAATCGAGCTTGGAAGCTTGAAAAACCCTAGCCATGGTTTCTCCTTGCTATATTCGGCCATGGGGTTGAAGATGAGCAAAATTGGCTTTTAATTTTGTATTTTAATTCATTTTACCCCTAAATGACCAAAATGCCCTTACTACTAAACTTTCCAAAAATTCCATCCATGTCCAATTTTTGTCCATAGACTTAGAAATTGGTAAAATTTCTATTTAAGACCTCCTAATTAATATTTCAAAACAATTTCATACTAGAAACTTCTAGAATGCAAGTTTTGCAAATTATTCGATTTAGTCCCTAATTTCAATTTAAGCACTTTATGCATAAAATTTCTTCACGAAATTTTCATACAATCATGCAATCATATCATAGACCTTAAAATAATCATAAAATAATTATTTCTATCTCAGATTTTGTGGTCACGAAACCACTATTCCGACTAGGCCCAAAATCAGGATATTACAACTCTCCCCCCTTTAGGGATTTTCGTCCCCGAAAATCTTACCAGAAAAGTGGTCTTCACTTTTAATCTCATATTCGGTGCCGAAGAACTTTCACTTAGACTGTACCTCCAATACACCTCTTTAATTTCTCATATGATCTGAAAGCTTACAGTTTCAACTCTCAATTGTTCTTAAATTTTCAACCCTTTTCAGTTTCCCATGATATCATGACATAAAACCCGGATCTTAACTTGATTAATGGAGACCAGAATTTCAAGAAATCCAACAATCAAAGAGACCTGAAATTCCATGAATCTGATGAGTAGGAATTCATTCAATACATATATGATTTATAGATCTCGCCAAACATTTAACAATAGGATACATCACATTTTCCTCTTTCTGCCATGGAAATAATTCTGATATGGCCTCAAGAATAATCCTTCTCATTTCCACCCCAATATCAACACTGACAAGGATAATTTTGATAGATCCCAATGCTCGGCTTTAACCCCTTTAACAACTCCGATTTTATGTAACATCGAATGCTTTAAACTATCACATTACCTCACTGTCTTGAAACACATCACAATTCATACAACAGTACATTACTGAAAGTCAGGAAGTCTTTACTCAATGTAGACTAGTCTAGTTCAAACGCTTCGGTTACCAATATTCTCATCTATCCGAACTCTGTCAACATGTAATAAACTTTTCAGCTTTCACAAGACAAAAACCTTATCATTCGTAGTGACTTTAACTAATATCAAACTCTTTCTAATAAATATACACTTCTCGCTCAGACTATTTACTCTTTTATTCATACAAAATGAAATTCTATTATCAGACTTGGGAAAAATAATCCTGAAATAATTGTCACATGAAATCTTTCAAATAGATAATTCACCATACCGACTAAAACTTGCGCTTTTATCACTTATGCCTTTACTAATGTCAAATCCTTACACAGAAATTAGAAAAAACCCCAATACTAAAATCACCACATTACCAAGATCAAATTAGAAGTATAGTCATATTTGACATGATTATCACGAGCTGAAGAACGCACTTCGAACACGAGTCATAATTGACAAATTATGGAACAAAGATAACAAGGAAACCGAATAAAGAAATCCAAGATAGAGAAATCCAGAATAAAGAATTCCAGAATAAAGAGATCCAGGATAAAGAAACCCAAGATATGATACTATGCCGGAGAATCAAAAACCAAACTCATAGAGAAAATACAGAATACCCCGATAATTCTTCAAAGAAAGAAAGTCCAAAAGAAAACATCATTTAATCCCACTGGAATCAAATATAACAAGAACAATATATCTTCCCATACATATATATCAGATGAAGCATCAAGTAGAAGAAACAGAAACATAATATCTTACGTATTCTCTCATCAATTCTTATCAGACAAAATGAAATAGAATACCCGATGAAATAGAGCAATATAAATTATAAACCAGTCAGACTACCAATGCTTTCATCCAACACCAGGATTAAAAGACATTCCCATATAACAAGAATTTCTTCAGAAGATCAATAGCCATAGAAATATTTCTGAGAACGGGTAAACACATAGAACATCTCAAAAGAGACTGCTAAATCTGTCCAGTCATAACTGTCACACTCAGATAGTTCACATTTCAATTATCATTTCCCCAACTAGTTCTGTCGTCACATATTTCATATTAAACCATTCACTAAAGAAGGTCAGTTCTGAATAAATTTCGATTTACACTTTTCTCGACCTTGCACCTGAGTAATTCGGTTTACCAAGGAGAATTCATTTTCTAATTGAGACAGTGCATAACTCCAATAATCTTTACGTCAATCCGATACTTTACTGGCTCTGACTTTACTTATCAGCTCATTTTCAATCTCTGATCATACTTATGATTATTCTATCACTGAACTCTTTGGGTTCTCAACCGAAAACTTATTCAATACAAATCTCATGAAATTCCATTATAAGTACCACTTTGGTAAGGGGGAGGGGTTGTAGGACCTCTGACTCGACTTTCTTATACATACACATATGACACAACTCCCATCATCATAGCAACATCATCAAAATCATGTCATTCATTCATGTTGGCTTACACCAATTTTTCTATTGTCCCATTTAGACAATATACTTATGCATACATTCTATGTTTTCTAGATAGCTTTACTTATCCATTCATTTAATTAATTTAATTCATGCTCATGACATCATATAAGGCCAAACAAACATAGATATTTGCATCACAATCACAACTTTCATTTCGTGCATCATCATGTACATATCATTACAACATATAATTCAGTCCAACAATTTAACATAGATAAGTTCATTTCATTATAATCCTTTATCTCATAAAAATTGTATATCATTAACATTCATCAACATTCAACGTCCAATCAAGACAAGGACATTTTCATTTGTATCATGATATTATGACCTTTATTCATACCTCTACTACTTTCTATTTATTCCGTTCATCTTATCAAGTAAGCCACATACACTACATCGTATGAGCATTAAGCAAATATGGATATTTATCACATATGTATCATAAACTTTTATTCATACTTTTCTGAACCGAGACTTATCATAATCATAATTTTACTCAAATACCTTCACATAACATTGAACATGGTCGGCGTAGCTCGGTTGGAGAGTACCCTGTCTAAATAAGATGGTACTCATACGCGTCGGAAGACATCACACTATCACAGATCAGTGGCATGTATAGCTAAACTTTTACACATGCTAGGTTAGTCCGAGAGCCGACTAAACCTACTCTGATACCACCAAATGTAACGCCCCGTACCCTAGACCGTCGTCGGATTCGAACACGAGGTGTTAACAGACTTAATTCATTACTTAAACAGGTCAAACAATTTATTTTTAAAATTTTCAGTCAAGCTAACAATCTGCGTCATAGTCGATTAAAAATTCATATATAGAGTTACGAAACTTGAAATCCAATTCCGTAAATTTTCCCTGAAAATAGACTCATATATCTATTTACTAATTTTTTTATATAATTTTTGGTCAAGCCAATTAGTATAGTTTATTAGTTAAAGTCTCCCCTGTTTCAGGGTTCGACTGCTCTGACATCTGTGTATTACGAATCAGATATCTCCCTGTACAGAGATTCAATGACTATTCTGTTTGTTTCTAATAAAACTAGACTCAATAAGGAATCTGTAAATATAAATCATGACTTCTAATTATCTTTGAACAATTTATGGTGAATTTCCAAAGTCAGAACAGGGGATCCAGAAATCGCTCTGGCCCTATTTCACAAAAATTTAAACATCTCATAAAATATAACTCATATACCTGTTTTGTTCCATCCATATGAAAATAGACTCATAACTATTAAATTCCATATTTTATTCACCATCTAATTATATCTCTACTATTTTTAATGATTTTTCAAACTCACGTCACTGCTGCTGTCTGAATCTATTTTATGGTAAATTTTACCTATTTCATGTTTTCCATGGATTAGCTAGTAATTTAGCATACATAACACCAAATATGATCATGATTAGCCATTCCAATGGCTAATCATTACCAAGCATTTCCATACCACTCAATAACAATATCATAAGACCATATATACAAAATGATTATAATGCTATACATGCCATACTCAAAATATGCAAGCCATTATGCCAAGATGGTATACGGATATAGTGTGAGCATGCCTCCGACCGTTCCCGATTTCTGAGCTGGCTTGTCAACACTACAAGGAATGAAAAGGAGGGAGTAAGCATAAATGCTTAGTAAGTTCACATGCAAATAGCAAGTAACATAACCATATAAGCAAACATAAAACATCATTTGCATAATCATCACCAAGACATTCATATCACATTTTCATTTATCATCTTACCATATTGTTGTTATATCAAGTTTTCAACCCGAGGGTTAAGTACATACCTGTTCAAAGTATTCATTTCACAACACTTACCAATACGTCCCTTTCATCTTGAGTATTCCTCCATTTGAGTAGAACTTTACCCGTTGAACACATCGGAATATAATTCGAATACATGGAAAGTTTGCACATAAGTGCCACATATGTAGCCAAGCTACTATGTAACCCGCCCATAAGCGAACTCGGACTCAACTCAACGAGCTCGGGCATTCGCATCCATGAGTGAACTCGGACTCAACTCAACGAGCTCGGATGCCTAGTTACATCTCTCGAACTCGGACTCAACTCAACGAGTTCAGACATTTGCATCCATAAGTGAACTCGGACTCAACTCAATGAGTTCGGATGCCCAAATATCCTAGTGCCATGTCACTTGTATCCTAATCTATTCCTCAGGTTCAAACGGGCTTTTTTTTCCTCGATCTCACATCTTTGCCGTCTTCCACGGAATATCGGAACCGATACTCGGTGATAGTTCATACTCATCCAGTAATTCACATAATTACATATTATTCAACAATAACCACAAAGCATAATATTTCATGATAATAATCAGCATCATATCATATAAACAACATTAAATTGCTTAAAATGACAATTATGTTACTACATTTACACATGAACTTACCTCGTATGCGAAAATGGCTACTTTTACCATTTCGTCAACAACTTGGTATTTTCCCTATTTTAGCCCGAATTTTAGTTTTCCTTGCTCTATCATTTAAAATATAGCCTAATTAGGACTCACATTATTCAAATTGACCCAAAATTATATTTTGGAAAAATTACAATTTTGCCCCTAAACTTTTGCATATTTACACTTTTGCCTCAAAGCTTGTAAATTAAACTTCAGCCTATTTTCTTATGTTTTATGACATGCTGATCATTTTTCCGTTCTATGGCAACATCAAATTCTCACTCTAACATGTACTTATGACTATTAGGTATTTTTACCGATTAAGCCCTTTTGCTCGTTTTCACTTAAAACCGAGTAGCACAAGTTGTCTAACATAATTTAAAACCTCATATTCTATCATAAAACACCAAAATACACAAATTTCACCTATGGGTATTTT
Source organism: Gossypium hirsutum (assembly GCF_007990345.1). Lineage (NCBI taxonomy): Eukaryota > Viridiplantae > Streptophyta > Magnoliopsida > Malvales > Malvaceae > Gossypium > Gossypium hirsutum. Next base: position 77,293,160 of record NC_053435.1, read on the forward strand.
TCCAAATATAAACCCTAGGTTAAATTATTGCTAGCATAAGCTAAATCGAGCTACCGGGACTCCAAAAACGTAAAAATCATTAAAAACGAGGCTAGAACGGGCTTACAATCGATCTTGGAAGCTTGAAAAACCCTAGCCATGGTTTCTCCTTGCTATATTCGGCCATGGGGTTGAAGATGAGCAAAATTGGCTTTTAATTTTGTATTTTAATTCATTTTACCCCTAAATGACCAAAATGCCCTTACTACTAAACTTTCCAAAAATTCCATCCATGTCCAATTTTTGTCCATAGACTTAGAAATTGGTAAAATTTCTATTTAAGACCTCCTAATTAATATTTCAAAACAATTTCATACTAGAAACTTCTAGAATGCAAGTTTTGCAAATTATTCGATTTAGTCCCTAATTTCAATTTAAGCACTTTAGGCATAAAATTTCTTCACAAAATTTTCATACAATCATGCAATCATATCATAGACCTTAAAATAATCATAAAATAATTATTTCTATCTCGGATTTTGTGGTCACGAAACCACTATTCCGACTAGGCCCAAAATCAGGATATTACACTTCTTTGTTGCATGCTTGTCAATTAGGAATCATTTTGTCCCGAACTCTTTTCGGTTCGATCCTTGGAATACTCGAGTGTTCCATTATAACGCTAAAAATGACCTATCACACATGCAGTATATCACCTTATTATTGATTGTTTTTATGTTGATTCTCAATCTCAGTGCACACATGTCGGGGCACAGTCACATATCTTCGATTGATTGTGCTTTGATTGTTAATTATGTAATAGATATTTTCAATAAGTTACTTGGTATTCACTTAGATTCTATGTTAGTAAGTTTAAATTTATATATGTTTTGAGGTTTGACTATTCGCTTTGAGGCTTGTCTAGGTTTTGTATAAGAGCTTATTGAGTGCATTCTAATATGTTTATTAAGGAATTATTTTTGTGAGAGAGTGCAAACTGTTATTGTAAACATTTTTGAGTGTTTACTACCTAAGTTCTTTGGGGGAGGCTTTGGATGTGAGTGTTCTAGTCTTTAGGTACAAAGATGAGATCTCTATGCTTAGCAAGTAATAGAGTGTGAATCACTTATTGTATTCATGATTAAAGAGAATAAAATTACTCAATAAGATAGGCTCCACAGACGTAGGGAAACCAAACTTTATAAACAAACCTGGGTGTTCTTTGTGTTTTTGTTTGCACAGTTTTTGCAATGCCAAGCCGTAGTGGCCACTGTAGTCTAGCACTTCCATTAACAACTTTCATATTAAGGAAATGAGCAACTTAAGTTAGCAACAAAGATAATTATTAGCATTTAAACATGTGATAAATGCTTTCTTTTCTAGCTACTTATCACATTGAAGGAGAGCCTATAAATAGATTATTAGTAAACTTCCTTATTAGATATTTGAGGTGTGTTTAGACATTCTTTGTTAGTGATTTTTATGGAAAGATATTGAATGTAAGTGAGGATTTAGGGAGAGATATTTGTAACAATTTGGGTTTGATTTTGGGGTTACAATTATCCATTTGGAGAGCATAGATTGGACTTTAGCCAATAGTTATATAGAATGAATTGTTGAATAAGATTATTCTCTAGACGAGGCTCCGCAAGTGTAGGATTGGTGAATCTGAACTGCATTAACAAATATCATGTGTTCATTCTCTCTTATATTTGACTCATGTTTTGGGTTTTGTTTTTGATTTGTCGTACGTTGATACATCAAATTAAGCTCTCCGTTACACTTGAGGAGCTTATTCTCAAGCAATTTAGATTTTTTTTCGTTACTTTTGTTGATTTTTAGTTTTATCATTAATAAATTGTTTTTTGTTAGTTTAATGTCATTTTTTATACCCAAATTGGCCAAACGTGTCATGGGGAACCTAACTTGATTGAGCGTTTCGATGGTGGCTCGAACGTGAAAAAAAATCACCAAATTGGCCAAGCATGAAAGTTGTGATACCCTTGACAGTGTTGAAACAAAGAGGATTGAGGCTATCTATAATGGTATTGCGATACTAGTAATGGGTATCACGATACTAAGACACCCAAGGACACCCAATTTCAAGATTGTTGTGGGTATCGCGATACCCAATCTTGACGTGTGAAAAAAATTGTAAGGGCAATTTTATGTCCAATAAGCTTAAGTCTAATTTTCACTTAAGGGCATAATGGTCAACATTAGGTTAAACATTAGTAGGCTATAAATACAACCTTATAAGCCTTTCATTTCAGATTTTGTTGGTTGAAAACATTTTCCTTAGTTTCTTAGCTATTAGTTTAGGTTTTCTTTTCTTTTTTATTTTTGTAGTATTTTTATTTTTATCATTTTTTGTTGGAACGTTGTAAACGATGATGTATTAAACGCTCGTGCTACATTGGATGTTTATCTAGTATTAAACATTTTCTCAATCCTTATCTTTTACATTTTATGCTTACTATGTGTTTGTTAAAATGCTTTTGTGGAATTCAAGTTTAATCATGAGTTGGATTGTTTTATTGGTTGATTGATAAATGAGTTACTTAGTTAAGTTATGATTTATGCATTGATTGGTTGTTTGTTAATGTGTGTTACATTGCATATTACACTAAAATTGACACCTCTAGTGGAAGATTTAGATAGACAAAACTGAGAGGAGACTCTATCATGTAGGACTTTGATACACTTGTGTCGAATAGTGAGACCAAGAGGAGATCTATATGCCTAAGTGAGATCTAGAGGAGAGCTTAGTTGGTATCTTTTAGTTTAGGATGAGACTGATAGGAGATTCCTAGCTAGGAGTGACAAAAAATATAATTATCATAGGTTTATTAGCTTAGTTAGTAATCCATGAATCATTCAACCATCATTTCAATCAATTTGCATTAATTCCAGTAAAAAAGAAAAAAGTTTAGTACTTTTATTTGTTAATTTAGATATAGCTTAAATATTATTTTATTTGAATTTGCCCTAAATTTTTTTGACTGATTAGATTAGTAATTGTTTAACTTGTAATTAACTTGACAAAAACATTTACCGGCAATCCTTTGAGTTCGATCCTTGAAATGCTCTGGTGTTCCATTGACACTACAAATATTACAACTGACACTATACACTTGCAGTTAAAACTGCACTCTTAAAATTATTTTACAAAACTATTTGTTTTTCTGTGCACGCAAGCCTGCGGGTTAGTTATGCAAACTCTCTAGTTTTTTTCCAACAAAAGATGGAACAAAATTGTTTTTGAATGGCTACAAACCAAGGCTTTTCAGAAGTGAAGTGGACTTCTTCTCCAAGTATATAGAATGAATTTAAATCCTTAGGTCACCGCTATTTGAAGGGCTTTACCTAAATATCATCATAGCCCAAATAAGATTGGTTTTAGATTGTGAATTTGAACTGAATTTGAATCCTAAAGTCATCGCTATTAAAATGGCTTTACTTAAATACTATTCGGGCCTGAACATGATTTATTATACCAAAAAGACAATGAATGATGAAGAACTTGTTATCCTTTGTCCTTTCCTTCATTTCATTGTTTGAATGTTTGTAATATAAAATTAATGGAACCAAAAACCTTATTCTCAATAATTTGTCCTTGTAAGACAAAAAATTAGCCCAGAATGAATAACTACCTGTGATTGTGGGTCTCTTGATATATAAACTTGTTTTACAATATAATTTGTCTCCTTTCATGAATGGGAAATAGAATATGAGAACATAAATGAAGATGATGTCAATTTGCCATAAAAGAAAAATAGTTGGGGCCTTATTACTTTCACCCCATAATAACACCTTTCTTGATCATTATAAATTTGAGGAGGGAAATAGGGATGGTTTGTTTTATTTTTTTTTTAAATTGACGATTTTGTATAGAGATATTTTTATTCGAAAATTCAAGTTTTGAGACGGACGAATTAATTTTTCATTCAAATTTTTGGGTTATTTCGAAATATTTTGTGACATATATTTTCATTAAATTATAAGTTCTTAATTTCATAAAATTTTATAACCTATATTTTAATTTATAAATATTTTATAAAATTTTATGACATTTTTTTAATTCTTATAACATTTTATAAGTATATTTGGTTTAGTTTGATTTGAAATTAACATAAAATTTAAAGAATTATAAAATTTTCACGTCTAGGTGGAATAGGATCAAAAAATCATTTTGGGGTCGAGTACAAAGTCAAGTAATAGTATATTAAATAAGATTTAAGGTGGGGCGTATTTGTATATTTACAAGTGAAATTAGGTCGAAACCGTCCCTAGAGGGGAAGATTTAGACAAGGTTTGGTTCAGAATCACCAGAGGCATAGACAAAGGGCTAGCAATGATTTTTTTTTTTTGGTGAAAAAAGCCAACTTAAGAAAAACTAATTACATAGAAGAGTTTTGAACCACAAGGATACGCACAATTGGGCTAGCAATGGCTTTGAACCTTCCAAATTGTAAATTTTCTCATTATTTCTTTTAACATTTTATAAAATTACAAGTTAATATAATATAAAAATCTATTATTTATTTAAGTCCCTAACACAATTTTCTAACTTCACCCAACTTCACCCACGATAATTAGATTATGAATGTACAACAACCTTTGTCATTAAGATTAAATCTATAAGCCCCAAAGTCTCTAATTAAATTTAAATTTGAATAAAGTAAAATCTATTTTAGAAGAAATCATTCTTAAAATTATTTTATTCATTCACAAGACTCCAACATAAAATTTTATTCCACTTAACCATTATTCTATCAATTTTGTTTGGGGTTATTCTAAATATGTGTCCACATAGATAAGGAATCTCCCCTTAATTTCCTTTAGCCAAATAATGGTAGTAAAGGTGAAAAGCAGTGTTGTACAAAAGCACGACCATTCCTCGATCGGTCACCTTCAACTTTGTTCCTTCCTTTCGTATATCACCAATTCCATTTACAGCAAAACAACTTTGCCACAAATCACTCCACCAATATCATGGATCTCTTTGGACTTTTTTCGGTAAAAATATTATTGAAGTCCTTATATTAAATGTCATATTAGATTTTACCCATTCTATTAAAAAAATAGGCACTTTCTGTTAAAATTTTTATTTATTTATACTATTAAAAACTGATATGATTAATAGAATAATCAAACTATCACAATTATCATGTCATGTGTATCTCATACTGATATATATGAAAAAGTTTTTAACAGTAGAAGTGATTGAAGTTTATAACAGAATAACTAATTTACTTTTTAATCTAATAAGTTAATTTGTCTATTATTCTAATAGAAAGGATGAAATGCAAATTGGCTCCTACTATGAGTGCCTCCACATGATTTTACTTTTTTTCTTTTTCTTTTTCTTTTTCTTTTCCAAGCTATAGACACGTAGAAAGGGTACGTATACAAATATAGCACAGAGTAGCTACTATTTCTTGCTTTAAAGTTATCATCGCTCAAGTTTCACAAGAACAATTTCTTGATTTTGCTAACAGAAATATATATATATATATATAAACCAAAGAAGTGAAGAACCTAATCTTCATTTATTAAATGTTTATTGATCTGACATGCTCATATTTTACATATATATTTTAACCATATGATTGGTTAATATTAACCATGTCAAAGATTAAAAAAGAAGATATTGCATGTACTGAAAAGATACGGTCTTTTCCTAGTAGTACTCCCACGCGAATGGCTCCTCGATCCTGAAACCAGCATCGACTGCACATACTTGCCATGTTGAAGAATAAGAGCAGAACCCATCGCTTCGATCGATGGCATCAATCGTGAGATCGGGCAAATCAAACAAGGCAGCATCGTCTTCAAAGGGTGAAGTACTACACATATTGTCCGAACGTGAAACCGGAACTTGTTCTTGCCTCGGTCGACGACTGACTTTGTCTTCGGGTTCAATGTTGTTGCTCCACCGCGATGTGTCGAGATATGTTGAAGCAGCTGCTTGGGAAGCAGCGGCTTGGATTTCCTTAGGAGATGTACTAGCGGGGCGTGGAAGTGTTTTTGCAAGTTCGGGGAAGTTAAGGTGAGCCGAGCAGCCTTTGATGGCTAGTGCGGCTACATCGTGGGCTCGAGCTGCCATTTCTGCAGTGGGGTAAGTCCCGAGCCATATTCTCAATTTCTTTTTTGGTTGTCGGACTTCGGACACCCATTTGCCCCAACTCCGCATTCGTACACCACGGTATACCGGTTGCTTCCTTTCCAAGTCTCCTACAGCTTTCTTTGAACCTTTAATAGCTACACTGTTTTTTGAAGTTTTCTTGTTTTGATTAGGACCCGAAACGGAGAATGTGATGGAGGTGGCCACGGTGGTGGTGGTAGAGATGACGGAAGAAGAAGTAAGCGGGTTATTATAATGAGCATCATTCTCAATGTTGATATCCCTTTCCATGACAGATAGAAAGATGCCTAGTTTTTTGTTAAAGAAAGAAATTCTAAAGTTGTAGGGGCCTTTATGATTTATGATTCTTTCACCCATGAATTCTCATTTAAAAATGCATGATATGATATGATATATATATATGTTTATGTATTATACGTATATAAAGGAAAAAAGAATTAAAGAAGCTTAGGTCCATAGCATAAGGCTATAACAGTTGAGGACTTCAGCTAATTAATCTATTATCCATGTGACTAATGGGAGTATTATTACATCATGCTTATGTTTGGATTGTTCTTATTTCAATTTGGGATACAGAATTGTTTAGTCCTGGTAACTTTTCACTATTAGCTCCTTGAATTTCTTTCATCCGCAGTAGTTTGGAAAATTGAAAACTTTTTTCAATTTAATCTTTCAATTTGGATTCCTATTCAGGAATAATGACATAACACTCTAATTGCACTATATTAAAATTTTAAAAAATATATATTTTTTTAAAAATAAAAAAAATTAGATGATGACATGACATCATCTCATAGCGTCATGCCATTACTTTTTAATGAAATTTAAGTTAAAATTGAATTAGAAAAAGTTACCAAATTTTAAGATTAATATGGGTAAAAAATCAAAGACTAAATTAAAAAAACTGTTAAATCAAAGACTAAATGTTAGTTTATGCTGTACTATAGACTTGAAAATTTCAAGGATGCAATTAATATTTATATTGAAATTATGCAAATATATTTTGATTTGTTAGATTGATATTTTAATTATGATTGGATCAATATATTTTTGGATTTTACCGATCTATTGTGTCACACTAAAATCATATATAAAGTCCTTAAAAAGAGTTTTTTTTTTAATTTTTAATTTCACGAGCGAAATTAAAAAATAATTATATATATTTTATTGATATTTTAAAAGTAAAATTTTGAATAAACGAGGCGTATAACGATTTCTTTAATTACTTGTAAAATTAAAAATATTCACTAATATGTCAAATAATAATCATTGATTGAATTATTAAAAAAAATGATTGAATTATAGTTAAGGTCATTAAATTATTAATAAATTTATGTTTTAGTCATTCAACTTCAAAAAGTTATAAAATTATCATTGAACAATTCGAAAGTTTTTATTCAAGTTATTGGACTGTTAAAATTATTGTTGTATGATCTTCTTTGTTTACACCGCCTAAACCAATTGAAAGCTCTCCTCCTCTTCTTCTACAATTCAATCATTTTTTTTATGAAACAACTTCAAATATATGAATCTACGAACTAAAATCCAAACAACTTTCTTTTTCGATCTTCGATATTGACCATCAAATAAACTTGGATCTAAGCTATGTTATTCTATTTGTCGATAGGTATTGATTCACTGTATTGATCATCGAAAATTGTCGCTTGGATCTTCCTAGTCGATTTAAAAAAAAAACCTTAGGAGCCAAATGACTTAAATAAAAATTTTCGAATAATTCAATGACTGAAATAAAAACTTTCAAATAATTTAGTGACTATTTTGTAACTTTTTAAAAGAGTAACCAAAACAAAAACTTACTAATAATTTAGTGACGTTGAATATAATTTATCCAAATAAAAAATTAACACCCACATGATCAAAGTACTTACCCCAATATAGCCTTGGGTTTAGCTTGTTGATATGTCATCTTCAACTTGACCCAATTCCTCTCTCCCATAGCTTTCGCACTATTCTATCTTGTTTTATTTCTAAGCATCAATTGTGTTCATAATAATACAACACCACAAATTTTAATTAATTTTGTTTTTTAAGATATTATTTAATTCATTAATCGTACATAAAATTATAAATTATTTACTATTTAATTTAATAAAATTGTTAATAAAAATCTTAGTAATGTGAATGAGATTTTTGTTTCCCTTTGATATAGTCTGAGTTTCATACATCGCATGGCTTTCTTAATTTGTAATGTTGTTTTGATTTTATTTTAATTGAAATATTTTGTGATCATTTTCTTTGATTATAAGAATTTTATATATCAATGAAATTTTTTTTCAAAAAAAATTCAAATTTAGGTATTGATTTCAAATTTTTATTATTTTGATTATTACGGATGACTCAATAAATTTATCATTTATTAATAAATGATTGAAAAAAGTGATGATAAATTTTTTCTTCAAACATTTAAACTGAATTTAAATCTCGAAACTATTATTGTTAAATGAATTTTATCTAAATATCATTTTAACATGAACATAATTAAACTTAGAATATAAAACATATACTATATTTGTGATTATAGAAAAATAGATTTAATTAATTATTTCCTTCAAAGTACAACCTATGCATTGAATGAGAAAGATGAGGCGGTTTGAAGATTGAAGTATTGTCATGTTTTTCCCGGTATTGCTTGGCATGAACGACTGTCTTTGTCTTGTTTGTTCTACATTAATCTAGCTCCAATGTTCGGATTTTCAATTTATTAATTGTTTTTTTCATATTATACTTTTGTAACGAGTGGGTAACTTATGTTTTATTTGTTTAAGTGTTAATGTTTAGAGTTCATAATTATCTTTTTAATAATGTCGTCTTTAAGATTCGAACTTCTGTTTATTCTCTTCTTTGAAATGTAATGTATCTTATTACTGTATTCAACACTTATTGATTATCTGCTTAACTTGTTAAGATAGGAAGACATCGCCTTTAGCTTAATGAATGGGAAGTGACAAACAATTTATGTTTAAGTCTTTAATTGACTTGGTCTCAAGTTTGATAATGAATAGTCTTATCATTTGCCTCTTATAAAAAAATAAATTTAGTGAAAGAATTTAATGTTAAGGTTGTTATTATCTCTTTATTATCAAAAGATTGTAATTTCATAAGTTAATAGATGAGTTAAATAGGTGCTAGATTGATATTGATGAAATTAAAAACAACAATGTTATGTAGTGGTAGAGTTAGGGGGTTGGTAGGGGCCTCGACCCTCTTAAAATGGAAAAATTTTTCTCCTTTATAATTTATAAAATTTTAAAGTAGTAATGATAATATTGCACTTTGACCTTGAAAATGAAAAAAAAAATTTGATTTAATCTTTTAAAAATTATAAAGATATAGATTATTAAAAAGATAATATTACATTTTACTATCGTAAAAATATACAACTTAATTCTGAAAAAAAAATATTAGCTTCGCCCCTGATGTTATGCCTACACCTTGCAAGCTAGAAGCCTATGAGAATCAAATCATGACAACCAAGACTCAAAGGCCTTATTCTTCAACCTCGCAAACCCACAGCACAACCAACATATATTGTGAGGACTATATCTCTAACAAAGGCAACTTTTTATACACCATATTTAACTGTTGTCCTAACATGATAACCCATATCTAGGAAGAAGTGATGCCAATAGATTGGCTAAGCTCCAAAGAACAAAAAACTAACAAAAAACAATATGTAGCACCATGAGTAAATTTAAAAGGGGCAGGCAAGGATCTTAGCCATTACTCAAATGGAAAAAATATCTTTTAGCCCTTTAATAAATTATTGAATTATTTTAAAATTGATGAAATATTAAATAAAATTACGCACGGCCGAAAACACCTTTTATAAGACATCATCAAATGAACCGTAACCGACCATTATTATTCTTATTTGGTATTAACAAATACTAATAACAAAATTAGATAACGTAACTGTGAAATTAAAATTAGTTATCGAATAAAAGTTTAGTGATGAGTAAAAGTATATAATTAATTTTTTGTGACAACAATGAATTATATAATAAAATTGGATCCTGACCCTTGACTGAGATTTTACTAATTTGGGCTAATTATATAACCCACTAATGTCCTGGGCTAGTAAAACAGCCCAGCTTAATGTGGTTCAGTACATTAATTATTTTCTTGGGTTTGGATTTTTTTTCTTTGTTCTTCGTTGATGATCCAGCTAGAACGGAATGTATTATTCATATTGATTGAAGGAAAAAAAATCAGTTTATTTTGAATCGAACGATTTTAGTTTTACCCTACATTACACTATGACTGCCGGTATAACCTTTTCCGGTAACAATGCTAAAACCCACCCGAGGTGGGTTACGCTCGCTATGTCTCAATTCAAGTCGCTGTAAGTGTCGGTTTTATCGTTGACACGGCCGGGTCGCTGCTTTCTAAGCTACTATTTTTCGATTGCTTTGGTAATTGGGTTGGCCTACAAATTACTATTTGGGCCTTTCTTTGGATTGGCTAAGTTGGTGTTGGATCATTTCAATTTGTATCGTGTTAATTCCGATTATAAAATTTATGAACCATTTCAGTTTGGATCAATTTGTGTTGAGTTGTTTTGGATTCAAATCATTTAACTTTTTGAGTTATGATTTTTCAGTAAATGTCATTATGACTTCAAACTTTTTCGAGTTCGATTACTTTAAATTCAAATCATTTCAAGTTTATTGTGTTTAATTCAGATAAATATAAATTTAGGATTAATTCAAATTTGAAATAATAAAATTTAAATATTTAATATTTTAAAATGAAATAATAAAATTTAAATATTTAATATTTTAAAATCAAATTAAATTAGATTTGAGATTGAATTTACTTTTAACAAATTCAGGCTAAAACATCAAAAATATGAATTGAATCGTGATGTTAAAGTAATAAAGATCATGATTATACCACATTACGTAATGCATACCCCAAATAAAAATGGAATTTAAATGATGATCTTATAATGAATGATAAGAGCAATACAATGAAGATATAATATATAATATATATATATATATATATATATATAAACCAGTAATTTTTATGGTCTCCATCAATGGTGTTATCGTTACTAACGCTCCTAAATATTAAGAGCAAAAGAAACATCATAATTGCTCCATGGCCCTCACCAAATGAGTTTAAGAATTACATGGTTCTTATGATTCTCATGCTAAAAAGTGATGATCCTTTCCCTTCTATGGAATATTCATTCCAGTAGTCACTATATATTAGAAACTTTTTACTATAATTTTGAAGAAATTAAACAATAAAGATTAAAAGTTTCTATTATATTTTTACTGTCGATTTTGTTCATCACCAAAAATCAGGTCGGCGAAATAGCAAAAGTAAAGAAAAATTCCATGATTCCTTTTGATCATGAATCCATGTTAAAAGGAAGAGATATTTGGAAGTTAGGGTTGGATGTACAAACTTGGAATGGACTTGAAAACGAATTGTCTAACTCTAGTTACTAAAGGTTTATCATGGTCGATGAAGGTAGTCAACAAATCAACACTCTTATAAAGGACCTTATCAACCCTGTTCATAAATCATGGCAAAGTGAACGATTGAACGCAATTCTGAGGCAGGAAATTTATAATGATTTCATAAGTAAATTCATTTCGTAGGAAAAACTGGTATGAAAATTTGACACCGATAGTGTCTTCTTTGAAAAATCATCTTATAACATCTTGGCACAATAGGTGAAGCCAACTAATGATATCAAACAGAAGATTCCCTTGAAACTCAATCTTCCTTTTAAACTCAATATATTCACGTAAAATATTTTACAATAATTCTCTCCTAATAAGGTTTGAATTAGAAAACATAATTTGGACATCCCTCTTTATTATCTAATGTGTAACAAAAAATAAAAAAAATAGAAAAATTAGAAGGATGATGAACGCACCTTTTTGCTAAATGTGATTTTGTAAGGAGTTGATATGGTGAATCACTAGGGAGGAAGGACCGGTGAATAGCGGTTCACCCTTGGAGGTTGAAGGGTTGTTGTGATAAAGTGGTGGAAGAGGCTGAGAGGATGGGAAGAGAGTTGTTCATCCCCTGTTAAGGTGAAAGTAGAGGCGACTATAAAAGGGACAGGTAGGGGACTTAGTGTTGAGAAATGTGCTCATATTGTAGTAAATATGTAACTGTTTTCTATTTATTTGAACAATAAATAAATAAATAAAGTTAATTTCGCATTTCACGATTATGTCTTTTATATTTTGTAAGCTTAGCAAAATTATGACAAGCAAATATTAGCTCATTGATTGTCTAAAGTTTAAACTGAAGATAAGTGGCATTGTAAAGAACATTTACATTCCGAGAAAGACGACTTACTTCAGTAGATAATCTAAATGAGTCTGTAATCCCCGTAAAAGAATCAAAGTGAGCATTTGATTCAAATACTGAGAAGGATTATTATGTCGTCTATAATTCCAATTGGGGAGATGGCTAGTCTTGGCTATCGAAGCAGTTGACTCCATGAGTAAAGACATAGATGTATTTATTGGTAGAATGATACATTGGACTAACTCAATATGAATTAATTCTGAATCCGTTTGTAAATTTATCCACTTATGACGTTCATTTTGTGATTTACCTAAATCCTAAGTTAGTCACTAACCATGCATATGCAACTCATGTGCTTTGATATAAGTGGAGGCTTATGCTCTAAAGATGATCGAGCCTATAATCGGTATATTGGATACCTTACTTGTGTATGGCATGGCTTTATTAGCAACAGTGGAATTCATAGTTCAATTAAAGAGTTAATGATATCCTCTTATTGGCATTGTGTAAATTGATAAATATGGAACATGGTCACAGGTTGCTTGTTCTCGAATGAGCAATTAATCACAACCATTTGTTGACAGTGGTCCTGTTAATCATTAAGAAGGCACAATGGTGACAATGAGATAAAATAAGATTGTATTAAGTGAGCGGATTTAACTCAAAGGAATCAAAGATATCATAGAGGGTAACACACATATGACGAGGTCATTGGATAAAACAGTTGGATGAATTGCTTTCGTAGAGAGTATACAATAAGGAGTTTTCAATCACAGTACTTCTTGTGGACTGACTCTTTAATTAAGTAATTGCGAATTATAGGGATGATACTTCTAGATATAATTGCAATCACTAGAGCCTAATTGTATGTGTGCGGTTGGTCCCTCCACTAGCTCAACAAAAGCTTGATCGGACTACATTTGAATCAGAAAAAAATTCTACGACTTTGAGAATAATTTAATTGAGTCTATTTATTCGATGTGGAATTAAATTAGTGGTCGTAAGAATTGTTCAACTAGAGAATTTGATTAAAAAAATTTCTTGAAAAATTAATTTGGAAAATCTAAGTGATTTTTGGAAAAATTAATTTTGATCAAGTAAAATTAAATTATTCAAAACAATTAAAATTAATATGATATTTTTGGAGCTTAATTTCCAAGTCAGACAATTGGCCAAATGGGTAATTGAACTTGAAAATTTGACCTGATATTGTAAATTGGGCCCGAGAGCCCAAAATCGAGACCAAGACCCACAAACTAGTCAAACTGGTGGCTAGAGCAGACCGGTCGGGTCATTGTTAACTTAAACCAAATTGGCAGCAGCTGAATCGACTCGGGGTGTCTTAAGGGTGTCGTACTTGCATCACCGGAAATGGCGATGCTGGTGGCTATAAAAACGGCGGCTCGGTGGCCGACGACAATTAATCGTTGATGGTTGAGCAATGGAAGAGTTACAGTTCTATTGGAATTCCACTAGAGAATTTGATTTCAAATTAATTATTCCAAAAATAATATTATTTTAATAGTTTAATATTAAATTTAATTTAATACTTATCTAAATATTATTTTATTAATTTAATATTAAAGTGATTATCTTAATATTAAATTAAATTTAATGTTTATCTTGTAGATAACATTCTATTATTTTAATAAGATTTAATATTAAATTTGATAAATATTAGATTAAATTTAATATTAAAGTGATTAAGTTTAATTATAGTTGAACTCTCTAAACTCTCCCTATATAAAGAGAGTCTTAGGTCATTATTTACACACACTTGAATTTAAGAGAAAGTTGTAAAGAAAAAATTCTCTAAAGAGATTATTCCAGAAAATTTCTAAAGATATTTTTCTGATTTACAACTTGACTCAAAAGTTTACAGAAATTGCAAAATTAAACCACTGATAATTTTTGTGAAAAATTTTCTGATTCGAAGCAAACCCACACTTGGCAGACGTGAGCTTGAGGATAGCGTAGAAAACTACTCGGTCGAAGCGCTTATCCTAGATGAATTGAAAAGTTACAATTTTGATTGAGTGTTTATTACTTTAAATATCACAACTAAGATCTTGTTTAGGAAAAAAAATTTAAAACTCTGGCTTTTCCCTAAATTTATTTTCGGTCGTGTTTTCTAAATCAAATTTTTCCAACAATTAGTATCATGAGCCAAATTGTGTTTTATCTATAAATATAAACAGATAATCAAAATAAATTTCTCTTCTTCTTGAATGATTTGATTACAAAGAAAGTGACATTCTTTAGATCTTATACATGTTTTGAGTTATATAAAGGAATAGATGCGATATTATATATTTGTTATATAACTGTTTTTTGTCGAGGTTGTGGTTCTTAGAAAATAGACTGTGGACTGTCATCTCTACGTAGGGTTAAATTTTTTTAAAAATTCATAGAATTCTTGTGAGCCTGAAATGGACATAAGACTTAAATGTAATTTTTTCAGAAGGAGTCAATGACGAGGAAAATATGTGATGGCGGTTGAAGACCCAAGGAATGTCTTGTGGTGAAAAATTATGTAATTTTATTTTTCCATTTATTTTCTTGAAATACAACCATGGAAACCTTGGCTAACAATTTTGTTTTAATTACCTATCTCATTATATATTTGTTTTATAATTGTTTATAATATTTATATTATATAATTTTATAATTATGATATATATATATATAAGATGATACGCCGTTGATCGATTAAAAATAAGAAGTGTTGTTATGAGAAAATACATGTGTTGTATTGTCTTATTTACTTCTTTAGGTTATTCGATAAATGTGAGAAGTGTGGTAATGAGAAGGTGCACGTCCAAAATTGGTTCTGCCTAGGAAAGACTTGGTTTTTAAGCAGCCAAATCTGACTCTCATTCCTTTCCTGGGACTCTACCTGGTGCACGATTCGCATTCACTTCTTTGATTTTTCCCTTAAAAGAAAAAATGTGGAGAATTAAAATTGTTTGTTTTCATGATTGATTGATTCTTGTGAACGAATGTGAATATTATAAAATTAAAATTGTCATAGCATGCCATGCATATATTGGAAGCATATCATTTAGATTAGGTAAGAATGTCATTATGACTATTGTATGCTTACTCTTGAAATTCGGGATTAAAAACCTTGCATGTTTTTAAAATATTGAGTGGGAGAAGGTCCTCGAATAAGACCTACGACCTTCATTGATAGTCCTTAAGTGATAGCATGGTAAAGTTTCGAGTCGGTTCCTATCCTAGCCGCACCCCAAGGTAAACTTTGTAATGCGGGTTCACTAGATGAGATTTCCTTTTAAGGACAAATAATCATGTATGATTTTTAGAAAGATTGTAATAGCCTGGTTTAGACCCTAGTTGGAATAGTGGTTTCGGGACCACAAATCCGAGTCAAAAAAATATTTTAATATTATTTTCTGTCTTATTATATGTGAATTGATATATGGGAAAATTTCATATGAAAATTTTACCATTTGTGTGTTTAATTTACAAAAAGGACCTAATCGCATAAAATGTAAAAATTACATACTATATGTTAAGTGTGCCTAATTGCTATGGCTTATTATTTGTGAGGCCCTTATGTGGTTATTTGACCATGGCATGCATTAAATGACTTAGATGGACATTATATAATGGTTTATTAATGTTTTAATGCAAGGGTAAAATGGTTAACTAATTAATAATGTTGATTAATAAAACAAAAGCATGAAAATAAGACCATTATTCTTCATTTAGTCAAAATTGAAGAAGGAAAATAGGGCTTTAAAGTATTTAAACATCCGGCACTTGCAAGCATCAATTAGATATGTGTTTTTAATCGGTTTTTGATAATTTCTACGTTTTTGTGATTGTTGCTTAGTAACCTATTAAGCCCACGTCTCAATTTCTGAATTTGATGATGATTTTGAGTTGAGCCATTGATGAAATTATGAGTTTTTTGATGTTAATGGATGAAAAATGAAAGATATGTGTTGGGTTAACATGTTTTCTCTTTGAATTTTTAATGAATTTGAGTATTTTGAGCTAAATTGTAAAAATGAGAAATTGGCTAACTAAAATGTGAAATAAATGAAATATGTGAACTTATATGAGCTAAGTGAATATTCGGCCTAACATGTGTAAAAGGAAATTTGTGTATTTTGTGATTTTGTGAATTAGGGACTAAAGTGTTAAAATGTAAAAATGTGAGGGATAATTTGTAAAATGCCTTAAATGTGTGTATATGGATTGATTTGAATGAATGTGTGATTGAAGAAGTCAAATTTGAATGTGTTTAGATCAAGAACCGAAGAAAACGAAATTGGACCGTGGAAAGTCGAAAGTTATCGGGTAGTCGATTCTGTTCGTTCGAATCCGTACAATGTAAGTCGATATAAAAATAAATGTATTTAAATTGATTTATTCATACTTAAATGATATTGAAATGTGGTGAATGGTTATAGAAGCTGATTATTTGAAATTGATAAAGTTCTGATAATGTGACGATGTCCGAAAAGCCCGTACGAATGATAGGAATAGTTAGGATACGTATGTCATGACATAGGATTTTCGATATGTAATTTCGTGTAAGACCATGTCTGGGACATTGGCATCGACTTATGATTTATGTGTAAGACCATGCCTGGGACATCGGTATCGTATTTGATTTCGTGTAAGACCCTGTCTGAGACAATGGCATCGATATTTGATTACATGTAAGACAACGTTTGGGACTTTGGCATTGTATGAGCTTTTCGAGCTATCCGAGTATCCTTATTGATTTCGAACGGTTCAACAGGCGTTCTGAGAAAATGGATAACTATGTGAATGTGTATTCGATTCAGTTACGTTTGAATTGTATACCATGTTTGAGAATAAAAGGTAAGTATTTGAACATATGTAGACATAAGAAATATGTATGAGTTATATGAGATTTATAGATATGTGGTCATGCTTTTCCATGATCTATATGATTGAGTTGAATTTAAATTATGTTATGTGATAAGTTTATTTGTATATGGCTTACTAAGCTTTTGAAAGTTTATTTTGTGTGTGTTTTCAACTGTTTTATAGATATCGAGGCTATCGGGAGCTCGAAGATCGTCGAGGATCATCACCACAATATCGAACTCTATTTTGGTACCTCTTGAAAATGTGAATATTGAAGTATGGCATGTATAGGCTAGAAATATTTGAATATGTTTTGTATTGTGTATATCTAGCCATGTGATATGGCTTAGATTTGGTTGTGTATAAGAATGAATTATGGCTATAAACTATGTGATACATTATGGTTAATATGATATGTTCATGAATAGCCGAGTGGATTGGTCAATTTGGTAAGTTTTGGTATGTGATATTTGAGCAATTGGTAAGTTTATAGCATGAGATTGAATGAAATGAATTAAGGTTATGAAACTCATATTTGGTATGACTTTGGCCTAGGATTTGATATGTTTTGGTTTTTGAATTGGTTGGAAATTTGGTATAAAATGTTTTGGTTTTGATGCTTGTAGGGAGGACCCTTAAAGGGTGGCATATTGGCCTTGTAAATGACCTATTTTTTCCCACATGGGCAGGGACACGGGCGTGTGTCTCAACCGTATTGCTCAAGGGTCATTTCGAAATGAACTAGGGCAGATCACACAGTCGCACACACGGGCGTGTGCCAAGTCGTGTGGCCAAGTCAATTTAGAGCACGGGCTAGACACACGGGCATTTGACTAGCCATATGACTCAAGTTAGTAGCCTCCCTAATTTTCACACGGCCTGACACACGTGCGTGTCTTGTGGCCGTGTGGACAAGTCAGTATGTATGCCCTATTTTGCTACTGCCTAGAAACACGAGTGTGTCTAATGCCATGTGAGGCACACGGCCTGTTCACACGGACGTGTGACCTTTATAACTTTGAAAAATGTTTAAATTTTGAAAAAAAATTGTATGCGTTCAGTTTAGTTCCGACCTCTTTCTAAAGCTTGTTTAAGGTCTCATTGATCTATGTAAGGGACTTTGTATTGATGTATGACCTATGATGCTATGATGATTGTGAAATGAATGCTAAATGTTTTGATATGTCCGGTAATGCCTCTTAACCCTAGTCCAGCGACAGATACGGGTTAGGGGTGTTACAGAGATTGTCCCAAGATGACTCATAAATGAAAGCATGTTCATGATGAGTGTTGAGTCAATGGTTACACACTCAAGATAATCTCTTATTAAATATTTTCCTGAGAAATGATATTCAAGCTAAAGATGATTGCCAAACATTAAACGGTCTTTAGTTCGTGTGGAGTCTTGAGAATTAAGATTCACGAACTGATTAGATGTAATCCATGTTCTTACTAGTTAATCATGAAACCCTAAGGCGACATGGTTGATGGGTGTGAGAATGATTGTAGCAACAAATTTTTTTTAATGTTTTAATACAATACACACGCACCATACTGCATTCTTGATATGTTACTGAAATGAAAAATATTTGCTTAAACAAAGACAGTAATTAGTGAAATCTTTATTTTTTCAGTTAAAATATGTCTCATACTCCTCTTATTAACATTCTTACTGAGAATAAATTAAATGAGGATAGCTTTCGAGAATGGAAACAGAACTTGCTGATAGTTCTCAATTGTGAGAAACACAAATCGTTCTTGACGAAACATGCCCTCCTGAAGCTCAGCCCAAAGCGAGAAACTATTGGAGAGATTTTGACTCGATTGCTCAATGTTATATGTTACCAAAGAGATCATGAAAAATTTGGAGGATGTGATTGGAGGCCAAGTCACATTGGCTCGATAATCTCCTATTATAAATTTGATGAATTCTCAATAAAAAACCAATACTCCAGCCAAAGAACATATGCTTAAGCTTATGGGATTCTTAGCGGAAGCAAAGGATAATGTGGTTGAACTAGACCTGAACACTCAAATTGAAATAGTGTTCAAATCCTTAACCAAGAAGTTCGTTGGTTTTAAGGCCGCTTACAACGTAGAGAACAAGGCACTTACCTTGAGTCAACTCATGAAGGAATTATAATCCTATGAGTAGGTCCTAAATGGTGGTAAGCCGGTTCAGGAGAAACCTAAGGCAAACTTAGTTGTGGGCCCCTCGTCGTCTAAGGGGAAACAGAAAGCTAAAGAAAAGAAGAAGTCGACTAAGTCTTCGATTCCACCTCGTGTGGATAGGAAGAAGGCTAAGAAGTCAAAAGATCCTAAAAATATCAAATGTTTCTTCTGCAACAAAAAAGGGGCATTTCAAATCAATCTGGAAGGAGTATTTGAATTACCTAGTCGAAAAGGGCAAAAGTGTAGAACTCTTTGTGGTTGAAGCTTGCTTAGTGAAAGAACGAATTGAAAACTAGGTTATTGAATCTAAAGCCACTAACCATGTGTGTGTTTCTTTACAGGGGTTTAGCGAAATGAGAAGTCTTCGTGACAGGAGCCTCTCGTTGCTGACCGGTGATGGAAGCTATGGTTCAGTCGAAGTAGTGGAAAAAGTTATTTTACACTTTCATAATTTTAGGAAGATTGTTTTAAAGAATGTGTTTTATGTACCTTATTTTAAGAGGATTTTAATTTCTGTAGCATCTTTATTTTATGACAGTTATACCATGATATTCAATAAAGGGATTGTTATTCACAGAAATTGTTCTTTAATTTGAAATTAAAGGATGGAAAACAATCTCTACTTTATCAAACCAAATAACTACTCGATGCTTTAAACTGAAATAGTGAATAAAAAGCTTAAAACTTCACTAATGAGGGGTACCTATGGTATTTAAGATTTGGTCATATTAACCAAGAAAGAATCACGAGTGTAACACCAATAACTCGTATCCATCGCAGAAATAAGGTTACAGAGCATTACGGCATAAATCGTAACATTAAACGTTCAATACCAAAATTTCCTAAATCATAGTAATTTAATTCAAACGCATGTTTATTATCCCTTATTCGAGCCCTCAAGGCCTAAGAAACACATTAGAAACGATTCGGGACTAAATCGAAAATATTTGGAAACTTTAAAAAAAATTCACATTGCAAGGGTCACACAGCTGAGACACACGCCCGTGTCTCAGGCCGTGTAGACATTCGAAGTAAGGACACACGGCCGTGTCCTAACCCATGTCCATACCCGTGTAACTCTCTGACTTGGGTCCCACGGTCAAGCCACATGCTCGTGTGCCAGGTCGTGTAACTCTCAAAATGGCCTCACATGCCTGTGTACCAGGCTGTGTGTTGGGCTGTGTATCTGCCAGAATTGAATGCCTTAAAAACCTATAGGGGACACATGGCCATGTCGCATGGTCATGTGTCACACATGCCTATGTCTCAGTCCGTATGAACATGAAATTGACCAAATTTAAGCCATTTCCATCTCCAACTTCAAAATGTACCTAAAGCATTTTGTTTCCGCATTATAGACCTCAAATCAAACCAATTCATTCATGAAATAATCAATTCAATGTACCAAATAAATTCATCTCATGCCCACAAGGCACCTCAATTTCAATCAACCAACAATCCATCTAAACATGTCAAAGACCAATCAAAATTAAGCATCATAACTTATTATAAACTAAGCTAATTCACATAACATACTTGAAGTATTCAAGCATCATCATTTGGCACCAAAAGATTTATACATTTTCTACTTATATATATATATATTCCAAAAGCTTTGCTTAATTATGCACACAAGTTCAACTATCTTTTACTAGCATCAAGGATAACATATTAACTTTCAATAATTACATCTATACAAAATATCTAAGTACAAAAGACCCTTCCTAATACATGCCACTTAAACCAACTAGCAAGAACCAAAATGACTACTGAGATGTTGATGATAGTGTGTGAGCTTCTGAATCGATCCAATCAAAGTAATGATTCCAAAGGTCCTACAAGAATAAATCAAACTAGTAAGCACCAAAAAAAGCTTAGTAACTTCGGTATTGGCTTCATTTATTAATTACTCGAAAAAGATCAAATTGATGTAAATTTTTAATACATCGGTACAAACCTGCTAGGTACAGAGCCCGAATAACACCGACACAAAGCCTGAATATCACCGACACAAAGCCTGCTAGGCACATAGCCCGAATATTACCGGCACAAAGCCTACTAGACACATAGCCCAAATATCACCGCATTTCTATTTCTTTAAACATAACTAAATGAAATTCATGATTTAACCAATAATGAAATAGTATGAAATATTCAATACAATTAATAGTAACCATATAACGAACTCACTTGGATAGTATGATATCTCCCGACTTTGATGAAATTTGTTTCAATATTAGACTGAGATGTTTTCCAATTGAGCTAATTCTGATAATGTTGAATGCGATACTCAAGTATCGGAGTAAATATGTTGCTAAGGATGAGTAGAAACTCATAAAGGTATGAATAAATGTTTTGCAATATATGTTCATGATGAATGTTATGTTATGTGTATATATATGAGAGTCAAATTTAGAGGCTTTATGATCTCCACCCCCTCATCCTCAAAGTCTTATGTAATGAAATTTTTAAGATTTATGTTGAATAAGTCTACAAAAGAGAAGCTAAAGAATTTAGCGATTGAATTAGTAATAACATGGTCAAATCTGAGAATTGGTTAGCAAATAAAGAGAGTTCTAGAAGAGATATTAGAGTTTTTCTGAAGATCATTCGAGATACGCAATGTTGCTGTTGAAAAAGAGGTTAATCTTGGGTAATTGACTTATTCAGGTATAATATCTAAAGAATGTATTAATCGAAATTTCTTCTTAATTGATTTCTTTAGTGAATGGTATAATGTGGAATTATTGATGACTATAGTAGTTAGTGGAATCATGTTTGAATTGCAAAGATATTTGAATGCAGTAGTTATAGTCGAATATCTTATGACGGTCTCTTCGGGGTATTCTATATGTTCTTTTATCTTCAGAAATATATGCAGTTGTTCATCTTTAGATGTGATTCTTATTATAAGATATGCTAGTTAATCATAATGTTAGACGGATGTATTGTTAGGCTGGTTTTATGATCGTCATTACTCTATCTTTCTTTGGCATTCTATTCCATTATGTTTGGTAGAAAATTCGACGATAAAACTCATATGATGCTATTATTTTGTTTCTACTGGTTGTTACTCTACTTTATATATATGCAAATTATGTTGTCTCTGTCACAACTGATTTCAGTGCGTATGAGTAATATTCTTCTTCTGGATTTTCTTTGGGGTATCATCAATCTCTTTATCATTCAATATGGGTTGTATTCTCGAAAATTCAATATAGCTTCACATCTTGGATTTTATTATCTTGGTTTTCTTATCATTCTTATGGTCTAATTTTATCTATCAAAAATGGTTCATCTATAAAGGATATTCATTGGTCGGAGGTAATTACATTTATTACAGTTATAAATCCTGGTTCGATCATGGGAGCTTAGTGATATAGATCTCAGATTGTAGAGGTTGTGTTACTACATTGGTTGTTATTGCGACTACCTTCGGTTTTCCCCTTCTATTTAGTAGTGCACTATTAATGTTGAGATATTGTTCTATCTATACGGTTGAAACATCGGTCTTACTATAGATGTCGAAACCTTTTTTTTTAAATCAGCTTTTATTTTTAAAAAATGGGAATGATTTAAACCAATCCTTTTTATAATGTGTGATAGGATCATCTCGTAATTTGATCGCTTTTAATAAAAGATTTAATTTACTAAAACAATGATTTTTTTGGTCTACAAAATTCAGGAAATGGGTTTGGGAGTCGGTTACGCACGATGTAGAATTAGCACCCTCGTTACGTCCAAAATTGGTACCTAATTGATTACTTGATGTCTTAATGTCAAAAATTAAAAATTTGGAGGGAATTTAAAATACGATCTCTCTTTATATTAATGTTATTTTTACTTAAAAATCGCTTGAATAAATTGAAACGTATGTTAAAGGTTATCTTATCTCGAGGTAACAAAAGGTCACATCCTGTAAGTTAGGATATAACTCCTTGAAATCTCGAAAAATAAGCTCGCTTTCTTATTATTTAATTAAATCTCATGTATTTTGATTTTAAGAGGATATTCGGTCATTTAGGTCCAACGAGAAAATTGAAACCTTGTAAGTTAGGGTACGACTTCTCGGATCTCCAAATACAAAACATTGCCTATTTTAAAAAAAATTCCCTTTTTCTTAAAAAACATATGTGAAATTTAAAACGATGGGTATTTATCTTATTTGGGGATAAAACGACAATGGGTAAATATGTCTAAACGTGATTTACGACGTGATTTTAATAATATAAAATGGTAATCTAAAAAAATGGAGCGATGATATGCGAATAAAAATGTCGTGCTAGTAAATAACAATAATATGAATATACTAATAAAAACAATTCACGATAATCACATAATATATACTACTTTAATACTAATATGAACAATCAAAGAAAAAATAACATAACTAATAAAATAAATAATAAAAATAATGATAATAATAACAATAACGATGATAATAATAATGACAAAATAAAATAAACAAATAGATGCCCGATAAAAAAAATTGAATAAAACAAAAAGTAAAGAAATAATAAATAGGCAAATAAATAAGTAAATAAATTAAAATAAATGAGGGACTCAATCGTAACCCAAATTAAATTTAAAGGATAAATTAATATAAAATAAATAAGTAAAAGACTAAAATGAAAAGCGCGAAAACAAGCGAGGACTAAATAAGCAATTATCTAGATCCTACGGACACGAGTCCCTTCTCCAAGAGATCAGCTAACCTAGGACTAAATTGAAGCACATAAAAATCATGTGGTATAATTTCTAAAATAAAAAAAAGGATTAGGACCTAATGACAAACCACTTGGAAAGCGGAAGGACCTATCGCGCAAATATCCCCTCCAGTGAAAACACACAAATCCTAGGGGAAGGATCGGGTCGGACGCAGGTAGCGTCAAAACGACGCCATTTTGGCGTCTGAAATTGAATCCCAAAATGACGTCGTTTCAAAACTCCTATTTAAATCAATTTTTGTTAAAAAAATTTCATTTCAGTCTTCATTTAAACAAAAAAGCTGAAACTCTCTTTTTTTCTCTCTCAAAACCCTCTCCCCTTTCGGCCTAGGGTTCCGAAGAGTCCCACGGCGGTCACCGGACGCTAGCGATGGCTCTGTCATTCCCGGTGGCTAGAAAAACCCAAAATGCCCTCCTTTTAACCCCCTTTTCAAGAGGAGCCCAGTTTTTGGGTTAAAAACACCAGAATCTGGGCAAAATCGGGCCAAAAATAGAGAAACCCTTCGGTTTCTTCTTCTCTCTGGCGACCGAAACAGGTAAAAAGAAAAAAAAACTCTTTTATTTTTTTTTCTATTTTTTCAAAGAATAAATAAAAATAAATTAAGAGAATCACCCTTTTTTTTAATCTGATTTTTTTGTATTCGATTTCTTTTTTTTTTTTAAAAAAAACTCTTACAATCTGTTTTTGGCTTTTTTATAGCCATTTTACAATATATTTTTTTATTATTTTTCTACTGTTCTTGTTGTTGTTGCGTGTTGTTTCTTCTTTGTAGGGGTGGCAGAGGGTGGTAGACCTTGGGGCGCGAGCGTGCTGACGTGGTACAATGAGTCGCGCAAAGGGGCTAGGGTTTCTATTTCTTTTTTGAAACAGTTTAGGCTATTGGGTTTGGGGCCTTTAGGGTTTTCATTGTTTTTGGGCCATATGATCTTGATGTAATTTGGGTATGGTATGGACTTTGGATTGTAACAGCCCGATTTAGGGCCCTGTCAGAACAGTGTTCTCGGGACCACAAATCCGAAGTTGGGAGAAATTATTTTTATTAATATTATGAGGTTATAGTATGATTATATTAGTACATGAAAAATTTGGTGAGTCAATTTTAATGTTTGTGAGACCAATTGCGAAAAAGGATTAAATCGCATAAAGTGCAAAAGTCTTAAATTGATAGCTAAGAGTGCCAAATTGCCATGTATCATAAATTAGAGGTTTTTAAAGTGAAATTGGGCCATTAATTAAGTGATGGCCGGCCATGGTAGATGGAAATGTTGAAAAGTCAACATTAGGTGAAATTGATGACATAAGGTGTAATATAATAATACCTAAGCCTAGCTATCATTTTTTTCTTTCATTCTCTCTTCATTCCACTGATTTTCAGCCATTGTTAAAGGTTTTGAGCTTCAAAAATTTCAGCAACTTGTTCGTCTCACAAGTAAGTGATTTTAATGAGTTTTCTTGAAGATTTTTACATTTTTGAGACCCTTGAAGCATGAGCTTTCAAATGAGGGGTCTATTTTGCAAAATGGTTAAGAGTTTAGGGTTTTTCCCATGAATTGATTTGTAGTGTTTGCTGAGTTTTTATGGAAGAATATGAGTCCTAGTTGTGTTATAAACAACTTTTGTGAAAGGTGTTAGCATGAAAATACCTAAAGGGACTATTTTGCATAAGTTGCAAATAGGTGATAAGTGTGGGAAATAGTGGAACTTTGGGGTTGCTATAAGAGTAAAAAGAGTTTAATAGGCTTGAAATACGAAGAAATTCGATAAAAAATGATTCTCGAGCATATGGGTAAAATGGTCATTTTGCCAAAGTCTAGGGGCAAAATGGTCATTTTACCAAAGATGTGAATTTATGATTGCGTAATGGTAATTGGTGACTAAATGAGTGCATTTTCTTATTATAGATCAAGATTTTCCAAAACTGAACCTAGACCGGGGAAAAGCCAAGCAATCTGACTAAATCAACTAGTCGAGTACATTTTGTAAATCAAGGTAAGTTGTATGTAAATAATACGATTACATTGTTAATGCATGTCTTTGAATTGTCATTTATTTGACATAGCATGAATTGCTAGGTCGTGAAATGAGAATGCATATTAATGATTGAGATATTAGAAAGATCTAGTTGGAACCCCAGGAAACAGACCGGATATTCATGCCATAAAATTTGGATTACTTGTGTACCAGTGTAAGACATGTCTGGGACATGCATCGGCCTCGACGATGATAGCCAGTGTAAGATGTGTCTGGGACACGCATCGGCTAAGGGTTGTGCTAGTGTAAGACATGTCTGGGACATGCATCAGCACATATAGACGAGAGCTAGTATAAGACCATGTCTGGGACATGGCATCAGCCTCGATGATGATAGCCACTCTAAGACCATGTCTGAGACATGGCATCGGCAACATATCCCATGTTTGAGGCTTATAGAATATCCGATAGTATTTCGAAAGGTTAAATTTTAAAGGTTAAGAAAGTGATTTAAGAAGGAAAGTATAATAATGTTGTGAGTGATATAGGTACTTATTTGGTAATCAATGAGCAATGAGCTCAAATTAGAAAATGTGACTTGAGTAGACGGTAATGAGTAAGTTAAGTTTACACTTACCTTTGAGTTATGAATATGATGACTAATGGTGAAATTGTTGTTGTATATTTATTTATATGCAACTTACTAAGCTTTATGCTTACTCTCTTTCCTTTCCCTTTTCTTTCAGTGCCGCTTATTTAGCTCAAGGATCCTTTGAAGTTGGAGATATCGATCACACTATCAATCGAAGCACTTGGTATAGTACAAATCTTCTTTTGAGTATGGCATGTATAGGGCTAGACTAGAATGTTTGATTTAATGAGAAATTGGTTATGTATTTTGGCTTAAGTCAAAAGCCCTTCATTTTGTATCAAGCCTAGAATAATGGCTATTATTCATTTTGGTAAATGCATATAATGTTCTTTCTTTGGATGAATTGGTGTCTATTGTGGTGAAATTAGTATATTGAAATGATCTTGTGTAGGTTGTGTAAAATGGGTGACAAAATGGCTTGGAAAAATGGCCTCCTTTTGTGCAACGCCCCCTTACCTGAGACCGTCGCCGGAGTCAAGCATGAGACATTACTAAACTTATTTTAGCATTTAAACAAGTTCAAACAATTCTCGTAGTAAACTGTCCATCTGCGTCACAGTCACTAAAAAAATCATATCTCGAGTTACAAAACTCGAAATCAAATTCAATAAATTTTCCCTGAAACTAGACTCATATATCTACTTACTAATTTTTTTTCTATAATTTCTGGTAGGGCCAATTAGTACAGTTTATTAGTTAAAGTCTCCCCTATTTCAGGGTTTGGCTACTCTAATCCCTGTGCACTACGAATAAAATTTCTTCCTGTACAAAGATCCAATGACCATGTAGTTTGTTTCTCTAAAAAATAGACTCAATAAGGAATCTATACATATAAAGTGTGAGTCCTAATTATTTTTACACAATTTATGATGAATTTCTAAAGTCAGAACAGGGAATCCAGAAATCGCTCTGACCCTGTTTCACCAATACGTAAATATCTCATAAAATACAACTCTTTTACCTATTTTGTTTCTTCCACATGAAATCTACTATTTTAGTGATTTTTCAAACTCACGTCACTACTACTGTGTGATTCTGTTTTATAGCCAATTTCACCATTTTATGGATTTCCATAGATTAGTTAGCACATAAAGCTAATCATTCTCAAACATTTCCATGCCATCCATGAGCCATACCATAAGATTATATACACAAAATGATTATAATGCTATACATGCCATATTCCCAAAATATACAAGTCATTATACCGAATAGTTTGTTGATAGTGTGAGGGCGCCTCCGACCGTTCCCGATCTCCTAGCCGGCTTGACAAAACTACAAAGAATAGAGAGGAGGGAGTAAGCATAATTACTTAGTAGGGTCACATGTAAATAGCAAGTAACATAACCATGCAATAATACGAAATCCACATTTGCATAATATCACCAAAGCATTCATATCATATTTCTCATTCAAGATCCTACCATATTATTGTTATATTGAAGTCTCAACCCGAGGCTTAAGTACATACCTCTAAAAATTTTCTCATTCACCATATTTACCAACATGTCACCTTCGTTTTAGGTACTCACCTTATCCACTTAAGATTTACCCGTTGAACACATCGGAATAAGATTCGAATACACGAATTTCATGCACATAAGTGCCATACCCTCAACTAGACAAACTTAATAGCCTGTGGAAATTATGTAGCCAAGCTACCATGTAACCCGACCATAAGTGAACTCAGACTCAACTCAACGAGCTCGGGCATTGGCATCCATAAGTGAACTCGGACTCAACTCAACGAGTTCTGATGCATAGTTACATCTCAGGAACTCGGACTCAAATCAATGAGCTCGGAACTCAAATATCTTAGTGACATGTCACTTGTATTCTAATCTATTCCCAAGGTTCAAACGGGCTTTTTCCTCGATCACACATCTTTGCCGTCTTCCACGGAATATCGAAACCGATACTCGGTAGCCATTCATATTTAACAAGTAGCACATATAATTTGTATATTACTCAATAATAATCACAAAGCATAATATTTCATGATATTAAACATCATATCATATAAATAACATTAAATTATTTAAAATGACAAATATGTTACTACATTTACACCTGAACTTACCTCGGTACAAAATAAAGAAATTTTGCAATTTAGTCCACAATCTTTTCCTTTCCCCGATCAAGGTCGATTCCACGTCTTTCTTGGTCTAAAATAACACATTTACCTGATTTAATACTCACATTTATCAAAATAGTCCTTAACTCTAACTTTGGAAAAATTACGATTTTGCCCCTAAACTTTTGCATATTTACACTTTTGCCTCAGAGCTCAAAAATTAAAATTTTTTCCAAAATTATTATGTTTTGTGACATACTGATAATTTTTCCCTTCTATGGCAACATCAAATTCTCACTCCAACATGTAGTTATAAACATTAGGTATTTTTACTGATTATGTCATTTTACTCGTTTTCACGTAAAATCGTTTAGCAAAAGTTGTTTAACACAATTTAAAACTTCATATTATACCATAAAAAATAAAAATAAACACATTTCACCTATGGGTATTTTTCCAAATATAAACCCTAGGTTAAATTATTGCTAGAATAAGCTAAATCAAGTTACCGAGACTTCAAAAACGTAAAGAACATTAAAAACGGGGCTTGGAATCACTTACTATGGAGCTTGGAAGCTTGAAACAAACCCTAGCTATGGAGAACCCTTGAAATTTCGTCCTAATGAAGAAGATGGACATGTTTTTCCATCTTTTTCCTTTTTTTAATCTTTTAATTACCAAATGACTAAAATACCCTTCATTAAAAACTTTGGTTATTTCTACCTATGTATGTCCACTTTTGTCTATGAAAACCTAATGGTACAATTACCATTTAAGGACCTCTACTTAAATTATGCTCTTCAATTAAATCCTTCAACATCTAAAACTCATATTTATCAACTTTTGCAATTAAGTCCTAATAGGCAAATTAGGCATGCAATTCATGAAATTTTCTACCGATATTCTAACACATGCATCTAATCACTCAATAAATTATAAAAATTAATTGGAATAAATTTTTCTACTCATAATTATGGTTTCGAAACCACTATTTCGTTTAGGCCCTAATTCGACATATCACATTTTGTCCACACGTGCAAGGCACACGGACGTGTGTCTAGGACGTGTGTGACACACAGCTCACTCCCATGGGTGTGTATTATGGCCATGCGTCCCCTGCACTTAAAATTTAAAGTCAGTTTTGCTCACGGACAGGCCACACGGACGTGTGTAATGGTCGTGTTTTAAAGTCAGTGTTGTACACGGGCAAGCCACACGGGTGTGTGTCATGGCCGTGTTTTAAAGTCAGTATTGCATACATAAGGGCACGAGCGTGTCCCAAGCCACACGGGCGTGTGTGACCACACGGTCTATACCCATACGGGCGTGTGAAGCCTTAAAGCATGAATTTTTCCAAGTTTTCTTAAGTTCTCGGTTTAGTCTCGAACCGCCTCTAAGGTATGTTTTGGGCATCGTGAGCGTGTTTAAGGGACATAATGCATGTGAACGAGTAGTTCTAAGTTAAAAGAAATTTTATGGCCCGGTTTTATATGCGTATGCTTGAGTTAAGTCCGGTAGCACCTTAAACCCTGTCCCGGCGTTAGATACGGGCGAGGCGTGTTACACTTTGGACCATATTTGCTTATTTATTTTTTATTTTCATTTTGGTTTGGTTTCTGTTTGGATGGGCCCGAACAAAATTGGGCTTCTACAGTAGCACTATGGTTTTAATCTATCTGATGGTTATGGTTCCGGTGTGGTTCAAAGCTTCGATGTTAATAAGGGAAATAGCTTTATTATATTCCCTTTCTAGCTTTCACGAAGGGGTAGGCATCAGAAAAAGTGTATACAGTGGAAGATCGAGCTCAAACTTGTATATTGGTTCTCATTCTTCAGGTAATCTTGATTTATGTCAATGAGTTAAAATGGGATTTTATGTTTTGTTTGAGTTAATGCAGATTGTAGAAATCTTTGATTGTTATTCTGAGTGAATTATGATAGATTATATGTCTGGGTTGTCTTGACAATAAGAAGAAGGGATTATTCTGAAATGTTATTATCCAATAGATAAAATAGACTCAGTTGTTTTAATCAAAGGGGGTTATTCATTTGAAAAGTTAATTTAGTTATACGCATTAAAGTTTATCTTTAGGTTCAGGGGTAAATTTTGTACATTCACAGGTAAATTGACGAACAATCAGAATGAGGGATTCATAATCTAGAAGACATGATATAGAAATATATAGATCAGTTCTAATCGGGAAATGTTATTATGGGTTAAAATCATCTTGATAGTTTAAGCTATCGCGCTTGTGTTAAACAATATTGCTTGACACCTCATCAATCAGAGTTTGATAATCCAGGTTGCTCGGTTATACGATCACTGTGAATTTCTCAGTTGATATACTACTAATGATAAAGTGATGACAGGAAAACATCATAGCTACTTAGTTAAGTTCAGATATAGTATCAAGTTATGTTATGAGTTCTGATGCGAGTTCTGAATCAAGGTTAGTTATAAATGATTTATCTGTGGATTACCATTAAGAAGATGGCAGAAAGACTCAACTTGATAGCTTTTATCAAGTGAGAAATTTCGAGGACGAAATTTTCGTAAGGGAAGGAGAGTTGTAACAGCTCGTTTTTCAGTGGTGTCAAAAATAGTGGTTTTGGGGCCACCAAATCGACTAGTAAGTCTGTAAATACTATTATTTAATATTTACGAGCCAAATATGGTTTTAAAAAAGATTTTTGATATAGTAATTTTTGTTATATAATCAATATATTAAGTTCAAGTGGTAAGACCCTAGGGTCAAGTGGTTTTAGAAAATGAGGTATCGGGACCTCATCTCTATAAATTAAACCGTAAATATTTATAATGTCATTAAGGTGGTATTAAAGTTTTGTTGAAAAATTGTAACGTTTCGATAGTTAATTAATTAAAAAGGATTAAATCGTAAAAGATGTAAAATTTGATCACTATTTGATTTGAGTGACTAAATGGTTAATTGAATTCAAGGTGTTAGGGGACAATAATGGACATGAATTTGATGTTTTATTTAATTATTAACTAAGGTTAATTTGGTGATTTGATAATTATATTAGAATAAAATAAAACCAAAATGTTTTATTATCTTAATTTCTTCTTCACCAATTTTGAATGGAGAAAAACTCCACAAAAGACCTTGAAGCTTTGAATTACCTTGTGATGATGCATGTAAGTCCGTTTTAGCCTCGTTTTCAATAATTTTTATGTTTTTAAGATCATTATAACTAGGTCCAGCTAGCCTGTACCTTCGATTTTGAAATTGGTAAAGATTGCGAATGTTTCCATTGATGAATCTAGTGATTTTTTTATGTTAAATGATGAATTTGAAATATTATTTTCTATTTAAAAGTATTTTGTTAAGTGATTTTTGATGAATTTTTCGATTAGGGACTAAATTGTTAAAATAGTAAAAGTACAAGGATTTGATGTGAAATTGTTGTAATAATATGCTGTATTGGATGCCATAAGTATTCGGCTAGGCTCAATTTTGGATAAAATGGTTAATTTGCATGTTTGAGGCTCAAAGACTAAATTGTATAAAAGTAAAACTTTAGAGGTAATTTTGTAAAATATAAAATTGACCAAATTGGGTGAAATACATTTTTTTACTGTATAAATTAATAAATTGAATGACATTATTAATTTAAGTCAAGTTCGAGTGGAAAAATAGGGGAGAATAAAAAATTACCAAAATGCCCCTAAACTTTGGTAAATCTGTAAGTTATCCAGGTAAGTTCGTATGAACTATAAACAGTTATATGTAAGTTAAATTGAATTTTTAATGTGCTATTTTATTGTACATGAATTAATATATTTATGTTATTATGCAATTTATTATGTCATGAAACGATAGAAATTCAACGACGTATGATGACTACTGAGCCTCGTCTGAACCTTAGGAATTCATAGGATACAATTGACATGTCTTTAAGGTTTACATGATTCGGGTGCTGGTCTTGAATGTCCTACCGATTGCTGAGGTCTGGCATGTGTTGCAGATACTTCACAGCTCGTGTGAGCAGTATCGTGTAGCTACGTTCCGACCCACAACTCATGTGAGCAGGCCCATTTTCGCAGCTCATGTGAGCATACTAATTCACATCTCGTGTGAGCCTATATGTATAGGATTTGACGAACTACAGTTATATGAGTTAGCACACTTTGTGTGAGCTATCCCGGGTATCCAATGGTATTCTAAACAGTTCACTGGGCATGATCTGGAAAGGAAACGGTAAATGTTCAATATGAGCAAATACATGTATATTTGAAATACATTGAAATGATGAGATAAATGGAAAGCATGTTATGTTATGAAGGATGTTATATCCAATTGAATCATATTCAAGTACAATGGTTATCCATGTTGAACTCATATGAAATATGTTCAAGTATGCTAACATGTGTTGTTGTTTGATGCTTAGGTATGTGTCAACCTATTGGTTGGATTGCATTATGCTTACTTGTAAGTTATGCATTGAAATGCTAAGTGTCCAAATAGAAATATGCTTGTGTTCATGAAAGAGTGGTAAGGTTTAAATTATGTAATTTCTTATGAAATGGTTTATCATGTGGTTAATTCCAAAAAAGCTATGTTTAAATGCACTAGCTTGTGGCTATGGTTGATGATATACTTATGTCTTGGGTGTTATGCATATTGAACGGGTGTGGAAAGGTAATGGTATAGTAAGTTCATAGTCAAAGTGTAAAATGATGAAAAAGGAAATAATGTGTTGAATTGATGTTGTTATTTAAGCTAAAGAAAGTAAATGCAATGGAAAGTAATGAAACACAAATAAAAAGTAAGAAAATTTGGAAAAAGTTTAAAGTTTTATAAAATCCTACGATGCTAAGGATGATACATATATATGATGTTATGGATTTATTTACTTTGTGAGTTGTTGAATATGGTTTCATGAATCTTGTGGTATTGGTATAGGATTATTCTTGATATGTATAAATTTCATAATTGAAGTAGATTGATATGACAAAAGTTTATACGAGCTTACTAAGCATCCATTGCTTACGTAGTTGTTTTTCCATTACTTTTCAGATTATCAGAAGCTTGATCGGGTTGGAAGTTCGTCGGAGATCTATCATACTGTCCAGTGATTATATCGGTTGATTTTCATGTTTTGGTTAAGGTTATAATGGCATGTATAGGTGGACTTATGGTTAATGATTAATTGAATATTAATTGATGAGTTTGGTGTATATATATATGTCATTTTGGTCGATAATTATGGCATGAAATTTTGCCTTGGATTTGAGGTACTTAAGATACTACTGATATCTTGTTGGTTGTGGTTAATATGGTCAAATTGGTGTATGTTTTGAAATGACCAAAATTGGTATTTGTTAATGTATCTTTAAATTTCTAAAATGGTATGGTTGTTATGTATCAATTATGTTATGTTTTAGCATGAAAACAAGTTAAGTGATAATTGTTTAAATATGAACATGTATAGCTGTATTTGTTTGATGATATGGCCATTATTTTTTGCTTGTATTTATGGTATTTTGGGTGATGAAATGGTGCTATGTTGGCATGTATATATTTGGCCTTGTAATGGTTGTCATTTTGGAGTTTTATTGTATTAAATGATGGAAAATGGTATGGTAGTTAAAAATGTATGCTATGAGTTGTTCTTTGATATGCTTGAATGTTGTAATTTGGTATTTTGGTTATAATTGACATATGTGGCTAATGTTTAGTTATGGATATTAAATGACCAATTGGATAATTTGAGTATGGATTTGATATGTGAATGTGGAGGTAAATGTTGGTATGAAGTTGGTTACAAGTTAGTTGTTTTGTGTCTGAATTATATAACTATAAAGTACATGTAGTGATTGAAATACTCTTTGGGCATATTAGTTGTATACCATGTTGTTCTAGCTTGACTATGCATGTTTTTTACGCATATTGAATGCTTGATTAAATGTGAAAAATTTTTATAGGTGGGTGCATGTTTTGGGTGAAATAAATGGCTTGAAAATGACTTATTTCTTGACCACACGGCTTAAGACACGGACGTGCGTCTTAGTCGTGTGTGACACACGGCCATGTGACATGACCGTGTGTCCCCTGTAGGTCTTTAAAGGTTGTATTTCGAGAGTTACACGGCCTGACACATGGGCGTGTGGCTTGGTCGTGTGACCCAAGTGAAAGAGTTACACAGGCACGGACACGAGATGGGACACGGTTGTGTGTCCTTACTTCAAATGTCCACACGGGCATGTGTCTCAACCGTATGACCCCTACAATTTGAAAATTTTCATCTTTTTCCTAAAAATTCCATATGTTTCTGATTTAGTCCTAATTCATTTCTAACGTGTTTTTAGGGCCTCGAGGGCTCGTATAAGAGACAATATGTATGTTATTGATTGATTTTACTATGATTGATGTTTGAATTACATGTTTTAATTTTTTGATAGTTTTGAAATGTAACTTCGGTAATGCTCCGTAACCCTATTCTGGCTATGGATACGGGTTAGGGGTGTTACATACAAATTCACAAATTTCTCGTTTCATACCTGACCACCAGAAAATATGTTTCAAGTCACAATACATCTTTGTGCTACCTAGATGAATAAAGTACGTACTACTGCGAGCTTTAGAAAGAATACCATGTTTCAAATTTAGATAGTTCGGAACGCAAATTCTATCGCAATAACGCAATGTACCATTATCATCAACATTGTACTCCAAACTCAAATTATTTTGAATCATTTGTCATTTCAACATCAACTTTGGATCTTCATATTGCAATTCTCGAATTCATTGTAGAAGCAGGGCTTTCGTTCTCAACTTTGCTAATACAGAACCATCTTCATTTAGAACTAAATGAGCGTTCAACGTTCAAAGTGCAAACAATGATGACTTTCGACTAAGTGCATTTGCAACAACATTAGCCTTTCTCGGATGATAATCAATAACCATATCTTAATCTTTTAGTAGCTCTAACCACCGTCTCTGTCTCAAATTCAATTCTTTTTGAGTCATGGAATACTTTAAACTTTTGTGATTTGTGAACACATGGCATTTCTCACCGTATAAATAATTTTTCCAAATCTTCAAAGTGAATACAATTGCAGCCAGCTTGACATCATGAGTGGAATAATTCTTTTCATGCGACTTTAACTGACAAGAAATATAAGCTACTACTTTCCCCTGCTTGCATAAGTACACAACCCAAACCGTTGAAAGACGCATCACTATAAACAACCTACATTACTCTAGATCTAGGCTGAGTCAACACTAGAGCTTCTGTCAACATGTTCTTCAACTGATCAAAACTCTGCTGGCACTTATCGGATCAAACAAACTCAACATCTTTCTGTAATAATCTGGTTATTGGTGAAGCAATAATCAAAAAGTTTTTAACAAAACGTCGATAGTAACTTGCTAAACCCAGAAAACTTTGCACTTCTGAAACATTCTTCGAAGTTTTCCAATTCATCATAGTAGAAACTTTACTTGGATCAACTCAAATCCCGTTAGCTAATACTATGTGACGCAAAATTCCAACCTCGCGAAGCCAGAATACATATTTACTAAATTTTGCATACAACTGTTTTTCTCTCAAAGTTTGTAATACGATTTTCAAATGTTGAGCATGCTCAAATTTTGTCTTGGAGTAGATCAATATATCATCAATAAACATAACAAAAAATCTAAGCAGTCATAGAAGAAATTACTACAAGCAAACTATCTGATTCATCTGATTCAACCCGAAGGATATCACCATTTTCACATTTCAATTCAATAATTTTCTTTGCACAGTCTACCACTATATCATGCATGGTCAACCAATCCATACCAAGTATTATATCAAATTCATCAAAAAGAAAAAGCATGAGATTAGCTGGAAAACAATGACCTCTAATCATTAAAGGGCAATTCTTACATACTTGGTCAACTATCACATGCTTGCCTAGAGGGTTTGACACTTTTATCACGAATTCTGTAGACTCGACGGGCATATTCACACTAGACACCAGTTTCACATATACATATGAATGGGTAGATCTCAGATCAATCAAAGTAACAACAGAAGTATCATAGAGAGAAAAAGTACTCGTAATCACATCAAGGGATGAAGCTTCTTCGTGAGCACGAATGGTGTAAGTCCTCACAGGTGCTCTTCCCTCAGGTCTCCTAGTTGTTTCTCTAGCTGCACACTTACTACTCACTCCATTTGCTGGATTCTTCTGTGGTCTTCCTCTAGAAGTAGTATTGCCCAACCTCGTACTCTGAAAATTTTCCTTTTCAACCTTTTCAGGACAATCCTTGATAAAATGGTCATATGAACCTCACTTAAAACATGTCCGGCTATTTATCCAGCATTCACCGGGGTGACGTCTGCTATAATGTTGGCACTCAGGTCTATCATGTCAAGCGTTACCCACATTCACTATCGAGGTAGTCTAGGCCTTATGACCCGAATATTGTTTCCCATGATTCTTGATTGAAAACCCAGCTGAAGCACTCGATCGGGTATTAAACTCTTTTAGTTTCTTAGTTAAGGATTGAAATGATTTACCCATCTGTCTCTTCTTCGAATCTCAAAACTCTAATTCTGCTTTTCTCTTCTCTTTAGCCAATTCCTCGACTTTACAAGCTCTCTCTACGAGTACAACAAATTCTTTCAGTTCAAGTACACCCACCAACAACCGGATGTTTTTGTTTAATCATCTTCAAATATTTTGCACATGATGGCCTCATTCAATACATATTCTTGAGCATATTTTCTCAATCTCACGAATTCACGCTCATATTCTGTTACTGTCATTCGACCTTGCTTTAACTCGAGGAATTCCTTCCTTTTCTGATCAATAAATCTTTGGCTAATGTACTTCTTACGAAATTCTTCTTGGAAGAACTCTCAATTAACTTTCTCCCTTGGTACCACCGACACAAGGGTGTTCCAGCACTAGTAGGCCGAGTCTCTCAGAAGGGAGACAACACATTTCATGCATTCCTCCAGTGTGCATGATAACTCATCGAACACCCTAATGGTATTCTCGAGCCAGAACTTTGCCCTCTCAGGGTTATCATCTTTACTATCTCGAAACTCTTCGGCTCCTTGTTTCTGAATCTTATCCACTGGAGGTCTATTTAGTCTCACAAAGTCTATACCTCGAGGTACTACAGGGTTAGGTTGGGGAATAGGTGAGGGTGGAGGGGGTTTAACGTTCGGGTTTGTTCAAATGAACTCTGTATACCAGGCGTCCATCATGTGGAGAAAGGCTTATCTGCCTCATTCTCCTCGACTAATTATAGGGGTTCTACTATCCGACGGCACTGCCCCTTCAGCGAGTGCGGGCGCTTTACATTCAACATCATCTGTCGCTGCTCTGTCAGGATCCATTGACTATATGAAAACACATTTTAAAATCGTCAGGAGTCGTCACACTATCATAATATATGTATGGCATGTACAGCTAGACGCGTACACATGCTACGTTAGTCCAAGAATCGACTAAACTGTAGCTTTGATACCACTAAATGTAACACCTCTTACCCGTATCCAATGTCGGGACAAGGTTCGAGGCATTACTAGGCTAAAACATAAGCATTTAAGCATAACCAGGCCATAAAATTTTGTTCAATTTTAAAACTTTTCAATTTCATGCAAATTGTCCCTTATAAGGGCCTACGAGGCCCAAAACATACACCGAAGGTGGTTCGGGACTAAATCGAGGACTTTAGAAAATTTTCCTACTTTGGGATCACACGCACGTGTGGCTTGGGACACGCTCATGTCCTCAGCCTGTGTAACGCTCTAACTATGATGTCATCATACAATTAAGGTCACACAGCCAAGTCACACGCTCGTGTGCTTAGACCGTGTGGCGAATTAAATTTTCAATTTTAAGTGCAGACTTCACACGGCCTGGGCACACACGCATGTCCTAAGGCCGTGTTCTTCACATGACTGAGACACACGGCCGTGTCTCTGCCCGTGTGCTTACTATTGGGCATTCTGTTTGCATTAATTAGGGTGTAGGGGACACACAGTCTAACCATATGCCCACGGGGCAGACTGTGTGTCACACACGGCCCAGACACACGCCCGTGTAACTACCTGTGTGGACAAATTTTCAGGTTATTTTCCAAGCCATTTGTCACCCTTAAATGCTCATTTACTTATTCATCTAAGATGGCATGCAAACTAGTATATTTAGTCACTTAAAAACTCATAAACATGATTATTCCATGCCTTTGTAATGGCACCATGTCACTTATCCAAAACATCATGCTTTCATATGGCATTCCACACCAATTTCATATTCATTCATTATGCTAAACCTACTTTTAATTTACCAATTATACCATAGATTGAGCATACTTATTAACTATGATTCATTCACTTAGCACATGTGCCATTCATCACGCATCTCATCCACAAACAAACACATCAAACATGAAACATTGCGTGCATCTATAATTGATTGGGGTTATAACCCAAATGATCAATACGGACCATATCACATGGCTATATACAAAATAAATCAAATATTTCCATAAGCCAACACATTTGAATAAACCAATATGACATATAACAAAAAAACCAAGTCCCTATACATGCCATACTCAAAATATTGAGACTAACTATACCCCAAATGTCTAGTTGATAGTGTGATCGAGCCTCTGACGTCCTTCGATCCTCGAGTTGGCTTGGCGATACTATAAGAAAGTAAGAAAGAGAGGGGAGTAAGCATAAAGCTTAGTAAGTTCACATGCAAATAAATAGCAACATGATCATGGATATATATATATAAACATTTTTGACATAACATAGATTTACTTATGTGTTATCATGAATTCATAAATATAACTCAAATTTGTAAACATAACTTACACATTTTCAATCTTACCAAACATTCACCACATATCGAGCTCATACATATGACTTTTTCGTACAGACCTGTACCAACTCAAACCATATTGTTATATTCCCTCATCATTAACTTAAATGTTGAATAACTTACAAGTTTACCCAATGAACACTCAGAATATTATTGGATACATGAAAGACTTGCACATAGTGCTTCAAACGTAGCCACATGCTACCTCATATCACAATCACATATTGCTCGCTTACAAACTAATCATGGGCCTGCTCACACAAGCTGACAACCAGGACGTAACTACTCGGGCTGCTCAGACAAGCTGACAGGTACCCGCAACACATGCCAGGCTACCCTGCCACCGGTAGAACATACAAGACTAGCACCTGGATTCACATAATCACATACACACATATATTCATGAGCTCATATCTACATAGTTCCTGGTGACATGTCACATTGTATCCTAAACTATTCCTAATGTTCAAACGGGGTTTTCTCGATATCTCATGTTCGTCGAATTCATTCACAATCTCGTGCTCATAGATTACAACATCATTTATACACTTGATGTAACACCCCTTACCCGTATCTGATGCCGGGACAAGGTTTGAGGCGTTACTGGACTTAAACATACACAATATCTTGAAATAGGGCTATAAAATTTCATTTAAATTAAAAACATTCAGTCACATGCATAATGTCCCTTACACGAGCTACCGAGGCTCTAAACATGCATTAAATGCAATTTGGAACTAAACCGAGAACTTTGGAAAGTTTTAAGAAAACTTAGAAAAATTCTCATGAAATAGGGTCACACGCCAATGTAGACACAGGGACACGCCCGTGTGTCTTCAACGCGCCCGTGTAACTCTCTATTTATGACGTCAGTAAAACGAATTGAACCACACGGCCAGGCCACATGCCCGTGTGCTAAGCCATGTCCTCCACATGGTTGAGACACATGGCCGTGTCTCTACTCGTGTGGCTAGCACTTAGGCTATTTTCCAAGCCTTTTTGTTACCATTAATACCTCACATACTTAAATACATTATATACACAAATAATGTAGCATCAAGTAAATGATTAAACATCCTCCATTAAGATTCAATTGTAACATTCATATGTCATCATACATGTGTTTTGCTTACTCATTTTATACCAAGTCCAAACACACAAATTTACAATCAGTTGAACATGTCATTTTGATTATCGCTTACACATTTATACCCTGCATGATATTATTTCACATTCACAAATGACATGCCTACCTAAGTCATTCCACACCAACTTCATTTTCCAGCATTATTAACTTATTGCCATATCACACTTTTATTCTCTGATTATGACCACTTCGTCTGGTCATCAGACATTCACCAAGCATGCATACCGTAACACTAACCATTCATATCAAAAAAAATATAATCACATGACCACATCGCAAGGCATCAATACATAGCATAGATAAATAGGCTTACAAGCCATCACCCTTGTAAGCCATGTCTCATGGCTAAACACAACGAATCAATTTAAGCCAACATCTTGACCAACTCAGAAGAATACAGATCATAATAACTAAGTCCCTATACATTCCACTCACTCAAATACACCTAAGGTTTATCAATACCCCAACGGTAATAGCTTGATAGTGTGTTACTGCCTCCTACGCTCTCCAACCCCGCTGACCTGACAACACTAAAGAAATAAAAAGGGAGGGAGTAAGCTTTACGCTTAGTAAGTCCATATGAAAATAATAAGTAATATGCCAACGTGCTTCTCAAGGTAATACGACTATAATTACACTTTTGCTTATTCTCTGGTCGTGCTATTTTTCTCGAGTCATAGTTACTAATTTATTTATATCTGGAGCTAAAGAACTCCAAATTAAGATCTGCTAATTTTTTATAAAACTAGACTCACATATCTTCTTACCATAAAATTTTCATAAGTTTTGGACTATCCAATAAGTACAGTTTATTCTTTAAATTTACTCCTTTTTCGCTATCTGACAGTTCTGACCCCTCTTCACTAAAAATTAATTATCTCATAATACAAGACTTGGATGATGTTTCCATCAATTTCTATTGAAAATAGACTCACTAAGGATTTTAAGCATATAAATTACAGCCTATAAATATTTTTGTACAAATTTCAATGATTTTCTCAAATTATAACAGGGGATTTCGAAACCATTCTGACTCTGTCTCACAATAATTTAAATATCTCATAATCTGATATTCATTTTCTTACATTGTTTCTTCTATGTAAAACTAGAATCAAATTTCATATTTTATTCAGCCTCAAATTCAATTTCCACAATTTTTGGTGAATTTTCAAATTTGGACTACAGCTATTGTCCAAAACAGTTTTAGTAAAAAAATGATGATGACTAAGTTCATCACACCTTTATTTCTTTTAAATTAGAAATCTATGCATTTATAAACATATATCTTAGTCCACCAATTAACACAACATCATCTCACAATACTCATGGACTTACCATTCGCAGATTTCATACTCAATTGAGTTTTTGTACATACCTATACTCATTCGTAACATAACTCAAGTTCATTCTCACCAATGACATACCTCATTGGGACCATCATCAAATCCTTCCTTGAATTACCCGTTGAACACTAGGAACACTAATGGATACACGGAAACTTGCACACAGTGCCATATACGCAGCAAGAACTAACTCATAATGCGTAACGTATGTAGCTAAAGCTACCACATATTATGTAATACTCGCATTTGAGCTACTCACGGGTCTGTACACAAAGTCAGCACCTGAACCCCAAAGCATTAACATGATATACTCGTTCAGCGAGTTACTCACGGGCCTGATCACATAGTCAGCACCCAGACCCACATTACATAAATCACTTATCTAATGAACTCAGACACAACCCATGAGTTCAGACCACAGTATTTCTCATGACATATCCCGTGTATCCTATACTATTCCTAAGGTTCAAATGGGGTTTCTTGTCTAACTCAATGTCGACGCACTTGCTCATAATGTCATTTATTCTTCCATCATACATTTCATACTTTCATGATAGCAATAAAACATTTAAATGTACATATTATCAAAGCATTAAAATATGCTACAACATCACATTATTTGCTTATGTACTTGTCGAATCTTCATAGAAAATGTCCGTATAATCAATCATACAATTTATATAATAATAATTAAACATTTAATATTCAATTATAACATTGCATTATTATTATCACATGAACTTACCTCGAAGGAAAATTTCGGCCAATTATTCTATTTTAGTCCATAACCTCGTGCTTTCTGATTTAAGATCGAATCCTGGTTTTATTAATCTATAATGATAAAATCCATTATTTTAATCATCATATTAACCAATACATTTCATAATTTATACTTTGGAAAAATAACCATTTTGCCCCTAGACTTTCACAAATTTATGATTTTACCCTTCGGCTCGTAAATCGATTTTTATCAAATTTCCTTACTACCCAAGCCTAGCCGAATTCTTTTTATACTAGGAGCATCCCGCAATTCTCATTATTACTCATACTTATCACTTATTTTGCCATCTTTGCAAAATGGTCCATTTTAGGTGTTTTCATGAAAATCCCTTCACAAAAGTTGTTTATTACACAACCATGACTCATTTTCTTCCATAAAAATTCGGCAAACAACATAAAGATTCACATGGCAAAACCCTAGACTTTCAACCATTTTGCAAAATAATCCCCCCATTAGCTAGCTCATGCTACAAGGGTCCCAAAAACACAAAAATCAACAAAAATGAT
This sequence comes from Gossypium hirsutum, assembly GCF_007990345.1. Taxonomy (NCBI): domain Eukaryota; kingdom Viridiplantae; phylum Streptophyta; class Magnoliopsida; order Malvales; family Malvaceae; genus Gossypium; species Gossypium hirsutum. The sequence goes on from NC_053435.1 coordinate 77,336,685, forward strand.
CATCAAAATCACTTACTTGCAAGGGATGGAAGTTGCTGAAATTTTGAGCTTACAAAACCCCTATTTTGTTGGTATTTTTGGTGGGGGAAGGAAGAAAGATGAAAAGATGACATCTTTTTTTTTCTTTTTGTTTTATTTTAATACCAAATAAGCCACCTAATACCCACAAACTTTGACTTTTCAGACTCTTGCTCTCTATGGCAGGCCAAGCACCCTCTTTAAGGTCTATTTGCACTTTAAACACCCCAAATTTTGGTTCTCTAGCTATTTAACATATTTATCTAGCAAAACAAAACTTTTTTCCATTTATGAGATTTAGTCCTTTTTCGCAATTAAGCATGAAATCGCTAAAATTATTTCACCAAAATTTTCATGCATTCATATAATCATGCTACAAGACATAAAATAACATTAAAAATAATTTCTCCGGCCCCAAAATAGTGGTTCCAAAACCACTGTTCCGACTAGGCCCAAAATCAGGCTGTTACACTTGACATAATAAGTAATCATATAAACTCATACATTAACAAAATAATAAAAACATGATATATCATTACATTATTTACACATGAACTGACCTTGGTACAAAATATGGATAATTTATACGATTTAGACCAAAATCTTATTCTTTCCCCGGTCTAGGCTCGGACTCTATTTTTCTTGATCTATAATAGCAAATTCAGTTTATTTAATCATCATGTTGTTCAAAAGAGTATATAAATTACAATTTGAAAAATTACAATTTTTCCCCTAGACTTTCACATAATTACAACTTAGTCCCTAGGCTCGTAAAATGAATTTGTTCATTTTATTTGATACCTAAGCCTAGCCGAATTTATAACACACTCATATCAGCCCACATTTTCTTTCGAATCAAATTTTTAACCACTTATTTTATAAATTTTACAAAAAGGTCCTTTGTAAGTGTTTTCATGAAAAATCACCTAGTAAAAGATGTTTATCACACCCTAAACAGTCATATTCCTCCATAAATCATCAAAATAAATACATGTCACACATGGGTAAATTTTCTTACATAAACCTTACGTCAAAATAAGGTGGAAATAGGTAAATCAAGCTACGAGGACTTCAAAAATGTAAAGAACATTAAAAACGGGGCTTGGGAGCACTTACAATCAAGCTTGAAAGTTGAACAGAACCCTAGCTATGGTGTCTTGACAGTTTCAGTCAAGCATGGAGAAGATGAGCATATTTTTTCTTTGATTTTACCTTTTTATTCTTTTAATTACCAAATGACCAAAATACCCTTAGGGTCTTTCTTTAAAATTTTTCTTACACATGTCCATTTTTGTCCAAACTTTTAGAAATTGGTTAAATTGCTAATTAGATCTTATAATTTATAATCTAAAGCAATTTCATGCTAAAAGCTTCCAGAATACAAGTTTTGCATCTTATTCAATTTGGTCCCTAAAGTTCAATTGGACGTTTTATGCATGGAATTTCTTCATGAAACTTTCACACAAGCGTGCAATCATATCATAGACCTGATGAGAATCAGAAAATAATTATTTATATTTCAGACTTGTGGTCTCAAAATCACTATTTCGACTAGGCCTTAATTCGGGATGTTACATTCAGATTGGATCGTTAACTCTTTAATCCCGCCTCTGTTGGGCCCTGTTGTTGCGCTATTTCCAGGTCTTCTACCTTTGTTAGAAGTGGTCACCAATTTTTCGTTATGCTCTTTAGTAGACTCTTTTAGACTTGAACACTCTCTTTTGAAATGATTTAGAGATCCACAATTAAAGCACGTCCCATCTTTAATTCTGCAAACACCAAAGTGAACCCGTCCACATTGCTTACACTCTGCTCTATTTGTATTCTTCACATTGCCCATACTAACTACTGAAGGAGCCAGAATTTTTTTGCTATTCTGTCTCAATTGATCTCTTCCCAAAAACCTTGACGGAGTAGAAAACTTACTACTAGATGCCTTCATCTTCTTCGGTGGAACAAGTTTTAGATCCTCCAGGTTTACTGAATTCCCGTCTCTTTTCTTCGTTCCATCTTTTAATTTCACAAATCTCTTCCATTTTCTAGGCTTTATCAGACAACACCATAAATTCACAGATTTCTAAAGCTTCTACTAGCATATTAATCTCATCCTTCAATCTATCTTCAAAACGTACACATATGTTCTCCTTGGTAGACAATATCTCAAGAGCATATTTGCTAAGCTGAACGAACTGTGTCACATACTCTGCTACTGTCCTACTCCTTGCTTCAACTCAAGAAATTCCTTTTTCTTTCATTCAAATAGCGTTTGCTAACATAATTTTTTCAAAATTCGAACTTAAAGAAGTCTCAATTGATTATTTATTTTTACATAATTGTTGTTAATGTAGACAACCATTGGAATGCTATATCGTACACCTTAAACAATCTTCAATGGAATACAACATTTCCTCTAGCACCCTTTGAGTATGTTCTAACCAATACTCACGTTACCACAAAATTCAATGGCTCCACACTTTCTAACTTTACCAATGGTCACTCTATGAACACGTTGCTTACTTGAACCTTGAAGGTGAGAAGATTGAGGTTGTGAAACTACATATTTTACCTTTAAATATGCATCATACATGTCATGCATCATATGGAGAAACGCATCAGGTGTGACATCCCTAGATCCTTGCGGTCTAGGTTCATTCCGCGTACTTTCCTCATCATTAGGTGGAATAAAACTTCCTACCTCATCAGAAGATGCTCGATTGGAACCTGACGACATCTTTTTACATATATAAAAATAATTCAAAATAATCAAAAGCTATCACAATATCATCGGTTAGTCAAGTGGCATGTATTGTAACAGCCCGATTCAGGGCCTATTTGGAATAGTGGTCTCAGGACCACAAATCCAAAGTTGGAGGAATTATTTTATTTTTAAAAGAGAGTAATACCATGGTTATTATAGTGCATGAAAAATTTGGTGAGCTAATTTTAATGTTTGTGAGCCAATTGCAAAAAATGACTAAATCGTATAAAGTGTAAAAGTCCTAAATTGATAGCTAAAGGTGTAAAATAGATAGAGAACCAAAAATTGAGGGTCTTTAAAGGGTAATTAGTCCCTTCTAAAAGTTCTTGGCCGGCCATAGAGTCAAAGAGGGACAAAATCTTTAAGTTTGGTATGTTAGGTGACTTATTTTGACTAAAATAGAAAAAGTAGTCAACTTTCTTTTCTTCTCATCTCTTCCCACCAAAATTATCAGCCATTGTTGGGGTTTGAAAGCTTCAAAAATTTCAACAACTTTGAGCCCTCTCAAGTAAGTGATTTTGATAGTTTCTCTTAATGATTTTTACATTTTTGAGACCCTAGAAACATGAGGTTTCTAATGATGGGTCTATTTTGCAAAATGATCAAGAGTTTAGGGTTTTTACATGAAATGATTTGTGTTTTTTGCTGAGTATTTATGGAAGAAAATGAGTCTTGGTTGTCTTATAACAACTTTTGTGAAAGGTGTTAGCATGAAAACACCTAAAGGGACTATTTTGCACAAATTGCAAAATAAGTGATAAGTGTGTGAAATAGAGAGAATTTGGAGTTCCTATAAGAGTAAAAAGAGTTCAGCTAGGCTTAAGATGGGAATAAATTCGATAAAAATCGATTTTCAAGCATAGGGGCAAAATGGTCATTTTGCCAAAGTCTAGGGGCAAAATGGTCATTTTACCAAAGGTGTAAATTTTTAATTGCCTAATTGTAATTAGTGACTAAATGAGTGTATTTTTGCTAATATAGATTAAGAATTTCTAAATCAGAACCAAGACCGGGGGAAAGCCAAGCAAATCGACTAAACCGTATAATCGCTACATATTGAAATCTGAGGTAAGTTGTGTGTAAATGATACAAATACATTGCTGACTTATGTGTTGGAATCTTCATTGAATTGATATAGCATGAATTGATTGATTATGAAATTGAGATAGTACAGCTTCAGTTGAAACCTTAGGAAGTAAACCGGATATTCATGCCCTAACATTTGGGTCACTTGTGTGAGCTAGTGTAAGACATGTCTGGGACATGCATCGGCCACAATATGAGAGCTAGTGTAAGATCTTGTCTGGGACGTGGCATCAGCATCGAGACAATTGCTAGTGTAAGACATGTTTGGGACATGCATCGGCTGTGAGATGTGTCAGTGTAAGACCATGTCTGGGACATGGAATCGACACGGTTATGTGAGAGCTAGTGTAAGACCATGTCCGGGACATGACATCGGCCTCGAAGATGATAGCCATTGTAAGACCATGTCTAGGACATGGCATCGGCACCTTACCCATGTTTGAGTCTTATGGAATATTCGATAGTGTACCGAATGGTTCAACGGTGAAAGTTATGAATTTAAGTTAATGAGGAAAGTATAATCGTATTGTGAGTATTACAGGTACCTAAGTGATACATATGTATAAGATGTGAACTCATTGTATATGCTATGTGATTTGTATAAAATAAAGAGTAAGTCATTCTTATGCCCACTTTGGTATCATGAGTTGTTGATAAATGGTAGACTTAGTGTTGTATATTTATTTATGTGCAACTTACTAAGCTTTATACTTACTCCATTTCCTTTCTATTTCCTTACAGTGTCGCCTATCTAGCTCAAGGATCACCAAAAATCAGAGATATCGATCACACTATCAGCCGAAGCAATCAGTATAGTTGGATTTATATTTTTGAATATGGCATGTATAGGGCTTAGACTTTATCATTTTGTGTATTTGAGAATTGGCCAATTGTACTGACTCGGGTTGGGAACCCTTCATTTTGTATTAAGCCTTGAATGATGGCTAGCACTCATTTTGATTTATAAAAGATGTATTGTCATGGCTAAATGAATATCTATTGTGGCTAATTTGATATTAGAAGTTGTGTTGTTTTGATATTGGTTGGTATTTGTATGAATCTAAGTATGTCAGGGTGGCAAAGAGGCTTGGTAAATAGCCTTATATTATCCATACAGGTAGACACACGGGCGTATGACTAGGTCGTGTGTGACACAGGGTCAGCCCCATAGGTGTGTGGTCCATCCGTGTGTCCCCTGCACGTAAAAATTTCAAGTTAATATACATGGTAATAAACACACAGGCAGAGACACGGCTGTGTGTCTCAGCCGTGTGGAGGACACGGCCTAGTGCACAGGCATGTACCATGGCCGTGTGACATTTTAGGGATGCAGACGTCAGAAGCAGAATGTCCAAGTTTTTGTACACGGGCTAAAACATGGGAGTGTCATGGCCGTGTGAGGAACACAGGCCATTGACAGTGTCCAGCCGTGTGAAAACCCCTATAGGTATGAATTAGAAATTAATTCTACATGGGTATGGGACACGGGCGTGTCCCATGTGCTTAAGCCGTGGGAATCACATAGGCCATCAGCACGACCGTGTCAAAATGGTCACACGGGCGTGTTACCCTTCCACACGGGCGTGTGTCCTGTTTTAAAGGCAAATTTCTTAAGGTTGGTTTAAAGACCCGGAAAAGTTCCAAATATTTTTCAACGATCAATTTAGGCCTCCTAGGCGCATAATAAGAAGGTTAAAGTAGAAATACAGAAATTTTTAATTTAGACCGAGTCTCGGTGACTTGAGGTTGGTTGTAAGCATGATATCGAGTTAGGTAATGCCTTGTACTCAGCCCCTGTAATAGTCCATTTTTGACCCTAGTCATAATAGTGGTTTTGGGACCACAAATACAAGTCTAAAAAATATTTTAATATTATTTTCTGTGTCTGTAATATGTGAATTTACATCTGTGAAAATTTTTGTGATTTAATTTGTCTGTTTCCATGCTTAATTATGAAAAAGGATTAAATCGCGTAAAGTGCAAAAGTTGAGTGCTAAATGCTAATGCACCTATTTGGTTTGGCTTTTACAATAAAGGTCCTTGCATGTTAACTGGGCCATTATACTAATGCATGGACAAATATGAACATGAGTTGGCAGAAATTAATGTTATGTCATTAAGGGTAAAATGGTAAAAGGAGATTATAATGTTATAATAATAAAATGAAAACATGAAAGTGGCCATATTATCACCTTGTTCAGCCGAAATTAAGAGAAGGAAGAAGCCATTGAAGCATTTTGATGTTCGGCTAGTGCATGTCTTAATAGGTGAGTTTATTTTGCTCGATTTTTGATAATTTCTACGTTTCTGTGATCGTTGCTTCGTGTTCATCAAAACCCATATCTGAATTTCTATTTCTGTTAAAGATTTCATGAAATGCCATTGTTGATTTCATGAGTTTTGTGATGTTTTTGAATGAATTATGAAGGCTTGGTAGATGGTTCATAAGTTTTGTCTTTGAATTTTTGATGAAAATGAGCTATTTGGGTTAAATTTTGAAAATGAGGTTCAGAAGGACTAAATTGTGAATTGAACATGTTGTATGGGCTTATATAGAAGCCATGAAAATACAGCTAGCCCTTGTTGCAAAGAAATTTTACATATTGGTAATTTTGTGAAAAATAGACTAAATTGTCGAAGTGTGAAAATGTAAGGGCTAAAATGTAAAGTGCCCTAAATATGTGTATATGGATTAAATTGAATGAAATGAATGATTGAATAGTTGAATTTGTATTGTATTAGATCAAGAACAAATAAAATCGGACTTAGATCGGGGGAAGTCTAAAATAGTTGAATAGACGACTCGTTTTATCTGAAATCTGTCCGAGGTAAGTCAAATTACAATTACGTGTTAATTGAAATAAATTCTGCACATATAAACTGTAATCTATATTGGATGGCCTTGAGTGCCTGATGAATATCTTTGGAGTAAAGTATGATAATATGTTAATATCTGAAAAGCTCTGTATGTTTCTAATAAAAGTTGACATATGTCTGAGACATCGTGTAAGACCATGTCTGGGACACAGGCCTCAATTGAGATTTACGTATAAGACCATGTCTGGGACATCGGCATCGTAATCGATTTCGTGTAAGACCGTGTTTGGGACACATGCCTCGATTGAGATTTACATATAAGACCATGTCTAGGATATCGGCATCGTATCTGATTTCATGTAAGACCCTATCTGGGACAGAGGCATCGATATTGAATTACATGTAAGACCACGTCCGAGACGTCGGCATTGTACTTGTTTATGAGCATCTATATCGTTTCTGACCCGTCGGATGATAGCGTACGAAATCTAAGATTGAGTATATAAAATATATAACCTATGCAGGTACATTTGTATCGTACTAAATTTCTGAGTATGAAAAACTCTATCTCAGTGAAATATGTATGGAAATGAAGCATGACATATATGCAAACAAAGGAGCATGGTTAAGTTTATGAATTATTCTGTGAAATTATGAATCTATATGGTTGAATTGTATTTATATGCTTTAGTAGTTAGGCCAATTGTATTTGGCTTACTAAGCTCTTTGTAGCTTACTGCGTGTGTTTAATGTCTGTTTTACAGTTATCGTAGCTACTGAAGGCTCGGGGATAGCCGAGGATTGTCACCACACTATCGATACCATTTTGGTACTTTTGAAAGTGTAAATATTTTAAAGTATGGCATGTATAGGCTAGAAAGTCTATTTATATAAGTTTTGATGTGTATATATTATGCCATAAGAGTTGGCTAACAAATGAAATGTTGTATATAGTTTTGGTATTTGGTTGATGGTGCCAAATGGTGTATGGTTGTAGTGTTTTATGAGCTAATATGTTTTTGTTATAATGAAGCATGTTATGAGTATGGAATTGGTTGAATATTTTAGGTACAAATGTTGTTTATTATGGCTTGTAGGGATGATCTTTAAAAAGGGTGGCAATTTGGCTTAAATCAAGCCTGCATGGTGCCACACAGTCAGAAGACACGGGCGTGTCATGTGGCCGTGGGATAAAGTCAGTAGCTAGCTAAGTATCACATGGCTGCAGCACACAGGCGTGTTTGTTGGCCGTGGGTGAAAGTCAGTATGCATGCTCTGTTTTGGCACGGCTGGTTCACATGGGTGTGTCTAATGCCCGTTTGAGGCACACAACTTGGACGCACGAGTGTGTGACCTCTACAGAATTGAAAATTTTTCTATGTTTTGAATTTTATGAATGTGCTGGTTTAGCTCTAACCATTCTTAAACATATGTTTTAGGTTTCGTAGACCATTTTAAGAGATGATTGCTTATGAAATGATTATCTGTCATTCTGAATTGGTCTGAACTATTCTGTCTGTATGGTAATGCCTCGTAACCCTAATCCGATGTCAGTTACGGGTTAAGGGTGTTATATTTTATTGGTATCAGAGCTATGGTTTAGTCGGTTCTAGGACTACCCTAGCTTATGTGACTCTAGTTATACATGCCATACATTTGAATCTGTGATAGTGTGATGACTCCTGACATTGAAATGTACTTTTATATAGAAAATGGATCCAGATAGAGCTGTAGCTGACGATGTTGAAAGCAATGCGCCTACTCCCGCGTAAGGGACGGTGCAAGCTGATTCTAGACCGGCTATGAGTAGCCGTGATGGTGAGGCTAAGCAAGCCTTCTATTAGATGATGAATGAATGGTTCACCCAATAAATTAAAACCAATTCGACTGTACAACAACCTCCACCCCCGGTTAATCCTTCTCAAATTCTTGATATGCCACGAGTGAATCTGGTACAGTTGAGCAGATCACCAGTTGATAAGATTAGAAAGTATGGGGCTAAAGAGTTCCGAGCTACAATGAATGGTGATGCTAAAAGAGTCGAATTCTGGTTGGAAAATATAATACGAGTGTTTGATGAAATGTCTCTGAGTCCTGAGGAATGTGTTAAATGTGTCGTTTCACTTCTGAGAGATACGGTGTATCATTGGTGGAAAACTTTAATATCTGTAGTCCCGAGTAAACTGGTTACTTGGGATTTCTTTCAATCTAAATTTCGGAAGAAATATATCAGTCATAGATTCATTGATCAGAAACGTAAAGAGTTTCTCGAGCTTAAATAGGGCTGTATGTCTGTTACTGAATACGAACGTGAATTTGTGAGATTGAGCCAGTATGCTCGGGAATGTGTATCGAATGAAGCAATAATGTGCAAAAGGTTTGAAGATGGACTAAACGAAGATATCTGTCTATTAGTTGGGATTTTGGAAATTAAAGAAATGGTAGTGCTCGTTGAGCGAGCATGTAAAGCTGAAGAATTAAGTAAGGAGGAAAGAAAAGCTGATTCTGACGCTAGAGATGCTAGAAAGAGATCTTCGAGTAGATCATTTCAATCTATGTCAAAGAAATTTTGAGATGATCAAAGCCGTCCAAATGCTAATGTGGAACATTCAAATCGAGATCGAGCTAGATCGCATTCAAACTTCAGAGTCCCTACTACTTCCATTGTAAGTGTCGGGAATGTCCGATCTGAGAGACCTGAATGTAAACACTATGGTAAAAGACATCTGGGAAATTGTAGATTGAATGACCAAGCCTATTTCCGATGTGAATCTTTGGACCATTTTGTAAAAGATTGTTCTGAACCTTCTGAGCAAGAGAATGTACAGAATTTGAGATCGAGCAACACCTCAGCTAAAGGTAGACCTTCTAGAAATGCAAGAAATGCAAGTAGTGGTCAAAGAGCTACTGGAGATACTATTGTTAGATCTGAGGCCAGGGAACCTGCCAGAGCCTATGCTATCCGAGCTCGTGAGGAAGCCTCATCTCCAGACGTGATTACTGGTACTTTTACTCTCTATTATACTTCTGTGATTGCATTGATAGATCCTGGATCAACGTATTCTTATATTTGTATGAATTTACTGCACAATAAGACTTTCCCTGTAGAGTCTACTGAATTCGTAATTAGAGTATCGAGCCCCTTAGGCAAAAGTATCTTGGTTGATAAAGTTTGCAAGAATTGCTCGTTAATGATACGAGATATCTATTTCCCTACTGATCTGATGCTTTTACCTTTCGATGAGTTTGACATAATTCTGGGAATGGATTGGTTAACTTTGCATGATGCTATTGTGAATTTCAAACGAAAAGTCATTGATTTAATATGTAAGGATGATGAAATAATCCGAATTGAGTCTAGTGGTCTGAATGGACTAGCAGCTGTGGTATTTGCAATGAAAATACGGAAATATGTGAAGAAAGGTTGTGAAGCCTATTTAGCTTATGTGTTAGATTCGAAAGTGAATGATAAAAAAGTTGAATCAGTACCTGTTGTTTGTGACTTCTTTGATGTGTTTCCTGAAGAACTACCTGGTTTGCCTCCGATTCGAGAAGTCAAGTTTGGCATTAAATTAGTACCTGGTACTACTCCGATTTCAATAGCTCCGTATAGAATGGCTCCGACCGAGTTAAAGGAATTAAAATATCAGTTGCAAGAATTGACCGATCGAGGGTTTGCTAGACCGAGTTTTTCATCATGGGGTGCTCTTGTTCTATTTGTGAAAAAGAAAGAAGGCACAATGAGAATGTGTATTGATTACCGACAGCTTAATAAAGTGACTGTAAAGAACAAATACCCTCTGCCTAGAATTGATGATTTATTCGATCAGTTGAAAGGTGATACTGTGTTTTCTAAGGTAGATCTGAGATCGGGTTACTACCAGTTGCGAGTAAAGGATTCTGATATTCCGAAAACTACTTTCAGAACGAGCTATGGGCATTATGAATTTTTAGTTATGCCTTTTGGTTAACAAATGCACCTGTTGTATTTATGGATTTAATGAATAGAATTGTCGGGCCGTATCTTGATCAATTTGTTGTTGTATTTTGATTTATTCATGTGATGAATCTGAGCATGTTGAACATCTGAAAATAGTGCTACAGACTCTGTGAGATAAACAGTTGTATGCAAATTTTAGTAAATGTGAATTCTAGTTGCAAGAAGTTGGATTTCTGGGTCATATTGTATCAGCTTCCGGTATCCGAGTTGATCTGAGCAAGATTTCAGCTATTCTGGATTGGAAGCTTCCGAGGAATGTATCTGAAGTCTACAGTTTTCTGGGACTTGCCGGTTTCTACAGACGATTTGTAAAAGATTTCTCTGCGATAGCAACTCCGTTGACAAAATTGCTTCAGAAAGATGTGAAATTTGAATGGCCTGAGCAATGTCAGAGAATTTTTGATCGGTTAAAAGCTCTGTTAACTGAAGCTCCGGTACTGGTATAACCTGAGTCAGGTAAAGAATTCATTATTTACAGCGATGCTTCGTTTAATGGACTCGGTTGTGTTTTAATGCAAGAAGGAAAATTTGTTGCTTATGCTTCAAGACAATTAAAGCCGCATGAGAAGAACTATCCAACACACAACCTTGAGTTAGCTACCATTGTATTTGCTTTGAAGATCTAGCGTCACAATCTGTTTGGTGAGAAATGTCACGTGTTTTCTGATCATAAAAGTCTAAAGTATTTAATGACGCAAAAAGATTTGAATTTGCGACAGAGAAAATGGTTAGAACTGCTAAAAGACTACGAACTTGTGATTGATTATCACCTGGGAAAAGCAATGCGGTTGCTGATGCTTTGAGTCGAAAATCGTTATTTGCAATGAATGCTCATTTAGTTCTTTCTGATGATGGTTCAGTTTTAGCTGAATTAAAAGTAAGACCTTTGTTTTTACAACAGATTATCGAAGCTCAGAAGGTTGTTAATGAGATTATGGTTAAACGAACTCAGTGTAATTTTGATTCTGTTTCTAAATTTCGAATAGATAATGATGATTGTCTGAGGTTCAGAAATAGACTTTGTATTCCAAGAAATCCGGATTTGATTCAAACGATTTTGAGTGAAGCTCATAGTAGTATATTTTATGTACATCCGGGAAGTACGGAAATGTATAACGATTTGAAACAACTATATTGGTGGCCGGGAATGAAAAGAGATATTGCTGACTTTGTTTTGAGATTTTAATCTATCAGCAAGTTAAAGCTGAGCATCAGGTGTCATCTGGGTTATTACAACCGATTATGATTCTGGATTGGAAATGGGATCGAGTGACCATGGATTTTGTTTCGAGTTTGCCTTTGTCTCCGAAAAAGAAAGACGCAATTTGGGTTGTAGTTGATCGTTTGACGAAATCAGCTTATTTTATTCCAATTTGGTTTGATTATTCCCTTGATAAGCTAGTTGAGTTGTATATTTCTGATATTGTGAGATTGCATGGTGTGCCATTGTCGATAGTGTCAGATAGAGACCCGAGATTTATGTCGTGATTCTGGAAGAAATTGCAAGATGCTCTGGGTACTAAATTGCATTTTAGCATCGCTTTTCATCCACAAATAGATGGTCAATCAGAACGGATTATTCAGATACTCGAGGATATGTTGAGATGTTGCATTCTTGAGTTTGAAGGTACATGGGAACAGTATCTACCTCTGATTGAATTTGCTTTAATAATAGCTTTCAATCAAGCATCAAAATGGCACTGTACGAAGCCTTATACGGTAGAAAGTGTAGAACTTCGTTATGCTGGTCTGAGCTCAGTGAGAATAAGATTTATGGTATTGATTTGATAAAAGAAACAGAACAGAAAGTGAAAGTAATCCGAGATAGTTTGAAAACTGCCTCTGATCGTCAGAATTCTTATGCGGATTTAAAACGAAAAGATATTGAATTTGAGCTCGGTGATAAAGTGTTTCTGAAAGTATCTCCGAGGAAGAAACTGTTCCGATTTGGTAGAAAAGGCAAATTAAGTCCGAGATTCATCAGACTATATGAAACCATTAAGCGAGTTGGGCCGGTTGCTTATAGATTGAGGCTACCATCTAAGTTGGAAAAGATACATATCGATGCTTCGACGATATAGATCTGATCCGTCCCATGTGATATCCCCTTCTGAAATTGATATTCAATTTGATATGACTTACAAAGAAAAACCGATCTGTATTTTAGCTCGCGAGAATAAATAATTGTGAAACACGAAAATTCCTCTAGTTAAAGTGATGTGGCATCGTCACGGTGTTGAAAAGGCTACGTAGGAGCCTGAAGATTCAATGAGACAACAATATCCGAATCTATTTAATGGTAAGATTTTCGGGGACGAAAATCCCTAAGAGGGGAGAATTGTAACAGACCGATTTTGACCCTAGTCAAAATAGTAGTTTCGAGACCACAAACTCGAGTCTGAAAAATATTTTAATATTATTTTCTGTGTATGTGATATGTGAATTTATATCTGTGAAAATTTCTGTGCTTTAATTTGTCTGTTTCTATGCTTAACTATGAAAAAAAGATTAAATCGCGTAAAGTGTAAAAGTTGAGTGCTAGATGCTAAAGCACCTATTTGGCTTGGCTTTTAAAATAAAGGTCTTTGCATGTCAACTGGACAATTGTACTAATGCATGGACAAATATGGACATGAGTTGGTAGAAATTAATGTAATGTCATTAAGGGTAAAATGGTAAAAGGTGATTATAATGTTATAATAATAAAATGAAAACATGAAAGTGGTCATATTATCACCTTGTTCAGCTAAAATTAAGAAAAGGAAGAAGCCATTGAAGCATTTTGATGTTCGGCTAGTGCATTTCTTAATAGGTGAGCTTATTTTGCTCGGTTTTTGATAATTTCTACGTTTCTGTGATCGGTGCTTCGTGTTCTTCAAAACCCATGTCTGAATTTCTGTTTGTGTTAAAGATTTCATGAAATGTCTGTCATACCCCGAAAACTTTTACAATAAGATATTATCCTTGATATAGTAAAATAAGGAAATAAAGTGACAAAAAGGGAAACTTTGAGTTATGTCAAAATTGAGAAGTATATTATGATATATTAATTCAAGAAAGGACTAAATTGTAAAAGTGAGAAGTTTTGTTGCACAAGAGTAAATACTCAAAATTTGAGAGGTTAAAGTGTAAATATGAAAAAGTTGAAGGACCAATAGTGTAAATATTTTAAGAGTGGAATGATCTAGAAACTAAGGAAAATGGATGAATTAGGACCAAATTGAATAGGTGAAGAACTATGAGGGACTAAATTGCAATTTTACCAAATTAAATGATGACTCAAGGATGAAATTTTAAAAGATAATAAAGGGAAAAATGGTCAATTGGAAGAGAGAGAAATCTAGAAAGCAATGATGATGTTGGAGATATTTTAGATTAAATAAATAAATAATAGTTTATTAATATTTTAATTTAATTTTTAAATGATATTTATTATTTTATTATTATTTTATTTAGTATATATAAGGAAAGAAAGATGAAGAATCATCATCTTTTTTCCATGCACCCAACGTATGAAGAGAAAAGGAAGAAAGAAACTTTCTTTTCTTTACAATTTGGTCCTTCTACCAAAAATTCACCATTTTCACCCAAAAATCAAAAGAATTTCCTTAGCTACCAAGAGAGAAAAATGTTAAGGAGGCTATGGGAAGTTAAAATATCAAGTTGGATTCAAGAAATGGAGGCTGATGGAGAGAGAAAATCAAGATGAAGGTTGGAATCAATAGAACAAGGTAAGAACATCATGATTTCAATATATTTTTAAGTTTGATATTATTGAAAAAGCTTGGGATTGAAGTTAATGTAGAGTTTCCTTACATATGGTCCTATGTTCTTGATATGTTAATGAAGATAAAATAAGAGAAAGTGAAGAGAAATAGTGTAGAGAAAGAAAATAAGGGTGTTATTAACATGGTAATTAATATCTTGCACTAAAACAGTTCTAGACAGCAGCAGTATTCTAACTTTGAAAAATCACCATAAATTGTAGAAATTGAATTAGAAGAATAAAAAAATATGGAATTAAATCCTATTGAGTCTAGGTTCTTATAGAAGAAACAGTGTAAGAAATGGATTTGTAAATTTTGAGATATAATGAATTTTGTGAGACAAGGTCAGAATGAATTCGGGTTCCCCTGTTCATACTTTGAAAAATCATAAAAAAATGAATAAAAATAATTATGGGATTAAATTTATATGTATAGAATCCTGAATAGTCTAATTTTATTAGAAAAAAACTAGAACATCATTTGAATTCTGTACAAGGAGATAATTAATTTTTAGTGAAGAAGGGTCAGAACTGTCAGACAGCAGAACAGGGGTGAATTTAATGAATAAAATGTACTAATTGGATAAACCAAAAATTCTGAAAATTTTATGGTAAGAATATATGTGAGTCTAGTTTCAGATAAAATTTACAGATCTTAATTTGGACTTCTGTAACTCAAGAAATAAATAATTTAGTGACTATGACTCAAATGGATAGCTTTGAATATACATATAAGTAAATAGTGAAATTATTGATAATGTTACTTATAAGCATATTATATAAATTTAAGGATGTGGAATGGAGAGGAGGAGGAGGAAAATATATATGAATATTCAACAAGCATGACTAATTTGCATGTTTTAGGCTTAAGGACTAAATTGAATAAAAGTAAAACTTTATGGGTAATTTTGTAAAAATGTCAAAAAATGACCAAATTGCATGAAATGGATTAATTTTATTATTTAAATTACAAAATTGAATGAAATTATTATTTTAGTTCAAGATAGGGGGAAAACATGTTTTAGGGATTAAATTGAAAAGTGTTGAAATTATGGAAAATTCTGATATTTTATAGAATTCATGGATTGTTATCAATATGTATGAGAATAATAGCTAGAAATAAGGATTAAATTGCAAGAATTTTATTTTCCTGCCCCTAAGGATGAAATCGTCATTAATTAAAAGTTTAGGGGCAAAATGGTAACTTTTCCTAGAGCATTAATTAAATGCATTAGAATATGAAATGAATGAAAATGATGGTCAAATTTATTTATAAAGATCCAGACGACTCAAATATGAGACTTGTTCGTGGAAAAGAAAAGATATCGGATTAATGAAATTATAAACACAAACAAGCAATGAGGTAAGTTCGTGTAACTTGAATTATATTCTTAAATGCTTGAGATTGTATGTTATTGATGTGAATATGATTTGAGTGTTCATTGTATGAAAATTAATGAAACATTGATATATTTGATAAAATGGGAAGAAATCCCGGTTGAATGAAAGGAAAATTCGATGGATCTCTGAAAAGGAATTGATGGTAAAAAGGATCTAGCTCGGACGGGTGATCCTATCCTGATATAGCCCTCCCGAAGAATATGTGGAAAATGGATTTATCCCGGACGGGTAATCCGAATTAGGGTCTGAATTTAGCCTGGACTGGTAATTCAGATCCAAGCTCATTAGAGTAATTGTCGTTGCAGGGGATTTAGCCTAGACTAGTAATCCTGACAATACTTTATGAGTTTATATTACAGGGGATTTAGCCTGGACTGGTAATCCCACTGTAAGGATGATGTTCGCGAGAGTGTGCTCTCTGATATGAAATGTGTAAGACCATGGTTGAAAGATACCATGGCAACCTGATATGAAATGTGTAAGACCATGGTTGAAAGATACCATGGCAACGTGATACGAAACGAATAAGACCATGGTTGAAAGATACCATGGCAACATGACGGGAAATGAATAAGACCATGGTTGAAAGATACTGTGGCAACGTGACATGAAAAGAATAAGACCATGGTTGAAAGATACCATGGCAACATGACAGAAAATGAGTAAGACCATAGTTGAAAGACACTATGGCATCATCTCAAAGATAAATAAGACCGTGGATGGAAGACGCTATGATATCTATTGAACAATTGATATTCAGGTAATACGTATTAGATGACGAATGGTTACATGAAATGGTTGTGTGAAATGTTTACAAGAACTGGTCATATAGAAATATATGTACAAAATAGTTGTATGAAATAATTATGAATATAGATAAACAAAATAAGAATAAGTACATGGAATATAATTTATGTTAAGTTTGATATAAACTTTACCGGAATAAATATACTTAAAATATATGGAAATGATGAAACATGAAATATTGATATAATGAAATGATTGATATATACTTATAAAGAAGCGGTAATAGAATTAATATGTTTCATGACATGTACATATATGATTATCTTTGATACGTTGATACAAGGAAATTATGTAAGTAAAGACAATTATTAAACTCAAATGTGACATGTCGAGAAAATAAGTATATCAATGTTGAATTTATATGAAATATATGCAAGTATACTAACAATGATGTGGCTTGACACTTAGACAAAGGACAAGCTATTGATTGAATGGTAATATGTTTAATTACAAGAAGCATTGAAATGCAAGTACTTAGATGAAAATAAAATTTAAGATTTTGCGAATTTTTTTTTATAATCTCGATTTAATTCCATTTGGTTTCTAGTGTATGTTTGGGGCTTCGAGGGCCCAATAGAGAGACGTTATGATTATTTTCAAAATCTGAATAATAAATGACTCAGAATTATCTGAAAATGTTCAGTAAACTCCGGTAATGCCTCGTACCCTATTCTGGCAATGGATACGGGTAGGGGGTGTTACAATGTCATTGATGATATCATGCGTTTTTTTATGTTTTTGAATGAATTATGAAGGTTTGGTAGATGGTTCATAAGTTTTGTCTTTGAGTTTTTGATGAAATTGAGCTATTTGGGTTAAATTTTGAAAATGAGGTTTAAAAGGACTAAATTGTGAATTGAACATGTTGTATGGGCTTATATAGAAGCCATGAAAATATAGCTAGCCCTTGTTTCAAAGAAATTTTGCATATTGGTGATTTTGTGAAAAATAGACTAAATTGTCAAAGTGTGAAAATGTAAGGGCTAAAATGTAAAGTGCCCTAAATATGTGTATATGGATTAAATTAAATGAAATGAATGATTGAATGGTTGAATTTGTATTGTATTAGATCAAGAACAAAGAAAATCAGACTTAGATCGAGGGAAGTCCAAAATAGTTGAATAGACGACTCATTTTATCCGAAATCCGTCCGAGGTAAGTCAAATTACAATTACGTGTTAATTGAAATAAATTTTGCACATATAAACTATAATCTATATTGGATGGCCTTGAATGCCTGATGAATATCTTTGGAGTAAAGTATCATAATATGTTAATATCTAAAAAGCTCTGTATGTTTCTAAGAAAAGTTGACATTTGTCTGAGACATCGTGTAAGACCGTGTCTGGGACACAGGCCTCGATTGAGATTTACGTATAAGACCATGTCTGGGACATTGGCATTGTATCTGATTTCATGTAAGACTGTGTCTGGGATACAGGCCTCGATTGAGATTTACGTATAAGACCATGTCTGGGACATCGGCATCGTATGATTTCGTGTAAGACCCTGTCTGGGACAGAGGCATCGATATTGAATTACATGTAAGACCATGTCCGGGACGTCGGCATTGTACTTGTTTATGAGCATCTATATCGTTTCTGACTCGTCTGATGATAGCGTATGAAATCTAAGATTGAGTATATAAAATGTATAACCTATGCAGGTACGTTCCTATCGTACTAAATTTCTGAATATGAAAAACTCTGTCTCTGTGAAATATGTATGGAAATGAAGCATGACATATATGCAAACAAAGAAGCATGGTTAAGTTTATGAATTATTCTATGAAATGGTTATGAACCTATATGGTTGAATTGTATTTATATGCTTTAATAGTTAGACCAATTGTATTTGGCTTACTAAGCTCTTTGTAGCTTACTGTGTGTGTTTACTGTCTATTTTACAGTTATCGTAGCTACTGAAGGCTCGGGGATAGTCGAGGATTGTCACCACACTATCGATCCCATTTTGGTACTTTTGAAAGTGTAAATATTTTAAAGTATGGCATGTATAGGCTAGAAGGTCTATGTATATAAGTTTTGATGTGTATATATTATGCCATAAGAGTTGGCTAACAAATGAAATGCTGTATATAGTTTTGGTATTTGGTTGATGGTGCCAAATGGTGTATGGTTGTAGTGTTTTTTGAGCTAATATGTTTTTGTTATAATGAAGCATGTTATGAGTATGGAATTGGTTAAAAATTTTAGGTACAAATGTTGTTTATTATGGCTTGTAGGGATGACCTTTAAAAAGGGTGGCAATTTGGCTTAAATCAAGCCTACATGGTGCCACACGGTCAGGGGACATGGGCGTGTCATGCGGCCGTGGGCTAAAGTCAGTAGCTAGCTGAGTATCACACGGCTCCAGCACACGGGCGTGTTTGTTGGCCGTGGGTGAAAGTCAGTATGCATTCTCTGTTTTGGCATGGCTGGTTCACATGGGTGTGTCTGATGCCCGTGTGAGGCACATGGCCAGGATGCACGAGCTTGTGACCTCAACAGAATTGAAAAATTTCTATATTCTGAATTTTATGAATGTGTATGGTTTAGCTCTAACCATTCTTAAATGTATGTTTTAGGTTTCGTAGACCATCTTAAATGATGATTGCTTATGAAATGATTTAAATAATATCTGTAATTCTGAATTGGTCTGAAATGTTCTGTCTGTCTGGTAATGCCTCGTAACCCTAATCTGATGTTGGTTACGGGTTAGGGGTGTTACAGCCCTGGTGTGGGTTACGGGTATGGGGTGTTACATGTATCTTTAGACTCTGTACATGCTATGTTCAGTCAAAGAACCGACTAAACCATAGCTCTTATATCACTAAATGTAACATCCATAACCTGTATCCATCGTTGGAATAGGTTTATGGAACAATACGGCATAAATCATAACTTTAAACATTCAATACCAAAGTTTCCTAAATCATAGCAATTTCATTATAATACATGCTTATTTTCCCTTATTTGAGCCTTCAAGGCCCAAGAAACACATTAGAAATGATTTGGAACTAAATCAAAAACATTTGGAAACTTTAGGAAAAAGATAAAATTTTCACATCGCAAGGGTCACACGCCCGTGTAAGTCACACGGCTGAGACACATGCCAGTGTCTAAGGCCGTGTGGACATTCGAAGTAGGGACACACAGCCATGTCCCAATCCGTGTTCGTAACGGTGTAACTCTCTAACTTAGGTCACACGGCCAAGCCACACAACTAAGCCACAAGCCCGTGTGTCAGGCCGTGTAACTCTCGAAATGGCCTACATGCCTATGTGCTAGGCCATGTGCTGGGTCGTTTAACTGCTAGACTTGAATGCCTTAAAAATCTACAGGGGACACACAGCTGTGTCGCATGGCCGTGTGTCACACACGCCCGTGTCTCAGGCTGTGTGGACATGAAATTGGCTAAATGTAAGCCATTTCCATCTCCAACTTCAAAATTAACCTAAAAGCATTTTGTTTCCACATTATAGACCTCAAATCAAACCAATTCATTCATGAAATAATCAATTCAATGTACCAAATAAATTCATCCCATGCCCACAAGGAACCTCAATTTCAATCAACCGAAAATTCATCTAAACATGTCAAAGACCTATCAAAATTAAGCATCATAACTTATTATAAACTAAGCTAATTCACATAACATACTTGAAGTATTCAAGCATCATCATAACAAAAACATTTATAATTTTCTACTTAATTATATATTTCAAAAGGTTTACCTAATTATGCACACAAGTTCATCTATCTTTTACTAGCATCAAGCATAAAATATTAACTTTCAATATTTACATCCATACAAAATATCTAAGTACTAAAGACCTTTCCCAATACATGCCACTTAAACCAACTAGCAAGAACCAAAATGACTACCGAAATGTTGATGATAGTGTGTAAGCTTCCAAGTCGATCCAATCAAAGCAACGATTCCAAATGTCCTACAAGAATAAATTAAACTAAGAAGTACCAAAAAGCTTAGTAAGTTCGGTATTAGCTTCATTTATTTATTAACCAAAAATGATCAAATTGAAGTAAATTTTCAATACACCGGCACAAGCCTACTAGGCACAAAGCCCGAATAACACTGGTACAAAGCTTGCTAGGCACATAGCCCGAATATCATCAGCACAAAGCCTGCTAGGCACAGAGCTCGAATAATACCAACTTGCTAGACACGTAGCCCGAATATCACCGACACAAAGCCTGCTAGGCATATAGCCCGAATATCACCACATTTCTATTTCTTTAAATATAACTAAATGAAATTCATGATTTAACCAATAATGAAATAGCATGAAATATTCAATACAATTAATAGTAACCATATAACGAACTTAGTTGGACCAAATTGTAGTAGTTGTAGAAGTTCAAAGACTATTTCGCTATTTTTCCTTTTCCATGAATATTTACGAGGTCTTGATCTAGAATGTAAAATTCTTTAATTATTAGCATACATTTCATATTCCAATGCATTTTACAATTAATACCCTTTTATTTTTTAAATTTACACAGTCACCCCAAACTTTTACAATGTTTGTAATTTAGTCCCTTAACCCGAAATTCATCAAATTAACCATTTTTCTCATGTAAATATTTTTTTCCAAATATACTAGACCCTTAAAAAATCCTAAGAAACATCAAATTCACTATTAAACCCTAAAATTTTGACATTTTCACAATTTAATTCTAAAATCAAAATCTAACAAAAACATTTTACAAATTTATCAAATAACATAGTCAAAGCTCCAAATACATGGTATTCATCAAAAAACTCAATATTCATCAATGGCAACTTCCAGAATTTTTAACAAAATTAAAAACGAAGGTACGGGCTAGCTGGACCTAGTTGCAGCTATTTCCAAAACATAAAAATGACAAGAAACAGGTTTAAAAAACACTCACATGCAAGGTAAAAGGCTTCGCTGATTCTCCTAGCTTAAACAACCTTCAAGTTTTGACTATGGAAAAATAAGAATGAAGAAGAACCTTATTTCTTTTACTTAATTTTGTTTTAATTTAGTTTTATTTGCAAAAATCCCATTGATCACTTAAATTTTTAATCCATTTTAACTATGTTGCCATCCCACTACATTAACTAGGTATAGTTGCTACTCGAGTCTTTCATCATTTACTTTTCAAGCTATTTAATCATTTAAATACAAAAATTACTAAATTTTTACACTTTTTACAAATTAGTCCTTTTCCTATAATTAGCTATGTAAATGTTAATATTTCTAAACCAAATTTTAATATGACTCTAATGACTCTATAAATATTATAAAAATAATATTTACAAGTCGACACGATAGAAATTTGTGGTCTTGAACCACTATTTTGTCACCACTGAAAATCGGGTTGTTACAAACTAGACTCGTGAAAAATGGTCCTTAAGTATGATTAAGGGAGTTAGTCTTCCACAATGTGAATCTTGCTTGGAAGGTAAAATGACTCAAAGGTCTTTTCATGTGAAAGGTATAAGGGCCAACCAACCTTTAGAACTTGTGCATAGTAATGCATGCGGTCCCATGAGTATTAGTGTCCGAGAAAGTTACGATTATTACGTGACTTTTATCAAAAACTATTCTCGATATGGATTTATGTATCTAATGCACCGCAAAAGAGAAACCTTTGACAAATTTTGAAAGCTTCATGCGAAAGTGGAAAAACAATTAGATTTATCCATAAAGAATCTTCAGTCTGACTGAGGTGAGGAATATTTGTCTGATGATTTCTTAAGATACCTCATAGAGAATGGAATTTTATCGCAATTGATTATGCCGGGCATCCACAACAGAATGGCGTAACTAAAAGAAAGAATATAACTTTGCTTGACATGCTTCGTTCAATGTTAAGTTATTCACAACTTCCTACTTCCTTATGCGGATATGCGATACAAACGGTTTGCTATATTCTAAATGATGTGCCAACCAAGTCTTATTGTAAGACACCTAATGAACTGTAGCATGGAAAGAAACCCGCTCTAAATCACTTTAGAATATGGGTTGTCTAGCACACGTTCTAGATAATGATGCAAAGAAGTTGAATGCACAGACAAATTTGTGCATGTTTATAGGATGTCCAAAATGAAAAAATGGAGGATTATTCTACAATCTGAAAGATAAAATGATTAAAGTTTCTACTCATGCTACTTTCCTCGAGGAAGGGTACATGGATAACTTTAAGCTTCGAAGTAAAGGGGTGCTCGAGGAACTTTCGAGAGTGGTAGAACAATCATCAAGTTTAATTCTCGAGAAAGTTGTAGAAAAACCTGCAAACAATCAATAACTTATGGGAATCCATCGTAGTGGGAGAGTTTCTAAGAAATCAGACTTCTTCATCTATAATGGTAGTATTTATAATACGGAAGCCAATCATAAGGATAATGATCCACTCATTTACGAGGAGTAAGACGATGATTCCAAGCTTTGGAGAAAGGACATAGATGTCGAGATGGATTTTATGAAATCCAATACGGTATAGGAGCTTGTAGACTTATCAGTTGGGATTAAATCCATAGGGTGTAAGTGGATCTACAAGAAGAAGAGAAATGCGGAAGGGAAAATGGAAACACATAAAGCTAGACTTGTAGGGAAAGGCTACACAAAGAAAGAAGGCATCGATTATGATGAGACCTTTTCTCTGGTGCCATGCTCAATTCTATTCGTATACTCTTATCCATTATTGTTGCTCTCGATTATGATATCTTGCAAATGGATGTTAAGATAGCATTCTTAAATAGTTATCTTGATGAGACCATTTACATTGCTTAACCCACTGGCTATGTCATCAATGGAAAGGAGCAAAAAGTTTACAAACTGCTAAGATCCATTTATATAAACTTAAGCAGATGTCCTGCTTATGGAATAAAAGATTTGATCAAATGATCAAGACTTTTGAATTTGAGCCAAAATTTAATGAAACTTGTGTTTATAAGCGTATAAAGGACAAAAAGATGGTATCCCTCGTTTTGTATGTCGATAATATTCTACTTATCAGAAACGATGTAGGAGAATTGTCATCGATTAAACTGTGGTTAGCTTAATAGTTTAGCATGAATTACTTGGGTAAAACTAGTTATATTCTTGGAATTCTAATCATTAGGGATCGAAAGAATAAAATGATAGCTCTATATCAAGCTTCATAAATTGATAAGGTACTGAAATGTTTTGCAATGGCCGATGCAAATCCAGACGTTCAGCTGACTATATCAGGTTTTCACCTTTCTTTAGATGACTGTTCGAAGACAGCGAAAGAAAGAGAGCATATTATTAAGGTTCCATATGTTTCGGCAGTTGGAAGCCTTATGTATGAGATGCTTTGCACACATCCAGATATTTGTTTCGCAGTAGGAATGGTTAGTCGATATCAGGTGAATCCAAGTCTCGGGCATTGGCAAGCTGTAAAGCATATATTAAGGTATCTTAAAAAAAGTAGGGATTATATGCTTATGTATTCTGGGGATGACCTTACTCCTATTGGATGCACAAACTTAGACTTCCAAACTTGTAAAGATTCGAGGAAATCGATGTTGGGAAATGTATTCATTCTAAGACATAGAGGTATAGTATGGAGAAGTGTAAAACAAACTTGCACTACGAACTCTACTATGGTGGCTAAGTATATGGCTACTTCTGAGGCAATGAAAGAAGCAATATCGCTTCGAAAGTTCTTAACCAAACTTGAAGTTATTCTTGGTATGGAAAAAGTTATAACACTATATTGTGAAAATAGTGTTGCAATAGCTAATACCAAGGAAATGAGAATTCACCAAAAGGACGAAACACATTAATTGGAAGTACCACTTGATACGAGAGGCAGCAGTCGAATGAATTTAGGTATGATGAAAGTAGCTTCTAAAGATAACCTTCCAGATCTGTTTACTAAGACTCTTATAACTATGAGTTTTAACAAACACATCGAGGATATGAGAATGTGAAACATGGAACATTTACTTCACTAGGGCAAGTAGGAGATTATTGGGAAATGTGTTCATATTCTAGTAAACATATAACTATTTTATATTTATTTGAACGATAAATAAATAAATAAAATTAATTTCACATTCCACTATTATGTCTTTTGTATTTATGTATTTTATATTTTGCATGCATAGCGAAATTATGACAAGTAAATATTAGCTCATTGATTTTCTAAAGTTCAAACTGAATATAAATGGCATTATAAAGAAAGTTTACATTGTGAGAAAGGCGACTTACTTTAGTAGATAATCTAAATGAGCCCGTAATCCTGTGAAAAAATCAAAGTGAGCATTTGATTCAAATACTGAGATGGATTATTATGTCGCCTACAATTCCAATTGGAGAAATGGCTAGTCTTGGCTATCGGAGTAGCTGACTCCACTAGTAGAGACATAGATGCATTCATTGGTAGAATGATACATTGGCCTAGACCCAAGATGAATTAATTCTGAATCCGTTTGTGAATTAATTCACTTGTGACATTTATGGTGTGACTTATTTAAATCTTGAGTTAGTCACTAACCATGCGTACGCAACTCATATGCTTTTATATAAGTGGAGGCTTATGCTCTAAAAATGATCGAGCCCATAGCAGGTATGTTGGGTACATGACTTGTGTATGGCATGGCTTTACTAGCAACAATGGAATTCATAGCTCAATTAAAGAGTTCATGATATCCTCTTATTGACATTATGTGGATTGATAAATATGGAACATAATCATGGGTAGCTTGTTCTCGAATGAGCAATTAATCACAGTCATTTGTTTACAGTGATCATATTAATCATTAAGAGGACACAATGGTGACAATGAGACAAAATAGGATTGTTTGAATAAACAAATTTAACTCAAAGGAATCAAAGATATCATATGAGGGTAACACACACATGACGAGGTCATTGGACAAAGCAGTTGGATGAATTGCTTTCATAAAGAGTATACAATAAGGAGTTTTCAATCATGGTACTTCTTTTGGACTAACTCCTTGATTAAGTAATTGTGAATTATCGGAATGATGCTTCTGAACGTAATTGCCATATCTAGAGCCTAATTGTATATGTCTAATTGGTCCCTCTGCTAGCTCAGCAAAAGCTCGATCGGACTGCATTTGAATCAGAAGAAAATTCTATAACTTTGAGAATAATTTAATTTAGTCAATTTATTCTATGTGGAATTAAATTAGGTGGTGGTAAGAATTATTCAACTAGAGAATTTGATTAAAGAATTTTCTTGAAAATTTAATTTGGAAAATCTAAGTGATTTTTGGAAAACTAATTTTGATCAAGTAAAATTAAATTATTCAAATCAATGAAAATTAATATGATATTTTTGGAGGTTAATTTTCAAGTCAAACAATTGGCCCAATGGGTAATTGAACTTGAAAATTGGACCTAAGATCATAAATTGGGCTTGGGAGTTCAAAACCGAGGCGAACACCCAAAAAAGGTCGAATTGAGCTCGGTATGTGAAACTGGGCTGACAGTCCAACCGGTGGCTAGACCAGACTGGTCGGGTTGTCTTTGACCCAAACCAAACCGGCAGCAACCGAATCGGCTTGGGGTGCCATAAAGGTGTCGCACCTGCATAACCCGGTGGTGCCAGTGGTTGTGACAGTGACATCTCAGTGGTCGGCGGCAGTTGGTCGTCAATGGTTGAGCAATGGAAAGGTTACATTCCTACTGGAATTCCACCAGAGAATTTGATTTCAAATTAATTATTCTAAAAAAATAATATTTTAACATTTTAATATTAAATTTAATTTAATACTTATCTAAATAGTATTTTATTAATTTAATATTAAAGTGGTTATCTTAATATTAAATTTAATTTAATGTTTAACTTGTAAATAAACATTCTATTATTTTAATAGGATTTAATATTAAATTTAATCTAATATTTATCTTGATAAATATTATATTAATTTAATATTAAATTAATTAAGTTTAATCATAGTTGAACTTTCTAAACTCTCTATATATAAAGAGAGTCTTAGGTCATTATTTACACACACTTGAATTCAAGAGAAAGTTGTAGAGATAAAATTCTCTGAAGAGATTATTCCAGAAAATTTCTAGAGATATATTTTTTATTTACAACTTGACCTAAAAGTTAGAGAAATTGTAAAATTACCCCACTAGTAATTTTTGTAAAAAAATTTCTAATCCGAAGTGAGCCCACACTCGATAGACGTGAGCTTGAGGATAGCGGAGAAGACTACTTAGTCGAAGCGCTCATCCTAGATGAATTGAAAAGGTACAATTTTGATTAAGTGTTTATTACTTTACATATCACAACCAAGATCTTGTTTTGGAAAAAAATTTAAAAATTTTGGTTTTCCCTATTTTTATTTTTCACTGCATTTTCTAAACTTATTTTTCCAACATTTGGCCCCCCAAATTGGAAAAATTCTATGCAGGCCCCTTAAGAAATATTTAAATTACAAATTAATATATGATCAATTTTCACTTTGGCCCCTTCCCCAAAAAATGAAAAAAAAAATTATATTAAGTCCCTTCAAAAAATAATGAAATCATAAATTAATACATGATAAAATTATATTTTAACCTCTCAAAATTTTATAATTCAATTGTGCTCCCTATAAAAATTTCTAGATTTGTCCCTGGGTGAGAAGGCTTATATATGAGGCATAAGAGATGTCATATGTAAGCATCTTGTTGGCGGCAAGGTCATATCCTGTCCTAAGTTACCTAAATCACCAAATTTCATGTGATTTCTGTTTTGGCTCATTCAATCCCAATCAGGGATCCCTGATGATCCAAAATGATTAATAGAGTGTTCTGGAGATAAAGATTGAAGAGATGAAAACAATGAAAAAAAAAGTCTTTAACTCTGTCATTTTAATTTTTTAACAAAAAGAAGTTTTTCACAGGTCACATCAGTAATACCTCTTTCCCAAATTTTATTGGCTTTGCTCTTTTTTAACACAACCTCAATTATTTTTAATTTTTTTCAATTATCTTAATTTTGTTTAATTAAGTTATCTTACATTTTATTAATTTAAATTTTTAATAAAAGTTGAAAATAAAAGATAAAATAAAAAATAGTTGTTATTTTAAAATGTTTAGTTAATTAGATTGTATATTTAAATTTTTTAAAAAATATATTATATTTTATTAATTAAAAAATTAAAATAAAATAAATCATAAATATTTATATTATTAATTTTATATTATAAATTATAAAAAATTTAAACCATACCTGTAACAACTTGATTTTCTACGGTGTTGAAAACAGTGGTTTGAGGACCACAATTTCAACGATAGAGTCAATAAATATTATTTAATAATATTTACGAGTTCATTGTATTGTTTTTACTGATGTGTGAATTGGAAAATTTGGTTAGCAAGTTAGAAATGAAAATGTACGGACTAAACCATAAGAATAAATGAATAGCTAGTCAAATGAGTTTAATAAAAAATTGTTCAATGTTCAAAGTGGTAAATAATCACTCTTGCATGGTAGTGCCTATTGTGTCAATGTATAGTTGAAACACCTGTTAGTTTTCATTTAACGATGAAATTAAAAGATTAAATGTTATAGGCTGAAGTGGATGGAAAGAGAGTCTCATTCTCGTCTTCCTCCACTGAAAATGTTGTCCTTTGCAGAAGAAATAAAAGCTCTAAGATTTCTCGATTAAGCGTCTTTGCATGTAAGTGTTTTCAGAGGTTGTTCTTCATGAGTTTCATGTTTTTGAGATCCTTGAATCTCAATTTAGCTAATCTGCATGTCTAGTTTCAAAACTATTAAAAGTTTAAAGTGTTGTCATTGATGAACTAAATGTATTAACGTATAGATTAAGAACCCAATAAACTAGTAGATAACAGAGGAAAAAGAAAGATCACATGTAAAACCCCTAACCCGTATCCGTCATCGGACTAGGGTTACAAGGCATTATAGTATAAAAACATAATCCTGAACTTTCACAAATTTAAACATAGAGTATTATCATGAATCATTTATTCATTAGCAAATATATATATTTATATACACAAATACTTTCTTTATATATATTCAAATCATCATTCGAATTCACAAACATACATATATATATGTGTACACATAATTATCATTTTTGCAAAAATGCATATAGTTTCCATGGTGAACTATTGCATAAAATCACTATTCAAATGGTCATTTATCAATGTTTCATTTACAAGCCTTATTAAACAAAACAATCTTAATAATTAATCATTATTTAACCTCATAACCAAATATAAAACTCATACATTTTCCATGCAAACCGAACTAAAATAACCTATGCATATTCAAATATATGTGTGTCTTATACTATGCATTATCAAATTTACATTAAACAAAACACTATTCATTTGGTAAATTTTCATCTCATTAACCGAATAGGCAAATCCTTATCATCATATTCCTTTCAACTTTACTACATCACAAACAAATATACATTCTCACATGAAATCATGAATAAACCTCTTATAAGTTACATATTCTAAACTCATCATTCAAATATATTTTATCCAAACCAAAAACCTAAACCGAAACAAATAATTATATCATGAAATTTATATATATGATCTTTACATCAATCCACTTTCAAATATAACATCAATAAACCATTTTCAAACATACCACATATATCACATATTTCATTCGCATATAATATATAACATATTAACTAAAAGTAAGCTCAAACCATATCCAAGTATGAACGAATCTATCACGGAAATTAAGCTATTTTCGCATGGCTAAAGTTATACATGCTAAAGTTATACATGCCAAAAGTTCAAAGATAAACTTTTAAAAATACTGAAATTTGGCGATAGTGTGGATGACTTCGATCACGATCCCTGAGCTCGTAACTTACAACCAAAATCTATAAAACAGAATAACAAAACATACAGAGTAAGCTAACTTAACTTAGTAAGCTTTAAGTAAATTAAATAGCTTAAATGAATGATCAAAACATTTTATACAAGTCGAAATGTACCATCAAAGATATACTTTAACTCAAATAATTTACCTTGGCCGAATATTCAAGATCAAATATAATACAACATAAATACTTACCTATATATCCAAATTCGAAAGATACATTATATTATCTTATAAGGCCGAATATATAAGTTCAAGATGTATTATCATAATAACCTAATATTCAAACTCAATAAATCAACACATATGACCAAATATACGAATTCAATATAACCTCACCAGGGGCGAAACCAGGGGGGGCAGTCATGGGCCCCGGCCCCCCCTAAAATAGGAAATTTTCATTTAGGCCCTTTAGATTTTTTTTAAATTTTAAATTAGTAAAGGTAAAATTCCACTTTGGCCCCCCCTAAAATTATAAAAAATCAATTTAATCCTTTAAAAATTATAAATATATAGACTATAAAAAATTAAAATTTCCTTCGGCCCCCCCAAAATTTTTTTCTGGCTTCGCCCCTGAACCTCACTTGTATCGAATGTATATAAATAAGCTCAATATAAACTCACATGTAACCAAATACACATGTTCAATATAAATTCACATGTAACCGAATTCTCAAGTTTGATATAAGCTTACTTGTACTTACCTGTTTGGCCGAACATATACAATGTTTTATAGCTTAATTTCACTTGTTCAATATCAAAAATATCTTAAACTCTTGTCATCATAAACTTGAGAACAATTCACCGGTATAAAACCTGCTAGGCATAAGCTTGATTCAACACCGGCACAAGGCCTGCTAGACCCAAGGTCTGAAATTCATTCACCGGCACTAAGCCTGCTAGGCACGAACCCCGAACAAAGTCACCAGCACAAGGCTTGCTAGGCTCAAAGCCCCAACATCACAAACATATAATCATTCCACAACATCTCACATATATCATATTGTATAATATTTCATGCATCACATACACATTTTCTAAAGCTTTGATATCATTCAAATACAACTTAATCACATTAATTCATTGACATATCTCATTCGGCTATCAAACTAATACATTATAAAATTCGAATCATCATAGTAAATCATTCTATATTCAAAATAAACCATGCTTAATTACTTAAAGACTTACCTCAGATATCGACGGACGTTACGAATCGACTATTCAATTATTTTTGTTTTTCCCCGATCCAAGTCCGATTTCCTTTGTTCTTGATCTATATAATTTCAAATTAACCTCATTTAAACATAATTTCATTCAATTTAATCCAACAACACATAAATGGGCAAATTACCATTTTACCCCTGATATTTCATATTTTTACTATTTAGTCCAAATTGCACAAAACATAAAATACACCAAATCTCACAAAAACATAATTGAGTAAATTTTCAACATACTCATACTAGTCCATATATTTCATTTATTTCATATTTTAGTCCCTAAATTTATTATTTTTGCAATTTAATCCTAATAACTCAAAATCATCAAAAACTCCAATACAAAATATGTTAATCTAAAATATATTTTTAATAGTTCATCATCAAACATCACAAAACACAAATATTCATCAATGTCATAACACAAAATATTCACCAAAATAAAAAATTCAAACATGGGTCGGGTAGTATTCGAAGCAACGATCTCAAAAAGGTAAAAATCATTAAAAACCGAACAAAAACTAACCTTGAATTAAGCTTCCAAAGTGTCGAATACCCTAAGCTATATTTTCTTTCTTTCTTTATCAAGTTTCGGCAAGAACAAAGTAATATGCATGGCTTTCTTCTTTTTCTTTTTTATTATGTTATAATATATTATGTTAACATTTAACATATTTTACTTATTTAACCTTAATAAAATAATATCATAAACACATACATTATGGGTATATTCGGCCACAACTAAAATAAAGGATTATTTGCAACAGAAACACTCCATATTAAAAAGCCACTATCAATCCAACCTTTATAATTTAGACTATCGAATTTTCAACTTACACAATTAAGTCCTTTTATCAAATTAAGCACACAAACAATCAAATTTTTGTACGAAATTTTCACACATGCAAATTCATATATAATAAACACGGAAAATAATATTTAAATATTTTTCTGACTCGGATTCGTGGTCCTGAAATCACCGTTCTGATTAGGGTCTAGATCGAACTGTTACAACTCCCCCCTCAGGGATTTTAGTCCCCGAAAATCTTATATGCTCTTTCATTGTATCCTCTGGCTCCCATGTTGCTTCCTCAACTCTGTGTTTATGCCACAATATTTTAACCAATGGAATTTTCTTATTTCACAACTCTTTAATCTCGCGAGCTAGAATACGAATCTGTTCTTCCTCTACGACATATCGGGCTTAATCTCAACTTCGGTCGAACTAATCACATGTGAAGAATAGGATCAATATCTACGAAGCATCGAGACATGAAATACATTGTGGATCTTTTCTAGCTCAGCTGGCAATAGCAATCTATACGCAACCGGCCCAATTCGCTCAATAATCTCACAGAGCCCAGTGAATCTCGGACTCAATTTGCCTTTACGACCGAATTTGAGTATTTTCTTCCACAATGAGACTTTCAAAAATACTTTATCCCCTATCTGAAACTCTATATCTTTTCATTTCAAATCCGCGTATGATTTCTGACGGTCTGATGCTGCTTTCAAACTTTCACAGATTACTTTCACTTTCTGTTCAGTTTCTCTGATCAAATCAACCCCGTGTATCTTATTTTCACTAAGCTCAGTCTAGTACAGAGGTGTACGACATTTATGACCATACGAAGCTTCATAAGGTGCCATTTTGATACTTTATTGAAAGCTATTATTGTATGCAAATTCAATCAGAGGTAAGTATCGTACCCACGTACCTTCGAACTCAAGAATGCAACATCTCAACATATCCTCAAGTATCTGAATAACTCATTCAGACTGATCATTTTTCTGAGGGTGAAAAGCAGTGCTAAAATGCAATTTAGTACCTAATATATCTTGCAGTTTCTTCCAAAACCTCGATGTAAACCTCGGATCTCTATCTGAAACAATAGATTAGGCACACCATGTAACCTCATGATTTGAGAAACACACAATTCAGCCAGTTTATAAGTGAATAATCTGTACGAACTGGAACAAAGTGAGTAGAGTTGGTCAATCTATCAATGATAAACACCAAATTATACATATTTTTATCCTAAATACCTAGTATATTTTTGGATCTTTATTACTAGATTTATGGATTTTGGTGCTCTTAATTCTGTTATTTCATGTTTTGTACTCAGGAGAGCACCAAGAGTCAAAAGGAGCCAAAAAGGGACAAAACGGACCAAATCGAGAAGATGACATGGCCTAAGCCTTGCCACACAGGTAGCTCACACACTCATGTCTTTCGAGGGTGTCGACCAAGGCTTTCACGATTCACACGGCTTGGCCGTTGACCCACACGGCCGTGTGCAATTTAACGGATCAAACACGGCCTGGCAATCACGTCACACGACTGTGGCACACGGGCATGTCCTTTTTTCAAAGAGTTGTATTTTACACGGAAAAGGATACTTAGGGAGGAAGAAAGCTAATCCAAAGCCTATATAAACACCCTAAGTATGACTTAGAGAGGGGCCGCTCTCTCCAGAACTTTTCTAGAGTACAAAACCGCACGCCGGGAATTACTTGAAGAAAGCCACACGATCCATCCCAAAAGCCGAAGCTACTCCAAGACTGAAGATCTCTCTCAGAATTCCTTCAGGGGTTTTAGAGTTTTCTTTATGTTTTGTTATTTTCATACTTCTAAGATGTACCCTTATTTTATTATGAACTAAACCCCTTAGATACCTAAGGGGGTTGAAATCTATGATGGATCTTGTTATTATTATCTAAATTGTATGATAAATACTTGATTTGTTCTTAATTATTTGTTCTTAATGCTTGAATTAATATTTCGGGTATTTAATTCATGATTTGATGTCCTTATGTAGAGGAGAAAAAGTCCCTGTCTAAGAGTAGATTTGGCATAATTAAACGGAGTTGATCGAACGCCAAGAAATAGGGTTACGAGATTTTGCCAAATTAGGGTGAAACCTTAAATGGGAGTCCATATATCGATTTACTGCTTCCCTAGGGGTTTTAATTAAGAAAGAGATTTTGATTAATTCAACTGAGGGTTGACGTTATTAGTCTCGAAAGAGATAATAATATAGGTTAGAGAGTCTCACGGATCAAGTCAAGTGAATAAATCATCTGGTTCAGAGTCAGATAACAAGTGAAATCTAGGTGGATTCCTCCTTGGGTATCGTCTTTATCAATTACTTTTCTTCAAGCCTTTTTCAAAATTGTCTCTTTGCTTTAGTTTAATTAGTTAATTAAGTTTAGTTAATTAGTTTAATAAACAACCCCTCCTTATTTCTAGGTTAAATAATAAAAAGATAGTTATTACTAGTACTTTTGGTTCCCTTGGGTATGATATCCCGGTCTTGCCATTACTATACTGTTGTTCGATAGGTGCGCTTGTCTTTTCGTCGTGATAATAGTTAGTCTAGGTTTGATCTTCATTATAAATATTTATTACTTATTACAAATCACGCGATCAAGTTTTTGGCGCCGTTGCCGGGGAACTAAAATATTAGGAACGCTAAATTTTTATTACTTTAGCCATTTATTTTTCTTGCAATTTAATTTAATTTTATTAATTCACTTTTTCTTTCTCTTGGCAGGTTTTTATAGTTTATGACTAGAAGAAACCCGTCGGGACCATTACTTTTTGATGAAGAAATCGATCGTACAATTCGTAGAAATCAAATAGAGATAAGGCGTAGCTTATAATACACGGAGAACGAGCAAGAAGACGATCCTCAACTCTCAACCGACGAAATGGCTAAAAACCAAGGCAATCAGCTACCTCCTGCAATTGCGGCTAATCAAAATCCTGCTCCACGCACGATGTATGATTATGCTAAACCCTCTTTAACAGGAACTGAATCTAGTATAGTTAGACTTGTTGTAGCTGCAAATACTTTTGAATTAAAACCTAACACTATTCAGATGATACAGCAGTTTGTTCAGTTTGATGGTTTGCAGGATGAAGATCCCAACGCTCACTTAGCAAATTTCCCAGAATTTTGCGATACATTTAAAATCAATAGCGTTTTTGATGATGCCATTCGTCTTTGGTTATTTCCTTTTTCATTGAGGAACAAAGCTAAAAAATGGTTGAACTCGTTACCACGAGGGTCAATTACTACTTAGAAACAAATGACCAAAAAATTTTTACTAAAATACTTTTCGCCGGCTAAAACGGCTAAATTACGTAATGGTATCTTTTCTTTTGTGCAGATGGATTTAGAAACACTTTACGATGCATGGGAGAGATATAAGGACTTACTGAGAAGGCGCCCTCACCATGGGTTATTGCTTTGGCTGCAGGTACAAACATTCCACAATGGTCTAAATCCCTCGACTCGGCAAATGGTTGACGCAGCTACTGGCGGAACCATCAACAACAAAACACCTGAAGAAGCTTATGAATTCATTGAAGAAATGTCACTGAATAACTATCAGTGGCAAGTCATGAGGACTAAGCCAACAAAAATAGTCGGCGTTTATAACGTCGAATCAGTTACTATACTGTCAAATCAGGTAAAACTTCTCAATAAAAAGATTGATGGTTTTCTTAGTTCTACGCAGGTACATCTAGTAATGAGGTGTGACTCAAGCGGAGGAGGTGTGCATACAGAATATCAATCCTTCAATCCCACAACCGAAGAGGAACAAGTTAACTATATGGGTAACAATAAGTTTAGATCTTAAAATAACCCATACAGTAATACTTATAATGCAAGTTGGAGGAACCACCCAAATTTCTCCTGGGGTGGTCAAGGGAATCAAAAGCCACAAAATCCCTAGGGTTTTCAACAGCCACCTTATCAACAAGAGAAGAAACCGAACCTTGAGGAGATGCTCTCAAAATTCATATCAATGTCAAAAACCCATTTTCGAAATACCGAGACAGCACTTAAAAATCAATAAGCATCGATCCAAGGACTCGAAACTCAGATAGGCCAGCTTTTCAAACTGATCTCCGAACGACCACAAGGTAGTTTGCCAAGTAATACCAAACCTAACCCAAGGGAACAACTCAACGCAATTAATACTCAAGATGACGAAGGAGTCGTTGAGCCTGAACCAGAACCGAGGCAAGAAACTGTGGTAAGCAAAGGGAGAGATGAGGTAGGTCAAAATACAAACAAACCAGTGACTATCGAATGTAAACCTCGTGTGCCATACCCTAACACGACAAGGAAAGACCGCTCAGACGAACAATTCGGTAAATTCCTCAAACTTTTGAAAAAATTACATATTAACTTACCATTTATTTAAGCTTTGTCGCAAATGCCAAATGCAATGAAATTTTTAAAAGAGCTTTTAGTAAATAAGCGGAAGTTGGACGAAGCATCGCATGTGGAGCTAAATGCAGTCTACTCAGCTATTCTACAGAATAAGCTACCCCACAAATTGAAAGATCCAGGGAGTTTTGCGATTCCTTGTTTAATTGGAATTTTATATATAAGTCATGCATTAGCTGATTTAGGGGCTAGCATTAACGTTATGCCTTACAAAATGTTTAAGCAACTAGGTCTTGGGAAACCTAAACAAACTAGAATGAGCATTCAATTGGCAGATAAAACTATAAGATTCCCTAGGGGTTTTATTGAAGATGTACTCGTGAAAGTAGATAAGTTCATATTTCCCGTTGATTTCGTTGTTCTAGACATAGAGGAGGATAATAACACCCCTTTGATTTTAAGGAGGCCCTTTTTAGCAACTGCTAAAACAATTATTGATGTTGGCACAGGTGAGCTTACACGTCGTGTGAGAGACGAAACGATCACCCTTCAAGCTCGTAATTCTGGCATCACATCGAACATTGAAGGTAGTAGTCCACACCAATCTACTAAAACTGACAATATGACTTTGCAGAAGTTAAGCTTCAAATAAGTTCACGAGCCATGTTCCAAGGATGATAGAGGACACATTCATGAAGAATGAAGACTACAGATAAAGGAGCTAGATGAATGGCGAGCACACAAACCAAGAACACATGATAAATCGAAACTACGCTAAAATAAGCCCGATACCTCTCCTAATCAACTTAAGTTGGCAATAAAGTCTTACTAGACGCCGTAGATCCCCACATTGTCACTACCACACCGAATGAAGAAATTCCTCTTACGGTACTCAGTATTTTTCCATTCGGTACGGTAGAGGTGAGTCACCCAAAGTTTGGCATTTTTAAGGTAAACAACACTCGTTTAAAACCTTATTTTGATGAGATTGATAGCAGGAATGAGGAATACGAGCTCCTCGAACCACCCTGACCATTCACTAGAGAGGTAAGTCGAGTTTAGACTATAAATAAACGCTTCTCGGGAGGCAACCTGAGCACTAACATATTCTGATTTCTGTATGTTTAATCTCTAACACTTAGAATCATTAACTTTATCTTTGAATTGCAAAGTTTTTCAGCACACACGGCCAAGCACACAGGCGTGCCTAAAGCCGTGGCCAAATAGGGGAAGGGACACGGCCGACATGAGTTCCCCAAAACACGGGATGCGATAAATCCCCACGGCCGTACGACATGGCCGTGGGTGAACATGATAGGTGAACACAGGCGTGGGAATGGAAAAACACGGCCGTGCCAGGGGTAAGGCTCGATCTATTTCTTCGACACTGGCATGAGACACGCTCGTGCCGTTAAACCGTGGACAACAATACACGGGCGTGGTACCCTAACACACAGGCGTGGGATAGTAACCAGGCATGACTTAAATTGTAAAATTTCAAAAATACGGGTCACCTTTAGAGTACACGAGTGTGGCCCTAGGCCGTGTGGCCCTCCCCTATATAAGCAAATCACTGTTCATTTTTTTCTTCCTTTCAAAACCCTAGCCGAAATCTCCCCTTCCCCACTCCCTAATCCCTTTTTCCGGCCACTATTCCCTAGATTCTCACTTCTCCAACCCCCAAACCACCCTCAAATCCACTCCTCCTGCATCAATCCTCACTTTCCCCTCTCTTTTCCCTCCATTTTTCCTCCACACGGTTGTACACTCACGCCCCACGCCCGTGCTCACCATCAACACGCCCGTGCGCCGCCCTACAACAGTTTTTGGTTCACTTCCTCAACCTTGTTTTTCCAATTTGTGTTACTACATTAGTATTCTACATACTTTACAAAGATATTGTTAATATTACCAATTTTTTCTAATTAAGTTAGGAATTTGCTTTAGTATTTTCTATATGTGAATTGTTTAAACTACTAAATAGCATATACTAGTTCTAAGGTTCTTGCGTAACCGATGATGCATTTTTTATTTCAGTACATGTTTCTGAATAATCATATAAATTTTTCACCTCTCGCTTGATATCGGTAAATGTTAACACATCTTGGAACTACTATATCAATGCTCATACATTTTCAGGTACATTATGTCATCATCGAGAGGCAAAAAGGCGCGGTCCCATCCTCAAAGAGATGTAGGGGACTGGGTTCTTCCTTGGTACGTGCTACAGCCGAATTTTGGCACCCATTCCTTGAGTTTCCGCAAGCTTCCCAAGAGGAGCTATTTCAAATACTACGCGCGCGACCCCTCACTACAGGTCACTGCGTTGACTGGGCTGCCGTAGAGCAAGTCTAGCTAGCTGATGCCATCTGTGCCCTCCTGTCCACAAACCCATGGACTTCCAAGGAAAGCTGCTAGGAATATTTTATGGAATCAGGAAACAAATGGGAAACAATACCTCACGAGTGCCATGTTCAACGACCCAATTTCTTCATCTAGCTAAGAACAGTGGCAGCTACCACTTTCCCCAAACACTCCAGCATCATAATCAAGCTCCACATCCATATAAAAGGGAGTTTCACCTCCTTCCCTCTTATGATTTTCTTTATTTTGAATAATCTATCTTTGTACATTAAGGGCAATGTACATCTTAAGTGTGGGGGGTGAACATGAACATGATGCCTAAATTTTTGCATTATTCTCAAATCCCTGAATTTGATCTTGTGCTTAAGTGATTTTCTCATAATATTGATCGAATGAATTCTGATTGATCTATAATTATTGTTGATATGTCATGAATTAGACCATGAGAATTATGCACGATTATTTGATTATAGGACATTAGAGAATCAAGCATGATAAATTGATATTTGAGAACTAAAATTTTTAGACTATTTTCCTAAATTGAGGTATTATATTGAAATCTTAAGTATACAAGAAAGACATCAAAAACCCAAATTTTTGGTGAGATTTTTGAGTCTTTTGAGCATATAGCTTTCTTTCTTGCTCACTTTTTTTGTGGTTTGAGTGTGTCAACATTGAACTGTCATTCTAGAACTTGCTTCGATTATACATGTCGAGATCACACGTATGATTTGATATACTGAGATGATAAAGGCACTTAGGATTTAACCCACTTACTCCTTAAAAAGCCTTCCCACATAATTAAACCCTTAGTAAACCCCATTGAGCCTACTAACCCTTTTTATTAATTAACCCTCATCATTAACCCATTAACCCATTATTGTTGAAATCCTCTTACTTAACTTACCCTTTTTTATCAGGATTATTTTTAATATTGTTACCTCACTATGTTCACCATTTTTTGTTACTGAATCAGGAAGTATAATTTCTATATTGTATTGAATTGATTTGTTCTTAAAAAAAACTCAGTATTATTATTGTAATTCTCAGCAAGCTAAAGTTGTCATAAGCTCATGTAATATAGTTCTAGATATTTGTTTGTGATTCAGTAATTAAGTTTTTGATAGTGGGGTAATATATTGAAATTATCTCGATTTTAACCTTTGTCTCTTCAGCTTGTATCCATACCCGTAACCTAAACCCCATTGCAACCATGCAAAGACCTTTTGATTTGTGTATCATATCATTTACAAGTGGTGGAGATTTGATTTTCATGCAAGCCTATAGTAATAACTTCTCATGTTAGACAATCGAGTGCTTAATCTTGAACCTTAAACACTTTGAGTGATTTGAGTGAATCTTTAATGAGGATGTCATCTCTTGTATATTTAGGACTAAAGTTAATTACTTAGAGGAAGGAGATTACCTATGATTTTATTATCAAAATATTCGATTTAGATTGTTTGAGGCTTTTAATGCCCCTATAGTTGAATTCTCACTGTATGATTTTCTGTGGAATAACTTGTAACATTATCAGTAATGACTATGTGATTGAGAGGAATGAATTCTAGCAGTAAATGAGAGTTTTGCTTGAGGACAAGCAAATGCTTAAGTGTGGGGGTACTTGTAACATTATCAGTAATGGATGTTTATTACTAGATTTATGGATTTTGGTGCTCTTAATCCAGTTATTTCATGTTTTGTACTCAGGAGAGCACCAAGAGTCAAAAGAATCCAAAAAGGAGCCAAAAGGGGACAAAACGGACCAAATCGAGAAGATGACACGGCCTAAACCTTGCCACACGGGCAACTCACATGCCCGTGTCTTTCGAGGGTGTCGACTAAGGCTTTCACGATTCACACGGCCTGGCCATTGACCTACACGGCCGTTTACAATTTAACATATCGAACACGGCCTGGAAATCACGTCACACGACCATGGCACACAGGTGTGTCCCTTTTTCAAAGAGTTGTATTTTACACAGAAAAGGATACTTAGAGAGGAAGAAAGCCAATCCAAAGCCTATATAAACACCCTAAGTATGACTTAGAGAGGGGCCGATCAATCCAGAACTTTTCTAGAGTACAGAACCGCACGCCGGGAATTACTTGAAGAAAGCCACACGATCCATCCCAAAAGCTGGAGCTACTCCAAGACTGAAGATCTCTCTCAGAATTCCTTCAGGGGTTTTAGAGTTTTCTTTATGTTTTGTCATTTTCATACTTCTAAGATGTACTCTTATTTTATTATGAACTAAACCCCTTAGATACCTAAGGGGGTTGAAACCTATGACGGATCTTGTAACACCCTGATTTTGGGCTTAGTCAGAATAGTGGTTTCAGGACCACAAATTCGACGAGGAAAATTTCATTTTTATTATTTTTTTTATGGTCTACGATATCACAGAATGATTTTGTGAAAATTTCGTTCAAAAATTTCGATATTTGGGCACTCAATTTCGTCAAAAGGACTAAATTGTAAAAAGTGCAAAAGTTAAGTTTTACATGTTAGAAGTGTTTAATTGTTATGAGTTTTTAAATCAAAGGTCCTTAAATGGTAATTAGACCATTTTAAAGTTTGTGGACAAAAATTGGACATGGATGGAATTTTTTTGAAAGTTTAGTAGTAAGGGCATTTTGGTCATTTGTATATTAAATGAAATAAAATGGGAAAAATAACACAAAATGGTCATCTTCTCCATATGGTGGCCGAAATTAGCATGGGAGAAGCCATGGCTAGGGTTTTCAAGCTTTCCAAGCTCAATAGTAAGTCCATTATAGCCCCGTTTTTCAAGTTCTTTACGTTTTTGGAATCCCGGTAACTTGATTAAGCTTATGCTAGCAATAATTCAACCTAGGGTTCGTATTTGGAAAAATACCCATAGGTGAAATTTGTGTATTTTGGTGTTTTATGATAGAATATGAGGTTTTAAATTATTTCAGACAACTTGTGCTACTCGGTTTTAAGTGAAAACGAGTAAAAGGGCTTAATCGGTAAAAATACCTAATAGTCATAAGTGCATGTTAGAGTGAGAATTTGATGTTGTCATAGAAGGGAAAAATGATAAGCATGTCATAAAACATAAGAATAAGGGATGAAGTTTAATTTCCGAGCCTAGGGGCAAAAGTGTAATTATGCAAAAGTTTAGGGGCAAAATGGTAATTTTTCCAAAGTTCATTTTAAAGGCTGTTTTGATGAATGTATGTATTAAATAAATTAATTTGGTATTATAGATCAAGAGAAACGAGATTTAAATCGTGATCGAGGGAAAAATAAAGTTTACAAGGAATAGGCTTGATTGCTAATATTTTGTATTGAGGTAAGTTCGTATGATAATAATAATGCAATGTTATGTTTGAATTATATTTCTTACTATTATTGCATATATTTTATGATTTAATATATTGGAAAAGTTGATAGAATGGTGTTTATGATGTGGAAATATGACATGAAAGAATGTTACATGAAATGCAAGAAAATGAAGATACATGATAAGTGATATATGAAATATGTGATATATGTTATGTAAATTCTTAAAAGCTGATTTGATATTTGAGTTGTGTCTTATTATACTATGAATGGACAATTGGTACTATGGATAGTGAGATCGACACTTCAAGTAAGTTCGTATATAAATAATCTATCGATTCTTTTATGTTAATACATTTTGATATCATATGA
Organism: Gossypium hirsutum; assembly: GCF_007990345.1. Lineage (NCBI taxonomy): Eukaryota > Viridiplantae > Streptophyta > Magnoliopsida > Malvales > Malvaceae > Gossypium > Gossypium hirsutum. The sequence continues at coordinate 77,378,641 of NC_053435.1, forward strand.
AATGTGGCTGCCTATCAAATGGTTATTTGATGTAAATTATGAATTTAAATTGATTACGGACAATTTAATAAAATGTTGAAAAGTGAGGAATTTCCCGATTGAACCTTCGGAATAGAAACGATACAAATGAGCTATTGTGAGGTCACGTGTGTAGTACTAAGTGCAGGCTACTACGTATACCAGATTGTTGGTCGCATGTGTAGTACTAAGTGCAGGCTACTATGCGTACCTGATAACTTCGATCACTTGTGTAGTACTAAGTGCAGGCTACTACGTGTACCGGATAATTGGTCGCATGTGTAGTACTAAGTGCAGGCTACTATGCGTACCAGATAGCTTCGGCTACAAGTGTGGAAATGAGAAAATGTGCAGGCAATTGTGTATCTGTTATTATTCCGATGAGTTCAACGGGAAATCGATTAAGTGAAAATAAATGTGAAAGTGATTATGTGATGAACAAGTGCAAGTATATGTTTATTTAAATTTATGAGCAATATGCTCGATATTTGAGCGAACCTCGGTAAAATGGAATGGATTAAGTGAAATTGTGCAAAAGTGAACTTTAGTAGTAAAACAGTGTTGGACAGCAGCAGTGCATGAATTTGAAAATTTTACCAAAAATTTTGGAAGTTGAATTAAATTTCAAATAAAATATGTAATTAAATTTTATTGAGTCTATTTTCACATAAAAGAAACAGGGGTAGCAAAAGAATTCCATATTATGTGATATTTGAATTCTTGTGAGACAGTGTCTAAATGAATTCGAGATCCCCTGTTCTTACTTTGAAAAATTTTTAAAAATTATATAAAAATAATTTTGGGGTATAATTTATATTCCTAGAATCTTGGATGAGTCTAATTTTAATAAAAACAAACGAGAACATCATCCGAGTTTTGTACTATGAGATAAATAAATTTTAGTGAAGAAAGGTTGAAGCTATTAAATAGCGAAACAGGGGAGACTTTGAGTAATAAACTGTACTTATTGGCTGGACCAAAAATTCTAAAACTTTTATGGTGGAAATATATATGAGTCTAGTTTTTGGAACAATTTACAAATCTTAATTTTGAGTTCCGTAGATCTAAATATAAATGATTTAATGACTGTTACTCAAGAAAACAGCTTAACCAGAACATGTGTAAATGTACAAATGAGTTAGTTTTATTGTGGGAAGCATGTTAGTAAATTGCTTATTATTATTTCATGTGAGCTTACTAAGCATAAAGCTTACCCCCTCCTTTCCATTTCTTTTAGTGTTGTCAGGTTAGCTCAGGGTTGGAGACCGTCGAAGGCAGCATCACACTATCAAGCCGACACCTTGACAGTATAAACACATACGCTAGAATTATCAAGTGAGTGGCATGTATAGGGACCTAATTTTATAACATGTGTTATTATAATTTGGCCAAATATATTGGTCTTTAGTGAGCTAATGATTCTGACTTATAAATCTAGTTATTTATGTTATGTTTTATATTGGTGATGTGCATATGCTTGGTTGGTAATAAGTTGTTTAAGTTGTTTAATTGATGAATTAAGCTTAGTAACACTTCGTGCTCGACTCCGGCGATGGTCTCGGGTATGGGGGCGTTACATTTAGTGGTATCAGAGCTATAGTTTAGTCGGTTCTAGGACTAATCTAGCATGTGTAAAAGTCCAACTATACATGTCACCGATCCATGATAGTGTGATGTCTCCCGACGCGTATGAGAGCCATTGTGTTTAGACAAAGGTACTCTCCAGCCGAGCTATACCAATCATGTTGAATGTGATGCTAAAATATTCGAGTAAAGTATAGTCATGATGAACTGAAACTTGGAAAGGTGCAAATGAGGATTCATAAAATGTGTACTTAGTGAAATAAGTTTATTTATGATTAATAGATAATTCCATGATGTATATGATCGATTTATTTGAACAAATGCATGTGTTTGAGTAACTTATCAAAAATATTGATAAGATGAATATTCATGTATATTGGTTGGGATGATTATGATTGGTAAGCTTGTATAACTTGAGTAAATGTATTAAATTGCTTGGATTGATATATATAATTTAATGATATGTATATGATGATGTGTAAGATAAAACTTTAGACTGTAATATACTTATCCATGTTTGTTTGGCCCTTATATGATATTATGTGCTTGGCTTGTCTAATTTAATGAATGCATAAGTAATATTATCTAGGAAACATTGAAATACATGTATAAGTACACTTGTTTAAATGAGATAACTAAAAAGTGAGTGTAAAGTCAATATGAATGTTAGTTACTCGAAATGAATGACATGATTGAAATATGATTGCTATGATGAAAACTGTGTTACATTTGTATATGAGAGTTGAGTCAGAGGCCCTACAATCCCTCCCCCTTACCAAAGTGGGGTTTTATAAGGGAATTCCTGAGATTTATGTTGAATGAGTTTCCAGGTGAGAAACCAAAGAGTTCAATGATGGAATGGTTATAAGCATGATTAGAGATTGAGAATGGGTTGATAAGTAAAGACATGAGCTAGAAAGATATCAGATTGATTGAAAGATTGTTTAATTTTCGCAACATCGCAGTTAGCGGAAAAGTTAATTTTGGTAAAACGATCTATCCCGGTATGATGTCGAGAAATATATTGATTGAAATTCCCCCATGAACTGGTTTTCTTAGTGAAGGGAATATTATGGAACTTGGGATGGTAGAAATAGTTAAAGGAATAAGATTCGAAATAAGGAAATGTTCCCTGATCTTAACGTTAGATGAATGTGTTGCTAGTCTAATTAAATTATAATATGCATGGTTCTGTTTTTCTCTGGTATTTTGTTATATTCCGCCTGTTGGGAATCAATGAGAAATTGTGTATGGTGCCATGATTCTATTTCTACCGATCATTGCTCTGATTGATTTTATATATATACAAGAAGGATATAGTTCCAGTTGTATTTGTTGTCAGTGGTTTGGAATGATGTTATTCTGGATTTCTTTTCTTTAAAAAAAACTATTGGGGACTTCATATTTTATGAGTTTGGTTCTCGATTTTCTGATGCAGTGCTATGAATTGGATTTTTGTATCATGGATTTCTTTATCTTGGATTTCTTTATTCTTGGCTTCTTTGTTTCAGATTTCTCTATCTTGGTTTTTCTAGATATTTTATCTTGTAACTTGTTGATCATGGCTTGCATTTAGAGCATGACTTTCAGCTTGTGATTGATGTATATAAAGAACAAATATGACTATACCTCTGAATTGATCCTGATAGTGTGGTGAAATTTCAAGTCCCAATGTGTATGGTGAATTTCCTTTCTCAAGTAAGTTAATCAGAGCTGATGTATTCAGTTGAGGTATCAGTATTACTTATGCTAATGCATTTGTTATGGTCTTCGAGTAGCATGATGAGTGAATTTGGAATGATGCATGTTGAATCGTTCTGTTGATTAGAAGAGAGAATTTCTTGAAATATCAATTACGGATGAATAAGGTCGACTTAATTGTTCAATCTGTATGGAGTATATGTCTAGAACTTAATGAGATGTGCATACTTGAGAATAAGAAGATCTGGTATTGATAATATAAAGATAATCTGGGTATAAAAAAAATGCTGAAACGATCATTGTTTATCTTTGAGTACAAATTCTTCAAATGTTGAAAGTTTAAAGATGTATAACAAGAATCATCAGAATTATTTTTGCCGTCTGGGAATTAGAATGGAAATAGAAAAGGTTAATATGAATTTTCTTGTCTGAGTCATTCCTGTCCTTGAAAGAGGAAAGTAATATGTAGTTTTGTTAAACGTTATGAGATATGCAAATTATGCTGGTATACCCAAATGTCTACTCAGCAGATTTATAGGATTTCATATCTTTATGAATGTTAGATATCATGGAATTTTAATCTCCACCAATCGGATTGAGATCTGAGTTTCATATCATGATTTCTTTGGAAAACCAGAAGAGGTTTGAAATAAGAAGTAACTGAGGGTTGAATTGACAAATAATTGGATTGTGTGACATTATAAAGAGTATGAGGCCGAGATGAATTGACTAGTTTTGCTATTTGAATCCGAAAAGATTCTGGTGCGAATGTATATGTAACATGATGGCATGGATCGGACTTTTGAGTACATAAGCTTTTTAGTAGAGATTAAGTTTCAGAAAAAGTATTGTAAAGTGAATACCACTTACGATTTTCGTTTGTAAAATTTAAAGAGAGAGGTAGTAAAAGTTTAGCCTGAGTGAAAGTTATTTGACATCGATTATAGGATTGAGGAATCCAATTGAAAAACCAAAACCGCTTTTCTGGTAAGATTTTCGGGGACGAAAATCCCTAAAAGGGGGAGAAATGTAACATCTTGATTTTGGGCTTAGTCGGAACAGTGGTTTCGGGACAACAAATTCGATGAGGATAATTTCATTTTTATTATTTTTTATGGTATACGATTTTACGGAATGATTTCGTGAAAATTTCGTTCAAAAATTTCGACGTTTGGGCACTCAATTTCATCAAAAGGACTAAATTGTAAAAAGTGCAAAAGTTGAGTTTTACATGTTAGAAGTGTTTAATTGTTATGAGTTTTTAAATCAAAGGTCCTTAAATGGTAATTAGACCATTTTGAAGTTTGTGGAAAAAAATTGGACATGGATGGAATTTTTTTGAAAGTTTAGTAGTAAGGGCATTTTGGTCATTTGTATATTAAATGAAATAAAATGGGAAAAATAACACAAAATGGTCATCTTCTCCATATGGAGGCTGAAATTAGCATGGGGGAAGCCATGGCTAGGGTTTTCAAGCTTTCCAAGCTCAATAGTAAGTCCATTTTAGCCCCGTTTTTCAAGTTCTTTACGTTTTTGGAATCCCGGTAACTTGATTAAGCTTATGCTAGAAATAATTCAACCTAGGGTTCGTATTTGGAAAAATACCCATAGGTGAAATTTGTGTATTTTGGTGTTTTATGTTAGAATATGAGGTTTTAAATTATGTCAGACAACTTGTGCTACTCGGTTTTAAGTGAAAACGAGTAAAAGGGCTTAATCGGTAAAAATACCAAATAGTCATAAGTGCATGTTAGAGTGAGAATTTGATGTTGTCATAGAAGGGAAAAATGATCAGCATGTCATAAAACATAAGAATAAGGGATGAAGTTTAATTCCCGAGCCTAGGGGAAAAAGTGTAATTATGCAAAAGTTTAGGGGCAAAATGGTAATTTTTCCAAAGTTCATATTGAAGGCTGTTTTGATGAATGTATGTATTAAATAAATTAATTTGGTATTATAGATCAAGAGGAACGAGATTTAAATCGTGATCGAGGGAAAAACAAAGTTTACAAGGAATAGGCTCGATTGCTAATATTTTGTATCGATGTAAGTTCATATGATAATAATAATGCAATGTTATGTTTGAATTATATTTCTTACTATTATTGCATATATTTTATGATTTAATATATTGGAAAAGTTGATGGAATGGTGTTTATGATGTGGAAATATGACATGAAAGAATGTTACATGAAATGCAAGAAAATGAAGATACATGACAAGTGATATATGAAATATGTGATATATGTTATGTAAATTCTTAAAAGCTGATTTGATATTTGAGTTGTGTCTTATTATACTATGAATGGACAATTGGTACTATGGATAATGAGATCGACACTTCGAGTAAGTTCGTATATAAATAATCTATTGATTCTTTTTATGTTAATACATTTTGATATCATATGAAATGTGGCTGCCTATCAAATGGTTATTTGATGTAAATTATGAATTTAAATTGATTACGGACAATTTAATAAAATGTTGAAAAGTGAGGAATTTCCCGATTTAACCTTCAGAATAGAAACTATACAAATGAGCTATTGTGAGGTCACGTGTGTAGTACTAAGTGCAGGCTACTACGTGTACCAGATTGTTGGTCGCATGTGTAGTACTAAGTGCAGGCTACTATGCGTACTTGATAACTTCGATCACTTGTGTAGTACTAAGTGCAGGCTACTACGTGTATCAGATGGTTAGGTCACGTGTGTAGTACTAAGTGCAGGCTACTATGCGTACCAGATAGCTTCGACTACAAGTGTGGAAATGAGAAAATGTGCAGGCAATTGTGTATTTGTTATTATTCCGATGAGTTCAACAGAAAATCGATTAAGTGAAAATAAATGTGAAAGTGATCATGTGATGAACAAGTGCAAGTATATGTTTATTTAAATTTACGAGCAATATGCTCGATATTTGAGCGAACCTCGGTAAAATGGAATGGATTAAGTGAAATTGTGCAAAAGTGAACTTTAGTAGTAAAACAGTGTTGGACAGCAGCAGTGCATGAATTTGAAAATTTTACCAAAAATTTTGGAAGTTGAATTAAATTTCAAATAAAATATGTAATTAAATTTTATTGAGTCTATTTTCACATAAAAGAAACAGGGGAAGCAAAAGAAATCCATATTATGTGATATTTGAATTCTTGTGAGACAGTGTCTAAATGAATTCGAGATCCCCTGTTCTTACTTTGAAAAATTTTTAAAAATTATATAAAAATAATTTTGGCGTATAATTTATATTCCTAGAATCTTGGATGAGTCTAATTTTAAAAAAAAAACGAGAACATCATCCGAGTTTTTTACTATGAGATAAATAAATTTTAGTGAAGAAAGGTCGAAGCTGTTAAACAGCGAAACAGGGGAGACTTTGAATAATAAACTGTACTTATTGGCTGGACCAAAACTTATGAAAATGTTATGGTGGAAAGATATATGAGTCTAGTTTTTGGGAAAATTTACGGATCTTAATTTGGAGTTCCGTAGCTCTAAATATAAATGATTTAGTGACTGTTACTCAAGAAAACAGCTTAACCAGAACATGTGTAAATGTACAAATGAGTTAGTTTTATTGTGGGAAGCATGTTAGTAAATTGCTTATTATTATTTCATGTGAGCTTACTAAGCATAAAGCTTACCCTCTCCTTTCCATTTCTTTTAGTGTTGTCAGGTTAGCTCAGGGTTGGAGACCGTCGGAGGCAGCATCACACTATCAAGCCAACACCTTGACAGTATAAACACATATGCTAGAATTATCAAGTGAGTGGCATGTATAGGGACCTAATTTTATAACATGTGTTATTATAATTTGGCCAAATATTTTGGTCTTTAGTGAGCTAATGATTCTGACTTATAAATCTAGTTATTTATGTTATGTTTGATATTGGTGATGTGTATATGCTTGGTTGTCATGCATGGTTGGTAATAAGTTGTTTAAGTTGTTTAATTGATGAATTAAGTTTAGTAACACTTCGTGCTCGACTCCGGCGATGGTCTCGGGTACGGGGGTGTTACAGATATTTTTATTATTATCTGAACTGTATGATAAATACTTGATTTGTTATTAATTATGTGTTCTTAATGCTCGAGTTAATATTCTGGGTATTAATTCATGATTTGATGTGCTTATGCAGAGGAGAAAAACTCCCTGTCTAAGAGTAGATTTGGCATAATTAAGCGGAGTCGAACGCCTAGAAATAGGGTTACGAGATTTTGCCGGATTAGGGTGAAACCTAATATGAGAGTCCATATATCGATTTACTGCTTCCCTAGGGGTTTTAATTAAGAAAGAGATTTCGATTAATTCCACTGAGGGTTAGACGTTATTACTCTCGAAAGAGATAATAATTTAGGTTAAGGAGTCTCACGGATCAAGTCAAGTGAATAAATCGTCTGGTTCAGAGTCAGATAACAAGTGAAATCTAGGTGGATTCCTCCTTGAGTATCGTCTTTATCAATTACTTTTCCTCAATTCCTTTTCCAAATTGTCTCTTTGCTTTAGTTTAATTAGTTAATTAAGTTTAGTTAATTAGTTTAATAAACAACCCCTCCTTATTTCTAGGTTACATAATAAAAAGATAGTTATTACTAGTATTTTTGGTTTCGTTGGGTACGATATCCCGGTCTTGCCATTACTATACTATTGTTCGATAAGTGCGCTTGCCTTTTTGTCGTGATAATAGTTAGTTTAGGTTTGATCTTCATTATAAATATTTATTACTTGTTACGAATCACGCGATCAATCAACACTAACCCAGATTGCATCTTTCTTGCTCGGTGTCATCGGTAAACTAGATACAAAATCCATCGTAATTATGTCCCATTTCCATTCAGGTATCATGATCAGCTGTAGCAATCCGAAAGGTACCTGATGTTCGGCTTTTACTTGCTGACAAACTAAACATTTCGATACAAAGTTAGAAATGTCTTGTTTCACCTGGCCACCAATAGTCCTATTTCAGATCATTATACATCTTTGTACTACTTGGATGAATAGATAACCGAATGTTGTGAGCTTCATTCAAGATTATCTAAATCAACTCTATATTTCTCGGAACACATATTCGATTTCTGAATCTTATACAATCATCAACATCAACTCGAAACTCTAAGTCAGCACTTGAATCACATTGAACCCGTTTTGCTATCAATTCATTATCAGCCTTCTGGGCATCACGAATTGGCTGAATAAATAACGGCCTTGCTTTTAATTCAGCTATCATCATACCATCATCTGACATAGCTATATGTGCATTCATTTCACGCAAAGCAAACAATGATTTTCGACTTAAAACATCAACAACAATATTAGCCTTTCCCGGGTGATAGTAAATCACAAGTTCATAGTGTTTCAGCAATTCTAACCATCGAAGTTGTCTCAAATTTAGATCTTTCTGAGTCATTAAATATTTCAAACTTTTATAATCGGAATAAACATGACATTTCTCCCCGAACAAATAATGGTGTCATATCTTCAATGCAAACACAATAGCTGCCAATTCTAGATCATACGTCGAATAGTTCTTTTCATTTGGCTTTAACTGTCTCAAGGCATAAGCTATAACTCTGCCTTCCTGCATCAAAACACAGCCCAAACCATTTAAAGATGCATCACTATAAACTACAAATTCTTTGCAGTCAAAAGGGCTTTCAACTGATCAAAACTTTTCTGGCACTTTTCTGACCATTTGAACTTAGAATCTTTCTGCAGCAACTTCGTCATCGGGGTTGCAATCATAGAGAAACCTTTCACAAACCGTCTATAGTAACCAGCAAGTCCCAGAAAACTTCTAACTTCAGAAACATTTCTCGGAGGTTTCCAATCAAGTATTGCTGAAATTTTACTCGGATCAACTCGAATACCTGATGCTGAGACAACATGTCCCAGAAAGCTAACTTCGTGAAACCAAAACTCACATTTACTAAACTTTGCAAACAACTGTTTTTCTCGCAAAGTCTGTAACACAAGTCTCAAATGCTCGCATGTTCGGTTTCATTATGGGAGTAGATCAGTATATCATCAATAAACACAACCACAAACGGATCTAAATACTGTACAAAAATCTGATTCATCAAATCCATAAAAATAGCAGGTGTATTAGTAAGTCCGAACGGCATAACTAGAAACTCATAATGTCCGTACCTCGTTTGAAAAGTAGTTTTTGGCACATCGGAATCTCTGACTCGCAATTGATAATAACCCGATCTCAAATATATCTTCGAAAACACTGAAGCCCCTTTTAACTGATTGAACAAGTCATCAATCCGTGACAACGGATATTTATTCTTTATAGTTACTTTATTTAGCTGACGATAATCAATACACATTCTTATCATTCTGTCTTCCTTTTTCACAAATAGTACTGGCACACCCCAGAGAGAGAAACTCGGTCGTGCAAAACCTCTGTCTATTAACTCTTGCAACTGTGCTTTCAACTCTTTTAATTCAGTAGGTGCCATCCGATACGGAGCTATTGAAATCAGAGTCTTTCCCGGTACTAACTCAATACCAAATTCTACCTCTCGAATAGGTGGTAAACCTGATAATTCTTCAGGAAACACATCCGGATACTCACACACAACTAGTACAGATTCAATCTTCTTTTCAGTTACTTTACTATCAAGCACATAAGCAAGGTAAGCTTCACAACCTTTTCTCACATATTTTCGAGCTAACATCAAAGATATTACTGCTTGTAAACTATTCAGATCATTAGATTCAATCCAAATAATCTTATTGTTCTGACATCTCAAATCAATGATCTTTCTTTTGCAATTAACAACTGCATCGTGCAAAGTCAGCCAATCCATACCCAAGATTATATCGAACTCATCGAAAGGTAACAACATCAAATCGGCCAGGAAGCATGAATCTCAAATCATCAACGGGCAATTTTTACACACTTTGTCAACTAGAACACACCGGCCCAGGGGGTTTGATACTCGAATTACAAACTCAGTAGACTCAACAGGAAAAGTCTTACTGGATACTAATGTTTCACACACATACGAATGATCGAACCAGGATCAATCAATGCAATAACACTAGTATCATAAAGAGTGAAAGTACCAGTAATAACATCTGGGGAAGAACCCTCCTTGCGAGCTCGTATAGCATATGCTCTGGTCTATGCACGGGCCTCAGATCAAACTACTGTATCTTTCGTCCCTCTCTAACTACCACTCACATTACCTGAATGTCTGGGTGGTCTGCCTTGTCCTGACATATTATTCAGTCTCGCATTCTGAATAGTGTTTTGCTCGGCTAACATCGGACAATCTCGGATGAAATGATCCATTGATCCACATTTAAACATAACCAATCATTCAATCTACAACTTCCAGAATGCCATTTGCCACAATATTTATACTCGAGTCTGTTCTGCCGATCATTGCCAACACTAGCAATGAAAGTAGCAATCGAAGTAGCTTTAAATTGACTAGAACTATCTCTGAACTTCTTTGATGCTGAATAAAAAGTCTTGCTCGATGATCTTTTACAGAAATCTCTGGCTTCAAAATTAGCTTTTGTTTTCTTTTTCTCGAGCTCTTCAGCTTTACAAGCTCGACCAACAAGTGTCACAAACTCCTTAATTTCAAGTATACCAACCAGCAATTTAATGTCTTCGTTTAAACCGTCTTCAAATCTTTTACACATGATAGCTTCGGTTGAAACAAATTCACGAGCATATCGACTAAGTCTCACAAATTTCTGCTCATACTCGGTTACGGTCATACGACCTTGTTTTAATTCCAGGAATTCCTTACATTTTTTATCGATAAATCTCTTACTGATGTATTTCTTACGGAACTCAGCTTGAAAGAATTCCCAGGTCACTATCTCTTTCGGGACCATCGATGCTAGTGTATTCCACCAATGATATGCAATGTCTCGTAATAAAGATATGGCACACTTTAGACATTCATCCGGAGTACATGATAACTTGTCAAACACACAGATAGTATTATCGAGCCACAACTCAACCCGCTCAGCATCATCATTATCATTAGCTTTAAACTCTTCGGCCTCGTGTTTTTTAATTTTTTCGATAGGAGGCCTATTAAATCTTATTGGATCAATCATTGGGGGTACCGCAGGTGTCGGAGATGGATTATTCGGGGGTGGAGATTGTTGTATAGCTGGATTAGTCTTGATATACCGAGTAAACCAATCGTTCATCATTTGATAGAAGGCTTGCTTAGCCCCCCCTCATGGCTATTCGAGATAGGTCGAGATTCAACTGGCGCTGTCCCATGCGCAGGAGTAGGCGCTACACTCTCGACATCATCAGCTACAGCTCTATCGGGATCCATTTACTACATGAAAGTACATTTTCAAATGTCAGAAGTCATCACACTATCGCAGTATTAATTTTGGCATGTATAGCTAAATTCACACACACTACGTTAGTCCTAGAATCGACTAAACTGTAGCTCTGATACCAATAAAATGTAAAACCCCTAACCCATATCCGTCGCCAGACTAGGGTTACGAGGCATTACAGTACAAAAACATAATCCTGAACTTTCACAAATTTAAACATAGAGTATTATCATGATTCATTTATTCATTAGCAAATATATATATATTTACATACACAAATACTTTCTTTATATATATTCAAATCATCATTCGAATTCACAAACATACATATATATATATGTGTGTGTACACATAATTATCATTTTTGCAAAAATGCATATAGTTTCCATGGTGAACTATTACATAAAATCACTATTCAAATGGTCACTTATCAATGTTTCATTTACAAGCCTTATTAAACAAAACAATCTTAATAATTAATCATTATTTAACCTCATGCAAACCGAACTAAAATAACCTATGCATATTCAAATATATGCGTGTCTTATACTATGCATTATCAAATTTACATTAAACATGCTTAACATTATAATCAAAACAAAATAAACCATTACCAAACATATTATTATACAAAACACTATTCATTTGGTAAATTTTCATCTCATTAATCGAATAGGCAAATCCTTATCATCATATTCCTTTCAACTTTATTACATCATAAACAAATATAAATTCTCACATGAAATCATGTATAAACCTCTTATAAGTTACATATTCTAAACTCATCATTCAAATATATTTTATCCAAAACCGAAAACCTAAACCGAAACAAATAATTATATCATGAAATCTATATATATATTATCTTTACATCAATCCACTTTCAAATCTAACATCAATAAACCATTTTCAAACATACCACATATATCACATATTTCATTCACATATAATATATAACATATTAACTAAAAGTAAGCTCAAACCATATCCAAGTATGAACAAATCTATCATGGAAATTAAGCCATTTTCGCATGGCTAAAGTTATACGTATTCAAGGTCGAACAAAATACGAATTAGCCTATACATGCCAAAAGTTCGAAGATAAACTTTTAAAACTACTGAAAGTTGACGATAGTGTGGATGACTTCGATCACGATCCCCGAGCTCGTAACTTACAACCAAAATCTATAAAACAGAATAACAAAACATACAAAGTAAGCTAACTTAGCTTATTAAGCTTTAAATAAATTAAATAGCTTAAATGAATGATCAAAACATTTTATTTAAGCTGAAATGTACCATCAAAGATATACTTTAACTCAAATAATTTACCTTGGTCAAATATTCAAGATCAAATATAATACCACATAAATACTTACCTATATATCCAAATTCGAAAGATACATTATATTATCTTATAAGGCCGAATACATAAGTTCAAGATATATTATCATAATAACCTAATATTCAAACTCAATAAATCAACACATATGACCGAATTTATGAATTCAATATAACCTCACATGTATCGAATGTATATAAATAAGCTCAATATAAACTCACATGTAACCAAATACACATGTTCAATATAAATTCACATGTAACCGAATACTCAAGTTTGATATAAGCTTACTTGTACTTGTTTGGCCGAACATATACAATGTTTTATAGCTTAATTTCACTTGTTCAATATCCACAATATCTTAAACTCTTGTAATCATAAACTTGAGAACAATTCACCGGTATAAAACCTGCTAGGCATAAGCTTGATTCAACACCGGCACAAGGCCTGCTAAACCCAAGGTCTGAAATTCATTCACCGGCACTAAGCTTGCTAGACACGAAGCCCGAACAAAGTCACCAGCACAAGGCTTGCTAGGCTCAAAGCCTAAACATCACAAACATATAATCATTCCACAACATTTCACATATATCGTATTGTATAATATTTCATGCATCACATACATATTTTCTAAAGCTTTGATATCATTTAAATACAACTTAATCACATTAATTCATTGAAATATCTCATTCGGCTATCAAACTAATACATTATAAAATTTGAATCATCATAGTAAATCATTCTATGTTCAAAATAAACCATGCTTAATTACTTAAAGACTTACCTCGGATATCGACGGACGTTACGAATCGACTATTCAACTATTTTTGTTTTTCCCCAATCCAAGTCCGATTTCCTTTGTTCTTGATCTATATAATTTCAAATTAACCTCATTTAAACACAATTTCATTCAATTTAATCCAACAACACATAAATGGTAAAATTACCATTTTACCCCTAATATTTCATATTTTTACTATTTAGTCCAAATTGCACAAAACACAAAATACACCAAATCTCACAAAAACATAATTGAGCCAAATTTTCAACATACTCATACTAGTCCATCTATTTCATTTATTTCACATTTTAGTCTCTAAATTTATTATTTTTGCAATTTAATCCTAATAACTCAAAATCATCAAAAACTCCAATACAAAATATGTTAATCTAAAATATATTTTTAATATTTCATCATCAAACATCACAAAACACAAATATTCATCAATATCATAACACAAAATATTCACCAAAATAAAAAATTCAAACATGGGTCGAGTAGTATTCGAAGCAACGATCTCAAAAACGTACAAATCATTAAAAACCGAACAAAAACTAACCTTGAATTAAGCTTCCAAAGTGCCGAATACCCTAAGCTATATTTTCTTTCTTTCTTTCTCAAGTTTCGGCTAGAACAAAGTAATATGAATGGCTTTCTTTTTTTTTTATTATGTTATAATATATTATATGTTAACATTTAACATATTTCACTTATTTAACCTTAATAAAATAATATCATAAACACATACATTATGGGTATATTCGGCCATAACCAAAATAAAGGATTGTTTGCAACATAAACACTCCATATTAAAAAGCCACTATCAATTCAACCTTTATAATTTGGACTATCAAATTTTCAAATTACATAATTAAGTCCTTTTATCAAATTAAGCACACAAACAATCAAATTTTTATACAAAATTTTCACACATGCAAATTCATATATAATAAACACGGAAAATAATATTTAAATATTTTTCTGACTCAGATTCGTCGTCCCGAAACCACCATTCCGATTAGGGTCTAGATCGGACTGTTACATCACAGATTGTTCATTGACGTTCAATTTCTGCTACTGTACGAAGTAATTGTTGGGAAATGTTCTCATATTGTAGTAAACATGTAACTGTTTTCTATTTATTTGAACGATGAATAAATAAATAAAGTTAATTTCACATTTCATTATTATTTCTTTTGTATTTATGTCTTTTATATTTTGCATGTATATCGAAATTGTGACAAGCAAATATTAACTCATTGATTTTCTAAAATTTAAACTAAAGATAAGCGGCATTGTAAAAGAATTTTTATATTGCGAGAAAGACGACTTACTTTAATAGATAATCTAAATAAGTCTCTAATTCCATAAAAGAATCAAAGTGAGTATTTGATTCAAATACTGATATGGATTATTATGTCGTCTACAATTTCAATTGGGGAGACAGCTAGTCTTGGTTATCGAAGCAGTTGAATCCATGAGTAGAGACATAGATGTATTTATTGGTAGAATGATACATCAGACCGGACCCAATATGAATTAATTTTGAATCCGTTTGTGAATTAATTCACTTGTGACGTTCATAGTGAGATTTACCTAAATCCTGAGTTAGCCACTAACCATGCGTATGCAACTCATGTGCTTTGATATAAGTGGAGGCTTATGCTCTAAAGATGATCGAGTCCATAGTCGGTATGTTAGGTACATGACTTGTGTATGGCATGGCTTTATTAGCAACAATGAAATTCATAGCTCAATTAAAGAGTTAATGATATCCTCTCATTGGCATTGTGTGAATTGATAAATATGAAACGTGGCCACCGGTTGCTTGTTCTCAAACGAGCAATCTATCACAGTAATTTGTTGGTAGTGATCATATTAATCATTAAAAAGACACAATAGTGACAATGAGATAAAATAGGATTATATTGAGTGAACGGATTTACTCAAAGGAATCAAAGATATCATACGAGGGTAACACACACATGACGAGGTCATTGGATAAAACAGTTGGATGAATTGCTTGCGTAAATAGTATACAATAAGGAGTTTTCAATCATAGTACTTCTTGTAAACTAACTCTTTAATTAAGTAATTGCAAATTATCGGAACGATGCTTCTAGACATAATTGCAATCATTAGAGCCTAATTGTATATGTCCAGTTGGTCTGTTTGCTAGCTCAACAAAAGCTTGATTGGACTACATTTGAATTAGAAGAAAATTCTACGACTTTGGTAATAATTTAATTGAGTTGATTTTATTCGATATGGAATTAAATTAGGTGGTGGTAAGAATTGTTCAACTAGAGAATTTAATTAAAGAATTTTCTTGAAAAATTAATTTGGAAGATCTATGTGATGTTTGAAAAAATTAATTTTGATCAAGTAAAATTAAATTAATCAAATCAATTAATATTAATATTATATTTTTGGAAGTTAATTTTCAAGTCAGACAATTGGCCCAATTGGTAATTGAACTTGAAAATTCGACCTAAGTTTGTAAATTGGGCTTGGGAGTTCAAAACCGAGACCAAGACCCAAAAAATGATCGAATTGAGTCCAGTATATGAAGCCGGGCCGATGGTCCAGCCGGTGGCTAGACTGGACAGGTTGGGTTGTCATTAACCTGGACCGAACCAACAGCAGCTGAACCGGCTTGGTTGCACCTGCATCACTGGACACAGCAGTGCCAACGGCTAGGATGGCGACATCCCGGTGGACAACGGCGGTTGGTCATTTGTAGTTGAGTATTGGAAGAGTTACATTCCTACTGGAATTCCACCAGAAAATGTGATTTCAGATTAATTATTCCAAAAATAATAATAGTTTAATATTAAATTTAATTTAATACTTATCTAAATAGTATTTTATTAATTTAATATTAAAGTGATTATCTTAATATTAAATTTAATTTAATGTTTAACTTGTAAATAAACATTCTATTATTTTAATAAGATTTAATATTAAATTTAATCTAATATTTATCTTGATAAATATTATATTAATTAACATTAAATTAATTAAGTTTAATCATAGTTGAACTCTCTAAACTCTCCCTTTATAAAGAGAGTCTTAGGTCATTATTTACATACACTTGAATTTAAGAAAAAGTTGTAGAGAGAAAATTCTCTGAAGAGATTATTCTAGAAAATTTCTAAAGATATATTTTTTTATTTACAACTTGACCCAAAAGTTAAAGAAATTAAAAAATTAGCCCACTAGTAATTTTTGTAAATAATTTTCTGATTCGAAGCGAGCTCACACTCAGTAGATGTGAGCTTGAGGATAGCAGAGAAGACTACTCTGTCGAAGCGCTCATCCTAGACGAATCAAAAAGGTACAATTTTGATTAAATTTTTATTACTTTAAATATCACAACCAATATCTTATTTTAGAAAAAAATTTAAAACTCTGGTTTTTCCCTAAATTTATTTGTCGCTGCATTTTCCAAACTCGTTTTTCCAACTGTAAGTTCATATAGTGTTGTTACGTTTATTCGTGAAATGTTTGATTGTGAATGTATATGGTAAAATGTTAGTAAATTGATCGGTAAGGTGAGAAAGGTGTGATCAGTAAAAAGGAAGTTTTGTTATGTATATAGAGCCCGAATGAACAAATGATACAATTGGCATGTTAATAGGGGTAATGACGTATTGTACGTGAAGATGGGAGATGTGAAGAAGATGAAGAAAGTTTACTATAGTTTTCTTGAATCTTACATTTATTGTAGATTTCCAATTTAATCTTTTCGGAGATTCTGGTGTGTTATCGGGCAAGGATATTTAGTCTACGGGCTTTGCATTATGTGCATTTGGCGTGTTACCTGTTGGAATAACTTTTATGAGTAATTTGACATGTTATTAAGGAGAATATTTAGCTTATGGGCTTCGCACTATGTGCATCTGGCGTGTTATCAGTTGGAATAGCTCTCATGAGCAAACTAGACTCGCCTATTCTTTTCTATTTGTGTTGAGTCATTGGGCTAATGTTCTAAAATAGAAGTGTTGACTGTATGATCTTTATGAATTGAAATAAGGTATGAATGAGTAATGAAATGTTTGAGATGCATTATATGTTTGAATATTATGTACTCACTTTATATATGTGGAATGTATTGGTAGGATAAAGAATTTAATTAAGTTAATGCTTACCAAAACATACAAGTTATAAATCACATCTAAACATATAATGTATCACATGTGGAATGGTGCCTAAATCACATGTGGAATGTGATTTATAACATGTGTTGGTAGTCGAATTGATCTACAACTCATATTATCCAACTCCTGTTATGATAGAATTATTTTAACTCTACATCAAGTCAAGTGGCATGTATATAAGGTATATTTTGTGAAATTGAATGTGAAATAAAGGTTAATGTACTGATCGTTATATATATATGTATGTATTTACTCTTTCGTGATGCTTATCCAATGTTGGCATAGGCAATTAGTATGCTTGAAATGGAAATAATTGCACCAGTTAAATATGTTAACTCATGTTGGATAATTGGCGAACTTATAAAAGCGGACTATTTGAGTGAATAATAATAAATTAATAAGAACGTGCGGCGGATAGACTCGAACGATTATTTTTCTAACGGAATGCCTTAGCGCGTTTTGTTTAAAAGTTTTTGTAAAGAATTATAAAATATTGAGACTAACCATGGTCTAAACAACATTATTAGTAAACCTGGATTAGTCTCATATATGTTTATACCTCTAATATATATGTATGATTAAATAAGAATTTTGATGACTTTAAAATAGATTTCTTTGATGACCTTGCATATGAATGTCTCTATTTTTCCGTAGCACTCCGTAACTCGAGTTCGGCGATCGGGCCAGGTGAGGGGTGTTACACTACCCTAATAAATCATATTTGGTTCTTATTAAGCAAATTAAAAAAATTGTATTACATTCCTATTAAATGATTCAAATAAGACTACCCCTATCAAATTACGTTTTAAACAATTAGCGATTTGCATTCTCGTTTTCATTCCTCGTACTGGACCGATTCACATTTTAGGTAACATAGGATTCCTATCTCCTTGCAAATCAGTGACGTGACAATATAAGGTGGCTTGGTAATCAATAGACGTCCCATTACAATTGAAGGCCTCTAGTTACTTCCGTCGAAGGTAGCTCATGGCAAAGGTGTGCTCAATGATGTGATGCTCATAGGTGACATGTGGAGGTATTACGAAAGTGGAATAACCAAAGTTTTTAAAAGCGATTAAACTGAATAAAAAAATAAAAATATTTAAAGAAATAGAGAAAAATGAATTGATTAACAATTCAATTAATCTAATATTTATTTTAAATTGATAACTTAATTAATTCTCATTCCAATTAATTTAAGTAGACAAAATCCGAGTAGAGGAATTTCAAGTTTCCCAATTGCAAAAATAGATAAAGCAATTAGGTAAATGGATAACGTCGAATCTTCGAACCAAACTTTCTATGTTGCAAGTCAAAGAAAACATCTTAAGCGCGTGAAGATGACTAAGTAAAGCATGAAATCCTGGAAAAGGGTATCCAATGATTGTAGACAAGTGGATGTCTGGCCGTGGAGAGGCAAAGTAACACCCCACGCGTGCAATTATGGGACCATGTGTTAACACGTGGCAGTGTACCCACATGATGCGTGCACGTGAACTACCACACCTCTCCCACGTGACCTCCACTCCAAAAGTCAAAGCCGATATATGCTATAAACAATCAATAATATTTCGCACTCAATGAAAAAAGTATGGTCCAAGTAGTATATCCACCATTAAAGATATATATATATATCTAGCAGTGCTTTATAAGAATATATATTTAAAAAATTTTTAAAAATATGTTGAGTTTTAGATTTTTTTTTAAATTTTAAAAAAAAATCTTATATTAATATCAAATGACGAGTTTATTATGTATGTGACATGTGTCATACTTTAAATTTTAAAAATAATAATAATATTGATCGAGATTATTACATGTCAATTTTAACATATTATAATCTATTTCTTTTTTAAAGTTACAATGTATCACATATACAATAAATCTGTCATATGACATGATAAAATCATTTTTTGAAGAAAGAAAAGTTTTATTTTAAATAATCTAAAAAAACCACTATATTTTTTCAAATAATTTTTTATAATAAAATACAATTATAACACCATAACAACCCTTTTCTTTTAATTGTATACAAAAAGAAAGATGTCAGCCATTCTTATGATTATCTAAACCATTAAGTGGTATTATATATATAGGGGTGTGTGTGTGTGTTTTCCTTGAGACAAAGATTTGATTCAACCATATGCAAGCAAGATGAAGGATAGTGTTATAATAATTAGGGTTTAGTTGAATGATTAGTGGGAGGGATCTTATTGTCGGTGGATGGATAAGAATCAAGGGATGGGATTCCAAAAGGAAACCATGCCTTGTGATGTGATGACAAACCAAAACATGGTAGATTTTTACGAGATTTGGTAGGTAGAATGTACAAATATTTACATGAATATATAGATGTTGAGTGATCTAGTTTAACATGATAATTTAGTTAATTTTATTCTATATATGAGTCTTTAGTATTGTAGAAAGATTAAATTTTTAGGGTTTGTAGTTGTTTCTCTTAATAATATTATTTTTAAGACTTAAATTAAAGTTCTTTTTTTTAAAATGCAATGTGTCTTATAACTACACCCAATATTTATTGTTATTTCTATGTTGCATCTAATAAAAAGGTCTATATATTATAGGAAAGGGATCCACTTATGTAAAACTAAAGTAATTTTACGTAATTTCGTATATTTTTGTACAATTAATATTTTAACAATCTAACCATCATATTTTATATTCCATTTATATAGATCATGTATGTCAAATTTGATGTAACTTAAAATTTTCTTTGCCACTATCAAAAAATTAATGTATGCATTATTGTAGATCGTTATGATAGAGATAATGGATCGATTTAAAAATTTACATGCATAACAAATATAATTATATTGATAAATTCAATGATTGAATCGTTAAAATATTAATCGTCCAAAAATATATGAAAGAATATAAAACTACTTTGATGTAAGTGGAATCTCTTCTTTATGTTATATGTAGCCATAGCTGTCCAAAACTTTAATCAACAACCAACGAGCCAAGTTTATATTTCATCACACATCGAATAGCATTTTTTTAATTTAAATTTATATTTGATACGTTGACGATTTATATATAATTTTATACCATATCAATAAACTAATAACTATACATTACAAAAAATTAAAATCTTCTATAAGAGTAAATTTGTTTGGATTCATAGGCCCCATGATAGTGGCAAAGAAAAGATATAGTGCCACCAATTTTATTCGCTTAACGTATCTTTTGATTTGGTCCATTTGTTTCATTTAGAGTACGTATATGGATGGGAAAGCATGGATTTAAAGCTGTGAACTTATATATATATATATATATTCAAGAATTTATTAAAGTGGTGTCACTCTTAATTTGATTGGTCAACATATATATATTTAAGAATTTATTAAGGTAGTGTCACTCTTAATTTGATTGGTCATCAACTCAATTTTGAAACTATCTTTAAATATTATTATGATACTTTTATTTTTTTTTCATATTTTTATACTATCTTTAAATAAAACAATTACAAATTATAAATCTAAAAGATAAAACATGTGTTCAATATATAGTATTAAAATACATATTGTCGATCACCTATCTAAAATGACTTTTGGTTGAAAGGAAGACCTGCAAGTTTTTGTTGTGTTTTTGCTCAAAATAATCCTATGTAACTAAGTGTTATTTTCTTTTTATCACAAAAAAAAACCCACAAATTCATTACCACTCTACCTATATTCACTATAAATAAATTTGTTAAAACTAACGTCAATAATGGCAATATAGAACAATCACAAAACAAAAGAAAAGAAAAGAAAATTAAAGCAAATAAATTTTACGTGGAAATCCTTTCGAGAAAAAATTATGGGTAGAGAAGGAGAAATTCACTAATGTTGAGAACTGAATGATACAAGAGGATTTTTGACTAAATCAATGTCAAATAGACTAAAAGTAGTTCTATACGGATTCTACTTGTGCCACATGGTCCCTACCCTAGTTTTTAACAGGAATTTGGATCACATCATTCTAACAAAATTTAATAAAAAAATATTTTTAACTTAAAATATTTTTTTCGTATCATATATCTGACAAAATCTAATGTATGCCATCGAAGAAAAAAGTATTTCCTAAACCCTAAGTGCATAAAGGTTAAAAGGAAAAATATTTTATCATACCACACAACGATCCACAATTATAGGGTCCATTTCCCTTCTATATAAAACATATTATTTTTTGAATAATTTTATTATAACTTCTGGTTATATCTATTTTTTTTTCACATAATGCTTAAAACTAATTATATTCTCTCCCTAACTCATAAATATGAGAATAATGTGGTTCAATGCACTCAAACACACGTCTTCCTATACTGATAACAATATCCATAGCAATTGAGTTAAGATTTAACCGATATAAGCATATTATTTAACTGCATGTAATAAATAATTGGGGACGATATACAAGTTAGGCCAAAAGATGTAAATATTATTCAAGGTGTATGTACTTGTACACCCAATTTGGCCACGCATGGCTTAGCAAATTAATTCTGCTAGGTTAGAATTAATTAAAGTTTGGGTGTTTCCTCTTTTTACGGCATTTTTGTAAGGCCTTAAAGCCTTTTTTTGCAAAGTTGGGTATACGGTACTTGAAAATTTAATTTTTAAAATATTTAACTTAATTATAGATTTTGAATGTAATAAATTTAATATCAAATTTATCATTTATCAAGTTGATTTTTATTTTTATTTATTAAATTTGTGCTTCAATCTTTAAAAAAGTTAATTTTTTTAACGATATTAGCATGACAATTTTTTTTAACGATATTAGCATGACAACTTATATGTATTTTATATTGACATGACATTATTTATCATATATATCACACCAGTAAATAATTTAAAATTTATAAAAATATTTTTTTAAAAAATAAAAAAATCAAAATTAAAAGAAAAATTATAAAAATTCAAAAAACTAGCACAAAGTACACGTGGATTTCTATACAAGCTACCTATTTAAAAATTTAACGTTTTAGTCCGTACTTTCATTTATATATTTTTTTTTAAAAATTAAAAATAAAATTTAACTAAAAAATAAGTCTAATTTTTAATATATAAACGTTGAGAGTTAAACTCGACATTTTTAATATGAATTATTCGATAGAAATCTACAATATTATTATTCGTGAAGCAATAAAATGAGATTGACTCTCGGATCGTTTTTTATCAAAAAAAACATTGAGAGTTAAACTCGGCATTTTTTATTAATGTAATAATAGTGATAATAAAATCGAGTTTATATCAACAAAGGTTGAATTGAGCTACAATGTAACGTTTATTTTGAAGTAATTAAGCTTAATTTTGAAGGTTGAGTTTTTTTTTTAGCAATAAAGTCCAAAAAATGAAAACATTATAATAAGTGGAATTTAATTGCATTAATTAATGGGATATTAATGATTATTTATTTTAGGCTAAATTGTATCTGCATGGCTGGCTTTGCAGGGTAACTCCCATGCAGTTTTTTCTTTTTCTTTTTTGGTCCTTAAAAAAACGTAAATGCTTGTAGCCTAATCCTTCAAACACAAACAAAATCTCCTTCACATTATAATAAAAACCCCATTGTGCCCAGTGCCGAAGTCATTCCCCACGCGCCTCCTTTCACTCGCCTTTCATACAACATGTGGGACCCACAAGCACTCATTTGCCTCGTGATTTGATGTTGGCTTGTTGGTTAAAGGCCATGCATGGGCCCAACAATGGGAGGCTTATGGTCCTACAAAGGGGAAAGATAGAAAAGTTAATTTGTGGCTTTGCTCCCTCTATCATCATAGAATTTAAGATGTAGTATTTATATTTTATTTTGACATATTTTGAACACTATTTTTATAATACTATTTGTTCTAATAAAATATTAATGTGATTTTTTATTAAAAAGAAACTTTTTTAGCTAAGGATATAATAAGACACTATTCCTCGTAAGTCATAAGGTATTCAAGTTCGATTAGTAAAAAAATCAAATTTAGTTTGATAATTAGCGAAGAGAGGGAAAGCAAGGGCCCTAGCCCCTAATATGGAAAATTGTTTCCTTAGTCTTCACAAAGTTTATAAAATCTTTAAGTTAATATATGGTAAAATTATAGTTTACCCTTAAAATACAATAATTTTGATTTGGTCCTGAAAACCATAAAGATATAAGTCAGTAAAATGGTGAAATTGTATTTTAGCTCAAAATTAATCTTGGCCCTTTAAAAACATTTTGGTTTCGCCCCAAAGCTCGAGCATCTCGAGCTATTAATCAAGCTAATTTGAACATCATGATATTTGATTTGAGAGGCTCATGAGCCTAATTAAGCTTTTCATTTTAATAACTATTATGAACTATTATTATATAGAAAGAGATTAATCGAGCTTGAATTTGGTCTTCAGTACAAAAATTGACACTAGAGTAGAATAACTAAATTCTAAATTTGATGATAGTAAAGAGACTAAAAACAACAATCGACCAAGGATAAAGAGAATACTTGGCTTGGTTTGGTTTGTACACATGATTACCATCATGATTTTCAAAGCGCGTGGCACCAGCGACTGGGGAAGGTTTTGCAGCAGTTTTTTTTTCCTGTCCAATTAGTCAACGGTCAACGAGGGAGAAAGCCGCTTTTTAAGCCGAGTTTAATAATATTGATAACAAGAGAGAGAAAAACTCCTCAAACAAGACACCTAACTGCGGTTAAAAAAAAACTTTAACATCAAAACAATAAAACATCTTTCTCAGTTACACGTTACAACTTCAATCCAATCATGGTTAAAATGAGGAATTTTAAACCATGATTGAGTTAAAAAAGTCATGCGCTTGAAGGCTAAACCAAGCCAAAGAAAAGAAAGCTATATATAATGATGATTGAGCCAATAGGGGGCCACTGACATAAGTCATGATTAATTCTATAACCATCTGTCTCTTTCTCTCTTATTAATCTCAGTTTGTATATATATAGTCCCATCTCCTCACTGTTTTGCTGAACCAAAAGCAAGTCTCTTGGTTGCTAAACCTCAGGCTATTTTCTATCTTTCTTTCTTCTTCTTTTTTTCTCGGAGTCCAAACAGAAAATAGTTGAGAACTTTGGTTGTAAGAAGAAGAAATGGGTGATAAAGATGATGGTTTGGGGTTGAGTTTGAGCTTGGGTTGTGGTCAGAATCAGCCTTCTTCTAAATTAAATTTCATGTTTTTAGCTTCTAACCCCTTGCAAAATCTTCAGCAGAACAAAACTTGGAACCGACTGTGTCTGTCTTCTGGTATGTTCTTTGTCCCCTTTGTCTTTTATTATTATTATTATTATAAAACCTGGTTAAATATAGAAGAATACATTGTATTTTAGGTTCAGATCTGTTTCGAGTTGCAAAGGTCACTTGCGTTTGGTGCGTGAGTTGTATACATTAAAGAAAAATTAGAATTTTTTATGAGGTTAAGTGTAATTTTATGTTGTATTAGCTAATGATTTCATCACTTCTGAAAGGACTAAATAAAAATCTTTTCATTTTTGGGAAGGCAGTGCAACTTTACCGTATGGTAATTTTTAATTCTATTATTTATCAGATGACTAAAACATAATTTTTCCATTTAAATGGAGCCATAGAGCCTGCCACTAATGTTAAAAACTCATGCATTTATGTTACTAGTATCTTGTTCTATATGCAACACACAGTATCGGTTTTCATGAAGGTTCCTAAGGGAGTAGGTAGCAGTCTTGGTGCCGTTTCTTATATTAAAAAAATATGGTGAAATTGTATGATTTTTTTGGTTCCTTCAAAAATGTATGACTCAATTTTAACGTTAATGAAGTGAGGGTTGTGATTTCGCAATATGCATGCAGATGGGCACATGGATACAGGATCATTTCTTCGAGGAATCGATGTGAACCGAGCACCGGCAGCAACAGTCGATTGCGAGGAAGAAGGTGTGGGGGTGTCGTCGCCCAACAGCACTATTTCCACCATAAGTGGGAAGAAAAACGAGAGAGATCATGTTGCTGAAGAAACCGAGGCCGAGAGAGATTCTTGCTCTCGTGCCAGCGATGACGAAGATGGCGGTGGCAGTGCTGGTGGTGGCGATGCCTCGAGGAAGAAGCTTAGGCTTTCAAAGGAACAATCCATGGTGCTTGAAGAAACTTTCAAGGAACATAGTACTCTGAATCCGGTTAGTAGCAAATTCAATTAGTTTATTTTATGTCTTTTAAGGATTACAAAAGGTCATCCAACATTTAAAAATTATTTAAGTAATCAATTTTATCTTTTTTATCAGCAGTTACCTATTGTAAAAATAAAAATACCGGAAAATCCAAAGTAATTGGGCAATAAAAAAGACAAAATTGAATGGTTACTTGGTTTGGTTTTTTTTTTTATGACCAAAATGAAAAGAAAAAAAAACATTGTTGGGTGCCTTTAAAATTTTGGTTTTTGATGTTGGGATTAATTGGTTGTCTTGTGTTACATTGCAGAAACAAAAGTTGGCATTGGCTAAGCAATTGAATCTCAAGCCTAGGCAAGTGGAGGTTTGGTTTCAAAACAGAAGGGCAAGGTAAGTAAAGTAACTGCCCTTTTCCTTTCTTTTAGGGTTTAATAAAAGAACAATTATGCATTTATTTTTATTACAAGTTTTAAACACCCTCATTAATGTCTTGATATGGGCTAAGATTTGTCACTTTCAACTAAAGAAGATTTTCAAGGGATTCTGTGGGTGTTTTTCAATGAACAATAATAAAAAAACCCTATTGGGGGGGGTTATTAAAGGTGTCCGCCGAGCCTATGTAGCTGTTGTGTCAAATCTTTAGATGTTGTGTAGGGTGATTGGGTTTGGAGCAAGATTTCTTCATTCAAGTTGTGGGTTTGCTCATTAAAGATTAGGATGATTAAAAAAAAATTGAATATTTGAGTGGTAATTTTGTGAATTTTTATTATTTAGTAATTAAAAAATAAATTTATTAAATATAGTTTACCCTAAATAAGAAGGAAGGGTTTTTACTTTTTTTGGGATATAGGAAGCTTTGGACCGATAAAATCCGAAGATGATCCCACAATGCATATGGACATTAATATATTTGGTGCAGGACAAAGTTGAAGCAGACGGAAGTCGACTGCGAGTATCTAAAAAGGTGTTGCGAGAATCTAACGGAGGAGAACCGGAGGTTGCATAAGGAAGTACAAGAACTTAGAGCATTGAAACTATCCCCACAGCTTTACATGCACATGAAACCTCCTACGACACTCACCATGTGCCCGTCTTGTGAACGTGTGGCTGCCCCTGGTTCTTCTGCTGTGAAGCGTTGCCAAACGAGCCCTGACCGTCAACAGCCAGTGCCTGTTAACCCTTGGGCTGCAATGCCTATTACTCATCAACCTTTCAATGCCCCTGCATCTAGATCATAATATCTCAAATGGCAGAATATTTTTGGGGAGGATATAAACAAATCAATGACTGGTTAGGAAACTAATTTTTCTTAGAAGCCTTTGTACCCTTTTTGGACAAGACAAAGGTATAAAGGGAGGACCAGTGACAGAATTTTCTATCTATATAATAGGAAGCTGGGAGTTTGGATAATATATATTATATAACAGAAGAATCTGAATCCCTTTCGTTTATATTATTGTGATCTGTTGGGGGCAAATTGAGAAAGTAGAAAGGGGCATTCATATATCTAAAGATTCTAATGAAGGAATAACAACTATATAGACTTCGTTTCACTCTTTATAGCTTACTGGTCACTTTATCCATGTGAATGGTTGTCCAGTCAACTTTGATCAGATTCCTACTGCGCTCTTTACAGCTAGGACTTGAGGTTTTGGCTCTTTCTTACCCTGGTTTTTTTTCATGCCATTGTATCCCTTGATCAATAAGTGAAAATGCCATGGAGAATTTTATATTGGGAGTTAAATTATATTTTATTCTCTATTTAAAAAATAAATAAATCAATTATTATATGTTAAATTAAATATTAAATTAATATCATAAGTTAACATAAAATAACGTTATTCGTTAGTTATTTTGTTAATTATGTTAATTTTTAATAGTATAAATAGATAAAATTTTTAACAAAATAATTAATTTATTCTTTAATTTAAGATAGACTTCTATTATATTTTTACCAAAAAGGATGCCATCAATATCAAACATCAGTTAACCATATATTTTCCAAACTGAGGGCGTTAACGTGTTATGACTTTAAATTGTAAACCGCACAATATTGTCTGTCAGCTTTAACCCCAAAAGTAAAAGAGAGTTAACAGAAGTTTGGCAGAAGCTTTTCAATAGGCAAAATAGCAGAAACCTGTGACAAATGGTTGGCACTTAATGATGATTTTCAAGTTCCTACAGAGACAAAGTTTAAAAGCATTCAGGACGTGTTTGGTTCGCCGTATTACTCAATCCATTACGCCCCGATTACGTGCGTATTACATTACGCCCCTATTCCGGCGTTTGGTTCGCTGTAATAGGTATTACGCGCGTAATCGGTTACGCCCCTAATCCCCAAATTCCCGTGTTTTCCAATCCCTTCCCTTTTCGCTGTATTAGCTATTACTTCCGGCCTCCCTCCCCATCTCCCTGTTTTACCCTCCCTCCCTACCCGACCCTCTCCTCTTCCATCCTAATCATTTTCTCCTCCCATTTCCCACTGCTTCCGTTGATTATTCTGTCGTCATCGTTTCTTCTCGTCTCGGCGTCTAATTTTCCTTCCCCATTTCCTCCCAACCCTATCTGCGCCGCACACCAAAACTCTCTCTTTTTCTCTTCATTATATTCACAAAATTGGAAATTCCTGATAGCTTAATCCATTGAAAAAAGAGTGAAGCGTTTTTCGGGTCATCACGTAGCATCCAATATCAAGTGAGTTTTAATTCTGACCTAAAATAATCTGCCAATTGTAGTACATGTATCTCAATGTTTTTCCCAATTGTAGATAACCCCTCTGCATGCTTTTCTCTTTACTTTTTTAAGCTTAATCGTCACCTAAGTGTTACCTGTTTTAGTTCCTACAAGTTAATTTCTGCTGAAATTGCTATTTTATTTTATTCATTGTTGCTTATTTCATCGAGATTATTGTGTATATGGATGCACTGCTTTTAAAGCTGCTTTCATTGGAATTATTGTATAATTGCGCTTGTGGTTTTTTACTCTTCAGTAGTTTAATGCTGATTTCATGGTTATGAATCTTTTATTCTTCAGTAGTTTTAGTTATCGAACGAGGTTATATTAGAAAAAGAACGAAGCATAAAACGAATATTAGACCAAAGAAAGAAAAAAGATGGCAACTGAACATTTGTAATCTGCAATTTTCTCTTTTACTTCCATTGTTGCCTCTGCATAATTTTCAACTTTACTTAAAAAGAAAGAAGAATATATTCCAATAGGGATTCAATTAAAAGGGTAGACCAAAAATGGAAAGGCAGAGATATTGGTCTGGGATTTTCATTTTGTAAAGCTAATTGATGATTGCTCAACTTGTCCACTATCAACCCCTATTTTCTGTCACCAATTAACAGAAAAAAAAAAGAGTCAATGATTTCATCAAAAGATGTGGCTTTTCATTTGATATCATAGATGTTTGATCCTATTTTTATTAATAAAATTCATCAAAAGAACATTTTCCTTGTGCAAGAATTCTCCATTCAAGACTACCAGAATATATTCCATTTTACTGGACAGTGACATAGCCATTAACAATGTCAACTAGAGTTTGCTTTTAAAAATATATAAACACCAAGAATTGTGTTCACCATTGGTGTGCATAAAAACTGAGAATGAGAGAGGTCTTACATGATGAAAAGAGTCGTGTTTGGTAGCCAATGATGACTTGCCTGCATCTTTCAAAGAGGTTCAAAATCTCTGTATCAACCATGGAAAAGAACCAGAAGCTCTTTGTGAGGGTGCCAGGCAGTCACCTTGGCTAATCTAACAGGTTCTTGTCCCTCATGTTAGACTTTCTCTGCTTTGTCAATTATCTATCTGAAATTATTTATTTTTTTATAAAAAAGGGGTCATAGTCTGATATATGAACAAACTGGGAAGATTCTCAGGTACTCAAAACTTTGGTATAATGTGAAATGACATGTATTTCTGAGTATTTGCATAATCCAAAATAATAGTAATACATTGAAGTGATTTTGATTGAAATGAAGTTTTTGTGTGTTCACTGATCAAAAAGTTATGATAATGAGGCCTTGGCATTGGATCATGATAAAAGGTAATGTTTGATGATTGCATATCTAAAGCAAATGATGTTTCTCCTACATTCTTCAGCGAAATCATTGGCTAAATTAGCTTATCAATTGTTGTTGTCTCCTTTTGAAATTAGGTTTGATGGATAAATTATGAGCATCAAATCACTTTTGTAGTTAGTTTGAATCTTTTTGCTCGGTTGATGATACATATGCCTGCATTGTGTTGTTTGCTAATGGGGATGAATGTGGGGGAATTAGAGGCCAGTGGTTTGTTATGTATTAACTGAGTGCAACTTACTACATGTAGGATGTTAGGCACTGAATTTACTTAATATGGTTGGTTTTATGGTTGTGCCATGACTGCTTCCAGCATTCTTGAAAAACAAAAGAAAAATTATTATCTAGTCTTCTCATATTGTAATGAAAAGAGGGCACTTGCTGGTTCGGCATTTTATTAGGAAAAAAAGGGAGGTGAGAACTAATTACAAATAATGAGGGAAACGAGGAGGCAGTTCAGTGTAGGTTATTGAACTTGGAATTGGGTTTAATGGTTTGTCGCCTGGTATCATACAGAACAAAGAAAATCCAGTGAATCCTTTGAAAGCTATGCAATTGGACTTAATAGTTTCATAGTTCCCTCTTTTTATGTTCCTGCTTATCAGTATCTGCTATAAGCCTATAACCAGTGGCTAAATGTTTTATTTTTCTTATGTTTTTGCAGTAAGAGAGAGGTTAATAATAAAGTTCTCAAAGTTCCTGGAATAGAGCAGAAGGTAAGACTACTCTAGAAAGTTAACGGTCCATTTAAGTACTCAAAAGGTGATTGTTGCATAATTGTAAGTATTGATGATGTGTAGGCAAGGGGATTTAATAAACTATCTAGATATTGTTTTGATCGATATCATATTTAAAATATGGCTCATGGATGATGATTGGTGTATGGTTGTTCTGTGCTTTGATATACTATATTTAGCTATAGCATAAATATTTTCCCCAAAATAAAAAAGGTTGATCCGAGCACTTTTCTCATTACAGGTAACATTTTTCCAACACTTCCACATCGCAGTCGTCCCAGATTTGAGCATTACAGGTTAGTATTGATGTAGTAGGTTCTGTTGTTTCCCAAATGAATATGGTTTTGTTTGTATGTTTGTAATGCTCATTAAAGCTTTTGTTTGTATGGTTATGGTTATTGCTGCATGACCATTGTTCTTTTTGAATTTATCAGCCAAGTTATATGTTTTTACTATTAGGTAACATTTTGTTCAAAGAGCATTATGCCTACAAATCTTTTATGAGATAAATTTGTACATGTAAATGAGATAAAAGTTATATATTTTTTTATGAAATTATATTACCATTTAAAATGTTATTATCTAGTTTTAAAACTTCAATTTCATTATTAAACTAAATCTTCATTCTTCATTTTATTTATTTTGAAATTGGAAAACCTTAACTAAACTAATCATCAATAAAAAAAATTTTCAATGATCAAACTTTGAACATGCTTTAAGTAACTAATCAATATATTTATACGATATCATTTTAGGTCAATTAATTTGGGTGATTTTAATTAACTAATCAATATATTTAAATGTCCAAATTATAATGAGTTTAGTTATAATCTAACAAATACCAACCTTCAAATTTTACCTCAATTAATTTTACCTCAATTATACATAATATATTAAAATTTAATATAAGTTTTTTAAGAAATTAAATGCTCATGGATTATAATTAACCTTTTATGCACGCAACACATGTTATTTAAAACAAATGTTAATTGATTCAAACATTATTTTTCCCCTATAATGGAAATAATGTTATCTTAATTATAAAAATGGATAAATGGACTGAAATTTATTATTGTCTAATTCTATCTTAGATTTTAAGTCAATTACATTATACATAAAATATTCCTCATTCATAATATGATTTCCCTATAATACATAAATTATAATTGTGAAAGTGTAAGGAAGTTTTTAAAATTAACGTATATATAATATGATAAATAAAATTATACAAATTTTACTTAAAAAGTCAAATTTGGCTGTTAAATTAATAAATTCTATAGAATTCTGAAATTTTAATAATAATAATTTTTTGATGAAAAAATGCTAAACATGTATTTTAAACTTGATACTAGACAGATAAGTAACAATTCTTGTAAAAAATAAATCCTCTTCAAAGTTATATATATTTTTACAAAATGAAATTACCATTTAAAATGTTATAAAAGTTATAAAACTTCAATTTCATTATTAAACCAAATCCTCATTCTTCATTTTACTTATTTTGAAATAAGAAAACCTTAATTAAACTAATCATCAGTAATTAAATATACTCTTTCATAATTATTTGGGTGATTGATAAAGAAATGAAATTAAAGTTGCAACGATATCATTTAGTAGATAATTTTTTGCTTCGTGTGTTCTAAATTTGTGCTGTTTATTTTTATTCGATAATGTGTAATTGCAACTTCAATTCTTTGATAGTGTGTTCTAATTTTAAAATGTTGCAGTAATGGCTCGTCTGCCTTTAATTGCACAAAGTGTGAGGCGTAAAAGAATTAGTATTGCTGTGACAATATGGTTGGAAATCTGTAGAATCGCGGTTTGGTTCTTATTTAGAATGGGTGCCAGCCTTAGCCTACATAGACCAAGGATTAGGTCCTATACCGTAGATTTTTATGCAAAACGGGATTATGTGAATAGGCTTGTATATGCTAGTGACGAGACCTGTATTGAACAAGTTAGGATGAATAGAGCTGCCTTTTTTAAATTATGTGAGATGTTAGAATCGATAGGGGGATTGAAGTCGTCAAGGTTCATGCTCGTTGACGAGCAAGTAGCAATGTTTTTACATATCATCTCCCATCACCTGAAAAATCGAGTTATCAAGCATCACTTTAGAAGGTCCGAGGAAACTGTTAGCAGAGCATTTCATAGTGTTTTAAATGCTGTCATACGCTTGCAAGATGTGTTATTTAAAAACCCGGAGCCAATTACAGCCGATTCTTCTGACACAAGGTGGAAATGGTTTAAGGTATAGGACTAAGTTTTATATATAGCTTCAACAACATTTACTTGATTTAGATTTAAATTAGTATTCTAACTCAAGGTTTTATATCATGTGATATAGAATTGCTTAGGTGCTCTTGATGGAACCCACATCAAGATTAGGGTTCCAACAGTTGATAAACCTAGATATCGGACGCGAAAAGGTGACATAGCAACAAATATGCTAGGTGTTTGTACACCTGAGATGCAATTTGTTTATGTTCTTCCTGGTTGGGAAGGTTCAGTTGCTGATGGACGGGTTCTTCGAGATGCCATTAGTAGAAGACATGGATTAAAAGTTCCTCATGGTAAAGTGTATAGTTAGAGGACTTTGATTTATTCATTAAGATCACACTTTGTGTGCTGAATTAATCATTTTTTAATATGAAACTTATTTTATAGGTTGTTATTATCTAGTTGATGCTGGATACACAAATTGTGAGGGATTTCTTGCACCATTTAGAGGACAACGATATCATTTGAACGAGTGGCGTCAGGGTTATCAGCCAAGTTCTCCGCAAGAGTTTTTTAATATGAAACATGCCTCAGCACGTAATGTCATTGAAAGATGCTTTGGCTTATTAAAACTTAGATGGGGAATACTTAGGAGTCCATCGTTCTATCCTGTAAGGGTGCACAATAGAATTATTATTGCATGTTGTTTGCTCCATAATTTTATTCGAACCCATATGAGTAGTGATCCCATTGAAGCGGAGGTGGGAGAAGGATTACCTACAATTAATGTGGTGGATGACGATGAACCGAATATCACAAATATTCATCCATCGGATGCTTGGGCTACTTGGAGGATGGAACTAGCCAACCAAATGTTCGATGAATGGCAAGCATCTAGAAATTAGTTTGTGAAACTTTTGTATTGATTTTTGTATTGTACTAAACTACAGAAATTATAATATAATTTCTTCTAATTCAGCATGTGTTATAATTTTAAATTTTTTGTGCTATGGAACTTTTGATTCATGATATTAAACTTAATTACTTAGATTTTATAAAGTGTTGACCTTTTGAATCATGATATTAAAATAGTAATTAATATAATTTATTATTTTTTTCTTAAGATCATTATGTCAGGTGTTCCAGAATCAAATGCTCAAGCTTCTCGAGGAAGCAAAAGAAAATGGGTTCCCGAGGAAGATGCAGCATTAGTTTCCAGCATGGTGGACCTGCACAATGTTGGAACATTTAATGCTGATACCGGGTTCAAAGCCGGTTATTTGAACGAGTTGGAAAGAATGCTACAAACGGTTTTACCAAATGCAATGTTGAAGGCGAAACCTAATATTGAATCAAGGATTAGGTTACTTAAAAGGGAGTGGTCAATCGTCTACGACATGCTTAATGGCCAAAACAATAGCGGTTTTGGTTGGGACGAGCATAGGCAGCTCGTTGTTGCTGAAGATGCGGTTTGGGAGTCCTATTTAAAGGTAAGATTATTTCAAGTCTTTATTATATTATTTTTACCAAACTTACGACTAATATGATTTCCTCATTTTTTTAGAGTCACAAAGAAGCCGCCCAATTCAGATTTCGTACTTTCCCTTACTATGACCAGCTTACTACCATATACGCAAGAGATCGAGCAACTGGGAGAGATGCTCAAACAGCTGCTGATGTTCTTGAAGAAATACATGCTGATGATGAACGTACTACAGATATGAATGAAGAGAGAAACACATTCTATGACTGCGAAGCTGACGTCTCTTTAGATGACATGGATGTTTCTGGTACGGATCCGCGAGGAGATCGAGACCAAGGGGTTCCTCATCTTCAAACAAGAGAAAGAAGAAATCTGATGCTCGTGATAATGTGTTTTCTTCATTTAATGAGGCTGCCACTTTGTTCGGGGAGAAAATCCAGGCCGTTGGCGATCAAATCAGTAGGAGTTTTGCCTCCGAGGTGGTAGTTCAGCAGAAGTCAGAACAACATATGGAAGAGAGAGCTTCAAATTTATATTCAGCCTTATGGTCAATTGAAGGTTTAACCGACGATCAACGATATGATGCATTGAGTAAAATTCCCGACCATCCAACTCAAATGATCGTTTTCTTTAGTTTACCTTCAGTTGCCCGATTGGAATGGGTTAGGAGATTTCTTTCTTACCATTAAATATCAATGTTCAAACTTTTTGATGTTGTAAAACTATATAACATATGGATTTTAATGTACAATTTCATTTTCATCTAACCTTTTCTTAATATAAGTTAATTATGTTTATGCATAATATAATTCTCAAGTTATATATTGATTTTAGTAAATTCATATAAGAACATTTTATTATTAAGAATTTTATGAAATTATATATCACTATATAATTATATTTAATATTAATTATTTTAAATTGTATAAATTCATATACCCAAATTTTTATTATCAAGAATTTTATGAAATTATATATTATTATTAAATTATATGTAATAATTATTATTTTAAATTATACAAATTCATAAACTATAATCATATTAGTTATAATAATTTTAAATTTTATTAAATCATATATTTAATTAAATCATATTAGTTATAATCATATATTATGATTTGAGTAAATTCATATAAGAATATTAATTATTAAGAATTTTATTAAATTATATATTTTAATTATATTATATTTAATAATAATTATGTTATTTTATATTTTACAGTATCATATATTATGGTTTGAGTAAATTCATATAAGAATATTAATTATTAAGAATTTTATTAAATTATATATTTTAATTAAAATATATTTAATAATAATTATGTTTAAATATGATTAAATTATTTATTATTGATATTAATCTTATTAAAATTTAAATAAAATAATTTACCAAAACA
The DNA here is from genome assembly GCF_007990345.1 of Gossypium hirsutum. Classification (NCBI taxonomy): domain Eukaryota; kingdom Viridiplantae; phylum Streptophyta; class Magnoliopsida; order Malvales; family Malvaceae; genus Gossypium; species Gossypium hirsutum. The sequence continues at coordinate 77,414,610 of NC_053435.1, forward strand.
AATTTCTGCTAATTATTAAGAATTTTATTAAATTATATATTTTAATTAAAATATATTAAATAATAATTATGTTTAAATATGATTAAATTATTTATTTTTGATAATAAATAATCTTATTAAAATTTAAATAACAATAACAATAATCATTTACCAAAACAAATTTATGCTAAGGGTATTCTGGTCATTTTAGTTTTCTCCATTATGCTATTACACCTCTATTACATTCAACCAAACACAGTTTTACTATTACGCCTCTATTCCATTACATTCAACCAAACAGTTGATTTGCTATTACACCTCTATTCCATTACACCTCTAATCCAATCCAATACACCTCTAATCCAATACAGCGAACCAAACGTGCTCTCAATGTGCTAATAACTGCATTAGCAAGTCTTCAATAATGCACTCAGTTTCAACAATGAGCAACTACTTCTCTTTTATCATCATTGGTCCCTACGAAACAACAGTTTCCACTCTATATCTCATGTCTACTCCCTCAGCTCAACTACACCTACTCAAGTTAAGATTTATTGAGTTCTAAATAAGTTTTTGGTTGATTGTCAGGCTATTTTTAGACATCTAGCAATCCACAGGCAAGAAACCAAAAAATATAACCAAGAAACAAAAAAAGAAAGGTAAAAGTACCAAAAAATTTTTTACTAGGAGTTGGATTGTATTTTACCAGTAGAAATGGATGAATCTTTAACAGAAATTGCCAATTTGCTCATTGATCTAACATATATGAATTAATTTGCCTATTTTTAGATAAAAGAGACAAAATACAATTTAACTTATAATACAAAAGCTTCATCGTACTTTTACCAATAAGGAACAGAAAATATGCTCATGTCTAGTATATATAACAATTACAGCTATCTATACTTTTTGAAGTCTTTTGCTTCATATTCGATCTCTCTTTTCATGCAAATTTCATAGCAACCCATAGGTAACAAGATTCTCAAATTAAGATAAAGAGGGAGGGAAAGGGAGAGGGACTGGAAGGTGGTGATAAGATTCTATACCTAAACACCTCCAATTACCCCAAGTAGAAAAGCCAGATAGGAGACCATATAACCCATGTGACCGCAACTCTGATCTGGAAATACGAATCATGGAAGAAAAGCTGTAACATAAAAGCTTCTAAAGCACTTCAATGATTTAAGAACAACAACACTTGAAAACATTTTCCAAAGTGAAGGGCCTATTGGAGTCAAATTGCATTCACAGTATCTGCAAGGGAACGAAGTATGCAGCCCAAACCAGCTCTCTCCGTCAGCTTCTCATGGATCCTAAGGCACTGATCACATGTGGGGCGATCTCCGGTTGACAATCCTCTATACAAATACCTGGAAATAACACAATAATCCTTGCTTATTATTATTTTGCAGTATCAAATACACAAATACTGAGCATGTGTACTTGTCAAGAAAGCAATTGTTTACTTTTACCAGAGCTATAACATTTCACTAGGCAATGTTCAGTAGCGGAACTCAAAGACCTAGTAAAGATAAAGTTTTGTAAGTGTCATCAGCTGAATGAACTTCTAGACCTTTACCAATATTCAATATTGAATATGATTAGTTCTGCAGAATTCAAATCTGATTTTCTTTTTCAACCTCAGGTTCCTACCATTCTAGCCAATATAAGATATCCTGTCACCAATACTCTGAGTTCGCAACAAAGACCAAACTCCTACAGAAAGAAGACTTTAAACCCAATAAACTGTTATATCTGTAATAAACCAAGTCCAAGTAACATTGTTCCCTACCAAACTCCTTATCAGAACAATTACAGTAAAAATGTTAAAAACCATAGCACCAGCACCAACTATGAAAATTCAGCTCTAAAGGGTATGAAATTGGACTCATATTATCAGCAATAAGAATGACAATAACATAAAGCTACAAACATGGAATATAAAATAATCTATTAGGAAGAGATCATAATACTAATATGCATAATTGAGAATAAAACTAGCTCGCCCTAATTTAAATTTTCTAATTTTGAGATACAATACAATCAAAACAAGGAATACCCAAAAAAAAAAAAAACCTCACTTCATAAGGATATCATAGTACTCAGGATCCAAAGAAGAGAACATTCCTTCGACATCTTTTATAGCCATTAGCGCTCTATGCACAACTATCCAATTCGCTGACTGCAAATCCCCAAATCCAAAATTAAAAAGAAAAGAAGAAGAAGAAATGCTTAATGTTTTATATAATTGAATAAAAAGAAATTGAACATTTTTTGGGGTCCAAAACCTTGCATCGCTCGTCACGTATCATATGAGAAGATCCCTCGAGCGCAGTTTTAAGAGCTTCAACGGGCTTATTCCTGAGATAGGAAGAAATTAATTTCAATTAATTAAGGGTTTTTTTCAAAAGAGATTTTAAATGGATTAAAAATACTTACTGTTTAAGTAAGCTCTCGATCTTCCTGGATTTGTGCTCGATTCTTGTTATTATGGCTTCCGCATTATCAGCTTCCACGAATTTCTCAGCTGCTGCCATCATCGCTAATTCACTAACTCCTCGGATCCAAAATCAGAGTTCCAGTAAGAAAGCCTTTTTGTCCTCCTAAACAGCGTCGTTTTAAACTTTCTACACGAAAGTAAATGGTTAAACTACACAGTTAGTCCACCAACTATTACTAATTTTTTTTAGTCATCTAATTATAAAAAGTTATAAAATCATCACCAAACTATTCGATTTTTTTTTTCACTTGCTTGTGGGAAGATGATGTGTCTAGGAGTGAGCGTTCGATCGAATCAAATGGAATAGAGTGAAAATTTTTGAGTTAATCTAACTGATGAATCCTATTTTATCATCTTAACTTGATTTGAAATTTTCTCAAATCGAGTTGAGTGAGATGGAATTCAAATTGAATATATTTTTCGAGTTAAATTTAAAAAATAACTTTGGATCCTTGTAGCCACTTTCACCCATCATAATTAAATTTGCTCACTGGAATTAAATTTGTTATTAACTTCCATCTCCTTATAATTTATTTATTAATCTTTAATGTACATAATAGCTTATTTGCTTGCTTAGTTGCTTCAATTATCTTCTAATTCTTCTCACATTGTATTTTGAAATTAAAAATATATATTAAAGGTAAAAAATGATTTTTTTAATAAAAGTTATTTTAAAGATAAAATGACAAATTGATACTTATAGAAAATTTTAACACCTATATTTTATGTCATAATCAATAATTTAATTTTAACGAAAATTGATAAAAATTCAACATTATTAAACAGTTTAATAATATAAATAATATAAAGTGTGGAATTTATTCAATAATATAAATAGTAGACATAAGTTCAAAAAAAATTTTGAGGTTTGGGAGAGGTAAAAGTTTTAGGAGAAAGCAAAAAAGAAAAAAAAATTGAGGGTTTGGAGAAGTAAAAGTTTTGAGAAAAAAATAAAAGAAAAATATTTTTAAGGGTTTGGGGAATAAAAGTTTCGGGGAAAATAAATGGAAAAATGTTTTTGGGAGTTTGCGAGGAAGTAATTTTTTTTTAGGAAAGTAAAAGTGTTTGGGGGGGGGGGTTGGATGAAGAGGAGAAGAATGATTTAATATTTGACTTATTCGAATTATTTGAGTTATTTGAATTCAAAAATTTAACTTAATTATAACTCAAAATTTGAAAAAGAAAGAGTTAATTAAAAATTTAATTTTTTTCGAGTTAAATTAAATTTTACTTACCCTAAATATGGTAGCTTTTAAAATTGACATAATAATAACCTTAACATTTATATATTATATTAATTTAGTTTTGATTCTAAAAAGTTTAACCTCAATCAAATTAAACTTGATTGATAACTCAAACTATTCAATCTCAAGCTTGACTAAATAATCATCAAATTGAATTCAAATATTGTTTAAATGAAATTCAAATAATTTATGAGTACCTTTGTTTTATTAACCTCTATTTAGACAGTTTATTTTGATATTTATTATGAAAAAAATAATTTAACAATGTTTTATTGTTTTTATTGAATTGGATTGGAATTGATACTAAATTAAATAGATTATATTATTTATAGGAAATTCAATCTAGTAAAATTTATAAATTTAAAAAATTTCAACTATAAATAATAAAAACAATCATATCTTAATTTTATAAATAAAAATTATAATAATATAACCAAAATTCAGAAATATTAAAAAAAAAACCACTTCATCCATTTACATGTTTTTTTAAATATATAAACATGAATTTTTAATCTCAAAATTGTTTCAAAAATCAAACATCCTTTATATCACCTTATTGTTAATTAACCAAAACTAATAGTAGAATTACTACAAACAAATCCAACTTAACACGCAAAGTATCACATACAATGGCTACTTTAGACACCGTTTAAGCACTATAAGCATCGTCTTTGCCGTTGTTCCAAAAAGCGCAAATACACACACAAAATCCTATGGTGAGGAGAACAAGGAAGACGATATTGACGGTCGCCTTTTTCCTTAACGACTGCTTCAAATTATCTGCCACAGCCGCCTTGCATGATTTGCAATTAAAACATAAACACTTTGGGATCGTTTTCCCATGTTTTGCAATCGGGATTGTCGAAAACTCCGCTCTCCTTCGTCCAGTTCGTCAGACCTCTATATGTAAACACGCACTCGTCCGGCAGTTTACAGCACCCGGACTGCAATGAATCATTTAATCACGAATTATATTTGAACAAAGCATGATTGTTTTGAAATTTATAATATGTTGGAACAAATTTCATGCAAGAGACGAATCAAAAAATGAAAATTTTGTAATTTATTACCTTAAAAAATGATGGAAATATGGGTGTGTGCGTTTAGGATTATTTAGAGGTCATCATGGCCGAGGGAAAGCAAAATTTGTTATCTCTTTTTCAGGTTGAAGCTCATTTTAAAAAAAAAAACTTAAAATTTTGTCTAAATTTCTCTCGATAAAATTGTTAGAATTTGAACTCGACTTGATTCGGTCATATTTAAATTTTGTATATTATTTTTTATATAAAAATAAAATAAATATAATATATCAAATACACTAAAAATATTAAAATAAATGTTTTCTAACAATTTAAAAATAAATTTTTAAAAAAATTATACTTAAATAACACTAAGATAGGTACAACTTAGCAAGCAAATGTATCTAAAATAATAAATAATAATAATAATAAACAAAAATTGTAGAATATCCAAATAATAACAACAATATAATAATAAAATAATGACAAAATGACAATAAAACAATTGCAGAACAGCAACAGTTTTTTTTTAACAAATTCGGGACAAGCCGAGTCTAGGTAAAAAAACTTACTTGAGGCCCGACCCATTTAGAAAATAGACTTTTTTTTGTCAAAATCCATTTTCCGAACTTATATTTTTGCTCAAACCTTCCCACTTTTTTGATAATTCTATTCTATAAAAAATATATATGAGAATATAAGTTAATATGTAATAAAATGATCAAACTATAAATTAATAAATAATAAAATTTAATTTTGACTCCACTAAAAAAAATTTAAATTTACTCTTGTGTAAGGTTGACTTAAATTCAAAATAAATCTAACAGAAAATCATATATGATAATTATTGTATACGATAAGGTTTTAATTTAGATACGATCTCGAAATGAAATGACCTTTTACCCATTTGACCTTTGACTTCTTTATGAATGCAACCAAAACACGTCTCAAATTTTTAAATAATACTTTATAATATACTATTTTTACAAAATTAAATAAACATATTATAAAAGTAATAGATTATAATAAAATATAAAAAAGTATTTTTAAAATCGATTATTTTGAAGGGAAATTAACGAAAATATATGTTATAAAATTATAAAATTATAGTTATAAAACAGGGGGTTTTAATAAATAGGAAAATATGAAACAGTGACGCCACGTCATCTGTATCCCTTTCCAATAGTTTTATGCCACATCAGTTTCAGGATAAGAATACTGATGTGGCATAAAACTATTGGAAAGGGATACAGATGACGTGGCGTCACTGTTTCATACAATCCTTCCTCCTAATAAATATATAGAGATAAATGTTACAAATTACATTTAAATTCGATTTTAATTTCTGATAAAAAAAAACATTGATTCGGTTCATCCAAAATCCAGTTTTAAAAAAACGGGCATCATCCAGCAAATAATTTAATTAGTTGATTCAATTTTAATTGAGAAAATTATTAAATTAAACTGACTGAATCAAAGTTGTTTAGATGATTATAAAATATAAAAATAATATAATATAAATCAGTTTCTTCACCATGATGAATGGAATTAAGAGATAAAACCAAAGCGATTGAGAAAAGGTAAGAATCATATGAAATGGTAATTATAGGATAGCTGAATAGGATTCAATCGACTCTTTGAAAAACATTTGGATGGTGTCATTGTGATACTTGTTTTCATAACTGCTGCAAATCTTGGAATCAACAATACATGATTTGATATCATTCCAATTCTGGGTTTCATTGATTGCCTTTTGAATTACAATAGAATATTTTTCAAGCTTATATTCTTTGTATCCTTTTCCGGGGAGTGTTTCAGCGGTCCCTTTCCTACTCACAGCATATGAAAAACCGGAAAATCCAAGGCCGAGGAGGATTAAAATCAGTATTCCGAAGCTAGCCAGAGAGACGATCATGATCGCGACCCCGATGCCGATCAGGGTTTTATCGGAAGATAAGCCGCATTCCGTTACGCTGCTCTTGGTTACCAAAACGCCCACTATGATGATCGGGATGGAGAATAGGAATGTTAAGAAGTTGATGAATCCAAGTAGAGTGTTACTGAAGTGGAATGACATGGTTTGGGACTTGTTTGGATGGAAGGAAAGTTGGAGACCGACGTGAGGGGTTTTTAGATATGGCGAGAGTTTTGAATTTGAATTGAAACTGACGTAAATTGGAAATTTGCAGTTAATGAAACGCGTGTAAAACCGAGCTCTGGTACGCGCGTAGAATAAATGCGTGATTTGATTTGGTTAAGGCAAAAGAATCTAATTAAGGAAAGATTTAAGCTTGATTTTTATCCTTTTTAAGTTAAATAATTAGTTAATTACTGTATCAAATAATAATTAATATTTATTATTCATTACACTCACAATTATTATATGAGTAATTACTTTAGAGTAGGGTAAATATACTGATTTGATACTTAAAGTTTTTTTTATCTCAATTTGGTACTTGAGTTTAGCTTCAATGTTGTTCAATTTCTTCATTTTGATGTTGAGGTTTTTTTATCCTAAATTTGTACTTGAATTTGGCTTCAACATTCAAATTGGTATCTAAGTTTTTTTTTCCACATGATGTCATTTGGTTTAGGTCTCAAATTGAACCGTGAAGTTAAACATGGGTACCAAATTGGGAAAAAAACTCAGATGTTAAATAATACATTAATCCTTTTATACAATGAAGTGGAAAAAAATTGTACAAACGGGTTTACCATGCTTCCCTATAAGGGTGAAATTAGGAATTACGTGAAAGAGGTTGAGATAAAATTTTTAAAAATATGGATAGCTAAAGCTAAAATTGTGTATTAAAAATGGTTTAAATTGAATTTTTAACTTTTTGAGAACACCAAAATGATAAATTTTTTATTTTAAAAAAGTTAAAAAATTCAAATTAAACTATTTATATTAGAGAGTTACTAAAAATTTAATTATACTATTCAACCAAAAAATCGAGGTCCCTAGTTGCTCCCAAACTACTTACATGATAGCATTCTAAATCTATTCGCGGGGGGTTTTTTTTTTATTTTTTTTATTTCGCTCATGGCATATAGAATAATTATCGTATTTTTATTATCATTCTTAGTGGTATGTAACAATTCGATTAGGTTGCTAATGATGCTTTGACAGAGTTATTAAAGTTGGGATTTTAAATATTTAATATTTCAAGCATTTGTAAATTATGTATAAATATTCTTTATATCTATTTTGACTTAAATTCTATTATATGTAAATTTTCTTTTAAGCTATTTTAATTTCTTACAATTATTAATATGATTATGTTTTATGATATATTACAATTATTAATCCGATTATGTTTAAATATATATTGCTTGTATTACAACTTAAAAAACAATTCAATTAAATTTAATAAACTTCTTCAAAAAAATTCCAAAGACAATAAACTTTATTAATTTCTTCTTTTACTCCTTTTCAAAATCTTGTTTATTTTGGGAAATCAAAGATTTACTTACATATATGTACCATTTGGATTAATATACCATTTTTATATTTAAATTTGGTTTTTTTTATTTTTAATTTCATTTTGGTACTTGAGTTTGACTTCAATATTCAATTTGGTTCCTTGGTCAAACAATATCATGTAACCTAATAAATATTTGACATATGCGCTTTAGTAAAAAAAAAGTATTTAATTAGGTAAAAGTAAAAATTTAAATGTCAAATTAAATATTGAAATCAAACTCGAATACTTAATTAGGACTAAAAAAACATAAATATCATATTTAAAAAACCCAAGTACCAAATTAACATGAAAAAAAACACTCAAGTATCAAGAACATTGAAATTAAATTTAAGTACTAAATAGTATATTAACCCAAATTAACTTTTTTCATTTTTCACATATATTAAAAAATTATATACATTTGATTATTTTATTCTAGCTTTTTATTTGATTAAGATATGTTGTTTATCTCTATATTTTGATAAAATTTGATATTTAATCTCTATACTTGAAAAATTAAAAATTAAATCATTCTATTTTTTTTATTTAAAAATATTGGTGTAGTCATTAAAATTTTGTCAAAGTTTTTACATTGAAATGGGTGGAAGGATTGAATTTTGAACTTTTAAAATATAGAGACCACATCTCAAATTCTATACAACTACAGGAACAAACATAATATTTTAACCTTTTTATTTTTTACATTTAACTTATATAAGAAAACATTAATTAGAAAAGATACTAATAATCTTCTTCCTCCTTAATGAAATTCCATATATAATACAAAGCCAAATCATTAAATTATATTGCTGGTTTTTGCTTCGTCAGTGTCAATCCTTACATCTTAACTCGTATTTTCATTACAATTTTCCCCATTATCACTCTCTCTCTCTCTCTCTCTCTATCTATCTATCTCTCTATGCTTGTTTATGGTTTTCAAGAATCATAGTGTGTGGCGCAAGGTGGCAATGAAAGACAATGGATTTGTCGACTGGACAAGCTTGCCTGATGATGCTATGATTCAGTTGTTTTCGTTATTGAATTACCATGACAGGGCAAACTTGTCTGCAACATGTAAGGCATGGAGAATTGTGGGTGCTTCTAAGTGTTTATGGACTTCATTAGATCTTCGTGGTTATAAATTTAACATTACAATGGCTGTTTGCCTTTCTCCTAGATGTGTTAACCTTCAACAGGTTCGGTTCCGTGGGGCAGAATCTGCTGATGCAATAAATCATCTTAATGCTATGAATTTGCGTGACATAAGCGGCGATTCCATAACCGATGATACTCTAACCATGCTCGTTTCTCGACATAAGGATTTACGATGTATTCAGGTCGGACCGGACGACAAGGTCACCAGTGGTTCTATAAAAGCAATAGCATTTTACTGTCCGAAACTGAAACAACTTCGGTTGTCTGGTATAAAGGATGTTCTCGCCGATTCAATCAATGCATTGGCTAATTATTGTCCCAATTTGGTTGACATTGGGTTCATTGATTGCTTAAATGTTGATGGGGTAGCATTAGGACATGTTTTATCTGTTCGGTTCCTATCTGTTGCAGGGACGTCTAATATGAAATGGGATGTTGCTTCACATGTTTGGTGCAAGCTGCCTGAATTGATCGGATTGGATGTTTCGAGAACTGATATCAGTTCCACCGCTGTTTCAATGTTGTTATCGTCATCCCGGAGTTTAAAGGTTTTATGTGCTTTGAATTGTCCTGTTCTCGAACAAGACATTACCGTTAACACCGTTAAAACCGAAGGCAAATTGTTGCTTGGCCTATTTTCAGATATAAGGAATGTGTTTTCGGATTGGGGGTGTTCCAATGAGATCATGACATGGCTTAAATGGATACTATCTCACACGCTTTTACATATCGCTAAGAGTAGTCCGCAAAATCTTGATTACTTCTGGCTCAAGCAAGGTGTAGCATTGTTCCTCAGCTTATTACAGTGCTCACAAGAGGATATTCCAGAAATGGCAGCCTCTGGACTTGCTACTTGTATTTTCGCCAATGAGGGAAATGCCATTATAGATCCTGGAAAAGCCGAAGCCGTTGTGAAAAATGGTGGGATTCCTCTTCTTCTTGATCTAGCAAAATCATGGGAGGAAGGGATTCAATCTGCTGCTACAAAGGCTATATCAAATTTATCTGCCGATCCGAATGCTGCAAAAACTGTTTCTGATGAAGGAGGGATCGGTATCTTTATAGAGTTGGCTCGGTCTAAGAACAGGCAGATCTCTGAGGCGGCAACCGGCGGGCTATGGAACCTTTCTGTTGGGGAAGAGCACAAGGCTGCAATTACTGAAGCTGGTGGAATCAAAACTTTAGTTGACATTATATCTGACTGGTCCTCAGACTCAGATGGAGTCCTCGTATGTTGTCTTTATACACGATGTATTATGTTTTCGTGTACTATGTTGGATCATTGTTTGGTTTGTGTATGTTACAGGAATGTTCCGCTGGTGCCTTAGCAAATTTAGCAGCTAATAAGAAATATAGCACGGAAATCACCATTGCAGGTGGCGTACAGTTGCTGGCAACGCTCATCAATAACTGCAAGTTCCGCGGTGTACAAGAACAGGTACCATCACTTTCACAATTAAGAGGGAACCTTGTACAATTAATGACTGATTTCGTGTCTAAATATGTTAGGCTACTCGCGGCTTAGTGAATTTGGCTGCTCACAGTGTTAGAAATGGTCCTAATGCTCGAGAAGCTGGTGCTCTCGAAGCGCTAATTCAACTTACATGTTCTCCCCATGAAGGTGTTAGGTAAAACAAAATCACTTTTTTGATGCTCTGCCTGTAAAGTAGCTACTGGTGCATTGTGATATTTGCTGATTGAAACAGGCAAGTAGCTGCTGGTGCATTGTGGCATTTGTCATTGACCAACGTAAACCGAGAAGCCATTGCAGCAGCCGGTGGTGTCGAGGCATTGGTATGATATTTTATCTTCTTTAGCCCCTAAGGTTTTTAGAAGCAAGCAAATCGTAAAGATACTGTCTTTTTTTCTTGTTTTGCTTTTATGTAGGTTACTCTTGCCCAATCTTCTTTAAATGCTAGTCAATGTCTTCAAGGGATGGTGGCTGGAGCTCTTTGGGGATTGTCGATGTCGAAAGCTAACTCGTAATAAGATTAGTTTTTTTGTTACGTGCATGTAAATATATTGATGCCATGGAACACTAACAGGCTTCTCGTATTTGGGTCTTTTGTAGCATTGCTATCGGACGAGAAGGAGGTATTCCACCCTTGATCGTGTTTGCACACTCGGATTCTCATGTATGCATTCCTTGCAGCTAATTGCATAACCTATTTTAGACCAAAAGTGGCATCTTCAATTATGCTTTTTGTTTTCAGGATGTTCATGAAGTTGCTGCAGGGGCCCTTTGGAACCTTGCTTTCGATCATAGTAACGTTTTTTGGATAGTCGAAGAAGGTGGGATCCCTGTACTTGCTCGTCTTTGTTCTTCGTCTGAATCGAGGAAGGCTCGTTTCATGGCTGCTTTGGCCCTAGCATACATCTGCTATGGGAGGTAAATATCCTGTGTGTGTTCTGTAGGAATAACAGCCCGAACTAGCTTGATGATAATTTGTTTCCTATGATAATTTTAGCAGAACCAACGAGTTTGCACCGACGGGGACATCATCGGAAAACACTTCAAAGAGTGTGAGCTTAGATGAGGCGAGAACAACAGCTTTGAAGCATATTGAAGCTTTTATTCTTACATTCTCCGATCCACAAGCATTTGCAGCTGCTGTTGTTTCATCATCTCGGGCAGCATTAGATCAAGCAATCGAAAGAGCTTATATTCTAGAAACCGGGTTTCTGAGATGCAGGTTTCTCTACCTTTCACCCTGATTCTTTCGTGTCGTGTCTGCGTGTGACTCTTAGTTGATCTCTCTGCAATAACATAACTTTTGTGTTGATTAGTGAGGCTGAAATCGGAAGATTTATCACCATGCTTCGAAGTTCCTCTTCAATACTCAAGGCATTTGCCGCATTTGCTCTACTCCAGGTAATTTATGCCTACGGATCGATGAAGTATCCTGTTTGCAAAATTCTTTTATCTGAGCTTACACTGATAATTGTATTCGGTAATTGCAGTTCACTGATCCTCAGGGTCGAAATGCTGTTTACCATGCTAGCTTGATGCTAGATGCTGGAGCGGTAAAGGTTTTGCGTGCCGCAGCTGCATCAGCCAACGAACCCGTTGAGGTTAAAATCTTTGCTAAAATTGTACTTAGGAACCTCGAGTACCATCAGCAAGAAACCCTCTATTTGGTTTAGGAACCCAATTAAGATTAGCCGAGGCTTTCATCGACTATACAGATCTTTTCAAGTCACTAATGTTAGTATTTTCGAGAACATGTTCATTGTCTCGCATTTGGTTGTTTAAATTCTGGTTTTAGGTTTCAAATATAAACATTGAGATGCTTGTTCGGACCAATTAGTTCCGCAAATAAATAAGTGAAGATGTTAAGGTCTGTTTCAATGGAGTGTTGAAGCATCAAAGTATGGATTTGTACGAAAGTATTATCATAATCATAAAATGATAAGAACGTCACAATCTTTCACATATATGGTAATAATAGTGGCTTAAAACCAATAATAACGTGGATTGTACCCCAAGAAAGTTACGGTTTTAGTACACAGTATGCAGCAAAGGTTGATCTTCGCTCAGGCCAATTAAATCTTTAAAAAAGTGCCCAACTTTTGAAAACCATTGATACGATGAAGCTTCTGTCGGTGTCTGCCCTGTTGGTGCAGGTGTTTGGTACTCCAAATATGGTACCATGTACTTCTTCATGTCGCTTGTTGAGATTTGTAGGTGATTACCCGAGACATTTACGAATTTAACTTTTCCAGCTTCATCCAAAGTTTTCAAACCGATCCAATCTTCCTTATAGAGCTTGGCCTGCAGAAAAGCAAACAAATCCGGACAATACCAAAACGAAAGGTTTTAGTTTTACTTTGCTTATAGAACAGTTATGTATATGTTTACCGCTTGTACAGGCAATACAGGTTCGAAAGCACCGTCTGGAAAATAACTGAACCAGGCTGTTTCTTTTGGTATCAAAACTGTATCGTCCTCAAACTGGTCCAAACATGGAAGAGATTAACGTGATGACATTGTTCAAAAGTCGTAGAGCCAAGTGGATATTTCAACTTACCATTATAAGCACCAGATTCTGTAAACTTGCAAGCCGTTCCTTGTAAGTAGAATTTCTCATACCATTGATTTCATTGTTGAGTTTTGGGAGGAATCTACATCCTTTAAGATAGTCTGACATGTCCTGGTGAATGGAAAAAGAACATCAACTCTGGAGAGTCAGAGAAGCGTAGCTGTACTTGTCTAAATTTAAAGGGTCAAATGTTACTCACTGTTGGAATTTTAAGATAACCACTGGGAGCCAAGTGTTCCTGTAATTATCGATGGCATGTATTCTAGATGGTATTAAATTTTTGTTTAGATATAGAAACAAGATACGAAAAATATGCTGAAGGGTATAAAGGAACCTTATACCTGGAGATAGTCACTATAGATTCCGAACTTGATTAAGCTATCAAGCAGTATGCATATCACAGCAGACTGCCAAAAGAGGGGCACATCAGACTGGACTTTAATAATAGTCTAAAACAATTAAAACCAGAATATGGGCACTTACTCCGCAAAATGGAATCGATGCAGTACCAGCATGGGGTCCTCCCAATGATATGAAATTCTTGACCTGACATAAAATTAAGTTCAATTTCGGTTTTAAGACAAAATATATGGAAACAGTGTAACAAAAGAAAAACACGGGAGAAGTAAAAGCATGCAAAAAAAGCAGAGTTGAAAGGATTTGATTTCCAACTGCCAATTCAAGCAGAATTAATTGGCTAAACAAAATGTTAAATGAAAGGTAAAAGGACTGTGGAGGCCCCTATACAAAGAGTTAAATGCAATCCAACTCTTAGTACAAAGGTCTCCATGGTACTTTTACCTAAATGAAATGCAGTATAAATGTTTTTGTGAATAAGCTCTTACAGGGGGCCCTCCATCACAAAATTCAATAACCCCTCGACCAATCAAGTTACCCTGAGTAAAAGTTTGCGAGTATGTTAGTAAACGTTTGTGAGCACGTGCATGCATAGAACAAGTTTAAAATTATAGAAATAAGCAAAGCTTCAACTCATATTAGTCACCTGAGAGAGTCCAACTATGTTGTAACCGTTGCTAAGTTCGCTCATTTTTTTCACCTGCAAGTTCGAAAGAAGTTCCATTCAGAAACAAATTAAAACTATAGTACAGCATAGTGATACATGTTACCAAATGGTTTTATGACCTTCTCACAAACAATCGATGTCTGCAAGAAAAACGTAAGATAGGTCAGAGTTATACTACTACTATAGGACTGCAAGTGATGAGAAATTTCGAACTCAGTTTAATATGTCACCTGTTCTGAAAGGGGCATTGTCCATGAATCCCAGGATCCATCTCCAATTTCACTATGACAAAGGAAAAGCATATCAGATCCGGGGGATAACACGACCATAAGAACAAATTTACAAACACACACAAAAACAAACACATATGAAGAAGGTGCTACACGCATACTGAAAAGTTCAAGCATCGATAACTAAAATAGCTGCATAAGTTTGCTAAAATCAGTGAGGAGTCCAAGAATATGCTCAAGCAAATTTCATTTCTTGTTCTCGATGCAACTAGATGCAAGCTTTTAGTACCAAAATAAAAGAAAAATGGGAAGAAAATCATACACACAGTAGCCTTGAGATTTAGACCAGTCGCTTAAAACCTCGGTGAACTCAGAGATTCCTCGGTTACTGCATTTATCACCAATGCCTGCCATAAAAACGTATTAGTAGTGAATAACATAGTAAGAAAAAAATCCAATAAAATCGAGTTCATTATATTTCTTAAAGGAACATTTTTACAGATTAAAATCCATGAAATTTGTTCAAGAAGCATGTACTAGAAGTAGAATCAGAAGCAGACTACTACATAGCCGGAAAATTTTAATACTACATTGCATATTTAAGATAAATTTTAGATCACAAATACACCATGAGACTCTATTTGGTAAAAGCATCATAGAGACCAATGTATTAAGACCAATGTATTAAGAGTGAGATCACATTTTACCCCTTTACACAAAAAATGTGCAAATTAATTCATATATCTTAGATTCAATACCAAATCAGTCATTTCTATTAAAAATTTCATCTATAACTTTTAAGAGAAAAATCACTTTGCTTTTTAATCTAAACGTACATGAGCAATTTTTTTACCGACTCTATTTTGTTTATCACCATGTTCTACAATTACTAATGGAGCTTCATAGCATATGACAGGTTTCAATGATCCCGCCAAGCAAACAGTCATTGCAGTTCACTGGTTTCTCCAAAAACATAGTTCCCAATTCCATGGAACTTAAAAATTGACCCAACATAACAAGTCAAAGTGAGAAACTTTGATTAATTCAAACCCAATAGGCAATTAAAATTACAAAGACAAGAACATTACCGTGCAATACGATGAAGGGAATAGCGTGTCTAGTTGGGATAAGAATCAATGTAATGAAGAAGATGAATAATAAAGTAGTTGGCTGCAACCGAGAGGCCATTGCTGGTGAAATTAGAAATAAAGTTGCTTACTCTAGAGTAGCATCGGGTTTTTGCAAATAACCCAACAAAGATCTGCTTCTGGGTGTTTGAGGTTTTGAGGTTCAAATTGGAAGGATAAGAACAAAATTATAAAAGGATGAAATTTTGAAACAAAAATAGCTATAAAAAGCTATAAAAGAATTTTTTAAAAAATAAAATAAAATAAAAAAACCTAATATTGACAGACCCAAGACAGATGAGCCAACTACTTGCTGCCTTGTCTCAAATACAGCTAAAACAATAAGTTCCACAAGAGATTGGGTAAATACCTAAAATAATCACTTTTATTTAATTTAGATTATATTTTAATCATTTATATTTGAAATATTACGTCTTAGTCATTTACATTATAATATTGTAACACTTTAGTTACTGAGCCATTAATTGCCGTTGTCTGTATAATGGTAAGCTGACGTGGCACATTAAATCATTATTTCAAATAAAAATTTTAGGTTAAATTATACAACTGGCCCTTATATTTTTTTCATTTTGAGTAATTTAATTTTTTTCTTTTATTTTCTTTTAAAAAAATTATTTTCCATTTTCTTTTGCTTCTCTCTTTGTTTTTCTCCTTTCTCCTTGTCTTAACGTAGTTTTTTTTATATTTTCCATTTGTTAAAACTTTTTTATATTTATGAAAAAAGAAAAGCAAAAGCTTAAACCAAAATAAAAATTGTTCCGCATATTCTCACCCCATAATTACAAACCCTTATCATCCATCACTGTTTTAATGAACCAATTTGGATCTCTCAATGACCTAGTCTACAAGCTTGCTTCACTTGAAGACCTTGCCAATCGTGACTAATGACAGTCCACCCTCAACAAAGTTTCTCGAGTCCGTTTCCTCAACCTCCTAACCGACCCCCACGGCTACCTTATTTGTCTTTACCTACAACATTCCTACCCTTTCAAAATTACGTTATTTCACGGATTCTTCAAACAAGCTCTACACTCTTAATAACTAAAACTATCACCATACAAAACTTACCCTCAATTTACCTAAACTAGTTTGGTTTCATACTCCCTTTCACTCTTTCTATTCATCCATGCTTTGCTTCTAATCAAACTTGCTTGGGAATATTCAAGAAGATTTAAATAAATTTTATCATTTGCTTAATTTTATTTGTCTGTGAGTAAAAGAAAAGGAAAAGAATAATCTACATGATTCTATAAAAATTTGAAAACGGAAAAAAAATTATTTTGAATATAAAGAATTCAATTTATGCTTAGATTTGATTAAGGATATAGTTTTTTATATTGATTAGTTAGATCCAATTTTAGTTTCAAAATTAAGTTATATTCAAATCGAGATTTGATTAAGAATAATTGATATTTGGTTTTGAGTTAAATTTAATTTAGGAATAATGTGAAAGAAACAAGGACTTGGTTTATTTGGTGGGCAAAGACTATGTTTCTACAGTAAAGAATATGAGAAGAGAGAAAAATAAATGGGGAAAAAAATGAAAATAAAGAAATAAAAAGAAAAAAATTAAATTGTTCAAAAAAATGAAAGTAGAATGACTAGTTTTAACAAATGAAAAATATAGAAAAGCTATCTTAAAAGAAATGGAGAAGGGAGGAAAACAAGGGGAGAAACAGGAGAATAGAAAATAAAGAGAAAAAAAAAAGGAAAGTTAAAAGAATATAGAAGAAAAAATTTAAATTGCTCAAAACGGAAAAATATAATTACCAATTGTATAATTTAACCTAAAATTTTCGTTTGAAATGATGATTTAATGTGCCACGTCAGTTTACCGTTATACCGTTAACGACTTAGTGCCTAAAATGTTACAACACGGTAACGTAAGTGATTAATGTAACATTTCAAACATAAGTGACTAATATGTAACCTAAGGTAAACAAAAATGACTATTTTAGTAGTTTACCCTAAAAGATTGCTCATGCCTCGATTGTTTTGGTGTTTCTTACCGTGTCGGTATATCCGTGGTCACACGCTCTATTAAAATGGGGCCAACAAGGCAAAGCCCTCTTTTGTTTGGTTTTGGGTTAGTAAGGGCAAGTCAAACCTTTAAGCCCAATGTATCCGTTGGGTTGAAACAACTCTACCCTCTCGAATTGCAAAGCACAAAAATACAACAATGTTGTTGTTCTTAAATTTATGAAAAAAAAATCTAAAATTCATACAACATCTAGAGCTAGTATTTCATATAATATCAATGAATTTTTTTAATTTTATAAGTACGTTTTTTTACTACTAAGAGGTATGTGTTATCACTTATACATAAGAGGTTCTACGATATATAAAAGAAAAAAAAATCATACCAAACATTTTTAACGCTAGTCACTAGACCAATACTAATATTAATAAGCGTTAAAAATTTTGGTATACACTTCTTTTTTATGAAATGTACAATATGTGATAATCCAAAATTGTTGCATGGGCCATGCAACAAGTGGATGTAGAAGAACTTGGATGTCTTGTATCCAATATGGAAGCTTTAAGAAATACAATAAATTGGTGTATAATAAAAATTGGGTAGATGATTGAATTGGTTAAATCATCAATTTTTGATACAATCGTTTCTTGATTCAATTAATAAGTTTGAGTTAATTAAAATTTTATATTATATTTAGTCAAAAATAAATAAATAATTAACCCAACACGAAACCTAAGTAAAAACCATATTAATTAAAATCAATGAGTAAAGGTTAAGGCTTGTCCAAATTTCTAGTATAGAACAAATATTATTTTTCACTCAAAATAATTATTGTAGGTGTCTACTATACGGTTAGTTTGGATATAGCATGTTAAGAATAAATAGTTATTTTAAATTTTAATGACAATTTTAATGCATTAAGTTTAAAATTTTCATGCTATAAGCATAAATGTATTTTAAATTTGATTCACATGTTTTAAATATGTTCCATGTAAAATTTGAGTTAGCATTTAACATTCAATTTGAGAACAAAACTACGGAAAGAATATAGCTGATATCATACTAATGCTTTAAGTACTTAATTAAAAAAATTTAAAATAGTTTCAAGGTAGCCTATAATGCAGACCGCTCTAAAATAGCGTCGTTCCTATTTAAGTCACTATAAATTTTCTTTTTATCAATTTAATCACTCTAATTAAGATAATTGTTTGAATTGGAACTGTCATTAAAAATTTTGTTAATCCGCTAACGGATTGTTGACGCAACACTTTTTTTTTTAGTTTTGACTAAAGTTAGGGTCCTCACTATAATTAGTCCAAAACAAATTTTTTTATTTACAAAATAAGAACCACCCATTTTCATTATCCTCAACATCCACCATAAAAACCACTAATCTTCATCACCGTCAATTCCTTACTCCCATCTCTATCGCTCCTCACTCCGTCACTTCCACTTCATAGACATGACGTGATGAAACGTCTATTGTACCCAAAAATGAAGTTCTGGAATTAATATTATGTTCAGAGAAGTAGAACAAAAAAAGATGAAGCAATAATGCATAGACTCTACATTCCATATATGTTTGGTTTTTTACTTTATTTAATTTCCAAATAAAATGTAAACCATCTCTAATTCCAGATTTCTTCACCAATCACCCCAAAGATTCAAGAATGAGCAAGTACCCAAACCTCGTTCAATAAATTGTCGATTTTGGCCCTCTTAAAAAGAGTTGATTTTTGGGTATAAATATTTTGTATCCATTAACGGGTACAAATGATGTTGTTATGGGGATGCGGGACGGAGCAAGGAATGATAGAGATGGGAAGCAGGGAATGGGCGAAGATAAAGATTGGTAGTTTTTATGGTGGGTGTTAGGTGGTAATAAATATTGTTATTTCGTATGTTGCAAATTGTTATAGAACTCTTTATAACCCAATTGCAATCCGGACTTGCGACCTAGAATTCGACCTGTAATTGAAACCCTTACTATATCACAGGACCAACATGGAATGCTCCAAAATCTTGCGAGGTGTTATCGACAAAGGATTCCTCGTAACCTGTGTGAGGTACTCTTGAGATCACGCCTCACGACCTTGTGAGGTGGGATACGTGATCACTTATGTGTTACAGGGGATGCCTCACAACCTATGCGAGGCAGAATATCAATGCCTCATGTTCAAGGTAGGATACACGACCACTTTTGATAATACTAGGCGTGAGCTAAGTTATATGCATGACACCTAACTACCTCCTTAATATGTCACGTAAAGAGAACTATATCTTATAAATAAGGAATGATTGCCCAGGGGAAGCAAAATGAAACCTCTTTTGTTTGGTTTCGGGTCAGTAAGGGCATGTCAAACTGTTAAGCCCAATGCATCCGTTGGGTTGAGTCGACTCCATCTTCTTCAATTGCAAAGCACAAAAATACAACAACGTTTTTGTTTTCTTAAATGTTTTTTTATGGATAAAAAATCTAAGATTCATATATTATCTAGAGTTAGTATTTCATATACTATCAATGAAAATTTCTAATTTTATAAGTACGTTTTTTTTACTACTAATAGGTATGTGTTATCACTTATACATAAGAGGTTCTACGATATACTAAAGAAAAAAATTCATACCAAAATTCTTATCGCTAGTCACTAGACCAATACTAATATTAATTAGCATTAAAAAATTTGGTATACACTTCTTTTTTATGGAATGCACTGTATGTGATAATCCAAAATTGTTGCATAGGCTATGCAACAAGTGGATGTAGAAGAACTTGGATGCCTTGTATCCAATATGGAAGTTTAGAGAAATGCAATAAATTGGTGTATAATAAAAATAGGGTAGATAATTGAATTGGTTAAATCATCAATTTTCGGTATAATCGATTCTCTATTCAATTACTAAGTTTGAGTTGATTAAATTTTTATGCTATATTTAGTCAAAAATAAATAAATAATTAACCCAACACGAAACCTAAGTAAAAACCATATTAATTAAAATCAACAAGTAAAGGTTAAGGCTTGTCCAAATATCTAGTATAGAACAAATATTATTTTTCACTCAAATAATTATTGCAGGTGTCTACTATATGGTTAGTTTGGATATAGCATGTTAAGAATAAATAGTTATTTTAAATTTTAATGACATTTTTAATGCATTAAGTTTAAATTTTTCATGCAATAAGTATAAATTAACATGTTTTAAATATGCTCCATGTAAAATTTGAGTTAGCATTTAACATTCAATTTGATAATAAAACTACAGAAAGAATATAGTTGATATCATACTAATGCTTTAAGTACTTAATTAAAAGGCCTTAAAATTTTGGTAAATAGTTTTAAGGTAAACTATAATGCAGATCACTTTAAAATAGATAAAGGCATTACATTAATAGATGCTCCTAAATCACACATGGCTTTTTTTATGCCAATATTCCCTATTTTGCAGGATATAGAAAACATAACTTGGTCCTTACACTTAAGTGAAATTTTCCTTTGTAGCACTACAGAAATATTTTCCCCCACATTTTTACCCATTCATTTCCTTGGAGCTTCTTTTTGTCGGTGCACAGTTCTTTAAAAAATTTTGCATAGTGTGGAACCTATTTAATTGCATCAAGTAAAAAAATATTAATTTCTACCTTCCGAAATGTCTCAAGGATTTCTTTTTCCTCTCGTTCCTTTTTAACTTGGGTGAGCCTTCCAGGGTATAGGGGAGGTACAACAAATGGTTTATGAGGTACTGGCTCGGTGGGAGCTGCTGGTTTGGCTTCTTGTTCAACGTCGTGGTCACGACTCGTGCCAGGCACTAGCTCTGACTGTGTTCCATCTTTTACAGTTATAGCATTCGTATTTTGACGTGGGTTCGGCTCGATTTGATATGGCAATTTTCCTTAGTTCTCCAAACGACTAACTGTAAGTGCTAACTTACTTATTTGCTGATCAATTTCTTGGAAGTACGCCTTAGACTTTTGTTGGAGCTTTTTGGTGCTAATGGCCAAACTCTCTAATATGGCTTCAAGAGATGACTTTGGAGGTTGATACTGTTGAGGCGGTTGTGGTCTTGGTTGATATAGTTGATTATATCGAGGATTCGATCCATAGCTCAAGTTTGAGTGATCCCTTCACCTTGCATTGTATATGTTTGAATATAGATCGTAACGCCTTTGAGGTGGCTCTGAAAAGTTCTCAACGACATCTACTTGTGCAGTTGTGTCCTCAAGCAAAATCGAGTACGAGTCAGTAAGATGATCAGGCTTAGCATAAATCTCGCACAACCGAGCTGGGTTCGTCTGTCCTGCAAGCATATTTTTAACAATATTGTAAGTTCATCAATCTTATTTACTATGGAATGTGTATTTAACTCATGAACCCTTCTTGTAGGTTCCATAGATGGTCGATACTGTTGAGAATTTGCAGCCATAGTTGAAATTAATTCCCTAGCTCTTTGGGGAGTCATGTTCAAAAGAGCCCCTCCACTAGCGGCATCAATCATCTTTATTTCCATTGGGAGTAACCCATCATAGAAATACTGTAAGAGCGATTGTTCAGGAAGGCCATGTTGTGGGCAACTTGCGCATAACTTCTTATATCATTCCTAATATTCATAGAGTGTTTCCACTTCTTTTTGTTGTATCCTGGCTATACTCCTCATTAATTCGGCTGCTCGTGTAATACCCATAACCCTTATCCGTCGCCAGAGTAGGGTTACAAGGTATTACCGAAAAATTCAAAACATAAAGCATACATTCTCATAAATCATTCAACACAATCAAAATGTCTCTTATAAGGGCCTACGAGGCCTTAAACATGCTTTAGAAGTGGTTTGAGACTAAACCGATAACATATGAAAATTTTTTGGAAACTTAGAAAAATTTCAATCATACAGGAGTCACACACCAGATACGCCTGTGCTTCAGGTCGGTGGAAACAGGGCATACATACTAACTTGTATCACACGACCGAGGACACGCCTGTATGCCAGGTCGTGTGAAAACTGGAGGGTATACTGACTTATGAAACATGACCAAGTCACACGCCCATGTGCTAGGCCGTGTGTCAATTAGGGGGTACACTGACTTGTACTACACGACCAGTCACATGCCCGTGTGTGAGACCGTGTAGAGCATACTGACTTCGATTCAATTTCAACATCAGGGGACATACGACCGTGTAACACACGACCGTGTAACATGATAGTGTGTCATACATGGCTGAGACACACGTCTGTGTCTCTGACCGTATAGCCCATTCGCAAGGCCAATTTGCCACCCCAGCTTCAAAGTACCTACACAAGGCAAAATGGTACCATTTCATTATACAATTAGGAAGCCAATATCATCAACCAAATGCACAATTCATACAATTATAATTTCATCTATTTCAATTCTCAAATCACTACCATTTACTTAGCCAAATACAAGCCAAAACAATATCAAACAATATGGTTCATTTATCATAATTCACATAACCATTTTAACTTCCATAATGTCTTGGTTACAACCATGCCAAAAGAAACCAAAATAAGCCATCACTCATGGCTATATTTATACAAACCAAAACATATACATTTACAAGCCATTACTAATAGCCAAACACAAATCAATATTAACATCATTTACAAGCGAAATCTCATGGCTATAATCACAACCAAAATACCACATCTAGCCTATACATGCCATATACCATAAATGTATAATTCAAAAGTACCAACTTAGATGTTTGATAGTGTGATGATGCTCCCGACGACTCCCGGATCTGAGCTAGCCTTGATGTCACTATAAAACACTGGAAAAATACACAAAGTAATCTAATAAGTTTAGTAAGCTCGTATAATATAAACTTAACTAATCACAAATACAACATTCATCAATCTCAACATATTATCATGTACTTTATGATCACTAACAAACCTTTCACCTACTTATTCATAAGCTTATATACAAACTTTGTATTTTCTTAGATTTTAAACTCATAATATACATGTACATACCTGTACCAATCCATAACAAGTTCATACATACACAAAATGCAGTTGAATACTCAATATCTCGCACACTAAGTGCCATAATTGATATCTCGTACACTAAGTGTCGTACATAGCCGAAGCTATCTCAAATCGCACACTAAGTGCCATATATAGTCGAAGCTATGTCGATTCGCACACTAAGTGCCACCAATAGCTGATTTTTCATCGAACATAACTGTAGTCCCGTATATAAAATTTATACAATATTTAAGCACTAAAAGCACAATTATTACAGTGCTTAATACATACGAACTTACCTTGTATTCTGAATTAGCGGATCGGGTAGACTACTCGATAACCTTACTTTTCCCCCGATTTAAATTCGAATCCTTTCTTTCTTGATCTATATGAATTCAGAATTAACTTATTTAATCAACCATTCATTCAATTTAGTTCAAAACATACATTTAGGCCTATTTGCACATCATCCCCTAAACTTTCACACTTTTAACAATTTAGTCCTTATTTCACAAAACATAGAATTCACATAATTTCAATAAACCCAAGCTTGGACAGATTATTTATAGGTCCCTAGCAGCCCAAAAATTTCATTTATTTCACATTTCAACCACACAATTTGCACATTTTACAATTTAATACCTATTATGCATTTTCATCAAAAATCACTTTACAAAACATGAAAATCTATCATCAAGCTTTCATATTTCAAAATTAAACATCAAAGAACACATAGATTCAGCAATGGAAACTCTCAAAATCTTTAACAGTTTTGCAAAATAGTCCCTGGGCTAGCTAAACCTAGCTGCAACGATCTTAAAAACGTAGAAATCATTAAAAATGAGGCAAAAATCGTACCTTATGAGCTAGGAAAGCTTGGCCAAATGAAAAACTAACCATGGCTATTCATTCCTTCAAAATTTAGGCTAAAGAAGATGAATGAATGAAAATTTTATGTTTTTGTTTTAATTATTATCATTTATTTGCTATTTTACCTATTTACCCTTTACTAAAACATTAACATTTAATATAAACCATGTCCATATTTGTCCACATATGTTTCAAATGGGTTAATTACCATTTAAGGCCACCATATTTAAAAACCAAAGCTATTTGAAACCTTTAACAAGTAGAATGTAACTTTTGCATTTTACGTGATTTAGTCCTTTTTCACAAATTAACCAACCAATCAATAAAATTAGCTCACGAAATTTTCACACATATTAAATAATATGCTGTAAATACCAAAAATAATATTAAAATAATTTTTTGACATCAAATTTTTGGTTTCAAAACTACTGTTCTGATTTAGCTAAAATCGGGCTGTTACAACTCTCCCCCATTAGGGATTTGTCCCCAAAAATCTTACCAGTGAATAGGTTCGGGTACTGTTTTCTCATAGCATCCTCAGGTTCCCATGTAGCTTCTTCAACCCCATGTCGATGCCATAATACTTTCACTAATGCAATTATCTTATTTCTCAGCTTTTTGATCTCACGAGCTAAAATTCAAATCAGTTTTTCACTATATGATAAATCTGACTGTATCTCAACTTTAGTTAGAGAAATAACGTGCGAAAGGTCTGATCGATATCTTCATAGTATCGATACGTGAAACACATTATGTATCTTTTCTAACTTAGACAGTAAGGACAACCGATATGCCACTGGCCCAACTCGCTCAATAATCTCATATGGTCCGATGAATCGCGAACTCAATTTCCCTTTCTGACCAAACCGTAATATCTTTTTCCACGGTGACATTTTCAAAAATACTTTATCCCCGATCTGGAACTCAATATCTTTCTGTTTCAAGTCTGCGTACGATTTCTATCGATCCAAAGCTGCTTTCAAATTATCGTGAATTACTTTCACTTTTTCTTCAGTTTCTCTAATCAGATCAACCCCGTGAATCTTATTTTCGTTGAGCTCACTCCAGTACAAAGGTGTTTGACATTTATGATCATATAAAGCTTCATATGGTGCCATCTTTATACTCGATTGGAAGCTATTATTGTAAGCAAATTCAATCAGCGGTAGATATTTCTCCCATTTACCTTCAAACTCAAGAATGCAATAACGCAACATATCCTCAAGTATCTGAATAACTCTTTTGGATTGACCATCCATTTGCGGGTGAAATGCAGTGCTAAAATGCAGTTTCGAACCTAAAGCTTCTTGCAATTTCTTCCAAAATCGCGAAGTAAATCTTGGATCTCTATCCGAAATAATAGATAGGGGAACACCATGTAATCTCACAATTTCAGAAATATACAACTCAGCTAATTTATCAAGTGAGAAATCTGTACGTACTAGAATGAAATGAGTTGATTTCTTCAATCTTTCAACAATAACCTAGATCGCATCTTTCTTTTTCAGAAATAAGGGCAAACCTGATATGAAATCCATTGTTACTCTATCCCACTTCCACTCAGGAATCATAATAGGCTACAATAAACCTGAAGACACTTGATGCTCAGCTTTGACTTGCAGACAAATTAAACATTTTAAAAAAAATTCTGAGATATCCCTTTTCATGTCGTGCCACCAATAATGTTGTTTCAAATCGTTATACATTTTCGTGCTTCCCAGATGTACTGATAAGCAACTACTGTGTGCTTCATTTAGAATCTTCCGAATGGGCTCAGAATTTCTTGGTACACATATTCTATCATGAAACATCAAATAGTCATTAAACCCTATTCGAAACTCTAAATCAGAAGTCGACTTACACTGAGCTCGTTTTGCTTGCAATTCATTATCAAATTTTTGAGCCTCACAAATCTGCTATAGAAAGGACGGTCTCACTTTTAACTCGACTATTATCGAACCATCTTTAGACAAAGCTAATTGTGTGTTCAAAGCACGTAAAGAAAATAAGGACTTTCGGCTCAAAGCATCAGCAACTACGTTCGTTTTCTCTGGATGATAGTCAATCATTAATTTATAGTCTTTTAGCAATTCTAACTATCTCCACTGTCGTAAATTCAAATCTTTCTGAGTCATTAGATATTTCAAGCTTTTTTGGTCGATATAAATATGGCATTTCTCACCAAACAAGTAATGACGCCAAATTTTCAATGCCAACACTATTGCGCCTAACTCTAGATCATGCGTCGGATAATTCTTTTCATGCAGCTTCAGCTGTCTCAAGGCATAAGTTACAACTTTGCATTCCTGCATCAAAACACAGCCCAGGCCATTTAACGATGCATCACTAAAAATTACGAATTCTTTACCCGATTTAGGCTGAACTAACACTGGTGCCTATGTCAATAATGCTATCAACTGTTTGAAGCTCTGCTGACACTTTTCTGACCACTCAAATTTAACATATTTTTGAAGCAATCGCGTCATCGGAGTCACAATCATCGAGAAGCCTTTCACAAATCGTCTATAATAGCAGGTTAATCCTAGAAAACTACGGACTTCGGATATATTTCTCGGAGGCTTCCAATCTATAATCGTAGAAATTTTACTCGGATCAACTCGGATACCCGCAATTGAAACTATATGTCCCAGAAAACCAACCTCTCGTAACCAGAACTCACATTTGCTGAACTTTGCAAACAATTGTTTATCTCTCAAAGTTTGTAACACGATTCTCAAATGCTCGGCATGCTCAGATTCATCACGAGAGTAAATCAAAATGTCATCAATAAATACAACTACGAATCGGTCTAAGTACGGCCTAAAAATTCAATTCATTAAGCCCATAAAAATAGCAGGTACATTTGTTAGTCCGAAAGGCATAACAAGAAATTCGTACTGTCTGTACCTTGTTCTAAATGCAGGCTTATGCACATCTGAGTCTTTAACTCTCAACTGATAATAACCCGATCTCAAATCAATTTTCGAAAACACTGTTACCTCTTTTAACTGATCAAACAAATCATCTATTTGTGGCAAAGGGTATTTATTCTTGATCGTCACTTTGTTAAGCTATCGATAGTCTATACACATTCTCATCGTGCCATCTTTCTTTTTCATAAATAACACCGGTGCACTTCAGGGAGAGAAACTTGGTTTAGCAAAACCTCTATCTGACAACTTTTGCAACTGAGCTTTCAATTCTTTTAACTCTATCGGAGCCATTCTATACAGAGCTATCGATATTAACGTTGTTGTAATAACCCGAATTTTGCGGTTATCGGAAAAGTGTATTTTCGAGTCTTCATTACTAAAAAAAAAGGATCCGTAAATATTTATCAAAAATATTTAAAAAGTTCAGAGTGGTTAATTAGAGTTTAATTAAGTGAATTTAGCTTAATTAAGGATAATTGGATAAAAGGATTAAATTGAATAAAGTGTGAAAGTTTAATTATAGATTAAAAGAAAATAAAAAGGACCAAAATGGCAATTATGCCATTTAGCATAAGTGAGGCAGCATATAAAATAAAAATCTAAGATTTTTACTTAGATTTTAATTAATATATATATATTAGTAATAAATGATATTAAATTAATTTATTATAATTATATTATAAGATATTTATATGATAAACAAATTAATATAAAGACAAATGTATAGTAAATAAAATATACAAGTGTATGGATAAAAATACATACATTTGTAATACATGTATTAGATATTAAATAGATATTTATTAATTAAATAATTATATTATAAGATTTTATATGATAAATATATTAAATAATGACAAATGTATGGTTATAAATGGATACAAATGTACTAATAATATACACATGAATAAATAAATAATACTTATTATTCAAGTATAAATACATGTGTATATATATAAAAAAGGGAAAATAAAAAGGAAAAAGGAAATAAAGGAGAGAAATAAAGAAACAAAGCAAACGAAACAGAAAGCAGGGGAAGGAAAGAAAGAAAAAGAGAAAAGAAAGAAAAAAAGGGAAAATCAAAGATGTGAAGCTTGGAAGTTTAATAGGTAAGTCAATTGAGCCCTTTTTACTCAATTTTGATATTTTAGAAGCTTTGGACAAGATTTTGATGAAATTAAGTTGATATTTTGAAAAGATATTAGATTTTTAGATACTGTTCATGTTGAGTAAAATGATGAAATAAGGGTTAAATTGATAGAAATTCAAGTTAGAAATGAAATAAGGATTGAATTGTAAAGTAATTCATAAGTTTTATGTTGAAGGGCTAATTTGAGGAAATTTTGAAACTAGTTAAATAAGCTGAAAATTTAGGAGTTAAATTTGAGTTGGGATGGAACTTGAATAGAAATAGAGTATGAATTAAGTTAGTAAAATTAATGGAAATTGATTTTAGGACATAATTGTGAAAGTGTTGGAATTAAAGTCTAGTGTTGAAATTATGATTTCCAAAAGTTGTAAAGTAGTTTAAAGTGATAGAATAAAGTGTTAATTGAGAAAAATCAGCTCAATTGAGAGGCTAATTGAGTAGGGATGAAATTGTTATTTATTAAAGCTTAAGGGAAAAATGGTAATAAACAACTTGCACTAAAACAATATTGGACAGTAGCAGTAGACTAACTTTGAAAAATCGTCATAAATTGTAGAAATTGAATTAGAAGATGAAAAAAATATGAAATTAAAGATTATTGAGTCTAGTTTCTCATAGAAGAAACAGTGTAAGCAATAGATTCGTAAATCATGAGATATAATAAATTTTGTGAGACAACATCAGAATGATTTTGGGTTCCCCTGTTCTGACTTTGAAAAATCATAAAAAATTAGATAATCATAATTATGGGCTTAAATTTATATATTTAGAATATTGAATGAGTTTGGTTTCAATAGAAATAAACGGGAACATCATTCGAATTCTGTACGAGAAGATAATTAATTTTTAGTGAAGAAGGGTCACAACTGTCAGACAGTAGAATAGGGGTAACTTTAAAGAATAAACTGTACTTATTGACTAAACCAAAAATTCTGAAAATTTTATGGTAAGAAGATGTATAAGTCTAGTTTCAGTAAAAATTATCGGATATTAATTTAGAGTTCTAGAGCTCCAGATATAAATAATTTAGTGACTATGACACAGATGGACAGCTTGAATATTCATAAAAGTAAATAATAAAAATTATAGATGATGTTACTTACAAGTGTGTTATATACATTAAGGATGTGGAATGGAGAGGAGGAGGAGGAAAAATATATATGAATATCCAGCTTGCATGGCTAATTTGCATGTTTTAGGCTTAAGGACTAAATTGAATAAAAGTAAAACTTCAGGGGCAATTTTGTAAAAATGTCAAAATGATCAAATTGAAGGGAATGAATTGTTTTATTATCTAAATTAATAAATTGAACGAAATTTTCAATTTAATATCGGGTGAAAATTGAGAAAATGGTAAATTACCAAAATATCCCTAAATCTTGATATTTCTACAATTTCGCTAGGTAAGTTTATGTAACTTGAATTATATTCTTTAATGCTTGAAGTATATGTTATTGATGTGAATATGATTTGAATGTTCATTGTATGAAAATTGATGAAACATTGATATATTTGATAAAATGGGAAGAAATCCCGGTTGAATGAAAGGAAATTTCGATGGATCTCTGAAAAGGAATTGGCGGTAAAAAGGATCTAGCCCGGACGGGTGATCCTATCCTGATATAGCCCTCCCGAAGAATATGTGGAAAATGGATTTAGCCCGGACGGGTAATCCGAATTAGGGTCTGCATTTAGCCTGGACTGGTAATTCAGATCCAAGCTCATTAAAGTAATTGTCGTTGCAGGGGATTTAGCCTGGACTGGTAATCCCGACAATACTCTATGATTTTATATTACAGGGGATTTAGCCTGGACTGGTAATCCCGCTGTAAGGATGAGGTTCGCGGGAGTGTGCTTTCTGATATGAAATGTGTAAGACCATGGTTGAAAGATACCATGGCAACCTGATATGAAATGTGTAAGACCATGGTTGAGAGATACCATGGCAGCCTGATATGAAATGTGTAAGACCATGGTTGAAAGATACCATGGCAGCATGACATGAAATGAATAAGACCATGGTTGAAAGATACCATGGCAACATGACAGAAAATGAGTAAGACCATAGTTGAAAGACACTATGGCATCATGTCAAAGATAAATAAGACCGTGGAAGAGAGACGCCAAGATATCTGTTGAACAACTAATATTCAGGTAATATGTACCAGATGACAAATAGATATATGAATTGGTTGTACAAAATGGTTGTGTGAAATGTTTACAGGAATTGGTCATATGGAAATATATGTACAAAATAGTTGTATGAAATAATTAAGAAGATAGATAAATGAAATAAGTATAGATACATGGAATTTAATTTATGTTAAGTTTAATACGAACTATTACCAAAGTAAATATACATAAGATATAAGGAAATGATGATGTATGAAATATTGATATAACAAAATGAATGATATATGCTTATGAAGAAATAGTAAGAGAATAATATATTTTGTGACATGTACATATATAATTATCTTTGATATGTTGATATAGGGAAATTATATAAGTTGAGACTATTATTGAACTTAAGTGTGATATGTTGAGAAAATAGGTATATCATTGTTGAATTTATATGAAGTATGTGCAAGTATACTAACAATGTTGTTGTATGATGCTTAGACAAGTGCCAAGCTATTGATTGAATGGTAACATGTTTAATTATAAGGAGCATTGAAATGGTAAGTACTTAGATGAAAATATAATTTAAGATTTTGCGAAATTTTTTTTGATCCCGATTCAATTCCGGTTGGTTTTTAATGTATGTTTGGGGCTTCGAGGGCCCAATAGAGAAACGTTATGGTTATTTTCAAAATATGAATAATAAATGACTCAAAATTTTCTGAAAATGTTTAGTAAACTCCGGTAATGCCTCGTACCCTATCAAGTACCTAATTCAATCTAGATAGGTGGTAATGACTCAACTTCTCTGATAGGTGGTAAACCCCGGTAACTCTTCGGGAAATACATCTAGATACTCACACACAACTGGTACTAATTCAATCTTTGTTTCTGTCACTTTCTTATCAAGTACCTAAGCAAGATAAGCTTCACACTCCTTTCTCAAAAATCTCTGAGCTGACATAGACGAGATCACAACTGGCAATCTATTCTGATCATCAGATTCAATTCTAATAGTCTCATTATTCTGGCATTTCAGTTCGATAATCTTTCTTCTACAATTCACAACTGCATCATGCATAGCCAGCCAGTCCATACCCAGAATCACATCAAACTCATCGAATGGAATAAGCATCAGTTGGCCAGAAAACAATAACCTCAATCATCAAAGGACAATTCTTACAAATTTTATCGACTAAAATAAACTTGCCTAAGGGGTTCGATACTTTAATTATGAACTCTATAGACTCGACATGTAAACTCTTTTTAAATACTAAATTCATACAGATATATGAATGGGTTGATCCAGGATCTATCAACACAACTATATCAGTATCGAAAAGAGAAAAAGTACCGATAATAACGTCTGGCGATGATACCTCCTCTCGTGCACGAATAGCATAAGCTCGGGCAGGTGCTCATGCCTCAGATCTCATAGTAAAATCTCTCATTACACCTCTACCTCTGGATACATTTCCCTTATTTCTTGGCGGTCTCCCTCTCGTTATCGTATTGCTCGATCTTGCATGCTAAGATTTATCTTTTTCATTTAGCTCGGGACAATCTCTGATAAAAATGATCTCGTGAACGACAACTGTAACAAGCTTTATTATTATTTTTCACCCAGCAATCTCCAAAATGCCTTCTTCCACACTATTAACACTCGGGCTTAATATCTTTTACATTGCCAACACTCGATACTGATGTGGCTTGAGCTTTAGGGCCGGTGCATTGCTTTCTGCGATCTTTATTGGAATATCCCGTTGAAGTTATCTGTCGGTTAAAATAATCTCTGGATTTCTTCGACGAAGAATGATAAGGTTTACTCATCGATCTCTTCCTCGAATCTCATGCCTCTGAATCAACCTTTCTCTTTTCTTTGCTAAGTTCATCGGCTTTATAAGCTCTATCTACTAAAATAACCAATTCCTTCGGTTCTAAAATTCCAACGAGAAGTTTAATGTCTTCATTCAACGCATCTACAAATCACTTGCACATGATTTCTTCAGTGGGAACATATTCCCGAGCATACTTGCTCAACCGTACAAATTCTCTTTCATACTTTGTCACAGTCATTCGACCTTGTTTTAATTCTAGAAACTTTCTATGCTTTTGTTCGAGAAATCTTTGACTGGTGTATTTCTTTCAGAATTCGGATTGAAAGAATTCCCAAGTAACTCGTTCTTTCAAAACCACAGATATCAACGTGTTCCACCATTGATACGCGGTGTCTCTCAGAAAAGATACATCACATTTAATACATTCATTACGAGTACAAGACAATTCATCGAATACCCGAATTGTATTTTCAAGCCAAAACTCAGCTCTTTCAACATCATCATCAGCAATAGCTCCGAACTCTTCAGCCTCATGTTTACGAATCTTATCTACTGGCAGCTTGTTCAACCATATCAGATCTATAACTTGAGGAACAACAGAGATTTTTTGAGGAATAGGTGGGGGTGGGGGTGGAGGTTGCTGAGTAGCCGAGTTTGTACAAATGTATTGAGTGAACCATTCGTTCATCATTTGGAAGAAGGCTTCTTTAGCCTCTCCTCCCTGACTGCTCGTCACAGGTCTAGAATCAGATGTTGCTGTCCCTTGCGTGGGAGCAGACACATTACTCTCTACCTCATCGGCTCTAGCTCGACTGGGATTCATTACTATACGAAAACACAATTTAAGTTGTCAGGAATCATCACACTATTACAAAGTATATATGGCATGTATAGCTAAACTCTCACACATGCTACATTAGTCCTAGAATTGAGTAAACCGTAGCTTTGATACCAATAAAATGTAACACCCCTAACCCGTATCCATCGCTTGAGTAGGGTTACAAGGTATTGCCAAACAAATCAAAACATAAAGCATACGTTCTCATAAATCATTCAACACAATCACAATGTCCCTTATAAAGGCCTACGAGGCCTTAAATATGCTTTAAAACAATATCAAACAATATGGTTCATTTATCATAATTCATATAACCATTTTAACTTCCATAATGTCTTGGTTACAATCATGCCAAAAGAAACCAAAATAAGCCATCACTCATGGCTATATTTATACAAACCAAAACATATACATTTACAAGCTATTTCTAAAGCCAAACGCAAATCAATATTAACATCATTTACAAGCCAAATCTCATGGCTATAATCACAACCAAAATACTACATCTAGCCTATTTATGCCGTATACCATAAATGTATAATTCAAAAGTACCAACTTAGATGTTTGATAATGCGATGATGCTCTCGACGACTCCCGAATCCGAGCTAGCCTTGATATCACTATAAAACACTGGAAAAATACACAAAGTAAGCTAATAAGCTTAGTAAGCTCGTATAATATAAACTTAACTAATCACAAATACAACATTCATCATGTAACACCTCTAACCCGTATCCGTCACCGGAACAAGGTTTCGGAGCATTACTCGGATTTACATATCATTTAGCAAAAATTTCCGTTAAATACTTACCGATTCAATGCATCCTATAGATAAATATATTATCATTTAATCAATAGCTTGGCACTTGTCTTAGCATCAATCAACATTGTTAGTATACTTACGCATATTTTATATAAACTCAACATTGATATACTTATTTTCTCAACACGTCACACTTGAGTTTAATAATTGTCTCCACCTACATAATCCTTTATCAATAAATCAAAGATAATCATATATGTGCATGCCATGAAATATATCATTCCCTTACCGTTTAAAATCATTTATTTCATTATATTAAAATTTCATGTACCATAATTTCCATATGTTTCACGTATATTTATTTCGATAATAATTCATATCAAACTTAACATAAATCAAATTCTATATGCACATACTTTCCACACCATGTGTCCATATAACATGTACAAATCATTATATATATACTTCAAGCATATATGGTAATAATTCATTTCGTATTCATATTATTTCATATTATACGAATGTACTAATATTTCACATTCAATCCAATATAACATACAATTTAACATATTTTCATGCTCAATTATGATACACAAATTTACCTAACAAAATTGCAAAAAAATCAGATTTAGGGGCATTTTGGTAAGTTTTTATTTTCCCTGATTTTCATCCAATCTTGATCTAAATTGATAATTCCATTCAATTTATTAATTTAGACAATAAGTCAATTCATTTCCTTCAAATTGATCATTTTTATATACTTACAAAATTGCCCCTAAAATTTTACTTTTATTCAATTTAGTCTCTGAACCTAAAACATACAAATTAGCGATGCTACCTGAATATTCATACATATTCTCCTCCTCCTCCTCTCCATTCCTCATCCTTAATTTATATAACATGCTACAAGTAACATTATCAATGCTTTCACTATTCACTTATATGTATATTCAAAATTGTCCATTTGCATCATAGTCACTAAATTATTTATATCTTGAGCTACAGACCTCAAAATTAAGATCAGATAATTTTCCCTAAAACTATACTTAATATCTTCTTACCATAAAATTTTCAGAATTTTTCGCTTAGCCAATAAGTACAGTTTATTCTTTAAAGTCACTTTTATTCTGCTGTCTGACGATTCTGACCCTTCTTTACTAAAAATTAATTATCTCCTTGTACAGGATTCAAATGATGTTCTAGTTTATTTCTCTTGAAAATAGACTCATTGAGGATTATAAAAATATAAATTTAATCCCATAATTATTTTTCTCTAATTTTTTATGATTTTCCAAAGTCAGAATAGGGGAACCTGAAATCATTTTGACCTTGTCTCACAAAATTTATCATATTTCATGATTTACAATTCCATTTCTTACATCATTTCTTCTATAATAAACTAGATTCAATAAGATTTAATTTAATATTTTATTCAACCTCTAATTCAACTTTCACAATTTTTGGTAATTTTTCAAATTAGCCTACTGCTGCTGTCCAAAACTGTTTTAGTGCAAGATATTATTTACCATGTTTATAACTCCCTTATTCCCTTTCTCTATAATATTTCCCATCACTTCCTCCTATTTCCCTTCACTAACTCATCAAGATCATAGATCCTTATATAAGAAGACTCTACTATAACATTATTTCCATGTTTTCTCAATAATAACAAACTTAGAAATATATTGAAATATTGATGTACTTACCTTGTTCTATCGATTCCAATCTTTAATTTGATTTTCTCTCTCCTCCAGCTTCTATTCCTTGAATCTAATTTGATATTCTAACTCCCCATAGTCTCCTTAACATTTTTCTCCCTTGGTAGCTATGGAAATTCTTTTGATTTTTAGGTGAAAATGGTGAATTTTTGGTAGAAAAACTAAATTGTAAAGAATGAAAAGTTTATTTCTTCTCTTATCTTCTTCCTAACATGAATGCATGGAAAATGGATGAGAATTTTCTCATCTTTCTTTCTTTATATATACTAATAAAATAATAATACAATAATAAATATCATATAAAAAATTAAATTAAAATATTAATAACTAATATTTAATTAATTAATTAGTCTAAAATATCTTCAACATCATCATTACTTTCTAGATTTCTCTCTCTTCTAATTGACTATTTTGCCCTCTATGATCTTTTAAAATTCTATTATTGAGTCATCACTTAATTTTGTAAAATTACAATTTAGTCCCTCATAATTCTTTACCTATTCAATTTGGTCCTAATTCATCAATTTTTCCTTGATTTCTAGATCCTTCCACCCTTAAAATATTTGCACTATTAGCCCTTCAAATTTTTCATATTTACACTTTAATCCCTCAAATTTTGAGTATTTACTCTTGGGCCACAAAACTTTTCTCACTTCTACAATTTAGTCCTTTCTTGAATCAATATGTCATAATACTTCCCAGTGACATAACTCAATTTTCCTTTTTTTGTCACTTTATTTCCTTATTTTACTATATTAAGAGTAATATCTTACTGTATAAATTTTCGGGGTGTTACACATCAATCTTAACATATTATCATGTACTTTATGATTACTAACAAACCTTTCACCTACTTATTCATAAGCTTATATACAAACCTTGTATCTTTTTAGATTTTAAGCTCATAATATACATGTACATACCTGTACCAATCTATAACAAGTTCATACATACACAAAATGCAGTTGAATACTCAATGTCTCGCACACTAAGTGTCATACTCAATATTTCGTACACTAAATGCCACAGTCGATATCTCGCATACTAAGTGCCATACTTGATATCTCGCACACTAAGTGCCGTACATAGCCAAAGCTATCTCAAATCACACACTAAGTGCCATATATAGTCGAAGCTATGTTGATTCGCACACTAAGTGCCACCAATAGCTAATTTTACGTCGAACATAACTGTAGTCTCATATATACAATTTATACAATATTTAAGCACTAAAAGCACAATTATTATAGTGCTTAATACATATGAACTTACCTCGTATTCAGAATTGGCGGATCGGGTAGACTACTCGATAACCTTGCTTTTCCCCCGATCTAAATCCGAATTCTTTCTTTCTTAATCTATATGAATTCAAAATTAACTTATTTAATCAACCATTCATTCAATTTAGTCCAAAACATACATTTAGGCCTATTTGCAGATTATCCCCTAAATTTCACACTTTTAACAATTTAGTCGTTATTTCACAAAACACAAAATTCACATAATTTCAATAAACCCAAGCTTGACAGAATTATTTATAGGTCCCTAGCAGTACAAAACTTTTATTTATTTCACATTTCAACCACACAATTTGCACATTTTACAATTTAATCTCTATTATGAATTTTCATCAAAAATCACTTTACAAAACATGAAAATCTATCATCAAGCTTTCATATTTCAACATTAAACATCAAAGAACACATAGATTCAACAATGGAAACTCTCAAAATCTTTAACAATTTTGAAAAATAGTCCCTGGGCTAGCTAGACCTTGCTGTAACGATCTCAAAAACGTAGAAATCATTAAAAACGAGGCAAAAATCGTACCTTAATGAGTTAGGAAAGCTTGGCTGAATGAAAACCTAACCATGGCTATTCATTCCTTCAAAATTTCATCTAAGGAAGATGAATGAATGAAAATTTTATGTTTTTGTTTTAATTATTATCATTTATTTTCTATTTTACCTATTTACCCCTTACTAAAACATTAACATTTAATATGTTTCAAATGGTTTAATTACCCTTTACTAAAACATTACCATGTCCACCTTTGTCCACATATGTTTCAAATGGTTTAATTACCATTTAAGATCGCCATATCTAAAAACCAAAGCTATTTGAAACCTTTAACAAGTATAATGCAACTTTTACATTTTACGCGATTTAGTCCTTTTTCACAAATTAACCATCCAATCGATAAAATTAGCTCACGAAATTTTCACACATATCAAATAAAATGCTTTAAATACTGAAAATAATATTAAAATGATTTTTTGACATTAGATTTGTGATTTCAAAATTACTATTTCGATTTAGCTAAAACCGGGTTGTTACAGCTTGAGCTGTTGGGAAAAACCTATCAAGAAACAATCGAGACATATCAGTTCAAGTATTAACAGATCCCAGAGGAAAATAAAACAGTCATTCTCTAGTAGAGTCAGCTAATGAAAAAGGAAAAGCTCGTAGTTTTATTTGATCCTTAGTTATTCCTTCTGGTTTCATGCTTAGACAAACCATGTGGAACTCTTTCAGATGAGTATGGGGGTTCTCGTTTTTCAAACCGTAGAAATTAAGCAATAAATGTATTAATATCAACTTAACTCGAACAATATTTCACTCGTTGGATAAGTTATGCATAGTGGTTGTTGTTTATTTGGTACAATTGCAAGTTGGCGTATAGTTTGATTCGCCATGTCGTTTAAATCTTCAGATGAGTATATATCTTCGATGTAAGATCCTTCTTCATAGTCGGGTTATGGTTGTTTACCAGACTGATTAGCTTCCCTTCGAAGTGTTCGAGCCAACTTTTCTATCCCCGATTCAAATGCTAGAGTCCTCGATTCTGACCTAGTCATAAACAAAACAAACAAAAATTAGAAATTTTCACCAATCCCCAGCAATGGCGCCAAAATTTGATGGGCGTCAAAACCACCAAATATAAATTCCTACGAAAAAATAATGTAAATAGTAGTATAGAGCAGTAGGGTCAAATCCACAGGGACTGGCTATCTAATTATGCCTTTTTCAGTGACCAGAATCGCTGTCGCGGTCATAATCGTGCCCACGACCTGTGCATAGCAATGCAGAAAAAAAATAAAAATTGGGGGTTTAAATTGATTAAAATAGTAAAAAAAAGAAATATGAAGTCAGCAAAATAAAAATAAAAACAGATTGAAAAAATAAATTTAAGAAAATAAAATAAATGGATAAATGAAATATTTTTAAGCAAAGCCTTAGCCTCGGTGTACTCCAATCTTGAATCGATCCTTGAAATAGATCTTCCTTTCCAAGTAATAAGCTAGTTATAGCAGCCAAGAGCGTCTCAACTGCCAACTTTTCCATATGTAGTTGATCTCGATATGACCTGTAAATCGAATCTTGTCAAATTTCTAACTGCAATACACGTGTTCTTAATTTAAGATTTCAACAGCCTTGCGATTTGAAAAGCCCAATTCAAATCTCTGGCCTCAACCGCATGTGTCGTTTAAATCCAATCTCTATCTCCCTTGACGAATCCAATTGGCTTTTTCCACCTAGACACGCCAATTTGTTCGTGGGAATTCGAACATCGTACGGCCGATTCGACTTCCCAACTGTACGCCAAGCAACTCTAACCCAACGTGTAATAGAATGAATTTCAACGATGTCGAAAATAGTGGTTCGGGACCATCAAATCCGACAAATGAACTCGAAAATTATATTATTTAATATTTACGAGCCAAATGTAGTTTTTAAAAGATTTTTGGAATAGTAAATTGTGTTTTATAAAGATTTATTTGGTCAAGAAATTGAGAAAAAGAGGTATCGAGATCTCGATGTTATAAACCGAGCCATAAATATTTTTATAAATATTTACGGAATGTCAATAAGGTAGTATTAAAATTTCGTTAGAAAATTTTGACGTTTGGGTGGTCAATTAAATAAAAGGGATTAAGTTGGAAAATGTGTAAAAGTTGCTAAAAGGATTAAATAGCTCAATTGTCAAATAAGGAAGGACCTAAAGTGAAAATAAGCCCAAAGGAGATATTTTGGCCGGCAATAGCTGAGAAAAATCAGGAAATGGGTGAAATAAGGGCAAAATTGGGAAATTGCCAAAATTTGCTAAATAAAAATGGGACTAAATTGGAATATCTAGAATTCTCTTCATTTCTCTTCATATTCATCATATGAAAAACAGCCATGGAATGGGGTTCAAGTTGGTTTTCATGCTCTAGCTTCATGTAAGTTTAATTCTTGCTTTCTCCTTGAAATTTCTATGTTTTTGGAATTTTACAATTGGGTCCAACTTACTATTCAT
Organism: Gossypium hirsutum; assembly: GCF_007990345.1. Taxonomy (NCBI): domain Eukaryota; kingdom Viridiplantae; phylum Streptophyta; class Magnoliopsida; order Malvales; family Malvaceae; genus Gossypium; species Gossypium hirsutum. The sequence continues at coordinate 77,454,907 of NC_053435.1, forward strand.
TAGTTTTTGATTCCATGGCTAATTTTTAAAGTTTTTATGGATGAGTGCTGAAATAATATGATGAATAATCATAGAATTGAAGCTTTACTTTTGGTATATGATGATTTTATCAAGTAAAATTGATGGAAAATTCATTTTAGGACCTAATTAAGAAAGAGTTTGGAATTAATGTCTAATGCTAAAGTTCTGATTTTTAGGGGTTATGAAGAAGTTTAAAATGATAGAATAAAATATTAATTGAGAAAAATTAGCTCAATTGAGGGGTTAATTGAGCAAGGACTGAATTGTATAAACTGTGAAATTTAGGGCAAAATGGAAATCAACATTTTTCATTAAAACTGTTTTGGACAGTAGCAGTAGTGTAACTTTGAAAAATCACCAAAAATTGTATAAATCTAATTAGAGGATGAATAAAATATTAAATTAAATCTTATTGAGCCTAGTTTCTTATAAAAGAAATTATGTAAGCAATGGAATTATGAATCATGAGATATAATAAATTTTATGAGACAAGGTCAGAATGATTTCGGGTTCCCCTGTTTTGACTTTGGAAAATCATAAAAAATTGGAAAAAAATAATTACGGGCTTAAATTTATATGTTTAGAATACTTAATGAGCCTATTTTCCATAGAAACAAACTAAAACATCATTTGAATCTTGTACGATGATATAATTAATTTTTAGTGAAGAAGAGTCGGAACTATTAGACAGCAGAACAGGGGTAACTTTAAAGAATAAACTATACTTATTGGCTAAACCAAAAATCCTGAAAATTTTATGGTAAGAATATATATGAGTTTAGTTTCAGGTAAAATTATCGGATCTTAATTTGGAGTTATATAGCTCCAGATATAAATAATTTAGTGACTATGACACAGATGGACAGCTTGAATATTCATAAAAGTAAATAATAAAGATTATAGATAATGTTACTTACAAGTGTGTTATATACATCAAGGATGTGGAATGGAGAGGAGGAGGAGGAAAATATATATGAATATCCAGCTAGCATGGCTAATTTGCATGTTTTAGGTTTAAGGACTGAATTGAACAAAAGTAAGACTTCAGGGGTAATTTTGTAAAAATGTCAAAAATGACCAAATTGAAGGGAATGAATTTTTATTATTATCTAAATTAATAAATTGAATGAAATTTTCAATTTAAGATCGGGTGAAAATTGGGAAAATGGTAAATTACCAAAATGCCCTTTAATCTTGATATTTCTGCAATTTCGCCAAGTAAGTTCGTGTAACTTGAATTATATTCTTAAATGCTTGAAATGCATGTTTTTTTTATATGAATATGATTTGAATGTTCATTATATAGAAATTTATGAAACATTGATATATTTGAAAAAAAAGGGAAAAAAATCACGGTTGAATGGAAGGAAAATTCGATGGATCTCTGAAAAGGAATTGACGGTAAAAAGGATCTAGCCCGGACGGGTGATCCTATCCTGATATAGTCCTCCCGAAGAATATGTGGAAAATGGATTTAGCCCGGACGGGTAATCCGAATTAGGGTCTGAATTTAGCCTGGACTGGTAATTCAGATCCAAGCTCATTAGAGTAATTGTCGTTGCAGGGGATTTAGCCTGGGCTGGTAATCTCGACAATACTCTATGAGTTTATATTACAGGGGATTTAGCCTGGACTGGTAATCCCACTGTAAGGATGAGGTTCGCGGGAGTGTGCTCTCTGATATGGAATGTGTAAGACCATGGTTGAAAGATACCATGGCAACCTAATATGAAATGTGTAAGACCATGGTTGAAAGATACCATGGCAACGTGATATGGAATGTGTAAGACCATGGTTGAAAGATACCATGGCAACCTGATATGAAATGTGTAAGACCATGGTTGAAAGATACCATGGCAACCTGATATGAAATGTGTAAGACCATGGTTGAAAGATACCATGGCAACGTGATATGAAATGAATAAGACCATGGTTGAAAGATACCATGGCAACCTGACATGAAATGAGTAAGACCGTGGTTGAAAGATACCATGGAAACATGACGGGAAAATGAATAAGACCATGGTTGAAAGATACCATGGCAACATGACAGAAAACGAGTAAAACCATAGTTGAAAGATACTATGACATCATGTCAAAGATAAATAAGACCGAGGAAGAGAAACGCCAAGATATCTATTGAACAATCGATATTCAGGTAATATGTATAAGATGGAATGGTTATATGAAATGGTTGTGTGAAATGTTTACAGGAATTGGTCATATGGAAATATATGTACAAAATAGTTGTATGAAATAATTAAGAAGATAGATAAATGAAATAAGTATGGGTATATGGAATTTAATTTATGTTAAGTTTAATACGAACTATTACCGAAATAAATATATACAAGATATAAGGAAATGATGGTGCATGAAATATTGACATAACGAAATGAATGATATATGCTTATGAAGAAACAGTAAGAGAATAGTATATTTTGTGACATGTATATATATAATTATCTTTGATATGTTGATACAAGGAAATTATGTAAGTTGATACTATTATTAAATTCAAGTGTGATATGTTGAGAAAATAGGTATATTAATGTTGAATTTATATGAAATATGTGCAAGTGTACTAATAATGTTGTTGTTTGACGCTTAGACAAGTGCCAAGCTATTGATTGAATGGTAACATGTTTAATTATAAGGAGCATTGAAATGGTAAGTACTTAGATGAAAATATAATTTAAGATTTTGCGAAAATTTTTATGATCTCGATTTTATTCCAGTTGGTTTCTAATGTATGTTTTGGGCTTCGAGAGCCCAATGGAGAGACGTTATGATTATTTCAAAATATGAATAATAAATGACTCAAAATTATCTGAAAATGTTCAGTAAACTTCGGTAATGCCTCGTACCCTATTTCGGCAATGAATACGGGTAGGGGGTGTTACACAACGTGCACTTTTTGAATCGAAGTTGAATCAACTTTAAGGGACGAATTTGTACTATCCCATGTACTGGAGAGATAGAAAATACTATGTTGAGAGGTTTTTTAAGCGGGTTCGTATCTCATGATTGTTTTGTTGGAGTAATTTCTGGACTAAAGCTAAATAGGGGTTTAGTTAATCATGGAAAGAATCATGCTTGAAAATAAATGGTTTTATGGAAAGTGGAAAGGGAAGGGCCTTGGAAGGTAATTAAACCAAAAAGGTTGAAAGTAAAAGGAAAAAAAATGAAACAGAATAGAAATCGCAGATTGACGTTGGAAAAGGAAGAAAAATAAAGGAATATTTATTAATTACAAAAGTCAAGTGTGTATTTAATTTGCTATAGCCACTAGGTATTTGTATATACTTCTAGTGCTAAAATTTAGCTAGATTTTTCTTATATATTATTACTAAATAATTTAAAATTTAAAAATCAAATATAAACTATATTAAATTTAAACGAATTATAGAGTTGTAACAATATCAAAATACATTTGATCTTTATCCAGCCACTTTTTAAAAAAATCTTCAACCCTTCAATCTTTATCTAGTCATCTTTGTATCTTCAATCTTTCAATCAAGTTATCCGCTTCGCTTTTTGTTCCAATTTAGCCCCCTTTTATAAGAGTTTGAATTCAGCACACCAACTTCATTCCTGATAAGATAAATCCAAATTTAATAGCATTTTATTCGATAATTAGCTTAGAATAAATATATTAAAATACAAATTTATCTTGCTACCAGTCACTCTAGATTTTTTTATCAATTTAATCACTCTAATTAAGATAATTGTTCGAATTGGAACTGCCATTAAAAATTCTATTCATCCACTAACGGATTGTTGACGCAACATTTTTTTTAAACTTTTGACTAAAGTTAGGGTCCTCTCTATAATTAGTCTAAAAGACTTTTCTTTATTTGCATAATAAGGACCACCCATTTTCATTACCCTCAACATCCACCATAAAAATCATTAATCTTCATCACCGTCAATTCCCTAGTCCCATCTCTATCACTCCTCACTCTGTCTGTAACACCCCTAATCCTTTTCCGTTCTTGGAACAGGGTTGTGGAGCATTACCAAACTTTTCAAATAAAATATGAACATTTCATATCATTTAACATACATATCAAAAACTAATCATAAATCACACATATTGTCCCTTACATGAGTCCTCGAAGCCCAAAATACACATTAGAAATGAATCGGGACTAAACTGGAACCTCAAAGAATTTTTCGCAAAACTTCAAAATTTTTCTTAGGTGCAGGGGACACTCTCCCGTGTGGCTAGGCCGTGTGGCTCACACGGTCAAGAGACACGCCTATGGCTCAAGCCATGTGGGTATTCAAAATAAGGGCACACGGCCGTGTCCCAGCCTAGTCCATGTCTATGTAACTCCTTGCCTTGGGTTACACGGCCAAGTCACATGCCCGAGTGCTAGGCCGTGTGAAAATACCTGAGTATTTTGTTTTGAAATTTTAAAAATACATGGGACACACGGCCACACCATATGCCCATGTGCTAAGCTGTGTGTCACACACGGTTAAGACAAACGCTCGTGTCTCTACCCATGTGGACAATAATAGGTCATTTTAAGGTCATATTTCTCACCTGTATTTAATTTCAACCTAAACACTTCAAATTTCATATTCATAGGCCATAACAAGACCTTCAATACACTCAACTTAAGCTCTAAGCATGTCATATTATCTCATATATCATAGCATATCAAATTTACCATATTGATCAAAACACATATTTGCATATTTATACCATTTATGCTATACTATCTCATTCACCAACATGCCTATAAACAATCCGTCAATTAACCACACCCAAACACATATCAAGCATGATAAGATTACACACACATATATAAGTTGATTGGAAATATAAACAAAATATAATTCATAATATTTACACGAACCAACTTTACTCAAAACCATTCCAACCCTATACATGCCATATAAACCATAGTGTATGTTTCAAAAGCTACCGGAATAAGCTGGATAGTGTGACTTGATGTGCTAATCCGATCTTCTAACCTCTCAAAAATCTATAAAGACATTAAATAATATGAGTAAGCTTAATGAAGCTTAGTAAGTTCGATGGGTTAAACATAAATCTTACCGAACCTACTATAATAACTCAATTAGATAAATTCATTTAATGTAAACTCCCTGCCAATCACAACTTCAAACGATGAATATACTTATTTCAGATCAATACCAATAACAACAATATGTCTTTCAATTTCAATTACATAATCACTTACCAAATCTTTCCAAATTAGAGAACAGCATACGAATAGGAGTACATCATTTTCAGAAGCCCTAAGGCTGAACAGAAGCTTACGAGAGCTAAACAAAAACCTATAAGGGTTGAATGGAAGCTCGTAAGGGTTAAACAGAAACTCAAAAAAGCTGAACGAAAACTCATAGAAGTTAAACAGAAGCTCTTGAGAGCTAAATGGAAAGTAAACATGAAAGTTCACAAAAAATGTTGAACCTCGGTTTAATTGGGTAATTTGCCGTCAATTCCTCCAATGCCGTCTTGCGCCACACAACGATTGTACTCAAATCCCGCACTCCATTTAATCCGGATATTCAATTCAAAAGCATAACTCCAACAATAATTCATTTATAACAATAGAATAAATATAAAATGTCATCCACCAAATCAATGTAAATATTAAATTTTAACTGTACGAACTTACCTGGGTTAAATTGTAAGATTTGCGAAAGTTCAGGGACTATTCTGCTAATTTTTCATTTTTACGAGTATATAAGGCTTTTGATCTAAAATATAAAACTCATTCATTAGCATATATTTCAGTTTCCATTCACTTCACAATTAATACCACTCAATTTTTTGAAATTACACAATTACCCTAACTTTTTACAACTTTTGCAATTTAAGCCCTTAATTAGTTAGTCCATTAAATGAACTAATTTTTCTCAATTGATAATTTATCTAAATATTATAGGCTATTATACACCCCTTGATAAATATAAATTTAATACCAATCCCAAATATTTAACATTTTCACAATTTGGTCCTAAAATCAATATTTAAAAAAAATTACTTTATAAAATCATCATACAACAAAATCAAATATCTAAATCCATTTTATTTTATCAAAAAAATCTAGTATTCATCAATGGTAATTTTCAAAATTCTCAATAAAATCAAAAACTAAGGTAATAACTAGTTGGACCTAATTGTAAAAGTCTCAAAAACATAAAAATTACAAGAAAATGGCAAGAATTAAACTCACTTGAAGTAAAAATATAAAAACCAGCTTAAGGAGCTCTCCTATGGCTATTTTTGGCGGAGAATTGAAGAAGTTGTCTAGAAACCTTTAAAATTTCAAATTGTAGTTTTAATTTTGCTTTATTTACTATTTTGCCATTAAATGTCTATTTTTAAATTATTTTCACTACTTATGCAGCCTCAGCCATTTCATTTTGGCTTATTTACTCTTTAAGTCCTCCCTATTTACCATTTAAGCCATTTAATCACTATTTCTTTTAATTAGCAAGTTTTGCACCTTTTTTCAATTTAGTCTTTTTTAATTAATTAACTATCAAAACGTTAAGATTTTTTAATGAAACTTTAATACTACCTTAATAACACTCCATAAATATTTATAAAAACATTTATGGCTTGGTTTATAGAATCTAGGTCTCAATAAATCATTCTAAAACACAAATTACTAATTCAAAAATCTTTCTAAAACCGCATTTGACTCGAAAATACTAAATATTAAAATTTACAAGCTTACTCATCATATTAGGTGGTCTCAAACCAGTGTTTCTGACACCACTGAAAATCAAACTGTTACAACTCTCCCCCTTTAGGAAATTTCATCCTCGAAATTTGTTATGTAATATCCCAAAAATTTTTACAATCAGATATTATCCTTGATATAGTAAAATAAGGAAATAAAGTGACAAAAAGGGAAAATACTGAGTTATGTCAACATTGGAAAGTATATTATGATATATTAATTCAATAAAGGACTAAATTGTAAAAGTGAGAAAAGTTTTGTTGCGCAAGAGTAAATACTCAAAATTTGAGGGGCTAAAGTGTAAATATGAAAAACTTGAAGGACTAATAGTGCAAATATTTTAAGGGTGGAATGATCTAGAAACTAAGGAAAATGGATGAATTAGGACTAAATTGAATAGGAAAAGAATTATAAGGGACTAAATCATAATTTTACCAAATTATGTGATAATTCAATGATAGAATTTTAAAAGATCACAAAGGGCAAAATGGTCAATTGGAAGAGAGAGAAATCTAGAAAGTAATGATGATGTTGATGATATTTTATAATTATTAATTAGTTAAATATTATTTTATTAACATTTTAATAAGATATTTTATTATTTTATTGTTATTTATTAAGTATAAAAGGAAGGAAAGATGAAGAATTTTCATTATCTTTCCCATGCAAACCAACATGAGAAGAAGAGAGAAAGAAAGAAAGTTTTGCTTTCTTTATAATTTGATCCTTTCACCAAAAATCCACCTTTTTCACCTACAAATCAAAAGAATTTCCATAGCCATCAAGAGAGAAAGATCACAAAGAGACTATGGGGAGCTAGAATATTAAGTTAGATTCAAGAAATAGAAGCTGGAGGAGAGAGAAAATTAAGTTAAAGATTGAAATCCATGGGACAAGGTAAGAACATCAAGATTTCAATATATTTGTAAGATTAATATTATTGAAAAAGCATGGAATTGATGTTAATGTAGAGTTTTCTTATATATGGTCTTATGTTCTTGATATGTTAGTGAAGAGAAAATAAGAGAATGTAATGAGAAATAGTGTGGAGAAAAATAATTAAGGGCTTAAATTTATACATTTATAATCCTTAATGAGTCTATTTTCAAGAGAAATAAGCAGGAACATCATTTGAATCTCGTACTATGAGATAATTAATTCTTAGTGAAGAAGGGTCGGAACTATCAGACAGCAGAACATGGGTAACTTTAAAGAATAAACTGTACTTATTGGCTAAACCAAAAATTCTAAAAATTTTATGGTAAGAAGATATGTAGTCTGGTTTTAGGGAAAATTAGCGGATCTAAATTTGGAGTTCTGTATCTTAAGATAAAAATAATTTAGTGACTATGACACGGATAGATAGCTTTGAATATAAACATAAGTCAATAGTGAAATTATAGACAATGTTACTTATAAGCATGATATATACATCAAGGATGTGGAATGGAGAGGAGGAGGAGAAAAATATATATGAATATTCAGCTAGCATGGCTAATTTGCATGTTTTAGGCTCAGGGACTAAATTGAATAAAAGTAAAACTTTATGGGCAATTTTGTAAAAATTTCAAAAGTGACCAAATTGCATGAAATGGATTATCTTATTATTTAAATTAAAAAATTGAATGAAATTGTTAATTTAGATCAAGATCGAGTGAAAACATGTTTTAGGGATTAAATTGAAAAGTGTTAAAATTATGGAAAATTTTGTTATTTTATAGAATTCATGGGCTGTTATTAATATATAAGAATAATTAGGCTCGAAACAAGTATTAAATTACAAGAACTTTATTTTTCTGAGCCTAAAGATGAAATCGTCATTAATCAAAAGTTCAAGGGTAAAGTGATAATCTTGTCTGGAGCATTAATTGCACGTACAGAATATGAAATAAATAAAAATGATGATCAAATTTATTTATAAAGATCCAGGCGGCTCAAATATGAGACTTGAACGTCGAAAAGAAAAGTTTTCGGATTAGTGAAATTATAAACACGAACAAGCAACGAAGTAAGTTCGTGCAGCTTGAATTGAATTATTGAATGTTTGAATTGTATATTTATGTGACATGAATGTGAATTGAATGTTTAATGTATGTTTTGGGCTTCGAGGGCCCAATTGAAGGACGTTATGATTATTTTCAAATATATGAATAATAAATGATTCAAAATTATCTGAAAATGTTCAGTAAACTCCGATAATGCCTCGTACCCTATTCCAGCAACGGATACTGGTAGGAGGTGTTACATTTTTGGTATCAGAGCTAAGATTTAGTCGGTTCTCGGACCGAACGTAGCATATGTGAAGTCTAGAAATACATGCCATTATATAACCTATGATAAGATAATGTGATATTTTCCAACTCTGATTAGATTTATTTTACTTAAAGATAGAAATGTTTTCCCAACCGAGCTAATTCCTATAATGCTGAAAGCGATACTCAAATATATGAGTAAAAGTTGATTATGATGAGTCGGAACTCATAAAGGTATGAATAATTGTTATATTTAAATTTATGTGTATAGTAAGTAAAATTTTAAAGTAAGTATCAATATTGAATTGAATTGGTATGGATATATGTGATTGATATGGAAATAGAATTTTAGATATATGTTATATTTGAAAAATTTATTGATTGGGAATGTGATGAAATGATATGAATATGTGATTATTACGAAATTTGAATATTTGTTATTGAAAAATGAATTGAATTGTATTGAATTGAGAATATATGTGATTAATTGAAATGTGTATTTATTGGAAACTGAAAAGTGAATTGAATACCCTATTAACTGTACTGGACTGAGTTGGATATAGTTGGCATGCCATAGGATTGGAAGTGTTCAGAGATACTTCGACCTTGAGTCGATGAGACACTGGGTGTCACTATTTTACTTCGGATAGATTCGATGAGGTACTGGGTACCACTTTACTTCGGCTAGGCCGATGAGACATTGGGTGTCAACTTTGCTTCGAACTATCCGATGAGGCACTGGGTGCCATACTGGAGTGTTTGGTTGAATCCGTGTATCCGCCAAAGTGTGGGTCTTGTTAATAGGGGTAGATATGAATATTAAGTGAAATTGAAATGAGAATTGAATACCCTATTAACTTGTCGGGCTAGTCAGATATAATTGGCATGCCATAGGATTTGGAAAAGTACGGGATTTATCGGCTTTGTCGATCAGGCACTTTATGTGTCGTATTTCAGGCACCTCGTGTGTTTTTTCAGGCACTTATGTGTCGTATACTGATCAGGTACTATGTATGTTTTAGGCACAATGTGCCGTACTGGTATATTTGGGTTGGAATCCATGTATTCGTCAAAGTCCGAATTTGTTAATAGGGTGAATAATTGAAATGAAAAAATTAAATAAATTTGATTGATCATACTATTAAAAATATGAGAAAGAAATTATGATTTGAATTGTGAATTGAATTGAGATGTGAGATTTAAAGCATGAACTTGAGGTTCATGAATTTGATAAAATATCGAATTGTTGATATTGACATCAGTTGAATAAATGAAATGAGAAAATCAAATGAATTTGATCGATTGAACTATTGAAAGTATGAAAAAGTGGAATTATGAATTGAAATTGAGATATGCGATTGAAAGTTTGAACCAAAGGTTCATGATTTGATTAAAGATAATATAGATTATATATGATGCCATTTGATGAAAGACTGTTGTTGAGATATGAAATTAAATATAAATTAACACATATGACTTATATTGTTACATGTTTGATGTCTATTATTTATTATAGTTTTTATAATTTGAATTATGGTAATACTACTGAGTATAGACATACTCAGCGTACGATTATATTACTATAATTCAAATTATTTATTATTAAATGTTAGATTTAAATTATGTGTATGGTAAGTGAATTATGAGGTAAGTGTTATTGTTGAATTGAATGGAAATTGAATTGAGCTATGGATAAATATTAGTATTGAATTGTATATTGATGAGAAAGTGAAATTAGATTGAGTTGTGAATAAATTGAAAGTGAAATTGGAATTGAAAAGTGATATATGAAGTACATGATAAGAATTATTAGTAAATTACGAATGACTAGTGAATTTTGAAATATATTACATGCATTAAAGATAGAGAATATATAAATATACAGATTATTGGTACAAAGATTAAATTGTAAAGTATTTAAATGTATGAAATTCAGTTTTAATGCTCAAGTAGACGGAATTTAGAACTACTAGGATATTAGTGGCATGCCATTAAGGAACTCTAGCGCGCTATCTGATTATTAGTACATTAGTGCTCTTTGATTATTAGCACATTAATGCTCTCCGTTTAGCACACCTGTGCTATCTGTATAACACTTTAGTGCTCTCTGTTTAATAGTGCATAATAATGCACCTCTATATCAGTTCCGTATGTTTTAAGTGTTCTGTTTAGTCTAGTGGGCCTCTGTTAAAAAGGTAAACAATTTTCGTTACAAGGTAAATGATTATCTCTGAGTAAAAATGTTGATTACAATGAAATAAAACTCGTAAAGATACGGATAAATGTTTTATAGTACTTGAGAATGATAAATGCTATGTTATATAAGTAAATACATGAAAATTAAATTATGAGGCTTTACAATCTCTACCCCCTTACCAATACAGTTATATGCAATGAAATTTATGAGATTTATATTGATTAAGTTCAAAACTGTGAAAGTGAAAAAGTTCGATAGTGGAGCAATTGATAATGCAGTCAAAACTGAGAATGAGTTAATAAGTGAAGATGGGTTTTGAATAGAGATATTAGATTTTTCTGAAAACTACTTGGGATATACAGTACCACTGCTAAAGAAAAAAGTTATTTATAGGAAAATTGATTTATTTAGATAAGGTATTTACAGAATGGTTAACTAAAAATTTCTTTCGAATTAGCTTCTTGAGTGAACTGAATGATGTGAAATTATTGATGACTATACCAGTCAATGGATTGGTGAATAAATTGCATAAATATTTGAATATAGCTATTATAATTGGGTATATTATAGTAGATTTTTGGGATTTTATATGGGTGTCTTATATGTACTGATATTTTCAAAGGTATATACAACTGTTCATGTTTGGATGCTATAACCATTATATAGAAAGGTTGGATAAATATGCTAACAGACAGAAATTTTCGCAAGTCTGATTGATTCACAAGTGATATTGCTCTATCTTTCTTTGGTTTTCCAAGCCAATATATGTGATAGAACACTTGATACTAAGATTCATATGATATTATCTTCTAATTTCTGTTGGTGGAAGTTCTGAAAGACAAATGTGAAATATTGAATTAAAAATAAATTGTGAAATGAAAGGATAGAGAATGGATATAAATGATAAACTAGGTACATATGTGCAGAAAGAAACTATAGAATTATAAAAATAATGAAGTTCATGATCAAAAGAAAACAAGGAAATTTCGAGGACGAAATTTATTTTAAGGGGGAGAGAAATGTAATATCCCTAAAATTTTTACAGTAAGATATTATCCTTGATATAGTAAAATAAGGAAATAAAGTGACAAAAAGGGAAAATACTGAGTTATGTCAACATTGGTAAGTATATTATGATATATTAATTCAAGAGAGGACTAAATTGTAAAAGTGAGAAAAGTTTTGTTGCACAAGAGTAAATACTCAAAATTTGAGGGGCTAAAGTGTAAATGTGAAAAACTTAAAAGACTAATAGTTCAAATATTTTAAGGGTGAAACGATCTAGAAACTAAGGAAAATGGATGAATTAGGACTAAATTGAATAGGAAAAGAATTATGAGGGACTAAATCGTACCAAATTATGTGATAATTCAATGATAGAATTTTAAAAGATCATAAAGGGCAACATGATCAATTGGAAGAGAGAGAAATCTAGAAAGTAATGATGATGTTGATGATATTTTATAATTATTAATTAGATAAATATTATTTTAATAAGATATTTTATTATTTTATTGTTATTTATTAAGTATAAAAGGAAGGAAATATGAAGAATTTTCATCATCTTTCCCATGCAAACCAACGTGAGAAGAAGAGAGAAAGAAAGAAAGTTTTGTTTTCTTTACAATTTGGTCCTTTCACCAAAAATCCACCATTTTCACCGTGAAATCAAAAGAATTTCCAGAGCCATCAAGAGAGAAAGATCACAAGGAGACTATGGGGAGCTAGAATATTAAGTTAGATTCAAGAAATAGAAGCTGGAGGAGAGAGAAAATCAAGTTAAAGATTAAAATCAATGGGACAAGGTAAGAACATCAAGATTTCAATATATTTTTATGATTAATATTATTGAAAAAGCATGGAATTGATGCTAATGTAGAGTTTTCTTATATATGGTCTTATGTTCTTGATATGTTAGTGAAGAGAAAATAGGAAAAAGTAATGAGAAATAGTGTGGAGAAAAATAATTAAGGGCTTAAATTTATACGTTTAAAATCCTTAATGAGTCTATTTTCAAGAGAAATAAGCGGGAACATCATTCGAATCTCGTACGATGAGATAATTAATTCTTAGTGAAGAAGGGTCAGAACTGTCAGACAGCAAAACAAGGGTAACTTTAAAGAATAAACTGTACTTATTGGCCAAACCAAAATTCTAAAAATTTTATGGTAAGAAGATATGTGAGTCTGGTTTCAGGGAAAATTAACGGGTCTTAATTTTGAGTTCTGTATCTTAAGATAAAAATAATTTAGTGACTATGACACGGATGGATAGCTTTGAATATACACATAAGTCAATAGTGAAATTATAGACAATGTTACTTATAAGCATGATATATACATCAAGGATGTGGAATGGAGAGGAGGAGGAGGAAAATATATATAAATATTCAGCTAGCATGGCTAATTTGCATGTTTTAGGCTCAAGGACTAAATTGAATAAAATTAAAACTTTATGGGAAATTTTTTAAAAATGTCAGAAGTGACCAAATTGCATGAAATGGATCAAGATCAAGATCGGGTGAAAACATGTTTTAGGGATTAAATTGAAAAGTGCTGAAATTATGGAAAATTTTGTTATTTTATAGAATTCATGGGCTGTTATCAATATATAAGAATAATTAGGCTCGAAACAAGGATTAAATTACAAGAACTTTATTTTTCTGTGCCTAAAGATGAAATCGTCATTAATCAAAAGTTCAGGGGTAAATTGGTAATCTTGCCTAGAGCATTAATTGAACGTACCAGAATATGAAATAAATAAAAATGATGATCAAATTTATTTATATAGATTCGGGCAGCTCAAATATGAGACTTTGACGTGAAAAAGACAAGTTTTCGGATTAGTGAAATTATAAACACGAACAAGCAACGAAGTAAGTTCGTGCAGCTTGAATTGAATTATTGAATGTTTGAATTGTATATTTATGTGACATGAATGTGTATTGAATGTTTAATGTATGTTTTGGGCTTCGAGGGCCCAATTGAAGGGCGTTATGATTATTTTCAAATATATGAATTGTAACACCCCGAACCCGAGACCGACACCGGAGTCGAACACGAGGTGTTAACAGACTTTAAACCCATTATAAAAAATATTTCCCAGACACTGCCAATCTGCATACTAGTTGCTTTAAAAATCATATCTTGAGTTTCACAACTTGAAAATCAGTTTCGTGATTTTTTCCTGAAACTAGACTCATATGCCCATCTACATATTTTTTCTAGAATTTTTGGTCGGGCCAATTAGTACAGTTTATTAGTCAAAGTCTCCCATGTTACAGGGATCGACTACCCTGACCTTTGCGCATTACGACTTGGATATCTCCTTGTACAGGGGTCCAATACTGATGCCGTTTGTTTCTATAGAAACTAGACTCAGAGAGGAATCTATACATATATGGTATTACTCCTAATTATCTCTGGTTAATTTATAATGAATTTCCAAAGTCGGAACAGGGAATCCAGAAACCGTTCTGGCCCTGTCTCACGAGAACCTGAATATCTCTTAACATACTGTCCGTATGATTGTTTCGTTACTTTCCTATGAAAGTAGATTCATCAAGGTTTGTTTACATAATTTATTCACTATTTAATTCCATTCCTACTATTTTTAGTGATTTTCCAAATCTACATCACTGCTGCTGTCAGCATCTGCCTTTAAGGTAGACTTTACCTATTTCATGGTTTCCATGATTCAACTAGCCCTTTTGCATAAATAGCACAATTTATGAAAGTGATTAACCATCCCCGTGGCCAATCCTTGTCAAGCATATCCACACCAAATGATTATAACATTATACTCAAACACATATAAGCCATTTTCGCATGGCTATCCAAAATTTATACAAGTCCAAAGGGTCCACGACCCACAACAAACGGGTAGTCCTATACATGCCATTTCGAAGTTCAACCAAGATTGTACCAAAAGGGGGGGCTTTGATAGTGTGGGCGACTTTGACTTCAAGATCCCGAGTCCGATAGCTGGAGAACCAAATCTATAAAACAGAGGAGCAATGAAACGGAGTAAGCAATTTATGCTTAGTAAGTTTTGAGCAAGGAATTCCAGCACAACAAAAGTATAGCATTCATATAGCTAAACGGATAATTTCATATGCACAAATTTACGATATCGTACTTGCTTCACATTATCAACCCTTATGTACATACACAAAAGATCAACTCAGCCAAAGGCCGATAGCTCGTTTATCAACTGAGCGAATACTTATTTGTAAGGGCTCAACTAAATTCAAGCACATACGAAACATACCTCAATGTTGGGATGTTTCGAGAGTATTAACTGGAATTTTACAGCAAGTTCATTCATTCCCAAATCACGTACCTTCGGAATTTAACCGGATATAGCTCCTCGTTCAAATGCCTTCGGGACATAGCCCGGTTATAGTAATTCGCACAAATGCCTTCGGGACTTAACCCGGATTTAGTAACTCGCACAAATGCCTTCGGGCTTAGCCCAGAATTAGTATCTCGCACAAATGCCTTCGGGCTTAGCCCGGAATTAGTATCTCGCACAAATGCCTTCGGGCTTAGCCCGGAATTAGTATCTCGCACAAATGCCTTCGGATCTTAGTCCGGATATTGTCACTTAGCACAAGCCTTCGGGACTTAGCCCGGACATCATTCAAATAACCATGCACATTTAACAATAAATCATGGCCCATTCGTATTTCATTTTCGTTAGCAAAACTCAAACACAAGACATTTATCATTCTTGCAAATTCGGCTCAATAGCCACACAAAGAGCATGATTTTAATTTGCTTAAAACATGATCTAATCACATCATAATTTAAGCTCTCTTACTCAAGAACTTACCTCGGGTGTTGTCGAACGATTCCGATAGCTATTCGACCACTTTTTCCTTCCCTTTATCAGATTTAGTTCCCCTTTGCTCTTGAGCTTAATTAAACAAATAAATTGATTTAATCATTTGAGCATCGAAAAGAGGAACACAAGGCACTTAGCCCATATTTATACATTAGACATTAAAGTCACATATGTACGGAATCATGAATCAAACTCAACATTTTAGCTAATTTTTCCCCCTTGGCCGAATATGCATGTCTATTTTGGGGCCGATTTCAACACTTAATACATTCTACAAGTATGGTCACTTGTATTGACTAAACACCCTTTTGTTTCAAGTTCAAAACTTGGCTAATACACACATATACACACTAGTAAAGCATCCTCTCCCTTTCCATCAATTTAACCCATGCATTGCTCATTAACATGCAAAAGTTATATTCGGCCTTAGCATACAACTTGCTAGCCGATTCTTCTCCATTTAGCAACCAATGCACATATGTGCTCACTCAAAAATGCTAAAAAGGAGGTTCAAGAATCATCAAGCCACCATCACATGCATCATTAACAAGCTTCATATTTAGCATGCAATGGCATTAACACAAACTCCACCTAGGCCGAATCTTAACTCATCCTCATGCCTCATCACCACAACATCAAACATCAACCAAGAATGATGCATCCATGGCCGAGTGTCATTTCCATCACATAGCAAGATTTAGACCATGGGCTAGGTAGAACTCAAGCTAACAACTAAAACATGCATGCATCTCATGGAACATCATCAAACATACCTTAGCCTAGCTACATGCATGGCCGAACCTCTTCAACCTTTCTTCTTCCTTCCTCCTTAAAATTTTTGGCCAAGGATGAACCAAAGGATGAGCATTTTTTTTCTTTGTTTTTTCTTTCTAGTTTCGGCTAAATGAAGATGAGAAAGGATGAACAAAAATTTTCTCCTTTCTTTTCTTTAGCTCACGGCAATGGGGGGGGAAAAACAACTACACACATTTTTTTTTGTATTCATCATACTCCTTTTCATTATTTTATGCCCATGCCCCTTATTTTATTTTTTTCCTACATACCTCACTAGGCCAACATGTTCCCAACATGTTTCCACCCATAGCATGGCCAACCACTAGCTCAAATTTTGGGTAATTTGACATGCAAACCCATCATTTTCACAACATGCATTAATAGACCATTTTAAATTAGCCTATCATATTTTCACCATGTCTCATATCAATCCCTATTTAATAATTTCTCATGCAATTGGAAAAATTGGAGAATGAAACTTCCACATACTCATGTACACACATAATAAGCATAGAATATGGAAATCAATTATTTTTATGACTCGGTTTTGTGGTCCCGAAACCACTTCCCGACTAGGGTCAATTTTGGGCTGTCACATGAATAATAAATGATTCGAAATTATCTGAAAATGTTTAGTAAACTCCGATAATGCCTCGTACCCTATTCCGGCAACGGATACGGGTAGGAGGTGTTACATGTTACCTAGAATAGATTCGGATACTGTACACTATTGATTCTTCGGTTTCCCAGTTAGCTTCCTCTGAACATGTTGATGCCACAAGACTTTTACCAATGGTATTCGTTTATTCCACAACTCTTTAACCTCTCTAGCTAAAATTCTCACTGGTTCTTTCGAATATGTCACATTTGGCTATAGCTCAATTTTACTATAAGGAATAACTTGTGAAGGATCAAATCTGTACCGTCTCAACATCGATACATGGAACACATTATGGATTTTCTCAAGTTCAGGAAGCAAAGCTAATCGATAAGCTACAAGGCCGATTCTTTCAATAATTTCATACGGTCCGATAAATTTTGGACTCAATTTCCCTTTCCTGCTGAACTGTAACGCTTTCTTCCACGGAGAGACTTTTATGAATACCAATTCACCAATAGCTAATTCTATATCTCTTCTTTTCAAATATGCATATGATTTCTTACGATCAGAAACAACTTTCAAACTATCCCAGATAATCCGAACTTTATCCTCAGTCTCTCAAATTAAATCAACTCCTACTAGTTTAGATTCTTTCAATTCATACCGATACAATGGCATCTTACATTTCCTCCCATAAAGAGCTTCAAACAGTGCCATTTTTATACTGGATTGATAACTATTTTTATATGCAAATTCAACTAATGGTAAATACCTTTCCCAGCTACCTCTAGACTCGAGTATATAACATCTCAACATATCTTTCAGAATTTGAATCACTCGTTCTAATTGCCTATCAGTCTGAGAATGAAATGCTGTACTGAAATTTATCTTTGTACCTAGAGCCTCTTGCAGTTTACTCAAAAAGCTCGATGTAAATCTCGAATCTTGATATGAAATAATAGATGTTGGAACCCCGTGTAACCTCACAATTTCAGATATATATATAATTTCGCTAATTTCTCAAGTGAAAAGTCTGTTCTAACTGGAATAAAATGTGTTGATTTAGTCAATCTATCAAGAATCACCCAGATCGAATCTTTCTTTCACGGAGGCACAGGTAAACCAGATAAAATCCATCATGATATGCTCCCACTTCCATTTAGGAATCATGACAGGTTGTAATAAACTCGTTGGTACATGATGTTCTACTTTCACTTACTGACAAATCAAACCTTTAGCTACAAAATTACAAATTTCTCGTCTAATAACCAGCCACCAGTACATCCGTTTCAAATCACAATACATTTCGAACTACCCAGATGAATAGAGTACATGCTACCGTGAGCTTTAGAAAGAATATCATTTTTCAAATCCATATTATTTATAACACAAATTCTATTGCAATAACGTAACATACCACTATCATCAATGCTATACTCTAAACTCAGATTGTCCTGAACCATCTGTCATTTCAACACCAATTCTGAACCATCATCTTGCAATTTCTGAATTCATTGAAGAAACAGAGGTTTCATTCTCAACTTTGCTAATATAGAACCATCTTCATTAAGAGTTAAATGAGCGCTCAACGCTCAAAGTGCAAACAATGAAAACTTCCAACTAAGTGCATCCGAAACCACATTAGCCTTTCCTAGGTGGTAGTCAATAACCAGTTCATAATCTTTCAATAGTTCTAGCCACTGTCTCTGTCTCAAATTCAGCTCCTTCTGAGTGATCAAATATTTCGAACTTTTGTGATTTGTAAATACGTGACATTTCTCACCGTAAAAATAATGTCTCCAAATCTTCAAAGCGAATACGATTGCAGATAACTTAATATCATTTGTAGGATAATTCTTCTCATGTGGCTTTAATTATTGAGAAACATAGGTCACTACCTTTCTTGATTGTATTAGTATACAACCTAAACCATTTAGAGACGCATCACTATAAACAACATACGATACACCAAATTTTGGTTAAGTCAACACTCGAGCTTCTGTCAACATATTCTTCAGCTAATCAAAACTCTACTGGCACTCATCAGACCAAACAAATTCAACATTTTTCTGTAATAATCGGGTCAATGGCAAGCAATAATTGAAATTTTTTTAACAAAACATCGGTAATAACCTGCTAAACCCAAAAAACTTCGCACTTCTGAGACATTTTTCGGAGTTTTCTAATTTACCATAGCAGATACTTTACTCGGATCAACTCGAATCCCATCAGCTGATACTATATGACCCAAAAATCCAACCTCGTAAAGCCAGAATTCATATTTGTTAAACTTTGCATACAACTGCTTTTCTCTCAAAGTCTTAGCAGAATCCTCAAATGTTGTGCATGCTCGAATTTTGTCTTGGAATAAATTAGTATATCATCAATAAGGACAACCACAAATCTATCCAAATAAGGCTGAAAAATCCGATTCATTAAATCCATAAAAGTAGCAGGAGCATTCATCAAATCAAATAGCATTACCAAAAACTCATAACGACCTTATCGAGTTCTGAAAGCAGTCTTTGGCACATCACACTCTTTAACCTTCAACTGATAATACATGGATCTAAGGTCTATCTTCGAAAACACTGCAGCACATTTAAGTTGATCAAACATATCGTCAATACATGGCAAAGGGTATTTATTTTTAATTGTGACCTTGTTTAACTGTCTGTAGTCTATGCACAGTCTCAAAGAACCATATTTCTTTTTCACAAATAAAACAGGTACACCCAGGGAGACATGCTCAGTCTGATAAACCCTTGGTCTAATAACTCTTGCAACTATGCCTTTAATTATTTTAGTTCAGTTGGTGCCATACGGTATGGTATTATTAATATCAGAGTAGTTCTAGGAATTACATCAATTACAAATTTAACTTCACGATCATGTGGTAAACCCCACAATTCTTCAGAAAATGCATCAGCAAACTCACTAACAACCGGTAACAGATCTAGCTTCGATTCTGAATCCCAGGTATTAAGAATGTAAGCTAGAAATGCCTCATTACCTTTTTGTATCAATCTTTGAGTAGAAAAAGCTGAAATAATTCTAATAATTTCTTTTGGATTCTCAGACTCAACTGAAATCATCTCTCTTGTCTGACATTTCAAATCAATCCGTTTCTATATGCAAATTACCACAGCATCATGCAAAGATAACCAATCCATTCCCAGAATAACATTAAATTCCCGAAAGGGTAGCAACATCAAATCAACAGGGAATTCACAATCTTTCACTTTCAATGGACAATTACGACACACTAAATTAACTATTACACTTTGACCTAATGGATTAGTAACTTGAATATCATAATTAATAGATTTAACAGATAACTTCTTTTTTGCTACTAATGCAGTGCAAATGTAAGAACGATTGGACCCAGGGTCAATCAATACATACACAGTAACATGAAATAGATAAAATGTTCCAGCAATCACATCTGGAGCAGTGGCTTCCTTTCTAGCTCGAATGGCATAGGTACATATAGGTGCTCTAGCCTCTGACTGAGCAGCAGTATCTTTCATTCTTGAACAAGCAGTCCCGGTAGTACTATTTTGACCCAAACACCTACTTTTCTGAGAAGTAGCCAATTGTTTTTGTTTCTGTTCTTTATCCTCTTTTTTCAATTGAGAATAATTTCGGATAAAATGATCAGTTGCTCCACATTTGTAACAAGCCCCCACTTTACTTTTACACTCACCACGGTGGTATTTCCTACAGTATCTTCATTGGGGCTTAAGAATATTTTGCACATTACCCACACTAACAACGGGTCTAGTAGTTACCCCAAAATCTTGTTGAATTGTATTTTTTTTATTCGAACATTAGGCATTGAGGTAGCTCGACTGAAATCATCTTTAGACTTTTTCACCGGTAATACTGAAAATGATTTAGAAGAACCTCTTTTGTAAGATTCTCGATTCCATCTATCTCATTACATTTTTTTGTTGTACACCTCTTTCATCTTCTATGCACGATCTGACAAAACAACAAATTCTCGTATTTCAGTACCCCCAATCATCATTCGGATTTCATCATTAAACCCTTCTTCAAACCGAAAGCACATTTCTTCTTCGGCTGGCATAATTTCTCGTGCATATTTACTAAGGTATACAAATTCTCTCACACTCAGCTACTGATCTATTTCCTTGACATAACTCAAGAAATTCCCTCTTTTTCTTGTCTAGATACCTTTTATTGACATATTTATTCTTAAATTCAGTTTGGAAAAATTCCCAGGAAATTTTCTCCTTTGGCATTACAGCTACTATTGTTGACTAACAGTTATATACTTCCTCTTTCAACAATGAAATAGCACATCTAAGATAATCATCAGAGGAGCAAGCCATTTCTTCAAAAACCCTTATTACATTTTGAAGCCAATATTCAGCTTTAACCGAATCATCCTCTAATTTGCCTCTAAATTCTTCAACTCCACACTTTCTGAATTTTTCAATCGGAATATGTTTACTAGATTCAGCCACTGAATGAGTTGGAGGTGCAATCGGAGACACTATAGGTGGTACAGTAGGGGGTGGAAGTTCCTGAGCCAAATTTCTTTCTTGCATAAATTCACTGAACCACTGGTTCATATACCTAAAGAACATATTTTTAAGTTCTTAATCTTGAGCCGGAGGGATCGAGACATTACTACTCGTCCCATGTTCAAAAGTCTGTGCTCTACTGTTAACTTCATCATTGTCAGCATGTTCAGACCCACCTGACATCTTTACAATCTATAAGAAAACAAATGTTAGATCAAATCATACACATCACACAATCACAAATTTATATGGCATGTATTTCTAAACATTTCACATGCTACGTTCAGCCTGAGAATCTACGAAACCGTAACTCTGATACCATTAAATGTAACACCCTAACCCTTATCCATCGCTTGAACATGGTTACGGAGCATTATCAAACTTTTTAGATCAAATACGAACATTTCATATCATTTAACATACATATCAGAAAATAATCATAAATAACTCATATTTTCAATTACATAAGCCATCGGGGTCCAAAATATACATTAGAAATGAATCGGGCTAAACTAGAACCTTAGAGAATTTTTTGCAAAACTTCAAAATTTTTCTTAGGTGCAAGGGACATACGCCCGTGTGGCTCACACGATCAAGAGACACACCTGTGTATCAGGCCGTGTGGGCATTCAAAATAGGAGCACACGGCCGTGTCCCAGCTCGTGTCTATACCCGTGTAACTCCTTGACTAAGGTCACACGGCCAGGCCACACACCTGTGTGCTAGGCCGTCTGAGCATATTGACTTGTAAAATTAAGGTACAGGGGTTACACGGCTAAGTCACACGCTCGAGTGCTAGGCCGTGTGAAAATACCTGTGTGGACAAAAATAGGTCATTTGAAGAGCCAACTTTCCACCCCAATTTGGGTCAAACCTACAAGCACCAAACCAAGCATATATACACAATAACTTTAGCCAATTTCTATACTAAACCATACATCATTCATGCTATAATATTATCAACCATTTACATGCTCATAAACTCAACTCAATTGTGCTAAAACATAAGACCAAATCATATCAAACATATGGTTTCATAATCTCTAAACTCATGACCAAATCTCATACCAAAACTTGTCAAACTTACCATTTCTCGTAGCCATTTGATCAAGTTATTTCGTGATAGGTTTTAAATATTTATAATTAGTCGTTCTTAAAACTAACTATTATCGCGATGTAGGCAAGTGTACCTATCGAACAGTAGTATAGTTTTAGCAAGACCGGATTGTCGAACCCAAAGGAACTAAAAGTACTAGTAATAACTGTCTTTTTATTATCTAGCCTAAGAATAAAGAGGTTTTTGTTTTAATTAACTAATTATCTAAACTAAGAACGCACAGAGAATGGAATTGGGGAATTACTTTTGGAAAAATCGATTGAATGAAGACAATACCTAAGGAAAAATCCACCTAGACTGTACTTGTTATTCTGGCTCCGAATCGAACGATTTATTCATTTAACTTGTTCCATAGAGATACCTAAGTTATGTTATTATCCCTATTCAAGACTAATAACGTCTAATACCTAGATTGAATAATCGAGACTTTTCTCTAATTAACACTCTAGGGTTGCATTAACTCGATCTATGGATCCTCTTATTAGGTTTCACCCTAATCCGGCAAAATCTTGTTACCATCTATCTAGACGTGCAATCAACTCTGCTTAATTATGATAAATGTACTCTTAGACAGGGTCTATTCCTCCTTTGAATAAGAGCTTATCTTGAATCAGTATCCTGGGATATTAAAACAAGACTTAAGAACACATAATTAAGAACAAGTTAAATATTTATCATACAATTCAGAAAATAATAACAAGATTCGTCTTAGGCTTCATTTCCCTTAGGTATTTAGGGGATTTAGTTCATAACTAAATAAGAAAACATCTTAGAATAATAAAGAATACAAAACATAAAGAAAACCCAAAACTCCTGAAGGGAAATTAAGGAGAGATCTTCAGTCTTGATGATGAATTCGGCTTCTAAGATGAATCAATCGGCTTCCTTGGAATAATTCCTTACTCCCTATTCTGTGTCTCTTTTTTCTCATCTTCTAGGGTGTATTTATAGGCTTTGGAATGCCTATGAGCCCTAAAAATTAGTCTTTTCTGAATTGGACTCAACTTGGGTTCGGCAGGGACACCTCCGTGTGCGATTACTTTAGGCCGTGCTCGAGCCTGTTAGACTGGCACAGGCATGTGGAATGCCCGTATGAGGAAGTCTAGGCCGTGTTGAGTTCGTACTTTAGCCCATTTTCTCCGTTTTTAGCCCGTTTCTCGTTCTTTCGCTCTCTATGCTCTCCTAAGTATAAAACACGAAATTAAAGCATTAGGAGCATCAAATTCACCAATTCTAATGGAAATCATCCATAAAATGCTTTAAACATGGGGTAAAAATATGTATAAATTACGGTTTATCACCATTCATGAACACATCAAATAGATCATATTGCATCACATTTCATATACCAAAATAAAAAACATAAACACAACCATATCAAGCCATATCACATGGCTAAATATAAACATTACAAAACCTATCCAAAGTACTTCTAGCCTATACATGCCATACTTTACTATATACAATTTCAAAAGGTATCAAAATGAGATTTGATAGTGTGGTAACGATCCTCGACGATCCCCGAGATCACAGCAACTTTGATATCTATAAAACAATGCAAACACACTCAAAGTAAGCTTTCAAAATCTTAGTAAGCTCATACTAAATATCATCAACAGCTTATAAAATATAAAGCATTAACATATACACACTTATTAGTTCTCAATTCATCTTTCAATTCTATGCCAAAACAATTCATATGTTTATACCAATCCATGAACTTCATATACATAATATCATCTACCACATAGGTATCGTACATACCTGAACCTTCCCGTATTTATTCATTTTCATTCTCATCTTTCGTCCAGATATTTTAAAACTTTCCGAAGATTATTCATGCTTTAAGCATCCGCACACTTAGTGCTTTAAGGTTTAGCCGAAACTAGAACGATTCCGTACACTTAGTGCCATCTCAATTAACCAAAGCTATCTCGGTATCGCACACTTAGTGCCTCATACAGCCGAAGTTATACCATTTCGCACACTTAGTGCTATTTATAACCAAAGCTATTTTGAATCGCACACTTAGTGCCAAATGCAGTTGATTTATCATTATATTCAACCATAATCAAATATATACACAATTTATATATAATCAAAGCATCAAAAATATAGTTGTAACATCATGTATCACGTACAAACTTACCTCGTATTCGGAATTGCCAACTCAGATTGTCTACTCTATAACCTTCGACTTCCCTCGGTCTAAATCCGAATTCCTCTATTCTTGATCTATATGTATTCAAAATTTACCATTTTATTCACCAAATAATTCAAATCAATCCATAAACATTCATTTAGAGCATTTTATATTTTAGCCCTCATATTTTCACATTTTGACACTTTAGTCCCTAATTCACAAAATCACAAAATACACATAATTTGCATGTACTCATGCTTGGCCGAATTATCCTAGTACTCATACTAGTCCACACATTTCATTTATTTCACATTTTAGTCCTTCAATTTACAAATTTCACAATTTAACCCGTTTTACTCAAAATCACCAAAAATTCAAAGACAAAATATATCAACCCAACATATATCTTTTATTTTCCAACAACTAACATCACAAAGCTCATAATTTCATCAATGGTACATTTCAAAATCATCAGCAAAATCAAAAATTGAGACATGGGCTTGATAGTATTCGAAGCAACGATTACTAAAACGAAAAAATTATCAAAAACCAATCAAAACACATACATTAATTTCAACCTCAAAGTGCCGAAGCCCTAATGTTCTTTTTCTTTTCCTTTTTCTTGTATTTTCGGTCAAGGATGAGTGAAACTGAACCAAATTTTAAGCTTTTGTTTTATTATAATTAACATATTAATTTTACCCTTTGTTATAAAACTATTAAAACATGAATATCAAGGTCATAAATGTTCATTAACCATATAAATGGCATATTAACCACATAAGGACCTCTCAAATAATAAGCAAAACCAAAAAGGCACTTTTAGCATATAACAGGCAACTTTTACATTTTACGCGATTAAGTCCTTTTTCAAAATTAAGCACCCAAACATTTAAATTTTCATACGAGACTTCCACACATATCAATTCACATATAATAAGTACAAAAAATAATATTAAAATATTTTTTTGACTTGAATTTGTGGTCTCAAAACCACTATTCTGATTAAGGTCTAAACCGGACTGTTACAATTCTCCCCCCTTAGGGATTTTCATCCTCGAAAATCTTACCATTGAACAAATTCGGATATTGCTGTCTCATAGCATCTTCAAACTCCCACGTGGCCTCTTCAATACCATGTTGATGCCACATCAGTTTCACTAATGGAATTCTCTTATTTCTTAGTTCTTTAACCTCGCGAACTAAAATACGGATTGGTTCTTCTTCGTAAGTCATATCAGACTGAATTTCAATATCAGACGGAGGGATCACATGTGAAGGATCGGATTTGTATCATTGAAGCATCGATACGTGAAACACATCATGAATCTTTTCTAACTCTGGTAGCAACAACAATCTATATGCCACTGGCACAATACACTCAGTAATCTCATACGTCCCGATGAACCTCAGAATCAATTTGCCTTCTCAACCTAATCGAAGCACTTTCTTCCATAGAGATACTTTCAAAAACACTTTGTCGCCAACCTCAAACTCAATATCTTTTCTTTTCAAGTCTGCATAAGATTTCTGACGATCGGAAGCTGTTTTCAAACTATATCTAATCACTTTCACTTTCTGTTCAGTTTCTTTTATCAAATCAACCCCGTATATCTTATTTTCACTGAGTCCAGTACAATATAAAGGTGTACGGCATTTGCGACCATATAAAGCCTCGTAAGGTTCCATTTTAATACTCGATTGAAAATTGTTATTATAAGCGAATTCAATCAAACGCAAATATTGTTCCCACGTACCTTCAAACTCAAGAATGCAACATCTCAACATATCCTCGAGTATATGAATAATCCACTCGGATTGACCGTCCGTTTGCGGGTGAAAAGAAGTACTGAAATGAAATTTCGTACCTAGAGCATCTTGGAATTTCTTCCAGAATTGTGATGTGAATCTAGGATCTCTGCCTGACACAATAGACAATGGCACACCATGCAATCTTACAATATTGGAAATGTATAACTCAGCTAACTTATCAAGTGAGTAATTGGATCGTACCGGAATAAAATGAGCAGATTTCATCAATCGATCTACTACAACCTAGATTGCATCTTTCTTTCTCAGAGACAGGGTTAAACCTGAAATAAAGTCCATTGCCACTCTATCCCATTTCCATTCTGGAACCATAATCGGTTGTAACAAACCAGATGGCACCTGATGTTCAGCTTTAACTTTCTGACAGATCAAACACTTAGAAACAAAGTTTGAGATATCTCTTTTCATTCTAGACCGCCAGTAATGTTGTTTCAAATCATTATAGATTTTCGTACTACCCGACTATTGTGAGCTTCATTCAAAATCATCTGAATTAACTCCAGATTTTTCAGAACACAAATTCTCTCTCGAAACCTCAGACAATCATCTTAATCAGACTCTAAATCACACTGAGCTCGTTTTGCTAAAATCTCATTATCAATCTTCTGAGCTTCGATAATCTACTGTAAAAACAAAGGTCTCGCTTTTAATTCAGCTAAAACTGAACCATCACCGAATAGAACCAAATGAGCATTTATTGCACGCAGAGCAAACAATGATTTTTTACTCAAAGTATCAGCAATTACATTTGCCTTACCCAGATGATAATCAATCACAAGGTCATAGTCTTTTAGCGGTTCTAACCATTTTCTCTGCCTCAGATTCAAATCTTTCTATGTCATCAGATCTTTCAAACTCTTATGATCAGAATATACGTGACATTTCTCACCAAACAAATAGTGACGCTAGATTTTCAAAGCAAACACAATCGCAGCTAACTCAAGGTCATGCGTCGGATAGTTCTCTTCATGTGGCTTTAACTGCCTTAAAGCATAAGCAATGACTTTACCTTATTGCATCAAAACACATCCCAGACCGATCAACTAAGCATCACTATAGATCACAAATTCTTTACCCGATTCGGGTTGTACCAATACCGAAGCTTCAATCAACAAAGTTTTCAACTGATCAAAGCTGTTCTGACACTTTTCAGACCATTCAAACTTTACATCTTTCTGAAGTAGCTTCGTTAGCGAAGTCGCAATTATAGAAAAACCTTTTACGAACCTTCTATAATAACCGGCAAGTCCCAGAAAACTGCGAACTTCAGAGACATTCCTCGGAGGTTTCCAATCCAGAATAGCTGAAATCTTGCTCGGATCAACACGGATACCAGATGCTGATACAATATGACCCGGAAAACTGACCTCTCGTAACCAAAATTCACATTTACTGAACTTCACATACAATTGCTTATCACGCAAAGTCTGTAGCATTATTATCAAATGCTCAAGATGTCATCAATGAATACAACAACAAATTGATCTAGATACGGTCTGAAAATTCTATTCATCAAATCCATAAAGATAGCAGGGGCATTAGTCAATTCGAAAGGCATAACTAAGAACTCATAATGGTCGTACCTCATTCGGAAAGCAATCTTTGGAATGTCTGAGTCTTTCACTCGCAACTGATAATAGCTTGATCTCAAATCTATTTTTGAAAACATTGCAGCTCCTTTCAACTGATCAAACAAATCACCAATTCGGGGCAGAGGATACTTATTCTTGATAGTCACTTTGTTCAACTGACAATAATCTATACACATTCTCATCATACCGTCTTTCTTTTTCACAAACAGAACCGGAGCACCCCAAGGTGAGAAACTCGGTCTAGCAAATCCTTTATTGGTTAACTCTTGCAACTAAGAATTTAATTCTTTTAATCCAGTCGGAGCCATTCTATACTACCGAAATCGGAATAGTTCCCGATACTAACTCAATACCAAATTCAACTTCTCGGATCGGAGGTAATCCCGGAAGTTCTTCAAGAAACACATCAGGGAACTCACATACAACAGACACTGATTCAACTTTCTTTTCTGACACTTTTGAATCGATCACATAAACAAAGTAGGCTTCACAATACTCAAATCTTTCGTCGAAGATATCAAAGCAGACAATCCATTCAAATCTCTAGATTCAATTTTGACTATTTCATCATTCTTGCATCTCAAATCAATAGTTTTCCATTTGCAGTTCACAACAGCATCATGCAAAGTTAACTAATCCATACCCAGAATTATATCAAACTCATCAAAAGGTAACAACACTAGAACAATCGGAAAACAAGTGTCTCGAAACATTAACGGTCAATTCTTGCAGACTTTATCAACCAAAACACATCTGCCTAGGGGGTTCGAAACTCTAATTACAAATTCAATAGACTCTACAGGCAAAGTCTTACTGTTCACTAAGTTCATGCATATATACGAATGTGTTGATCCAGGATCTATCAAAGCAATCACAGAAGTATCATAAAGAGTGAATGAACCAGTAATCACATCGGCGACGAAGCTTCCTCACGAGCTTGGATAGCATAGGCTCTTGTAAGTGCACGAGCCTTGGATCTAATAGCTGTATCTTTTATTCCTCTCTAACTGCCACTCACATTTCCTACATTTCTGGGAAGTCTACCATGAGAAGCGTTGCCATTTGGCCTCGAATTCTGAACATTATCTTTTTTAGCTAAATCTGGGCAATCTTTTATTAAGTGATCTCGTGAAACATAACTGTAACAAGTTCGGTTATTACTTTTTCCCCAGCATTCTCCAAAATGTCGTCTTCCACATTGATTACACTCAAGCTTTTAATTCTTTACATTACCAACACTGGCAACCGACGTAGCTGGAGCTTTGAAATTCGAATGCGATCTAGCACGATCTCTATTAGAATGTCCCATATTAGCATTTGAACGGCTATTATCATCTCGAAATTTCTTTGATGCAGATTGAAATGATTTGCCTGATGATCTCTTTCGCATTTATCTAGCTTCAGAATTGGCTTTTCTTTTCTCTTTCCCAAGATCTTCAGCTTTACATGCTCGTTCAACAAGCACAACGAATTCTTTGATCTCAAGAATCCCAACTAACAAACGGATATCTTCGTTCAAACCATCCTCAAATCTTTTACACCTTATTGCCTCAGTAGATACACATTCACGAGTATACTGACTCAATCTTACAAATTCCCGCTCGTATTCTGTAACAGACATACAACCTTCTTTAAGCTCAAGAAACTCTTTACGTTTCTGGTCGATAAATCTTTGACTGATGTATTTCTTTCGAAATTCAGCTTGAAAGAAATCCTAGGTAACTCGCTCACTCAGAACTACTAATATTAAAGTTTTCCACCAGTGATACGCTATATCTTTCAAAAGTGAAACAGCACATTTTATGCATTCCTCGAGATTCAATGACAACTCATCAAATACTCGTATTGTGTTCTCTAACCAGAACTCGACCCTTTCAGCATCATCATTCGTTGTAGCTCAAAACTCTTCGGCCCTATATTTTCTAATCTTATCTACCGGAGGCTTACTTAACTGAATCTGGTTCACTGATGGCATAGCAGGAGCTTGTGGAGGATTAACCGGGGGTGGAGGTTGTTGTACAGCCGGATTGGTTCTAATATATTGGCTAAACCAATCATTCATCATTTGATAGAAGGCTTGTCTAGCCTCACTATCACGGCTACTCGTAGCCGATCTAGAATCGATGGCGCCGTCCCTTGCGCGAGAGTAGGTGCATTGCTTTCGACATCATCCGTTACGGCTCGTTCGGGATCCATTTGCTATATAAAAGTACATACTCAATGTCAGGATTCATTACACTATCATAGTTCAAAACTATGACATGTATAGCTAGACTCACATACGCTATGGTAGTCCTAAAACCGACTAAACCATAGCTCTGGCACCAATAAAATGTAACACCCCTAACCCGTAACTGCCGCCGAAATAGGTTAAAAGGTGTTACCAGACTTGTAACTCAATTCAGAACAATCATATATCAAATATCATCTCATTTCAATAAATATAAGTCATTATTATTCAATATGAATTTAATACGAGCATTCAAAGTCTAAATCATGCATTCGAGACTAAATTGATAACATATGAAAGTTTCAAAACTTAGAAAAAATTTTAACTTTCAAGGGTCACACGCCCATGTGTCTAAGCCGTGGCGAAATAGATCATACTTACTGACTTGTCCACACAGCCACAAGACACGCCCGTGTGCCAGGTCGTGTGAAAATTAGGGAGGCTACTGACTTGGCTACACGGCCGACCACACGCCTGTGTGCCAGCCCGTATGACATACACGACCAATAGACATGCCTGTGTGTCTAGGCCAGGTCAAAACTGAAGGGCATACTAACTTTAATTCATAGGGTAACCCAGGGGACACACGGCCGTGTAATGTGACCGTATGTCACACATGGCTGAGACACACGCCCGTATCTCTTCCCGTGTGGACAAAAATAGGTCATTTGAATAGCCAACTTGCCACCCTAATTTGGGTCAAACCTACAAGCACCAAACCAAGCTTATATACACAACAACTTCAGCCAATTTCTATACCAAACCATACATCATTCATGCCATAAAATTATCAACCATTTACATGCTCATAAACTCAACTCAATTGTGCCAAAACATAAGACCAAATCATAGCAAACATATGGTTTCATAATCTATAAACTCATGACCAAATCTCATACCAAAACTTGCCAAACTTACCATTTCTCTTAGCCATTCATGAACAGGTCAAATAGATCATCTTGCATCACATTTCATATACCAAAATCAAAAACATAAACACAACCATATCAAGCCATATCACATGGCTAAATATAAACATTACAAAACCTATACAAAGTACTTCTAGCCTATACATGCCATACTTTACTATATACAATTTTAAAAGGTACCAAAATGAGATTCGATAGTGTGGTGACGGTCCTCGATGATCCCCGAGCTCACAGCAGCTTCGATATATATAAAACAATGTAAACACACACAAAGTAAGCTTTCAAAAGCTTAGTAAGCTCATACTAAATATCATCAATAGCTTATAAAATATAAAACATTAACACATAAACACTTATTAGTTCTCAATACATTTTTCAATTTTATGCCAACACAATTCATATGTTTATACCAATCTACGAACTTCATATACATAATATCATCTACCACATAGCTATCATACATACCTGAACCTTTCCGTATTTATTCATTTTCACTCTCATCTCTCATTCAGATATTTTAAAACTTTCTAAAGATTATTCATGCTTTAAGCATCTGCACACTTAGTGCTTTAAGGTTTAGTTGAAGCTAGAACGATTCCGCACACTCAGTGCCATCTCAATTAACTGAAGCTATCTCGGTATCGCACACTTAGTGCCTCATATAGCCGAAGCTATACCATTTCACACACTTAGTGCTATTTATAGCTGAAGCTATTTTGAATCGCACACTTAGTGCTATTTATAGCCGAAGCTATTTTGAATCGCACACTTAGTGCCAAATGCAATTGATTTATCATCGTATTCAACCATAATCAAATATATACACAATTTATGTATAATCAAAGCATCAAAAATATACTTGTAACATCATGTATCACGTACGAACTTACCTCGTATTCGGAATTGCCGACTCGGATTGTCTACTCTATAACCTTCGACTTTCACTCGGTCTAAATCCGAATTTTTCTTTTCTTGATCTATATGTATTCAAAATTTACCATTTAATTCACCAAATAATTCAAATCAATCCATAAACATTCATTTAGAGCATTTTACATTTTAGCTCTCATATTTTCACATTTTGACACTTTAGTCCCTAATTCACAAAATCACACAATACACATAATTTGCATATACTCATGCTTGGCCGAATTCTCCTAGTACTCATACTAGTCCACACATTTCATTTATTTCACATTTTATTCCTTCAATTTACAAATTTCACAATTTAGTCCATTTTACTCAAAATCACCAAAAATTCAAAGACAAAATATATCAACCTAACATATATCTTTTATTTTCCAAAAACTAACATCACAAATCTCATAATTTCATCAATGGTACATTTCAAAATCATCAAAAAAATCAGAAATTGAGACATGGGCTTGATAGTATTCGAAGCAACGATTACTAAAACGAAGAAATTATCAAAAACCGATAAAAACATATACCTTAATTTCAACCTCAAAGTGCCAAAACCCTAATGTTCTTTTTATTTTCCTTTTTCTTGTATTTTCGGTCAAGGATGAGTGAAAATGAACCAAATTTTAAGCTTATGCTTTATTATAATTATCATATTAACTAAATTCCCATTTTACCCTTTGGTATAAAACTATTAAAACATGAATATCAAGGTCATAAATTTCCATTAACCATATAAATGGAATATTAACCACATAAGGACCTCTCAAATAATAAGCCAAATCAAATAGGCACTTCTAACATATAACAAGCAACTTTTACATTTTAGCGATTAGGTCCTTTTTCAAAATTAAGCACACAAATATTCAAATTTTCATACGAGACTTCCACACATATCAATTCACATATAATAAGTACAAAAAATAATATTAAAATATTTTTCTGACTCGGATTTGTGGTCCCGAAACCACTATTTTGACTAGAGTGTAAACCGGACTGTTACAAGTTGAGCATTCTGTTTTGAAATTTTAAAGATGCTGGGGACACACGACCAAACCACATGCCCCTGTGCTAGGCCGTGTGACACACACGGCTAAGACACATGCTCGTGTCTCTACTCGTGTGGACGAAAATAGGTCATTTTAAGGCTACATTTCTCACCCATATTTGATTTCAATCTAAACACTTCAAATTTCATACTCATAGGCCATAACAAGACCTTCAATACCCTCAACTCAAGCTCTAAGAATGTCATATTATCTCATATATCATAGCATATCAAATTTACCATATTGATCAAAACACATATTTGTATATTTATACTATACTATCTCATTCACTAACATGCCTATAAACTATCCATCAATTAACCACAACCAAACATGTATCAAGCATGATAAGACTACTAACACATATATAAGTTGATTGGAAATACAAACAAAATATAATTCATTATATTTACACGAACCAACTTTACTTAAAACCATTCCAACCCTATACATGCCATATAAACCATAGTGTGCGTTTCAAAAGCTACGGAATAAGCTGGATAGTGTGACTTGATGTGTGATCCAATCTTCTCACCTCTTAAAAATCTACAAAGACATTAAATAACATGAGTAAGCTTAATGATGCTTAGTAAGTTCGATGGGTTAAACATAAATATTACAGAACCTACTATAATAACTCAATTAGATAAATTCATTTAATGTAAACCCCCTGCCAATCACAACTTCAAATGATGAATATACTTATTTAACATCAATACCAATAACAAACAATATGTTTTTCAATTTCAATTACATAATCACTTACCAAATCTTCCCAAATTAAAGAACAACTTACGGATAGGAGTACATCGTTTTTAGAAGCCCGAAGGCTGAACAGAAGCTCTTGAGAGCTAAACAAAAACCCATAAGGGTTGAACGGAAGCTCGTAAAAGCTGAACAGAAACCCATAAGGGTTAAATTGAAGCTTAAAATAGCTAAACAGAAACTCATATAAGTTAAACAGAAGCTCATGAAAGCTAAACGGAAAGTAAAGACGAAAGTTCGCAACAAATGCTAAACCTCGATTTACTTGGGTAATTTTCCGTCAATTCCTCCAATGTCGTCTTGTGCCACACAACGACTGTACTCAAATCCTACGTTCCATTTAATCCGGATATTCAATTCAAAAGCATAACTCCAACAATAATTCATTTATAACAGTAGAATAAATACAAAATGCCATTCACCAAATCAATGTAAATATTAAAGCTTAACTGTACGAACTTACCTGGGTTAAATTGTAAGATTTGCAGAAGTTGAGGGACTATATACTAATTTTCTTTTTTCACGTGTATCTACAGGCTCTTGATCTAAAATATAAAATTAATCATTCATTAGCATATATTTCAGTTCTCATTAAATTTACAATTAATACCCCTCAATTTTTTGAAATTACACAATTACCCCAACTTTTTACAACTTTTACAATTTAATCCCTTAACTACTTAGTCAATTGAATGAACTAATTTTTCTCAATTGATAATTTATCTAAATATTCTAGGCTATTATACAGCCCTTGATAAATATAAATTTAATACCAAACCCTAATATTTAACGTTTTCACAATTTGGTCCTAAAATTAATATCTAACAAAAATTACTTTATAAAATCATCATACAACAAAATCAAAGCTCTAAATCCATGTTATTTTATAAAAAAAACATCAAATTTCATTAATGGTAATTTTCAAAATTCTCAATAAAATCAAAAACTAAGGTAATAACTAGTTGGACCTAATTGTAAAAGTCTCAAAAACATAAAAATTACAAGAAAAGGGCAAGAATTAAACTCACCTGAAGTAAAAATATAAAAACCAGCTTAAGGATCTCTCCTATGGCTGTTTTTTGCTGAGAATCGAAGAAGAATTTGTCTAGAAACCTTTAAAATTTCAATTTGTAGTTTTAATTTTGCTTTATTTACTATTTTTCCATTTAATGGCTATTTTTTTATTGTCACTACTTATGCCGCCTCAGCCATTTCATTTTGGCTTATTTACTCTTTAAGTCCTCCTTATTTACCATTTAAGCCGTTTAATCACTATTTCTTCTAATTAGCAAGTTTAGCACATTTTTTAATGTAGTCTTTTTTAATTAATTAACTATCAAAACGTTAAAATTTTCTAACAAAACTTTAATACTACCTTAATAACACTCCATAAATATTTATAAAAATATTTATGGCTCGGTTTATAGAATCGAGGTCTCGATACCTTATTTTCTAAACCACTTGACCTAATAAATCTTTATAAAACACAAATTACTAATTCAAAAATCTTTCTAAAACCACATTTGACTGGTAAATACTAAATATTAAAATTTATGAGCTTCCTCGTTGGATTTGGTGGTCTCTAACCATTGTTTCCGACACCATTGAAAATCGGGCTGTTACACCGTCGCCCCCACACAATAAAAACAACGTGATGAAACGTCAATTTTACCCAAAAATGAACTTATGGAATTAATATTATGTTCAGAGAAGTAGAACAAAAAAAGCCTAAGCAAGCATGGACTCTGCATTCCATATTTGTTTAGTTTTTACTTGATTTAATTTCTAGATAAAATGCAAACCATCTCTAATTCCAAATTTCTTCACCAATCACCCCAAATATTCAAGAATGAGAAAGTACCCAAACCTCGTTCAATAAACCACCAATTTTTTCCTTTTGAAAAAGAGCTGATTTTTTGGTACAATTATTTTGTATCCATTAATGGGTACAAATGATGTTGTTATGGGGGTAGGGGACGGAGCGAGGAACAATAGAGATGGAAAGCAGGGAATGGGCGATGGTAAAGATTGGTGGTTTTTATGGTTGGTGTTAAGTGATAATAAATATTGTTGTTTCATATGTTGCAAATTGTTATAGAACTCCTTATAACTCAATTGCAAGCCGGCCTTGTGACTCGAAATTCTACCTGTAATTGACACATTTACTATCTCATGGGGCCAATATGGAATGCTCCACAATCTTGCGAGGCGTTATCGACAAGGGATTCCTCATAACCTATGCGAGGTGCTCTTGAAAGCATGCCTCATGGCCTTGCGAGGTGGGATACACAATCACTTATCTGTTATAGGGGATGACTCACAACTTGTGCGAGATGGAATATCAACACTTCGTGGCCTTTCAAGGTGGGATACGTGTGAACCCTGTCAGAAAGACACATAGAATACGCGTCGAACCTAAAAGAGGAACGTGTCGTTCTAAATTATGCTACCTCTTTAATATGTTACATCAAGAGAACCATATCTTATAAATAAGGAAGGATTTCTCCTAGGGGAAGTAAAACGAAACCTCAACACAAATAAATAAATAAAAAGTATTTTGGACTAATTATAGAGATATCTATATCTTTAATTAAAAGTAAAAAAAAAGGCCGGCTATCTGTTAGTAGATTAAAAGAATCTTTAACAGCAGTGACAATTCGAGCAATTATATTAATTAGAGTAACTAAATTGACAAAAAATTTTAAAGTAACTAAAATAGAAACGACATTATTTTAAAGTGAACTAGAGTATAATTTTTCTTAGTTTTATTTAATTTTGTTTCTTTTAAAAGAGGAAAAATAAAATTGGTATTTAACATCTAACAAACATTTATTTTTTTCTTTTACTATAGAAAAGATTGCATAAAACTGTGATCCCTATCCCTTTCCAATATGAGAATGAAAAATTAGATTTTTCCTTCTACTTTTCAACTTCTGATTTTTAACCTCTTCCTCCTGAAAAAAATCTAAATCCAACTAAAAATGCTAAAAATCAAGAGAAAAAAATTTAATTTATTATTTTTTATTGAAAGTGAAATTACAGTTTCACATAATTCTTTCTCTTTATTAATATTTGTAGTGGAATAATGAAAATAATATTTTATATAGAATTAAAATTACAATAATAGGTAGAATGATAAAATATATTACAAAATTCATTTTTCAAATTTTAGAGAAAATAATCTTAAAAAACACACACACACAAAGACTGTCATCTATATATTGATTCGAGGCCGTTAATTGTCCCTCTTTTTCCGCTTTGACATAGACGAGACGGTAGTATTCACCGTGGACAACGACGAAGAAGACGACGGCTCAAGTGACCGGCGCCGTGGTCCGACTCTAATTGGCTCGACTTTACTCGAGCCGATTAAGTGAGGGAAATTGAGCTTAGCTTTGGCACCACGAATCTTGAAAGCGGCTTTATCGTAAGCCAACGCAGCGTCCTCCGGCGTTTCGTAAGTCCCTAACCAAACCCTTAAACCGTTCCTGTCGGGATCCCTTATCTCCGCCGCGTACTTCCCCCACGGCCTCCTCCTCACTCCTCTGTAATGCACCGGTTTTACACGCGCCGCCACCGCTGCAGCAGCCTCCGCTTGACTCGCTTCCCGCGGCGGCTCCTCCTCCGCTTCGTCAGGCTTTGTTGAGCTAAGGAGACTTGTAAAGCTGCCGAAAAAGGGTTCATTGAAGCTGGACACCATGGCTGAAGAAGTTAAAGAAGCTTCAAAATCATCAGCTAGAAGATTCCGGCTAATGATGTCCAAGGAAGCAAGGTCAGATTCTGACTTAGTCTCATTAACCCACATTTTCTTTTTTGTTGCTTGGATTCTAAGAAAATAATGGAACAAAGCTAGTCTTCTTTTTTTTTTCCTTGGAAGAAACTGATGAAGAGCTGGAAAATATATAAACCCTAAAGTCCAACCATGGAAGAATCTACAGCCATTTCATATTTGAAAGTTGAAAGTGATGGGTCTCTTTTACTTATTTTATTTGAAATATTCCCTATTTCTACGAAATTTCATATTTTAATTTTGAATGAATCCAAACGTGCTTTTTTTTAAAATAAATAAATAAATTATGAAACTTAGTTATTTAACAAAAAAAAAATGTGAGCTACCTAGTAACCTACTTCTTTATTGTTTTAGTGTTTGAATTTGGTAAATTTTTTTTGATTTAGTTCTTAAATTTTTTTATCTAATTGAAAAAATAAATGTCTGAAAATTAAGTATTTAAAATTTAAGTTATAAAATCTTTTTTACATATTACTTAAAATTAATTACGGAATATATAATTAGATTGTTTGATGGATATAGATTTTAAATTTATAAAAAATTATATTCTACAATAATTTTATCTTTAACTTTTAAACATTTCACCTTATTCTAAACAAAAGTCAAAATTTAAACTTAAAGATTTTATAAGACAATATAATATTAAAATAAATAAACTTAAATTAATTAAAAATATTAGTCTGTTGGTATCAACTTATTATTTTTCACATTTTTTTTATGGTAAAAATTCTATTAAATTGTTTTTGTTTCAAATTATCAAACATGTACAACAAATTAAATCCAATAAGGCCTAAGTTTTTGGAACTTGACAAGTTTTCTCAATTTAGTCCTTAAAATTAGATTCTGTTAAGGTACAATGATGTGATTATCTAAAATTTTTAAATATATATACTATCTAAATTTTTTTAAAAAAATTACAAAGAAATTAATTTTAGAATATCATATCATCATACTTCAAACAGAATCCAAATTCAAGAATTACTAAATTGAGGGGCTAAATGTTAAATTTAACCCTTTAATTAGTAAATGTTGAGGATGAGTCATTGTTACAATGGGTTGCTGATGAATGATGATGATGTGAAATTACAGTGCTGTGGTTAAATAATTCAGACTTTGAGATGGGTCTTAGTTAATTATGTGATCCATCAATTTCTTTGACAATTCTAATAAATTCATCTTTAGAAATATCAATATCTTTTTATAAATTAAGGACAAGAATTCTTTAGTTTCTTACAATGAAGACCAATTCTGTCCCAACATCAAATCCACACTTAAATAAATTATGACCAAAGGCTTAGACTTAGCTAATTGGATGCTTTTTTAATTGTATTGCACCAATTAGGCTTATGTTAGACTTACCTAATTACAAGAAAAAGGTTATTAAGGGTAATTTAAAGACTTATTCACCTAATTAATATGTATATCTATACTATATAAAAGCCCCAAGTCCTTCCTTCGTTGACACATTTCATTGCTCTCTTTTTTTTTTAATATTTTCCAACGTTACCTCGATGTTTATAATGTTATTAGTTAGTCTAAATATTTTATTCTAATTAAAATATTAATGTAAGTTTAAAGAATTATTAACATCGCTAAATTTTTTTGTTAAATTCAAGTCCATTAACATGAGAACTAAATTCTAAATATAAAGCTAGTACAAAAACTTGAAGCATATTGTAATCTCTAAATTTTAACTATTTATTCCAAAAATAATTAACCCAACGCAAAGTGTGGCTCGGAAACCATACTAATTCTATTAAAAAGAAGAAAAATAATTATAACAATCTGTGTGTCGTAAAGTTAATTTCCATTGTTACATAAGGAACATCCTTAGCAGGGTAAAGTTAAAATTTTATTTTAAAAAGTCAAAATCGAATTATATATTTTTATAAGAGTTAAAATGTAATTATTATATTTACATATATCAAATTTATATTAAGACATCAAAAGAATTATGATGCTTTTAAAATAATAATAATAAAGAAGAAAAATCATGATTTCCACATGCTAAATATAAAAAAAAAAGAAAAAAAGAAAAAGAAAAGCAAAACAATTATTGCTTATTATAAAATTCACATCAGTCCAAATAAAAACAATTGAAAATTCCAAAGTCTTTAAAATTAAATTAATTAATTGAAAGCAATCCCCCTGAGGTATGGCGCAGTACAATTGAATTGAAACCATATCTTAGAAAAATAATGCCTTAGAATTTTGAATTTCACACGCTTTTATAGAATTTTAGTCCTCAAATGTCAGAACACTTAATTCAAAATAATTCCTTTCAAATTGATGTATATCATCTCTTTTAAGGGTATGCCCCTGGATCCAGATTTGTATCATTGATAATAATAAGAATTGAATTATTATTGCAAAGAAAATTTTGATTTATAAGATGAAGAAGAGGCAAAAATTTAAACAAAAATATCATTTAATTCGTCAATCTTCAAAAAAAATAAAATACGTAAAGTTTCGTCGTTGACTGAGAAATAGAAAATTCATGGAAAGTTACAATTCTCACTACGAAATAATGCCGAATCTGATGTATTATAAGGGATTTACATTTTCTATTGATTCCTACGGATTGGATCAAAAACAATTCTTGAATGAGGTATTCAACTCAAGGGATGGATCGAAAAAGAAATCTTTATTGGCTCTACCTCATATTTTTTTATGAAGAAAATGAATCTTTTTATCGAATGATCAGAAAAAAATAGGTCTGGATCGAATGATTTGGAAGATCCAAAACAAAAAATAATGGTATTTGCTAGCAACAATATAATAGAAGCAGTTAATCAAGATAGATTGATCCAGAATCTGATTCAAATCCAATATAGCACCTATCGGTGCATAAAAAATGTATTGAATCAATTCATTAAAAAGAATCAGTTTGATCGCAACTTTGAATATGAAATTCAAAGGCTCATTTGACAATCTACGTAAATTATAAACTATTTTTAATTCATTGAAACTTTCAATATTTTTTATTATTTGTTCTTTTAGATTTTTTATGAATTATATGTATACTACCACATCCGTTTTTCTATCTAAAAGAAAATAATTTAATTAAAATTTGAAAATTAAAGGTTAAAGTGACATAATAAATAGATATTAGGGATTAAAATTTATCATTACACCCTAAATAAAATCTAAAATATTAATTAATAAATTGCACAAGAAATTCAAAATCAGAATCAAGATGTAAAATCTTTGTGTTCATATGGAAAATTTTGTACGATGTATAAGCAGTCAACCTTCGTTTTAGAAAAGTTTTGTACGAAAAATTAACACTCTTACAACACGAGGAAATAAAAAAGAGCCTTAAAAGTGGTACCACTGTACGTAAGTCATAAATCTTTAGGACAATTAATAGGACATAAACTAATTTAATGTCTGGAGAAGATCTTCTGTCGTTTTCAAATATTCCGAGTTTACGAAAATGTCAACACCGAGTCTTCCATTAATGTCTTCCTACTTTGTTTCTAATTATTGTCAATTAAGCATGCTTTGTTTTGAAAAGAATAAGAGAGGAAAATATGGAACATGAAAACCCTAGCTTGTGATGTAATTAAAATATGTTAAATTGGTGTCAATTGAGTTTTACTTCGATCAATATTGATATTGTTGTCAGTATAAGAGGTCATGAGTTCAAGTGTGCTGAAGTGCATTATCTCTCTATTTAAGGGTTGAAGAAGAGTTATGGATAATGATAAGAACTATATTAGTATACGTGCGGAAATCATGGATTTAAAACATAGTTACATATTTAACAAAACATAAAATAAATAATGAAATTTATAATTTGAAACTAATTAATCTTAATAACACATGGAATTAACAATATAATACATTAGACTAACAATACTAAATGCACTACAATTATTTATCATGGCGTTGTTATCGATCGTGAGTTAGTGTCGAGTTAATTTGTGACACTAACTCAATTAACAACATTATTAATATACACAACTGATAGAGATAATAATTTGTGCATATTAAAATAAAAAGGTATAAAACGTGTTGAAATGAAGTTTTTGTGGAGAGATAAACTTAAGATTTTATTAATCCAATTGACGTGAGTTCAAATTCTATCATATGCATATTTTTATTAGTTTTTATGAAAATGAAAAGACTAAAATACTCTCAAATAATATTTATTGGTTTTAATTACGAAAGAGCATTTCCATAATTTTCTTACCTGAGTTGGTGACCGGTTGAAGGTAACACAAATTCATTAAAACACTTAATAAATTGTATAAATATACAACTAATAGGGGTAATAAAAGTGTGCATAATAAAATCAAAATGTATATAAATATCAAAATAAAGCTTTAGCTAAATGGTAAATTAAAAGTTTATCTAATGTAATTGGCATGGGTTTAAATCTCACCATAGGCATATTTTATTGATTTTTTAAAAGTGAAAAGACTAAAATATCCTCGAATAATATTATTTATTTTAACTACGGAGGGAGTATTCTCGTAACTTCCTAATTGAGTTGGTGACCCAGTTGAGGGTGGCACCAACTCAGTCAGGTAAGGGTGATATCGGTTCGGTTCGATCGAGTTTTTTAGTTTTTTTTAATCGTCCATCACAAATCGGTTTGATTTTCAAATTTTCCATGTTAATTTTTTTTATTTTCAGACTTATTTTGATAAAATGAGTTTTGTTTTATAGCTTTTGAATATTATTTGACAAAATTTCAAGGATTTTTCATTAATATTTCTAAAAAACAATAGAACTTTTAAGTTATTTTCACTATTTTAAATATAAAAATATTTATTTTTATCGTAAAAATTAAAATTAATTATATATTAAATAAAAAATAGAATTCAATTCGTTT
Organism: Gossypium hirsutum; assembly: GCF_007990345.1. NCBI lineage: Eukaryota > Viridiplantae > Streptophyta > Magnoliopsida > Malvales > Malvaceae > Gossypium > Gossypium hirsutum. The sequence continues at coordinate 77,498,105 of NC_053435.1, forward strand.
TCATGGAATCGCAGTTTTTGAACTTGCATTTCATATACCATCCAAATACTTCGATCGATCTTCGATTTGATTGAATTTGAAAGTAAGAAAGATTAAAACATTTTAAAAGAAAATAAATATTAACAGTTATCCTAAGAATTAAAATTAATTATATATCAAATAAAAAATAGAATTCGATTCGTTTACATGGAATCGCAGTTTTTAAACTTAAATTTCATATATCATCCAAACACTTCGATCGATCTTCTATTTGATTGGTTTTGAATGTAGGAAAAGATTACAACATTTTGAAAGAAAATAAATATTAATGTTATCCTAAAAATTAGAAAATAAATGAGGGCTACTTTCAAGATAAATTAAATAAAAACATAAAAAAAAATATTCCAATAACCCTAATATTTCCATACATTATAAGCTTTGGAACAAAGAGAAAAGATTGTATTATTTTTATCTATTTTTAATAGGAAAATGAGAAAACAGATTTTTCCTTCCGGAAAAAAATTTCTTATTTTTTCTTTTTCAATTAGAAAAAAATATGAATAATATGAAATTACAGTTTGATAATCATCTCGGATGGAGCAATATGATTATGCTTTGAACTTTTTTGTTTTCGAAGAAATGATTGTAAACACTCGAGGTTATTGAAAACTAAAATCTTCCCCCAACCTCCTCCACTTCAATATTAATTATAAATTAATGACCCCAAAGTCCCTAAAGGGAACATTCATAGACATGTCCTCGAAAGCAAAACATCAAGGCTTTGGCTTTAGCTTTAGTTCCCATTTTGATTATGTCTCCTTATATAACCCACAATATCCTTGGCCAATGGCAACCTCTTCATAGTTCACTTATACTCTCAAAAGAAAAAAAAGAGTTCAAAGCTTTGTGATTTTTAAGCTTATGTAGGTTATTTCAGAGTCAGAGTTCAATATACTTGAATCTTTTCATCACTATCTTTTTGATGATTTTTATGAAATTCCAGCAGCAACAATAACTTGCAGCAGTGATAATGGTGTTTTTGTTGATCAACCTTGTTACAACAGGAGTTTAAGTTTCAGTGGTGTTTTCTTGAATGAAAGTTGGGGTGATTTGCCCTTAAAAATGGATGATTCGGAGGATATGGTGGTTTACAGTGCTTTACGTGACGCTGCAAACTCTGGGTGGACTCCTTCTAACGAGGTTACGGCGGCGGAGGCGGTTGAAGAGGTGGTGGTTTCAAGCGGGGAAGAGAAAGAAGGGATAGTTAATGTGGAGCGTGAAACAAACGCGCCACGTCCGCCGAGGGGGATGAATTTTAAAGGGGTGAGAAGACGGCCGTGGGGGAAGTACGCGGCGGAGATTAGGGACCCGAAGAGGAACGGCGCCAGGATTTGGCTCGGAACCTACGAGACGCCTGAAGATGCTGCTTTGGCTTACGATAGAGCCGCTTTTGAAATGCGTGGGGCTAAGGCTAAGCTGAATTTCCCTCACTTGATTGGCTCTAACACTTCGGAGCCGATTAGAGTTGGTTCGAGGCGCCGGTCACCGGCACATTCAGCTTCGACGATGTCCTACGGATTGAGAGATAGCTCGCCGAAGCCGAAGAAGAGGAAGAGTGCAAGCAACTCAGAGGATAAAGCCACGCCGGAAGTGGTTCAATTGAATACTTGGTCAACATTTGGAGACCAGTTTTGGATTATTTGAGTCCGACCCATTTTTACTTGGACCTAAAATAATACCCCTGAATTTTTTTTTTTTAAAAAAAACACTAACGAAATAATAGTTTTTTTTAATCTTGAAAATGAATTTTTTTTTACCATTTCTCATTAGTGTAATAATTCCTTTATTTATATTTCTTATTTTTTTAATAAACTCATTATAGGTTCTAAGCGGATCTCTTTTTGATATAATATTTATAACTATTCATAACCCCTGCTCTAAGAGTGAACATTCGATCGAGTCGAGTCGAATCGAGTAAAAAAATTTCGAATTAATCAAGTTGACAAATCCTATTTTAGCAACAGAACTCAATTTTAATTTTTTTAAAATCTAATCAAATTAACAAATCCTATTATTTATACTTAATATTGCGTGTAACTTATTATTTAACTAGAAAACAAAGTATAAGACTATTTAATTATATAAGGAAGGTTGATGGATAAATATTTATCAAAATGACGTAGTTTTACTTTTTAACTTAATGGTTTTGACTTTTAATTTTTGAAAAGATAAACATTTATCAAAATGATCGAAAAATTTTTATTTTTTTATTCAAGTGGATCCGAATAACTTGATTAACTCGATTAAGTTAAATTATTTAATTCAAAATTTAAATTTTTTATTAAATTTTTCGAATAGAATCAGATTTTGCTCAATCTTACCCTCCTCAATTAAAAAGATAATGCGCTTCAGTGTATTTGAACCCACATCTTCCTATATTGATAATAATATTCATACCAATCGAACTAAAACTTAATCAACATATTTTTTAATTTTTTAATCTTACTTTTCCTTGTGAATCGAAAATTATTATTTGATTGTTTAATAAAATATTTTAATGTAATACCAATTCAAATATCATCTTAATTAACTATCACTATATATTAACGACTTCAATTTAGACCGGGATGAAGCTAAAAAATCATTTTTATTAATTAAATTTTCATATATAAATATTAACTCAAGTATTTCAATAACAATTCAATAAAAAATAATATAATTTCTTTTAGCATAATTTTTTTAATCTTTAAATCAAAATAAAAGCACATCTTTGTTATTGAAATACTTGAGTTAATGCTTAATTGATAAATAATATAATTTTTTATATATCATAAATCTTAAAAATATATATATTTTTATGAATAATATTTTAGTAACTAAAAATGTTTTTTTCCCTTAAAAGTAAAAGGCCACAAATTTTCCACCGAGATGGGCGATAAAAGACTAACATCAGCCAGTTGAGAGTCAATGACAATGAGCGATTTGGTCAAATAATAGTACAGTAAAAAAGAGAGTAAAAACCGTATGAAAATCATGTTTATTAAAATATTTATTTGTATTAAAATAAATTTATTATTTATTTATATATTTATTATTATATTTTATTTTATTTAATAATTTCATGTTTTTATTTATTGATAATTTACGAAATTTATACACAAATAATCCATTAAATATTATATATATGTCAATTACTGACATAAATTAATTATCTAATTAACCATAATTTAATACGACTACTAAATAATAGAAATAAATATTAAATTTATATATAAAGTTTAATTTAATATGTGATTTGATACATAAATTTTGATTTGATTAAATCTAAACACATTTAAAGAAATGAATATATATACATTTACTTTCATATCGAATTAATATTTTTATTTATATATACAATATATTAACATAAAATACTTGTAATTCTAAACATTCAACTTTATCATTGCAATTAATAAATATATTTTTTACGTATTTTTCACTCCTTAATCTTATTATTTATAAATTGAATGACATATTAAAATTCATAAAAAAATATATAAAAAATTAAGAGAAGCTTCATGGAAAAAGATAAATATTGCAAACACAGAGTAAAATGGCAGACATGTTACTCCAAGTTCCTATAAACCTTATAAAATAATATAATATATAATAATATGTAACATGTGAATGCTCATTTTTAAAGTCCTACCCAACAAAAGAAAACTTCATTTTAAGTTAAAACCAATGAATAAATAAATAAATAAAAAGAAAACAGTATGAACGCTTGAATAAAAGTTATACCACTAATGAAATCTATGACAAATAATGCAATCAAATTAAGTGCCAAAATCTTTGGAGATAATGGGGTTTTAAAAAAGGATAAATTAATATTTAGTCAATTTTTTTCTCTTTGGTCCTTTAAAATTTTTCTCTATATTGATTTTGGGATTTTGCGGTTTTTTTCTAATTTACTTCTTAAACTTCGATTTTGTTAATATATTAATGACGTGACATTTGAGAGATGTTAAAATTTTTAATAATTTGTTGTGTTTTATATAATATTTTTTAAAAAATTCAATGATCAAATAGAAAAATATTATCAAATTTTAGGATTAATGTGGATAAAAAAAAATTAGGGATCAAGTTCGAAAAAATTATTAAATTCAAGACCTAATGTTGCTTTACTCCAAAATCCTAACATGAAAGTATTTTAAAATAATAGGTAAACTACACCCCAAGGTCATTAAACTATTAGCAAAGCTTACGTTTTGATTACTCAATTTTAAAAACTTAAAAAATAGTCACTGAATTATTTAAAAATTTTTATTTAAGTCACCAGATTGTTAAAATCGTTATTACATGACTTTCTCTGTTCGCACTACTTATACCAATAAAAAACTATCATTTCCCTTCTCTTCTACAATTTAGTTTCTTTTTCATGAAACAACTTTAAATGTTATGAGTTTACAAACCAAAATCCAAACAATTTTTTTCTTTAAACTTCGATACTGATTATCAAATCAACTTAAATATAATATATGTTCTTCTACTCGCCGATGGGTATTAATCTACCGTATTGATCGCCAAATCAACTCTTAGACCTCACTAACTAGACTTTAAAAAAAAAACCTTAACAATCTAGGAATTTAAATAAAAATTCTCAAATAATGTAATGAGATATATGAAAATTTTTAAAAATAATGGGAATTATTTAGTAGAGTAAGTGGGGGATTTTTGGTTGAGAAATATTTGGAAAAAGTGGATAATAATTCAGACAAGCTGGTCAATGGTGGAATAATATTGGACTTTTGTCCCAATTAATTGTTTAGTACAAAAGCAAAGGTTTAAACAAACATTAAAGAGGCACTTCAAAAACGTGATCAAATTACATTAATTTTCAAAGCCTCAACCCCCTGAGAGTGAAACTTCCCAGAAATAGAATCGTCATTGTAATAAAAGAAAATCCATTTATATATATGATCAAAGTGGACTCAAAAAAATTCAAACCTACACGTCCCAGTCTCAGGTGTCAACGTCAAACAGGAAAATGTATGGAGAAAGTGTCGATATCGGCCTTCTGGAGTCTATTGGTCGGTATCTTTTGGAAGATGATTTTGAAACCCAATGTCCGGCGACTGATGATACTATTAATGTTGATCAATGGATAACCTTTGATCAGTTTTTGGATGATTTCGCCGTCGCTGGAGAATTAAATGTCTCCTTTCCGACCAGAGAAGTGAATGCTGATTCCGAAGTGGTGGAAACTAAACCCCACGCGCTGCCGAAGAAGGCGCATTATAAGGGTGTGAGGAGGAGGCCGTGGGGGACATACGCGGCTGAGATAAGGGATCCGAAGAGGAAAGGTGCGAGGATCTGGTTGGGTACTTACGAGACGCCTGAGGATGCAGCGTTGGCTTATGATAGAGCGGCTTTCGAAATGCGCGGCGCGAAAGCCAAGCTGAATTTCCCTCACCTTGTTGGGTCGGATCAGGTGGAACCGGTAAGAGTGAGCAATAACAAGCGGCGGTCTCCGGAGCCTGCTTCGTCTTTGGCTTGGTTATCATCGGCTTCGTCCACGTCGGATAACGGAACTCCCACGTCGAAACGGAGGATGAATGAGATTAACTCAGTTGTTAAATCTGAGTTAGGAAGCGAATTTGAACAAAACATGTATTAAATCAGTTGATCCTAACTGAGTTTGTGCAGACAGTTATCTGATAAATGGAAAAATTAGTGATTTACTACTAATTTTATTCTATTTTTAGCAAAAAAAAGTTTTGGCCTTTTTAATTAAAAATTCGACATTCAAATTTTTTTCGCTATTTTTATTTAATTTCTCGTTATTGAATATAACAATAAGGTGAAAATTCATAATTTTTAAAACCTTTGCAAGATATATTTTATACATAAATTATAATTTTTATAAAATCAAAAAAGATTTTATATTGAACCCCATGTGATGATCTGATGGTTAAGAGTGTTTATCGCTTTAAAAGTGACTTGAATTTGAGTTATACTAATCACATTTATTATTCGAATTTTACTTTAATATTATAATTCACAAATAAAAATAGATTTTATATTATTTTAAAGATTATTCTTTTCAGATTTTTTAAATAAAATATACCTTTCCAACTAATGAAAGCAAAGAAATTAAAATATATTAATTAATTATTTGTGTAAATAATTCTCACGTGAGATGTTATCATTTTGTCGTATAAAGAAAATTACTTGGAAGTTGGTAGCCTATAATTAATTTAGGCCTACACTAATACGGTGTAAAGGACTAAACTAAGATCAATGGTGAACATCTTCAATAGTCAAAGCATTTCATAAAAAAAGGATTTACGTCCGAATTAAATCAATTTGAAATTTTATCAAATTAAATCATAATTAAATTTTCTTTAGAGTATTGTATCAACTTAATAATATTAGATATTTTTTATTAAAGTTAAATAAAGTATTATATTTTTTATTATTAAATTGCAGTTCAGTTCAAATCTTTTCAAAGATTAAATTATTTGTGTCACGGGGTTAGAATTTTAGTCTTAATCCGTGTGACCTTAGATAATTTCTTGTGTTCAAATCCGTCTAAGTTATCCTAACTCTCGCAAAGTGAGAATTCTTTATAGAAATTCCCCAAGGCACCAAAAATAAAGCGGAAGTAGTCCAAGCCAAAATAACAATGAAAAAATAGAAAATGCCACAAGAAAGTAAAACACGCCAAGTGTTTGAATAAATGTTCTCAAAGTGTTCTATTACTCCATAAAGAGTACAAAGAATGGGATGATTACAAATGAAGGGGAAGAATTCTATTTATAGTTGAGCTCCTCCAAAATCAATGGTACAGATTGGGTTACATCAACAGTCGAGATTAAAGACTATCTACAATTGAGATTCTTAAGGGATTGACTCGATCCTTTAAGATTACAAAATCAAATCTTATCAAATTACATATCTTCAAATATTACTTTCCATATTTACCAAGGTAGTCCTAACTTTCCATAAGTGTTTCACTGGGCCAGCTCAAATGGGTTAAATGAGCCCCACTTAATAAATTGACCTACATGATACGCTTTTTGTGCAATGGTCACGGGTTTTGAATCGTGGTTCGTGACATTCTCTCCCACCCATCTCGCAATGCCTTCGTTGCGTCCTCGGAATGGAACTAGATTGACTCACTATCGAACTTTCTCGATGCCTTGGCTCTTTCTTGACTAGTCTTACTATCAGGTAGTCTCGCCCCTCAAAACCTTTGCCTCAGTTTCCATCGTCTCCTAGCTTGAACCATTCTACTCATTGGTACATCTAGTTTATAAGAGCCTACCACTCTTACTTGCCTTGATTGAGATCCCCTTGATCCTCACAAATAGGCTTCGACACACCCACATTGAACACAGGGTTAACCGTGAGTATTCTCGCCAACTTTGATTTGTCAGCCCCTCGACTTACCCACTTCAGAACTCTAAAAGGGCTATTATGTCATTACCAAGCTAACAGTAAGCTAAAATGAAAAACACTAGGAATGTGTTTGAGATGTACCTCGTTCACATCATTTACTCATCTCAACTACCTAGTCTGCATCACCACTTTACCCCCAAAGTCCAATGCACAACCCACCTCTCTTATAAGTCGTAGCCCCATTAATAACTTAATAAGCTTCATATTTGTTTCCTGCACCTCTAACACTTTCGAGGAGGTCTTCGTGGTGCTCTATTCTACCAAGTCGATGTTCCTCCCATACGAAACATCCTTTACTAGCTGGATTGCTAAAAATACCTTTGTCCCAACCCTCATGTCTCGATTTACTGACACAACACATCGTGGTTGCGAATCATCAAATATAAGAATGCAACCAACAAAATGACAAAGACACGCCTTAATCCGGTCAAGGAAGTTCAAGCCAAGAACAAGGTCATAATCATCTAAGTGGATTACCTCAAAATCTTCCTTGCCCTTCCACTCGTCAATTTGTAACTCCACTCGTCGTGCTACTCCCATAGTTAGGACCTGATCTTCCACAATTCATTGTGGCAAATGAGGTTCTTTCCAGCACTTAATAAGCTTATTTTCAGGCAATTTACTTAGCTTTTTAGTAGTTTTTCATTTTAATAAATTTATGTCTGATTTCAATATAATAAGCATTTTTACGCACTTTTAGGTGCTTTGATGCTCCGTTAGGCCAATACGGGCCTAAGGAATGACTAATGGGTTAATTGAGTGTGCAGGATACCATTTCAGGCTAAGGAATTTAAAGAACGACTCCAATGTCGTGACATCCATTGGTAGTGTTGCAACAACCAACTTCAAAGGTCAAAATGGGGATTCAGATACGGCAATGTTGTGACACCAATTCTCAGTGTTGCGACAATGAACTTTAAATGCAAGCTAGGAGAGCAAAGTCGGTATTGTCCCGACACCAACTCTTCCATGTTGCGACATCCAACTTCAAAGGCATGTAAAGGAATACGAAGGCCTTGATGTCGTGACACCAGTACTCAATGTCGCGACATGCAACTTTGAGACTTCTAGGAAAGATAATTTATTTTCGATGTCGCGACACCGATTCGACGAGGGCCAGATTACAATTAAGGGTTTTTTAGTCTGCACAAATCATTTTAACTATGTTTATTCACTTGTAATGGATCTAATATGGTCATAAAACACGATAACTATAAATAACAATGCTTAATGCTTGATTAGGTAGCTTATTCCTTTAGTTAATTTTTAGTTTTCTAAATTAGGGTTTGTTTTCATTGGGAATTTGATGTCAACTTTTATTTTGGATTCAATTTCAATTTTTGTTTTGTTTTCTTTAGTAATTTTTAGTTTTTCTCTTGTGTTGCCTTTCAATTGTTGTTCACTTGACGACTGTTAACAGGTTTCTAGATTCCGAGCTCAATCGAAATCCAAATGATCAAAATTTTCTTTTCCCTTTACTTTTATTTTGATATTTGTTTTAATATCTGAATTGAATTTAAGGAAAATTGCATCTAAATTCATGATAAACTAAAACCTTAAAGAGATTAACGATCCTATGTAGAATTAATTAACTAAAGAATTAGGGTTTGCCTTAGTATTAGTTGGATTAAATTATGTGTGCTTAAACCCTAAGAAGTTATCTAGGTAAATGAGGTCAAAAGAATAGTTTATCGAGTACCTCTTAATTTAACCTAGTTTAAATTACAAGGCCAATGTTGGAAAAAAAGCATGTTTGAAAAACATAACGGAAAGTAAATTAAGGGAAAAACCAGAGTTTTAAAAAAAATTCCAAAACAAGATCTTGGTTGTGATATCTAAAGTAATAAACACTTAATCAAAATTGTACCTTTTCGATTTGTCTAAGATGAGTGATTTGACTGAGTAGTCTTCTCCGTTATCCTCAAGCTCATGTTTGTCGAGTGTTGGCTCGCTTCAAATCAGAAAATTTTTCACAAAAATTGTCAGTGGGGTAATTTCGTAATTTCTCTAAACTTTTGGGTCAAGTTGTAAATCATAAAAAATATCTAGACATTTTTAATTTTCTCTCTACAACTTTCTCTTGAATTCAAGTATGTGTAAAATAATGACCCAAGACTTTCTTTATATAGGGAGAGTTTAGAGAGTTCAACTATGATTAAACTTAATCACTTTAATAATAAATTAATATAATATTAATATTAGATTAAATTTAATATTAAATCTTATTAAAATAATAGAATGTTTATCTACAAGATAAACATTAAATTAAATTTAATATTAAGATAATCACTTTAATATAAAATTAATAGAATACTATTAAGATAAGTATTAAATTTAATTTAATATTAAACTATTGAAATAATATTATTTTTTAAAATTTTTAATTTTAAAAATCAAATTCTCTGGTAGAGTCCTGGTTACAGTGTAACTCTTCCACTATTCAACCACCGAAGACCAATTATCGCCGACCATCGAGATGCTGCCGTCGTAGCTTCCGGAACCACCATATCTGGTGATACAGGTGCAACACCCTTACAACACCCCGAGCCGGTTCAGTTGCTGTTAGTTCGGTCCGGGTCGATGACGACTCTGTCGGTCCAGTCAAGAAAAATCACTTAAATTTTCCAAATTAAATGTTTAAGAAAATTATTTAATCAAATTCTTTAGTTAAATTATTTAATCAAATTTTTTAGTTGAATAATTCTCACAACCACCTAATTTAATTCCATATTGAATAAATCGACTCAATTAAATTATTTCCAAAGTCGTAAAATCTTTTTCTGATTCAAATGCAGTCCAATCAAGCTTTTGTTAAGCTAGCGGAGGGACCAATCGGATATATACAATTAGGCTCTAGTAACTCCAATTATGTCCAGAAGTATCGTTCCGATAATTCACAATTACTTAATCATATAGTCAATCCACAAGAAGTACCATGATTGAAAACTCCTTATTGTACACTCTTTACGAAGTAATTCATCCAACTGCTTTGTCCAATGACCTCGTCATATGTGTGTTACTCTCATATGATATCCTTGATTCTTTTAAGTTAAATCCGTTCACTCAATACAATCCTATTTTATCTCATTGTCACCATTGTGTCTTCTTAATGATTAATATTGTAACAGCCCGGTTTAGACCTTAGTCAGAACAGTGCTTTCGAGACCACAAATCATAGTCAAAAAAATATGTTAATATTATTTTGTATGTTTATGGCATGAGATTAGATATCTGCGAAAGTTTAGTATGTTAACTTTATCGTTTAAGTGGTTAATTTGAGAAAAAGACTAAATTGCGTAAAATGCAAAAGTTACATTTTATTTGATAAAGGTGTCTAATTATTATGGCTTATTAAATGAAAGGTCCTTATGTTGTAATTAGTCCATTGATAGTGGAGATGGACATAAATGGCCATAAAATGAATGTTTTTAAATGGTTTAAATTAAGGTTAAAATTGTAAATTGGTTAATATGTTAATATTAATTAAACAAAAATCATTTCATTCATCATCTTCCATCTATATTGCCGAAAATGAGAAAATAAATAGGGTTTTGAATGCTCAAAAACATTCGGCACTTGTGTGGCTTAATTGAGGTATGTATTTTGATCGATTTTTGATGATTTTTATGTTTTTGTGATCGTTGCTTTGAGTACTAGCTAGCCCGTACCCTAATTTTTGAATTTTTTGATGATTTTTAAAGTTTCCATTGATGAATGCTTGAGTTTTTGAATGTTTGATGATGAATAATGAAAGCTTGGTACTTGATATTCATGTTTTGTAAAGTGATTTTGAGTAAAAATGCATATTAGGGATTAATTTGTGAAAATGTGAAAATTTAAGGTTAAATGTGTGAATAAATGAAATTTTTGGGCTGCTAGAGACTATATGAAAATTCGAATAAACATGAGAAATGTGAAATTATGCGTATTTTGTGATTTTATGAGATAAGGACTAAAATGTCAAAATGTGAACTTTTAGGGGCTAAAGTGTAAAATGCCCTAATTATGTGTTTTTGGATTGAAATGAATAAATGTTTGATTAAATGAGTTAATTTTGAATTCATATAGATTGAGAAAGAAAGGAATCGGATTTAGATCGAGGAAAATCGAAGGTTATAGAGTAATCGATTCGATTCGTCCATTCCGAGTACGAGGTAAGTTCGTACGTGATAAATGAAGTTACAATTATGTTTTCAATACTTTAATAATGCATAAATTGTATATTTGTGACTACAACTGTGTACGACGATAAGTCTACGATGTTTGGCACTTAGTGTGCGTTTCGAGATAGCTTCGGCTATATATAGCACTTAGTGTGTGAATTGAAATAGCTTTGGTTTATGTGGCACTAAGTGTGTGATACCGAGATAGCTTCGGTTCAATGTGATGGCACTAAGTGTGCGATATCGTTATAGCTTCGGCTAAACATTTATGCACTAAGTGTGCGAGTTCTTAAAGTATTGAAAGATTTCCGAACGATTTAACGTATTGAACAAAAAGGTGAGGATGAAATAAATAAATACAGGAAAGTACAGGTACGTACAATACCTATGTGGTAGTTGATACTATGTGTACGAAGCTTGATGAAATGGTATATACATGATAAATGGTTATGGATTAGAATTGAATGAAGAGATGAGAACTATTAAGTGTTTATTAGTTGATGATTTAGATAATATGAACTATTGAGTATTTTTGGTATGAACTTACTAAGCTTTGAAGCTTACTGTGTGTTATTTGTCTGTGTTTTATAGATTATTGAAGCTAGTGCGGACTTGGGGATCGTCGGGAATACGTCATCACACTATCGATTATCTCGTTGGTATTTTGGTAACCTTGTATTTATGGTATATGGCATGTATAGGCTAGTGATATTTTGGTATATTTTGAGTCATGATATTAGCCATGAGATTTTGCTTGTAAATGTGGTATGTATAACCATCTAAATTGGCTTGAATTATGTGTTTGGTGAGTATTATATGTAATGTATATAATGCTTTATGAACTGGTTTGGTTTAAGATGATGATATGATGAGTTTTGTGATATGAAATAGATGATATTATGATGAATTAGTGAATAGGGAATATATGCAAGTTGTGATGATTTTGGCATAATGATTTGGTATAATTTGAATATGGAATTGATTAGTTAAAATGGTTAATTATATATGTTATGTTATGTGTATGTTTTAATGGGTTTTGGTTGCTTATAAATGATTTGAAATGGTACCAAATAAGTTGATTTGTATGCATGATTTTAGGGTGGCAAATTGGTTTTCCAAATGGACTATTTTTGTCCACACGAGCAGAGACACGGGCGTGTGTCTCAGCTGTGTGCGACACACGGCTATGTTACACGACCATGTGTCCCCTGGGGTAGCCCTACGAATTTAAGTCAGTCTTGAGCACGGGCTAGACACACGGACGTGTGGTTAGTCATGTGACCCAAGTCAGTTTCGACCACGGCCAAAACACACGGGAATGTCTCCGGCTGTGTGGTACAAGTCAGTATGTATGCCCTGTTTTCACACGGCCAGCGCCACGGGCGTGTCGGGTTCACACGGGCGTGTGACTTATGATTTTATGAAATTTTTCTAAGTGTTTGGAAATTTTTATATGCGATCGGTTTAGTCCCAAACCACTCTTAAGCATGTTTTAAGGTCTTGTAGGGCCTCGTAAGGAACACTGTGAATGAGTTTTGTTTATGATTGTATAAATATATGTGAATGAGATGTATTGTCTAGTATTGCCTCATAACCCTATTCTGGCATCGGATACGGGTTAGGGGTGTTACAAATATGATCACTGTCAACAAATAACTGTGATAAATGCTCGTTCAAGAACTAGCAACCGGTGGCCACGTTCTATATTTATCAATCCACACAATGACAATGAGATGATATCATTAACTCTTTAATTGAGCTATGAATTCCACTGTTGCTAGTAAAGCAATGCCATACAGAAGTCATGTAGACAAAATACTGGCTATAGGCTCGATCATCTTTAGAGCATAAGCCTTCACTTATATCAAAGCACATGAGTTGCATATGCATGGTCAGTGAGTAACTCAGAATTTAGTAAATCACACTATGAACGTCACAAGTGAATTAATTCACAAATGGATTCAAAAATGAATTCATCTTGGGTCCAGTCCAATATATCATTCTACCAATGAGTACATCTATGTCTTTACTCGTGGAGTCAACTGCTCTGATAGCCAAGACTAGTCATCTTTCTAATTGGAATTATAGATAACATAATAACCCTTCTCAGTATTTGAATCAAATGCTTACTTCGATTCTTTTATTGGATTACGAACTTATTTAGATGATCTACTGAAGTAAGTTGTCTTTTTCGTAATGTAAACATTCTTAGAATGCCATTTATCTTCACTTTGAACTTAGACAATTAATGATCTTATATTTGCTTGTCACAATTTTGCTATGCATGCAAAATATAAAATAAAAAATTACAAAAGACATAATAGTGAAATGTGAAATTAAATTTATTTATTTATAATTCAAATAAATATAAAATAATTATATTTACTACAATATGGACACATTTCCCAACACTTTGACCGCTTATCGTCATCCTTGCGGACTACAAGAAAAATCAACACTAAATACAACAATTAATCAATAACCATGTGCGATGTCTATAAGTGTGACAAGTCAGTTGTAATATAATTGTAAAACAAGGTACGAAGTACTCTGAGGATCGAACCTACAGGAGACGACAATTGAACTGATTTTAGCTACAAGCATGTACAATAAAGAGTCTAACCAACTAATCGCTAAACACTATAGTACGAGAAACCATAAAGTCAAGAGAAATTATACTGATTAACAAGCTAGCTACAAAGGACTAAATTATAAAGTGTGCAAGTTACAAAATTAACAAGTAAATAAAAAATGATGGTTGATTATTTTTTATATGGTTCACCAATCCTTGAATCAGGGATCTAAATTGCTTAAACTCCTAAAATGGTTCCATTTTACCTTTCGATCTCAAATTTACCAAATTAGACAAATTAATCTAGTTTATCTCTCGATCTCAAATTTACCAAATTAGACAAGTTAATCTAGTTTATCTCTCGATCTCACAGGCTAACCTAGGAGTAACGAATAGATGCTCAACAAGATTACCTATCGGTCTCACTTGCCTAGATTTTCCCTTAGGGGCGTCAATCCTAAGTTTTTAGGTTTGTTCAATTTAGTCCAATTTATTGCGATTTAGTCCCTTACTAAAAAATTAGCTTACCCACATCTCCATCAATCAACCCCCTTAAGGTTTAGTTACTCATGATAAAAACTAAGCGAACAAACAATAAATAAGGAAGATGGAAGCCATTAACATCAAGGTCAACAAGAAAATGAAAGTTCAGATTTTTAACCTAAAAAACTTAAAAGAAAAGTAAAGACAAGTTTCTAACAACCAAATAATAAACAAAGAACACTAAAGATGAAGTTTTTAACATATAAAAATAAAAGAAACTGAAAGAGCATTAGCATAAAGAGTTGAATGACATTATAACTAAAGAAGAGGTACTAAAGGTGCAAATAAACCCTAGCTACAGTAATAACAAACTTAGGAAATGGAAACAAATACAGAGAAAATGAAGCTACAACTATGGAAAAAGATAGAAAATGATAAAACCTAGAAAAGATGAAGAGAAAAACTAAAGAAAACTATCTAAAACTATGCCTAATGCTCTTATTCTCTCTCCTCGGCCAAAATTGGTTGTTTTAGTAGCAAATTCTGACCCACAATTGTTGACCAAAAAGCCCTTGAACATTTCTTTCTGATTGGTGCTTCAATTGGAAAGGGCTACCCATGGTGTCATTTTTTTGTTTCCTCACGATGTCGATATCGCAATACCCTGTTATAGATGTCGTGATATCATCAGCAATTTCAAAGTGGGGGATCCTTAAGGTGTTGGGTATTGTGATACCCAAGGAGGATATCGCGATACCACTATAGGTGGTTTCCATTCTCTTCATTTCAGCATTGTTTAGGTTATCATGGTTTTTAGCTTTGATATTCTGATACCCCTTCCTTTAATGATGTTCTTGCTCGAATTCGACCACCAACACGTTCCTACAACACTCAATCAGTTGTTAAGGTCCCTAATGGCACAATTGGCCAATTTGGGTCTCAAAATGAGTAAAAGGACGCATTCACGCTTACTTAATTGCAAAAACTAAAATTAAGCTAAACTGCTAAAAAAATATTTAAATTGCTTAAGAAAAAAAGCTCGTTAAGTGACACAATGAGCCTAATTTGACATATCAAATTACGGCAAATGAAACTCCCCTACACTTAAGTCTTTGTTTGTCCTTAGGCAAACACACAAAACATGCAAAAAGAGATGACCCTTAAATAATGAATTTATTTGACAATTGATGAATGGGCATACACTATGTACCAAGTTTTGTTATTGTACTACTCAAAATTGATGCATTGCAAACTCATAGTTTTAAGAGAAATTTGTTTTAGTTCAAGAAATTACAGAGCAAACAAAAGTAGAGGTAGTTTAAGAAAACCAAATTTTACACATTATTCTATCACAATAAGAGAGTAAGACATGATGTATCTATGTATGAAAGAAATCAACTTATTCATTTTCAATAAGTTTCCACAAGTTTCAGTTTGTAAATGAAGACGCTAAAGTCACATAGAGTTTAGTGGATTGTAATGTTCTGAGGCTTAGGTTGGTACGAATTCAAAGAAAGGTAAGCTCAAAACGGTTCAAGCACTATGAACAGTATAGCACGCTAGTCCTTCAACGTTGCAACAAAGAGCTCCCGTAGTCGCGACACCAACATGGCATTTTGCAGACTTTACAATTTGGTTCTAATCCAACCTTGGGTTAGCAAAAAAGCTTTCGTAAGCTTAATTGAGACTTGATAATGATTCTATATCCTATTATACAAATTTTATACTTGTATTTAAATGTTTTAATGTTCTCAAATTGAGTATAAACGATCATAGTTGCTCCGACAATGAATGTGACATTCTATAACTTGGACCCGATGATCGGGTCGAATATGAGATGTTACATGCCAAGTGTTTAAGTAAATGCTCTCAAAATATTCTATTACTTTAGAAATAATACAAAGAATGGGAAGGGATGGGATGATTACAAATATGGGTGAGCACTCGATTGGGTCAAGTCAAATCGAGTAAAAAAATTTCGAGTTAGTCGAGTTCACAAATCTTATTTTAACAATCAAACTCAATTTGAAATTTTTTTTTGAATCAAATCGAATCGAGCCAAAAAATTTTAAGTCAACTAGACTCGAGTTAACAAATCCTATTATTTATACTCCATGTCATGTTTACATGGATCGAGAAGTGCAAGATTGTTTAACTACATATATGGACCGATTATTTAATTAGTAGAAAAAGTACAATATTATTTAACTACATAAACAATATAATGGTTTTGCCTTTTAACTTAATGGGTAAACATTTATCAAAAAGATATAGTTTTGCCTTTTCTTATTCAGGTTTTCAGATAACTCGAATTATGTAATTCATATTCGAGTTAAACCGAAAATTTTGATTTTTTCTTCGAGTTGATCTGAATAACTTGATTAACTTGAATAAGTTGAATTGTTTA
This sequence comes from Gossypium hirsutum, assembly GCF_007990345.1. NCBI lineage: Eukaryota > Viridiplantae > Streptophyta > Magnoliopsida > Malvales > Malvaceae > Gossypium > Gossypium hirsutum. Next base: position 77,515,152 of record NC_053435.1, read on the forward strand.
ATTTCAAAATTTGAATTTTTTTATCAAATTTTTTGAATCAAATCGGATTTTGCTCACCCCTAATTACAAATGAAGGGGAAAACCTCTATTTATAGTTGAGCTCCCCCTTAAACTAATGGTACAAATTGGGTTACATTAACAGTTGAGATTAAAACCTATCTATAATTGAGATTCTTAAGGGATTGACTCAATCCTTTAAGATTACAAAATCAAATCTTATCAGATTACTTTCCATATTTACCAAGCTAGTCCTAACTTTCCATAAGTGCTTCGCCAAGCCACCAAGGGAATAAGATCAGTTCAAGTAGGTCAAATGAGCCCCATTTAATAGATTGACCTCCATGGGACACTATTTGTGCAATGGTCACGGGCTTTGAACCGCAGCACTTGTTCAACCTTGAAAAACATCTCGATATTCAAGAGAGTTTAAACAAAATATTAAATACGAAAAATAAGTTTAAACAAAAAAATTTTATACCACTGTAAAATACAAACCAAGCTTCGACTCTCATGTTTAAACTTGATACTGGATTCAACTTATTTTTAAGCTTATAATATCTTTTTCTTTTCTTTTGTAACACCTTGACTCTCGACCCTATCGTTGAGTCCAAGTCACAAGGTGCCACGTTCATTGTCTGAGCAACTACAATCAATCATACTCAATCCAACGCCATTATACATTTAATATAAGTAAATTATGCGTATACTACTATATGTTATCTATTTCGGGTCTTATACAAGCTTACCAAAGCTCTTTTTCTAACCTGGATTCGAAATGAGACCAAATTGTAAAAATTTCAAAATATCGTGTTGACGTCACCACATCAAGGAGTTCTTTGTCGCGACGCAACATACTAAGTAGGCCTTGTCGTAGCGTTCAATACTAGGCGTCGTGCCGTGGCATGACAACTTTGTCATGTCACAATGTCGAACGTTTGTTGTTGCAACGAGACCAAGTTGCGATACTACAACGCGACGCCAAGTATTGAACGTTGTGACGAGACCTACTAAGTATGTTGCGTCACAACATCAACCTAATATTTTGAAATTTTTACAATTTGATCTCATTTCATACCCAAGTTAAAAAAAGAGCTTCCGTAAACTCATATAAGACCCAAAATTGTTAACGTATTATACGCATAATTCACTTATATTAAATGCATGATGGCATTGAATCGATTATGATAGCTCCGACAATGAATATGACACCTTGCGACTCGAACTCGATAATAGGGTCGAGAATCGAGATGTTACATCTTTTATGTATTGCATAATTTATACCATATATAGAAAATAAATTATACTATAATTGTAATTATTAAAAATATATTAATTTTTTTGTATTATTTTTAGGAAAGACATTAAGTTTATAAATCTAAAGTTGTAAATAAAAAAATAAAAAATTACTAAATATTAAAAGAATAACACAATTTTCAAAATAAAGAAAAAAACAACATTAATGTTAGCTAATTCAAGATATTAATACCATACATAAACCAACCCAACATCGATCCAAAACAATTCAACCCATGTTTTGCAAAATAAAAATAGATTCATATAAGACAATCAGAAATTTAGTTTAAAATTGTATATCTTTGGGTATCTAAATGTTTAAAAGGTTTCTAGCCACACCACCAGATTTGATCCCTTTCTTCTTTCCCAACTCAATACGAATTAACAATGAGTTCAACACAAGCTTAACACAATCCTCAAATTCTTAAGCAACAATGACACATTCACTAAAAAACCAAAGCAGCTGTCCCAAATGCAGAGAATCATCTGTTGCTGGAATGTCCTGAACAAAAATCTGGTTTGGTCACTTTAAACACCCATCCGATCAGTTTCATGCCCTATCTTCAGACTAATGGATGCCGTCTCCTGTAAATTTGCCCATATCAATAAGATGCAAGTCAGTTTGTTGTCATATTTTACAGGGTTAATGTACTATTTAATGTTCAGTTTGGTACTTGAGTTTTTTCAATTTGATATTTCGAGTTTTTCTTTATACCATTTAAGTACCTGAATTTGGCTTCAATGTTCAATTTGGCACCTGATTTTTTTCTATCCCAATTAAGCACCTATAATTTTTTACTAGAGAACATGTGTTAGACATTCATTGTACCATATGATATCATTTGGTTTGGGTACCAAATTGAAAATTGAAGACAAACTCAAGTCCCAAATTGGGAACCCAAAAAACTTGGTATCAAATTGAACCTTGAAGCCAAACTCAAGTAACAAATGGCATAAGGTTAAATCACTATTTGGGGCCTAAACTTAGCAACTTTTCCCACATTGGGGCCTGGATTTTTTTTTTTGTTCAAGTTAGGCCTTGAATTTGGCAATTGTTCCCACATTGGGGCTAAACTAGGCAACTGTTCCCACATTGGGGCTTGAACCTTTTTTTTGTCCAAGTTAGTCCTTGAACTTGGCAATTGTTCCCACATTTCAAGGACTAACTTGGACCAAAGAAAAAGTTCAAGCCCCCATATGAAAACAACAGCCTAATTTAGGGCTTAAATTGGAAAAAAAAAGAAATTCAGGCCCAAATATGGGGAAAATTGCCAAGTTCATGCCTCAAAAAGTGATTTAACCCAATGGTATATTAACCCTATTTTACAAGTCATCCTAACCAAATTATCTACAACATTAAAGACAGTAAAGATCGGATTTGAGAATATAGAAAGAGAGTAAAAAAAGAAATCACCTCTTGGGTCGGATTCGGTCTTCTTCATAGTCCATCACTCCACCAGGTTCAGAGTAGATCTCTTCAATCCCTCGAAAGTCAAGGTCGGCCTGCTTACAGTGTGTAACTTCTGCCACAACGTAAGTAAGCCATATCGACCAACATATCTTGATATTGAATGAGTGAAGTTCATGGCATGCTATGTAATTATATATGCATATTTGCAAGAATTAAAAGGACTCGCTTTCCTAGCATCACCCCCTCCTCATATATATATTATATCAATATTTAAGGGGACCATGCTTTTTAATAGTCCAACAATGAATTACAGCAAAAACGCAAACAGGAAAACTAGATTCAACCGACCTTGACGGCAACTGACTTCTTTACTTCTTCCACCTTATCTTCGACCTCCTTCCGATGCTTCTTGTCCAACTCGCTCATTGTATCAGCCCATTTTATCTTCTCTTGAATTGAGATGAGTAAGTTGTCTGATGTGCCCAACCTAGGTTCTCATCCATGGACAGATGTTAGATATATAAGATGATATTGATCAAATTTAACATTGCATTGCCATCAAGCCTACTTAAACTAGCTAGCTCCATTCGACAAAGCCAAAAGCAAATATAACATAAGACAGTAAAAAGTATCAATAAAGACTTCAGCATGAACAGAGACCTTAATGGCATGCCTTACTAGAACCAGAGATTTACCAGTTTGATAGTGTTTGTATCATACTCCCAAGTTGTCCTGGCCTCAAATCCCTTCCAGCAGCAAATTGGACCTTCCACAACAAATATTAGGAACTTCAATAAGCAACAAATGAAAAGAGAAAAGTTTTGAAAGGTGAGGACTCATACCTCAAAACATCTTCGCAGCTGATCCAGCTTTCCTCTGACTATACCCTAACAAAAAGGTAGAGAAAGAATGAACAATCAGCATGCTTTCAGTTTAACAATGGTACAATTTGCTTCCCTTAAAAGTCAACCCTCCTTCTTAAAAAGCACATGGCATGTATTGAATGAAATCAAAGCATCAAAACCACAAGGCTGCTCCAGACTTCCAGAGTAAGTTTCTGGATTAAAAAGGAATAAAGAATCATGCAAGGGAACTACCTACCGCATATATGCATTCATTGATGATAAAATCTTCAAGTTCACGGACATTTGTGACATCTAACTCCAGCATTAGTTGATCATATGGTAGGACCTGAAGGAGGTATGTTATAAAAGTGAACATACTTGATGCAATCAACATGAAAAACTTGCAGAATAATTATCATGCAAAGATTTCTCACGAACATACACATACATCTCATTCAATTAGGGAGAATAACAGAATTCAGAACAAAAAAAGTATTAAACATTTTGCAGGCGATTCTAGAGAACTTGTTCCATCCTGTAATTAAGTCAATTATATGAAAGTGGCATGATTGAAGAATATCAAAACATACTATAACCACTAATAGGACCAGAAAATAGCATATTTAGATCTGCAAATGCCTCATATCTCAGAGAATACCTTGTTTGTCTCTGCAAGTGTAAGGACAGTCAATTGCTTTAGCTTGAGAACTTGATCGGGGAGCAGTTGAGGAAGACTACCACTATTACCTAGTTATACAGTTTAAACAGCTAAAGTTAATCACATTATGTTGAGTAGAAGAAAAATAAGAACAATCAAAACTGAGAAATAAATCAAGTAGCTTAGTTAGGTAAAAGGAATCCTAATGCCTACTGTGCCTGGAACAATAAACATCAGAGACAAACACTGTTAGACTCAAGATACTAGCAACAATGAAGAGAGAGAATATGGAAAGGGTTAAAAAAAGCCAAATCACTAAGCTCGACAATTGATATTTAAATGTAATGCCTTGTAAATTAGCAGTCCTTGAAATTTCCATTTGGATAATCACATGAGTGTAAATAGTTACCTTAACAAGATTAGCCGAACAACAGTTTACATATTATGATTATTCTCAGTAGCTCTATATTCACAATTATCATGAATTTCACAGAAAGTTGCCACAAGAAAAAACAAAAGTTAAATCCTTAACATTTACAAGAGGCAAAACATCTCTAACTGACCACTTTTCATGTTTAAATTCAACCACCAAGGAAAATCACACATTCACACTCCTTATTGTTCAATAAAAGTCTTCACACACACAGAAGCAACAAATATTTACTACTAATAATCCTCAAATTTTCTCAAAAGAAAAACTTATGGTACGAAAAGGAAATAAGTGTATTAAATTCAGGTTCCAGCTTACTCTTGTAATCACTCCATGTGCCATGTGCAAACAACCGAAGCACCTCAAGGTAAACTGAGTTTTCAGTTCCTTCAAGCTGCAAAGGTACATTGATTTCAAATAATTATAAGGAAACTAATAAATGACACCAAAAAAAGAAAAAAAGAATTGATCATCAAGAAAACTAAAACAACATATATAGAAAAAAGCAACAATCTAATAGAAGACTAATCATTTAATTGCTAGGACAGTGCAACCCGCTTTTATGATTTATATACATAAATTCCCCATAAATCTGGTAAAGCTAAGCCAAATTTGAACATCATAGACTAATGAACAACCCCAACAATCATCATTAATGAAAATAATAGGAAAACAGTAAACCACTCTGCCAGAATTCCTTCTCATTTTATTATTATTATTATTATTATTAAACAAAAGAATCCCTCAAATGTCAAACCTAATTTACTTGAAGGTATCCTCTGCTATGTATAAAAATTCAAACAGCTAAAACAAAGTACAGGTCAGGAAAATAGTGTACAAATATATCAATCTCAAAAGTCAGTTTCCTTGGTTTTCACTCAATTTCTTCATCAGCCAAACAGGGTGCTACTATGGCCGGTATCTGAACAGTAAGCAAACTATTTATTCAACAAGGATAAATAAGCAAACTATTTATACAACAAGGATAAACTAATTACGGCCTTGATTTCTTAGATTTAAGGGAAAAATAAATAGAGAATGGAACAGGTTCTAACCTCAGCGACTGTAGGCACGGCAAGGATCTCGGAGAAGGCGAAGAGTGAAGCATGCGACGTCGCTTCGACAATTAAGGCGCCAATAGCTGAACCAACTTGAGCTGACGCTTTCTTCACAAAGTGATCGATTAACTCTGCTTGTTTTTGCTCGATATCCATCCTCAAAATATTAAACCCCTCAACTCACACACGGGAGGGGGGCAAAAGCAAAAAAAAAAAACTTAAAATAAGATGATTGAAGAATCTTCTTGGAAAAAATTACAGAGAAAAGAAAAGAAGAAAACTAGGGTTTGGTACTGGGAATGGTGAATCCAATAAGGGGAAATTAAATTATAGAGTTCAAATAAAATAAAAATACTGCAAAATTTGTGGAATTTGAGAGATTTTCATTTGTTTTAGAATTAGAGAATTTAGTTTAGGGACATAAAGATGCCCCCGCTTTAGCTTCTTTTTTCTGGGTTTTGGTCTCTTTGTTGACTGTGTTTTTATATGATTAAAAAAAATTAATTTAACAATTACTATTTTTTTTAATTTTAAAAAAATATTAAATTATTTTAAATTATTTTATTTAAATTATTAAATTATTTAAAAGTTTTATTTAACTAGATGTTAACTTTCTTTTATTAAAAAAGTTCAATTAATAAGTTTAAGTGACAATTCACATTATAGATTGGTACACATTAATGAGTAAAAAATCATATATTAAATTTAAGTAAATCTAATTTTAATACCGAATATAAAAAAAATATTTAAATTTTAATTTATAAATTCATAATATTTAAAATTATTTTATAAAAAAAATAATATATAAAAGAGAATAAAAATAATAATTATATTTTAATTTTTAAAATAAAATCATTATAACATAAATTTATTAATAATTTATTTTTCTTCTTAGAGAAAAAAGAGAGTGAAAATTGCTGATGTTTTCTGTATTGGCAACTTTCGGCAAAAAAATTCACAGGTGTCATGAGGCTTTGACATTTAAGGGTTGAGATAAAACCATATATTAAAATAATTCATTGGATGCATTTATTAAGCGCACAATAATATTTTTTAATTTATATATAAATAAAAAATAGTATTGTTTTATGGTAAAAAAATGGGGTTTTTTTTATAACTTCAGTGGATTCTAATTTGTATGTATTTTCGGTTACAGATAAATATGAGATACTCCAAATATATTGATTTAAGAGAATGTAATTAAAAAGTTAAATGGTGCTATTAGTATTCAGTTATAGATTTAGATTGGATATGCATTGTGATTAGTATAATAGTGGTGACACTAACAGATAAAAAGGTAAGGTAAAACATTATATTATAGCACTCATCTAAATTTAATTATCTTTAATTTTTATAATTTTCAAATTTTTAAATTTCAATCATACTCAAACAAGAACTATTAAATTCATTAACTTATCGTTTGGCTGGAACTAGAATTTTAAAGGTTAAAAAATAAAAAGATTAAAAATTACGAAATTAAAATACAAGAGTAAATAAGTAACTTAGGCACGGTTTAAGACCCTAATAACATACTTTAACATAAAAAATTACGCATAGAGAAACTCAAAAAATAAGTTAAATTGATTTTTTTTGGTGAAAAGAAAAGATTACAAAAGACTAAATCCACATAGGAGGATCCTCAATTAATCTTAAACCTAGCCTTCTAGAACGAACTGATTTGGCCAAGCTATTTCTTCTCGAAGAATATGCTGAATCTTCCACTGCTTTAGAGCTTTAAAAATAAAATGGATTCTTCTGACGAGAGCAGAATTAGAAGTCCCTGAATAACCTTATTGAATAGCATTAGTAGCTTCAATACTATCAGTTTGGATAACAAACCTTCTGAAACTTCTATCCAAAATAAGATTTAAGCCATCTAAGATCCCCCAAAGCTCAGTCTCGACCACTGTGCAATTACCCAAATATCTACAATAACCCATGATCCACTCATCATTATGATCACACACAAACCCTCCAGCAGCTGCAAAGCCATCATCAAGTCTAATTGAACCATCAGATTTCAAATTTACCCAACTGCTGCCTGTATGCGAAATGTGTGAGTAACAATGCGCCTTGTGATGAGCTATTTTTGAAGCTAATGAATATTGTTTTGCCCAATTGTAAGAAACTTTAAGAATCTCCTCATAACTCTAAGAAAAATCTTGAAAAATAAAATAGTTGCGGTTTTTCCAGATGCGCCAAGCGATAATCCCAAAAAAGCACGACCAGTCCACTCCATTAAGAAAAATAGAGAAATGATTTTTAAGATTAATTGTCATCCAATTTTGAAGGGAACCATTATAGAACCTGGATCGTCTTCCTTCTGGGATAATATTATCCCAGATGATTCTAGTTGCAGAACAGTCTCAAAATACGTGTAGAACATCCTCGCATTCGTGTCCACAAAATCCACAAGTGCTGTTGTTTCCAATGTCTCTCTTTGTCCTTTCGGCGTTCGTAAGGAGACGATGCTTGAGGCGAGCCATAAAAAGTAACGGATTCGCTGGGGACCATTAAAACTGCAAGGTATCTTTCAAATATGTTCTTTAGGATTCAATGTACCATCTCGGATCTTCTCATAGGCACTTTTGATAGAGAATAAACCTGTCGAGGTAGCTCCCCACACAATTTTATCAAGTCCCAAAGAAGGGTGCGGTGGTGGAATTCCAACAATTTTATTAACGATTTCTTCTAGAATCCACAAACGAAAAAGGTCTAAATTCCACGATCCATTACTTGCAAGCATATTACTAAGCCTACAATTTATATTAAAGTTAGAAAAGCATGGAATATAAGATAATAAGGGACCTCAATTTGGGATCCAAGGATCTCTCCAACATTGAATACTTTTACCATCTCCAACGGACCACAGGAGATTTTCATAGATAAGGGGCCATACCTTAGCAATGGATCTCCATAGAATAGAACAACGCCCCATTGAAACATTATCGGGTAAACTACTAGGGATTCCGTACTTTGATCGAATAACCTGAACCCACAGAGCATTGATATTGTAAACAATATTAAAACCCATCTTTATCATGAAAGAAGTGTTATGATCTTCCAAATGTCTCAGACCAAGGCCCCCATGAGCTTTCGGTTGGCACACTGAGTCCCAACTAACCAAAGCTACCTTCGCGTTGCCATTAGTGGATCCCCAAACGAATTTTCTTACAATACGTTCGATCTCGTCACATAGACCTTTAGGAACCATCATTGTCTGCATAAAGTAACTTGGGATCGGCAGAAGGACAGATTGAGCTAAAGTCACCCTACCTGCCATGGAAAGTTGCCTTGCGTCCCAATTAAATAGCTTGCTACACACCTTATCAACTACAAAACGTAGTGTATTATTAGTAACCCTTTCGTGGAAGAGGGGTACACCTAAGTAAAGCTCCAAGTCGTCTACTTCCTAAAAACCAAAAAAATTGCTAATACGCCTCCTTAAATTGCTGTCCACACCTTTGGAGAAAAAAATATTCGTCTTTCTCATATTGATTCTATGACCCGAGTAGCTACAAAAATCATTAAGAATATTCTTAATGATCCGAGCCTGATGTTCCTCAGTATGACCGAAGAGAATCAAATCATTTGTAAAGAAAAGATGAGAAAGCGGTGGACCATTGCGAGCCAGCCGAATAGGAGTCCAATTACCAACACCAATAGCAGCACGAATATTGTGACTCAACCACTCCATGCACAAAATGAATAAGTACGGAGATAAATAACAACCTTGTCATACACCTCTGGCTGGTCTAAACTTTGGTGTTGGAACCCCGTTCCAAAACACCTGCATAGTAGAGCTAGAAATTGCAGACATAATAACATTAAGTAAAAAATTAGGAATATCTACAGCTTGAAGCGACGAGTCAATAAAATCCCAGCGCACTCGATCATAAGTTTTTTCCAGATCTATTTTGATGGCCATCCACCTCCTATTTTTTTGCTTACTCATCATAAAGTGAATAACCTCTTGAGCAATGACAATATTATCAGTGATATTTCGTCCTGCTAAAAAACCAGTTTGCTCAGGAGCTATGAGCTTAGGGAAAACCACTTTAAAACGATTAGCAATAATCTTCATAATTAGTTTATAAAGAACAAAGCACAAACTGATTTGTCAAAACTAGGTGAAGCTTTCTGGATATTGGCTTTTAGGCAAAAGAACAATAAGCGAATTATTTAACTCCGAATCGATGTTTTTACCAGAAAAAATACCTTTAGCCAAACTACAAACGGAGGCGCCAACGTGGTCCCACTGACTTTGGTAGAAAAGTGCGTGAAAACCATCACTTTTTGGAGCTTTCAAAGGTGCCATATCAAACAAAGCAACTTTGATTTCCTCATCCAAACCTGGATTATTAAGGAAGCTAAAATCCTCGTCAGTGAGGGAGGGGAAGGCGCTTGTGGGTAAACCACTCATCGGGCCTGAGTGTTCGCCATACAATACTTTAAAGAAATTGACCGCTTCAGTTTTTAGCTGCTCTTCATCCATGATCCATTCCCCTAGATCATTTTTTAAAGCAGTAATTTGATTCTGCTTCCTTCTTCTCAAAGTAAGTGTGTGAAAAAATTTGGCATTGCGATCTCCCAAGACTAACCAATCACAACGAGCTTTCTGACGCTAAAGGATTTCCTTATGATGCAACACATTTTCCAAATCTTCTCCAACTTCCATCTTAACTTGGCAGAGATAAGCCGAATTGAATCTATTGCGCTTGATCTCGATGTTATGAAGTTTCTTAGTCAGAAACTTCTTGCGAGTAGGAATATGACTGTCCACATCTTTATTCCATCTTTTGACTTGAGTAGTAAACTCGGAGTAAATCATCGCCATATTAGTAGAAAGCCTCCAATTTTCTTTAATGAAACTAGAGAAAGCTAGATGTTCAACCCAACCAGCTAAAAACCTAAACGGTCTCCCTTGTGAGGAAAGAAAATTAGACATCAAAGATAATTTGAGGCGTCTATGGTCCGATTTAAGTCGTGGTAAGTGTGTCACTAGAGAATTAGGAAAAAGGGTACACCAAGGGCTGTTACAAGTAGCCCTATCCAGAAGCTCCATAATCCCCCTCTCTGCCAAGTGAATTGCGGTCCTCTAAAGCCTAAGTCTTGCAACAATGCGGAATCCATAAGCTCACCAAAAAAAGGGCACATTTTCCCCAGAGTCCGGCCCCTTTCTTTTCAGAAAGAGAAATAATGGCATTAAAGTCACCAATCGCCATCCAAGGAGACCCATCCACTGGAATAGTTTTTTGTAAAGCCTCCCATAAAATTCTCCGTTTATTCTGATTCGGGCTAGCATACACAAAAGTAACCAAAAGAGGTTGTCTAAATGAGGTACCGGTAATTCTGACTAACACAAATTGCAAATGGTTTTTTAGAACCTTTACTCCAACAGATTCTTTCCAACCAATCCAAATACCACCTGAAAAGCCCACTGCCTCTACTAGTTGTGAGTAATGAAAACCAAGCTTCGCAATAATCAAATCAGCTTTTCCCCTACTGACCCTTGTTTCAATAAGGCTGATCAAATTGGGTTTATGTTCCTGATTGTATTCATGAAAAACCCGAATAAACTTCAAACTAGTACAACCCTGACAATTCCAAGAAAAAATAGTAAAATTCATAGATAATAAATTAAAAGTAAGAGGACTAACCTTTCAAAGGCCAATGGAAGCTTTATATCCCTCATCGTTGGTACTGACCGTATCAGTAAGGGTCTCCACTTACTCACCAATAAGTTTTGCCATGGAATTCATAGCATCATGGAGTGAGGCACGCGAATTTCCAGCAATTTTAAAACGTCCCCTCGTCCACGAATTGTCTTATTTAGCGCTCTACCACTACGCCCTCTTCCTTTTTTATTATCAAGTCCATGTCCTTTTGAAAGAACAGCCAAGATATTAGAGTCACTTGGTCTATTATTCGACTCTGTAACTATGGAATTGTGATCTGAATTTCCTTTAAAAATTACAGCCGAATGTCTTTTGGGATCCAACACGTTAAAATTTAAAACCACCTCTGACTCAATAGGTCCTTCGAATGTATGATTAATATGCAGAGAGGAGTTTTTGTTTTGTGAAATCAGTGTGAGGCCCGACTGCACAATATGGTCTAAGTGTCCTGAATCATTTAAAATCAACTTGCCAGTCGAAATTGGTTGTGACCCGTCCGAATTGAAGCCCATATTATTTTCTAAAATTAAATCCCCATGCGTCCGGCCTTGTCCAGCTTTTCCTTGTTCAACTTCCAAATAGACTAGCCTACTAGCCTTATCTTTCAGCCCAATAAAACTGCTCTGGCCCACTGTTCCTTACCCTTTTTTTCTTTAGTCCGCTGCCCATAATTACCCCCAGGCCTGCTCTCTTTTAATTTCTTGATAAAATCTCATTGTTTAAAAGCAACCTCCTTCAACCCCGAAATTTCAGCCCCCGAATTTCCAACCCCTGATTTCGTAAACTATAGTAATGAGGCGTTACTATCAATATCATGATGACATGTAAAAATCTCATATTTTAATATAATTTTTGAATTTTGATACCGAATAGATATAAATTTTTAAGTTTAAATATTTCTGTATATATTAAACTAGATTAAGCCCGCTCTCTGTTAATGAAATTTGCTAATTTGCTTGGACCTAACAACCCACCGACCGAACCATCAAATGATTACTGGTTAATAAGCCCAACTAAAACTCTTAGTACTAAAAAAGTCGTTAGCCTGGCCCTAAATTTGGGGACAAATTTTTTTTTTGATGAAATCGACTGGTTTTATTTCTTTATTAAAAAAAAAACAATAACAGTAATCAGAAACTCCTACATCTTGGACTTGGATCCAAAATAAACAGGTCCAATAAAACAGAAATCAGGCAAAAACAAAAAGGCCCATAAATAGAGAAAGAAATAAAAAACCTACTCATACTAATACCAGTCGACAGCAACAACTGCCCTTTTAAAGTCACGTCTTGTCATCTGAACCGTCACAACCATTGGAAATAGTAGATAAGCTCAAATCTCATCAAATCTTTAATCTTCAGCTACAAGTTTTCAGAAGAGCCATTTCTTTTACTCTAATCTGGTTCTCTTTGCTTTTTCCTCTCCACTGCTCTTCGAACACTCTCTGGGATGCTGCCCTCCAGGTAATGACTTTCATTTCTCTCTAATACTTATCCAGCAAAAGTATAAGCAAAGAGATTTTCTGATTTTGGAATGAAATGAAAATCCATATTTTGAAAATGTATTTTTAAATTTTGGATATCTCTGATGACTGCTCCGACGATCGATCTATCATAATATGTACTCTGGCATTTTTTAATAACTGTTCTAGAGTCACCCAAGATAATGCATGTAGTTAGGCCCATGGAAATACTTAACCTTATTACCTCTAAACCTGCAAGAGCCTCCGCCGCAAACGGTGATGCAACGTCGACATGGAGTACCGATTTGTAAGCCAATATTTCCCCATCCATCGCTTGGACTATCAACCCCGTAGCTGATCTGAAAGACTGCTGGTCAAAAGCTGCATCAAAATAAATAACTGGGCACGTTCTCTGATCAACCTGTTAAAGAACTCTATCAGAATCTAAGCTAAGTTTTTTCTCTACTCCTTACAACTCTGAAACGTAGCTAACTATTTGATTGGAAATTTCAGTGCTTGTTGTGTTTCTATTTTCATAAAGGAGTTTATTTCGACTTGTCCAGATAATCCATAACCCACGGCAGAAAAGACGACACTGTTCACTTGTCCCCTTGTTGAAAACCCAGGTAAGCCACTCCCATATGCCTTCACTGTTGCTATTAAGCACCCAAGAACACTGTAAATTTCTCCATACTTCCTTTGTTGTAGGGCACTACCAGAAAATATGGAAACTGTCTTCTTCAGTAAGACGACACCTGGGACAATGAGTTTCAACGACTACTCGTTTAGTTTTAAGATTCGCAAAAGTAGGAATATAGTTCCAGGCAACTTTCCAAACTGTAATTTTGATCTTTGAAGGAATATGTAGATTCCATAATTTCCTGTAAAATTTTTTATTCTCGGCCTGTAAATTATAACTACTAGGATCCAGTGTAGTCTGTTATAATAGTTTGTAGGCGCTCCTAATAGAGAAAATTCCAGATGGTTCCCCCCATAATTGGAAATCGTCGTGCTCTGTCCTTGCCAAAGGGATCTGCTTGATTTTTTTTAACAATATCTGCATTGAGTAAGCTGGAATAGATTGAAGGACTGCCTTAATAAAAACCTCCTTTTCTCCCTGCGAAAGATGTTTTATACTCCAATTATCTATTTGTTGCTGTAACCTATCCTTCAGGCTTTCCTCTTTCCTCTTTCCTCTTTCTACCCACCAAATTAGGTAAACCTAGATATTGTTCTGGATCGTTCGAGCTGATTTGGGGACAAATTTAAAACAGAGGTTAAGTTCTAATTTTGGAGTTTCTAGTATACTATAATTTGAAAAGAAAAACAATTATCTTTAATTAACATAATTTTTTTGGATAAATTTCAATAACGAGGCAAAACCCTTAATCAAGTCATTATATAAGATTTAATTAAAATAATTTTATTTTCTTATTCTTATTTTTAGTAGGTAATCCCAAATATTAATGCTTTAGTAACTAACAATTTTTACAATTTAGATTAATTACTAACCTTGTAAAAGTATAAATAAATTAAAGTATAGGAACTAAATCCAAAAATTTAATATAATATAAGAACCAAAATTAGAATTTGACCTATTATTAAAATAAAATATTAAAGGTTGACGGATTTCTTTGAACCCGAAACGGGGTAGAGTTCACGTCTTATGCTCACGCCACGTGTATAAAATAGTCAACGTCTCTCATTGACCTTGAGATTTGGCGCGGACTGCAAAACTGCACCGTTCGTTCACTTCCAGTCTCTTTGCTGTCAAGACGGATGATGAGATTCTCTCAACGAACTCCTCTCGCTTTACACTAGTCACAGAGATGTTGAAATTCAGGTTCCTTATCTTTTTATCACTCTCTTAAGAACTTAAGTCATTTCTCTGTTCCGTTTATAAAAGGGAAATAAGCGAGAAAGTAGATTTGGATTTTTTTTTCATTAGTTTTCTCAATTATTGATGATTATGCGTGAGCTCGAAACAAATTTCCATTATTTAGGCGTATTTACTTTCATTAATCTTTATATTATTGAAAATCTGTTGAAAATTTCTTCTTCTCGTGGTTAAATTCGTAATTTAAACTCTGAAAGTTTAAATGCATTCGATATTCTAAGTGGCAAAGGACCATCTTAATGAAGACAATAGATAGAAGTGCCAACCTTTTTGGTAAAAGTGCAGTAATAGTACTATGAAGTTAAATGATATGGGCATTTTAGAATCATCATTTAGTTCGTTAAAAGCGGTGCCAAATTTCTTAGGCTGAATGCTTGTGAGAGACCAATAAGGGAGTGAGCTCATGGTTAGTAGCGAACAAGTAGCTGTTTGGCAACAAGCTCGATCGAAGATAAATGTCGAATTTTGTCTGGTTGGCGTTCTGGAAAAGAGAAATATGATTTTTAAATATTTTTATCTAATAATATTTTGAAAAGAGGTGGTTTATTAGAGGTTGTAATCAATGAATAAAGTGTAATGTACTTAAACTTGGAATTATTACATAAGGTAGGCATGGAGACTTACTATACTAATAAGCCTTTCCAAAAAGGAGGAACCAAATGCATTTAAAAAGAAGAGTTAAATACTTGATAATTTTTAGCGTAATGGCTAAATCTTATACTTCTGAATTTCAGTCTCCAACAACTTTGAAGAGTGAAGAATACCGCCAACTGTTTAGGCTTCCTCCTGAAGAGGTGAGTGTCTTTAGTCTGTTGTGATCTCTTGCTGTTAGCAATTCTCTACTTGTCTCTCGTTTTTTGGGCATTCTTTGGTTTGTAAACATGAAAATCCTTTCCGTGATGGATGAGAAAGAGGTACTTTAAGTTTGTAGTTAAGTTTTGGATACCTAAACATTCATGTAGTACACGCACCAACCAAAGAATATGTTATTTTGTTTTCAGTCAATTTTTTGAAAATGCTTGTTCATTCTTTCTCTCCTACTTTATATTCTAAACAATAATTCTGGTCATTTTTGAACATTTTTAAAACAATCTCTGAATTTCAAAAGAAGTGAGTGTTTCTTGTCTGTAGTCTACTCATTATTCCCAGGGGTCAACAATCCTTTGATTTTTCTCCTTTTTGTTTGACAGTCTTTGCCCTTAAATGAACTTGTCCTTTCTCCTGATTAACATGATAGAGATAATGAAACATTGCATAAAGGAAGATGCCAGAAATCAAATCTTTTTATTTTTACTTTTGGTCATATATTTTTAACTCGTAGTTTGAAATTTCTCACTACTTTGCATTTTAGACATCTAACGATATTGTAGGAACATTTTCTTTTGACCTCCACTGCAGTTCCTTGTTCAAGATTTCAACTGTGCATTCCAGGACGGTATTCTTTTTCAGGTACTCTACATCTTTATATGTCCTTAACTAGTCTTGGACTTGCATGCTATACTTGGATGATTTCTTTACTCTGCTGCATCTAGTAACTTTTTGCTAGGCAGATCACCTCACCTTACTTTTGTCAATCTGTGGAGTTTCTGGAGTAGATGATGTATATTCATTCAATATTTTATGGCTCTAAGTCTAATTATGTTCATTCTCTAATTATCAGGTTTTATGCTTTTTGCAGGGCCACATGTACTTATTTGCTTTTATTCTAATATATTTGGATTTGAAACAAAGGTAAACTTTGAACATTGATTTTACTCTTAATTTGTTTCCCTGTGTCCTTTTCTTGGCAGTTCTTTTAAGTTTTACCTGGAAATGAAACAACTTTGGAAATTTTTGTGGGTTTCTTCTGCAGAAGATAATCGCTTTCAATGAAATTAAAAGTTTTAAAAAAGCAAAGACTGCTGGAATCTTTTCTAATGCAATAGAAATTTTTGCTGGAGGGAGGAAGGTAGTAGGGCTTGGCATTTATTGTCTGTTCTATGTGAATATGCATGCATTAGTTCTTCTATCTCACTTTGCTTGTTGACTTCACTTGGCATTACTTCTTTACATCATTCATTTCTCGTGATGAAGCTTTCAAACTCATTAATGATGGATGGGTGCAGCATGGTAATGGAGGCAATGAAATTACAGAACAGCAGGTATCTAAAATTCAAAGCTTATACATTGAAAAAGAAATATTCAAAGCTTAGTATCATTGAAAGAGGATGTACATTTTAACTTAGATGATTGATTGCAGTCAATTTTGATTAGATCTTTCGATACCCCTTCTTGTGCATACCATTCATGCATATCTTGAGTGCAAACTAATGTATTTTCACCACGTGTTTTATTTTGAGCATTTTGTTTTGTATAACATACTGTTTTTGCAATTTTGTATTACCTTATCAATTCGTAAGAATTTGAGGAGATTTTCCATTTCATTCGATAAATTTAAGATATTTAGAGGTTTTGCGGTGAGCTTGGCATCTCATATTATGCTTGGTGCATCACGCTTGATCTAATTACTGCAATGGAATAAAGTTGGAAGTTAAACATTTGCGCATTAGTCCTTTTTCTATTATTTTTTTCCCAGTTGAAATTCATCAAAACATTGAGCTTCATAGCTAAATTAGAGCAAATCACATATCTCTCCATTGGTTGTTTTCTTGTACCGATATTTTTTTGTTGTTGTTGTGTCTGTGCAGGAACAGATGTTGGAGTCCTGCAGCAAAGAGAATGGATTTGTTGCAATTGAAAAGGTCAATAGCTTCAAAACCCTCATAAATGACATGGAATCTAGAGACGGGTATCATCTATGAACAGAATGGTTTGGAGAATTTTATTGTGAATTCACCAGACCTTTTTTTTTTTCTTTAATGTGAAATTGTGACTCATTTCATTTAACTGCATTTTTATACAGGGGCGAGGACGTTTCCACCACTAATAATTTTAAGGTTCCATCCACTTTTGAAAATGATACAGAAGTAGGTCTTGAATCAATTATAAGTACAAATTATTCAACACCAACAGATACTTGTTTCTTTGTGCCTGAGAATTGTGATGCACCAAAGGGTAAGGTTATCCCGCTTGAATCATTACTCTCCCATGTTCTACATATTATCTCATTTTGAGCTCAACATTTCTAGTTGTAGTTGTTTAATGTATTTGTTGTCTACACTTTGCTGCATTGTTGCTTCCTTGATCATGCGTAAAATAGGCAGAAAATATGGTGAAAACAAAGAATCTGAAGGGTAAAGGAGAATAGTAAAGGAAGAAAGAAAGAATTTGTGAGAGAAGAACGTGGGAGGATTTGGTTGTCCAATCTTTTGAGGTGGTTCAACTACATCAACCTAGGAGACTGAAAGGAAGTCATAGCTTAACTGATTTTGGAGTTGTTTAAGGAAACTGAGTAGTAGAATATGAACGCTCATCATTTCTTGTAGAAATGGGGAGAATCATCTTTAATTTTCTTTTTCAGATTTGGGTGGCAAGAGATGGTATGTGAGTTTAAGTTTAGGTCTTGTACCATGAAGGCTTAAAAGCATTTCTAGCCTTGGTAACTAAACTGTCATTCTTATTCAGATAGACATGACGTCATATATTCTCCATCGTCTTCCTCTATATTGGGTGGTGATGTATTGCATCCTGTTTTAATCTCATAGTTATGCATGACACTACGCCTTCGTTTTCCTCAAAGTCATGATAATCTGAATTGGTTATTTCTTGAATGCAGTTCCTGATTATTTTATCAAGGTTGCAGAAACAAAGTTCCCGGTAGTAAATTGTGAACTCATTTCCTATAAGTTCTTCCACATGGTAGAAAATTGATAAAATTGATATTTTCTTGTTTTGTTCTTATGTCAGTCATGTTTCTTGGGCTGCAGATTAAGGTAGAGGAGTTTTTCAATTTCAGATAATGCAATTAATTTTATCAAATCTTTCCATAGAAGACGTGGAGATAAAGGTAATCTCTTTGAACTTGTGAGGAGTTATATATTTCTATTATGCATTTTTAGTTTACGCTGTGTTTAATATTTTGATTATATTCATATCATACAAGTGAGCATTTTTTTTTTCGTATGCCTTTATGTTTAGTAAATGGGTATGTTTTACAGAATTCAAGTGCTCTTCATGGTGCCTTCATGACAAATTTGGACATGTCCGTGATGTGTCATATCAACATACGTATATGTTGGTATGATTTTATTATTGTTTGTAAACATTTTGGCCCAGCATTATTATCCTTGTTGATATTAGTATTATTTCATATAATTGTTACAATTATTTTATGGATTTCTAGTGCAAGGACGAGGATAATCATAATGGCACAAAAGTTTTATCTTTTTTTCCTTTTTGAAGATGTAGTATTGGTTTATTTGTCAAGTCAGTTTAATGCACTTGGTTTCATTTAGCATTAACCATTTTTGTTTTTACAAGGTGCAAAATTTTGTAGCTGCAAGGAGTCCCAGAAATTTCAAATTTACAGAAACAGGTTGTTTTGTATTTCCTTACGGTGCTTTACTGCTTCATATGCTATTCTACAGTTAAAGACACTGTTGATTGGTTAATATTTCTCATTTTGAATGGATGCATCATTGAACAGAACCTATTTTCTCTTGCATTTTAATCACTCGTATTATTAATATGTCAAAGTACTATGTTTTTTTGTTATTCAAAACTTGAGTTCTGCTGTGCATGATATTTTTTTTAAAATGAGTAGGTCTTAGTATGGTGTTAAACTATAGCCGTTGATAGGTTTACTGTTAGTGAGAAACATTTATTGAAGTTCTAGTAGTTGATGCGTTGAACTATTACATATCGGTGGTTCTGATTCATATGACAAAACTCAATTTATCAGTGTGCTTTCTACTCTCAGCATTTCATCAAGTAGTTGATTTTTTTATGCATTTCACAATCCTTGAACTGGGAATAGATATTAAATTAGAATTCTTGGATTGGGTCACCCTGCCTTCTTTTTTTGTGATCTCCTTTAAATCTTTCATATTCTTTTTTTTTCCCTTATTTCTTGTATTTATCCCAACGATATCATTTTCACTTTTGACAGTCACTGGGTTTTGGAGACATCACAAGAGGTCAATGATGTACCATATGGAGATTATTTTCGTGTAGAGGTATATGCTAGACCTGAGCCTGTTGACATGCTTTTATGTGTAGAAATGTTGTCCCTTCCCGAGTTTGTTGTTTTTTAGGCCAAAATTTATCCTGCTATTGTTGAGAAGATTATGGACCAGAATTTTTCAGATATAGTAACGAAAACTGTTGTCCAGCCCTTCAAATCGAGAACTAAAGATAAAACCATATTGTAATGTCTTCATCTACTGGAAATTTTCTTTCTTGTATTACTGGGCACTGCTGTGCATTCTGTCAGGGGTTTTGGGATGTAGAAAGAGACAGTGATGGCCCAGTAGAAGGCTGCATTTCGAGGGTTTATGTGAATGTGGCTTTCAACAAGAAAACTGTTTGGAAAGGTTTGTCAGCTTAATGCTAATGGATCTCTTGTTTATAGTGTGTTTTATACTCTCTTCTTTTTGGTACTAAGCTTATCTTGGTGTGGCTCCTGTTAAAATTCTTATGTATTCATGTCAATTTTTCTTAAGTTTCTTTTTAATTAATTTGCCAAAGTGCCAAAAGGGTATTTCCTTCAAGAATGAAATAGATTTTTTATTGTTGATAGAGGAAGGAATTATATGACATGAAATTTAGAATTTTTGTTAGTGTTGACCTTAAGGACAAGATCCTTTTTTGTGTTACATCCAAATTGTTTTGAACCTGTAAATTTGGTTGTTCTTTAAATTTTCCGATGAGCTTCAAAGTGTTTGTGGTGTTCTTTCTCTTGAATATCTCCCTAAGTTTACCTGTTGCTGTTATGTTAATGATTATATTTCTTGTACCTCTTCCTTCATCTGATGCCAAGCCCCATGGTACAGGGAAAATAGTGAAGTCTACTCTGGAAGAATGTCAAGAAGCTTATGCAACTTGGCTGGACATGGCATTGTCTTTCTCCTCTATTTTTATGATCATATTGTAAAGTTTATTTGAATATTGATCTTACAAATTTCATGATTGAACGTTTCAGGCACGTGAATTGTTGAAGCAGAATATTGATAAACAAGGAGGTTCTACCATCTGAAGACTTTCCTCTAATAATGATTCTTTGGGCAGTGATGCAGATACTGGAATCACAAATCTAAGCTCCTTTGTTGCAAGCAGGGGTAGATCCTTCTGGAAGCTCAACTGAAAACGGTGAACACCAAATTGAAAACAAAGTGGCTACTATCGAGAAACCTTTAGAAAGATCACAGAACTTGAGTGATCCAGTAAGGACATTGCAGATGTCTACTTTTATGGATGTTAACTAACGAATTGCCGATCTTTTGCAAGGAACTTTGAGTAATGCTTTGTCGATTGCATCTTTTTTAAGCAAAGTTTTTAAGGAAGTCCTTCTCGTACACGAAAAGACGAGGCCATATTTCACTACTCTTAGCTGTTGCTTTTGCTGTGATCTTCCTCATGCAAGTTTGCTATTTCCTGTTTATCTTATTTATCTTTACTCGTTTTTAATTGGTAAACTATACAACTTTCGTAAAATTTCATATTGGGCATTGAAAATAAAAAGTTTGCAATATGGGCAATGTTGTTATATATTTTTTTTATCATTTTAGTTGTCCGCAATTAATTTGTCATTACCTACACTCGTTTTAGTCACCCGAGTTTAGTAAGGCTTCATTTTGGTCACACATTTAATTTTTTTATAATGATAAAAGTATGTAATGGCAATGACCATATTCAAACTTTTTTATAAATTTCTGAAAGTTGGGTGACCAACTGTGTAGTTTACTCTTTTAAATCATTGGTTTTACTCAAAATATTATCTCCTTCTACAATTTAATAACAAGTCACGCCAGATTGGACTGTTGAAATATATATTTTAAATTTATTTATGTAGATAAATTTTATTTAGGTAGATAAGTTTTATTCATATTCTAAGAATATTTTTTCAATTAGGATTAGGACTCTTTTCTCTATCTAAATTTAGTTCTTTAGTTAATAATAATAGAACAGTTTTATTAAAAGCTCTCTTGAAAACTTTTATGGCATTTGAGCTAGGTTAATTCTCTAATAACATCATGGTTAAAATAGCCTTCACTGGAGATAAGAGATCTAGCAATCAAACAGAAGAAGAAAGTTCTACCGTTGAAACAACTACCGAGAGTACGACGACTCAAGGGACAGAGGTGTCTCACCTTTCTTTTCAACTGACATCTCACAAGCTTAATGACAAGAATTATCTGGAACAGTCGCAGTCTGTGAAATAAGCAATTGATCGGCGCGGCAAGCTAGGTCATTTAAATGGAGAAGTTGAGCAACCACAGGTGGGCGATCCAAAAATGAGCAAGTGGAGGTCAGAAAATTCTATGATAATTGCGTGGTTTATTAATTCCATGGAAGCATCTGTAGGTAAACTTTTTCTTTTTCTCCGAACTACTAAAAATGTTTGGGACGCTGTGAAAGACACCTATTCAGATTTAAAAAATGCTTTACAAGTTTTTAGGTTAAAAATAAAACTTTGGAAAGCTAGGCAAGGGAAAAAGAAGTTACTTTTTATTATAACGAGATGATGTTTTTTTGGCAAGAATTGGATCAGTGTTATAATGATGAATAGGAGTGTCCTGAAGATGGTGTAAAAGCTATGAAAAAAGAAAAGAAAGAAAGAGCTTATTTGTTTCTAGCTAGTTTAAATAAAGAATTTGATGAAGTGAGATCTCGAATCTTAGGGAAAAAATTGCTTCCAAAACTTCGTGAGATTTTTTTTGAGGTTAAAAGAGAGGAGACAAGGAGAAAAGTAATGATAAAGCTAGGGTTTGAAGCTAATGATGATAATTCTGCTCTTGTAACTATTAAAAATAATGATGATAGTGAAAAAGGAAAAAAACCTTGGTGCGATCACTGCAAAAAATATTGGCACACTCAAGAAATGTGTTGAAAGTTTCATGGAAAATCGACAAATGGAAGGAAAAAGAGTGACAATGGTCGTGGTTCACAATCAAGGGATAGCAAAGCTTTCCAAACAACTAATGAAAATTATGAGGTCAAAGTTCTCTAGAAGGGTCTTCATTCACTAAGGAACAAATTAAGCATCTATACAAGTTTTTTCAATCACTACAGTTTCGGATGAATTCTTCTATTCCTAACTCATCCAATAATCCTTCTTCCTATTTTGCCCAATCAGGAATTGATTTTTCTATTTTTTTCATTGTCAAGCCTTGTAAAACAAACACGTGGATCGTTGATTCTGGAGCTAGTGATCATATGACTAGTAGTCATTTTCTTTTTTCAACTTGCACACATTGCGCAGGAAACAAAAAGATCAAAGTAGCAGATGGGTCCTTCTCGGCAATGGCCGAGAAAGGCACTGTTAAAATTTCGTCTTTCTTGGTTTTACATGATGTTTTACATGTGCCAAATCTATCATGTAATTTCATATCGGTCAGTAAATTATCCCAGTCCTCAAATTATCATGTTATATTTGACTCCTCAATGTGTAAGTTTTAGGACATGGTCTCGGGGAGGATGATTGGCAATGCTAAAGAATTTGGTAGAATTTACTTTCTTGAAGACGACCATCTAAGTCAACCAACAACTACTTTATGTTTAAAATTCTATTTCTGATTTTGATAAGGTTATGATTTGGCATTATAAGCCTGAACATCCTAATTTTTACTATTTAAGATATTTGTTACCTAATTTATTTAAAAATAAAAGTCCTTTATATCATTGTGAATTTTGTGAATTGGCTAAATATCATAGGTCATTCTTTCCACCTAAAAAATATAAAGCCTCCAAATCTTTTTCGTTAATTCATAGTGATGTTTAGGGACTTTCAAGAGTCTTGACTTTTTCAGGAAAACGTTGGTTTGTCACATTTATTGATGATCATACTCGAATTTGTTGGGTGTTTTAAAAGATAAATCTGAAGTTAAAAATATGTTTCAGCCTTTTTATGCTATGGTGAAAACATAATTTGGTGTGAAAATAGAAGTATTTCAGATTGACAATGGTGGAGAATTTTTTAGCGACCAATTAGGTGTTTTCTTAACCAAACATGGAATAGTCCACCAAAGTTCTTGTACAAATACACCACAACAAAATGGAATTGCAGAAAGAAAAAATCGACATCTTTTGGAAGTAACTAGAGCCTTGATGTTCACTAGTCAGGTACCACGTTATCTTTGGGGCGAAGCCTTGTTAACAGCTACAAATCTTATTAATAGAATGTCCACTAAAACTCTAAATTATAAAACTCCTTTTCGTCTCTTTAAAGATAACTGTTCTAACTCTAAATTGGTCACAGATTTATCCCTTCGAGTTTTTGGGTGTAGTATTTTTGTTCATTTTCACAACCAAGGTAAACTAGATTCTAGAGCAAAAAAAAAATGTCTTTGTTGACTATGCTTCTAATAAAAAAGGGATACAAATGTTATGATCTAATTGATAGGAAGATTATTGTTACCATGGATATCACATTTGTTAAAACACAATCTTATTTTGATTCTAATCTTTAGGGAGGGAATTAAACTAAAGAAGATTCTATAATTGATCAAGAAAAGACTAGGAATATATAATATAGAGATTCTAACAATGGGGAAGGCGAATTTATGAATAACACATAAATTAATGATGTTAATGTTAATGAAAAGGAGTATGGAGGTGTAGAGTCTGATCATGAGAATAAAGAACAAACAAATGAGTTAATTGTTTACTAAAGAAAAAATCGAATTCAAGAAAGTGGAATTTACTAGATTCATCACCAAGAATTCGACCTGCAAAATCCTGTCAAAAGTCCAGGTAAAGCTCATAATCTAGCAAATGAATTTTCTGATTTAGATATTCCAATTGCCAAAAGAAAAAGTGTTAGAAATATTGTCAAATATCCCATGTCTAACTTTGTATCCTATAAAGCATTGTCTTCGACATTCTCAACCTTTGTTTCGTCTCGATACTGTAAAAATACTAAAAAATGTGAAAGATGCTTTACAGGTTCTTGAGTGGAAGAAGGCTATTTTAGAGGAGATGCGTGCTCTTGAAAAACAGGTACATGAGAAACAGTGAATTATCTGTAGGAAAAAAAATGGTGAGCTGTAAATGGGTGTTCACAACTAAATTCAAACCAGATAAATTTGTAGATAGATACAAAGCCCGGTTAGCGGCTAAAGGGTACATTCAAACACACAGGATAAATTATCTTGAAACATTTGCTCCAATAGACAAATTAAATTTCGTTAGAGTTCTTTTATTAATTACTGTTAATCTTGATTGGTCTTTACAGCAGCTAGATCTGAAGAATGCTTTCTTAAATGGGAAACTTGGAGAAGAAGTTTACATGGATCCTCCTCCAGGTTTTGAAGAAAAATTTGGAACTCGAGTATGTAAAATCAAGAAATCTTTATATGGTCTAAAACAGTCTCCTCGAGCTTGATTTGAACGATTCACTCAAGTTGTTAAAAAAAAAGGTTACTCATAAGGGCAAGCTGATCACACAATGTTTTTTCGACATTCACAAAAATGTAGAATAACGGTTATTATAGTTTATGTCGATGATATAATTCTTACAGGAGTTGATGTGGATGAAATAAGGTATCTCAAGGAGCATCTAGCATTGGATTTTAAGATCAAAGACTTGGGTCATTTGAAATACTTTCTTGGAATGAAAGTTGCTCGATCAAAGAAGGGTCTTGTGATCTCTCAGAAAAAATATGTGATTGGTCTTTTAAAAAAAGCTGGGATGAGTGGTTGCCGTCCGGTTGATACACCAATTGATCCAAATGTAAAATTCGAAAATAAAGAAGGTCGATTAGTTGGTGAGTTAATTTACTTATCACATACAAGGCCAGACATAGCTTTTGCATTGAGCTCAGTGAGTCAATTTATGCACTCCCCAATGGAGGAACATGAAGAAGTAGTGTTTCAAATTCTAAGATGCTTGAAGAGTTCACCAGGAAATGACTTATTCTTCAAGAAATCCGAACAAAAAGGAATTGAAGCTTATACAGATGCAGATTGGGCAGAATCAATAATAGATAGAAGATCTGCATCAGGATACTGTACATTTGTTTGGGGAAACCTTGTGACTTGGCGAAGCAAAAAACAAAGTGTTATAGCAAGAAGTAGTGCAGAGGCTGAGTTTAGATCAATGGCTTAAGGAATTTGTGGAATGATGTGATTAAAAAGAATTATGGAAAAGCTGAGGAAACCAATAACTTCACCAATGAAGTTGTACTGTGATAGCAAAGCTGCCATTAGTATTGTTCACAACCCAATCCAACATGACAGAACTAAACATGTTGAGATTGATAGACACTTTATCAATGAGAAGATTGAATGCCGTTTGTTTCTTTCAAAATAACAGATTGCAGACATACTCACCAAAGGACTCTCTAAGACAAGTTTTGATTTTCTTGTAAGCGAGTTGGGCATGATTGATATATATGCACCAACTTGAGGGAGGGTGTTGAAATATGTATATATTTTAAATTTATTTAGGTAGATAAATCTTATTTAGATAGATAAGTTTTATTCATATTCTAGGAATATTTTCTCAATTAGAATTAGGACTCTTTTCTATATTTAAGTCCAGTTATTTAGTTAATAATAATAGAACAGTTTTACTAAAAGCTCTCTTGAAAATTTTCATGGACTTGCTAGAGCTTTCCTCTCAAGCTAAATAATCAAAAACTACAATTTAGTATATGTTTGTTGTCTTGTTGAATATCCTTATAGCTTGATTTCCTCTTCTTGGTTGGTCTTTAACTGCAGGCAAGCATTGTTGTGCTGTTAAAAAAACCGCAACAGGTTCTTGTACGTTATCCGGTAACCTATATGAGTAGCGTGGGTGGTGGAGCTAGCGAGAGGCAAGCTGAAGCTGTGGCATGGTTGGAGAAGCAGATACATGAGCTTAAAGAACAGATGGCCATGGTTGAATCTCTGTTAGAGAGGATGCGGCATGAGCATGCTGCTCTAAAAGCACGATTAAAACAACTGGGGTAACAAAAAAGAACATCTTAAATTTATTACTTTTCCACAATAAAAACATCTTCATAGTAAATTAGGAATTCTTACTTTCTTTTCTGACCGGAAGGTATGAAAAATTTAGTTTTTAATATTTATATATTTTATCAATTACTTTTTAAAAGGAGCCAAATTTTAATATTAATTTTTAAAAAAAAGTTGAACTACTACTTTTTAAATAAAAATATTTATTAAAATGTTAAATTTTTAAATATGGCAACTTCCATGATAATTTGCATGAATTACATTTTTTAATTTTTATGATTTTTTTATAAAATTTAGATTATTTATTGATGTGGCTTATAAGACAAATAGTGTCATGTTAACATGAAGTAAACATGAATTGTCATATGTTGCCAATTAAACATTGTTAAAAAAGGTTTTTTAAAAAGTATTTGAAATGTTAAATGGTGAATTTAGCTTAAAAAAAAGGGGTTAAATTGATGAAAGATGTAAGAAGGTTAAATTTATCATTATACTTACCTACATATAGGAAATAAGGGTGTAATCAAGTTAAATCGAGTCTGAATATTGGTAAGTTTGAGCTCGATATTTTGTTTAAGTTCGATCGAACATCTATCTTTTAAGTTTGGGACCAACTTCAAATATAATTGAGTTATTTGAGCGCAAGCTTGATGAAGCTTGTCTGTCAATTTTCTTACTCGAAATCGCTTGAGTTTTTTCGGTAAAAGAGAGCACTACACCCTTTAAATCTAGTGTGTGATTTAAATCTTGAGTTTTTTCAGTCAAAGAGAGCACTACACCCTTTAAATCAAGTGTGTGATTCAAATCATAATATTATATACACTTGTCGTATATACTCGTACGTTCTTTCTTGTTATATACATGAGTTGACATTTTTGTCAGTTATACATAAAGTATCGCATTTCATTGTTGTTTTCTTAATCGCAATAGTTGAGATTTGAGTTTGAGCATTCATGATTTGATTCAAGGATTGTGGCCATAGTTCGTGCATGGTTTGTGTGCGGAGTTGAGGGTTGAATCTGATTGGTGGGGAGGTGCCTATTGTCTACCGACTGTGAGAGCTCTAACACACAGTCAATCCTATAACAACACGGCTGTTCTTCCAGACCCTCGTCCTTTTGATAATGATTGTTGGAGATGAATGAATGACTTGAAGGAAAAGCAATTCCCTACATTTCTCTTTTTATGCATGCTAAAATTCATCACAGATAAAGAAAACATTTTTAAAGTAACAATATTTATTGAAAAAAGTAATTTTTTAAGTGAATGGTCAACTTTTAATGGTAGTTATAATATTTAAAATAGAAAAATTAACCTAGTGGGTAGTTTTTGTTAAGCAAAATAGTATCTTTACTCTTATTTGATATATGTTTATTGTAATTGAATTTTTTGTCATTTTATTACTGATTTTAAAATAGTATTAGATTATATCATATTTATAATGTGAGTGAGAAATAATTTTAAGTAAAAATTATATTTATGCAAAATAATTCATTGAAGAGGGGCAAAAAGTTTGTATACAAATTTCGTTTTTTTTTTCACTCAATTTATTTTAATTAGTTGTTTACAAAAGTATCAAGAGATAAAAGTAATATTATAACAACATTGATGAGTATTTATTTATTTTTAAATGTTTTAAAGTATATAGATTAGTTTATGTTACACCATAAAAAAAATATATCAATCTTTAAAATTAATACACGAAAAGTGATAAGTTTCTAATTGAATGAGATCAACTCTATTATTTTTTTTTATAAATATATATATATATGTAAAAGGTGAATAATAATAATATACTGTGCAATGTGGAGGTATCATATAGTAATAAAGTGGTCAACATATATGGTGAAGAAAAATGAAGCCAAAATTGAGTTTTGAAGTACAAAATGTTGTAAACCAATCCCCCTCTGGTTCTACTCGTTGGAACCGTCCATTGTTGCAGGTCGTCCACGTTTCACAATTCCTACTTGCCTGGAGCCGGAGGTCTTTAAATTGTGAAACATGCTTTACTTAAGTGAAAGTTTGGGTTATGTCTGATATTGATGGCCCATGACCCTTCCTAGTTTTCAACAATAGTACGACTATTCCTTCATTTTTTTCATTCCAATTTTGGGGGGAAAAAAAAAACTGGTGCAAAAGCATGAAGAGGGGATCCATATACACTGAATATATGTGATTGAATGATGAATGTGTTTTTCATGTATATTTTAAGGTAAATGAAAATTGATTTTTTATTTTGAAATTTGTGGAAACATTTTTCAATAATATCGTTTTCAATGTTCCAACTCTTTACTTAAGAGATATTCTATATTAGAAAAATATTCACATTTTTTATTCAATTAACCTTTCTTTTCTTGTTTCCTGGTCAAGTAATGTAACATATGTTAAGACAAAATGGAACTCATATTACTATCTATACACGATAAGAGTATGGGTGTAACAAGACTTGTCCATGATTTTGGTATTGAGGATAATGAAAGTTCTTGGTTCCCTTTTTTGTGGTTAAGAGTTTGTAATGGTATGTCAAGATTTATTTAGTCCACACACAAAATAAACCTTTTTATTACAATTTTACAATCAAAATGTCATAAACTTTTTTAATAAAGTTTTGTAAACATTAACTTCATTTATTATAAAATATTTAATTAAAAAAATATTTTTACTTTCTTTTATTATATTTATCCATGCAAACAAATTAATGTGAATACTAGATTATGTAATTAAAAAGAAGCAAATGACATAATTTTGCTCAGGAAAATAGTATGTAGGTAAGGAGTTATTTATTACTTAATGTAAAAAAAAATAATTAATTTTTATTTTATTTTATTTCTTGTAACATTATATTTTAAATGTTTTATTTTTAAAATTTTGAAGGTTACATTTATCAAATACTCTAATTCATATATAAAAAAATTTATAACTTAAATTCAATACTTAATTGTCCATCACTTAATTTTTTTTCAGTTTATCAAATAACACCTAATTCACTACTTACGTATAAAATTATGCATTTTCAATTCATTAAATATTTATCTTAAAATTAATTATCATTATCCCTAGCTTTTTTTTTAAATGTTTTTCGGTTTTTCTCTCACTTTTGTGTTTGAAGTACTATGAATATATGCTTTTTAATAAATAAATTTGAATTTAAAAACATGTATAACCATGTCTTCTAAAGATTATATACAATAAGATTCTGGTTTAATTACAAGGTTTAAAATTATAGAAATATTAATATTTTAACTTCAAGTATCATTTTATATAAAATTATTCAATTTAATATTTATAATATTATTTTGATAAAAAAATACTTTACTAATTAATTTTATTGAAACTATTATAACAAAAACCACAACTTATACTCTTATAGCATATAAATATAAATATAAAAAAATATATACATCCAATTAAGAATATTTTTCAATATAACATATTGCTACTTACAAATCCCAACACTCACAGCATGTAAGCTCTGATTTGCTACTATTAACGTGCAAAATGGACAACCATGCATTAAATATAGGATATTTAACACACGAAACACGACGTCCCTAGTTTATTTATTCACATATAGATTATGAAAGGCACTTCTATATCCACTTTTATTTATATGTTGTTATACCCTAAAATGGGATCCTCCTCTTGAAAAAGTCACAAGAAGAACTCTTGAATGTTACTTTTCAGGATCTTAAATAAATAAACCATTCGCTGAAACCCTTTATCCTAATTCTTTGAGAGAGAACCTTACATTAGATTCATCCGAACGTAAATCATGCAAAGATTACACCTAATCGCTATTTATGATACCTGTCATTGAATACCAATCCCATTTGGCATAATTGATAGCTAGTCCAATCACCACCCTAATGACTTCACCTACGTTTGCCATGACAAGTCAATTGACATAATCACTCTCGACCACCTATAATCGGATGACATGTTCCAAGATTCTAATCCATCATATTTATATAAAACTACACCAGACCCATGAAGGGGGACATCTCTCTTTTCCTCTACTCTCACATTCATCTATCATTATCCTTCTTCGCAAGCCCTGCTCGAAGAATACCTTTCAACTACCACTTACATCGGCCCCCCGCCTTGCTTGAAGCTAAGTGAATTACTAGTCATTGCCGCATCACAACTCTTGTTTGATCCTCGCATCAACATTTGTTGTAACACCCTTAACCTGTATTCGACGTCGGAACAGGATTACGGAGTATTACCGGACTTACGGAATAAACAATAAAAAATTTCATGTTCATTTCTCATTCAAATCAAAATCCATTCATAAACAATCATATAGTCCCTAATACAAGCCTTGAGGCCCTAAATAAACATTAAAAGTGGTTCCGGACTAAACTGAGTACTCAAAGAATTTTTTTTGGAAAACATTAAAAATTTTCAAAGTGCAGGGGACACATGCCCGTATGGCCAGGATGTGTGCCTCACACGGCCAAGGGACACTCCCGTGTCTCAAGCCGTGTGGGCATTCGAAATGAGATCACATGGCCATGTCCCAACCCGTGTAACTTACTAACTTGGGTCGCACGGCCAACCCACACGTCCATGTGCCAGGCCTTGTATCCTTCCAAATGGCCTCACACGTTCGTGTGCTAGGCAGTGTAAAAACTGGAGATTATACTGACTTGTACTACACGGCCAAGCCACACGCCCGTGTGGTAGACCATGTGAAGCTACTGACTTGATTTCTATAGAAGTATCAGGGGACACATAGCCATGTCACCTAGCCGTGTGCAACACATGGCTAAGACACACGCCCGTGTCTCTACCCGTGTGGACAAAAATAGGCCATTTTCCAAGCCATATTCGTCACCCACATTGGTACCAACCTATACACATCAATTTGTACATAACCATGGCATAAATAGGCACTCAAAATTAACCAATCTCAAGTTTATAACATATACTTTCACACATACAACATGATACTCATAATCACATCCATTGACCATTTTAACACATACCAATTATGCTTCTAAAATATACCTAAATGGTCACACTCATATATGAGACATTGTGCCTAAACTTAACATGTATGACACATATAAATCTCATTTATTTGATACCCAAAATATCAATTCACAACCAAGGCATTTATATGGCATTCATTCAACTCATACCATGGGCTATTTACATAATTAGATAACAAAATATATGCCCAATTTACAAGCCAATTCAAATGACTAAAACACAACAAAATATGTAGACTATCATTAGCCAAAACGACCAATACATGCCATTATAACCAAAATTATAAAACCATGAGTACTACAATAGCCGATAGATAGTATGATGATATCTCCGACACCTTCAAACCCGAACGAGCTTCCGATACCTAGATACACAAAGAAATTAACACAAAGTAAGCATGAAATGCTTAGTAAGTTCGTAACTCAAAAATAAAGTTTACAACTTCAATTTATAAGCGTAATCCATTTAAATCAATCCAACGTGTCTTGGCCTTAGCCTAAACAACAATAACCTCTCAAAGTAAAATATCACAATAACTAGCCAATTCATCTCAATATATCATGACATAAGTGCACACTACTTATGTGCATATATATAATCCAAGCCTGTGGCTAAACATATTTCAATCATCCAAAAACTCATACCTTTCCATGCTTTCATAACAATTTTATTTGGCCAAAGCATAACACATGTTCATCAACCAAGTTAGCTATGTATTCATATAAAACCAAAATCATGTATGAGTTCAACAATTATTTCGATTCCATGTACATGTAACATCTATACCATGTATATGTATATCATATATAAACCATTTCTCGTATTTCACATAAATACCTGTAATAGTTCGTATCGAACTCATGTAACCTCAAATCATCACTGTGCCCATTGAACCATTTGGAATACTATCGGATCTTGGGTATCTCGTACTCTAAGTGCTAATACATGTCAAAACCACCTTTATCTCATATCTCATATAGATGCTCACTCTTGAGCCATCACTGGGTCTGCTCACACAAGCTCTCAGTCAAGACGTAGCTACTTGGTGCTACTCACACAAGTTGTAAAGTAACCGCAACACATGTTGGAAACTCAGCCACAGGTAGGACGTACGAGACCAGCACCCAAAACATGGTAACTCCTAATGACATGTCATTTATATCCTATCTATTCCTAAGGTTCAATCGGGATCCATACTTTGTCGAATCTTCGTTAAATATTTTCGTGGTGTTATATCATCACAATTATAACAATTAAGCATTTAAACACATATATAATTTAATGCTTATTAACATATGAACTTACCTCGAATTATACGGAGACAAACGACTGATCAATCCACTACTTTATCTTTGCCTCGATCTAATTCTGAACGTGTAATAGCCTGATTTTGGGTCTAGTCAGAATAGTGGTTTTGGGACCACAAATCTGATGCAGATAAACTTATTTTTATTATATTTTTATGGTCTATAGCTTTATGGAATGATTTCGTGAAAATTTTGTTAAAAAATTTTGACGTTTGGGCACCCAATTTGGTCAAAAGAACTAAATTGTAATAAGTGCAAAATGTGATTTCTATTGGTTAAAGTTGTCTAATTGTTATGAAATTTTAAATTAGAGGTCGTTAAATTTTAATTAGACCATCGGTTAAGTTGTGGACAAAAATAGACATGGTTAGGTATGTTTCTAAAGTTTTCATTAAGGGCATTTTAGTAATTTGATAATTAAATGGATTAAAAAGTCAAAATAAAGCCAAATTTTTTCCATCTTCTTCCTCCCATGTCTGAATATACCAAGAATCCATAGCTAGGGTTTTGGATAAGCTTTCAAGCTCGATTGTAAGTCCGTTCTAGCCCCGTTTCTAATGATTTTTATGTTTTTGAAATCTTTGTAACATGATCTACCTATTTCTAGTACTAATTTGAGAAATGGTTGAAGGTATAGGGTTTGAACCATGTTGAACATGTATGCATTTTGGTGTTTAATGGTAGAAAATGCATGTTAGTTGTTAGATAAATAACTTTTGCTAAGTGATTTTCGATGAAAATGCCTAAAAAGGACCTATTTGTAAAAAGTTGTAAAATGGGTGTTAAAATGTGAATAAAAGAAAAATGTGGGCTGCTATAAGTATGTATAAGGTGCAGCTAGACATGGGTATTGAATAAATAGAGTACATTTTACTTTATGAGCCTAGGAACTAAAATGTTAAAATGTCAAACTTTAGGGGAAAAAATGTAATTTTGCCATAATATGATTTTGGGATGATTTGAATAGTATAAAGATTAAATATTTAAATGTGATATTATAGATTAAGAAAAATGAGTTTGGAATTGGAACGGGAGAAAAACAAGTAGTTGACGGACAGACCTTTTTCGTCATTTTTATGTCCAGGTAAGTTCGTATGTAAATAATGCATTGTTATAATTATGTTTTAAATGCTTTAACATTGTATGAATTGTGATTGACTCTTTGGACACATTCGAAAAAAGTTCTGACAAGCGAGAAATCCTGGTTGAACCTTAAGAATAGAATAAAATACGAGTGACATGTCACTAGGAATCCATGTGTTTATGTGATTCGGGTGTTGGTCTCGTACGTCCTACCAGTGGCTAGGTAGTCTGGCATGAGTTACGGATACCTGAAAGCTTGTGTAAGCAGCACTGTATAGCTATGTCCTGACTGACAGCTTGTGTGAGCAGACCCGTGGATAGCTCGAGAACGAGCCTATATGTGTTATGAGATATGAGGTAGCATTGGCTACATATGTGGCACTTATGTGCAAGATTTTCCGTGTATCCAATAGTATTCTAAGTGGTTCAACAGGAAATTCAACGTGTATGTCAAAGAAGAAAAAGAGCATGTAAGTATTACGAATTGGTACAGGTATGTACGTAAAGTTTATGAGCATTGACCTCATGAAATTGTGAGTTCATGATTTCCACGAGAATGATTTGTGAAAACCTTCTGATTATTGGTCTATACTTGTGATGTATGAAATTCATGGTAAATTTGATTGAAGATTATGTGATTGGCTTTCGGGCCAAATTGAGTTATGATATAGCATGTTTTATTCACTTAAATTTTGATTTATCGGATATGAGAAAAAGGAAGATTGGCATAATTGCCTATTAAAAATGGTTATGAAAGTAAGGGAAGATAAAAGTTTAGGCAATTGAAAGATATTAAGATATATGCTTAGAAATATGAGTACACATAATTAATGTGCATGTTTACTGTGAGGTTTGAAATGATTTGTTAATTGCTGTAATATATTACAAAGAAGAGATTACGGTTGTTAGGCTAATGCCAAGATATGTTAAATTATGTTATAAGTTGATAGAGTAAACATTGTGACTGAATAAAATTATAACCGTGAGATTCATAGCAATTTGTATTATCTTATTTTTAAATTGTTGGATTTGATAAAATATTGGTAAGAGTTGCTAATTATTTTCGTACGGACTTACTAAGCTATATAGATTACCCCCTTCCTTTCCCATGTTTTATAGTGCTGTCAAGCTAGCTCGGGTTGGAAATCGCCGGAGATCCTATCACACTATCAAGCTATTATTTTTAGTATTGATGGATTCAAGTATTTTGAGTTTATGGCATGTATAGGGACTTGGTCTTTGGCCATATGAGTCGACTTATAATGGTTCATGGTTCATTTTGTATATAGCCTTGGAAGTTGACTAATGTTGGTTATGAGTATATTTATATTAATGTCATTTGTGAATGTGGAAATTTGCATAAATTGATCTGGAAAGGCTGATGTTTTAAGTATGATTAATAATGGTATGAGAATGACATGTTATGAACATGGTTGTGATTGTTAGGTTGCTCTTACATGCTTGAATTTGTACCATGTGATGTTATGTAGATGAGTGCAAGTAATGGTGGCAAAATGGCTTGGTAAATAGCCTTGTTTTTGTCCACACGGGTGTGTGTCACACACGGCCAGCCCCATGGGCGTGTGATCCGGCCGTGCGTCCCCTGCATCTAAATTGTTGCAAAACAGAATGCTCAGTATCAAACACACGCCTAAGCACATGGACGTGTGTCTTGGCCGTGTGACTTCATTTTGCTCTAAGATGAAAAATAGAGAGTTACACGGGTCAGGGACACGGGAGTGTGTAGCCACACGGCCTGCCCACACAGGCGTGTCCCAAACCAGACGGGGGTGTGACCCTTGTTTAGGGCAAAAATTTTCTAAGTTTTGTAAAAATTTCTAAAGTTCTCGGTTTAGTCCCGAACTACCCCCAATGCATGTTTTGGGCCTCGTAGGCTCGTATTAGGGACTTTATGATTGAATATGAATGGCTTTAAATTTGGACACAAATTTGTGTCTCGAAATTGTATGATTATTTGTGTGGCAAGTTCGATAATGCCTCGTACCCGATTCCGGCGTCGAATATTGGTAAGAGGTGTTACAGAACGTGGCTTTTCTTGATTTAAATCATCAAATTTAACTAATTTAATCATTATTCTATTCAATTCAATCCAAAATTCATGTTTTGGAAAAAGTACTATTTTACCCCTACACTTTTGACCTTTTTACAATTTAGTCCCTAGGCTGGTAAATTGAAATTCATGAAATTTCATCCATAACCAAGCCTAGGCGATTTTACTACATGCTCATAGCAGCCCATACATTCTTCAATTTCACACATTTAACACACAATTTTCACATTTCTCAATTTAGCCCTTATTTGACAATTTCATTAAAAAACTCTTACCAAAAGTTGTTTAACTAACAACAAAGATTCATTTTATTCCATTAAACATCAAAAACCTATTATAATCATCAATGGAAAATCTAAAACTATTCAATAGTTTTACAAATTAGTCCCCTAGTTAGCTAGGTTAAGCTACAACAGTCCCGAAAACATAAAAATCAACAAAAACGAGACAAGATAGCACTTACATGCAAGGGAATTTTTTTGCAAAATTTTCAAGCCTTTCCAAACCTCTTATTTTCTGGAAAAATCAGCTCATGCATGAGTCGAAAAGATAACCCCTTTTTGTTTTATTTAATTTTAACCTTTAATTACCTATTTACCAAATTACCTTTACCTAACTTTAAAATTTTCATAATTGCCAAGCCATGCACAACCACTATAACCTTTAATGGTCCAATTACCATATAAGAACCTCCACTTTAAATTTATATAGCTATTTAATACATTTAGCTAATAGAACACAACTTTCACACTTTACACAATTTAGTCCTTTCATCAAATTGAACGTGCAAACGGTAAAATTTCTTAACGAAGTTTTTATACTATAATATTATCATGTTTTAGATCAAAAAATAATATTAAAATAAAATTTTCAACTTTGGATTTTTGGTCCCGAAACCACTATTCTAATTTCACTGAAAACGGGTCGTTACAACTCTCCCCCCTTAGAAATTTTCGCCCCCGAAAATCTAATAAGAAAAATAGGTTAGGCTATTGTTTTCTCATAGTTTCCTCTATCCCATGACGATGCCATAGAACCTTCATTAATGCTATACTTTTGTTTCATAACTCTTTAAATCTCTCGTGTCAAAATTTTGATCAGTTTTTCATTATACGACATGTCGACTAAATCTCAATGTCTGTTGGAGAAATTATATACGGAGGGTTTGATCAATACGCTACTGGCCCTATTCTCTCATTAATCTCATACAGATCGATAAATCTTGGACTCAACTCTCCTTTGCGACCAAATAAAAAAAAATCCTCTTCCAAGGCGATACTTTCAAAAACACTCTGTCGCCAATCTGAAATTCAATATCTTTACGTTTTAACTCCGCATATGATTTCTGTCAATCTGAAGCTACTTTCAAAATTTCACAAATC
Organism: Gossypium hirsutum; assembly: GCF_007990345.1. NCBI lineage: Eukaryota > Viridiplantae > Streptophyta > Magnoliopsida > Malvales > Malvaceae > Gossypium > Gossypium hirsutum. The sequence continues at coordinate 77,552,776 of NC_053435.1, forward strand.
ACTTTGACTTTTTCCTCAGTATCACGAATCAATTCAACCCCATTTATCTTTTTCTCACTAAGCTCCGTCCGGTATAACGGAGTTCGACACTTACAACCATATAAAACTTCATACTGTAACATCATTATGAAAACTATTGTTATATGTGAATTCAACCAACGGTAAATATTTTTCTCAATTATCTTCGAACTCTAAAACACAGCAACGAAGCATATTCTCGAGAATCTAAATCACTCTCTTAGATTGAACATTAGTTTGAGGATGAATTATAGTGTTAGAATGCAACTGCGTACCCAAAGCTTCTTGTAACTTTTTCCAAAATCGCGATATAAATCTCGGATCTCTATTCGAAATAATAGAGACTAGCACTCTGTATAAAATTTGACAACGTTAGAAACATATAATTCAGCCAATCTGTCATGTGAGAAATTTGTATGTACTGGAATAAAATATGCAAATTTCATCAAACGGTCAACAACAACCCATATATCATATTTCTTTTTCGGTGATAGGGATAACCCCGATACGAAATCTATTGTAACTTTATCCCATTTCCACTATGGTATCATCACTAGCTGTAATAATCCTGAAGGCACTTGATGTTCGACTTTGACCTATTGACAAATCAAACATCTGAACACAAAATCAGAAATTTTGTGTTTCATAGCTGACCACTAATACATTTATCTCAAATCACTGTACATCTTATTACTCCTCAGATGAATAGACAGCTACCATTGTGAGCTTCGTGAAAAATTTTCTATATAAGCTCTGGATTTTTCGGTACACAAACTCTACCTTGAAACAATAAACAGTCATCAGGTCCGACCTGACATTCAAAATCAGAAGTCGACTCACACTGTACTCGTTTAGCTTGCAATTCCCTATCACATTTCTGAGCTTATTTAGATTAGCAATAAAAATATCGGTTTATCTTTTCACTCCACTAAGATCGAACTATCATTAGACAAGGTCAATCGTGTAACCATCGCTCACTAAGTAAACAAAGATTTTCCACTCGAGCATCTGCAACTATATTTGCTTTTCCCAAAGGTTAATCAATGACTAACTCACAATCCTTCAATAGCTCGAGCCATCGACACTGTCTCATATTTAGATCTTTCTGTGACATCAAATACTTTAAACTCTTGTGATCAGTAAGTATGTGACATTTTTCTCCAAACAAATGGTGTCGCCAACTTTTCAACTCAAACATAATAGCGGTCGATTCTAAGTTGCGTGTCGGATAATTCTTTTAATGTGGCTTTAACTGTCTAGAATCATAAACTATCATTTTACATTCTTGTACTAAAACACATTCCAATCCGTTCAATGCCGCATCATTGAAAATTTAGAATTATTTACCTGATTCAGACTAAACCAGAACTAATGCTTTAGTTAACAATGCTTTCAACTGTTTATAACTTTATTAACATGTATCAGACCATTCAAACTTCACAAACGCGATAACTTCGTCAATCAGAACAACTTTAACTCATAATAACGTCTTTCGATTGGAACTAATCTAATAGGTATATTTATGTATCATGTTTTCTAGAATATGAAGTCTCCATTCAGACTGTTCGTCTATTTACCCATGAATGCACAAAATTTTTCCAAACTTGAGGGTAAACTTAAATGCATATAACTCAATTTATTTTTCAACTCAATAACCCGCTCTAATTAAAACAACTGAGTCAATCTTAACTATCAAATAATAACATTTCAAAGTTATCACTTCTTATTGTTGTTAGGACAACTCAAACATACAATCTTTCATAATTCCCTTAACATGCTAATCAAAGATATTTACAAACTACATTAGCTCAAACGAAACATAACATCCCGATTTAACTCATTGACCTTAATCAAGCTTACCTGAGAAAAGAAAACCATTATACAAATTTGAGCTTGATCTTCCACCGTCTATACTTTTGCCAATGTCAACCTTTTCACAAAAATTAGAAAAACCTGAGATTAGTATCACCATGTTCCTATAATCAAACTAGAAATTATAATCGTAATAGACATAGTTATCTCTAGACAATGAATATCCTTTACAAATGAGCCATGTTTGATAATTTAGACAATAAGAATAATAAGAAAACCAATATAATGACATCCAAGATATGAAGCTATATTGAATTTCTGAGAACATAACCCATATTGAATGATAAAAATCTTGATGATTCCTCAGAGGAAGTCTAGAAGAAAAACATCGCTCATACGCACTGAAATCAGTTGTGACAGAGACAATATACTTTCCATATATATAAAGCAGAGCAACAACCAATAGGAACAGAATAATAGCATCATATGAATTTTACTGTAGACTTTTCTACCAAACGTAATGGAATAGAATACCAAAGAAAGATAGAGCAATGTCGATTATAAACCAACCAAACTATTAATACTTCCGATTAACATTATAGTTAGCTAGCATTCTCAAATGATAATAATTACATCTGACAATGAATAGCTACATATACCTCTGAGAATAATTGAACATGTAGAATACCCAGAAGAGATTGTCGTAAGCTACTCAACTATAACTACTGCTCTCAGATATGTTTACAATTTAAACATTATTCCACTGACTATTACAGTCATCACTAATCCTACATTACTCCATTCACTAACGAAAATCAATTCAGAAGAAATTTCTGTTAATACATTCTTTAGACATCATACCTGAATGAGTCGATTAGTTGAGATTAACTTCTTCTTTAACAGCGACATTGCGTAATTCGAATGATCTTCAAAACAATCTAATATATCTTCTAGAACTGTCTTTACTTGCTAACCCATTATCATCTTTAACTGCATTATTAATCATTCAGCCACTGAACTCTTTGGTTCCACACTTGTGAGCTTATTAAATCTAAATCTTGTGGATTTCGTTGTATCATACTATACTGGTAAGGGGGTGAAGGTCGTAAAGCCTCATAACTTGACTCTTACATATATACGCATATAACATAACAGCTATCATTAACATAATATTATGAACTATTATTCATACCTTTATTAGTTTCAACTAATCATAAACACATCTTTTCTTAGATATTTGAGTATCACTTTCAACACTATCGGAATTAGCTCGATTGGAAAGCATCTATGTCTAATTAAAACAAATCTTATCAGAGTCGAGAGATATCACACTATCACAGGTTATGTAATAACATGTATAGCTAGACTCACATACGCTACGTTAGTCCGAGAATCGACTAAATCGTAACTTTGATACCAATAAATGTAAACCTTTAACCCGTATTTGACGCCGGAACAAGGTTATGGAGTATTTCTCGACTTACGGATTAAACAATCAAACATTTCATGTTCATTTCTCATTCAAATCAAAATCAATTCATAAACAATCATATAGTCCCTAATACAGGCCCTCGAGGCCCTAAATAAACATTAAAAGTGGTTTGGGACTAAACTGAGTACTCAAGGAATTTTTTAAAAAAAACATTAAAAATTTTCAAAGTGAAAGAGACACACGATCTTATGACTAGGCCGTGGGTCTGACATGGCCAAGGGACACGCCCGTGTCTTAAGCCGTGTGGGCATTCAAAATGGGATCACATGGCTGTGTCCCAGCTCGTGTCCAACTCCGTGTAACTTACTAACTTGGGTCATACGGCCAACCAATACTCCCGTGTGCCAGGCCATGTACCTTTCGAAATGGGCTCGCATGTCTGTGTGTTAGCGTCACGGGTCAGAGCGCAAAGCCTATGACTATGGCATAAGATACGCCCCATGGAGGTCTGTCGATAAGATGAGGATCATTTAGCCCATGAGAACTGACCCGATTCAAGGAACTATTGGAGAAGCCTATCATATTAAAGCCTGGTTGGCCCGATACTAAGGATATGGCAACTTAAGCTATTGTGGCAACTAATCTTAGAAGATAGAGGGAATCATATCTTGTAAAGGTTAGATAGGATTTGATATGGCATATCTTGTAAATCTCTAAAATCAAGGGATATGGTCGATCTCGCCTGTTAATGTAACTTAATCTTGTCCGTCGATTTTGGGGGAACTCAACTAGAAATAGAGAACCTTCCCATCACTTGTAAATTATCCATTGTATTTGTGAATTCTTAAAAGTAATAGAATTCTGAGAGCATTTACTCAAATGCCTTATGAGTGATCTTTTATGTGGCTTTCTGTTGTTCTTTGTTGCTTTTTTTGGTATAAGTTTGCTTCCTCTCTACAATTGGTGCCTTGGAGTTCTTAAGAATCCTCACTTGAGTAAAAGCTAACTTAGGCGAGTTTGGATGAACGGATCGCCTAGGACCGCACAGATCGCAAGATGAAAGATCTAGCCCTGTGACAAGTGGTATTCGAGCTATTGGTTTGAAGGCATTGTTGGGATGTCGAAAGAAGTTGTTGGTCAGAGTGAGATGATGGAGACCTGAGGAAGGGCTAAAAAAGTAAGTCGTTCGAGGGACTTGTTTTTAGCTATGGAGATCGAGTCGTCACTCTCAAGGAGTCCATGGAGGACGTTAAGAAGAGGATCGAAGATGTCAATGATAGACTCATTGATGGGTTGCAAACGATGAAGGAGTAACTCAGGGAATATGTATGGGATGCTATCGGTTCCTCTAAAAATAAGCTGGCTGGGAAGAACGATGCTCTCGATGCTATGGTGACAGCTTTGAAAGAGGAGATCAATGAGCTTAAGGGGGAGCTCAAGATTTTCAAGGTTGCCATAGGTAATAGGATGTTGGCTTCGAAGTCGAAGTGACAAAAAATAGATGTACCCAAACCGAAAGCATTTAAAGGGGCAAGGTCTGCAAGTGAGGTGGACAACTTTCTTTGGGCCATAGAGCAATACTTCCATGCGATGAGCATCAAGGATGATGCCACAAAGGTAAACACTGTTGCTATGTATTTTACTCGTTGCTTTGTTATGGTGGAGACGTAGGTCCACTGATATGAGACGTAGTGGCATCGAGATTAGGACTTTAGAGGAGTTCCAAAAGTAGTTTAAAGTATAGTTTTACCCTGAGTATGCCAAGAATGAAGCTCGAGCAAAGTTGTGGCGGCTTATGCAACGAGGCATGTTTAGGGAGTATGTGCGAGAATTCAGTGAACTCATGCTACAGATTTTTGATTTGAGCGAGAAGAAAGCATTTTTCTCCTTTACGGATGGGTTAAAACCATGGGCGAAGCAAGAATTGCAACGTCGAGGAGTTCAGGAACTTACCAATGCCATGATGGTGGCAGAGTCCTTAGTGGAATTTGTTCTAAGAAGAGATAGGTTTGAATCTTCCAAGCCCAACGGGAAGGGAAATGGTAAGCACCATAAGGAAGATGAAGAGGGACATAGCTATTATGGCAGCGGTAGTAGCAGCGACAGTGGTAATAGGAAACCACGAAATAGGAAATGGAGACCCAATAGCTTGAAAGAGAAGAGGGGAAAGTTGAGATGCTACTTTTGTAAGGAACCGCATATTAAGAGGGATTGCCCAAAGGTATCTTCGTTTTCGGTTATCAAGAGGGATGGTGAGCCGGAGGAGGCAAAGTTTATTAAGAAAAAGCCATCGATGATCAAATTGATGATTCTCATTTTGAAGAAAAGGAATGGTGGGGAATGGTTGATGTTCGTATACATCAACATTGCAAGTCAAAAGAGAAGTGCTCTTGTCGATATGGGAGCATCGGACTTGTTCATATTGGAGAAGGCTGCGAAGAAACTTGGTCAATCAATTAAGAAATTGAATAGCAAGATCAAGACGGTAAATTTTGAGGAGGCCCGAACTATGGGAGTGGTTCGTGATGTGGAGCTACAAATCGACGAATAGAAGGGCAAGGAAAAATTCGAGGTAACCTCATTAGATGATTATGATTATGTGCTTAGCTTAAACTTCCTTGATAGGATCCAGGAAATTCCATTTCCATGGGCTGATCAAATTTAGATTGTCACTAACTATTATCAAATATTGTTGTGCCGGTGTATCGAGATATAAAGGTTGGGACAAAGGTGTTGTCGTCAATCCAACTAGTCGAGGATGCTTCATATGGGATAAACATTGACTTGATAGAATGGAATGCTATGAAAGCCCTTTCGGAAGTGTTAGTAGTGCAAGAGATCAATATGAAGCCTGCAGATTCAATTGTGGAGTAGACACCTTTACGAAAGGTGGGTTGTGCATCGGGCTTCGAGGAAAAATGAGTGATGCAGAAACAGTCGGGATGAGTAAATGCAGCGAGTAAGGTACATTGCGAACACTTTGATAGTGTTTTGAATTCTGACTTGTTGGCTTGGCAAGGTCATAGGGGTCCTTTCAAAGTTCATAAGCAAGGAAGCCGAGGGACTATGGGCAATATGAAGCCGAGGTGTAAGAATCAAGGCAATTCAAAAGGGAACAAGTCAAAATTGGGGCAAGTTAGAGTAGCGACTTCTTGCCAACGAGTGTAACGTTTCAAGATAAGAGGCGACGGAAGCTGAGATAAAATTTCCAAAAGAAGGGACAACCCGATCGAAAGGCAAGTCGGGAGAAAGTCAATGCAACGAGAGGAATCCAAGTTGAATCAAGTTAGTGCCATTCGAAAGTCGCAACGAGGGCGTTTAAAGAATGAATAGGGGAGAATGTCACGTGTCAGAGTGCAAAGCTCGTGATCATGGCACAAGATGCGCCCCATGGAGGTCTGTTGATAAGATAGGGATCATTTAGCCCACGAGGACTAGCCCGATTCAAGGAACTGTAGGAGAAGCCTGTCAGATTGAAGCCTGGTTAGCACGATAATGAGGATATGGCAACTTAGGCTATTATGGCAACTAATCTTAGAAGATAGAGGGAATCATATATTGTAAAGATTAGATAGGATTTTATATGGCATATTTTGTAAATCCCTAAAATCAAGGGATATGGTCGATCTCGTCCATCGATGTAACTTAATCTTGTCCTTCAGTTTTGGGGGAGCTCAATTATAAATACAAAACCTCTCTCTCACTTGTAAATCATCCATTGTATTTGTGAACTCCTAAAAGTAATAGAATTCTAAGAGCATGTACTTAAACACCTTGTGTGCGATCTTTTCTGTGGCTTTTTTTTGTTCTTTGTTGCTTTTTCTGGCATAAGTTTGCTTCCTCTCTACAATTGGTGCCTTGGAGGAGTTCTTAAAGAATCCTCACTCGAGTAAAGGCTGACTTAGACGAGTTTGGACGAACGGATCGCCTAAGGCCGCACAAATCGAGAGACGAGAGATCTAGCCCTATGACACTAGGCCGTGTGAAAACTGGAGATTATACTGACTTGTACCACATGGCCAAGCCACGTGCCAATGTGGTAGACCGTGTGAAGCTACTAACTTGATTTCTATAGAAGTATCAGGGGACACATGGCCGTGTGTCACACATTGCTGAGACACATACCCGTGTCTCTGCCTGTGTGGATAAAAATATGCCATTTTTCAAGCCATATTCCTCACCCACATTGGTACCAACCTATACACATCAATTTCTATATAACCACGGCATAAATAGGCACTCAAAATTAACCAATCTCAAGTTTATAACATATAATTTCACACATACAACATGATACTCATAATCACATCCATTGACCATTTTAACACATACCAATTATGCTTCCAAAATACACCTAAATGGTCACACTCATATATGAGACATTGTTCCTTAACTTAACATGTATGGCACATATAAATCTCAACTATTTGATACACAAAATATCAATTCACAACCAAGGCATTCATATGGCATTTATTCAACTCATACTATCGGCTAGTTACATAATTACATAAAAAAATATATGCCCAATTTACAAGCCAATTCAAATGACTAAAACACAAAAAAATATGTAGAATATCATTAGCCAAAACGACCTATACATGCCATTATAACCAAAATTATAAAACCATGAGTACCACAATAGCCAATAAATAGTATGATGATATCTCCAACACCTTCCAACCCGAACTAGCTTCTGATACCTAGATACACAAAGAAATTAACACAAAGTAAGCACGAAATTCTTAGTAAGTTCGTAACTCAAAAAATAAAGTTTACCACTTCAATTTATAAGCGTAATCCATTTAAGTCAATCTAACGTGTCTTGGCCTTAGCCTAAACAACAATAACCTCTCAAAGTTTAATATCACAATAGCTAGCCAATTCATCTCAAGATATCATGACATAAGTGCACACTACTTATGTGCATATATATAATCCAAGCCTATGGCTAAACATATTTCAATCATCCAAAAACTCATACCTTTCTATGCTTTCATAACAATTTTATTTGGCCAAAGCATAACACATGTTCATCAACCAAGTTAGCTATGTATTCATATAAAACCGAAATCATGTATGAGTTCAACAATTATTTCAATTCCACGTACATGTAACATCTATACCATGTATTCAACAATTATTTCAATTCTATGTACATGTAACATCTATACCATGTATATGTATATCATACATAAACAACTTCTCGTATTTCACATAAATACCTGTAATAGTTTGTATCAAACTCATGTAACTTCAAATCATCACTGTGGCCATTGAACCATTTGGAATACTATCAGATACTCGGGTATCTCGCACACTAAGTGCCAATACGTGGTCAAAACCACCTTTATCTCATATCTCATATAGATGCTCACTCTCGAGCCATCACTAAGTCTGCTCACACAAGCTATCAGTCAAGCCGTAGCTACCTAGTGCTGCTCACACAAGCTTTAAAGTAACTGCAACAAATGCCAGAAACTCAGCCACCGGTAGGACATACGAGACCATCACCCAAAACACGGTAACCCCTAATGACATGTTATTTGTATCCTATCTATTCCTATGTTTCAACCGGGATCCATACTTTGTCGAATCTTCGTCAAATATTTCCTTGTTGTCGTATCATCACAATTATAACAATTAAGTATTTAAACACATATATAATTTAATGCTTATTAACATACGAACTTACCTCGAATTAATACGGAGACAAATGACCGATCAATCCACTACTTTATCTTTGCCTCGATGTAATTTCGAAGTGGCTTTTCTTGATCTAAATAATCAAATTTAACTACTTTAATAATTATTCTATTCAATTCAATCCAAAATTCATGTTTTGGTAAAATTTTTATTTTGCCCCTATGCTTTTGACCTTTTTACAATTTAGTCCCTAGGCTCGTAAATTGAAATTCATGAAATTTCATCCATAACCAAACCTAGCCAATTTTAGTGCATGCTCATGACAGCCCATACATTCTTCAATTTCACAAATTTAACACACAATTTTCACATTTCTCAATTTAACCCCTATTTGACAATTTCATTAAAAATCTCTTAACAAAAGTTGTTTAACTAACAACAAAGAGTCATTTTGTTCCATTAAAAATCAAAACCCTATTATACTCATCAATGGAAAATCTCAAACTATTCAATATTTTTACAAATTAGTCCCCTAGTTAGCTAGGTTAAGCTACAATGATCCCAAAAACATAAAAATCAACAAAAAACGGGACAAGATAGCACTTACATGCAATGGACTTTCTTTGAAAAATTATCAAGCTTTTTCAAAGCTCTACTTTGCTGGAAAAATTAGTTCATGCATGAATGAAAAAGATAACCCCTTTTTTTCTATTTAATTTTAACCTTTCTTTACTTATTTACCAAATTACCCTTATCTAACTTTAAAAATTTCATAATTGCCAAGCCATGCACATTGACTATCACCTTTAATGGTCCAATAACCATATAAGGACCACTACTTTAAATTTCTATAGCCATTTCATAATTGCCAAGCCTTGCACATCCATTTTCGCACTTTACGCGATTTAGTCCTTTTCATCAAATTGAACATGCAAAATGGTAAAATTTCTTAACGAAATTTTTATACTATAATATTATCATGCTTTAGATCACAAAATAATATTAAAATAAATTTTTTAACTTTGGATTTGTGGTCCCGAAATCGCTGTTCTAATTTCATTGAAACGGGTCGTTACATATGTACATATTTTATATATTAAAGATACCTTTTTTTAGAACTAATTGCTTCTTTAATTCATCAAAATTCAAAAGTTTTAGATAACACTAGAACAAAATAGGTTTTTACGGTATTTTTTTAGCCTTATAGCAGTGCTTCCGCTAAAATAGTTTGCAGCACTTATCAAAGCATAGCAAAAAATACCGTTAAATTTTACGGTATTTATGTGGGAAAATGCCGCAAGAGAGGCAAGCATGTTGTGGCATTTGTGGCTAGAATCGCCACAAAAGATCATGTTTTTTAGCAGCGTTTGTAAAAGAGCCGCTAAAGATCATGTTCTTTTGCGACGTTTGTAGGAAAAACGCCGCTAACATTAACAAATTTTACAAACTTATTTTTATTTCATATAGAACCCGAATTTTCAACATATTTTTCTGTAACTTCAAGTCCAACCAAAAACTTCAAATCGAGATGATACTATCACAAAAGAAATATGTATATGATCTAAATTAATAAATGAAATAACAAAATATATTCAAAAGTTATATTGTTAATATATTCTTACAATAAGAAAAAAAAAGTTTAAGATGGTGGATTCTACGATTGATTCTGCTGAAACATCTTCATCATATTTTGAAGCTGTAGCTGGAGTTCGTCATATTTTCTTGTTGCCTTTGCTACCCTTGTTGCTGCCTCTGTTTCCCTTGCTACTTCCTCCGATTTAAGTGTAGCTAAAGTTCATTGTATTTTCTTTGAACCTCTGCTTCTCTCGATGCTGCTTCTACTTTAAGTTGAGCAATTTGCTCAATTGTGCTCGCTTGCATCTGATCCATCTGGTCTCTTAACCTCTGAACTTCGGCTTGAGCCTGATTCACCGAAGGCATGTATTATTGCGAGCTGATCCAAAATATTGGGTTGGGCTAACAAAAGATCCTTGAAATCAAACCTGACCATACCTTTCAGGACCCAAAAATTCAGTAATATTTCGGTTATCTATGTCTCCCAGATTAATAAAACTATCACTTGAAGCCATTGCTTCATACTTCGCCCTTTTTTCCTTTAGTTTCTCTTAATAAATCAATCAATGAGTTAGAAAGGAAATATATAATCAAAAAAATGCAACATAACTTGGCAGTATTTGCTTTACAAATGACGAATTAAACCATTATAATTAAACATGATAAATATACCTTAATTTTTGCAGCTTTAGTAATCATAGGAGATTTATCTTTCTTTCCAAGTGTAATGTCAAAAAAGCTGAAGGCATCCAACTTTTTGACCAGATGACAATTTCTACAATATGGTAGGAAAAATATTATTTAGTAGAAACTAATTAATATTTGACACGATTAACAAATTTAAAATACTTCTCCATTAGCTACACAAGCAAAACTTTTTAACTCAGCTGTGTGCATGAATTTTTGCTTTTGCCTACTTGTAGTTCCAACTCGCTCACGATCCTACATTATGAAATTATTAGTATGTATATAGCACATAATATAAACAGAAATAATTATAAGAGTTTGGAAGTATGTACTACATCTCCTTTCTTTGAATTCCAAAATCTAACTGCATCTTCCCATTGGTACCTCCGCATTCTCGGCGGGACATTTTGCAATTTCTCTTCGAGGCTTATATTATCTTAAAATATTCCTTCTTTAAAGTAATTTTATGGTCTCTCCATTTCTTTGCTAATGTTTTCTTCACATAATTATTCGAGACCGCTAAAGCAAATCTCTCCTGCAAATAACATAAGTTTAGAAAGTAAATATAAATGAAAATTAAACCAAAGTATTATAAATTACATTCAGGTTATTAACTTAATATTATCGAGAGCTTGATTTTTGTTACTATCAGGCATATGATGCCATGACTCGTAGTTGATTGACAACAGATTGGCATTTCGTGCTATAATGCCAAAGTATCCTGCTAAAAGTCGAGCTTTTGATCCAATAGACTGACCATGACTATTTCTAGATACTTTGACACGCTCCACAGAATTTAGATCGTATAAATCCTTTAATAGCGTAGTCCTCGAGTTTTGCGCCTCCCACCATTTTTAGCTAAAAAAAATTGTATATGATAATATAAGTGTTTGAAACAAAAAAACAATAATAAAAGTTAACATGCATTTAAATTACAGTTAACATTACTTTGAATTTCTACAGGTTCGTCAACTGTATTCAGAACATTTGAAGATGCAATAGCAATATATTGATCACTATTTGTTTCTTCCGAATTTAGAGGATTTTGAATAATACTTAGATCTTGCAATCTTCTTCTAGGCATATTATCTGCAATGCACATAATATAGTTGAAATATTAGTAACTAATTACAGAAATAATAGTAATGTATGTATATATAACAAGATCAAGATTTAAATTATAATACAACATATAATTAAAAAACGTAAAATATTAATACATCATGATTTGTAAATATCTTCATTCACATCCTGGCGAACCAATTGAAATTGTGTACTAGTACTATGGATAGTTTCATTTAAGTCCTGTTCTGGAAAAGACAAAGTTTCTGATCTTTCGTCAATGTCATCTCTACTTCCATTGCCCATGTCAAACAAGTCTCTAGGGGTGTTACGGAGTACAACGTACCAATCGTCATCAATTGGATCTTTCGAGTAAAATATTTGATTTGAGAAGAAAATACATACGGCTCGTTTATCAATTGTTGTCCAATGTGAATTAATCGAGAGAAGTTTACCATTATAAACCAAATTGATCTTTTTTAATTCCGCGAGCAGTATTAACATCACCCCAATCACATCGAAATAAGACAACCTTTTGTTTGCCATAGTAATCCAACTTAATAATGTCCATAAGAAGTCTGGAATACTCTACTTTTGCCTCAACAGGATTACTGTCCCTAGCACTAGCATAACTTGTAATTGAAGAATTAACAATTATTCCACAATTTTGAGTCCTTCTCAATCTTTCGCTAGATTTTGTATGAAACTTGAATCCATTAATGAGGAAGGCATTATATCTTTTTACTATTCTATTCGGACCTTGGGAAATCCATTTAACTTCTTCACTGGCGTCCTTTCCACTCCAAACCTATTGAATTAAAAGTAAATTGATTAATTATAATGTTATACGAAAACATTATTATTTGTCACTGAAAGCTTCAATTGCATACTGTTTGCCCTAACCATTCATGACAACATTCTGTAAATAACTTATGAATCTCTTGATGTTGTAATCTTCGGGAGCGTGAATGAGATTTTAAGACTTGTTTAAACTCACTATGTTAAAAAGTAGATTACTTGGTTAGAAAATAAACAAATGAAAAAGACGAATATTTATCAAATTCTAAAACTTACTTACGTAATGGTTCAATTGAATCACGGTGAACAAGAACATATCAATGTGCTTGTACCTAAGATCTATCATCTAAGTGTGCAATTTCAACTTTACCTTTTGGTTGTTCATAACTTCGAAATAGATAAGTTCAACTAAGTTATGATTAGTGAGCCCAGTATTTCTACTTGGTCTATTCAGTCTTGTTTTAACATCTTCTAAATATCTAGAGAAGAAATTCATACACTCCTTTACTAAGTAACTTCAGCAATTGATCTTTCTGGATAACGTTTACTACGACAATAAGACTTCAATTTGCATAGAAACCTAAACACAATATACAAAATTACCAAAAGTTGTAATTAATGGTATATTCATGAATGAATGAAAAGTTTTCAAATAAATTACCACCTCTTTATATGATACATCCACTAATAAAAATCGATCCACCAAGTTTTGCTTCATGAAGGAGATGGATTAGCAAGTGCACCATAATAATGAAGAAGGAAAGTAGAAAGATCTTCTCCAAGTTGCATAAATTCAAAGGCGGTTCGATCTTGTACTGTTTCAAGTTCTTCAACAATCAAAACTTTGCCACAAATAGCTTTCATTATATTGGATAGTTCAATTAAACAAGACGTCACCTTTTTTAACATACAACAGCGTAAAGCAACTAGCAGTAAATCTTGCATCAAGATGTGATAATCATTTGATTTTAGGGAATATAGTCTTTGATATTTAAGACTCAGACATCGAGATATATGTGATGCATACGCATCTGGAACCTTTATATCCTTCAACACCGTGCAAAACACTTCTTTTTCTTTCTTCAATATTGTAAAAATAAAAGGCGGCAATCGAGATTTTCCATTCGGAAGTAATTAAGGATGAAGATCACGCCGAATTCCTATGTCAACTAGATCAAGTCGACTCTTAAGATTGTCTTTCTATTTTCTATCAACATTGAGAATTGTCCCGATGATATTTTCGCAAACATTTTTTTTAATATGCAAGACATTGAGATTGTGTCACAAAATGTGATGCTCCCAATAAGGCAACTAAAAAAATACTTCTTTTTTCCCACAATTTCACCTTATGAGGATCATCCTCTTCATCAGATTCATCATCACTCTACAGGTCAACATCGCCATCATACGCCTCCCTCAGTCTTTTTTTTGTTTGCATGTTGGGTGGTTGATTTATCTTTCCATAACTGAAATTGGTATCTTTTAACATGAACAAGATTTCAGATCTAATGGTTTTCTCTGGAGCTTTTCTGAGCTCTTTAGTACTATCAAATAGAGTCCTCTGAAATCTAAATCTATGATTTCCATCTAACCACCGACGATGCCATATATAAGAGAACTTTTTCCCATTATACAACCACTTCGAACATGTTTGCGCAGCACAACAAGGACAAGCATAAAGTCCTTTGGTTCTCCGACCAGATAAATTGGCATAAGCCGAAAAATCATTAATAGTCCGCAACAAAGCTACACGTAAATAAAAGTTCTCTTTTATCAAGACATCATATGTTTCAACACCCGCCCATAACTATTTAAGCTCTTCCATAAGTGGCTGCATATAAATGTCAATATCATTCTGGGACCTTTCTCTCCACAGATAATCATATATAAGATAAAAGAAGATTGTTTCATGCAAATCCACAGAGGCAAATTGTAAGGAACAAGCATTATAAGCCAAGTACTGTATGAAGTACTCATGATTTTAAAAGGATTAAATCCATTAGATGCTAGCCAGAGCCTCACATTCCGAGGATCGCTTGCAAAGCTTGGAAATTTACTGTCAAATGATTTCCAAGCTAAAGAATCCGTAGGATGCCTTAATAATCCATCACCGGTTCGTTAATCATGATGCCACCTCATAAACTCGGCTATTTTTGACAACATGAAAAGCCTTTGAAGCTTTGGTATTAGTGGAAAATATTGCAAAATATTTACTGGCTTCTTTCTTGACTGTGCCTCACCTTCATCCTCATTTACATCTTCTGCATTCCTATTTATCCAATGAGATTTACCACAAACATGACAAGACTGTTGGTTTTCCTGATCACCTCCATACAACATGCAGTCATTTGGGAAACTATGAATTTTGTCGTATCCAAGGCCTAAATCCTTTATCAGTTTCTTCATATCTTTACATGAATGAGAGATTTTTGCAAACAGAAACATATCTCTCAAAAACTCTAACAGCAGCATAAAAGATTTTCTGGTCCACCCTCCCAAACATTTTAAGTGAAAAAGACGAATACAAAATGACAGTTTTGAAAATTTCGATCCCTCATAAAGTTTTTCATTCATTTCATTAAGTAACTAGTAAAACTTTGCTGCTTCTCCATTTAGCTCTTCATCAGGTGCACTTCTTTCTGTTTTGTTAAAAACATTTCCACTAATATTACAATCATCAAATGCAATAATTTCAAGTGGAAGTGATTGCAAACCATGACTGTGCATATTAAATGCATCTCGCAACATACCTTCCATGTCATCTTCTCTAACAGATTGATAGTAAGCATTATGAGGACAAGTCGAGTTAATCATTGAAGAGGTTCTACGAGGTGTACACTCTCCATAGAAAATTTATTTTTATACCCCCTAATAAAGCCATCAACAATTAGATGTTCGTAGACAACTTCATGAATATGCCAATTGATGTTGCCACACTTTTTACACGGGAAAAGAATCATATTCTCTTGGCTTGCATTTTGAAATGCAAAATTTAGAAAATTTTGCACTCCATTTCGATAGTCATTGCTTACCCTTGACAAATCCATCCAACTCTTATCCATTTCGTAGTTCTTGGAGTCTAAAGTTAACAATAAATTACGATTACTTAAGTGTTCTAAATAGATTTAAATCATGTTATGGCACTAAAATAGATAATATATATCAAGTATCTAACTATTTAAAATATATATATTAGTGACAACATTTTATGTTTGGATACTCCAAATTCACTATAAAAAATTTACCTTGAAGATTTAATGTATTGTATTTTAATGGGTGTAAACTAATTCAAGTAAGTTGTTTATTTATAAGAATAATTAAGAGTAGGGAAAAACAATAGTGTTGCCCTAATTTCTGTGATTTTTATATATTTTGATCCAAAGTTTTATGTAAGTTATGATATGATATATATTTTTTATATTCTTTAAATGTTAGAAATTGCATTTTTTTATATTCTTTAAATGTTTATGTAAGTTATGATTATCGTCTTTAAATAGTAACTTTAAATATTGACTCTTTTAATTATACTCTTTTAAATTTTAAATTTGTGTTTTTTTATCACATTTATGTTTACTATACTTAAAAGGACAAAAATTAACAAATTAATAGTTATATGTTAATAAAGTTAATATTTGTTAATTTTTCATCTATTTTGAGTTATTTTGATAAAAAACACAAATTTAAAAATTAAAAGAGTCAAAATAATTAAATGAATGATTAAAATAATTTTTTTTAAGTTAGATGATATTATGCCTTCGTTTTTTTATTTTGTTTTTTTTTTATTTTTTATAAGAATGGTCATAGAATGGGTCATTATATACGTACCTACTTGAATTTGATAAATTACCCCTACTTGATACCTAAATTGGCTTACGATTTCTATGTTTAAATATCAATTAAATAAAAAAAATTTAGATATGTCAAATTCAAGCAACTTTGAATATATTAACTCTTTTAGAATTCAACAAATGATATTTTTGACCTATATTAACTCTATGGCATAGTCACAGTGTTGAGGAAGCAACTTGGGAACCAGAAGAAACTATGAGATCTCAGTACCCCTACCTCTTTTCAAGTAAGTTTCGAGGACGAAATTTATTAAGGGGGAGAATTGTAACGACCCGGTAGTTATGGGTATCAGATAGTGAATTTTTGGGTCTACAATTTCATAAAATGGACTTGTAAATATTTATTTAAAATATTTATGAAGCTAGTTGAGTAGTTAATTAGGTTTTAGTTAGGTGAATTTGCAAGAATTAAGAGTAATTAGGTATAAAGACTAATTTGCATAAAGAATGAAAGTTGAATTATAAATTAAAAAAAAGTAAAAAGACTAAATAAAAAATTATGCGAATTGCATTAAATGAGGCGGCATAAGTGTTTATTAATATAAAAATCTAAAGTTAAAAAAAAAATAATATTATAATAATAAACCTTAATCTTTAAGTAAATATATATTATATTATATTATATTATATTATAATAATAATATAAAAAGAAAAAGAAATAGAAAAAGAGAAGGATAGAACGAAACATAGAAGGAAAGGAAGAAAAAGCAAAGAAAAGGAGAAAGAATGAGAATTAGGGTTTTAAATGCTCAAAACTCAATTGGTTAGTCAATTTAGTTCATTTTCTTGTAATTTTTATGTTTTTAGAATCTCGGTATTAAATACTACTTGACCTATGTCAAAATTTTAGAAATTATTGAGTTTTTAAATGTTGTCTATATTGAATAATTTGAGTATTAGGGATTAAATTGATAGAATGTTTGAGATAGGAATGATAAAGGATTGAATTGTAGAATAAATTATAAAATTTGAGTATTAGGGACTAAATTGTGAAAATTTTGAAATTTAGAGATTTAAGTGAAATTAGAAAGTTAAATCTAGTTTAAAGTGGAAATTGAATGAAAATATAGGATTAATTGTGAAGAAATAAAGTTAGTCTCGGTTTAGGGACTAAATTAGAATATAGGCAAATGTTGAGTAAAAATTGAAAATATTCAATGTGAAATTGAATTGTATTGTATTAATGAATTTTAACTGTTTTAATTTTGTAGCTAACGTTGTGCCAGAAACCTCAACTAAGAAGGGAAAAGATAAAGTCAACGAGGAATAGCTCGGAAATTCTGGTTTGTATTTCTATAATCCGAAACTAGTTATTAATTGTTGTAATTTTTTATTTAATGTATATGGTAAGTGTTGAGGTAAGTAATTGATATTTTGATAATTGATTGAATGAATCGAATTGGTAGATATATATATATATTGAATGAATTATTTTTGAATTGAAGTGATTATGTGTAATTATGTAATTATATGAAAAATCAGTATTGGATATTGATTATATCTGAAATGAAAAATTAAACCCTATTAACTGTATCGAGCTGAGTCGGATATAGATGGCTTGCTATAAGATTGAAAGGGTTCAGGGATTTCTTCGACTTTGAGTCGATGAGACACTGAGTGTCAATTTATTACTTCAAATTTATTCGATGAGGCACTGGGTTCCAATTTAATTTGGTTTAGCCGATGAGACACTGGCTGCCAATTTATTACTTCGAATTATCCGATGAGATACTAGGTACCAAACTAGAGTGTTTTGGTTGGATTCGTGTATCTGTTGGAGTCCAAGTCGTGTTAATAGGGGTAATTAAATGAAATGATACTATTATTGGTATTGGAAAACATTGAATGTGAAATGAAAATGAGACACATGAATTGTGTATTACATTGTGAAAAAGCTATTTGTATAGCAAGTATGAGATTTGAAATAGCAAGTGATGAGAATTGAATATGTTATGAATGATGTGTTTATGAATTGATGAATTGAATGACTAATGTTATTGCGTGATTAAATATATATTATAATATCTTGCCTTTAATTATTCGAATTATAGAAATACCACTGAGTTTATACTCAGAGTACGGTTTTGTTTTTCGTGCGCAGATTAGGGACTTGATTTTGATTTCCGATTCAGCATCCAAACAATGATCCCGATCTCAAACGTGGTGATGTTTATCCATTTGTGTCGGTATTTACCTAGGATGTCTAAATGTTAATCATTTTGTGGGTTGATTGTACATAAGGTTATAAGTTAATATTGGTTGGTTATAAATATATATGTATGAGTATGTGTTTATGTTTATGTTTGAGGTTATAATATGGCATGTTTAAGTTAATGTTTAAATGGACATGTTATAGGTAAATTAGATTGAATTTAGCATGTTTACAAATTGGATTTATATGATGTCTTATTTATGTGTTTCGATGATATAATTGTGATACCTATAACGGTACATTGGTTAGATACCTAGGTTGACTGTTCTGACATGTTTTGAATGTATTTGATCTGAAAAGTCCGGTAATGCTTCGTAACCCTGCTCTGGTGACAGATAATGGTTACCGTGTAACTCTCTGACTTGGGTCACACGGCCAAGCCACACGCTCGTGTGCTAGGCTATGTACCCTTTCGAAATGACCTCGCACGCACGTGTCCTAGCTATGTGTCTCACACGGCCAAGTCACAAGCTCATGTGTCTGGCCGTGTGGACCAAAAAGGTGCCTTAAACAACCAATTTACCATTTCCTACATGCTCGGGCATTAAACAACTTAAAAACCATTCATTTAACCTATTTATAACATAATCAAACACATTCAAATCATGCTAAAACAATCATCTTAAGTGTCAACCAATGTACCCTCATTAGTACCTCATTTATATCATCAAATCCTATTATCAAAGCATCATTTTAATCCAAATTATAAACCTACCGAATTCAATCCATTTTGCCTAATTCATAAACACTTAAGCATAAATTTAAATTCACATGCACCTATCTAGATTTGGTTCAATTTACCATGCCATAGTATGGCTTCAAACACAAACACATATTTATATGTATATACCAAACTAACATTACTCTTATAACCTTATTTACAATCCATCCACAAAATAATTATCATTTAGACATCCTAGGTACATGCCAATACAAGAGATAAACATCACCACATTTGATTTCGGAATCGTTGTTGAATCTTGTATTGGCGATCAAAAGTGAAGTACTTAATCTGCGCACAGGAAAAAAATAAAACCGTATGCTGAGTAAAACTCAGTGGTATTTCTATAATCCGAATATTTAAAGACAAGAGATTACAATTGTATAACTGAAATATAAACTCATATTAATATTTAAAAATCACAACTACCATTTACCAAATCTTTGAATTCATACATAATAGCATATCATTTCACACTATATTCAACTTACACATGCTATCATATTTCATTTGTTTCACAAATATCCCAATTCTCATACTTGCTATATAATTAGCTTTTTCACAATTTGGTTCACATTTCATTTAAACAATAACATTATCCATTCCATATCTACTTCATGGGTACATAACTCATGTATCTCATTTTCTTGTTCCAAATCACTATCACATTTTCAATTCTCATACAATATCATCTAATATCAATCATAGTACCGTTTTATTTAATTACCCCTATTAGCACGACTCGGACTCGGACTCGGACAGATACATGGATCCAACCAACATACCAGTTTGGCACCCAGTGCCTCATAGGATAAATCCGAAGTTATATGCGCCCAATGCTATATACATTGGCATCCAGTGTCTCATTGGTTAAACCGAAGTAAATTGGCACCCAGTGCCTCATCGACTCGAAGTCGAAGAAATCCTTGAACTCTTCTTATCCTATGACATGCTATCTATAACCGACTCAGCCCGATACAATTAATAAGGTTTAATTTCACATTTTAGATATAACCAATATCCAATACTAATTTTTTATATAATCGCATATATACACATGAATTAAATTCAATTTATAATAATCAATATCCAGCTTTCACATTAACACATATATTCATTTAAATTTAATAATCAAGACATTCAATATGAATCTACCAATTCAATCCATTTCAATCAATTATCAAAATTCCAATTACTCACCTCAAAACACTTACTATATGCATTAAATTGAATTATAACAATTAACAACTAAGTTTGGGTTATAGAAATACAAACCATGAATTCTGAGTTATTCTATATCGATTTTATCTTTCCTCTTTCTAGTCGAGGATTCCGGTACGACGTTAGCTATGAAATTAAACAATTAAAATTCATCAATATAACACAATTCAATTTCATATTGAATATTTAAATTTTTACTCAATATTTGCCGAAATTCCAATTTAGTCCCTAAACCGAGACTAATTTTTATTCTTCACATTTAATTCTATATTTTCATACAAATTCCACTTTAAGCTAATTTAACTCTCTATTTTCACTTCAATCCTTAAATTTTTAATTTTTCACAATTTAGTCCCTATTACTCAAAATTTACAATTTATTCTATAATTTAATCCTTTTTCATTCCTAGCTTAAAAATCTATCAATTTAATCTCTAATAGTAAAATTATTCAACATTAAAAACTTTTAATAACTTAATAATTGCTAAAATTTCGAAATGGGTCAGGTAACCCTAAGTACCGGGATTCCAAAAACATCAAATTTACAAGAAAATGGACTAAATTAATTAACCAATTGAACTTTGAAATTTTGAAGCCCTTGGCCGTGCATTCTTTCCTTTCTCCCTTTCTTTCATTTTCTTTCTTTTCATTTTACTTTAATTTATTATAATATTATATAATATATATACTTACTTAATAATTAAGATAACATATTTTATCTTTTATTATTATAATATATAAAATAAATTTACATATAATATATATAATTCATTGACTGTCCCACCTAAAGAAATAATGGTAAAATTACTTCTTTAGTCCCTTTAATTATTCTTTAATCTATAATTCAACTTTCACCCTATATACAATTTAGTCCTCATACCTAATTACATTTAATTCAAGTAAATTCACTTAACAGAAGTCTAATTAACTACACAACTAGCTTCATAAATATTTATTAAAAATATTTACGAGTCCGAACCTAGCTTCGTAAATATTTATTAAAAATATTTACGAGTCTGATTTACAGGAATGGAGTCTCGGGATTGCACTTTCCAACACCCCTAACTATAGGATCGTTACACATAAAACCTGCTTATCATTCTTTTTTCCCATCAAAATCAGATAATGAAGATAACTAAAATTCATTACTAGCTTGTTACTGGATCATATAGAAATGAAATAAAATAAGATAAAATAAGTGAGACACTAAGCGAGAAAGCCTTCCTAAAGGGAGTAAAAATAGTGCTCGAAACCTTAAAATGAAAATTCACAAAACTACTTAGTTCATAACATAAAATTTGTAGATAAAAATAAATTAAATAACCGTTCAATTTCTCACCTGTAACACTCCCTGGTTTTGTAAACAAAATTTGATATTGCACAGTCGATTTTCACCAAAAAGCTGAAACAAAACAAGAATCCGAATATTTATCCACTTGATTTTCTAGTTGATTTCAATTCAATCAGCCAAGTAAACAAATATGCAATCTTATATATACAATAAAAAAGCAAAGAATAGATGAAAACACTCGACTTTTTTTTTAATTTTTCTGGAGAAACAAACGGAAATAACAAAAATGTAGAATGGAAAAAAGAAAAAAAAAGATAAATTTTCCTAAGACTCACGGAGGCTGGCGAGTGAGTTGGTTGCTGGGTAAAGTGGCTAGGCGTCGATTGCTCGGTTATAGCCTCTGAGGAAAGGGGAGCACATTGGATGTTTAGGGTTTCGGGAAATCATATAATGTGGATGGGTGATGATATCGAGCAAAGAAAAAGGATATCGAAGAAAGAAAGTAGACTAAGAAAAAAAAAACATGAGAAAGAAAGAAAAGGGATCAACAGACTGAGAAAGAAAGCAGGTAACTCGTCGAAGATGATATCAAAAAAGAAAAAGGATCTTTGATTTCTTTGTGAAAATGGAGCCGTCTCAATAAAAAGTAAATAAATTTGTGACATTTTTTTCATAAACGCCGCTATTGTTTTATCTTTTGCGACGTTTATAGGAAAAATGCCACTAATGGTATATATTTGCAACGTTTTTTGTCCAAATGCCACTAAAAACGCTGCTAAAAACTTAATTTGTTGTAGTGTAATTAGTATCGTATGGTATAGACATGTTGAAAATGATATTTATTTAATATAAATTTATATTTATTATTTAAATTTTTTATATAATACATAAAAATTATATATAATGCACTGTTAGTACATGAAGAAGCAGAAGATCAAACCTAGCTCCCTCAAATAGATTGTCTGAATGTCATTAACCAAGCAATAATCTTTTGCATTGACCTGGTTTCAATTCTCTTTTTCATTTTGATATATGTATTTTGAAGAATTTATTTATTTATTGAGTTTGTTTGATTTATCATTTTCTTATTTTGTTTTCTAGTACTTGCAAAAGATAGAGATGGAGCAAATGAACACGAGAGGATTATATTTTATCTAATCGGGGAAAGTATAAGTGATTAAATAAGTTTTGGGATATTTAGTTATAAGTCCTTCCATAATTTTTATTTTACTTATGATTTGCCATTCATGGATAGTGTATGAGATTCATACGCTGATTATGCATACTAATATATAAATATCATTATTTAAAATATTTTCATGGAATTATAAATCACAATTCGAGGCCTCGTTAATTAACAAAATAAAAGAAAATTAAATAACTTAAAAAAATAAAAATAATAACTCTATTGTCTATTCTTATCTACAAAGGTTAATTTTCCTCTTTTGCATGTAAAGTAATAATACACAATTACCCTGTTTTTTCTTTTTGGCTTATCCAAAAATCTTTTCCAAAAAGAAAAAGGAAAATCAATTTAATAACTTCCCAGTTTTTGCCGGTGATGCTTATATAATACTCTCATGGCGGTGGCCCTGAAAGGACAGTTTGAACTAACGAAACCATTTACTAAATGGAGATAAGTACTGAGTTCATGGCAACTCACTACGCCTTCCTTACACAAGTACGGGCATTCTTTACTGCTTAATCTCAGTTCTTGTCCCACATCAGCATAAACCAGCGGCGCGTCTTCCACGCGTTTCCGTACCCATCTCGGCAACCCCACCACGTTCAGAGCTTGGTTGTTTGTCATTTCCGTGTCGTCGTTGTCGATTACGAAGCCTGGTACTTTGGTGATAAGGTCGTCGGAGTTTACTATACGTAGAATCTTTGTCCCGCTTTTCTCTAGTTGGCATCGGAAGTTTTGGTTACCGACGCGCGGTCCGCCGAACGAGATAACGGTGACCATTGGCGCGTCGGAAAAAGTGGAGTTGATGTCGTACGCCGCGAGGGTGGCGAGTGCAGCGCCGAGGCTGTGGCCGGTGATGGTAAAGCTAAGAGGTTCGTCGCCGTAGGTTTGGAGTACCCTCCCGATTTCTTCCCTTACCATGTGTTGTAAACTGGGACACGTGTCGCTACCCGAAGTGTAGAGGCTTAAGAACCCACTCTCCACCATGGCCCCACCGTTTTCAGGGCCCACAACGTTAACCACGTCATCAGGGAGGCACGTCAGCGTGGCGCGTAAATTCTCGAGCCATTCTAAACAAGTAGCGGTGCCTCTGAAGGCAATCACGACATCCCGCCGGCCAAGCCTGGCGATTTCTTCCTTATCCTGACAAACCGCCACGTACCCGATCCAGCTCGACCGAGTCAAAACCCAACTCGGTCCCCTGTCTACCCAACCCGGCAACTGAATCCCACATGTAGCTCGTAAGTGTTTGATGGGTTTATAACCGGTCTCCCCAATGCACGACCGAGTCAGTATAGAGTTCTTGTGGAACTTAGACGTAGCGTAAGTAGGTGACGACGGATCAAAATCGAAAGACTGGTAAGCCGCTTCCACGAACCGACCGTATTTTAAAATCTCACTTCGTAAAATATCATCGAGTGGATCAAGCAAGCCTTCCCAGTTGTTTATCCCTTGATACTCCATCCAATGCTTTGCGAGTTTCCCTGAGTTAGAGTGAGTCAAAACTGAGTCATGCTTCAAAGGTGTCCATGAAAACTCAGAGTTTTCATTAAGCTTTAGAGGATTGATAATGGTGGAAGAAGGGATAGTGTAATGAGTGAGCTTTGGAATAGTGACTGCAATAGCAGCAACTCTCATATTCTAAGACAACAAAAAAAGAAGCTTTAAATGTTTATTGTCTGAATATAGTTGTTGCTATTTTGGATGGTTACATAATTCAGCTTAAATGGAGGAACCAAAAAAGAAAAACAATGGGGTTTTTATAGAGGGAAGAGACAGAGTGTGAGCATGGCCATGGACGGCGGTGCATGCATGTAGGCACTTACACGTACTGCTAAGTTTATGGATATTTCAAAATCTAAAAGAAAGAAAGAAAGAAAAAAGAGTGAAAGTGAAGTGTGTGATGAGATTTTATTTGTTCAACTAAGTGAAAAATAGTAACAGGAAAAACGGCCGTGGGACCAAACGGTGGTATGTAGGTGAGGTTCTGATGGTGATGGAATATAAACGGTAAAAATAATTAGAAAATTACATATCGAATAACTAAAATTAGATGAAATTTTAATTAAAAAATTAATTTTTATTTGATTTAATATATAAAAATAAATTTTTTAAATAAAAAAATTAATTAGATTCAACAAGATTTTGACAGGGACCCACAACTTGAATGTTGGAAAAATGACCAAACTTTTTTGTCATTCCGACCATTGGGACCTTTCACTTTTGTGTTGGCACGTGATTTTTTGGTTGATAATCGATGCTGGTTACACTATATTATGGTATTTATGCACTATTTCAATCCACTATCACAGTTAAATCTATTCTATTAAATTTTTTGTGCTTTAATTTGATTATTTTTAATTTTTTTATTTCTTAAATTTTAAAATTTTAATCTTGAAGTAAATGAATTCATTAACTATTCTTTTTTTTTATGAGTAATAGCAAGCTCATATAACATTACACATATGATAATATGTTTATCGAATATGATTTTGGAAATAACAAACTGTTGGGGATCGACCAGTATAAGCAATGAAATAGAAAAGGTAGAGAAGATCGAACACACAAATTTTACGTGAAAAACTGTTAGGATCGTCCCGATTAAGCAACGAACAAGTAAAAATAGTAGAAGAAATTGAGAAGATGAACACACAAATTTAATGTGGAAAAACCCCTCAAAAGAGGATAAAAAACCACGGGCAAAGATAATTTTACTATAATGGCAAAAGAATGAAGAGTACAAAAGATGGAGATAAAAACTAAACCCCGAAAACCCGAAAAACAAAGAACCCTCAAACGTAAACACAAAATTCTCTGAATGTGTTATGAGTTCTAATCTAATGGGTGTCTCTTTATTCTAAGATTGTAAAGGAGCCTATTTATAGGCTAAATTAGTAAGTCAAATAAACTATACTAATAAATGCTAAATATATTATACTAATAAATACTAAATCTTCTAGAAAGAAAATATATTTTTGTTTAACTTGACTTGCAAGCAATCTCTTAGAATTTGGGTCACACAATTCTAACAATCTCCACCTTGACACAAATTCTTTCAATGCCATCTTTGCCAAAACCCGCCACGGGCCTATCTTGAACTATGCAGGGAATTAACTGAGTCGAATCTATGCTTAGAAGCTGGAAGACTTCTAGCCTTCGACTTGTGCACTGCCAAATCAAAACTAACCCGGGTCTGATTTTCACGAATACAGTGCCCTAACTTTTCAAAACCTGCATCCAAAAGAGAACCTCTCTTCAACGAAACGGTCATACCTTTTTCCCTCCTATGACCAAGTTGCCTCCGCTTCAAATGAGTTGACTTTGACTCCGTAACGGACGAGGGACGTCCGATTTCACCGGTCACTGTAGAACCTTCCAGAATATAAAGACTGCCGGTTCTTTTACCTTTTAACAAAACGAGAGCTCCACGAGATACTTTAATGTCGCTCGACTCGATGTTGATTCTGCATCCTTTCAAGTCTAAAATACTCAAGGAGATGAGATTCTTTCGTAAATCAGGTACATACCTGACATCTGAGAGTGTCCTAATCGTCCCATCGTGTATCCTAATTTTAACAGTACCAATACCGATTATTTTACTAGATGAATCGTTTCCCATGTGCACAACTCCACCTTCAACTGAACTGTATGTGGAGAACCATTCTCTATTGGGACACATGTGGAAAGAACATCCTGAATCTAGGATCCAATCAGACGTAAGCTTGGAGTTATCGCTCGTTGACACTAACAAGAAATCATCACCGCCTTCATCGACCAAATTAGCACCAGCTACATCTTCCTCGTTACTCTCAGCAGCTCTTTTATTTCGCAGTTTATAACAATCTGCTTTGACGTGACCTAACTTTTTGCAATAGCGACACCTTTTGTCTCGTTTCTTTGATGCTACCAAAACGGAAGCTTGTCTATCTACTTTGCTATTCAAATCAAACTCATTGTCGAGTTTGTCTCTACTCAACAAATGACCTTTCACATCTTCGAACGAGAGTTTGTCTCTGCCATAAATCAGGGTCTCCCTGAAAGACTTGTATGAAGAGGGTAAAGAGCACAATAATAGCATAGCTTGATCTTCATCGTCAATATGAACCTCAACGTTCTTTAAATCATTTAAAAGAGTAATGAATTGACTGATGTGATCTTTAAGAAGCTCACCTTCGTTCATGCGAAACGTAAATAGACATTGTTTCAACACTAAACGGTTAGCCAGAGACTTAGTCGCATAAAGAGTTTCTAACCTTTTCCACAAGGCGAATGAGGTCTTCTCCATCAATACCTCCTGCAATACTGTATTCGCGAGGCACAACTGGATTGCAGACAAGGCCTTTTCATCAAGCTCTTCCCATTCTGGTTGATTTAGATTCTCAGGCTTTTTCCCTGTAACAACCTTTTTCAAGCCATTTTGAACTAGAATTGCCATCATCCGAACTTGCCACAGATTGAAATTTGTCTCACCATCGAACTTCTCAATTTCAAACCTTGTTGCTGCCATCTCTAACCGGGTTGATCTATGAAAGTTAAACTAGCTCTGATACCACTTGTTAGGATCGTCCCGATTAAGCAACGAACAAGTAAAAATAGTAGAAGAAATTGAGAAGATGAACACACAAATTTAACGTGGAAAAACCCCTCAAAAGAGGATAAAAAACCACGGGCAAAGATAATTTTATTATAATGGCAAAAGAATGAAGAGTACAAAAGATGGAGATAAAAACTAAACCCCGAAAACCCGAAAAACAAAGAACCCTCAAACGTAAACACAAAATTCTCTGAATGTGTTATGAGTTCTAATCTAATGGGTGTCTCTTTATTCTAATATTGTAAAGGAGCCTATTTATAGGCTAAATTAGTAAGTCAAATAAACTATACTAATAAATGCTAAATATATTATACTAATAAATACTAAATCTTCTAGAAAGAAAATATATTTTTGTTTAACTTGACTTGCAAGCAATCTCTTAAAATTTGGGTCACACAATTCTAACAAAAACCCTTAGTTAAGAGGATAAAAAACTAAAGGTAAAGGAGGCTTCAACTTTTCACAAAATGAGTAAACAAATGAGAGTACAATACGGAGAAAATAAACTTGAATGTACAAAACCCAAACCCCAAATACAAAGTCTAACTCAGGAACAAAATTCTCTCCAAAATTCATTCGTGACTACATCTTATCGCCCTCTGAAAAGCCTACAACTACGTCTTGATTGGCATCCCAAAATAGGGATACAATGACCCATTTAAATAGGTTAAGATTAGAGTTCTAATAATACTAAAATATTCCTAGAATAATCAGAGTTCAACCAGGAGATAGAACCCTGCTTGGAATCTAAAACATGACTACTTACTTGAGGAATACGTCGCATTGTCGCGACATCCCATGCTTCCTTGTCGTGACATCCAAGGGCGAAGCCAAGGGGCTGGCAGGGGCCCCGGCCCCCCTTAAACTGTAAAATTGCTATTTAGGCCCTTATAAATTTTTAAAAATTTTAAATTAGTAAAGGTAAAATTACACTTTGACCCCCCTAAAATTATAAAAAATTGATTTAATCATTTACAAATTATAAAGATATAGACTATAAAAAATATTAAAATTTCATCCAACCCCTCTAAAAAATTGTTTTGGCTTCGCCCCTGGTGACATCCCACGTGCATTGAGTGAGGAAATTCTCCGCAACATCGTGATGACTTGAGCTTCCTCGTCACAATGTCGCCTTTGCTTTGGCTCCTCTTTGGTACATCATCGGTCATCTTCTTAAGTGCCTGTAAAATGTTCGATAAATACGAGACACATTCCACACAAACCTTATTAATAGCTACTTTTTCAATCAAGATTGAAATTATAAAATTCAAAAAATTAAAAAAATAAATTAAAATAGAATAATTAAATTCGGTATAATAACTAATAACAAAATTTAATTATATATAAACTCATAAAAATCAGTACCCCTATATACCATGTGTATGCACATAACAAATAATCCTACTTGTAAATATATGCATGAATTGTATTTTCATTAAAAACCCATTTTTGACAATGTTAAGCATATATCTCAACATAAAGAGTTAGGTACCTAATAGCTTCATAATGTTCCCCAAATCTATAACAACAATGACCAAGTAAACAACAAAATTTAACAAATTTTGACTATCTTTTCATAAAAAAAGACAATTAATTATAATTTTAAGATAATTTGGTTTTAATATTAAATTTAGTAGTTTCTAATTTTAATTTAAATGTTCAGTTTGGTACTTAAATTTTTACAATTTGATACTTACATTTTTCTTTGTCTCATTAAAATATCAAAGATTAATTTTCTTGTCCCAATTAAATATCTATATTCTTTTACTACTAAATATTTATTAAATTCAAATTGGAGAGAAACCAAAATGGTATATTAATGAAATGTTTTAGCAAGTGTGTTGGACGGTGGCTCAATGATTACAATGCAAGAAATGAACAAAAACAAGAAAAAAGGATGAGAATTTCTGAAAGCTTATTTGGATATATTGTAAGAGGGATTCAAGATCCAATCATAAGATATAAGAAATGATGCATCGGAAATCTTTTTAATTGGTTTTATCCTAAGATCGAACATACATTTATTTGTCTATTTCTACGTAACTTTTTCTTTTCCAGTTCCACAATCATTGCTATCTCACCAAAATTAATCATTTCATGAATTTCCTAACGTGGGATTTTAACCTTTTCTTTGCTCTCTGATTAATAGGAAATAACGATCAATGATGATCCAATCCAATATTGTTGAATTGATTTTGATTGGTGGGTACTATATATACTTCCTCTACCACAAACATGCCTTATCCACATTAATTTATTATTTTCAATTAAATATAATTTAAATATCAATTAAGTTTTTATCGAGTATTTAATTTTCAATGAATGGTAATAGTAAAGTTAATATTTTAAAATTTTTAAAAATGTTATATTTGAATTCAACTATATATGATAAAATAGTGGCACATTAACTATATCAATCACGAGAACATAATTCATGGCAAAAAAATTTCATCAGGGAACTTAAATGATGAAATATAAAACATTAAGCACTCAATTAATGCTATAAAATGATAAAAACCCTATTTCATTTTCAAATTATTCGCTTTAAAAATACAAGATTTATTTGATATTTTGTGTATTATTTTCTCTTAACTAATAGGTTAAACCATTTGGGATGGATAATTCTCGTCTCATTGGTCTTAGATGTTTCGTAGTTTTACCTATACATACACACATACATGCAAACATACACTCATATATATACAAACAGTTAAAAACTAAACGTTGATAATGACAATGTAGAAGTATTGTAAAAAAAGAAAAAAGAAAAATAGAACTCTTAGGAAAAAATCACAAGTAGAGAGGAGACGAAAATTCACTAATGTCGAATTCAAATGATACAAGAGAAGTTTCGATTACATTTATTTATAAGTTGAAAAAAACCTAATTGTAATCAATGCCAAATATATTATGCTAATCAATGCTAAATATATTATACTAATAAATACTAAATCTTCTAGAAAAAAATATATTTTATTTAACTTGACTTGCAAGCAATCTCTTAGAATTTAATAATTAGTTTTACAATTAATTTAATAATTACTAAATTAATTTATAAGTAAATTTTATTCCAATATAAATATATGTTAAATATATTTTATTTTTTATTTTCAAGTTCATATATGCTAGTTTATTTTAATAAATTTTCATGAATGTTAATTAATTATATTTTTCTATTTTCTATTTTTATTTATTATTTATTTTAATCAATTTTTTTTTACAAATACATGTTAAATTTTTAAAACTTAATTTTAACTTAAATTATATATTAAGTTTGAAATGAGGTATGTTATTCTACTTGCCAATGGGTACTAATCCATTGTACCAATTGTTGAATTATTTCTTGAAGCTTGTTAGCTAGACATTAAAAAAAAAAAACTCAACAACTTAGTGGCTTAAATAAAAACTTTCGAATAGTTTAATAAATTAAATGAAAACTTTCAAATAATTATCATTTTGTAAATTTTTTTAAGTTAATCGACTAAAACATAGATTTTCTAATAATTTAATGACCTTGAGAGTAATTTATCTTATATTCTTTTTATCAGAATCGGTGTCAGTGACATGGATGTGTCTATTACAGCCCTAGCTATTCCATAGCTTAAAATACATCTCACCATAGAATAGTCATATCCCCTTTGAATTTCAAATTTCATCTCTCACAAATAAAGTTTGCCCATCAAGTATAAAAACTCAAAATAAGTATTGAATTGAATAATTGAGTTCGTTATATTTATATTTAGCAAGTTCACCTTACGTTTTGTTGATTTCATTGATCAACATCATGAATTAAATTTGTCTTGTGAGTTAATGGCACTCATGAGCTCAATATTGTATAAGTTCTTAATCTTACGAGCATACACTGTGGGTACTGCATCTGACATTGAAAGAATACTGATCACTTGCCCCCTTTCCCGTACCCTTAGTTATCTTTCTTTCTCTTCTCGTACTCCAATCTTCTAAGAAAGTTGGATTTCAATCACCCATAACTGCTTACAGTTCTCCACTCATCGGATGAACCGTCACAAACTATCATAATCTTAAACTTATACCAACGAACTTAAAAACTAACTAAACATAAATTACTAACTATAGTCTAGAACTAGAATATATTAGAGGAAAATTCACACATTTGTATAAGGTTCTTAATGTTCTTAGAACCTTAATCTTATTTTTTAACCAACACATGTTTAAAACTACATGGTTGAGATTCAATATCATCCATTACAGGAAAAGAAAAAGGAAGAAGTGGAGATAGTACAAATATTAGTGTATTGTCATTGTCATCACCCCAATTTCATTGTGTTACATGTCAATCCCTATTACCTATAGGATTTGCTATTGGCTAAATAGCACACATTTTAGAACACTTCAAACGTCAACGGGCCATATAGCAGTAAATGTTAGAAAAACAAGACCTAAGAATTTTATAATCATATTATCAAAACCAAAACAGATTTTTGTAATCATATTATTTAAATAAATATCTTTACTTTTAAATTTTACTTAACATAAATAAAATATTTGATTTGAAATAATAAAAAACTTATGTAATATAAATCAAAGAATAAATATTTCTAAATAAATTTATATCATAAAAATTAAATAATTCAGTTTTTCTTTTCTTTATGCATTTTAGTCAACATTTAAAATTAAATAGCACGGAAAATATGTTATTCAGTATTATCCTTCAATCATTTCCAATATAATTCGGTACGATAATTTTTATATTATTAAAAAGATTAAATAGCACGGAAAATTTGTGGAGTTGAATGAGGATCCTTTATAGGCCTTTTGTACTTCCCGTAGTACAAATATAATATTTCTTTAGAGGAATAAAGTTTATTTATTAAATATGTGAATCCGAGATCTAATATGAATAAAGAAAAATTGAGGATGTGGGGTTGAGTGCGCTAAAGCGTATTATTCTCTTATTTATGGGTTGGGGGTTATGAGTAGTTTTAGACATTGTGTCAACATATAATGAGATTGTTCAAAATAAAGAATAAATGAATCCTTATACATTAGATCAATGAGTAAATTGGTCATTTCTATTAAAAAATTCATCTATTTTTACGATTAAAAAATGACATGGCTAACAAAATAACCAAACAATTATACGTGGCATGTCACGTACACCTCTTTCTGACATATAGGGATTGGTTTTTAACAATAGAATTAAATGAAGTTTTTAATAAATGGAACACTTTGCTCTTTAATCTAATATATAAGTACTAATTTACTCAGTTTTTAAGTAGAAAATGCAAAATACAATCTAACTCTTAATATAAAAACTTTCATAATACATTTACAGCTATTTGACATAACCATAATTAAAGTGACAAAATATCGATCATTAGTATCGAAAATCAAGTTTTTGTCTAAAAAAAACATGGACAAACATATATTATTATATTAATAATATTTTTTTAAAATTTAATTTATTAACATTTAAAAATGTAAAAATATTAATAAAATATTATAAATTTCAATAGTATTAAAGATTCATATTCATATTACATAATATATAATAAATTATTAATAAAATAATATATTATTAACATAGTTAATAAATTATAATTAATATAATTTATTATAAAACTATATTGTATCTAATATTAAAATTTTATTTTGAACTGGCAATACTTTTATAATAATAAATTATATTACTAAATTCACATTAAAAATAATTTAGTAGATAATAACAAAAGTAATATTATTTATAAAAATAATTGTTGAGTTTAAATATTTGAATATAAAAGTTTAAATAGATAAAATTGAATTAGACTTTGTATTTTAAATTTATTATTTTAGATTAATCATCATAATTAAAACTCTTGGTTTTTTGAAGAGAAACCTTAAGTCATATTCAAATAATAATGTCATCCGAAAGAGGTGAAAGATCATTTTAATCAATGATGAGATAAAATTATGTCATTCTTTCACAATACATATATATATATATAGTTAATTATATTAAATTTATTTTAAACTTACTCTTATTCACTTGCCCAAGGTGAAAATTTCACTTTATAATTGTACCTTCTTATTATTTTAATTTTACTTTATGCTATTTTTTTAATTACTATTATAATTATAATTTAATAAAAATCTATAATTTACAGTAATAAATTGTTATTATTTATTATTATAATGTTATAATTGTTTATGTAATTTGCAACTCCAAAGTAACTAATTACATTATAAGCTCAATGTTGATTGAAGATGATGACAAAGATTATAGATTGAAAAAAAAGATCAAGATAGAAGATGACAAAGAGACATGATTTTTTTATCATTCGAGAGTGAAGTTGTGAGAGCGTTTCTTCACATGATGTGGTGATGTTGCAGATTCAAGATTTTGGATTTTTCTTGAGTGGAGTTTTGATCGGGTCGTTGCTTGATGTAATGGCCAAATCTTGAAACTATGTTTTCTTAAGGTTAAATTCTTCTATTAGCCCTTGTACTTTAGAAAAATTATGGATATATTCTCTATACTTTAATTTCATCACATTTAGTCCTTATGATTTTTGAAATGGTCAATTTTAGTTCTAGCCCAAACAATAGCAGTTATATTCATTTGGTTAAATTCAATCACTAGTCATTTATTGTGCATACAATTGTAGATTTAGTCCATATTATCCAATTGGATTATTTTAAATTTCAATACTTTTCGAACTTTGAAAATCTCAGTCTCGATGCAAATGACAATCATTAATCCATTAATTGGATTTTAATGAGTAACATGTGGAAATAACAAGCTAAAATGGCATTACACATATGATAATATATTTGCCATATCAGATTTTGGAAATAAAAGAGCTTAACTTAATGAATTTAATAGTTACCGTTTGGTGAAGACTGAACTTTTAAAAAAATGATACTTTTAAAAAAATGATCAAATTAAAGTACATGGACTAAATTTACAAGTTTCATAAAGTACAGGGACTAATATCAGAATTTAACATTTTTCTTAACGGTTCTTCTATTTGGATCTTGGAACTTCATGTCTTGTGAGTCGAATTGGAGTATCTTACAAGCACTAATCAATTAGTGTCGAGTTTGGAATATCTAATAAACTC
Organism: Gossypium hirsutum; assembly: GCF_007990345.1. Taxonomy (NCBI): domain Eukaryota; kingdom Viridiplantae; phylum Streptophyta; class Magnoliopsida; order Malvales; family Malvaceae; genus Gossypium; species Gossypium hirsutum. Next base: position 77,587,960 of record NC_053435.1, read on the forward strand.
TCTCTCTATTTTTGAATTTGTTATTATCAACTTTAAGTTATGTTAGGGTGTAATTGTGTTTTAACTGGTGGCAACAATCTTTTCTTTTTTCTTTTGGTCTCTGTATAAATTATTTGATTAATGGCTTAATAATTTATTTAGCCTTCTATCTTTAAAAAAAAACCATTTTATCCCTCTATTTAATTTTTCACCTTTTTTAATCCTTAAACTTGCATTGTTTGTCAAATCACCTTAAAATGGATGGAAAAATTAATGTCTGCTAACTTTGTTGATGTGACATCCACGTGGATTGCAATGTTAGCTATTAAATAAGTTTTTAAAATTACAAAATATTTAAAAATATTTTTTATACTTTTTAATTTTTAATTTTTAAAATATTAATTAATTGTTGACCTAACATTTACATGGCAATTCACGTGTATGTTGTCACACCCTAAAATTTACGAATGATAAGCTATAAAAGTAACATATTTTAATCACATTCTTAATGCATTTTTGGATGATTAATTATGCAAATTAGTGAATTTGATGCTCCTAATCCGTTAAATTCATGTTTCTATATTTAGGAGAGCATTTAGGAGCGAAAAGAGCCAAAAACGAGCTAAAATCAGACAAAAGAGCTGCTTTCAGGATATACACAGCTTGGGTATTTTCACATGGGCTGGCCACACGTCCATGTGCCAGCCTGTGTTGATATCGCACCCTACTTCCCAAATACGCGGAAAAACTCAATTTTTAGACTTTCTAAGCATTCTAAACTCTATAAATACCAACTAGAAGAAGACATAAGGGGACAATCAGAGAAAACACTCAAAGAACGCCATCGGAATCAACTTGGAAACGGATCTCCCTCAAGATCGAATATCTCCATCTAATTTCTTTCGAAGTTTTATTGAGTTTCTTTATATCTTGTGGTTATCCTCACTTTGAGATGTTTCTATTCAAGATTATGAACTAGATTCCCAAAATACCTAAGGAGGATGAAACCTATGATGAATCTTATTATTTGATTTTTGATTTACATGATAAATACTTGATTCTTATTCTTAATTATGTATGCTTATTTCTTGTTTTAATATTTCCAGGATATTAATTAATGTTTAATGTGTTTATTTTAGTGGAGAAAAAGTCCCTGTTTAATAGCAGATCTACCATAATTGAGTGAAGTTGCATACAATCCTAGAAATAGGATGACATAAGTCTACCGAATTAGAGTCAAATATAATAAGGGAATCCATAGATCGAGTTAATGCGACAATAGGGGTTTTAATTAGAAAGAGATTTCAATTAATCAACCTAGAGTCAGTTGTTCTTACTCTCGAAAGAGATATTAACATAATTTAGAGATTTCTACAGATTAAGACACAAGTGAATAAATCATTTAATTCAGATTCATAATAATAGGTGAAGTCTAGGTGGATTCTTTCTTGGGTATTGTCTATCTCTGTAACACCCCTAACCCATATCTATCGTAGGACTAGTGTAACGCCCCAATTTTTGGGTTTTCTATGTTTCTGTGATTTTTAAAATTTGTGTGTGTTCTGGTTGGTTAAAATATACATTTTAGTAGGTTAGTGGGCCTTTGGAAGGCCCAAACTTAAGTTAAATCCATAGTAGTCTTCGGAATTTTAATTTTATGAACAGGTGATGCAATTGGCGTTTGGGCTTTTAAGAGTAAAGGGGTAAAAGATGACATAAAAAGGAATGGTGTAGTGGCAAAGTGGCGCCACGTAGGGGACGAGAAAGTGACCCCATAGAGGAAACAAGGGGTCCCAGGTTCAAGTCTTGGCTCTTGCAATATATTTTGGTTTTTCTTTTCAATAAATCTGGAAGCAAGTAGGTGCGCTTTAAAGTTTAATGTGTTGGATTTATGACACAAATGAGTTGATGGCCTAGTGGTGGTGGCGTGAGTTGGCATGTGAGAGGATTTTGGTTCAAATCCCTTGGCACGCAAAGGTTGATTATTTTGCTATGTTGGGATGGCAAGAGTTGGTGTTGGTTTTAAACTCTAGTGATGGAGGGATCCTATATCGAAAAGCTAACATAAGAGTAGATGGAGAGCTGGCTTTAAATAGAGCAAACCATGAGGAGAGTAGGCATACCCTTCTTGGCTGATCCCTTTCGCTTTGTGACGTGCTCGTTTGGGTTGGGCGTCAGCTAAGAGTGTTTGGAGCGCGGATTAACTGCAGTCTCCTAACAGGTGTGTATTTCTCATTACTCTAGCAGTAGGACGGCTATTTCGGGCCGCGATGGGCTGAAATGGGCCATGTGGTCCCAATGGGTCCGTAGAACCAAGTGGATAAGTTGTAGAATTACTAAAATACCCCTGTAGGGTAGGACTATCGATTCACCCCTGGAGGGTAAAATGACTATTTTGCCCTTCGTGCGTAAATGACTAACTTATGTGATGATTGGGTTTGTTGACATGGATTTATATTAGTTATTGTTAATTCGTAAGTCTAATGTGTTAGTGATTGATTGTAGGATTATCGCGTGGGAGATATCGTCATCAATCGTCATCAACCAGGTGTGTAAACGACACCCTCCCTTAGACTGAATCGGTAAAAGCTGAAATACCGAAACGTTGGTATTTTGTGAACTCGCGAGCGTGCGAGCGCTCTTGAGACAGTTGTTAATGAATATGGTGCATTTGGATGATTAGAGTGCAGAGTGTGCATTTTCATGCACAACAGTATTTTTGGGCTTAATGGGTCAAAAACGGGCCAATGGGCCCACTTTGGTAAAAAGACAAGGAAAGTACTTCTGATTACTTGGTAAACATTAGAATGAGCATGAAACCTTAGCAATAGGTAATAATTACTGAAATACCCTTATACATGCAAAATTACAAATTTACCCCTAGGGTTATTTTTTTTTGAAAATCATGATGTTCTATTTCTGTATACGTATGCCATGACATATTATTTCTGTTGCATGGGACATGGGTACTATAGCTGGGCTTATAAGGAAGGGAGTACCGTTTGTTTGGACTGAGAAACAACAGAAATCTTTTGAGAAGCTGAAGAAAGTTCTGACCGAGGCACCTGTACTGGAGGGAGTAAAATGTATCGCGACTTAAAGGAGTTGTATTGGTGGCCCGGATTAAAGCGCGAGGTAACGGAAGTTGTGGGAAAATGTCTGACTTGTCAGCAAGTGAAAGCTGAACATCAATTACCTTCTGGACTTTTGCAGCCAGTGAAAGTACCACTTTGGAAGTGAGAGAGGGTAACCATAGATTTTGTGAGTGGGTTACCCTTAACACCGTCGAAGAAGGACTCGATTTGGGTAATTGTGGATAGGTTGACCAAATCTGCTCATTTCATACCTGTCCGCACTAATTATTCACTTCAGAAGTTAGCCAAATTGTATGTGGCAGAAATAGTGCGACTTCACGGAGTGCCAGTGTCGATTATTTTTTATTGAGATCCTAGATTCACATCTCGATTTTGGAAAAAGTTGCATGAGGCGTTGGGTATGCAGTTGAACTTTAGTACAGTCTTTCATCCTTAGATTCTAGAAGACATGTTAAGGGGATGTGTTATCGACTTTCGAGGCAGTTGGGAGGATTACTTACTGTTGGCAGAGTGTGCATACAACAACAGTTATCAGGCAAGTATTCGAATGGCTCCTTATGAGGCACTGTATGGGCGAAGATGTCGTACACCTAGCTATTGGACCGAGTTGAGTGAACGACAGGTTTTTGGACCTAAGTTGGTGGCAGATACTGAGGATAAGGTCAAGTTGATTAGAGACCGGTTGAAGGAAGCATCTGATAGACAGAAGTCATATGCCAATTTGAAGCACAAGGAAATTGAGTACTCAGTGGGTGATATGGTCTTTTTGAAGGTTTCGCCTTGGAAGAAAATATTAAGGTTTGGGAGGAAAGGAAAGTTAAGTCCGCAGTTCATTGGGCCTTATCGAATTTTTAAGCGAGTGAGTCCAGTGGCTTATTAGTTGGAGCTACCTCTAGAGTTGAATAGGATTCATGATGTCTTTCACGTCTCCATGTTAAGGCGGTATAGTTCTAACCCTACTCATGTAGTCCCAGTTGCAGAGATCGAGGTCCAAACAGACTTGACTTTTAAGAAAGAGCCTGTGCAGATTTTGGATCGAGATGTTAAGATTTTGAGGAGGAAATCAGTCCCGCTAGTAAAGGTGCTGTGGCGTAATCATGGCAGACAGGAAGCTACTTGGGAGCCAGAAGTGGCGATGCGTCAAAAATATCCTCATCTGTTTGATTCAGGTAAAATTTCGAGGACGAAATTTCTTTAAGGAAGGTAGAGTTGTAACGCCCCAATTTTTGGGTTTTCTGTGTTTCTGTGATTTTTAAAATTTGTGTGTTTTCTGGTTGGTTAAAATATATATTTTAGTAGGTTAGTGGGCCTTTGGAAGGCCCAAACTTAAGTTAAATCCGTGGTAGTCTTCGAATTTTAATTTTATGAACAGATGATGCAATTGGCGTTTGGGCTTTTAAGAGTAAAGGGGTAAAAGATGACACAAAAAAGAGTGTGGTGTAGTGGCAAGGTGGCGCCACTTAGGGGACAAGAAAGTGACGCTATAGAGGAAGCAAGGGGTCCAAGGTTCAAGTCTTGGCTCTTGCAATATATTTTGGTTTTTCCTTTCAATAAATCTGGAAGCAAGTAGGTGCGCTTTAAAGTTTAATGTGTTGGATTTATGACACAAATGAGTTGATGGCCTAGTGGTGGTCGCGTGAGTTGGCATGTGAAAGGACTTTGGTTCAAATCCCTTGGCACGCAAAGGTTGATTATTTTGCTATGTTGGGACGGCAAGAGTTGGTGTTGGTTTTAAACTCTGGTGATGGAGGGATCTCACATCGGAAAGCTAACATAAGAGTAGATGGAGAGCTGGCTTTAAATAGAGCAAACCATGAGGAGAGTAGGCATACCCTTCTTGGCTGATCCCTTTCGCTTTGTGACGTGCTTGTTTGGGTTGGTCGTCAGCTAAGAGTGTTTGGAGCGCGGATTAACTACAGTCTCCTAATAGGTGTGTATTTCTCATTACTCTAGCAGTAGGACGGCTATTTCGGGCCGCGATGGGTTGAAATGGGCCATGTGGTCCCAATGGGTCCGTAGGCCCAAGTGGATAAGTTGTAGAATTACTAAAATACCCCTTTAGGGTAGGACTACCGATTTACCCCTGGAGGGTAAAATGACTATTTTGCCCGTCGTGCGTAAATGACTAACTTGTGTGATGATTGGGTTAGTTGACGTGGATTTATGTTAGTTATCGTTAATTCGTAAGTCTAATGTGTTAGTGATCGATTGTAGGATTATCGCGTGGGAGATATCGTCATCAATCGTCATCAACCAGGTGTGTAAACGACACCCTCCCTTAGACTGAATCGGTAAAAGCCTTAATACCGAAATGTTGGTATTTTGTGAACTCGCGAGCGCGCGAGTGCTCTTGAGACAGTTGTTAATGAATATGGTGCATTTGGATGATTAGAGTGCAGAGTGTGCATTTTCATGCACAACGGTATTTTTGGGCTTAATGGGTCGAAAACGGGCCAATGGGCCAACGGGCCCACTTTGGTAAAAAGACAAGGTAAGTACTTCTGATTACTTGGTAAACATTAGAATGAGCATGAAACCTTAGCAATAGGTAATAATTATTGAAATACCCTTATACATGTAAAATTACGAATTTACCCCTAGGGTTATTTTTTTCTGAAAATCATGATATTCTGTTTCTGTATACGTATGCCATGACATATTATTTCTGTTGCATGGGACATGGGTTTATATTGATGGAGGAAGCGTTCTGGCAGCCTAGCTACAATCTGGTAGCCTCGCCACATATATCTGTTCTGGTGACTTCGTCACAATATCTGGCAGCCTTGCTACAATCTGGTGGCTTCGCCACATATATATATATCTTTTCTGGTGGCCTAGCCACAATATCTGTATCTGGTGACTTCGTCACAACATCTGGCAGCCTCGCTGCAATTTCTGTGGTGTGTAGCGGTTGGGTGGGTCCAGTAGTCTCCGCACATGGTGCAAGGCTGGTACGGGGGTGTTATGGATGGCTCTAGGTTGGGATTTCTGCATTCATGGTATATTTGTTCTGTATCTGCTATGGGCCTATGGGTTTCATTCTCATTTCTGTACTGGGCCAAGGCCCATATAAGTCTGACTCTGAGGTTTGATCTGTTTTGGGCTATGGTTGGGTTATGTTACACACTGAGTTTACTGAACTCACCCTTTATTTTCATCTCTACAGGAAATCCCCAACCATAGTGGGCTTGGAGCTGTGAGGGATTCGGAGTGGCCACATCATCTGCAAAGTTGGTTTTTCTAAGTTAGTTTATTTTTATTATTTTTATATTCTGATTTAATTTTGGGTTGTAAGTTGTAATAAGGCCGCTATTTAAATTTTTTTTCCCGCTATGGTTTTATTTTCTGATTATATTTATACTATGACGAAACTGCTAGTGTTAGGCTGCGAGGGTTTTCAAAATTAATGAACGTTTGCAAGACTCAACAAGCACAACAAATGGATAGCCTAAAGATTGATAAACCAGTTTTTCATTCAACCGCTGTTTTTACAAAGACCACCCCAATCACTTAAACCAGCGAATGCATACTAAGTCGTAAGTCCTTGTGACACGTTAGATCTGGCCATAACGTCTGGGCCGGGTTTGGGGTGTTACAACTAGGGTAAAGGATCATTACCGAACATATCTGTAATACCCCCTACCCGTATTCATTGTCGGAATAGGGTATGAGGTATTACCGGAGTTTACGAATTATTTTTTTAACTCAATATAACCCCTTTATAGATATCTAACCTTCCCTGCAATATTATATCGAGACCAATCCAAATCAACCAATCCAATTCAACATAATTTCAAGATAAATTCATGTATATTTATAAAATAACGTCATCACATACCCAAAACCAGGTTTGTTAACCATACCAATGGCTAACTCTACATTCATTTCACAGAATCATTTACTTTATTAGCTTATACATGCCATTGATTTCCAAAATAATGTTTCTTTACATAGCGAAGTCCTGAGGTAGATAGTGTGATGTGTCTCCGACCAAATCCGACCTCCGAGCTCTTAACACTACAAAATAGGGAAAAAGGAAACGGGGTAAGCACTTCGTGCTTAGTAAGTTCATGTAGCAAGAATTATACTTACCTAATATTTTCAATACAATACAATAAACATCCATATATCCATTCAATGCATTATTACCCTAATATGCACAAACTCAACATTCAAGTTAGTACAATAATTTCCATGTACCAATAATATATACCATGATTGATGAGCTCGTCAATACCATGATTTCCATTTCCTTGTTATTTTTCCATATTTATCCCGTTGAATTTATCAGAATTTCGATGGATTTTCAGAGGTACACATTTATTATACAATTCTAGGTCCGTCAATTCATATTCATGTGTGCACATATCCATTTCAGAGAGCACACTCCCGCGAACCTCAACCTTGCAGCGGGATTACCAGTCCAGGCTAAATCCCCTGCAACGACAATTACTCTAATGAGCTTGGATCTGAATTACCAGTCCAGGCTAAATTCAGACCCTAATTCGGATTACCCGTCCGGGCAAAATCCATTTTACACATATTCTTCGGGAGGGCTATATCAGGATAGGATCACCCGTCCGGGCTAGATCCTTTTTACCGTCAATTCTTTTTCAGAGATCCATCGAATTTTTCTTTCATTCAAACGGGATTTCTTCCCATTTTATCAAATATATCAATGTTTCATAAATTTCCATATAATGAACATTCAAATCATACTCATATCAAAAACATGCATTTCAAGCATTTAAAAATATAATTCAAGTTACACGAACTTACCTTGATACTTATTTGTAAACAATAAAAATCTACTAATCCCGAACTTTTTCCTTTCCTCGATCTAGCTTCGTATTTGAATCTTCCGGATCTAAATAAATAAATTTAATTATCAATTTAATACATTACATGTTCATATGCAACATTCTCTATAATTCAACTATTATTTATAGTTCATTCAAAGTTGTCTACTTGATTCATAGTCACTAAATTATTTATAACTTGAGCTACGAAACTCCAAATTAAGATCCATTAATTTTCCTGAAACTAGACTCATATATCTTTTTACCATAAAATTTTCAGAATTTTTAGTTTAGCCAATAAGTACAGTTTATTCTTTAAAGTCACTCTTGTTCTGCTATCGATAATTTTGACCCTTCTTCACTAAAAATTAATTATCTCTTCATACAGAATTCAAATAATGTTCTTGTTTGTTTCTATTAAAAATAGACTCATTAAGGATTCTAGAAATATAAATTTAAGCCCATAATTGTTTTTCTTAAATTTTTTATGATTTTTCAAAGTCAGAACAAGGGAACCCGAATTCATTCTGATCTTGTCTCACAAAATTCATTATATCTCAAAATTTACAAATCCATTGCTTACACTATTTCTTCTATGAGAAACTAGGCTCAATAAGCTTTAATTCCATATTTTTTTTTGATCTTCTAATTCGATTTCTACAATTTATGGTGATTTTTCAAAGTTAGTCTACTGCTACTGTTCAAACTGTTTTTGTGCAAGCTGTTTATTACCATTTTCCCCCTAAGCTTTTAATAAATGATAATTTCGTCCCTACTCAATTAGCCTCTCAATTGAGCTGATTTTTCTCAATTAACATTTTATTATATCACCTTAAACTAGTTTACAACCTTTAGGAATCAGAATTTCAGCAATAGACTTTAATTCCAAGCATTTCCACAATTAGGTCCTAAAAATCAATTTCTATTGAATTTACCTAATAAAATCATCTCATAAACAAATTAAAGCTTTAATTTAATTCTATTTCATCAGAAACTTACAGCACTCAACCATGGTGACTTTCAATTTCATCCATGAAATCAAAAACTAATGAATTTAATAGTAGGACCTAGTTGTAAAAGTCTTAGAAACACAAAAATTACAAGAAAAAGGCAAGGATTAACTCACTTGGTGCAAAAATTATGAAATACCAGCTTAGAGAACCCTCATATGGCGTTTTTAGCTGCTGGAATTTAAGAGAAATGAAGAGAAATCTAGATATTTCGTATTTAGTCCTAGCTTTATTTAGTTAATTTTGCAATATTCCAATTTTACCCTTAATTTATCAATTTTTCTGCTGATTTCATACCGTTACCGTCCAGCCCAAATAACTTTTGGGTCTAATTGCCTTTTAAATCCTTTCTCATTAGACTCTTAAGCTATTTAATCACTCTAGCAACTTTTACACCTATTACAATTTAGTCCTTTTCATTTAATTGACTACCCAAACATTAAAATTTCCTAACGAAATTTTAATACCACATTAATAACATTTCATAAATATTTATAAAATTATTTTTGACTCGGTTTTATGAGATAGAGGTCTCGATACCTTGTTTTTACCCAATTTCTTCAATAATTTCTTTTTCTATCTAATCACTAAATTGGTAAAATTTTTCTATCAATATTTTCATACTATTTTCCTATCATATCAATTTTCAAGAAAAAATATTGAAATAAATTTCTCTTTAAATCGGATTTATGGTTACGAAACTATTGTTCCGATAACCTTGAATTTAGGCCATTACAATATCTAAACATATCGCATTCGTTTCTCAAACATCATAACATCAAAGTCACACATCATTATAGAGTCCCTTACAAAGGTCAACAAGACCTTATTCATGCTTTAAAAAGTGGTCGAGACTAAACTGAACGCATACAAAATTTTTTAACACTTAAACATTTTTCAAAGTTATACAGGTCACACGCCCGTGTGAACAGGCCGTGTGCCTCACACTGTATTAGACACGCCTATGTTTCTAGGCCGTGGCAGAACAGGGCATACATACTTACTTCACCATACAGTCACAAGACACGCTTGTGTGCCTTAACCGTGGTTGAAATTGACTTAGGTCACACGGCCGGTCACACACCCGTGTGACTAACCCGTGTACACTTCAAAATGGCCACACACGCCCATGTATCAAGGCTGTGTGCCTCACATGACCACTAGATACGCTCGTGAGTTTAGGCCTTGCTCGAGACTGACTTGATTAACTAAATTACAATAGACACACGATCGAGACACACGCCCGTGTGCTCTACCGTGTGGGGTGAAATTTGGCTTGGTTTAAGCCACATTTTCCCACCTATCTCAAACACACCAAATCCACAAAATTTTTGCATCATTTATAGGCAACCAAATCAACCATTTCATACATATTGCATAACACCCAAATACAATCCAATTCACTACTCAATTCCAGAACTTAAATATACCAAAATCATTAAAACTCACATAAGTTTCAAAAGTATAATCTCTTCATCTTATCACCTATTTCATACCACAAAACTTGCCAATTCAACATTCCATATTCAAATCATCACATGAATATTATATACATCATATGATTTACCTATCAAACACATTATTTAGGCCAACTTAAAAGGCCATACTTACCAACATTTATAAGCCAAATCTCATGGCTAATATTCACAACACAAAACATATCAAAATGACACTAGCCTATACATGCCATATACCATATATACAACACTCAAAATAGTATCAAAATAGATGTCCGATAGTGTGATTGATGTCGCTAACGATCCCCAGATCCCAGCTAGCTTTGTAACATGTAAAATAGAGAAAATTTCACACAGTAAGCTTTAAATTTTAGCAAGTTCGTACCATAAATAATCAACAGTTTATAATATACGAAACATCAACTAATAAACACTTAGTAATTCACAATTCATCCATCAATTCTATTCTATCTCATTTAATATGTTTATACGAATTCATCAAGCTTCTTACACATAGTATCATCTACCACATAGGTATCAAACATACCTGAACTTTCCTGTATTTATTCATTTCATTCACACCTCTCGTTCAATTACATTAATTCATTTGGAAGTTTCTCCATGCTTTAAGAATTCGCACACTTAGTGCATCAGTGATTTGTCGAAGCCGTAACAATCTCGCACACTTAGTGCCATTTCAATAAACCGAAGCTATCTCGGTATTGCATGCTTAGTGCCTCATGTAGCCGAAGCTATTCCAACTCGCACACTTAGTACCATTTGCAGCCGAAGCTATTTCGAACCGCACACTTAGTGCCGAACTTAATCGATTATCATCATGCTCAAACCATAATCAAATATCTATAAAATTTATGCATTATCAAAGTGTTAAAACATAACTATAACATCATTAATCACATACGAACTTACCTCGTACTCAGAATTGACGATTCGGATTGTTTACTTGATAATCTTCGATTTTCCCCGATCTAAATCCGAATTCCTCTTTTCTTGATCTATATGTATTCAAAGTTAACCCTTTTAATCACCAACACATTCAATTCAATCCATATATACATATTTATAGCATTTTACAAATTAGTCCTCACATTTTCACATTTTAACATTTTAGTCCCTATTTCACAAAAACACAATACACATAATTTCAATGAACCCATGTATAACTGAATATCATAAAGACCTCTAGGAACCCAAAACTTTAATTTATTTTACAATTCAACCCCCAAATTTACACTTTTCTAAATTAAATCCCTAATATGCATTTTTACTCAAAATCACTTTACAAAACATGTATATCAAGCACTAAGCTTCCAAAATTCATTAGTAAACATCAAAAAACACATGAATTCATCAATGAAATCTTTAAAAATAATCAACCAATTCAAAAATTAGGGCATGGGCTTGATAGTTTACTAAGCAACGATATTAAAAACGTAAAAATCATTAAAAATCGAGCTCAAAACATACCTTAATCACCAAATCTCCTAGCCAAACCCTAAGCTTGAATTTTATTCTTTTTCTTTTGATAATTTTGGCTAATAAGGGTGAATAAATCATCCATTAACTTATTTTCTTTTATTATAACACATATTAATATTAATACATCATTTACCATTTTGCCCTTCATTAATAAACATTCAAAACATTAACATATAAGGTCATTATTGTCCACTTACCATATAAATGACATATTAACAACATAAGGACCTTTCATTTAAAGAGACATAACAAATAGGCACACTTAACATATGGCAATCAACTTTTACATTTTATGCGATTAGGTCCTTTTATCAAATTAAGCACACAAATTATTAAATTTTTATACGAAACTTTCACACATGTCAATTCACATATTATAAGCATAGAAAATAATATTAAAATATTTTTCTGACTCAGATTTATGGTCTTGAAACCACTATTCCGACTTGGGTTTAAACTGGGATGTTACAATCTCATTGGTTATCTTCGATTATTTTCCTATTTCATTCTCCATTGTGTTCTTAGTTAGATTAGTTTAGTAATTTTAGATTAAAAACAATCTCTCCAATTTGTCGGTTAAATAATAGAAAAACGGTAATTGCTAATAATTTTAGTCCTCATGGATTCGATACTCTCTATTAACCATAGTTATACTATTGTTTGATAGGTGTGCTTGCCTTAGTCTTATTTATAGTTAGTTTAGTGACCATCAAGTTTTTGACGCTGTTGCCAGGGACTAAAATATTAGGAACACTTTATTTTTATTAATTTAGCCATTTTTATTTTATTGCAATTTTGTTTTTATTTTAATTTTTACATTCTAATTTTTTCTTTTTACCTGCTTATGGCAGATTCCTTTAGTTTTTGACTAGGAGAAACTCGTCGAGACCATTGTTATTTAACAGTGAGATTGAAAGTACTACTCACAAAAACCATAGAGAAGCAAGGCAAAGTCGACAGAATATAGTAGACGAGTAAGAGGACATTATTATTACTGAGGAGATGGGTGATAATCAAAATAATCAGCTACCTCCTACAGTTGCTGCAAATCCTGCAAATCCAGATCATGTTCCCGTACTATGTACGATTATGCCAAGCCCACTCTAACTGGGGTTGAATCGAGTATTGTGAGACCTACCATTATTGCTAATAATTTCAAACTAAAGTCGAACACTATTCAAATGCTTCAACAATCTGTTAGTTCAATGGTTTGCAAGACGAAGATCCAAATACTCATTTGGCTAATTTTCTAGAAGTCTGTGACACTTTCTGTAACACCCCGAACCCGAGACCGACACCGGAGTCGGACACGAGATGTTAACAAACTTTGAAAAATTTTTCCAGACACTGCCCAGTCTGAGTACTAGTCGCTTCAAAAATCATATCTTGAGTTTCACAACTCGAAAATAAGTTTTGTGATTTTTCTCTGAAACTAGACTCATGTCCCCATCTATGTATTTTTTTCTAGAATTTTTGGTCGGGCCAATTAGTACAATTTATTAGTCAAAGTATCCCATGTTACAGGGGTCGACTACACTGACCTTTTCCCATTACGACTTGGATATCTCTCTGCACAGAGCTTCAATACTGATGCCGTTTGTTTCTATGGAAACTTGACTCAGAGAGGAATCCATACATATATGGTATGACCCCTAATTATCTCTGGTCAATTTATAGTGAATTTAAAAAGTCGGAACAGGGAATCCAGAAACTGTTCTGGCCCTGTTCCACAAGAACCTGAATATCTCTTACTGTACTGTTCATATGATTGTTTCGTTACTTTCATATGAAAGTAGATTCATCAAGGTTAGATTACATAATTTATTCACTATTTAATTCCACTCCTACGAATTCTTGTGATTTTTCCAATCCACACCACTGCTGCTGTCAGCCTCTGTTTTCAAAGTAAACCTTACCTATTTTCGGGGTTTCATGGACCAACTAGGGCCTTGTCATACATATGCCCACATATGATCATACTTAGCCATTCCAATGGCTGATCATTTGCTCAACACTTCCATTCCAACTATAGTTACATCATGAAACCATCTATACATTCATAAACACGAATGGTCTAATGCCATACTCCACTTCTACAAGCCATTTTCGCATAGCTGTACACTTATACATTTCATAAAGTACTCGAAAACAACAATGGGTAGTCCTATACATGCCATATCAAAATTCAACCAAAATAGTACCCAAAAGAGCCTTTGATAGTGTGGGCGACTTCGACTTCAAGATCCCGAGTCCGATAGCTGGAGAACCAAAAATCTATAAAACAGAGGAGCAGTGTAACGAGTAAGCAATTTATGCTTAGTAAGTTTTGAGCAAGGAATTCCAGCATAAACAAAGAATAACACACATTTAGCTAAACGGAATATTTCACAATACGCAATTTACCGATATCAAACTTGCTTCACAACATTAACAACCCTTATGTACATACACAATAGACTAACTTAGCCGAAGGCCGGTAGCTCGTTTATCAACTGAGCGAACATTTATTTGTAAGGGCTCGATTAAATTCAACACATACGTAACATATCCCCATATTGGGATGTTTTTCGAGTATTCGCTGGAATTTTACAGCAAGCTCATTCATTACCAAATCACGTACCTTCGGGATTTAACCAGATATAGCTCCTCGTTCAAATGCCTTCGGGACATAGCCCGGTTTTAGTAACTCACACAATGCCTTCGGGACATAACCCGGATTTAACAACTAGCATGAATGCCTTCGGGACTTAACCCGGATTTAGTATCTCGCACAAAGGCCTTCGGATCTTAGTCCGGATATATTCACTTAGCACAAAGCCTTCGGGACTTAGCCCGGACAGCATTCAATTAATCATGCACATCAAACAATAATTCATGGCACATTCATGTTTCATTTTCATTTGCGAAACTCAACCACAAGGCACATATCGTCCTTGCACATTCGGCTCAATAGCCACACATAGAGCATGATTTAATCACATCGTAATTTAAGCTCTCTTACTCAAGAACTTACCTCGGGTGTTGTCGAACGATTCCGCTAGCTATTCAACCACTTTTTCCTTCCCTTTATCGGATTTATTTCCCCTTTGCTCTTGAGCTTAATTAAACAAATAAATTGATTTCATCATTTAGGCATCAAAAAGATGAACACAAGGCACTTAGCCCATATTTACACATTAGACATTAAAGTCTCATACATGCAAAAATCATGCATCAACACAACATATTAGCTAATTTCTTTCCCCTTGGCCGAATATGCATGTCTATTTTTGGGATCGATTTCAACACTTAATACACACATATACACACTAGTAAAGCATCCTCCCCCTTTTCATCAATTTAACACATGCATTGCTCATTAACATGCAAAGTTACATTCGGCCTTAGCACACATCTTGCTAGCCGATTCTTCTCCATTTAGCAACCAATGCACATATGTGCTCACACAAAAATGCTAAAAAGGAGGTTCAAGAATCATCAAGCCATCATCACATGCATCATTAACAAGCTTCATATTTTGCATGCAATGGCATTAGCACAACCTCCACCTAGGCTGAATCTTAACTCATCCTCATGCCTCATCACCACAACATCAAACACCAACCAAGAATGATGCATCCATGGTCAAGTGCCATTTCCATCACATAGCAAGATTTAGACCATGGGCTAGGTAGAACTCAAGCTAACAATTAAAACATGCATGCATCTCATGGAACATCATCAAACATACCTTAGCCTAGCTACATGCATGGCCGAATCTCTTCACCTTTCTTCTTCTTTCCTCCTTAAAATTTTTGGCCAATGATGAACCAAAGGATGAGAAATTTTTTTCTTTGTTTTTCTTTCTAATTTAGGCTAAATGAAGGTGAGAAAAGGATGAACAAAGATCTTCTCCTCTCTTTTCTTTAGCTCACGGCAATGGGGGGAAAAAGAATCAACTACACACTTTTTTTTTTGTGTATTCATCATACTCCTTTTCATTATTTAATTTCCATGCCTATTATTTTATTTTTTTCCACCCATGATGCACCAACAAAACATGTCTATGACATGTCTTGGCCATCAAACTTGGTCTACCATGCTTGTCATGGCCGGCCACTACTAGTAGGGGGAATTTGACATGCAAGTCCCCCCTTTGTCCACATGCACTAATAGGTCCTCACACATTGACCTATCACATTTTAGAATTTTCTCACATAAGTCCTATTGACTAAATTCACATGAAATCAACCAAATTGAAGCTTGAAATTTTCACACATTCATAATTACATATTCTAGACAATAAGTATCACATTCAAACATTTCGGTGACTCGGTTTAGCGGTCCCGAAACCACTTCCCGACTAGGGTCAACTTTGGGCTGTCACAACTCTCCCCCACTTAAGAAATTTTCGTCCCCGAAAATCTTACCGGTAAATAGGTTTGGGTATCGTTCTTTCATCGAGCTCTCGGTCTCCCAAGTAGCTTCCTCGATCCCGTGTTTGAGCCATAACACCTTTACTAGCGGAACTCTTTTGTTTCGCAACTCCTTCACTTCACGAGCTAGGATACGCATCGGTTCTTCTTCATAGCTCATGTCGACTTGAATTTCAACCTCTGATGGGCTAATTATATGCGATGGATCAGATCGATAGCGTCGAAGCATCGAAACATGAAAGACGTCATGAACCTTTTCAAGCTCCGGGGGCAAAATCAATCTATACGCAACCGGACCAACTCGTTCGGAGATTTCGTACGGCCCAATGAATCTTGGGCTCAACTTGCCCTTACGGCCGAACCTGAGTATCTTTTTCCAAGGTGAAACCTTAAGGAACACTTTGTCTCCCACCTGATACTCGATGTCTTTTCGTTTCAAATCTGCGTACGACTTCTGACGATCCGTGGCTACCTTCAGACTTTCACGGATTACCTTTACTTTCTGTTCAGCATCTTTAATCAAATCAACTCTGAAAATTTTACTTTCACCGAGCTCGGTCCAAAACAATGGTGTACGGCATTTACGACCGTACAAAGCCTCGTAAGGTGCCATCTTAATACTTGATTGAAAACTATTGTTGTAAGCGAATTCAATCAAAGGTAAATACCGTTCCCATGAACTACTGAACTCGAGGATGCAACATCTCAACATATCCTCAAGTATCTGAATTATCCGCTCGGATTGACCATCGGTTTGGGGGTGAAAAGCAGTGCTAAAATGCAGCTTGGTACCCAGAGCTTCTTGCAATTTCTTCCAAAATCGTGAGGTGAATCTCGGATCTCTATCTGACACGATAGAAACAGGTACCCCGTGTAATCTCACAATTTGATAAACGTACAATTCAGCTAGTTTATCCAATGAAAAATCCGTACGTACGGGGATGAAATGAGCCGACTTAGTCAGTCTATCAACAACAACCCATATAGCATCCTTCTTACTTGCTGACAAGGGCAGTCCGGACACAAAGTCCATTGTGACTCGATCCCATTTCCACTCGGGTATCATGATCGGCTGGAGTAATCCTGAAGGCACTTGATGTTCCGCTTTCACTTGTTGACATATTAAACATCTCGAAACAAAGTCGGAGATGTCCCGTTTCATACCATGCCACCAAAATTGACGTTTCAAATCGTTGTACATTTTCGTACTCCCCGGGTGAATTGACATTCGGCTACAATGGGCTTCGTTCAGAATCATCGAAATGAGTTCCGAATTCCTTGGAACACACAAACGATTTCTGAACCTCACACAATCATCATCATCAATTTGAAACTCCGATTCCTCGTTCGGAAAACACTTAGCCTGTTTTGCAACCAATTCATCATCGACTTTCTGAGCTTCACGAATTTGGTGAGTCAATAATGGTTTAGCTTTTAATTCAGCTACTAACACATTGTCTGGTAGAACAGACAAATGCACGTTCATCGCTCGTAAAGCAAATAATGACTTCCGGCTTAAGGCGTCCGCAACCACGTTAGCCTTTCCCGGGTGGTAATCAATGACAAGCTCGTAATCTTTCAACAACTCAAGCCAACGTCTTTGTCGCAGATTCAAGTCTCGTTGAGTCATCAAATATTTGAGACTTTTGTGATCCGAAAATACATGGCACTTCTCACCAAACAGATAATGTCGCCATATTTTTAAAGCAAACACGATGGCAGCTAGTTCGAGATCATGGGTCGGATAATTTCTCTCGTGTGGCTTCAATTGTCTCGACGCATAGGCCACAACTCGACCGTCTTGCATCAATACGCAACCCAACCCAAGTAGGGATGCGTCACTATAAATGACAAACTCTTTACCCGATTCGGGTTGCACTAAAATTGGAGCTTCAGTCAAGTGAGTTTTTAGTTGATCAAAACTTTTCTGACACTTCTCCGTCTATTCGAACTTAACGTCCTTTTGAAGTAGCTTCGTCATTGGTGTGGCTATCATCGAGAAACCTTCGACAAATCGTCGGTAATAACCGGCGAGCCCCAAAAAGCTCCGAACCTCAGTAATATTTCTCGGAGGTTTCCAGTCAAGTATGGCTGAAATTTTGTTCGGTTCAACTCGAATACCCGACGCGGATACCACATGACCCAAGAAGCTAACCTCTCTTAACCAGAACTCACACTTATTGAACTTAGCATATAACTGCTTTCCCCGCAAAATTTGCAGCACTAGCCTCAGATGCTCAGCATGTTCGGTCTCATCTCTTGAATAGACCAAAATGTCATCAAGTACATACGCAAGGTATGCTTCGCACCCTCTTCTTACATATTTCTGTGCCAACATTGCTGATATTACAGCTGGCATCCCCTCCAAGTCCGCAGATTCAACTCGAATTACTTCGTTATTTGCGCACCTCAAATCAATAGTCTTGCTCTTG
Organism: Gossypium hirsutum; assembly: GCF_007990345.1. Lineage (NCBI taxonomy): Eukaryota > Viridiplantae > Streptophyta > Magnoliopsida > Malvales > Malvaceae > Gossypium > Gossypium hirsutum. The sequence goes on from NC_053435.1 coordinate 77,606,647, forward strand.
CAATTCACAACCGCATCATGCGCGATCAACCAATCCAAACCAAGGATAACATCAAATTCATCAAACGGCAAAAGCATCAAGTTCGCCGGGAAACAGGAACCTCGAATTTCCAGGGGACATTTCTTACACACTTTGTCGACAAGCACGTAACGACCCAAGGGATTTGACACCCGAATTACGAACTCAGTAGACTCAATGGGTAAAGTCTTACTGGAGGCTAAGGTTTCACATATGTAAGAATGAGTAGAACCGGGGTCAATCAAAGCAATTACATTAGTATCAAAGAGAGTGAATGTACCGGTAATAACATCAGGCGAAGAAGCATCCTCGCGGGCACGTATAGCATAAGCTCTAGCAGGCGCACGAGCTTCGGATCTGGTTATATCATCTCTAGATCCTCTCTGACCACCACTAGCATTTCCCGTATTTCCAGATGGTCTACCTCGAGCAGTGGTAGCACCCGGTTTCCCACTCTGATTTTCATTCTGTTCAAACAACCTCGGGCAATCTTTAATGAAGTGGTCAACTGATCCGCACTTGTAACAGGAGCGGTCAGGGAATCTACAACTCCCGGAATGCCATTTACCGCAATATCGACATTTCGTTCTATCTCGACGTTCATTCCCAACACTGGCGACCGAAGTGCCTCGTGTACCCACAGGGGGTCGATCACGATCTCGTCTAAAAAGGCCCGAAGTGCCTCTAAACTGGCCCGCATCATCTCGAAATCTCTTCGATGTCTGTTGAAGAGACCTTCCCGAGGATCTTTTATGAAACTCTCCAGTTCCCTCATCAACTCTTTGCTTTTCTTTTCTAAGCTCTTCGGCTTTACAAGCTCGTTCAACAAGTACCACGAACTCTCGTATTTCAAGAACGCCAACGAACATTTTTATATCTTCATTCAGCCCATCCTCGAAGCGTTTACACATAATAGCTTCGGACGAAACACATTCCCGAGCGTATCTGCTAAGTCTAACAAATTTCCGCTCGTAATCAGTAACCGACATGGAGCCTTGCTTAAGCTGAAGAAATTCCTTCCGTTTTTGATCAACAAATCTCTGACTGATATACTTTTTCTGAAACTCAGTTTGGAAAAACTCCCAAGTTACTTGCTCTCGGGGCACAACAGAAGTCAGAGTACTCCACCAATAGTAGGCAGAATCACGTAGCAAGGAGATAGCACACTTTAGGCATTCATCGGGTGTACAAGATAGCTCATCGAGTACCCGGATAGTGTTGTCCAGCCAAAATTCAGCTTGCTCGGCATCATCGCTATCCATAGCCTTAAATTCAGTAGCCCCATGTTTTCGGATTCTGTCAACTGGGGGCTTATTTGACCTTATTTGGTCCGTTACCGGTGGTATTGTAGGTGCGGGGGTAGTATTTGTCGGGAATGGAGGTTGTGGAACAGCCATATTAGTTCGAATGTATTGGTTGAACCAATCATTCATCACGCTATAGAATGCTTGTCTAGCTTCATCATTCGGATTACTAGCATTAGGTTGAGAGTCTGCCGGCACTGTCCCTTGTGCGGGAGCAGGCGCTACACTCTCAAGATCATCAGCTACCTCTCGGTCACGATCGGGATCCATTACTATAAACACATTTACAATTGTCAGAAATCACCACACTATCAAGTAATCACATAAAATGACATGTATAGCTAGACCCAACACATTACGGTAGTCCTAGAATCGACTAAACCGTAGCTCTGATACCAATTTAATGTAACACCCCGGACCCGAGACCGACACCGGAGTCGGACACGAGATGTTAACAAACTTTGAAAAATTTTTCCAGACACTGCCCAGTCTGAGTACTAGTCGCTTCAAAAATCATATCTTGAGTTTCACAACTCGAAAATAAGTTTTGTGATTTTTCCCTGAAACTAGACTCATGTCCCCACCTATGTATTTTTTCTAGAATTTTTGGTCGGGCCAATTAGTACAATTTATTAGTCAAAGTCTCCCATCTTACAGGGGTCGACTACACTGACCTTTTCCCATTACGACTTGGATATCTCTCTGCACAGAGCTTCAATACTGATGCCGTTTGTTTCTATGGAAACTTGACTCAGAGAGGAATCCATACATATATGGTATGACCCCTAATTATCTCTGGTAAATTTATAGTGAATTTAAAAAGTCGGAACAGGGAATCCAGAAACTGTTCTGCCCCTGTTCCACAAGAACCTGAATATCTCTTACTGTACTGTTCATATGATTGTTTCGTTACTTTCATATGAAAGTAGATTCATCAAGGTTCGATTACATAATTTACTCACTATTTAATTCCACTTCTACGAATTCTTGTGATTTTTCCAATCCACACCACTGCTGCTGTCAGCCTCTGCTTTCAAAGTAAACCTTACCTATTTTCGGGGTTTCATGGACCAACTAGGGCCTTGTCATACATATGCCCACATATGATCATACTTAGCCATTCCAATGGCTGATCATTTGCTCAACACTTCCATTCCAACTATAGTTACATCATGAAACCATCTATACATTCATAAACACGAATGGTCTAATGCCATACTCCACTTCTACAAGCCATTTTCGCATGGCTGTACACTTATACATTTCATAAAGTACTCGAAAACAACAATGGGTAGTCCTATACATGCCATATCAAAATTCAACCAAAATAGTACCCAAAAGAGCCTTTGATAGTGTGGGCGACTTCGACTTCAAGATCCCGAGTCCGATAGTTGGAGAACCAAAAATCTATAAAACAGAGGAGCAGTGTAACGAGTAAGCAATTTATGCTTAGTAAGTTTTGAGCAAGGAATTCCAGCATAAACAAAGAATAACACACATTTAGCTAAACGGAATATTTCACAATACGCAATTTACCGATATCAAACTTGCTTCACAACATTAACAACCCTTATGTACATACACAATAGACTAACTTAGCCGAAGGCCGGTAGCTCGTTTATCAACTGAGCGAACATTTATTTGTAAGGGCTCGATTAAATTCAACACATACGTAACATATCCCCATATTGGGATGTTTTTCGAGTATTCGCTGGAATTTTACAGCAAGCTCATTCATTACCAAATCACGTACCTTCAGGATTTAACCGGATATAGCTCCTCGTTCAAATGCCTTCGGGACATAGCCCGGTTTTAGTAACTCACACAATGCCTTCGGGACATAACCCGGATTTAACAACTCGCACGAATGCCTTCGGGACTTAACCCGGATTTAGTATCTCGCACAAAGGCCTTCGGATCTTCGTCCGGATATATTCACTTAGCACAAAGCCTTCGGGACTTAGCCCGGACAGCATTCAATTAATCATGCACATCAAACAATAATTCATGGCACATTCATATTTCATTTTCATTTGCGAAACTCAACCACAAGGCACATATCGTCCTTGCACATTCGGCTCAATAGCCACACATAGAGCATGATTTAATCACATCGTAATTTAAGCTCTCTTACTCAAGAACTTACCTCGGGTGTTGTCGAACGATTCCGCTAGCTATTCAACCACTTTTTCCTTCCCTTTATCGGATTTATTTCCCCTTTGCTCTTGAGCTTAATTAAACAAATAAATTGATTTCATCATTTAGGCATCAAAAAGATGAACACAAGGCACTTAGCCCATATTTACACATTAGACATTAAAGTCTCATACATGCAAAAATCATGCATCAACACAACATATTAGCTAATTTCTTTCCCCTTGGCCGAATATGCATGTCTATTTTTGGGATCGATTTCAACACTTAATACACACATATACACACTAGTAAAGCATCCTCCCCCTTTTCATCAATTTAACACATGCATTGCTCATTAACATGCAAAGTTACATTCGGCCTTAGCACACATCTTGCTAGCCAATTCTTCTCCATTTAGCAACCAATGCACATATGTGCTCACACAAAAATGCTAAAAAGGAGGTTCAAGAATCATCAAGCCATCGTCACATGCATCATTAACAAGCTTCATATTTTGCATGCAATGGCATTAACACAACCTCCACCTAGGCTGAATCTTAACTCATCCTCATGCCTCATCACCACAACATCAAACACCAACCAAGAATGATGCATCCATGGTCAAGTGCCATTTCCATCACATAGCAAGATTTAGACCATGGGCTAGGTAGAACTCAAGCTAACAACTAAAACATGCATGCATCTCATGGAACATCATCAAACATACCTTAGCCTAGCTACATGCATGGCCGAATCTCTTCACCTTTCTTCTTCTTTCCTCCTTAAAATTTTTGGCCAAGGATGAACCAAAGGATGAGAAATTTTTTTCTTTGTTTTTCTTTCTAATTTAGGCTAAATGAAGGTGAGAAAAGGATGAACAAAGATCTTCTCCTCTTTTTTCTTTAGCTCACGGCAATGGGAGGGAAAAAGAATCAACTACACACTTTTTTTTTGTGTATTCATCATACTCCTTTTCATTATTTAATTTCCATGCCTATTATTTTATTTTTTTCCACCCATGATGCACCAACAAAACATGTCTATGACATGTCTTGGCCATCAAACTTGGTCTACCATTCTTGTCATGGCCGGCCACTACTAGTAGGGGGGAATTTGACATGCAAGTCCCCCCTTTGTCCACATGCACTAATAGGTCCTCACACATTGACCTATCACATTTTAGAATTTTCTCACATAAGTCCTATTGACTAAATTCACATGAAATCAACCAAATTGAAGCTTGAAATTTTCACACATTCATAATTACATATTCTAGACAATAAGTATCACATTCAAACATTTCGGTGACTCGGTTTAGCGGTCCCGAAACCACTTCCCGACTAGGGTCAACTTTGGGCTGTCACACTTTCAAGATAAATGGCATCTCTGATGATGCCATTCGCCTACGGTTATTACCTTTCTAGTTGAGAAACAAAGTTAAACGGTGGTTGAATTCTCTACCATGAAGTTCCATCACTACATGGGATCAAATGACCAAGAAATTTCTACTGAAGTACTTCCCGCCGTCTAAGACAATTAAGTTGAGGAATGATATCTCTTCCTTCGTTCAGATTGATTTAGAGACTCTATATGATGCATGGGAGAGGTACAAGGACTTATTGAGACGGTGTCCTCACCATGGGTTACCTTCATGGTTACAAGTTCAAACCTTCTACAACGATTTGAATCCCTCAACTAGACAGTTGATCGATGCAGCAGCAGGTGGAACACTTAACAATAAAACACCTGAAGCAACTTACGAATTTATTAAAGAGATGTCACTGAATAATTATCAGTGGTAACTCATGAAGACAAAGCCGATAAAAGCAGTCGGTGTTTACAACTTAAATGTAGTCACCATGTTATCGAATCATGTAAAATACTTAAATAAAAAATTTGATGGTTAATTTGTTTCTACACAGGTACATCTAATGATTCAATGCGATACAAATGGAGGAGGAATGAACAATCTAGAATGTTTACCCTACGGTCCTAACATAGAGAACGAACAAATCAACTTATAGGTAATAATTCTAGGCCTCAAAATAACCCTTATAGTAACCACTATAATGTAGGTTAGAGGAACTATCCCAATTTTTCTTGGGGTGGTCAAGGAAATCAGATAGCACAACCCCCTCCGAGCTTCCAACAACAACCTTACCAACAAGAGAAAAAGCTGAATCTCGAGGAAATATTGACCAAGTTTATCTTAGTGTTAGAAACCCGCTTTCAAAACAATAAAGTGGCACTTAAAAATCAACAAGTATTAATTCAAGGGCTCGAGAACCAAATAGGCCAACTTGCTAAGTTAATTTCAATTCAAAATGACCACAAGGTAGTTTGCCTAGCAATACCGAAACTAACCCAAGGGAGCAACTTCATGCAATTACTATTCGAGATGAAAAATGGTTATTTGAATTTGAACTAGAACTGAGGCAAGGAAATATGGTAAGTAATAATAAAGTTGAGGTAAGCCAGAATGAGCAAAAGTCAGTTGGTAAGGAATATAAACCTCGAGTGTCATATCCTAACGCAATGAAGAGAGACCACACGAATGAACAATTTGGTAAATTTCTTAAACTCCTAAAAAAATTACATAGTAACTTAATGTTTGTTGAAGCTCTTTCGTAGATTCCCAATTCTGTTAAATTTTTTAAGGAGCTTTTGGAAAACAAAAGGAAGTTAGATGATTCGTCGACTGTGGAACTAAATGCAGTTTGCTTAGTCATACTACAAAATAAACTACCCAACAAATTGAAAGATTCAGTGAGTTTTATTATTCCTTGTTTAATTAGTAGTTTCAATATTGATAATGCTTTGGCTGATTTAGGGGGTAGTATTAGTGTCATGCCTTATAAAATGTTTAAGCAATTAGGTCTTGGGAAACCCAAACAAACTAGGATGAGTATTCAATTAGAAAATAGAACCATTAGATTTCCTAGGGGTATTATTGAATATGTTCTTGTAAAAATTGATAAATTCACATTCCTAGTTGATTTTGTTGTTTTAAACATGGATGAAGGTAATAAAGTACCTTTAATTTTAAGAATACCCTTTTTAGCAACTACTAGAACTATAATTGATATTGGTACGAGTGAATTAGTACTTCGTATAGCTGACGAAACGATTACTCTCCAAGCTCGTGATTCTGTTAGAACATCTAGTGATCAAGATGATTTTACAAGTTCTGTTAATATGAGTAACCATGTGGCTCAAGCTTTTTTGCAGGAAACCTCTCGAAAAAATGTAATAGAGCCACGTTTCAATCCATGCGACAGAAATAGAACAACTCATGAAGAATGAATGTTACAAATAGATAAACTGGATGAATGGCGAACACATGTCAAGGAGAAACCGAAAAAGCACGATGTAGAGCCAAAGAGACGCCATGATGAGCACGTGGATGGAACGAACCAATTTAAGGTTAGAGGCAAGGTACTTCTAGACAAAACAGATCCATGAATTACCACTTCAGAGCTTAATGCAAATGGATCAAACCCTTTTACGGTACATAATATCTTATTCTCATATGGTACAGTCGAGGTAACTCATTTTAAATTTGGCACATTTAAGGTAAATAATACTCAACTTAAACCTTATCTTGGTAGAATAATTGATAGTGAGAAAGGGGAGTTTCAGCTTCGAGAACCACCATGATTGTGAGTGCATAAGGTAAGTCGTGTTTAGACTTTAAATAAGCGTTTCTCGGGAGGAAACCTGAGTGTTAACTCTGCTAATTCTTTTCATTTTATTTCAAAACTAACTAATTTTCAAAAAAAAATTGTTTTTGACCGACACGGCCTAGACATATGGGTGTGTCTCAAGTCGTGTACACTACAAGGGATTTGACAGTGAGTTACACGTCCTGGCAACATGGCCATGTAACCCACACGGCCTGTGTAACATCCCGAAATAGGGCCTAAACAGAACAGTGGTTGTGAAACCACAAATCTGAGGTAGAAAAATTTATTTTATTATTATTTTGAGGTTCATGGTATGATTGCATGATTGTGTGAAAATTTCGTGATGAAATTCTATGCATAAAGTGCTTAAGTTTAGGTTAGGGACTAAATCGAATAATTTGCAAAACTTGCATTCTAGAAGTTTTTAGTATGAAATTGCTTTGGAATATTAATTAGGAGGGTTTAAATAAAAATTTGACCAATTTTAAGTTCATGGACAAAAATTAGGACATGGAAGGAATTTTTGAAAGTTTAGTAAGGAGGGGCAATTTAGTCATTTAGATATGAAATGAATTAAAAAGGGAAAAATAACACAAAAATGGTCATCTTCTCAATTAGTTTTTGCCGATTTTTGCTCTCCTCCATAATTGGGGTTTCTTCAACTTTCAAGCTTCATAGTAAGTGATTCCAAGCCCCGTTTTTAATGATCTTTACGTTTTTGGAGTCCCGGTAACTTGATTAAGCTTATTCTAGCAATAATTCAACCTAGGGTTCATATTTGGAAAAATACCAATAATTGAAATTTGTTTATTTTGGTGTTTTATGATAGAATATGAGGTTTTAAATTATGTTAAACAACTTATGCTACTCGGTTTTAAGTGAAAACGAGTAAAAGGGCTTAAATTGGAAAAAAAATACCAATAGTCATAAGTATATGTTAGAGTGTGATTTTGATATTGCCATAGAAGGGAAAAATGATCAGCATGTCATAAAACATAAGAAAATAGGATTAAGTTTAATTTACGAGCCTTGGGGCAAAAGTGCAAATATGTGAAAGTTTAGGGGTAAAAATATAATTTTTCCAAAGTTTGGGTCAAGGACTGTTTTAATAAATGTGAATATTAAATAAGTTAAATTTGCTATTATAGATTAAGAAGAACGAAATTCGGGAGTAGATCGGGGAAAAGAAAAATTAAAGGACTAAATTGTAAAGTTTAGTCACATTTTGTATCAAGGTAAGTTACAGTAAATAAATGCAATATTCTTTTATTTTACATTATTATTGTCAATTTCCAGCATTTATATATTTATGTTATGAAAATATTTAAAGTCGAATTTAAGGTGAAGTGACAGAGGAAAAGTGTTGGAAAACCCCGGTTGAACCCTAGGAATGTTAGGATATTAGGGTTGACAGGACAGAACAGAAATGAGCCATGTAAGTCCATATTAGAAATATGCCTTTGGAGACAGGATTGAGCCATGTAAGTCCATATTATATATGGCATTGGAGACAGGAATAATTCATGTAAGTCCATGTCAAAGACATGGCATTGGCAGGATATTGATAGACAGGAACGACCCTAGTATCCTTAGTATTCCGAGTGGTTCAACGGGTCAGGATAAGAGTTAAATTACAGTGAATTAACAGCAAAGGAAAAGTAGATTATACTTATGAAAAAGGAAAGGTCAGGTAAGAAAGAAAAGTAAGGGACTAAAGAAAAAGATAGAAATTGAGAAGTAAAGAAATTTATGATGCTAGATAATATTATGCATAATTATTCATTATGTTGAATATTGTGATTTATTTGCTTGTAAGCTTACTAAGCCTAGTGCTTAATCTCTTTATTTTCTTCTTCTTATAGTACTTATCTAGTCACTCGGGGATCGAAGGAAACGTCGGAGGCCGATCACACTATCAAAGAAATAACTCGGTATAATTAGACTTTTTCTTTTGGGTATGGCCTGTATAGAAACTTAGCTACTTTTGGTATAATATGAACAATGAATGATGTGTAAATACTTGCTAGTGATTAGCTAATAAAATGGCTGATGATATACATGTTTATTAATATGTATAATTGAATGGTGATTATCACATGAAAATTATGAAAAATGTGAAAGTAACCTAAAAACAGATTCAAGTAACAGAAATGACATAACTTTGAAAAATCACTAAAAATTGCAGAAACATAGTTTTAAGATCAATAATATATGAAATTAAATCTTATTATGTCTATTTTCTTATGGAATAAGAAAAATAGGTAAAGGTTTTGTATTTTATAAGATATCTAAGTTTTAGTGAAATAGGGCCAAAGCAATTTCTGGATCCCCTGTTCCAAATTTATAAATTCACCATAAATTTTAAAAAAATAATTAGGTGGTTTAATTTATATGGATAGAATCTTTATTGAATCTAGTTTTAATAGAAACAAACAGTACAGTCATATGAATTTTTTACAGAGAGAAAAGTGGTTCGTAGTAAGTAGAGGCCAGTGCAGTCGAATTCTGAAACAGGAGTAACTTTAACTAATAAACTGTACTAATTGGCTAAGTAAAAAATTCTAGAAAAAAATTAGTAGATAGATATATAAGTATAGTTTCAGGAAAAATTTATGGATCTTAATTTCGAGTTTTGAAACTCGAGAAATGAATTTTTAAGCAACCATGACGCAGAAAAATAGTTTATTCTGAAAATTAAAATAAGTGGTTTAGAGTTGTTTAAAAGATAAGATAAGTTTAGTAACACCTCAAGCTTGACTTCGATGACGATTTCGGGCGTGGGGGTGTTACATTTATTGGTATCAGAGCAGGTTTAGTTGGTTCTCGGAACAGTTAGTGTGAGAAAAAGTCTAGCTATACATGCCATACTTGTATTTTGATAGTGTGACGACTCCTGACGATTTTTAAATATTTTGTTTTATAGTAATGGATCCCGGACAAGCTGGTGATGATGATGTAGAAAGTAATGCGCCTGATCCCGCAAAAGGGGTAGCGCCATCTGAGAATAGGCCAGTAATAGTTGATCAGGGAAGAGTGACTCGAGAAGCTCTCTTCCGAGCTTTGAATGATTTGCTTGTCGAGTTCGTTCGTACGAATCCGGCAGTTAGACCTCCACCCCCTCATGATTCTCAGGCTACCCATATAGCTCAAGCTTCCCCAATCACAGGTACAGTGGTAAGAGAAAAGCCACCAGTTGATAGAATCAGGAAACAGGGGGCAAAAGAGTTCCGAGCAACAAAAGATGATGATGCAGAAAGAGGAGAATTTTGGTTAGAAAATACTATCAGAGTCTTTGACGAATTATCTTGTACACCCGAGGAATGTATGAAATGTGTAGTATCACTTCTTAGAGACTCAGCCTACTACTGGTGGAAGACACTTGTATCAGTTGTACCAAAGGAGAGGGTCACTTGGGATTTCTTTCAGGAGGAATTTCGTAAAAAGTACATCAGTCAGAGGTTTATTGACCAGAAGAGAAATGAATTCCTGGAATTGAAACAAGGTAATATGACAGTGACCGATTATGAGCGCGAATTTGTCAGACTTAGTAAATATGCTCGAGAATGTGTGTCCACCGAGGCTATCATGTGTAAAAGGTTTGAGGATGGGTTAAATAATAATATCTGACTGTCAGTGGGTGTCCTAGAAATAAAAGAATTTGTTATTTTAGTTGAGAGAGCCTGTAAGGTTGAGGAGCTGTTAAAAACAAAAGGCAAAGTTGAGACAGAGACACAAGATACAAAGAAGAGACAGATGAGCAGGTCATTCCAGGCTACATCCAAAAGGCCAAAGGAGTTTTCTACCAGATCTAGTTTCTCAGCCGGGTATTCTAGTCAGAATAGAGGCAGCAGATTTAAGGATTCGAAGGCTCAGACCACCTCGACTGCGAGTGTAGGTAATGTTGGACAGGGTAGATCAGGGTGTCCACGGTGTGGTAGACTTCATTATGGTCCTTGTCGGGCAGACGAAAATATTTGTTATAAATGCGGTGCTCCAGATCATTTTGTACGAGAATGTTTCGAGGTGGCTAATCGAGAGATAACACAGAGTGCTAGATCCGAAAATGCTCCTACTAGAGGCAGATCAACGAGGCAACCGGGAGTAGGAGCAAGTAACAGAGGTACCTCTAGAGATTCGGCTGTGAGACCAGATGTTAGAGCCCCTGCAAGGACTTATGCTATTCGTGCACGCGAAGAGGCATCCTCCCCCGATGTGATTACTGGTACATTTTCTCTACATGATATTAATGTCATTGCTCTGATTGATCCGGGTTCAACTCATTCTTATGTTTGTATGAAATTGATGCCTAGTATAAGTATGCCTATAGAATCTACAGAATTTGTGATTAAAGTATCGAATCCATTAGGCAAGCATGTATTAGTAGATAAAGTATGTAGAAATTGTCCTTTAATGATTAGAGGCTACTGTGTTCCGGCTGATCTCATGCTATTGCCATTTGATGAGTATGATGTGATTCTTGGTATGGATTGGTTGACTACACATGATGTGATAGTGAATTGTGGAAAGAAATTCATTGAGTTGAAGTGTGAAAATGGTGAAATTCTTCGGGTTAATTCAAAAGAGTCAGATAGTTTATTTCCGATAATTTTTGTTATGTCTGCTCAGAAATGTTTGAGAAAAGGGTATGAAGCTTATCTTGCTTTTGTGTTGAACACTAAAGATTCAGAATTGAAAATTGAATCAGTACTTGTGGTATGTGAGTTTCCCGATGTGTTTCCGAAAGAACTACCAGGTTTGCCTCCTGTTAGAGAAGTTGAGTTTGGTATTGAGTTGATTCCAGGTACCACGCCCATTTCTATTGCTCCTTATAGAATGGCTCCGTTGGAATTGAAAGAATTTAAAGCTCAGTTGCAGGAATTAACAGATAAAGGCTTGGTAAGACCCAGTAGTTCACCATGGGGTGCACCAATGCTATTTGTGAAAAAGAAAGACGGATCGATGAGATTGTGCATAGATTATCAGCAACTTAACAAGGTAACAGTAAAGAACAAGTATCCATTGTCTAGGATTGATGATTTGTTTGATCAATTGAAGGGAGCTACTATGTTTTCCAAAATAGATTTGAGATCCGGATACTATCAGTTGCGAGTTAAAGAGTCAGATGTCCTGAAGACTGCTTTCCAGACTAGGTATGGTCATTATGAGTTCCTTGTGATGCCATTTGGCTTGACTAATGCTCCTGCCATTTTCATGGACTTAATGAACTAAATTTTCAGATCGTACTTAGATAAGTTTGTAGTTGTGTTCATTGATGATATTTTGATTTATTCTCATGATGAGACTAAGCATGCAGAGCATTTCAGAACATTTTTACAAATTCTGAGAGATAATCAGTTGTATGCCAAATTCAGCAAAAATGAGTTCTGGTTACGAGAAGTTGGTTTTCTTGGACATATTGTCTCAGGTGAAGGTATTAAGGTTGATACGAGCAAGATTTCAGCCATTGTTGATTGGAAGCCTCCTAGAAATGTATCAGAAGTTAGAAGTTTTCTTGGTATTGCCGGATATTATAGACGATTTGTGGAGGGATTTTCCATGATAGCTACCCCGTTGACGAGACTGCTACGGAAGGATGTTAAGTTTGAATGGACTGAGAAGTGCCAACAAAGTTTTGCCAAGTTAAAGGCATTGTTGACGGAAGCTCCTATCTTAGTACAGCCGGAACCCGGTAAAGAATTTGTGATTTACAGTGATGCATCCTTGAATGGGCTCGGTTGTGTACTCATGCAGGAAGGAATGGTAATTGCTTATGCCTCTAGACAATTCAAGCCACATGAGAAAAATTATCCGACACATGATTTAGAGCTAGCTGCTATTGTATTTGCATTGAAGATTTGGAGACATTATTTGTATGGTGAAAGGTGTCGGATATTTACCGATCATAAAAGCTTGAAATACTTGATGACTCAAAAAGATTTGAATTTGAGGCAAAGAAGATGGTTGGAATTGCTTAAAGATTATGAGTTAGTGATTGATTATCACCCAGGTAAGGCAAATGTAGTTGCTGACGCTTTAAGTAGGAAACTTTTATTTACATTGTGAGCTTTGAATACCAATTTAGCCATGTCAGATGATGGTTCTATTTTAGCTGAATTGAGAGCTAAACCTGTATTTCTTGAAGAGATTTGTGAAGCTCAGAAAGATGATAATGAGTTACAAGCTAAAAGACTTCAATTTGAGTCAGGCATAGAATCAGATTTCTGGATTGGTTCTGATGGTTGTTTGATGTTTAGAGACAGAATATGTGTACCAAAGAATGATGAGCTTATTCGAAAGATTTTACAGGAAGCACTTAGCAGTCATTTATCTATTCATCTAGGCAGTACAAAAATATATAATGATTTGAAGAAATTGTATTGGTGGGTAGGAATGAAAATAGATATTTCAGAGTTTGTTTCTAGATGCTTGATTTGTCAACAGGTAAAGGCCGAACATCAGGTACCCTCAGGATTATTGCAGCCTGTGCTAGTTCTGGAATGGAAATGGGATCGAGTTACTATGGATTTTGTGACAGGATTACCGTTTACACCGACAAAAAAAGATGCAGTATGGGTTGTGATTGATAAGTTAACGAAGTCGGCTCATTTTATCCCAGTTCGTATGGATTATTCACTTGACAAGTTGGCCGAGTTGTATATTTCAGAGATAGTCAGACTACACGGAGTACCATTATCGATCATTTCAGACAGAGATCCAAGATTTACTTCACGGTTTTGGAAGAAATTACAAGAGGCTTTGGGCACAAAGTTGAGATTTAGTACAGCTTTCCATCCTCAAACCGACGGTCAGTCAGAGAGAGTTATTCAGGTACTTGAAGATATGCTTAGATGCTGTGTATTGGAATTTCAAGGCAGTTGGGAAAATATTTACCATTAGTAGAGTTTGCCTACAATAATAGTTATCAGTCAAGTTTGAAGATGGCACCTTATGAAGCTTTGTATGGACGTAAATGTCGCACACCTTTGTATTGGACAGAGCTTAAGGAAAATCAGATTTACGGGGTTGATCTAGTTAAGGAAACAGAAGAGAAAGTAAAAATTATCAGAGATTGCTTGAAAGCAGCTTCAGATAGACAAAAGTCGTATGCAGATTTGAAGTGAAAAGAGATTGAGTATCAAGTTGGTGACAAAGGTTTTTTGAAAGTATCCCCGTGGAAGAAAGTTCTCAGATTTGGTAAGAAAGGCAAACTAAGTCCACGTTTTATTGGACCGTTTGAAGTAATTAATAGAGTCGGACCATTAGCATATCGGTTAGCTTTGCCGATTGAGTTAGAGAAGATTCATAATGTATTTCATGCGTCTATGCTACGTCGTTATCGTTCAGATCTGTCACATGTGATTTCTCAGACAGAGGTTGAGATTCAGCCAGACATGACTTACGGTGAAGAACCGGTGAAGATTCTAGCTCGAGAGATAAAGCAATTAAGGAACAAAAGTATTTCACTTGTGAAAGTACTATGGAATAGACACGGCGTAGATGAGGCTACATGGGAACCTGAAGAGGCTATGCGAAAACAGTACCCAAATCTCTTCACAGGTAAGATTTTCGGGACGCAAATCCCTAAAGGGGGGCGAAATGTAACATCCCGAAATAGGGCCTAAACGGAATAGTGATTGTGAAACCATAAATCCGAGGTAGAAAAATTTATTTTATTATTATTTTGAGGTTCATGGTATGATTGCATTATTGTGGGAAAATTTCGTGATGAAATTCTATGCATAAAGTGCTTAAGTTGAGGTTAGGGACTAAATCAAATAGTTTGCAAAACTTGCATTCTAGAAGTTTTTAGTATGAAATTGTTTTGGAATATTAATTAGGAGGGTTTAAATAACAATTTGATCAATTTTAAATTCATGGACAAAAATTAGGACATGGAAGGAATTTTTGAAAGTTTAGTAAGGAGGGGCAATTTGGTCATTTGGATATTAAATAAATTAAAAAGGGAAAAATAACACAAAAATGGTCATCTTCTCAATTAGTTTCTGCCGATTTTTGCTCTCCTCCATAGCTGGGGTTTCTTCAACTTTCAAGCTTCATAGTAAGTGATTCCAAGCCCCGTTTTTAATGATCTTTACGTTTTTAGAGTCCCGGTAACTTGATTAAGCTTATTCTAGCAATAATTCAACCTAGGGTTCATATTTGGAAAAATACCAATAACTGAAATTTGTGTATTTTGGGGAATCCTGTGAATGTTGGCATAGGTTTAATTATGTTAGTGGGCCTCTAGAAGGCCCAAGCTTAAGATAGAACCCGGTAATTTTAGTTAATTTTTGTTCCATAAGAAAAAGGGAGTGAAATTATAAAATAGGACCTATGTGAAAATGTTTGAAAATGCTATAGGCTAAATTGAAGTGGCCAAATAAATAGGAGTGCAAAATAGGAGGATTTGCATGACAAACCTCTCATTTTACATGAAGTGGCCAGCCATCATGTTGTTGTACATAAAATGTGCACTTGATATCCATAATTTATGGTACAAATTAATACAAATTGATAATAGGTTAGGTAAATGTTCCATGATAATGGGTTAGGTAAATGTTTCATGATAATGGGTTAGGTAAATGTTTCATGATAAGAATTTCATGTCTTTTGTATTAAAGAATTAAATGGATGAAATATGAAGTTTTATTAAAAGAAAAAGGGGTGAAAAGAACAAAGTTTTGTCCATCTTTGTTCATCATAGCTGAAAGTTAGAGAAGAGAAAGGAGAGGAGAAAGCTCTTGAGTATTCGGTCATTAGGAGGAGGAAAATTGAAGGTAAGTTCTTGGTACCTTGCTTCTATTTTGAGGTTCATGAGTTCTTCTTGATTCTACCTTAACTCTTGAAGCATAGTTTGGTTTTTAGTTGTGTTGTGAGCATTTAGTCATGAATTAAAATGAAGGAAATGGTTATTGTTTCATGTTCTTTTGATGAAAACTGGAAGATAGGTGAAGTTGAGCCAAACAAATGAGCATGCATGTGCCTTAGATGCTAAGGGGAAAAATCGGCTAACATGTTGTGCTTTAAAATGATGAAATGAAGATTATACTTAAGTAAAATCAAAGATGTGTGATGATTGATTGGTGATATACATGTTTAAATAACAAGCATGCAAGTTAGGTGTGAAAGAGTGGTTTGGTAATAAATCTGCTTGAGACAGCAGCAGTAACGTGACTTTGGAAAATCACCATAAATTGTGGGAGATAAGTTAGAAGCTGCATAAATTATGTAATTAAAGCTTAATGAGTCTAGTTTCAAATGGAATAAACGAGAACATATTTTGAATTCTGTACAATGAGAAATTTGATTCGTAATGAAGAGTGGTCAGATAAGTCAAACAGTGAAACATGGGAAACTTTGAGAAAAATCTGGTATTGATTGGCTAAACCAAAAATTCTTAAAATTTTACGGATAGAATATATATGAGTCTATTTTCAATGAAAATTAACGGAACTTGATTTGGAGTTTCATAGCCCCAGTTATAAATGATTTAGTGACTGTTTCTCAGGAAGACAGCTTGCAGTGAAATTATGATTATGTGGTAAACATTGACAAAAATTTGTTAATGAGTTGCTTATTATTTTCTAATAAGCTTACTATGATCTGTAGGTGTGGTTGGCCGAATATTGTAAGGGGTTAATACGTAGTTTGTATTTGAATAGTTAGATTAACGTGTTAGTAATCCAATTGTAGGCGGTTCGTGTGTGGATTTCGTCAGCATATCATCGTAAACAGGTGTGTAACTAACACCCTCTTTCTTAGGCTAGATCGGCAAAAGTCGAAAATCCGAAATGCCGAAAATCGGTATTTTGTAGATTTGCGAGTGTGCGAATGCTCGTGAGGTAAATCGATTAATATTTTTGGTAAGCTGCAATGTTTGGACTGCAAAGAGCATGATTTCTGTGCCCTCGATATTTTTGGGCTTAATGGGCCAAATTTGGAATGATGGGCCAACGAACCCAATTCGGTAAAAACCCTCGGTACATGATTCTGTAGTATGTGAAGGTAGGAATATGCATGAAAAACCCTAAAATAGATAAATTACTGAAATACCTTTAAAAGTGGAATATTTACAGTTTTACCCCTAAGAGATAAATTTCTGAAATACCCCTAGGGTTAAATTGACTTAAATGCATGTTTGACTGTTGTTATTTACTGCATGCCATGTTGTTATTATCTGATGCATGGGATTGGGATATTGACGGAGGAAGTACTGAAAGTGGCTTGTCCACGTACAGGAGGCTT
The DNA here is from genome assembly GCF_007990345.1 of Gossypium hirsutum. NCBI lineage: Eukaryota > Viridiplantae > Streptophyta > Magnoliopsida > Malvales > Malvaceae > Gossypium > Gossypium hirsutum. The sequence continues at coordinate 77,624,033 of NC_053435.1, forward strand.
TGCCTCAATTTACTGTTAACTGAGCAGCAAGGCTGCAACTGTGGAGTGTTGGGCTGGGTGGGTTGAGCTATTCCCCACATGGAGTGTATGGCTGGTACGGGTGGAGTGTAGTGGTTGGTGGGTTAAGTAGTCTCCCCAAATAGGCTTGCATATGTTTACTGATGTTGCATGTATTTTGAAATGGGCCTATGGGCCATACTGTTATCTGAATAAGGGGCTAAGGCCCAGTTTATTGTAATCTGAAAAGGGTTCTGGCCCAGTACCACTGTTACCTGAATGGGCTTAGGCCCAATAGGCTTGAGCTAACTTGGGCTTTGAATGGGTTTTCCTTACACACTGAGTTTCCCCAAACTCACCCCTTTTATTTTCATCCACGCAGGAAATCCCCAACCATAGTGGGCTTGGAGTTGTGAGGGAATTCGGAGTGGCCACCCGTTCTGAAAGTTTAATTTTCTTCTGGTGAACTGGACATCCTTTTATTTACGTTTGAAGTTTTTGGGCTTTTAAATGTAATAAGGCCGCTTAATTATTTTTGATGGTTTTAATATGTATTACTAAGATAGGTAATACTTATTTTAACTGTTGAAATTGGATAGCTTTAGGGCGCGTTTTCAAAAACAACAGTTGATTTCAAAATAACACGACAACAAGCAAAGCTTCCGCAATGGAAGTATTTTCCAAAATTAATCACTTTTCCTAAAAATGACTTAATCAAATCGGTTTCCTAGAAATATCCATGACGTTAAGGTGTGGCAATGGCAGTATGCATGTCTAGGATTGGATCCGAAGGGAGCTTGGTACTTAAGCAGTCTGATGGACTTACCACCTCTTTTCCGGTTTCCTACCTGGTGCACAGCTTCCATTCACTTTAACCCTTAATGAATTAATCTTTTGAACATCAAGTACGATTTTTTGGACTTAGAATGGAAATTTTTTTTTAACATTTTTGATGTGGCATGTCGGATCCGGCCATAACTTCTGGGCCGGGTTTGGGGTGCTAAATTTAGTGGTATCAGAGCCCAGTTACAACAACTCGGCTGTGGAATGGGTTTACAAAAACAAAGATTTTTTAAAGCGAAAATTTTATAAAAAATGCGAAAAACTTGATTTTCAAAATTTAGATCTTTAGAAGGTGGCATTCCGAATCTCCGGCTCAAGTCTGTAAGTATTACTCTGAACTTTTCTAAATATTTTCCTGAATTATCTGTCTGTACTGAAATCCTGCTAGGATACTCTAGATAGGATGATACTGAAACCATAGGAAAATCTGATAAGAGACTGAAACTGTAGCTAGACTTCGATTCTGCGAAAACAAACTCTGAACTACTGTCTGATTCATAAAACATCTGTAATAAACACTGAAATATTAATTGATGCATAAAAATTCCTAATCAAGATAATACGATATGAGTACAAGAGGCCGTGGATAGAGCCGAGGAAGTGCTCGAGCGAGATCTTCGTCTTCGACACATATACCGGTGGTGGATGCACCGGTACCACCGGCAACAGAGGTAGAGTCTCATGACCGCAGTGCCGGGGATGATGCCCTGTCATAGGCAATTCTTCGTGTTCTGGAAAGGGTTGCCGGAGTAAGTTCGGGCAACGAGATTTAGGGATCTATTTCTGAATGACTTCGGGACTAACGGAACGGAGAACTTTAAAAGCGTGTCTGGTATAGCCCCGAATATGGCAGAATATTGGTTGGAGGCCACAGAACGGATTATGGACGACTTCGACTGCTCTGAGGAGATTGTGAATGGGGTATCTGTACTAAGTCCTTTGGGTCACTCGGTTAGGGTAGACAAACTGTATAGGGATGTACCCTTAGAAACTCAAGGTAGGATTTTCCCTGGAGATCTGATGGAGTTACCGTTCGGAGAGTTTGATCTCATTTTGGGAATGGAGTGGCTTGTTAAGCATAAGGCGACCCTGGATTGTGCTGCTAAACGAATGGTGTTAAGGACCACAAAGGATGAGGAGGTTATGTTGATAGGTGAGCGAAAGGATTATTTGTCCAATATGGTGTCGGCTTTAAGAGCCGAAAAGTGGATTCGGAAAGGTTGTAAGGCCTATTTGGCATTTGTAAGTCAGTCAGAAGAGGAGGGATTAACAGTGGATAAGGTTAGGACCGTAAAGGAGTTCCAAGATGTTGTTCCGGAGGAGCTTCCAGGATTGCCTCCGAATCGAGAAGTTGAGTTTGGAATAGACTTGTTGCCTGGAATGGCGCCTGTGTCTATCGCACCGTATAGGATGACACCGAAGGAGTTAGTAGAGTTAAATGCTCAAATTCAAGAGTTGTTGGATAGGGGCTTTATTAGGCCAAGCGTGTCTTCATGGGGAGCACCGGTGCTATTCGTGAAAAAGAAGGATGGTACGATGCGGATGTGCATTGATTATCTCCAGTTGAACAAACTGACGATTAAGAATAAGTATCCACTGCCAAGGATTGACGATCTGTTCGACCAGCTTAGAGGAGCTTCTATATTTTCCAAGATCGACCTTCGATCTGGATATTATCAGTTAAGGGTCAAGGAGGCAGATATCCAAAATACGACATTCAGGACTCGGTATGGTCATTACGAGTTTTTGGCTATGCCATTTGGACTAACGAACGCTCCTGCAATGTTTATAGATCTGATGAATCATGTGTTCCAACCATTTTTAGATCAATTCGTAGTCGTCTTTATTGACGATATCCTGGTATATTCTGAAACTAAAACGAAACATGATGAGCATCTCCGTATAGTGCTGTAAGTATTAAGGGAGAAGGAACTCTTTGTGAAGTTCAGAAAGTGTGAATTTTGGTTGAGGGAGGTAACCTTCTTAGGACATGTGGTCTCTGCTAAGGGGATTAAGGTGGACCCTCAGAAAATTGAAGCGATTTTGGAATGGAAGCCACCTAGGTCAGTGTCGGAAATACGGAGTTTCCTAGGACTGGCAGGATACTACAGAAGGTTTGTAGAAGGTTTTTCTGTGATGGCAGCACCTCTGACAAAACTCATAAGGAAAGGCGTACTGTTTGTATGGACTAAGAAGCAGCAAGAAGCTTTTGAGAAGTTGAAGAAAGTTCTGACTGAAGCACTTGTGTTAATTTAGCCGGAGTCTGGGAATGATTTTACTGTGTACAGTAACGCATCACACGTGGGTTTGGGCTACGTGTTAATGCAAGAGGGTAAGGTGGTTGCATATGCATCACGATAGCTTAAGCCTCATGAGGGAAACTATTTGACTCATGATTTAGAGTTGGCAGCAGTGATATTTGCACTTAAGATTTGGAGACATTACTTGTACGGAGAAAGGTGTATTATATACACTGACCATAAGAGTCTTAAGTATCTGTTGACTCAGAAGGAGCTGAACCTTAGGCAAAGGAGATGGATTGAGTTGCTTAAGGATTATGACTGTTCGACCGAGTATCACCCAGGCAAGGCTAATGTGGTAGCCGATGCTCTAAGTCGTAGAACTGTATCTGATCTGAGAGCAATGTTTGCTCGTCTGAATCTGTATGATGATGGAAGTCTGTTGGCTGAGTTGCAAGTGAGGCCAACCTGGGTGGATCAGATTAAGGAAAAACAGTTGAACGATGAGTCTTTGGTCGCTCGTTTTCAACAAGTTAAGGAAGGGGAAACTTCTGAGTTTGGGAGCCAGAAGAGACGATGCAACAGCAATACCCTCATCTGTTTGGATTAGGTAAATTTCGAGGACGAAATTTCTTTAAGGAGGATAGAGTTGTAACGCCCCAATTTTCGGGAATCCTGTGAATGTTGGCATAGGTTTAATTATGTTAGTGGGCCTCTAGAAGGCCTAAGCTTAAGATAGAACCCGGTAATTTTAGTTAATTTTTGTTCCATAAGAAAAAGGGAGTGAAATTATGAAATAGGACCTATGTGAAAATGTTTGAAAATGCTATAAGCTAAATTGAAGTGGCCAAATAAATAGGAGTGCAAAATAGGAGGATTTGCATAACAAACCTCCCATTTTACATGAAGTAGCCAGCCATCATGTTGTTGTAGACAAAATGTGCACTTGATATCCATAATTTATGGTACAAATTGATACAAATTGATAATAGGTTAGGTAAATGTTCCATGATAATGGGTTAGGTAAATGTTTCATGATAATGGGTTAGGTAAATGTTTCATGATAAGAATTTCATGTCTTTTGTATTAAAGAATTAAATGGATGAAATATGAAGTTTTATTAAAAGAAAAAGGGGTGAAAAGAACAAAGTTTTGTCCATCTTTGTTCATCATAGCCGAAAGTTAGAGAAGAGAAAGGAGAGGAGAAAGCTCTTGAGTATTCAGTCATTAGGAAGAGGAAAATTGAAGGTAAGTTCTTGGTACCTTGCTTCTATTTTGAGGTTCATGAGTTCTTCTTGGTTCTACCTTAACTCTTGAAGCATGTTTTGGTTTTTAGTTGTGTTGTGAGCATTTAGTCATGAATTAAAATGAAGGAAATGGTTGTTGTTTCACGTTCTTTTGATGAAAAATGGAAGATAGGTGAAGTTGAGCCAAACAAATGAGCATGCATGTGCCTTAGATGCTAAGGGGAAAAATCGGCTAACATGTTGTGCTTTAAAATGATAAAATGGAGATTATACTTAAGTAAAATCATAGATATGTGATGATTGATTGGTGATATACATGTTTAAATAACAAGCATGCAAGTTAGGTGTGAATGAGTGATTTGGTAATAAATCTGCTTGGGACTGCAGCAGTAACGTGACTTTGGAAAATCACCATAAATTGTGGGAGATGAGTTAGAAGCTGCATAAATTATGTAATTAAATCTTAATGAGTCTAGATTCAAATGGAATAAACGAGAACATATTTTGAATTCTGTACAATGAGAAATTTGATTCGTAATGAAGAGTGGTCAGATTAGTCAAATAGTGAAACATGGGAAACTTTGAGAAAAATCTGGTATTGATTGGCTCAACCAAAAATTCTTAAAATTTTATGGATAGAATATATATGAGTCTATTTTCAATGAAAATTAACGGAACTTGATTTGGAGTTTCTTAGCTCCAGTTATAAATGATTTAGTGACTGTTGCTCAGGAAGACAGCTTGCAGTGAAATTATGATTATGTGGTAAACATTGACAAAAATTTGTTAATGAGTTGCTTATTGTTTTCTTATAAGCTTACTATGATCTGTAGGTGTGGTTGGCCGAATATTGTAAGGGGTTAATACGTATTTTGTATTTGAATAATTAGATTAACGAGTTAGTAATCCAATTGTAGGCGGTTCGTGTGTGGATTTCGTCAGCATATCGTCGCAAACAGGTGTATAACTAACACCCTCTTTCTTAGTCTAGATCGACAAAAGTCGAAAATTTGAAATGCCGAAAACTGGTATTTTGTAGATTTACGAGTGTGCGAATGCTCGTGAGGTAAATCGATTAATGTTTTTGGTAAGCTGCAATGTTTGGACTGCAAAGTGCATGATTTCTGTGCCCTCGATATTTTTGGGCTTAATGGGCCAAAATTGGAATGATGGGCCAACGGGCCCAATTCGGTAAGAACCCTCGATACGTGATTCTGTTGTACGTGAAAGGTAGGAATATGCATGAAAACCCCTAAAATAGATAAATTACTGAAATACCTTTAAAAGTGGAAAATTTACAGTTTTACCCCTAGGAGATAAATTACCGAAATACCCCTAGGGTTAAATTGACTTAAATGCATGTTTGACTGTTGTTATTTACTGCATGTCATGTTGTTATTATCTGATGCACGGGATTGGGATATTGACGGAGGATGTACTGAAAGTGGCATGTCCACGTACAGGAGGCTTTGCCTCAATTTACTGTTAACTGAGCAGCAAGGCTGCAACTGTGGAGTGTTGGGCTGGGTGGGTTGAGCTATTCCCCACATGGAGTGTATGGCTGGTACGGGTGGAGTGTAGTGGTTGGTGGGTTGAGTAGTCTCCCCAAATGGGCTTGCATATGTTTACTGATGTTGTATGTATTTTCAAATGGGCCTATGGGCCATACTGTTATCTGAATAAGGGGCTAAGGCCCAGTTTATTGTAATCTGAAAAGGGTTCTGGCCCAGTACCACTGTTACCTGAATGGGCTTAGGCCCAATAGGCTTGAGCTGACTTGGGCTTTGAATGGGTTTTCCTTACACACTGAGTTTCCCCAAACTCACCCCTTTTATTTTCATCCACGCAGGAAATCCCCAACCATAGTGGGCTTGGAGCTGTGAGGGAATTCGGAGTGGCCACCCGTTCTGAAAGTTTGATTTTCTTCTGGTGAACTGGACATCCTTTTATTTACATTTGAAGTTTTTGGGCTTTTAAATGTAATAAGGCCGCTTAATTATTTTTGATGGTTTTAATATGTATTACTAAGATAGGTAATACTTATTTTAACTGTTGAAATTGGATAGCTTTAGGGCGCGTTTTCAAAAACAACAGTTGATTTCAAAATAACACGACAACAAGCAAAGCTTTCGCAATGAAAGTATTTTCCAAAATTAATCACTTTTCCTAAAAATGACTTAATCAAATCGGTTTCCTAGAAATATCCATGACGTTAAGGTGTGGCAATGGCGGTATGCATGTCTAGGATTGGATCCGAAGGGAGCTTGGTACTTAAGCAGTCCGATGGACTCACCACCTCTTTTCCGGTTTCCTACCTGGTGCACAGCTTCCATTCACTTTAACCCTTAATTAATTAATCTTTTGAACATCAAGTACGATTTTCTGGACTTAGAATGGAAATTTTTTTAACATTTTTGATGTGGCATGTCGGATCCGGCCATAACTTCTGGGCCGGGTTTGGGGTGCTACATATCTAGCCTACTTCATCGTTCTTGTCTTTCGCCATTAGATAGAGCGTAACAGAAAGAGTTCTATCTGTTTAGGCCCTTACGTGACTCGACTCGCTCGACACTTCGGTCTCCTCAACACGACAGAGTAGTCCTCGTTGCTTACACTCGTTGGCCAAATGTCCCCATAAAAATTATTGAACATGACCCATATAAGCATGACTGAACGACTTCATGGTGTGGATCATCCTCAGTACCGATTATCTCGTTCTCACCTTCAGGATGAGCTCGAGAACTTCATTGATGACGTCCCTTTCCATTAAAATGATCCACCTCATCCTTCACCTTCGAGTCATCGTCTAGTTTCTTCTGCTACTACCTTCGAGGACCTCTCTACGCAATTCACTCGCTCCGAGCGGCACTGTTTTCAAAGGTTCAATAGTATTAACGAGACATTGTAGCAGATCTGTCAGCACCTCCATATCTCTTCTTTGGCACCGGCGACTCGCCCTACTGATGCCTCCGACGATGAGCATCATTGATTTTATTTGTTTTCTTTTTAACTTTATTTTATTGTTTTATGTTTATGTTTATTTCTATTTTTAGTTGTTTTGTTTTATTTTTATTTTCTTGTACTTATTTTAATTATTATCTTTTGAACTATATTTTTATGGTTGTTTCTAATCGAGTTATAACCCCTTAATTTTCCTTCTTATTTGTGTTTATTTTCTTATTAGTTTACTCGAAATCCTACACTACATTTAGATTTGCCTACAATTTCGCTTTTCACCATTCTAGCAAATTCATCCAATATTCAGGGCAGTTTTAGTTTTCTCCCACTTTTATGATTTTTTATTTATATTGTGATTATATTTGTTTGTACATTGAGGACAATTTACATATTAAGTGTGGGGAGGTTATTTAATTATTAGAAAATCCCTGAATTATATCTTGTATTTAAGTAATTTTCTCATTCTTCCATTAAAATGAATTTTTGTGGATGTGTTTTAGATTAATGTGTCAATAATTGTATATTCGTTGACTTAAACTTGAAGACATGAGAGAATCAAGCATGATAAGTTATTTTTCAAAAATTAAAAAAATTTAGGTTATTTCCTTAAATTAAGGTATTATCTTGAGATTCGAAATTTACAAGTTTGACATAAAAAACCATGATTTTTTGTGAGATTTTGAGCCTTTAGAGCATACATTTTTCTTGATCATTTTATTATTGGTTATAAGTGTGTCAACCTAATTTGTTATTCTAGAACTTAATTTGATTATACATGTCGAGACCATACCTTTTGATTTGATATACTAATATGGTAAAGGCACTTAGGTTTTAATACACTTATCCCATAAAAAGTCTACCTTTTTAATTAACCCGTAGTGAACTCCATTGAGCCTAACACACCGTTTCTTGATTTCCCATTAATGTTAACTCATGACTCAATTTTTGTTCGTTAAGAATTTTTCCAGTTTTATTGACTCCTTTTTTGTCGAGATTTGATTTGGTTAGTTGTCTAACTATACTCTTTTGTTTGATTTGCGGAATTATTTTTTATTGTTAAAAAAATAAAAATATATATTGACAATTATTTAGTTCTATGATTGAGCTTGAACAGTTAAATTCATATTTTGAGAAGAAACTCGTTTTCTTATTCTTGAATAGTTCTTGATTTATGCACTTGTTTTTTCATTAAGCCTTGTTTATTTTTCTAGTTTGGTAATTTATCAATTCGATCTCGATTTTAATCATCTTTTTTGGCCTTTTTCCACACCCTTAACCTAAGCCCCATTACAACCTTTTAAAGACCTTTTGATTTGTGTATCATATCATTTTATAGTGGTGGAGATTTGACTTTCCTGCAAGCCAATGGTAATAACCTTTCTTGTTTGACTATTAAGTGCTTATTCTTGAACCTTAAACACTTTGTGTGCTTGAGTGAATCTTTAGTCAAGATGTTAATTCTTGTTAATTTTGAATTAAAGGTAACTACTTAAATAAGGGAAGACACCTATATTTTCGTGTTTAAAAATGTTAGCTTGGATTGTTTGAGATTTTATTGCTCTTTTAGTTGAATTTTCAATACATGATTATTTGTAAATTATTTTGAGATATTATTGATGGGAATTACAAGTTGAGAAAGATTAATTCTTAATGTCAATTGAGGATTTTGCTTGAAGGCAAGCAAATGCTTAAGTGCGGGGATATTTGATAAGCTATAAAAGTAATATATTTTAATCCCACTCTAAATGCAATTTTAGATGATTAATTATGCAAATTAGTTAATTTGATGCTCCTAATCTGTTAATTTCATGTTTCTATACTTAGGAGAGCATTTGGGAGCAAAATGAGTGAAAAACGAGCCAAAATCAGACAAAAAAAGCTATTTTTAGGATCCACACGGTATGGGCATTTCCACACGAGTTAGCCACATGCCCGTGTGTCAGCTCATGTCGATATCGTACCCTGCTTCCCAAATACGCGGAAAAACTCAATTTTTAGACTTTCTAAGCATTCTAAACTCTATAAATACCATTTAGAAGAAGACATAATGGGGCAATCAGAGAAGATCAAAGAAAACACTCGAAGAACGCCATCAGAATCAACTCGGAAGTGAATCTCTCTCAAGATCGAAGATTTCTATTTAATTTCTTTCGAAGTTTATTGAGTTTCTTTATGTCTTGTGGTTATCCTAACTTTGAGATGTTTCTATTCAGGACTATGAACTAAATTCCCTAGATACCTAGGGAGGATAAAACCTATGATGAATCTTTTTATTTGATTTCTTATTTAAATGATAAATACTTGATTCTTATTCTCAATTATGTATACTTATTTCTTGTTTTAATATTTTCGGGATATTAATTCATGCTTAATGTGCTTATTTCAGTGGAGCAAAAGTCCTTGTTTAATAGTAGATCTAGCATAATTGAGTGGAGTTGCAAGTAATCCTAGAAATAGGACGACATAAATATATCAAATTAGAGTCAAACATAATATGGGAATCCATAGATCGAGTTAATGCGATGATAGGGTTTTAATTAGAAAGAGATTTCAATTAATCAACCTAGAGTCAGTTGTTACACAAGTGAATAAATCGTTTAACTCGGATTCATAATAATAGGTGAAGTCTAGATGGATTCTTTCCTGGGTATTGTCTATCTCATTGGTTATCTTCGATTATTTTCCTATTTCATTCTTTGTTGTGTTCTTAGTTAGATTAGTTTAGTTTTAGATTAAAATAATCACTCCAATTTGTCAACTAAATAATAGAAAAATGGTAATTACTAGTAATTTTAGTCCTCGTGGATACGATACTCTCTAATCACCATAGCTATATTATTGCTCGATAGGTGCACTTGCCTTAGTCGTATTTATAGTTAATTTAATGACCATCAACGAATTCAATGTATGATAATTATGTTTTGGGCGTACCATGACTGTTTGATCCACCACACGGCTGGTTTGTTGGCGAGTTAGAGTATTAGGCAAATTAGCATTTAAGCATTCGTCCGTTGGCGGTATCTAAGGTAATAGTTGCAAAATATTTTCAGGTGAATGAAGATTATGACCAAGAGAGTACGTGCCTATGAAAGAGTACGCTCGAGAGTTGTGTTTGAACACTAAGAGACGGTCAAGTGTGTGAGAAAATTGTAGGAGACTTAATTGTCTTTAAGACCACTCCAAACAAGAGTCTCTGCTAAGATATAATACGTCCAATTTGTATGAGTATTGTTCAATTGGATTTCATATCAGGTTAGTTGAGTGTTGTTGGGATTCTGTAGCAATAGAAGGCAAAGATCAGAGTAAAGAGCAGAGTAGCAAAATGAATGAAAAATTACTTGTACACTAAAACAAGCCAACTAAACAAATCATCATGTGCAGCATGGTTAGCCATTTCTCAACATGAGTAAATTAGATTGATTTGTACACTAAAATTATGATATTGTACACTAAAATTATGATATTCTTTCACATCTCATATATTTAGTTTGTAACACCCCAGACATGGCCTAGAAGTCTAAACCAATTCCAGGATGCTACATTAATCACCGAAGTGATCGTGAGAAAATTTTACAAAAATAAACCCCTTTATTATTTAAGAACATTTATTTCATCGCAAACCAAAAACAAATAATCGTTTTAATAATTTTGTCCGAAAATTTACCAGTCTAAAATATACGAATATAGCATATAACGAAAATTATACCATAGTCTTATAAAGCTTTCACAGTTCAAACTAAAACCAAATACTAATTAAACTTATAGTTCAATCCTCCAAGACTGTCCGAGACCTTCGCATACCGAGTCCAGCATCCAAAATTCTAAAATGTACCTGAAAGGGGAAACAGAAGAGGGGGTGAGTTACTCGAGCTCAGTGTGAGATCAAACCAGTTAAACTACAAAAACGGAAACAGGAAACTAGAAGCAGTTCAGAAGTAGAACATACTTACAAAAGATGACAGTTGAGTGAATTCACCCAAAAACAAACACCCACCATATGTACTTTACAGTCATATGGGTCAATTAGACACATAGTCTCACTTACCATTCAGACACAATAGCAGTAGTAATTCTCAACAGTTACAGTAGCTAACTAGTCAGACAGTTGCAGTCAAAGTCTACAAAATTCTCATAGGCACAAGTGTCTTTCAATTGAACAGTCAATCAAACATCTCAGTCGAACAGTCAATATGATGCATATGAATGCAATTGAGTTAAAAGAAAACCCACCCATCTAGCCAACACACCTCTCCATCCCCCATCACTCCTCAATAAAGCTATTAAGCTCATCCAACCAACCACTCCATATAGAACCTTGACAATCCTATCCAACCTTACACTTCATATGATGTCATCCCGGGTTGCCCAGCAATGATGGACATCAGTATTGTCCTCGACCCTCAGGGAATTGGGACTACCCATGACCCTCTGGGTATTGGGGCTAACAGTATGCAGATAAACTGCCAGTCACGTATATTAAGCAGTGAAGCTAGCATACAAGCTGTACCGTGCAATGCGGTAAACTGCAGTATAGACATGTTGTATGAACTACCAAATCAGATAATAGTACGTAGCATAGCTAATGTACATGCGGTACAGTGCAATACGGTAAACCGCTATACCGTTAGGTTGCAGTAAACTGCCAGTTCAGTCAATGATATGTAGCGGTGCTGACGTATGTACTATACGGTGCAGTACAGTAGTCCGCAGTACAGTCAATTTGTCCACGACCCTCAGAGTATTGGGATCACCCATGACCCTCTGGGTATTAGGGCTAATAACCAACAGATCAGCTGTTAGTTCAGTTCAGTCAAACTCCATTCTCTTCAAAATCTCACCCAAAATAGTTTATGCATATGTATGTATGTATGTATGCAGTCAGATGTACACAATCAAAATACCATTCTCAGATAATTAATCAGAAGCAGACATTCACATCCAATCAATCAGTTGCAGAATCATACATGTGCACACTCATAACTCGAATTCAGTATCAAGCTTATCACACAACCAATCACAAATGACATACATATCAAGCCCAGATCAGAGTCATAATTACCTTCAGTAAAGCTTAGTCGAGGGTTAGAGCACGTGAAGTTACGATTACACTTGAGTTCGACCTAAAACTTATTTGGCGAGATAGGGCCACGCGCCCGTGTGCTCCGACCGTGTGGAGTGATCCAAGCTGTGTGGGGGTCCAAATGCCTGTGTGAAGGGTTGTACACGGTCGTGTGACAAAGGCACACGTCTGTGTGAAGCTGGGGCACGACCGCGTGAACCAGCCGTGTAACACACAGTCCAAAATCGCTAAAGTAAGGTGCAGGGAAGACACAGCCATGTGAGGGTCTCACATGCCCGTGTGCCCACCAGACACGAGCATGTGTTCTGAAACACACGCCCGTGTGGGATCCCTAAATCTCCAAATCAGCTACACGGCCATGTGACCAGGCTGTGTGACTCCAAATCTTAAATCCCTAATTCCCAAACCCACACGCTCGTGTACCCAAAGGACACGGCCGCATAAATTCTGAAAAAACCCCCAAATCAGCCACACGACTGTGTGGCGCCCAATTTGTCCCGAAAACCCTAGTCCCCAAATCTACACAGCCGTGTGCCTCGTCACACCCCCATGTAGCAGTTGTGGAGGCCACGAAACCACCCCAAATCAGCCCCGAAACCCCTGTTTAAGCCACCGTAAAAATCCCTAACCTTTTCCCTATCAAAGTACATCAGAAAATAACAATCTCTCTTCACTTCCATCGTCTAAAAGCCCCAAATCCCTTAGGTTAACATACGCGCAAGACTTGTCGAAATTAGAAAATTTCCAACTAAAAATTGTGTAGACAAGGATAGATTCCCACAGCTGTTTGATGTTGGAGAAGTGCAATCCTTCCAAATGTGCCCAGCGTAAATCGTTTTCAAAAAATAAAAGAGCAAAGGCCAAAAAGAAAAAAAAAGAAAGAGGAAAAACAATAGAGAAAGAAGAAACGTCCAGCTAAAGAAAAATAAAAATGAAAATGAGAATGAGAATTAAAATAAAAATAACCTTTTTGACTTAAAACAAAACTAATTAAAAATACTTCTCCAAAATGCTCTCAAAAAGACTCGAACCCGAATCCTCAAAGTATACTAACACTCACTTAACCACCAGACCAGTAGGCTCATTCTGACACTAAAGTGCACAGCTAAACACATATGTGCAACCTTCTCACTGTCACTACACTCAAAACCCAGAACTTCTAGGCCCAAAATTTGGGATGTTACATAGTTAATTATACTAAATTTATTTTAAACTTACTCGTATTCACTTGTCCCTATCACAACACATACATATAGTCAGTGATTAACTCAGGATTTAGGTAAATCACACCATGAATGTCACAAGTGAAATTAATTCACAAATGAATTCATAATTAATTGATCTTGAGTTCAGTCTAATATATCATCCTTTCAATGAATACATTTATGTATCTACCTATGAAGTCAACTACTCCAATAGTCAATACTAGTCATCTCCCCAATTGGAATTGTAAACGACATAATAATCCTTCTAAGTATTTGAATCAAATGCTCACTTTTATTCTTTTTAGGGATTACAGACTCGTTTAGATTATCTATTAAAGTAAGTTATTTTTCTCGCAATATAAACATTCTTACGGTGCCACTTATCATCAGTTTGAACTTAGACAATCAATGAGCTAATATTTTCTTATAACAATTTTGTTGTGCGTGCAAAACATGAAAGACAGAAACACAAAAGACGTAATAGTGAAATGTGAAATGTGAAATTAATTTTATCTGTTCATTATTCAAATACATAGAAATAGTTATATGTTTACTACAATATGAACATATTTCCCAATAATCTCCCACTTGCCCTAGTGAAGTAAATGTGTCATGTTTCGTATTCTCATATCCTCGATGTAACTCCTAGAGAAAATTAAAAAAATTAAATATTTGTATTATTTGTTAGATTTTGCTTTTATAATGCATATTGTTATCATTAACAAGCTAAAAAATATTTAAAAGAGTAGAGTATTAAAGTAATGGTTCTTTGAAAAGCAAGTATTCAGTCATATTTTCGAATGACAATGATGTTGGGAAATGTGCTCATATTGTAGTAAACATGTAACAGTTTTCTATTTATTTGAACGATGAATAAATAAATAAACTTAATTTCACAATTCACTATTATGTCTTTTGTATTTTTGTCTTTTATATTTTGCATGCATAGCGAAATTGTGATAAGCAAATATTAGCTCATTGATTGTCTACAGTTCAAACTGAAGATAAGTGGCATTGTAAAGAACGTTTACATTGCGAGAAAGATAACTTACTTCAGTAGATAATCTCAATGAGTCTATAATCTCGTAAAAGAATTAAAGTGAGTATTTGATTCAAATATTGAGAAGGATTATTATGTCGTCTACAACTCCAATTAGGGAGATTACTAGTCTTGGCTATCAGAGCAATTGACTCCAAGAGTAGAGACATAGATGTATCCATTGGTTGAATGATACATTGGACTAGACTCAAGATGAATTAATTCTGAATCCGTTTGTGAATTAATTCACTTATGATGTTCATGGTGTGATTTACCTAAATCTTGAGTTAGTCATTAACCATGTATATGCAGCTCATATGCTTTGATATAAGTGAAGGCTTATGCTTTAAACATGATCGAGCCCATAGCTAGTTTGTTAGGTACATGACTTGTGTATGACATGGTTTTACTAGCAACAATGAAATTCATAGCTCAATTAAAGAGTTAATGATATATTCTCGTTGGCATTGTGTGGATTGATAAATATGGAACATGGCCACTTGTTGCTTGCTCTCGAACGAGCAATTTATCACAGTCATTTGTTGATAGTGATCATATTAATCATTAAGAAGACACAATAGTGACAATGAGATAAAATAGGATTGTATTGAGTGAACGGATTTAACTCAAAGGAATCAAAGATATCATATAAGGGTAACACAGAAATGATGAGGTCATTGGATAAAGTAGTGGGATGAATTACTCTCTTGAAAAGTATACAATAAGGAGTTTTCAATCATAGTACTTCTTGTGGACTGACTCCATGATTAAGTAATTATGAATTATCGGAACGATACTTCTGGACATAATTGTAATCATTAGATCTTAATTATATATGTCTGACCGGTCCCTCCACTAGTTCAACAAAAACTCGATTGAACTGTATTTGAATTAAAAGAAAATTCTACAATTTTGGGAATAATTTAATTGAGTCAATTTATTCAATGTGGCATTAAATTAGGTGGTCTTGAGAATTGTTCAATTAGAGATTTTGATTAAAGAATTTTCTTGAAAAATTAATTTGAAAATTCTAAGTGATTATTGGAAAATTTAATTTTGATCAAGTAAAATTAAATTAATCAAATTAATTAAAATTAATATGATATTTTTGGAAGTTTATTTTCAAGTTAGAAAATTGGCCCAATGGGTAATTGAACTTGAAAATTAGACCTGAGATCGTAAATTGGGCCTAAGAGCCCAAAACTGAGATCAAGACTCAAAAACAGGTCGAACCGAGCTCGGTATGTGAAACCGTACCGACAGTCCAACAGGTGGCTAGACCAGACCGGTCGAGTTGTCACTGACCCGGATCGAACTGACTCAAGGTGTCGTAAGGGTGTCCCACCTACATCACCGGACACAACGGTGTAGGTGACTACAATGGCATTGTCCCGGTGACCGACGGTGGTTGGTCATCAGTGGTTGAGCAGTAGAAGAGTTACACTCCTACTAGGACTCCACTAGAGAATTTGATTTCAGATTAATTATTCCATAAATAATATTATTTTAATAGTTTAATATTAAATTTAAATTAATATTTATCTTAATAATATTTTATTAATTTAATATTAAAGTGATTATCTTAATGTTAAATTTAATTAAAATAAATATTAGATTAAATTTAATATTAAAGTAATTAAATGTAATCATAGTTGAACTTTCTAAACTCTTCCTATATAAAGAGAGCATTGGCTTATTATTTATACACACTTGAATTCAAGAGAAAGTTGTAGAGATAAAATTCTCTAAAGAGATTATTCCAGAAAATTTCTAAAGATATTTTTCTGAATTACAACTTGACCCAAAAGTTTAGAAAAATTGCAAAATTACCCTAC
Organism: Gossypium hirsutum; assembly: GCF_007990345.1. Lineage (NCBI taxonomy): Eukaryota > Viridiplantae > Streptophyta > Magnoliopsida > Malvales > Malvaceae > Gossypium > Gossypium hirsutum. The sequence goes on from NC_053435.1 coordinate 77,640,477, forward strand.
TGGTAATTTTTGTGAAAAATTTCTAATTCGAAGCAAGCCCACACTCGACAGACATGAGCTTAAGGATAGCAGAGAAGATTACTCGATCAAAGCGAATCGAAATTGCACAATTTTAGTTAAGTATTTATTACTTTAGATATCACAACCAATAGCTTGTTTTGAAAAAAAATTTAAAACTCTAATTTTTTCCTAAATTTATTTTTTGCTTTGTTTTTCCAAAAAATGGTATGGTGAGATGAAAGGTCATTCACACAAAAAATGACACATGTAAAAAAAACCATAGTATGTAAAGAGATGATACTACAAAAAAATACATAAAAAATAATTTATTTTAAAACTAAAATAACATTATTATTTAATGGGTTAATATGTAGTTTACCTTTGAATTTTTCCAAAAATATAGTTGGTACTTGAACTTGTATTCTATCACACACATTGCCTAATTTATTGACAGTGTTAATTTTTTAAAATTAATATATATTTTGCCCTCTAGAACTTGTTCAAAACTATCTAGTTGGTACTTAAACTGTCCAAAAAATTATACTTTTTTAGAATCAATTTACATTTTTAAATATTTTTTATTTTTTTAATTTATGTTCACCATCTTTCATACTGATAGGATGTTATGTGTCACTATAGGATTAACCATCAGTGCCACGTCAATACAAACTAATAGTGTTAGAGCGAAGGTACCAACCTGGATGACAAAATACAAGTTCATGTGTCGACTAGGTAATTTTAGATAAGTTTAGGGGCAAACTACATATTAACCCTTATTTAATACATAAACTTTGCAAAGATTAAAACTTTATACACCGCGTACGTACATGGGGAACATATTTTTTTCAATTTTATTATAATTAGAAAATGTTAAAATAATTTTTTTTAAAAGTAATATCTATTCATAAATTAATAAAAATGTAAATAATTTTATTAATGAGGCTTTAATTGAGTTTACAGGGTTATTCAAAGTTCACATCTCAAAAATAGCTTTAATAAAAATATATTTTTTTTAATTAATATCTTGTTGATTCAGGATATCATCTTAATAAAACACATATTTTTTAGAAGTCACATGATGCGGTGATGTTATAGATTCAAGACTTTGGATTTTTCTTGAGTAGAGTTTTGATCGGGTTGTTGCTTGATGTAATGGCCAGATCTTGAAACTACCTTTTCTTAAGGTTAAATCCTTGTGTTAGTCCTTGTACGTTACGAAAATTATGGATTTAGTCTCTATACTTTAATTTGATCACATTTAGTTCTTATATTTTTTGAAATGGTCAATTTTAGTACATGTATTTTTCGAATTTTGAAATTTTAGTCCTAGTCCAAACAATAGCAATTAAATTCAATCACTAGTCATTTATTGTGCATACAATTATAGATTCAGTCCATATTATCCAATTGGATTATTCTAAAGTCCAATACTTTTTGAACTTTGAAAATTTCAGTCTTGATGCAAATGACAATCATTAATCCATTAATTGGATTTTTAGTGAGTAACATGTGGAAATAACAAGCTAACATGGCATTACACATATGGTAATATGTTTTCCACATCAAATTTTGGAAATAACATAGCTTAACTTAATGAATTTAACAGTTATCATTTGGTGATGACTGAACTTTTAAAATTTGAAAAAGTATAGGGACAAAAAATGATAAAATTAAAGTACATGGACTAAATCTACAAGTTTCATAAAGTAAAATGACTAATATCATAATTTAACCTTTTCTTAACAGTTCTTTTATTGGCTCCTGGAACTTCATGTCTTGTAAGTCGAATTGAAGTATCTTACAAGCACTGAACACTTAGTGTCAAGTCTGGAATATCTAATCAACCCTCTATTTTTGAATTTGTTATTATCAACTTTAAGTTATGTTAGGGTGTAATTGTGTTTTAAGTGTAATTGTGTTTTAAGTGGTGGCAACAATCTTTTCTTTTTTCTTTTGGTCTATGAATGAATTATTTGATTTATGAATGACCAAATAAATTCACTATTTTATCAGGGCATTTTTTTAAACTGTAAGTGTAACACCCCCTAACCCCAAGCCGTCACCGGAATAGGGCTACGAGGCATTACAGGACTTATACACTAACATTTATACAAAATCGAGTCATAAACTTTACATTTCAGATCAATTCTTATCAAATTTCATCTTAAAGTCCTTAATATGGGCCTACGAGGCCCTATATATGTTTTAGAAGTGATTTGAGACTAAACCGGGAACTTTGAAAAATTTTCCTTGAAGATAGGGGCACATGCCCGTGTAGCCTGCCTATGTGCAGATTCTAACTTTTCCACACGGCCTGGGCACACACCCATGTGATTTGGCCATGTGAAAACATAATTTTTGACCATTTTAAAGCTATTTTCACATACTAAACACACCCTATTCATGCCCAAAACATTTACTTATATATCTTAATCAAATAACATTCTTTTTATCCATTTCTTGTACCTAAATACAATTATACTCTAATAGAATCCAACCAATCAATTATTTCAAGCCGAAACATATATATTTCATTTTCCATTCCCAAAACATCACATTCAACATAGTTTACATACTTAATTATTCATATAATTACATTACTAAATCAAATCCTATGCATGCCATATAAATCAAAAATTTGTTTAACAAAATCTACCGGAGTAAATCTGGATAGTGTGACCCTTGGTGTAGATCCGATCCTCCGTATGTATATAAGTCAATCTACAAAACAAATCACATACACAAGTAAGCTTATAGAAGCTTAGTAAGCTCATAGGCATAATAACACAAATCTTACTGAACACTGTACACAATTATATATGTATTAGTTAAACTATTTCATCCTGCAAATCACAACTTCATTAATAAACTCATTTGAATGATTTTCATGATGCAATTCACGAACTTAATTCTTTTGGGCCCATTTCTTATTTATTTCCATTGTCAAATTAGGGAACAATAATGGAGTTGAGTGCTTCATTATCACATTGCCATAGTAAACTATAGGCTTTCACATTATCACACATCACACACCGAAGCCATAGCCCTGCCATGGTCTTATACGGATCACATATCATACCGATGCCATATCCCAGATATGGTCTTATACGGAATCACATAATCACATTGTACCAATGCCATAGCCCGACTATGGTCTTATATGAAAGCATATATCACATCTTTTCCGTCAATTCATTATGGTCATAAAATGAAAGCACTCAAATCATTGTTCCAACTAATTTGTTCTTTTAGTTACACATTATTCATTAGTTAATACAATTTGATAATATTCATCTACAATAAAATAATTTAACAATCATAAGATTTTCATATCAAATATTGAACTTTGCCATATGAACTTACCTGGGCTAATTTGCAAAAGTCGTAGAAATTCAGGGACTATTCTTGAATTTTCTCCTTTCCACGATTCACTTCGTTTTCTTGATATGTAATAGAAATATGAGAGACCAGCTTAAAAGAACCCTTCAATGGTGTTTTTGCTGGAGAAGATTAAGAAAATTGAAGAAACTCTAGATTTTTACCTAATATATCATATTTTACAATTTAATAATTACCCAATTCCAATTTTGCCCCTTGTTCACACTTGATTTTTATTTTTCCAGAACACACTTGCCGTCCAGCCCAATAATAGGTGTTTAATTGCCTATTTAGTCCTCCTTTAATAATTACTAGAGCTATTTAATCATATTTCACAATTTTGCACTTAATTCAATTTAGCCCTTTTTACCCAATTCACTATCGAAACCTTAAAATTTCTTGACAAAACTTTAATACTAACTTACTAACACTCCATAAATATTTATAAATTTTATAAAAATATTTATGGCTCATTTTATGAATTCAAGGTCTCAATACCTCGTTTTTATCTTATTTAATCTACAAATTTCTTTTAATTCATAATTTTACTAATTCAAAATTATTTCTAAAACCACACTTAACTTTTACTTACTAATATCTAAACTCACATGTCGGATTTAGTGATCTCAAATCACTATTCTGATATCACTGAAATTTGGGCCGTTACAGTAAGAAAGGCATATTAATTTATTTAGCTTTCTAACTTTACAAAAACTCATTTTATCCCTCTATTTAATTTTAAACCTCTTTTAGTTTTTGAACTTGTATTATTTTTCAAATCACCCTAAAGTGGATGGAAAAATTAACGTATGTTAACTTTGCTGATATGGCATCCACGTGGATTATAATGTTAGCTATTAATTAATTTTTTGAAATTAAAAAATATTTAAAAATATTTTTTATGCTTTTTTATTTTGAATTTTTGAATTTTGAATTTTTAAAATATTAATTAATTATTGACGTGACATCTACGTGGCAATTCACGTGTATGTTGTCACACCCCAGAATTTACGAATTCAATTGAGAATGAGATAATGTATGATAATTCTATTTTGGGTACACCATGATAGTTTGATCCATCACTCGGTTGGTTTGTTGGCGAGTTAGTGTATTGGGCAAACTAGCTTTTAAGGACGGTATCTAAGGTAATAGTTGCATGATATTTTCAAGTGAATAAAGACTACGACCAAAAGAGTACGCGCATATGAAGGAGTGTGCCCTAGAGTTGTGTTTGAACACTAAGAGGCTGTCAAGTGTGTAAGGAAACTGTAGGAAATTTAATTGTCTTTAAGACCACGCCAAATGAGAGTCTCTGCCAAGATATAGTATGTCTAATTTATATGAGTATTTTTCAATTGGATCTCATATCGGGCTAGTTAGGAGTTGCTGGGATTCTTTAGCAATAAAAGGCAAAAATCAGAGTAAAGAGCAAAGTAGCAAAATGAATGAAAGATTACTTGTAAACTAAAACAAGCTAACTAAACAAATCATCTTGTGCAGCATGGTTGGCCATTTCTCAACATGAGTAAACTAGATTGATTTGACCTTGCCATGACTGGTCAACAGTGAGGTTAATCTTCGTCGGATTTTCTTTTACCTATCCTAGATTAGGTAAATAAATCAGGGGACTGAGAATATATTTACGAAAAGTGGACACTTCGAATGATTTTTGGCTATCTGCTTAATGTTTAGGTTCTTCTTTCTAACCTCGACATTCTCTTCTTCCTCTTCGTTAAGGTCGAACTAAAATAGATGATTTAGCCTTCTAGTAAGTCTTACAATTTTGTACGTTACGACTATAGAAGGGAAAAGTGTCATAGGAAGACCCTGTATAAGAGTCACTTGTAATTGAAATATTAGTGAAATGTTTGTAATGAGGATTTTAATGAAAATCTTATGGTTGTTTAAGCAGCTACTATTCCTGGATCGAAGGACTATCGAAGTAGAAACTTTAAGTCGAGGTAAAAGTAGGTCTTTGGTGAGTATTTAAACCTAACTCCTACATATCATGTAATTATGGGAATGCATGTCTCTGAGAGATATTCACAAATACATAAATGAGGTGAATAGTATGTAGCATGGTATAACGTTGTGTGATATAAGTTGTTGTCACTAGTGTATGTGTGTGTAGTCCTTGTTTACTACTTTCTTGTTATATGGGTTCAGTACCTGACAACTCCCGGTTATGTAAAAAGGTGAGAAAGAGATTTGTTCGTGTTGCCTCTGGTAGGGTAGGCATATTGCTAACTAGACAAGTAGATCACTGTAAAAATAGAGATTTATTATGTATCCTCTGATAGAGTAGTTGTAATGCTAACCGAACTGGCTGATCACGAAATAAATCTATGGAAAGTCCATGGCCGTGGCATTATATGATAATACACCAAGAGGGCGTGAAGGTATAAGACCATGTGGGAAAAGCCCCATGGCACCCACTGAGATGGTCTGCCGGGAAAGTAAACATGAAATTCTTTAAAAAGCCTTTATGGTATGTTATTTGAGAAATCTGTAGAGTGAATTCTATAATGACAAAGAGGCGAGATGTTAGTCTGCCTTGAGTGAGATCTAGGTTTGTCTGTGAGGCATTATCCAATAGTATTCTCGAAAAAGTAACCAACTAATGAATCCGCCTCAATGATCCCTCATGAAATAGAACTTAAGACATTCGAAATGATGGTGGTGCAAGTGTCCACCAAACCTGAAAATTTTCTTAAGTTTTGCATTAATGTCATCTAATATTATATTACATACGTTGAAATGTTGTGTTCTTCCAAGCGAGTATAATTGTTTAGACTAATTTAAAGATACGATCTAACTGGTGTTCTAGTAATCGATGAGTCCTGTAAAGGAATCCGCCAAGAGTAGTATCTATTGGGTATCATTCTGAGAAACGTATCTAACTACAAACAACAAAGAAATCGTGTAATGAGATTTGGAATATGGTGAAAGGAGTATGAGATAGTTAAGTGTAGAGAATGACGTATGGTTATCCGCCAACCAAGAGTCAGAGATGTATCTGCCACTGCCTGAGAGGGAAATCTAACCCTAGAGTCAAAAGAATCTATATTCCTGTGAAAAGGTAAAAATGAGTGAGACTCACTACGTTCCTTGGAAACCTATATGCATGTTTTGGTCTGTAGGTCTGTGAGTTGAACTTGTACACCATGAGGGACCAAGCCAGGAATACACCATGACGGTAGACCAATGACAATATTATGCATACAAAGGGACATTTATAGAATAATATTTTTCAATTGACAAATAGGAATATGCACCACAAATATATTTATTTTATCAAACAGTTTAATATAAGGTCTTATTTTACCTTTGAAAGTTTATGACAAATAAAAAATGAATTATTTCAAACTTAATGCCTTAGAAAGGATTTTAAATAAATAAGAGGTACATTCAGTATAGTTTTTTCGGATTCTAAAATTTAGCTAAGTATCATGACGCCTTATACTTGGATTCGGTAAATCAAGTCGAGTATAAGGCATTATATGTATCACATCAGCAAAGATAATAAAATTAATCTTTTCATTCATTTTAGAGTGATTTGACAAATAATGCAAGTTTAAGAGATAAAAAATAAAGAATTAAATAAAAATTTATTATAAAATTGAAGGTTATGCCAAAATTATTTGTATTTCACTATATTTGAAAAAGATAAAAGAAAAAAGAAAACACGCACCAAAAGAAAATGGTAAAGAAAAAAACGTTTTCTGGAAGAGAAAAAAACAAACAAACACATATTTTGAATGTGCTAAATTCGAAGGATATACCCTACCCAAATACCTTACTATAAAATGGTGACACGCCTAATATTTTTAGCTTTAACATTTTAAACTTATAGATTTAATATATAATTTGATATTTGAGTTTTATTTTTTTTAATGTGATATTTATATTTTTTTTATTCAATCTGATACATATATTTGATAAAAGGTTTATACTTTATTACATTATGTTTGATTTTTTTCATGATTTTTTTAAGAGAATAAATTTAATTTTAATTGTGAATTTGTTTAATTTTAAGTTTAATTTGTCAAATATTCTTCGATCATGAATGTGATTTAATTCGAGTTTTAGAGTTGATTTTAGGAGAGTTAATTGCTAATATTCTTAGGTAATTATGATTTTTTTATCAAATTAACTCTAAAACTCGGATTAAATACTAAAAAAATTAACATTGTCACCTTTAGGTACCAAAATACATAACATTTTGTCAAATACAGGTACCATATTAAACCAAAAAATAATATAAGTGTTACATTAAAAAAATGTCAAACTTAGATACCAAATTATGTATTAAACCATAATCTTAATATTTTATCAAAAATAAAAGAAATTTAACTCCACTCTCTAAAAACGTTTTCAGTGAAATAAATTCGAGTATAGTTAAGTTTCTTCTTATAAAGTTAACGGATACTAAAGATTTGAAATTCATAAATATAGTTGTTGAGAAGGACTGACTACTTTGAGAGAAATTTTCGAAGTATCATTGGTTAAGAAATCGACTAGCCCAAAGGTATAGTCCTCCTATAAGTCTTCCAAGCCCTCGGGTACATACTCATGGCATGCTAGATCTCGACAGAGTACGAAAGACAAAATCTCCACCGAGGGACAATACCTTCAATTGTTGGGGGATCGGTCAACAACCCGATGGATGACACTTCGAAAACTTTTCCAAAAAAATCAACCGCCCTCAACAATATTAATAAAAAAATTAAATGAATTATTTTTCTCAAAGTATCTACCAAGGTGAGTGAATTATCCATATTCTATAGACTCATTAAGGGGTAGATGTTGACTACGAGTTAATAAATAGTAGGTTTCAAATTGAAAATTTGAAATTCTTGTAAGAAATAATAGCCCAACATAAAAGTTGAAATTTGGCCCGATATTTTAACATCTATTTTCTTGGTCCAAACTACGTTCAGCCCAAAATACTTTGTCTTTATCTTATTCACACTATTTTTTTTAAACAAGAAAAATAATTATAAAATGATGGTATTTGAAGAAGGTCCGTTTCCATTTTTCCTTTTTTTTTTTTTGTTTTACTTTTTAAGTAGTAATTAAAGAAGTTAATTTTCACTTCTGTTTTTGTTTTTCGATTCCGTCGAGAATTCCATGCAATTCGTGGAGTGAGACTGTTTCATCATATCGGACTTTGCGTAGTGCACGATTACATTACAAAGAAATGTGAGCAAGGGCGAAGCACGAAAGTTTTTTGTGGGGTGGAAAGTAAGTTATATATTTTTACGATAGTTAAAGTGCAATTTTATCATAAACTAATTTAAAATTTTATAAATTATAAATGAGTTAAAATTTTAAAAAAAATTAAGGGGAAAGTCAGCCTTTACTAGCCCCATGGCTCTACCCCTAAATGTGAGCATTTGAGCTAGCTAGCTCAAGTGAAAACGTAGATGCCGAATAATGCTATATAAAAGCATAGGATCAAACTCAAACAATTTCAAATGCCCATATTTTTTCTGATAGCTGGTCATGCATCACGCACGATCCGATCTTATAAGATACATTCATTCCATAAACATCATGTAACTCTCAATAAAAATAAGAGATAAAATCTCGACAACTTTAGTAAGAATAGGAAGTTTTCACTTGAATTCTAGTAATAATAAAGAAATTTAACTACATTCCTAAGTGTATAAAAGCTGATTTCAAAGGGTGGTGATTAGTCAAAAGAGGAAAAGCATTGAGGTCCCGCAAATGCAAACTATTGTGTCTCCATTTTGTTATGTATATGTGAGTATTAGTTCCAGCTCACATGAAATCATGAGTTTGTGACCCTTTGAAGTTTGAAACTTGGATATTAAATATTCACGTGCGTGATTTTGCAAATGGTTTGAGATTATCATTCGTGGCTTACTTTTTTCATACAAATGCAAAGATATAGTCTTTGCCTAACATTTTTCCTTCAATATATATACACAAAAATACAATTAGAATTTACAGCATCTGATTCTATATTGAGGTACAGAGGTGGTGGAAGTTTGGTGGATTTAATTATAATTTTCAAGAAATTTGGGAGGTCTAATTAAAATTTTCAAAAGAAATTGGAGGGCTGAATGAGAACTTTCATAAATTTTGGAGGGTTTCATTAAAGTTTTCAATAACTTTGAGAGGATTAGTGATAATTTCTAAAAATATTGAAATCTTTAAAATTTTTGAAAGGGTAGATGAAAATTTTCTAAAATTTTGAGGGTCTGGACTCCCATTAAGTCTGCCATTTAAAAAGAAAAAAGTTAAAAAGTTAAAACTATTATTCACTACGAATTCAAAATGGATGGAGATAGGTACCCTTAAATATCTATTACCGGAATCTGCAAATCTGATTCAATTTGTGTGAGAATTATAGATTCGAACTCAGATATCTAACATATTTTGAAATGATTGGTTTTAATTTTTTTAGTAGGTTTGTATTCAATTATTGCTTATTCATTTATTCAACAAATGATCAAATTTTTAATTTTGATTTTTTTTCAGATTCGAATATCTAACAAATAATAATATTTAATTCAAATTCAAATTTAAATACCGATACAAGGATAATAATTGAATTTAGATTTTTAAGCATATTTACAGATTCAGATTGAGATAATTCAAAAATGCATATCTTCAATCCGTTGCCATTCCTAACAATAAACTAATTTACAACAATTAAATTATGTAAAATTAATTATAGAGATAAAATTTCACATGATAGAAGGAGCAAAAGAGGTAATTGAAAGTAACATGAAGGCCCTTGTACTATGAGTCAGATTGTCTCGTTTACTCAAAAAAAATGACCAAAATAGGTATTATACATTAAATCAAAGAGCAAATTGGTCTTTTCTGTTACAAATTTCATCCAATTCTACTGTTAAAAACTGGCATGACTGACATAATAAACAAATAGTTACACGTGACGTGTCATGTATATCTCATTCAAACATATAGAGACCAACTTTTAACAGTAGAAATGGATATTTTTTTAATAGATGACTGGTTTACTCTTTTATCTAACGTACAGAAATTAATTTATCTATTTTTCAAATAAAAAATATATATAATCAAACTCTTAATACAAAAACTTCTATCATACACTTTACCGACTAAGAGCTGATACATTGATCTAAATTCCCAATTAGAACATAAGAACATCATCGTACGATGATACTGACCATGTGAAAAGCACAACACAAATCCATGCAGAGACAAGAAACCATGTAACACGTGTATAAGACTAAATTTCGATATCTCAACAAACAGTTAGCTGGCTCACGAGCTCAATTTTGTAAAATGCATGGCTCGACATTCCTTGAGAGACACAATGCAATGACCCACCATGCACGATGGCCTTATATAATTGGATAATCTCCACATTAATTCTCCCATAGAATCTTAATTATTCAACCATTAATTGGTCAAAATATATTTTCTTTGATTTTAGGATGGTACATAATCTTAATAATTTAGATATCATACGTGTTTGATTTATTTATTAATAAAATTAGACTTTTACTTTAAGGTATAGTATTCATCAATACGTACCATTCAAATCTTAAATTGATACTAAATAATTTAATTTCTTGTACATTGTGTTTTTTATTTTGTTTTTATAATTACATTAAGAAATAAAATATACGTTATTTATAATCTAATTAATAATTTTAAAGTTTACATTTGTATATATATTAATATATCAATTTTGATCAAATATGTAATGTTATACATAAACTTTGATTTTGTGCAATTTCATATATAAATTTTACATTTGATTCGATTTTCGCAAATGGCTAACACAATTATTAATATAGAACCATTTGAGAATTATATATTGCATACATAAATAATTATTTTTATTTAATATATAAATAAATCGATATTTATTTTTTAAAATGTGTACATTTGAATCAAAATTTCATGTTATTAATGTATAATTTTAAGATTTATCCCTAATATATATTATTAAGAAGCGATAAATTGTGCCATAAATATATAATTTTAAAAAATATTGTACTGATCAGTTTCGTTTGAGATAATCTCACCCTCAGAAAAAGAATTGTATGAAACTGTAATTGACAATTTGTGCCATCAATTCCGCGTAATCCTTATCCATTTTCAATAGGAGTATGACAAATCATATTTTTCCTCCTGATTTTCAAAAAATTCAAATCTAAATAAAAATCCTAAAGATCAGGAGGAAAAATCTGATTTGTCATGCTCAAAGGATAATGATAACTTGAAATTACAATTTCATACAATCCATTCTTAAACAGTAATGGTAACAGTTAACATATTGTTTTTAAATAAAATATTTTATTTAATTAATACAAAAGCTAGGCGAAAGTTGATTAAGACCAGTGATAATTGAACATCCCCACCGGCATTTAGAAAAAAAGTCGGTGCATGCAGTACAAGTGATAGACACCATTGTAACAGTATTGTATTGATTATGTTGTACATTTATACCATAATTATATATAACTATCACTGATTCAAATTTCATTTTCCATTGAAAAATAATTCTAACGGTAGAGGTAAGCTAAACACTACATCATATTCTTTGTCAATTGAAGTTTATTGTTGGTTCCGGGAATTTATGTCAAATGATGTCCAGAATCAAAGTTAGAAATTATTAGGGGTGTTGATACGATCGGTTCGGCTAATACTTGAATTGAATTATCTAAAATGTATAAATTTTTAACTATTAACTAAACTGAAATATTTTGATTAATTTGGTCGATTAATCGAATTAACTGGAATTTATATTTTTTTTGTTAAAATAAGTACAAAACATATAAAAAAATACATTGCTAATGTTCTCTTTTTTTTACTTAATAGTTCAAAAAACTTTAAATGAAGGTGAAAATAACAAATAAGACATTAAAAACACTACATAAATCTTGAAAACAACAAATATTTCAGTTAATTCGGTTAATTATTCAGTTTCAAACCAAATTAACCAATAACTGAAGATTTAAAAAATCACAAATCGACTGCCGTCCAATTAACCGAATTAAATCGTTGGATAATTTTAACCAAAGTGTGAATTTTGTTTTCTTTGTTCAACTTGTAATCCCATTAAGATTTTTACTTTGAATAATATATGAATTTTTTTATATCATTGCTTTTGTTACGTCATTTAATGTTTGAAAAATAACCGGAAAAAAAAATTAATATTTAAAGTCCAAGTTTGGTAAAGGGTATTTTGCTTGGTGTTGTCTTCCACGGAGGCAGGATTTTGGAATATGCTCACACAATCATGTAGCTGTCGTGGCTGCTTCTTTAAAATTTAGAAAATAAATTTATAGACTATCCACAGGAGATGAAAGTGACCCATGAATTTGACCAAGGGTTCAAGTGTTTATTTAAGTTTAGTTTTTTTTTTTAGTCTCATATTATAATATTATTACATTATATAATTTAATATTATTTTTATACTAATTAAGATAAACGCACCGTTGATTTAAAATGACCCTACAATTGAGTGTGATGGAAAAGGCATTCATGCTCTCAGAATGCTGCCAATTGAAGTTGAAGCATATGACAATATCATCATAGTAAAGAGATTAATGTTGTCTTCCTCATAGGGTTTGAACGAAATGATGTATGGATCAAAGTGAAACTGAAGAGAGTCGGATTATTCATATTTGCTAATTTTAATATTCAAATAAAAGTATGTTAATTCCCAGTAGAGCAAGAGGTTTCTCTATGTGTATATATATAAGAAATAAATACAAATATAAAACCAAATGTGGGTTAAAGGGTCATAATGAATGAATCATGTAAACGAGCATCTTCAAATCTGATCCATCACGCTTTGTGGTTTATATTCCCATCAACACATATTCATATGGTTTTGATCATTTATCTCTTACGAGACAATGACCTGTGGAGACATGTTGTCCTCTCGTCTCTTCCAGTGTATATATATATAGTATTATTAACTGAAAATCATTTACATACATATATATATAAACGCATGTTCCACACTATAATTACTGTGACAGAATGCTCATAAAATCAGTACTGTCATGTATCCTAGCCCCAAACAAACAGCTGGGATTGTCTGACATTATTGAACACAGTTTATGTTTCTTTTCTGGACAAATGCCATGGATGTTTCTGCTGGTGTAGCTTCAAAGTACAGTGCACACTTTATAAACGAAAGATTTGAACGTTAAAGTTTTCAACATATTATATTTGAGGACAGAATCAAGGCAAAAAGTTATGGTATTGATTATTTAGTGATGGTGCTTTCTGTTTATGGAACCAAAAAAAAGATAATTCTTTAAAGAAATCGAATACAGGTACCTTTTACAACAAAGGCTGGCTCTCCATCTTATAATAATTAATATATTGTCTTCAACAAGAAACATATCAAAAAGTTGTCATGATTATATTATACTCTACGTACTTCTATTATTGTCCAAAAGATATTGCAATCAAACAAAAAATTGGATTTTATTCTAAATTATTGCCAGCTCATGCCAAGTGAAATCTATATTTGTGAAAACTGAAAATATTCCATTGGGCTTTTCATTAAGGTCTTGCAAAGACTGGAACAAGGATATGATTCACGTTGACATTTGTATTACCAAAGAAAACTGTTTTGTCTTAATTTGGACAAAAACCCACCCACTCCAAGACTTTTGGGGTGTCGGGAACTTGACTTTCAAAGGGATGAGCTCACGGTGGGAGCTATGACGGCGATGGAGGGTATTAGGGTAAGTTGAGAAAAACCGACACAGTGTTGGGTGTGGACGGTAGGTTTGATTAGTTTGGAACAAAGCGGAAAGTATTATCCCGGTCGGTGCCTTATAAGTTAGGTGAGGAACAAGGGTATTGTTGTCAATTCACTTTGCTTGACACGTGATACCCATCCTCCTCATCAATAATAATAATAATAAACAACAATTGCCTTTTTAGTGATATCCCCACTATATGAATATTTTTTTTACTGGAATAATATAAGATTTTTATTGTTTTTCTATGTTCTTGTGTGGTGATTTTCGGGCAAATAAGGCAATAAAAAGACAATAAGCATGTAAGATGTCGAATTATGGATTTTTTTTTTATACAAAAGAATTAGAATGTGCCGATTTGCGGCAAAACCGAAGGTAAAACTATATACGATTTTAGTTTTTACTCGGGGATTTGTTAGAGGCCGTACAGAACTTTCTGTACGGGAAAAAGGTATCCTTTAGCCGATTTTTTTGTCTTCGCTTCTGATTTACACTGCGATTTTTTTTCTCTCTGCTGTGGACTGGAAGGACACGTGGAGCTTCATGAATAGTTGACTAAATGGAGGTATGTTTTGAGGTCGTGACATGTGGCAACGTTGATATTTTTAAGGTACGGGCAGCTTCTGCTGCGCAGTTTAAGCTCTCTTCCTACCTCCGCGTATACCCACTGTGTGTCTTCGACCCGTTTTTGGATCCAGCTAGGCAAACCCGCCACGTAGACTTTTTGGTCTTTCGGCACGTCAGCGTCTTCTTCCTCTAGTACGAACCCCGGTACTTTTGTGATAAGATCATCAGAGTTCACTATTCTCAACACTTTCGTCCCTTGTTTCTCTAGTTGGCAACGAAAGCTCCGGTTACCTACACGTGGACCTCCGAACGACATGACGGTCACCATCGGAGCAAGTTTAAAGGTTGTTTTTATGTCGTAAGCGGTCAGAGTAGCCAGAGCCGCACCGAGACTGTGTCCTGTAATGGTTAAACTCAGAGGCTGGTCGCCGTACGTTTGTAGCAACCGTGAGATTTCTTCACGGACCATTTCTTGTAAGCTCGGTACCTCGTCTGTTCCCGACATGTAAAGGCTGAGGAACCCGGTTTCCACCATGGGCTCCGAGTCGTCACCGTCGCCGTCATCGTGGTGTGTAGGTTTGGTGTCAGCATTGGGGACTGGAGTAAGAGTAGCACGGAAATTTTCAAGCCATTCAAGACCAGTAGCGGTGCCTCTCAAAGCAATCACCACGTCTCTCCGGCCAAGCCTGGCGATTTCCTCTTTATCCTGACAGACTGCCACGTAACCAATCCAGCTAGACTTCGTTGCCACCCAGTTTGGCGCCATGTCAACCCAATGTGGCAATTGTATCCCTGACGTGGCACGTAAATGTCTAGTTAAACGATAACCGGTTTGGTGCAACCCCGAACGGTCTAATAATGTACTTTTCGGGTACCTGCAAGCTCCGTACGACGACGACGATGAATCGAAGTTAAATGACCTATATGCAGCTTCAACAAAGCTACCGTACCGGAGTATTTCGCCCCGCAAGTTTTCGTCTAATGGATCGACTAAACCTTCCCAGTTTTTAACCCCTTGATACTCCTTCCATTTGTTGCCCAACTTAACGGCTCTAGATGTGAAAAATGAAGCCATTGGGTCATAATCAAGAGGGTCGAGCAAATGTTCCCAACTCTTGACCGCCGGTTGATGAGTATCTAAGGACATTTTGAGTGGTCTCACAGCCGTTTGAGTGAGAGTGCAGTAACGGACAGAAACATGCTTGGCTGGTCTAGTTGTGGTGGGCAATGTGCATGGCGTTGCTGGTTTCATTGAGAGACTCATATCTTTGTACCAAATAGGTGAGAAAGGGGGGATTTATGAGGTAGTGAAAATGCCGCTGATGGTACTCAGCTAGCTGCATTCATGGAGTACTGGAGATGGGGGATTTTTATAGGGAGAACCAATGGAAAAGGAGGAAAGAGAAAGAGAGAGTGAAAGGAATTATGGAGATCAATTAAAAGAGAAAGTAGGGTACCTTTTTTTTCTTTTTTCTTTTTTCTTTTTTTTCTCGATGACGAGAGATAGAGATAGAGAGAGATGGGATTGTTTGAGAGAAATGGTCAAAAAAATATATAGAAGTGAACCCATTAAAATATTACCCAAAATGAAAATAAATGGTTAGTAGACGTTATATGCTTTCATGTCTTGTTCTCCTTTCAAGCCGGCTCAAAGTTCAAATCTGACTCAACCTTTCTGAGTCGCACACCAATTTTCATTCATTAAACAAAACCGGTAAAAGAATGGGCTAATATTATATTTGGCCCTTGAACTTAATAATTAGGTTCGTTTTAGTCTTCAAACTTAGATTCTGTAGAGATTTAATGATATAAAACTTCACCAATTTTACTATGTATTTACTTAAAATTTTATAAAACTTCAAGAGTTAAAAGGCATAATTTTTCATTTAAGGGGAGCAAAGGCACTTGCCTATCCCCTACTTTCGCCCGTGCAAGGGGTGAAGCAACATCTATTCACTAAACTTAACGACTTTTTCCTAACTTCGTCCATAAGCTTTTATTTGTCCACATTAGTCATAAAACTTGATAGTTTTTCTCAATTTGACCCCTAAACTTGGATTCTATTGAGATATAATGACATGACACTCTAATTTTTTTAAAAAATTTTAAGCGATAATGTGCTATAATTTTAAAATGCCAAATCATCATATCTTAAAGGAATCTGAATTTATGGATTAAATTGAAAAAAATTACTGAATTCCAAAATAATATGAGCTAACAAATTTAAGGACCAAATTAAAAAAATTATCAAATTCATAAATTAAATGGCCAGCGTGGTCAACATGTACCCCTTAATGAACCTACAAAAAACGAAAAGATTAATTACTAAACTCGTCCTTAACATTAAAAATTACATTAATCCTAAAAGAACTGTTGCATATGCCTAGTAATTGTCCACACGTGGATAACAGGTAATTGAAAATAGGTGGGTCCAGTGCAATAGAATCCCTTTCATTGGCTATAAGGTGAGGTCAAGTCCTATTTATTATTAATAACGAACTTAATTAAAACAAGGCAAGGCATGGTGCCAAAAATATTACCACCAAATTAATCCTCCTATTTCAGGTATTTGCATATGATAAAACGTGAAAACAATCTCAATTTGTAGGCAACAAGTTGGGGTGAAATATTGTGGACCTACAATTAATTTACTCTAACACCATTAACCTGTGTGATTCTCATGCATATTTTCTAAAGTCTTAGTTTAAAACATTATTGCTTATACAAAAGGACATAAATTTAAGTGCGTTGATACGTTTTAAGGGTCAGAGAAAGATTATAAGTAGTTCTAAATATTTTTATTCAAAAATTATTATTATTATCTAAGTATTTTATTAATAAATAATATTCATCTGTATTGGTAAATAAAAAATATATGACATTTCAATACATAATTTGTTTTTAATGGAGTTGTTTACGTGCATTTTGATTTATTTAGTTGGATAATTTATATTTGTTAAGTATAATAATTTATTTTACTCTTTAATTTTATATAAAAAAAGTTATTTTATATTTTTATTTTTATTTATCTTTTTTAGCCTTTAAATTTGTATTGTTTGTCAAATCACTTCAAAATAAATGAAAAAGTTAATCAGAGGCGAATCTAGGGGGCTAGCAGGGGCCTGGCCCCCCTAAAATGAAGAATATCCATTTAGTCCCTTTAATTTTTTTTTTAAAAATTTTAAATTACTAAATGTAAAATTATACTTTGGCCCCTAAAATTATAAAAAATTTGATTTAATCCTTTAATTATAAAGATATAGACTATAAAAAAATTAAAATTTCATTCGCCCCCTAAAAAATTGTTCTGACTTCGCCCCTAAAGTTAATATTTGTTAAGTTTGCTAACGTGGCAGTCCACGTGTATACCACATTAGAAATTAATTAATCTTTTATAAATATTTTTATAATTTTTATACTTTTTTAAATGATTTTTTATATTTCTTTCATTTTTAAAAAAATTAAAATTAATTAATTGTTTATGTGACATCCACATGGTAGTCCACGTGTATGTCCCGTTAGCAAAGTTAACAGAAGTTAACTTTTCCATCTATTTTGGGATGATTTGACAAATAGCGTAAATTCAAAAAATTAAAGAGGCAAAAAATCAAATGGAGTATTAAAATGGTTTTTTTTAACAAAGTTGAAGGGTCGAATAAGTTATTATTCCCTTTTTTGATATTTAAGATATCATTAATGTCAGTTTTAAGTTTTACAGTCCATGAATACTAATCTTTTCGGGGTTTTGTGACTACTCTCTCAACAATGGCGTCTCCAAGGTTTGAACTTACTTTCTTCTTTTGAGAGTATGCAATGTGCTTTACACTACACCCAACACTTGTTGTCACTAATATCAGAGTTGCATAAAATGTAAATTTTACACTTTAACCCTTTCAAAAATAATAAAATTTTAATTTATTCCTATAAATTACTTAATTTAAGTCTATAAAAATTTTCTGACTTCACCTTTAACGGATATAATAAATTCATATCAAATTCAATATATTGCTAAATATTTTAAGAGAGAAAAAAGAAAACATTAAATAGACACAGCTAAAAGTGCATTTGCTTAGAGGGACAAGGGTGCACTTTTTATTTATCTTTTAGTATATCTCTGCAATTAACACATGCTACTACGTGGGCTTCTAATTTCCCTTCATTTGGATACCACAAATATAATTTTAATTATTTAATATTAAATTTATTTTTTAAGCTACCAATATTGCCCATCGATAGCTTATAGCAGACACATGGGAACACATTTATGCTCATATCATCTACTTTATTTAAAAAAAAATTATATATATAATAAGCAATAAATATCTACACACTTGCCCATCTTTTAAAAGATATATTTTCTATTGTTTCAAAGTGCTCGACATAAAGCTTAAAATTACTCATAAATAAGAGTGTTTCAGTGTATTTAAATTCACATTTTCTTATATCGATAATAATATTAATATCAATCAAGTTAAGATTCAGTTAACAGAAATGATAAGAAACTATTAATTATTAAGTTTATTTCAAAATTTATACTATAAATAATATATTAATTTAAAACATTTGTTAGTAAAATTTATAAGTAAAATATAAATTAATTTTAATAATAATAATAATAGATTGGGTAAAGTTGTAATTATCAAAAAGGGATATATAAAATTCGACAATAAACTGTCGTTTCAGGAACACTATTTTTACTTCCCGATTCCTAATAGATTCAAAAGAGACATATATCAGTCTGGCATCTGGACCTGCTCCTTGGAATACAATTTATTTATTTATATTTTTAAATTTCTTTTGGCCAAAACTTATTTCTTACATATTTAAGTAAGTCAGATTGAGTCTCAGGCTTAGTTTAGTAATTGCCATTTTGGGGGAAAAAGTCAAAGTTTTCAAATTATCAAAAAAAATGCTTTTTGAGTCACTTTATGACTTAGGAGAAGTAATTTTTCTCTAAAGTAATTTGTTCCAAAAGTATTTCTTAAAAGTAATACTAAATACATCTTTAATTTAATATAGAATAACGTAGGTTCGAATGCATTATAGCGTATTACTTTTCATAGAAAGTTCTAAATATTATATAAAAAAAATAAATATAATAAGATTGTTAAAAAATAATTATAATTAAAATATAAAAAAAGAATTGGATTAATTGTGGTTATAAAAACATAAATTATTGGTATATTGCATTTATAAAATTGAGATTTCCAGAACCACAAGTTCCAAAAATTAGACATTTTTATAAAGTCATCTCCTTTTTATATTGGTATTTTACAATAAATTAGGAAAGTGAACATTTGGCTTTAATTTGTTAAAATTTAACTTTTATATTGTATGAAAATTGTAGAAGTTAGTTGAATTAGGTAATATTGTCTTTGCTATTAAATTATTGATCTCATAATTAATAATTTAATAATTTATATATATAAATTAAATCAATTTTTTAAAAAAATTTGTAAAATGCCATATCCAAATTTCGATAAATTAATATATAAAAGTAATTAATTGCATCCCACACTCCAAACTATGATCCTCGTAATAATTGGTTTTCAAACCTCAAAATATTTTAATTACATATCAATCAAGTCCTTTCATTATTGAAACCCTTAATTTAACTATTAAATTATGCGTAAAGTCTTAAGTGACATAATTTAAAATGAAACTTTTAAATAAAAGTAAAATGAAACTTTTAAATAAAACTAAAATGTTGCTGCATTATTTTAAAATGAAAAGTCAAAAATAAAGTAAACGATAGTTTTCCAATAAAAGTTTCGAAAACCTCAAAACCAATATTTTTACAATATTCGTTTTTCTTTAAATTTTTTTATTTTGAATTATGTCACATAAGATTTGACATCTCATTTAACGGTTAAATTAATGATTTAAGTAATGGAAAGACCTTATTAATATAACATCGATAGTTTGAGGATATAATTAGAATGTTTTAAAATTTAAGGATTAATTTAGAATGAGGGTCATAGTTTGAGAATATTTGATGCAAATAGCTCTAGGTTAAACTACATCCATAGTCACTCTAAAATAGAATTTGTCTTATTTTGGTCACTCTAAAATTTTTGTTCTCAATTTAATCATTCTAATTAAAATAATTTTGTTAAAAATTTCTCTTTCCACTAAAGAAAACAATCAGCAATCACTTAATGTTTTTTCTGTAACAACCCATTTTTCAATGGTGTCAGAAATAGTGGTTTCAGGGCCACCAAATCTGACGAGTAAGCTCGTAAATATTAAATAGAGAATTTATTAAGTGACTTAAAAAAGAAAGATTTTTGACTTGATAATTTATATTATAGAAGTGATTTATTAAGTTCAAGTGGTTTTAGAAAATGAGATATTAAAACCTTGTTTTTATAAATAGAGAATATTTACAGAGATTCATTAAGGTGGTATTGAAGTTTCGTTGAAATATTTTTAACGTTTCGATAGTTAATTAATTAAAAAGAACCAAATTGAAAAAAAGTACATTCTCGAAACTCCGTTCTCGTAAATCGAACTAGTAAATATTTTTAATAAATATTTAATAAGCTAGTTGTGTAATTAATTAGATTTCGATTAAGTAAATTTGCATGAATTAAAGTAATTAGGTATAAAGACTAAATTGCATATGGGACGAAAGTTAAATTAAAGATTAAAGAATAATTAAAAGTTACCATTATTTCTTTAGTGAGACGACATTTGGTAAGATATTTGTAAATTTATTATATATATTTATAATAATTAAAGTTTTCTTAAGTATTAAGTATATATACATTATATGATAATAATAAAACCAACAGGTAAATAAGTAAAAGAAATAAAGAAAGACAAAAGTAAAATCAAAATAAGAAGGAAATGAAAGAAAGAAAAAAGAGAAAGAAGGAAAGTAGCAGACGCACAGCCTAAGGGCTTCAAAAATTTTCAAATTCGACTGGTTAGTTAATTTAGTCCCTTTTTATTGTAATATTTATGTTTTTGGAATCCTGGTTTGAAGTACTACCTAACCCATGTCGAAATTTTAGCAATTATTGAGTTTGTAAATGTTCTTAATGTTAAATAACTTTTAGTATTAGGGATTAATTTGATAGATTCTTAAGCTAGAAGTCAAAAAGGATTAAATTGTAGAATAAATTGTAAATTTTGAGTAATACGGACTAAATTGTAAAAAATTCAAAATTTAGGGGTTTAAGTGAAAATATGGAGTTAAATTTAGATTGAAGTGAAATTTGTATAAAAATATAAGATTAATTGTGAAGAATAAAAAATTTTCTCGGTTTAGGGACTAAATTGAAATTTAGGCAAATATTGAGTCAAAATTGAAATATTCAATATGAAATTGAATTGTGTTTTATTGATGAATTTTATTTGTTTTAATTCCATAGCTAATGTTGTACCGGAATCCTCGACTAAAAAATAAAAAGATAAAGTCGACGTCGAATAGCTCGGAATTCCTAATTTGTATTTTTATAATCCAAACTAAATTGTAAAATTATTGCATTTTGATTTCTTGTATATGGTAAGTATTGGAGGTGAGAACTATTGTGTTTTATAATTGAAATGGATTGATTCGGTATGTGATGAATTTATTGAATTTATATTAATTGAATTGAATTCATATGTATATATGTGATAATGTGATTATATGAAAATTTGATATTGGATATTGGTTATATTTGAAAAATAATATGTAACCCTATTAACTGTATCGGGCTGAGTCAGATATAGATGGCATGCCATAGGATTGGAAGAGTTTAGGAATTTCTTCGACTTCGAGTAGATGAGGCACTGGGTGCCAATTTGTTTCGGTTTAATCGATGAGACACTAGGTGTCAAATTTATATAGCGCTGGGTGCAGTTATTACTTCGGATTTATTCGATGAGGCACTGGGTGCCAAACTGGTGTGTTGGTTAGATTTGTGTATCCGTCCGAGTCCGAGTCATGTTAATAATGGTAAATAAATAATAAAGTTTTATAATTGATATTGAAACGGCATGGTATGAGAAATGGAATTGATATAGTGAATTGAAAATAGAATGTGAAATATGTTGAAAATACATGGAATACATGAGTTATATACTCATGAATTGAATATGGAATGGATAGTGTCATTGTTTAAATGTTCTGTGGAACAAATTATGGAAAGCTATTATATAGCAAGTGATGAAAATTGAGTATGGTATATAATGATGTATTCATGAATTGAGTATTGCATGGCTAATGCCATTGTATGAATAAATGTAGTTTTAAATATTCAATTGTGCTTATAATTAATATGTGCATATTATATTATCTTATCTTTAATTATTCAGATTATAGAAATACCACTAAGTTTTACTCCGCGTACGATTTTGTTTTCCGTGCGCAGGTTAGATACTTAACTTTTGATTGCCAATTCAACATCCAACAACAATCTTGAACTCAAATGTGGTGATGTTTATCTTTTGTGTAGGCATGTACCTAGGGTGTCTAAATAATAGTTATTTTGTGGATTGATTGTAAATAAGGTTGTAAGTTTAATATTGGTTTGGTGTATATATAAACATGTATTTGTTTTTGAAGCCATATTATGACATAATAAGTTGAACCAAATCTAGATATGTGCATGTGAATTTAAGTTAGTGTTTAAGTGCTAGGCAAAATGGATTGAATTTGTTAAGTTTATAATTTGGATTTGAATGATGCTTTGATGATATAAATGAGGTACCAATAAAGGTACATTGGTTAGACACCTAGGATGATTATTTTGACATGTTTTGAATGTGTTTGATCGTGTTTTGAATTGGTTAAACGAATGGTTTTTTTTAGTTGATTAATGTCCAAGCTTGTAGGGAATGGTAAACTTATGGTTTAAGGCACATTTTAGGTCCACACGTCCAAACACACGGGCATGTAACTCGACTGTGTGAGACACGCGGTTAGCATACAAGCGTGCGAGACCATTTTGAAAAGGTACACTGTCGTGTTAACCCTGAAGCTTTGAAAATTTTTCTGAGTCCCAACTTATTTTTAACGCGTATTTTGGGCCTCGAAGGCTCAAATAAGGGATAGTATGTATGAAATTGATTGGTTTCTTATCTGAATATTATATGACATTAAATGCTTGAAATTTTTTTCTATTTGATTTGTAAATTTCGGTAATGTTCTGTAACCCAGTTTCGGAGATGGATACGGGTTAGGAGTGTTACATTTAGTGGTATTAGAGCTTTGCAAGTTTAGCCAATACTCGGACTAAATTGAGCTCGGAATTGAGTCTAGAGGTATATGCCATAATTGAGTCGAATTGAGTTGGGATTTGGATGCTGATATATTTTCTTTTGTTTTATAATTAAAAATGTCGAATGGTTATAATGATTATGTTGATGATAAATGTTATGTTATACGTGTGTATATATGAGAGTCAAATTTTGAGGCTTTACGGCCTTCACCCCCTCACCTGTACAGTCTTATACAACAAAATTTACAATATTTATATTCATTAAGCTTACAAGTGTGAAACTGAAGAGTTCAATAGCTGAATGAATAATAATGCGGCCAGAGCCGAGGATGAGTTAGCAAGTAAAGAGAGTTCTAAAAGAGATATCAGATTTTTCTGAAGATTATTCGAGATACGCCATGTTGCTATTAAGGAAAAAGTTATTCACGAGTAATTGACTTTTTTAAGTATGTTATTTAACGAACGATTAACCAAAAATTTCTTCTGAATTGATTTCATTAGTGATTGAGATAATGTGGGATCATTGATGACTATAGTAGTCAGTGGGATAGTGTTGAAATTGCAAAGATATCTAAATGCAACTGTTATAGTTTAGTATTTTACAGCGATCACCTCTGGGTATTCTATATGTTATTTTATTCTCAGAAATATATGTAACTATTCATTTTCATATGTAATTCTTATCATATAGAAAGGCTGGCTAATTATAATGTTAGACGGAATTATTGTTAATTTGGTTGATTCATAATCAGCATTGCTCTATCTTTCTTTGGTTTTCTAATCTATTATGTTCAATAGAAGACTTGATGATAAGACTCATGTAACACCCCTTAACCCATACCCGTCGTTGGAATAGGGTTTTGGAGCATTACCGAACATTTCTGAGTAAATACGAATAATTATAATAATATAGTTTACACATCATTATTAAATCATAATGTCCCTTTATTGAGCCCTCAAGGCCCAAATCACATGTTAGAAACTAATCGGGACTTAATCGAAAGTTCAGAAATTTTTTGTGAAACTTCAAAATTTTTTCTAAGTACAAGGCTCACATGCTTGTGTGACCCTAAACACGTTCATGCTTTAGGCCCTATCTTAACCCGTGTAACTCCCTGACTTACCTCATACGACCAAGTCACACGCCCATGTGCTTGGCCATGTGCCTAACACAGCTGAAACACACGCCTCTGTCTCTGCACGTGTGGTAATACTTGAGCATTCTATTTTAAATTTTTAAGATGCAGGGGACACATGGCTTAACTACACGCCCATGTGTAAGCCTTGTGTCTCACACGGTCTAGTCACATGCCCGTGTGTTAGGTCATGTGGACTCAAAATGAGCCTTTTACATCAAGTTTACCAACCCTGCAAATGTTGAACCTCAAGCAACACAAAAACCAAACATTCAACCAATCCAAAACATGTTCAAATATATTTAAAACATGTTTAATTAATCATTCTAAGTACCTAACCAATGTACTCTTATAGATATTTCACATATACTAACCAAATCAATCCAATTAAAACTCATTCAAACCAATTCTAATTTCATACAAATTTACTACTAAAACTTATCATTTAATAACTTTAACATTTTTTATATATATAACTAATCATTATCATATTACAATATTATTTTACAAACATTTCTCAAAATGACAAACACAACATCTTAGGTACATGCCATCTACCCAAATAAAAAAAAAAGAAAAAGAAAACTTCACCATGCTTCTTTTGAGTTCGGGATCGGCTTTGGATGCTGATTCAACGATCTGACTTTAACCTAACCTGCGCACAGAGACAAACCGTACGTTGAGTATAAAACTCAGTTGTATTTCTATAATCCAAATACTTTGGAAAAATAATATTATAAAGCATACACTTTAAAGCATGTGTAAACATTAATCAATCAATAATTCAATTCATCAATAGCTAATTCAAATATATTTTCTCACTTTGATTCACATAACATTTAGTAATAGCAATTCTCTTTTCATGAACCCTTGGTTCGTGCATTTCATTTACACAATTCAATTCAATGTCAAATTTCAAATTCACATCCAACATCAATCTTATTGCCAATTCATTTATTTACCCCTATTAATAGGATTTGGACTTTGGCGGATACACGGATCCAATCAAAACACACTAGTATATCACCCAGTGTCTCATCAGATAATTCGAAGTAATAGATTGACACCCAATGTCTCATCGGCCATGTCGAAATAAATTGGTACCCAGTACCTCATCGAATTTATCCGAAGTAATAATCTGACACCAAGTGTCTCATCGACTCGTAGTCGAAGTATTCCTGAACTCTTCCAATCCTATAGCATGCCAACTATATCTGACTCAGCCAGATACAGTTAATAGGGTTTTCAATTCACTTTTCAAATACAACCAATATTCAATATTTTCACATTTCAACAACAATCAATATTTCATCAATCACACGCATTCATATAACCTCAATTCAATATCAAAATAATAACAAACAACACTCACCTAAATTGCTTACCATAATCATTAATTTAAAGTAAAACAATTTAAAATTAATAAATTTGGATTATAGGAATACAAACAGTAGTTTTCGAACTAATCCTCGTTGACTTTGCCTTTTCCTTTTCTAGTCGAGGTCTTCGGCTCATCGTTAGCTACAGAATTAAAGCAATTTAAAATCATCAATATAATACAATTTCACATTGAATATTTCAATTTATACTCAACTTTTACCTAAATTCCAATTTAATCCTTAATCAAAACTAACTTTATTTCCTTCAAAATTTATTCCTTATTTTCATTAAATTAACACTTAAAACTAAATTTAACTCTCTAATTTCACCATAAATCCCTAATTTCAAAATTCTCTTAATTTAATCCTTATTACTTAAAACTTATGATTTATTTTACAATTAAATCCCTTTTCACTTCTAATTTGAAATTCGCTAACTTTCAAATTTTCAACTTAAATCAAGTAGTATTTTGTTCTAGGATTCCAAAAACATAAAAATTTCAAGAAAAGGGACTAAATTGACTTACTAATTAAGCTTTGAACCTCAAAAACCCTAATTTTCCTTCTTTCTTTTTCTTTCCCATTTTCCCTTGTTTCGTTTGCTATTTTGTTTCTCTTCATTCTTTTTGTTTTGTTTCTTTATTTATTTATTTCATGTTTTATTTCTTTTATTTTATGTTATTATATTATTATATTATTATATTATTATATTATATTATAATAATTATTACTTAAATAATAAGTAAATACATATATGTATTACAAATGTATGTATACATTTATGTATATATTTATTACACATATATTTTACAATTACCATACACTTGTATTTACTTTTTACTATACAAGTGTTACATATGGTTTATTTACTAATTTAGTCCCTTTACTTTTCTCTATTCTATAATTAAACTTTCACCTTTTATTCAATTTAATCCTTCACCTAATTAATCTTAACTCAAGCTAATTCACCTAACCAAAACCTAATTAACCATACAACTAACCTCTCCGTTTCACGAAAATGGAGACCCGAAAATACACTTTTCTGATACCCATAAATTTTGGGTCGTTACAACTCATATGATGCTATTTTCTATTTCTACTAGTTGATGCTCTGAATTACATATATGCAATTTATATTGTCTCTATCACAATTGTTTCTAGTACGTATGAGCGATATTCTTCTTTTGGACTTTCTTTAGGATATCATTGATCTCTTTATCATTCAATATGGTTTTTATTCTCGGAAATTCAGTATAGCTTCACATCTTGGATTTCATGACCTCGGTTTTCTTATCATTCTTATGGTCTAATCTTATCTATCAAACATGGTTCATCTATAAAAGATATTCATTAGCCGGAGGTAATTACATTTATTAATGTTATAAATTCCGGTCCAATCATGGGAGCTTGGTGATATGGATCTCAGATTGTAGAAGTTGTATTACTACACTGGTTGTTATTGAAACTACTTTCAGTTTTCCTATTCTATTTTGGAGTGCACTATTGATGTTGAGGTATTGTTCTATCTATATGGTTGAAACGTCGATCCTATTATATCACTATGGTTTTTAATATATTTGATGGTTATGGCTTCAGTATAGTTCAAAGCTTCAATGTTAATAATTGAAATAGATTTATTATATATAATCCCTTTCTAGCTTTTGTTAAACGGTTGACATCGGCAAAAGAGTAGACGGTGGAAGATTGAGCTCAAACTTGTATATTGGTTTTCATTCCTCAGGTAATCTTGATTAATGTCAACAAGTTAAAACAGGATGTTATGTTTTGTTTAAGTTAATGCAGTTTTTAAGGATCTTTGATCAATATTCTGAGGGTATCAGATAGATTGTATGTCTAGGTTGTCTTGACAACAAGAATAATGGATTGTTCTAAAATGTTATTATCTGAAAGATAAAATTGACTCAGTTGTTTTAATCAGAGTGAGTTATTCATTGAAAAGTTAATTGAGTTATACGCATTTGAGTCTATCCTCAAGTTCGGAAATAAATTTTGTGCATTCATGGGTTAATAAACGGACAGTCAGAATGAGAAATTCAGATTCTAGAAGACTTGATACAGAAATATATCTATCAGGTCAGTTCAAATTGAGAAATGTTATTATGGGTTAAAATCGTCCCGATTGTTCGGACTTGTGTAAAATGATATTGCTTGATGCTTTCCTAGAAAAAGGGGAACAAATATTAGTTGAAAGTTACAGATGCAACCACGTCAGAAGCATCAGTTAGAGTTTGATAATCCAGGTTTCTATGTATTGTTTCGACAGACGATTACTGGGAATTTCTCGGTAGTTATACTACTAATGATAAAGTGATGATAGGCGAACATTAGAGCTACTTAGTTAAGTTCAGGTAAGAAATTTCGAGGACGAAATTTTCGTAAGGAGGAAGAGTTATAACAGCCCGTTTTTTTGTGGTGTCGAAAACAGTGGTTTCAGGGCCACCAAATCCGACAAGTTCGTAAATATTATTATTTAATATTTACAAGTCAAATATGATTTTAAAAAAAGTTTTTGATTTGATAATTTATATTATATAAGTGATTTATTAAGTTCAAGTGGTTTTAGAAAATGAGGTATCGGAACCTTGTTTTTATAAACCGAGCTGTAAATATTTTCTATAAATATTTACAGAGTGTCATTAAGGTGGTATTAAAGTTTCGCTGAAAAATTTTAATGTTTCGATTGTTAATTAATTAAAAAGGACCAAATTGGAAAAAAAAGTACATTCTCGAGACTCCGTTCCTGTAAATCGGACTCGTAAATATTTTTAATAAATATTTACTAAGCTAGTTGTGTAGTTAATTAAATTTTGGTTAAGTAAATTTGCATGAATTAAAAGTAATTAGGTATGAAGACTAAATTGCATATAGGGTGAAAATTGAATTATAGATTAAAGAATAATTAAAGAGACTAAAGAAGGAATTTTTCCATTGTTTCTTTAGTGGGACAACCTAAGATATTTGTAAATTTATTATATATATTATAATAAGTAAAGTTTTCTTAAATATTAAGTATATATATTATGTTATAATAATAAAACCAATAGGTAAATAAGTAAAAGAAATAAAGAAACACAAAAGTAAAATCAAAATAAGAAAGAAAAGAAAGAAAGAAAAAGAGAAAGAGAAAGAAGGAAAGAAGCAGACGCACGACCTAAGAGCTTCAAAAATTTTCAATAACTTTTTAAGTTCAATTGGTTAGTTAATTTAATTTCTTTTTATTATAATTTTTATATTTTTAGAATTCTGGTGTTAAGTACTACCCAACCCATGTCGAAATTTTAGTAATTATTGAGTTTTTAAATGTTGTTAATGTTGAATAATTTTAGTATTTGGAATTAAATTGATAGATTTTTAACCTAGAAGTGAAAAAGGATTAAATTGTAGAATAAATTGTAAATTTTGAGTAATAGAGACTATATTGTGAAAAATTCAAAATTTAGGGGTTTAAGTGAAAATAAGGAGTTAAATTTAGTTTAAATTGAATTTTGTGTAAAAATATAAGATTAATTGTGAAGAATAAAAATTAGTCTCGGTTTAGGGACTAAATTGAAATTTAGGAAAATATTGAGTCAAAATTAAAATATTTAATATAAAAATTGAATTGTGTTATATTGGTGAATTTTAATTGTTTTAATTTCATAGCTAACGTTATACTAGAATCCTCGACTAAAAAGGGGAAAGATAAAGTCGATGTCGAATAGCTCAGAATTCCTAGTTTGTATTTCTATAATCTGAACTAAATTGTAAAATTATTGCATTTTGATTTCTTATATATGGTAAGTATTGGAGGTGAGAACTATTGTGTTTTACAATTGAAATAGATTGATTCAGTATGTGATGAATTTATTGAATTTATATTAATTGAATTGAATTCATATGTATATATGTAATAATGTTATAAAAATTTGATATTGGATATTGGTTATATTTGAAAAGTAATATATAACCCTATTAATTGTATCGGGCTGAGTCGGATAGAAATGGCATGCCATAGGATTGGAAGAGTTCAGGGATTTCTTGGACTTCAAGTCGATGAGGCACTGGGTGCCAATTTGCTTCGGTTTAACCGATGAGACACTAAGTGTCAAATTTATATAGCGCTGGGCGCAGTTATTTCTTTGGATTTATCCGGTAAGGCACCAAGTGCCAAATTGGTGTATTGGTTGGCTCCGTGTATCTGTCCGAATCCGAGTCGTATTAATAGGGGTAAATAAATAATAAAGTTTTATAATTGATATTAAAATGGCATGGTATGAGAAATGAAATTGATATAATGAACTGAAAAATAGAATGTGAAATATGTTGTAAATACATGGAATACATGAGTTATATAGTCACGAATTGAATATGGAATGGATAGTGCCATAGTTTAAATGATATACGGAACAAATTATGGAAAACTATTATATAGCAAGTGATGAAAATTTAGTATGGTATATAATGAGGTATTCATGAATTGAGTATTGCATGGCTAATGCCATTGAATGAATAAATGTGGTTTTAAATATTCAATTGTGCTTATAATTAATATGTGCATATTATATTATCTTATCTTTAATTATTCGAATTATAAAAATACCACTGAATTTTGCTCAGCGTACGGTTTTGTTTTCCATGCGCAGGTTAGATACTTAACTTTTGATCGCCAATTTAGCATCCAACAACAATCCCGAACTCAAATGTGGTAATGTCTATATTTTGTGTCAGCATGTACCTAGGGTGTCTAAATAATATTATTTTGTAGATTGATTGAAAATAATGTTATAAGTTTAATATTGGTTTGGTATATATATATAAACATGTATTTGTTTTTGAAGCCATATTATAGCATGATAAGTTGAACCAAATCTAGATATGTGCATGTGAATTTAAGTTAGTGTTTAAGTGCTTATGAACTAGGCAAAATGGATTGAATTTGGTAAGTTTATATTTTGGATTTGAATGATGCTTTGATGATATGTTTTGATGATCTAAATAAGATACAAATGAGGGTACATTGGTTAGACACCTAGGATGATTGTTTTGACATGTTTTGAATGTGTTTGATCGTGTTTTGAATTGATTAAACGAATGGCTTTTTTAGTTGATTAATGTCCAAGCTTGTGGTAAACTTGTGGTTTAAGACACATTTTGGGTCCACACGGCCAGACACACGGGCGTGTGACTCGGCCATGTGAGACACACGACTAGCACACGGGTGTGTGAGACCATTTTGAAAGGGTACACGGCCGTGTGGAATCTCCAGCTTTGAAAATTTTTACGAGTTTCTGAATTAGTCTCAACTTATTTCTAACGTGTATTTTTGGCCTCGAGGGCTCGAATAAGGGACAGAATGTATGAAATTGATTGGTTTCTGATATGAATATTATATGATATGAAATGCTTGAAATTTCTGTTTGTTTGATCTGTAAATTTCGGTAATGCTCTGTAACCCGGTTTCGGCGATGGATACGGGTTAGGGGTGTTACATTTTTCTCACACACCTTTGAAGCTTTCCATCAATTTAAACATTATGTGTAGGAGTGTTCAATCGGTTAATCAACCTGAACTAACATTAATCGAATTAACTAAACTTTTTAAACCCTTAATGGTTAATTGAACCGAATTTTTTAAAAAAAATTAACATATAAAACCCTTAACTGTTAATCTATTTATATGTTTTTTTTTGTTAAAATAAATATAAAACATATAAAAAATTAATCTAATTAATTGAATTTAATATATGTAAAATGCATATAAAAAATATAAATTTTCATTTAATTAACTGTTAACCGAACTTTCAAAAAATTATTAATCGACCTTTGACCTAATTAATTCAGTTAACCGGCCGATTAACCAAATTAATTTGATTCGATCAATTAAATCAATTTTACCTAAAAGTAGCACATCCTTAATTACGTGGACTGCAGACTGAATTCTCCGTTACTGAAAAACGAAAATTTAAAGGTGAGGGACTATATTGTAAAATTAATTAAATTGAAAAGAATGAGACGTTGATAAGTCTACAAGAAACTTTATATATTAAATGTTTGAAGTGAAGTGGGGAAAGATTGTTTGGAGGTTTTATGAAGAAAGCATTTAAAGCATCATAAAAGAAAATGGTGTTTCCAAGACAGACAGGCTGCATGACACTTTGCATCTACCAATTCTAAAGTGGGAGACAGCATTCCTTTATGATATAATGGGTATTATTTATTTTTCTTAAATTATAATATATATGAAAATTTCTGCTAATATTGTAATAAAAGTAATTTTGATTTTCGATTGAAAGGTGATTTTAAATAAATAAATAATGACGGGCTTAATTTTGTAAAGAAATTTCTTAATTTTTAAAAGGTTTAAATTTTAATTTAAGAATGTCGAGCACCTTTAAGTAATATAACAAAACATGGATGGATTTAAAAAATAATTTATCCATTCGCGAAATATATAAATCTCTATCCTATTGGTTATTCTTATTTATTTATTTTTAAAATTATCATTTTAATTTTGCAAAAATTTATTCATTAGTAATTTATATATAACTGTTGATTTAAAAAAAATCGTTAATGATGATAATATGTGTCAAATCAGATTTGGTTTTAATTATTATTATTTAAAATTTGGTTTTAATTTTAACTAATAATAAAATTAATTATTTTAAATCTATTAATAATATATCTTAGAAATAATATTATTTTAATATTTTAATATTTTATAAAATTAAATTTTGATCCATTAAAAATTGCTAAATTTTTATTAATTTTGTAAATTATTGGATATTATTCACATAATGTATTGTAATTTTAAAATTATATTTTATTTATAAAATAAAAAATAGAGGTAAAAATAACACAATTTTCATATGTCATCACATTAAATATATTAATTGGTAATAAATTAAGCCTTTACATCACTTTGGACCTAAGACTTTGTAATATACATATATATATGTATATATGGTTTTATCACCTACAAGTGTTTAATTAATATCCACTTGAAAAAAGGAGGAAAAAGAAAGAGGGTTAAATTATGTTGTTAGTCCCTATACTTAAAAAGTTAGAAATTAAGTCTTCCAACTGTTTTGATTTAAAAATATCAATCTATCCATCAAAAATTGTAAGTTTATTTTTGTCAAAATTTGTCAAATTGACATGTTGATTAAGTTGCCCCCATCTGACGTGTTATATGATTGATGGAAAATAAACATATTAAGTTGACAAATTTTAGAAAATACTACCAATAACGATAATAATTAGACTAGGATTGAAAAGTTAAGACGACCGTATCTTTAACTTTTGAAGTATAAAGACTAAATTTTAAATTCTATAGAAGTATAGGGATTAATGACATATTTTAACCAATAAAGAGATAAAATAATATGAATGCCACACTATATTATTGTACTCTTAATGAAATTTTAATGATGTGTCATTGATTTACCAACGATTTATAAAATTGAGTTTATCAGATATAAATCTTTATCATAAATGAAAGTATGAACTAAACCTAGAAAAACTTTTTTTCAATTTAGTACTAAATAATTTAAACTTAGTAGTATATGATGAAAAGTTTTTTTCACAAGTAAGATGTCATTTTTACTGTGAGTTGTAATTAAAAATACAACTGAAACTGTAAAGAAAGACAATGAAACAATAATTAGTTATTTAGTTCGAAACCTTTTTCTATATCTATAGTGCCTTACTTAAAGAGTAACCCCACACTGAATTAACAATATAATATATGATTTAAGCTCAATTCGTACATAAATCGATAATTAAGTCTTCAATATATAAATAGTATTAGACTTGCGATTCTCCTGCTAATATGATAAAATAAAATCCTTTGAATTTCTCCCAATTATGTGCTTGACAATGCATGAAATAACTCTTCAATAAAACAAAATCAATCTCTTTAAATACGGTAAGTAGATCATATTAAGACTCTTGACAAATATCAGTACTTGAACGAATATCTTCATCACACATAATCTATTAAGTTATTACTCGAAATCTTTTATAAGATATAAGAAAATAAATGAGTCAAAATATGCCTAGCAATTTCAAACTAACTATCTCACACACACTAAATAAATACACGAATCATCTAAGTTTTTTTATTTGATATAATGTAAGTTGAAACTCACAAACGCATACACTAACTATCACATAGGTGAACCTTCGAATCGAACTTTGATCTTAAATATGCTCATTTTAGTTAATAAACCCACTGAATTATCACGGAACTTAAATTATGTTCTAACTCTGAACTAATTGGACACGCAAAATGTTTGGTCAAAAACACAATTAAAGATGCGACATGTTCCAAAATTCACAATAAATTGATTTGCACATTTCGTAGCACAACCATGAACTCCCCTTAAAGAGGAAAATTTCAACTTCATCACGTGTTCAAATTGTTACCTATATATACCCTAAGGTTGACAACAGTGATATTTTCGATGATTTATATGATAACTAACACAAGATTAAACTAAAGAGGAAAGAAAAACACAGTTAAAAGCAGATATAATGTAAAATAAATAAGGTAGAATTTAGAGAATTGAAACGTGTGATAAGAGGCACATGCATTTTTGAAACATGAGATTAATATGTTAAAATTTAAAAAAAAAAACACTGTAACATTTTTTTTGTCATGTTTTTTCGAATCAAATATCGTAAAGCAACAAATATCATGATTTATGAAAGATGTATGTTTTGGTACCTCGTTTTGTCTCGGCAATGCTCGTGGCTACAAAGAGATCTTTGATGCTGCTTTTTATTTTTCTTTTAACCTAAGCCGATGAAGCCGAGCTGAGGGAGGGGAGCCGAACCCATTCGTGTCTGGTCAGGGAACCATACAGTCGGAAAGTGGGATTTGTCGTGTTGTGGGAGCTCCATTTCGGCTGAGAGTCAAAGTATCCTTGATTGAAGGTGGACCATTGGATTGATTTTGGGACCCTCCAAGCTAACCCCCATCTCATTTCATAACATCATCCTATCAACCATTTATTATTACAAATAACTAAAGCAATGGAAACGAGACAGAATCGGTTAACTGAATCAAAATTAATATTCGATAGGTAAGAAATTAAATATAAATTAATTATTATTGAATAAATGATTTAATAAGTAGGTAATTAAATGGTAGAATTGCAATATTTAACTTTGT
Organism: Gossypium hirsutum; assembly: GCF_007990345.1. Taxonomy (NCBI): domain Eukaryota; kingdom Viridiplantae; phylum Streptophyta; class Magnoliopsida; order Malvales; family Malvaceae; genus Gossypium; species Gossypium hirsutum. The sequence continues at coordinate 77,676,068 of NC_053435.1, forward strand.
TCCTCGGAAATTTTATATATTTTATTACGACTTCTTTTAAACAAAATTTCTAACTATCACTATACTCGATTAAATTCAATATATTTACTAGATATTAGAAAATCTCAAACAATAAAAAAAAATCCTTTGACAAAAAAAATGAAAGCACCAAATCTAGATTACGTCAAGTTGTCCTACACGAAATAACTAAATATTTTATAGCTAAAATAGTTAATAAATAAATAAATAAATAAAGTAACGATTTGAGAAAGGACGTATTTTTTGTTAGGATAGTCAGATACATGGCATTAAAATAATCAGTTTTGTCTTACAAAATAACAATAATAGATATCAATATTATTTTGTGAATCTTTTCTGTCACATCATTCATGGTTTACTTTTAATTATTTAATGATATTTTAATAATTTTTTCTATTTTATTGACATATAATTTTGATAATTTTTTTATCTTGAACCCTAGACTTGAACTCTCGAAATTTGAGTTTAGGGTTCAAGTTTGAGTTTAGAATTTAAAATTTAAAATTCTGGGTTTAAGATTAAGATTTGAAGTTCAAAATTTAAAGTTCAGAGTTTAAGATTTAAGAATTAGAGTTTAAGGAAAAAAAATAATTAAAATTATGTACTAATGACTTAGAAAAATTACAGTAATACTATTAAATAATTACAAAAAAAGGTATATAGTAGGGAGGGTGATTAAAATAAATTCTAGATATGAACATTGATACAATTAAACGCGGTGCACGTTATCCACATATTAACGACGTTCTCACGTACATATGAACTTTAGAAATTTAGATTAGGTAATTATTATTACATGAAAGAACACAGTACAATAAAATTTAGATGACTGGGTACCAGAATGCTTGTTTAGTATTTAGGTATGTTAACTCTGTTTCAAGGCAGATATAAAATTATTACATGAAAGTACAGAGTACAATAAAATGGACAAGGGCAAGACACATGTAATAAGGTGGTAAAAGTAGGTAAATCAATTCTATATTAGATTAAGAGTAAATTGATATTTTTATTAAAAATTTTATCTATTTGTATTATTAAAATTTATTGTGATTGATGGAATAACTAGGCAGTGGCATGTGGCATGTCACGTGTACCTCATATTGATGTACAAGAATCAATTTTTAACTGCAGAAATGAATAGAATTTTAAATAGAAATACCGGTTTAGTCTTTGATTAAATATATAAAGATTAATTTATCTATTTTTTAAATAGAAGAATAAAATACAAATTTAACTCGTAGTACAAAAATATCTATAATATTTTAACTATAATAAGATTTAACGAATTAATTACATTAAAATTCTAAAACATGGTCCAATAAAATAGTGTCATGGTCCAATAAAATAGTGACTTATTTCGTAAGTAAAATATTTTTCCTATTTGTTAATCAGCTAATACTTATTCGAATTGGAATACTAAATACATCTCGATTTTGATTGCTTGATGGAAATTTATTTCCTTGTTAAAATATTCAACCACCTATGCCTATTAGCTTATAAGCTACCAATTAAATTCAATATATATATTAACATTAATCTCGCTATAGATTATTATTATATATTTTTTATGATACAATGTCTAGAACTATTTATAGCCTCTCCCCAACCTTTAAATAGGAGAATAAAACCCACTTCCTCCTGCACCGACAATAATGTCAATGCCAATCAAGCTAAGACTCAATTGACTAAATTCAATATAGTTACTTTGTATGTAAATTGTTTTTGGGTTTTTGTTTGATATTTATTCTGGTTTCATATAATTTTGTTTATAGTAGTGAATATAGAAGGTAAAGGTATCATGAATGTTATTGTACTAGGAGTCAGATTATATTTTCTCTCATCTACTATAAAATGGGTAAATTAATCTCTATACGTTGACTAAAGAGCAAGTTAGTCTTTTCTGTTAAAAATTTCATCCATTCATACAGTTAAAATAGACATCACTGAAGGAATATCTAGACAGTGAGACACCACATGTATCTCATGTTGATGTATATGAATTGATTTTTAACAGTAAAAATGAATAAAATTTTTTACAGAAAGATTAGTTTGCTCTTTGATATAATGTTCATGGATTAATTTATCTATTTTTTAAGTAGAGGAGGCAAAATGCAAATCGATTCCTAATAAACGGGCCTCCATGATGCTTTTACCAAATATAGAACTATAAATGGTTAGTGTATCAAATAAAAATTGTATTTACAATTAAGGCTTTCATAATTAGACTGTAGTCAAAGCATTGATTTTCAATTTGATAGGTCCAACCGATTCATCTAATTTAATTAAAAAATTTATATATATAAAAAAAGAGAAAGTCAGTTCAACCGGGTTTTTAGTCTGATTTAACCAGTTTTGAGCGATTCGCAAGTTAATTAGTCTAATCTCTCTCTCAATCGATATGATTAGATTTAAATAATATTGTTTAGAATTACAATTGTGACTGCAATGGTAAAAGAGTTGAAATTTTAGTTAAAATGGGAAATTGGTATCACATTTAATTTTAAAAAACTTTTCTCGAAAGTTCTAAATTCTAAACAAGGCAATAATATGTCTGAAAAAGATTTAGTTAAGGATCCAACCAAATTTCGATTCAACTAAGTATGTTCGGTCTAAGAGCAACACATTGGATTAGGATAATCAATAGAGAGATGACACGTGTATATACATTACTTGGTGATTGAAATATCTTAATAGTTCCTTAGGCAAAAGTGTGTGTTTTGAGAAACTAATTTTGAAGAAGCCATCTTTGGTGCACTAAAATTATGGAAATTGTTCTTTTTTGGTGCATTGCTCTTAGCTTGAATGTTAGATTTTATTTTATAAGTAGGGTTAAATTGCATTACAAGATCTTAAGTTATGACTTAATTTCTTAATTAGTCCTCAAGATATCAATATTTTATCATTCAATTTCTTTCGTTAGCTTTGCCATTAGTTTGGACTTTAAATGTCAACTATTGTGTGAATGGATTAGACCAAACTAGTAAGGGGAGATGCCAAAAAATTCCTTAAGAGGGGCTTGAAATGAATCATAATTTTTTGTCATAACATCAAATTTAGCCCTCAATTTTTATATATTTTGTCAATTTGGGCCTTTTTTAGCTAAATTTGGTCTTGACCTTTTAAGAAAGAGTCAAATTTGACCATCAACTTTTCAAAAAGAGTTGAATTGTTGTTTTTTAATGGAAATACTGATTAAAACGCTAAAGTTTTAATCATGGTAGACTGCATGGCAATCCACATGCACTCTTGCTAATTTTTTTGAATTTTTAGGAACTTTTTCAATTTCTTTGAACTTTCTTATTTTTAAAATTTTTATAATTTCTAAATTATTTGTTGACATATCATATAAAATAAATAATTTCATGTCAGCATGAAGTATACATGGACTGTACTGCAGGGGTGAAACAAAAAAAAAATTAAGGGGGGCGAGATTAAATTATTTATTTTTATGAGAGCTGCAATTCACATTTTATTGGCTTATATCTTTACGGTTTTCAAAATGACTAAATAAAAATCCTAGCATTTTTGGGGGAAACTATAATTTTACCATATATTAACTTAAGATTTTATAAATTTTGGGGAGGACTAAAGTAATAATTTTCCATTTTGAGGGCTAAGGCCCAAACTTGCCCCCTTCCCTTTGCCTTCGGTGGGCTGCCACGCAAGTTACCACATGAATATCGTTAAAAAAATTTGATCTGCATTTCTATTAAAAAAAACTATTTAACTCTTTTTGAAAGGACGAGGTTCAAATTTAGTTAAAAAAAGAAGGGTGAAATTGACAAAAGATGTAAACATTGAGGGCTAACTTTGACATTATGCCTAAAATTTTTTAAGGTATCAAAGTACAATTTTATCATTATATTAATTGATGGTCGAATTCAATTGACTATTTTTGAGGGGTAAGATCACTTCTTATTCTCTGCCTTTGTCCTTGTGACTAATTAAAAAAAAAGGAATAACCTTTCTAAATTTTAATGACATTGTTTAGTTTTTTAATATTTGATATATATATATATAAAAAGTAATCTAAGATAGATTCAAATTCACATTTGACACTTAAATCAAAATCGAAATAATTGATGTGGACAAAGGATTTTTGGGTGGGTGGATGCTGATATCTTATGTTGTTAACCAACAATGTGTTAGGGTTGAATCTCGGGGACCACCCTCCCTCGTCTCCATCATAAGCAAGCCGAGGGGACAAAAATCCAGTCCAAATTTGCCCCATTTTCAAGCTCTTGACAACAACCCTTTTCCCCCAAACTTGAATATTTTGTGCATTAAATGTTCACTTTGCTTGATTTTTGTTAGGGCTTGAATCATTGGGTCATTATGAGCTATGATGTCAAAAAATCAGAGGAAGAAAAATCTACTTTTTTCCATTTCCTTTTCCAATAATTATAATAAGCTACAATATATCAAATTTTTTTAAAAATCTACAGTTAGGTGTAACAATAAGGCAGAGAACGTACTTCAAATATTTGATACTACATTATTGAGAGAAACAATTACAAACTCAAAACATAAACTATAAAATAGACATGAAAATTGCATAGAATAAAAAAATATAAGTTCAAGAAACTATAGAGTAAAATCTAACCATTAAAAAACACAACACAAAACAAAAGTTCATCCATAACAAACATGTTCAAACCATTGACCTTTATTTTGCCAATGTCTCTTTGGCAAATTTCGTTAATGTCTTTATTTGTATTTCAGGTTAATATTATATTTAGTATCTGAGTTTGATTTTAATGTTTAAGTTAATACCTGAATTTGGCTTCGATGTTCAATATAGTACTTGAATATTTTTTTTCAAATCGATGCTTGAAGTTTTTTTCTCAATTAAGTATATAAGTTTAGTTTCAATATTCAATATGGTACTTGATTTATTTGTTTTGTCCCAATTAAGTATCTATATTTTTTTTAACTAAAGCATACGTATTAAATATTCATTAGACAACATAATATCTTTTAATATAGGTATCGAATTAAACTTTGAAATCAAACTTAAATATCAAATGATAAATTAACTTTCTAGACCGTTATATATATATATATATATATTTGTGTGTGGGTGTAGAAAGTTAATTTGTGCACTACAGCTTTTATGTTTAAATATTTTTTTATTGTTGAGAATATAAAAGTTTGAAATTAATAAATAATTATATTGAGTACATAGATTAATTAAAAGTTTGACAAGATGGTCCTTTAAAATAACATAATTGGACCCCAATTCGTATGATTTGTCTAAAAGATATGATGTTGCCAAGTTCCTCAATTTTCATGACATTAAAATAATTTAATTTAATTTAATTAGGTTTTTTTAAATATAATTTAAATTTCTCTGTATATTTTAATTTGAAAATAATATATAAAATAAATTTTTTATTTCTCAAGGTATTTATTAGAATAAATTCAATAACTAATCCTCCACATTCTGTAAACCTATTAAAGGATAAATACTGAGTACAAGTTTTAAAGCTGTAAAATAATTTTATATTTAATCTATATATAAAAAAAATTAAAAATAAATATTTATAATATTTGATATAATATATTTACATAATAATTTTAATTTTAGAAATAAATCAATAAATATATTTAAAAGTAAATAAAGTTGGACAAAAATACTAATAACAACAATGATTGAATTATTAACCGTTATATTTTAATAAATATTGATGGTATCTTTTGACCAAGGAAAAGAATGAGGAAGAAACTATTTCTAACACTCATCATCATGTTTCATCTTCATTATATCTATACTATTTATAAAAAAAATTAATTAAATCTCTCAATTTTTTTGGAATTTCTCATTGAGTCTCTTAAAGTTTAAAATTTTCAATTAAACCCCTAAAATTTTAAATTTAGACCCTTCATATTAAGATCCCTCACTATTTTTTTTATCTTGATCTCTCAATATATATTATTTCGTCATTGCTTCTAATATATCTTTCTTCGTTAAAATTTCCAATGGGAAAAAGAAGAGACAAATACGTCTCAAAAAATTACTTTATTTTTAAAAATTCTAAACTATGAGAAATTATTTTATGGATCCTTCTCACCACATTATCCATGGTCTCTTTTCGATTATTTAATGACATTTCAATAATTTGTTCATGTCATTAACACATAATTTTGGTAAATTTTTAACCCTGAATCTTAAACCAAGAACCCAAACCTTGGACCTTAGAACCCGAACCCAAACCTAAACATTGACCTTGAACCCTAAACCTTAAACTTTAAATCTCAAACCCCAAACCTCAAACTATAGACCATAAACACTAAACTTTGAACCTCAAAATCAAACACTGAACATTAAACCTTGAACTTGAATCCCAAACCATGAATCCCTAACACTAAAGTTTAAGCCCCATAATTGAACCCTAAACCTTGAACTTGGGGTTCGAGTTCAAGGTTTGAAGTTTGAGATTCAATATTTAGGATTTGAGGTTTAAGGTTTGGGTTCATGGTCTAAGTTCAAGTTCATGGTTTAAGATTTGTGATTTAAGGTTTGAAGTTCAAAATTTGGGATTTGAGATCAATGTTCAATGTTTAGGGTTTGGAGTTTAGAATTTAGTGTCAGTGTTTAGAGTTTAAGGTTCATAAAATGATTTTTCCTAAACTATTAAGGAGGAATTTTTTTTTATGTTGCCAAAATTTATCCCTTAAATTCAAAAACAGAGTGTAGCACCCCAAGAACATAACTCATAGTCATGCGACTTTATAAATGATCAAAGTTTTGGATAAATTAATTAAACGTGGAAAAAATATTAATTATCATATCAATCAATTAGCAATTCCTCCTTGCATATTTCATAGAGCTAGAATTTTAGTTTAATAAATCGTGCGATTTTTTTTTTTTGGCTTTCATCTAAGTTAGCCTAACTCTTGAAACATGCGAATTCTGACGAAAATTCTCTAAAGCAATGAAATATAACGGAAGCAACTCAAAGCGAAAGAGCAACGAAAGAATTGAAAAACTATAAAAAAAAGCAATGCACATAAGGTGTTTGAGTAAATGCCTTCAAATATATTCTTTAACTCATGAATATGTGAAGTACAATGAGATGATTACAAATGAAGGGATGACCTCTATTTATAGTTGAGCTATCTCAGATCCATCGGTACAAATTAAATTACATCAATGACTGAAATTAGTGTCTATCTACAAAATTAGAGTCCTAAGAAATTTAACTCTATACATCTTTATTCCTTAGGATTTACAATAATTGCTCTGGTAACTCTAATCGTGTTTCACTGGGCCACCAAGGCTACAAGTAGATGGATTTTTTCATGTATTCCACGAATTAGGCCAGCTCAAGTGGATTAAATAAACCCCATTTGATCAGTTAACCTCCACGGGATGATTTGTGTGCATTCGTCACAAGTTTTGATCCGCAGCTCGTGACACATGCATGAGCCAATGCAAGTATACAAGTAAAAGATTAAAAAAAATTAAATAAATAAAAAGACGTCTTTGGTAAATGAAGATCAAATTGAATCTTATTATAAATTCTGGTTATATCTGTTCTTTTTGACATAATGCTTAGAACTACCTTTAGTCTCTTCCTGACCCATAAATAGGAGGATAATGCGTTTCAGCGCACTCGAATCCATGTCCTCTTGCATTGGCAATAATACTTATGTCAATTAAGCTAAAACTCAATCGACTGCTTTAATATTTTTAAAGAGACTAATTTACTCAAAATCGAAATTAAGAGAGATTAAAAATATATTTTTTTTTAAAAAATAATAAAATTATGCAAATCGAATAGGGGTTTTTCACATGAATGTTGCCGTTTCCAGCCTAGTGGGAATATTAGAAGTGCATTTCTTAGTGAAAGAATTTTGCATTGCTAGCTTCTTTGTGTTCAAAACCAAAATTTAAGTCAATAAAGCAATGTTTTACTTTTCGCTTTAATTTAATTTACTATTATTTTTCATCCATGCTTTCATCTATAACCAAATATGAACAAATTTCCTCCTAACTTTTGTTCCATAATATTTTAGATTTACATGAATGCTTTAGTTAAAAATAATAATGGAAAACAAATTGGTCTAGATTAGAAAATAATGTTGGTTTTAGAACATATTTCTCAAATTTAGGAAAGTAGATTGATTTTGGAGAGAGAAACATTATGAAGCATTTTCAGTTGAAACGTCGGAAAACACTTTCTTACTTAATGCATTTTTTTTTCAATATATCAGCTCCTTTGGTTAGATGATTTAATATTAGTGGTGCCGTTCTTGAGTCTTGAGTTTGATTCTTCTCTTACTCACATTTCTATTTTCTATTTCATGTTGTTTTAATTTTTTTAAAATTTTAAATTAATATTTTTATTAATAAATATATTATTTTCAAGTATTTTAATTCATATTTTAAATTTATAACTCTTTTATTTATATATATAATAAAAATTAATTTTGATTTTTATAATATTAGAATTTACCCGTACCCACAATGTAGATGAAAAAACAATAATATTTGAAATATTTTACATATAAAAATAATAATAATATTTGAAATAATTATTTAATTTTATAATATTAAAAATCACTATACTCAAAATATAAGTGGAGAAAATAAATATTTAATATATAAAAATATATACATAAAAAAATATATCAAACAAATTAGTTAAAAATAAAATATATTTAACATAATGATTAATATAAAAAAATATATAACTACATATTTATTATTTTATTTATATAAATAAAATAATTATTAATTAAAAAATGAATTTAAAAAACTTAAAAATAATATATTTATTAATGAAAAGATTTTAAAAAAGCGTGAAATAAAAAAATACGAATATAAATAAGAGAAGAATCGAACCCGAGACTCAAGGATAAAATCATTAATATCTAATTAAAAGAAAATACATTTTTATAGTTTGAAATGTTAACTGAAAACACGGCTAGCAGGAAACTTTTTTTTTCTCTCTCCCGAATCATCTTATTTTTCTAACTATAGGGAAAAAAACACCTGTATTATGTTTTTTTTTTACCCTAATTTTTCGGGTATAAATGTGAAAAAATGAATCAGCCCCGTGTGTGTGGCCTGATATTGTTGAAAAAGAAAAACTGCAGTGGTAAGAAAGTTAACAGAGTTTATTACCACCAAAAAACACGTGGATCAAACAAAAGTACAAAACCCTTTATTGCTTAAGCAATTTTTTTTATTTAAAAAAAAGCGAAGATGATGACTGAAATCTGTTAATTTTTTTTATTAGAAGTGAGCGGTAGTCACGCTTGTGAGTATGAACTTGATGTTGCGCTCATATCCTAGATGCTTCTGCCTTTCCTACTTTCTCAAAGTCATTAATTACTTTTGCAGCTTAATTTGAAGGACTAGATTGATGTTTTTGAGCCCACATTATATATTTTAAAGGATTTAAACATATAATGTTTGTGAAGATTGGGGATGAAATGTAATTTGGAAATTTAGAAATAAAAGTGATTTTTTTAATATCTATTTTGGCTGAGTTGCCACCATAAAAAAAATGATGTTTTTCAGCATTGTTTTATAGCATTGTTGAACTGCTTTTATGTCCGTTTTTTTATCTCCTTATGAATATAAATAAAGAAAAAATGGGTTCATCAACTCAACTCAGCATAACAATTACTTTGATTTTATAAGCTGTTAGGTAATTACTTTGATTTTACAAGCTGTTAGGTAAAAGTATTGTTAAGTACTTTGAATTAGATTGTATTTTGTTTCATTTACTCCATAAATAAATAAATTAGTCTATATATGCTAGATAAAGAGCAAATTGGCTTAGCATGATATACACGTGGCATGCCAAATGTAAATATCTAATTATTTCGTCAACCACATCAGTTTTTAACAGTAAAAATATATAAAATTTTAACAAAAATTACCAATTTACTATTTGATTTAAGATTAATTTACTTATTTCTCGAGTAGAAGAGACAATTCCTCTATAGTAATTATTTTACTCCTATGATGAAATAGATATAGATTTTTAATTTAAAATAACGAACCGAATCAATTAATTATGACCTAAGCTCTTAATAGAGAGTGGGTCAACCACATAAATAATCCACTGGACTTAGACCTGACCCAGATTACACCTGTTTCTTGGAACACCCTGTCTCAAATTTGGTTTCAACAATATTGGGCTCTAACCTTTTTCAAACATGGTTTAAGCTTTGTGGGTTGCACTGTCTCAAAAAGTACAACCTTGACTTGGACTCAATAACTCTTGTTTGCATTTGTCTAATTTCTTTCTTTCTTCGCCTCATGCTAAAATTGTTACTTCATACAAACATGAACAAACGCGCAAGTCTTTTATCAACTCGTAGACGAAAATCGGCTTTAATCTGCACCACCACCAATGTCTTTTCTAACCCATTGTTTTACATGTTTTCGAGAATTTGGTGCTCTTTGCCTCCTCGTGCCCGAGTTCCAGTGCTTACTGGTGGAAGGCCTAGTCGACGAACTACTAGAATTTGCTGCTGCACCATTTTGTGATTGCCCAGTTGTTTCCTTGGCCGATGTCTGCTCAGACAATGCGAACGTATTCTGAGGATTTATGCTAGGCAACACCACTTGCTCTGACTTTGATCCAATCAACCCACAGTTTTCCTGCTGTAGTTTTGATATAGCCTAGAATTTCTGCCTCATATTCTCTAAGTCTGAATGAAGAAGAATTTCATCAACGTTAATTTCGGTTTTCTCCGCATTCTGAAACCCAAGCAAAATGAGATGTCAGATTCATTAAACTTCCAATAAAATTAAAATTAATTGATTAAACATGGAAGTATAAAATCAAGCACATGCATGAATTTCCACTGGATCAAGTATCAAAGACAATACAAGATGGATGTAAGCTTTCACAGAATCTATTAAAGATCAGATGACATACCAGTTGAGAAGAATGAGAGCCAACCAGGTCAAGCACATGTTCAAAATCCTTGGCATGGAAAACTTTACGACAAACAGGACAATTCCCCATGCTTTCTTCTACAGCTCCATTCCTATCTAAAAATAGGAGTTCAAGCAAATCATAAAGAAAATTAATATATGAAAGATCTTAGATTAGAACCAAAAAGTGTGATAAATAACATGGAACCTTTAGCAGTATATTTACTTCAATTATGGTTAGTGTTCATTTGCACCTCACCACAAAACAAATGTACAACTTAGTGCCCTAACAAATTCACAAAGTAACTGCATTTCATTTTATCTTTGAATAAGTAAATAAGTAAGAAAGATTATCATTTTTAACACATTATTTGATATAAACCTGTCTTACATTCATATAGGAAGGGAAAATCATTTCTGAAAATCAAAACATAGAAACGAAATAACGGTCATTGCAAGAGAAGTTGGAAATTATCCTAACAAACATAAATCTTTTGAATTTAATCACCAGACTATCTTTCTTCCTTGAGCAAAGTAATTTCGTTCAACCATAGTGGAGATAATATCCTGATCCATTTTAATTTTAAGTATTTAGGCATGTTTTGCTGTTGAGCAAACGATCCAAATATGATAACAGTATATACAGATCTGCCACTGCATGTTCACAATTCTTCAACAAATGGAACTTGTACAACACTCAAAAACATGCAGAAAATTTAGATCAAAGACGGTTTTCTAATTTGCACAGTGACTTAAACATACCTTGTTGATCTCCTCCGTTCCTTAAATGTAAAGTTGCACTAGAGACATTCTTAGCATTATTCTTGTTCTCAATTTGAAGCCAATTCCACCATCTAATAATGCATTCACTGGAATATAGGAAAATAAACATGAAAACATAAAAGAACAATGAAAATAAAGCAGGAACACGAACCTAAACATAATGTTAGAAATGAGTAAAAATTATAGAAGTAGAAAGTGTACTCTACCTATGAAAACAATGAAAACAAGACATCAACTTCATAAAAGGCAACCTTTCTGCCTGGTCATCTTCTGACACCAAAGGATATGAACACAATGGACAATCGCCATCAGGGTGGTTCATTGCGGAAAGCCTCTCAACCGCTTCCTAGAAATATGTTTTGAATCAAATTTTGGCAAAAATTCCACAACCCAATAAACTATAAAGATAGCCATTTAAATTTCCAAGTTAGAAAAATTCACAAAACCACAATTATCCATTTCACCAGTCTAGTTGTTCCTATAACTATTCTACAAAAGGCAGAAGTGCATAATCTGGTTAAGACTTGTACCACTCGGAAGCTTGATACGAAGTACAAAATTAGCAAATCATTATAGCTATAAAAAAATAATTCATAATTAAAAGGTTTATGAAGTCTTGATATATACCAACTAAAATTTTCCCATGCTCTAGTCACCAATATACCTCATTCGAATTTCTCAGACATTTTGAAAACAACAATAAAATTAAAATTAAAAATCCACATTACAATACTGTGGTTACCTCACAAAGTGCTACAAGCATAAAACAAGAAGGGAGCTCACAGGCTTTGTCTCTTATGTTACTTAAAAGAAGTGTTTGCCTTTGTTCATCAAGACCCTTGGAATCTATAAGATAAACAAGAGGAGGCTCCTTAGGATACTGCCATCAAAACAGAAAGTTAGTAACAAGAATCCGGAAAATATAACTTCAAATCAAAATTTCTCTAATATAGTTAATCATATTCCTAGTTCCAAAAATACCTGGGAGCTAGCTCGAATTCCAATAGCTGCTTCCACAAACTGCAAAGGAATAATAAAGAAAAGGATTGAATTAAATCCAATATCTATCTCAAAAATTTGATCCTTTCTTTGTATTTAAATTAAATAATGAAGAAATCGGAAATTAAATCCCTAATTTTACGAACCATTATGTTGTTATTCATCGATTATTACCTGCTGGGAAGAAACATCGGCAGTGCGAGGCTTGATGTGGAGGTGAAGGTACGGCGGATACGATTCAATGATGACGCAATCATCACCATAAACAGATTGCACCGCCTCCACTTCCATCTTCACTTCTTCTTCCTCCGCCATTTTTTTCCCTCTTTTTTTTTTGGGGGGGGGGGTTATTATTTGAGGTTTAAAATAACCAACTTTTTGTTCAGTATGCAATTAAGTTATGTGGTACATTTAAATTGGGGGCACAGTGATGGATAGGTCGTAAAAAGAGTGTTTTGCCCTAAACGGCAGCGTTTTGATTTAAAATGATGACTCATAGTGAAACTGCATTTTATTTTCCGTAACTTAATCTCGACTTCTCAGAAAAGTAGTAACTATATGCTTAAACTTTTATTTACTAGAGATTTTAGTATAGAAGAATATATAAACTTTTGACATTACTAACAGATATACTAAATATATATTCCATGTTCTCGAGGTTTTTATGTGATTTTTATAGAATATATTTCCCTATTCATGCACGATGTCATTGATTGAACATTGAAAAACTTTTATTTGCATCATCATATATTAATGAGTAATTATACTAGGTATTTTTAGACTCTGTATATTTGTTGATAACAAAATGAGAATGATTACTACAAATATTGGCATTTAGGAGTCAAAGTATAACGCTGTTTACTCACAAAGTCAATCCGGTGGTGCTTATGAATCATAGACAAAAACTTACCTCTATGTCGTAATTGGTTCCTATCAACGGGTTTTCCATCTTGTTGCTCACTAAAATTGTTTCTGCATGCAGAATGGCAAGCCAACCGGATATGTTCTAATTCTTGCTATACATGTTTTTTTTTCTAGTGCTATTCATATCTTGGTACATGTGATATAAAGGCAATAGAAGTAGGTACTGTATATGGGTTGAGCCATTCAGTCCGGCGTAAAGACTTGCTTAAAAAGTAGGAAGGTCTAAATAAAAATATAGATTCAAAAAATGGGCTTGGGCAAAAAATAAGGCTCGTTTAGAAAACGGGTCAGGCCTCACGTAAATTTTTGGCTAAAACATTATTGTTTTGCTATTGTTTTCCCACTGTTTTGCTGTCATTTCATTATTATATTGCCACTATTTTGTTGTTATTATTTAAATATTGTATAACTATTGTTGTATTGTTAATTTTACTACTATCTTAGAGGCATTTGCTTGTTAAGCTGCACCTATCTTAGTGTTATTTTAATATTTTTAATATTTTTTTATGTATTATATATATTTTTTAAAAATTATATAAAAATAAAAAATTTAATACTGTCGAGCTCGAGTTTAACATCTATAATACAGACTAGACCTGAGCTTATAAATTTGTTAGAGGTCTAGGTTCGAGTGGCGCGGTTTTATTTGGGTGAGGCCTTGGACCAAATTGTTGATTTTAGGGCATGAATTTTGGGGTTCTTAAAACATCCCAGGCAGGGTCAAGTTGGTTGTGTGGGGAGTATATTTCAAGCTTGCAATATGAATTTGATGACATAAACATCATGTGTAGAAACGTGAGGGTTGGTTAAGGTTTAGCAGCATGATGATGTAACATTATGATGATTAATCAAATATTTAAAGTTGGAACATGAATGAGAATTCCTCCCACTATCACCTTTTTATGGACTAACGTCAGCCATTAAGACGCCTTAAAGAACAAGTGGGACATAAAACCAGGGGTGGGCAGACACATGGACCATGTGCTCTTCCTTTAATCTTCATCACTTTTCCTTCTCCCAGCTAGCCATGTGATTTCCTTTGATTACCGTGTTACCGAAATCTCTGTTTTTCTTTTCCCAACCTTGTGGTTTTGATCACACACTGCAACTTGACAGCTTCATATTACTGTCGAAAACATCCAACATCTTTGTCGTTTCAAAGCTGTCCGATACTAGACATTTTAGATTCATTACGTTGAATTGGTGACATGGAAACACAACAATATTAGCATTGACTAATAAACAAGCTGGCATTTCTTCCTCTTCACATACTATATGTATAAATACTCGTTCATTATGCACTTTTACCAGAAGTGAAACCCTCTATCAACTTAAAAGGGCTGTCTGAATTTGGGATGAATGTGGGATTTCTTTCGTTGCATGTTTCCCTTTTAAGGTTTTGTTTTTCACTTTTTTGTGCTTTGTCTGAATTGCACTGGATCTCTTGCATGGATGAACTAATAAATGATCATGATCGGGACATGGTTTCAAGCATGCTTAAATACGTAGTATCCTCTAATCTAAATGGGTAGGAATCGTGTAAAAAAGTTTTTTTCCTTTTAGTTTCAATCATTGCAATTTATTGCTTTATTTTCTGAGACAAATTTATTTGCTGCTAATTTCCCTGTGTCACTCAGGCCAGCTCTATAGAACATGATTCATCATCTTCTATGCTAACTGGACTTGAGAAACCAGGTAACCAAAAACCTTTATCTCCTCCTTATTTTTTTACAGTGGAAGCAACTAAAAGACTGTGAAGGGCGTTCTCTGGTTAAACTAATCCATTTTTATTACAAGGTTTAAAGAATTTGAAGGTTGCTAACGAGGAATGAATCATTTTTTAAGAGTTTTTTCAATCAATGATGCTAAATTATGCTTTAATGTAATAATCCCATTTTATTTTATCTTTTTACTAAAAATAATTCTATTGAAGGGAGCTGTTCTTGAATCACGAAGGTGTTATCTTCTTCTCGGGTCTTGTTTTGTGCCCATAGTATATCTGGTTATATCAGATTTTGTCTCCCAACTTCATAAAGAGACTTAATAAATTCTCGAAATTTGTCGTGGTATCTAATTCACCCAAAATGTTTTAATATTTTAACTTTGGTAAGATTGAAACTCAAACCCTTATACAATATTCGTAAATAAAAATACTACCACTTGACTAGAAGGTAAATCCTGATTGATGAGTTCAACCCCGCAGGCACTATACTATCACTTCTACCATCAACTTACAAGTGAAATTTATGAGCAAGTCATGATGCTGCTGAAGTTAGCATATGATGTGCCAAGTTGGGTTGGTTAATGTTAATGTAAAAAATATTGATCTAATTAAGGTTTTAGTGCCTTTATTATATAAAAATTTTGTATTTAATCCTTTTGATTTAATTAGACCTAACCTAGTACATCTACAGGTCAAAATTGATAACATTTGGTTTTAAAGTAATGAAATGAATTTTTACTATGAGAAATCAACCAAAAAAATCATGTCATTATCTTAATAATGGTTGTTAACAGCGTTATTAATTTGCATATACTAATAACGCTATGAAAAAGGGTCAATGCCATTAATTTTTTGTCCCTCAATTAGGATAACAACAAAATGGTGCTTTGAGTGTAACTTAATTTATGTAAATTTGTATATATTTTTCTTTATCAGCCTGAAATGTAATGTCTCTATAAAATATTTTGGATTTTGGAGTAATTTTATTTGATTAATTGAAAATTGACTGAATTAATCGAAATTATTTTGGTTTTTTTTTTGTTTGGCTAATTCAATTAACAAAATTTCAATTCATTTAAATAAATCAAAATTTCTAATTCATCACTATATAAATAATTTTACATTTTATTGATGAATAAAGTGAGACAACTTTGCAAACTATACTTTAAAAAAAAAAGGGAATAAGTTAATAATTTTTATTATTGGCATTGGCCCCCTCGTTTGAAAAAAGGATGTAGATGCAAAATTGTAAAAGTTGGGAGCCACGGAAGCAAATTTCAGAAAGGAAGCTGACGGAAATGACACGTAAATGTTACGTCATGTTAATTGTAAGCCAGTTTTTCATAATTACGAGAAATTTATCTGGAAAAAAAAATCAAATATTGATCTCCTCATTTTCCTCAACGTGGATCATGCCACATCATCATTCGACACGTGGCGCTTTATTTATGAGCGAAATTCTGTGCTGGGCCCCACACCAAATCTAAACCAGCTATTTTCGATGACTAACGTGTTTACACACGTACTCAAGTACTTGACCGATAACACGTCTCATCGTGTTATGAAATCCATGGAACGTAAAATAATAATATCAATTTAAAAAAAAACGTATGAGCTTAGAAAACAGCTGTTAAAAAAAATGTTATTTTTCCTCCGACTGTACGGACTAAGGAGGAAACGGAGTAAACAGAGAGCTTCGCCGGAATCATAAGGGGGAAAATGGGGGTGATTTTGAGCGCGTTTGATGTATGAGTAAGTGATTTGAATTTTAGACCTCAATTTTTTTTTTGAGTGATTCAACATGTTTTGTAAGTGATTCAGATTAATTTGTTAAGTTGTGGTAAAATTTGGATTAACATGAGAAAAATCCAATCTCCCTAGTGTTTGTTTTAGGCTCGTTTGTGCTTCACATTATGCGATTATATCCTTAATTAGGAGTTTGTGGAAAAGGAATAGTGGAGATGGATTCAGAAAGTAATTAAGTAAACGAGCTGATTGGATTCCAATCAATGGAGAAAAAAAAAACTGAATATGATGAAAATTGGAGATAGAAATATTAGGGTTTTTTTTTTTTTAAATTTTGGGACTAAGATAAGAGTGGCAATTGAACTTCAATTTTAGATTAGGATAGATTATTGAACAATGATTGCTAAAAATGCTGTGAAATAAATCCAAGTGTAAATGAGATGATTTGATATGCTAAGCACTAAAATTATTAATTACATTTATATCTGGACAGCGTTGTTAGAATGCCTTGGGCTTTTGCTTGGTGAAAAAAGGATAGAGAAGGGTAAGAACAGAAAAAGTGTTTAATCCGATGAAAGAAGTTATGGGATCTAACCATTAGATTCAAAGTTTTTGCATCCATACTCAGTTTCTATCCTTCCTACCAAGCAAAGCTTTGAAGGTTGCAATTGAGTCGTGTTATTACTTACCAAGTGTTTAGAATTCAGGAGGCAACACAAATACCGAAAAAGAACTGAATCATTCTTACCTTTCTACTATTGTGCTTGGAATGGAAGAGCCTATTCGAGTACTTTATATAAAATATTTGTTTGTTGATTGGCTCGTGTGTGACTGCTGACTCCAATATTGATGCAAAAACCTGGATAATTTATTGCTTTGACATAAAGATTTCTGCCACTCAAGTTGAGGGAGGTGGGGACACAAACACTTTGCTAGTTTATTCTTAATGGTATTATGTTCTCCTAACCATATGCATAAATACCCGATAACATATTTGATTAAAGCTAAAAGCATTTGTAGGCGTTTTGCCTTTTAAAAAGTCTAATGTATGAGCACAAACTCTGTTGCTTTTCCTTCATACAGACTTCTTAATTGAATCAATGAATCTTTTGTCTGCAATGTCGTTGCTTGAGATGTAATCAAGAAAATCTCTGAAACTGAACTCGTTGTAGGAGACAGGATGTTGCTCATCCACAAGCTCTGGTGCTGGTCCTATTTTCTTGTTTATAGGTAGACTGTGAAGACTTGCTATGGACAACCGCTTGTTCTCCGCGCTTAGAGTCACTTGATGAACAACACTCTTGTACTGTCCATTGCTCATCACTTCTATTTGATCTCCCAATTGGACTAGTAAGGCGCCTTCAACAAATGGAACAGAGAGCCATTTCTTCTTGTTGTCCTGTAGCTGTAGCCCTGGGCCACTCTGAAGCAGGACAGTTAGCGTTCCGTAATCTGAGTGTGGTGGCATACCTAATGTGAGGTCTGGTTCAGGACAAGCTGGATAGCAATTAATGGCCATTAGTTGATTGCCTTCTTCAATTTCCTTCTGTAAGTTGCCAAAGTTCAATCCTAAAGTTTCTAAGATGGCTTCCATCAGTTGCTTGTGTAGCACTTGTACTGCCTTTGCGTAGTTTCCCATTTTATCCCTTAGGGAAAAAATAGTTTAAAGTCAATGCATCACAATAGTTTGAGAATGATTGGAAATGCATAAAAAACGGAAACCATGTGTTGCTTCAACAGAAAAGAAAAAAGACAAAAGGAGAAGCTATAATTTGTCTTTTCTATTTCCTCTTTTGTTGTTTCTTCCTTCTGGAAGATTTGGAAGGCATGCATTATAGTTCTTAGACCTAGAAGCTGCCAATTTTAGCCACATTTAAGACTTATGCTTATGAAGTACCAATCAGAATTGCTCCTCTTGTGTTGTTTCCAATTTTGCCCTTAAGATGGAAGGTAATTGCTTCTAACAAATAATTTAAGAGATCCAAGATAATGATGGCTTGCTTACTTGTAACTTGGAGGATTTGAAGGCCATAGATGGATCCAATCAGAAATAGGGTGGGAGTAATGCTTGATGAAGTCTCTCCAATAGTGAACTTTATCGCTTGCATGATTCAAACTAGTACCATACCTTACGGGGTTATGCACATTATCTGATAATAGAGACATTTTCTCCTCGAGAGACAAGTTGAAAAACTCTGTTGCAGCAGCAAGGGCGTCATGGATGACGGGGAGAGGGATGCAATGGTTAACCACCTAAAAAAAAATGTGCGTGCTTTTATGTGGACAATATTATATTAGCATGCATGAATTATGATGTCTTGCTATTATATGTAATATAAATTGTATTGAAGCTTTTTCAGTAAGCAAGCATCCCCCATATATATGTTGTGCTTTGTTGTCTGGGGTGTCAAGTAGAACATATATGGTATAACTGTAAATTTTCAATTTAAACTCATACACCCACATACATATTGTGTGATTCAGTTGGAATGCTAAACCGATAAACACACAAAATAACATTCATAACATCTATCTAATATATGCTGAAAAAAATACAGTTACACTAATGTAGACTTGGGGCTACAGTAAACTAAACTTGCTAACCCTGAATGATACCTGAAAGAACCCAAGTTCCTTACAGGCGCCTTGTATAGTATCAAGTGTTAGAGACCTTTGAGAAGCATGGTGTAAGGTGGAAAGGTCTATAATGGGAAGGGTTGTGGTGAGGTCAAGTGTAAGGTTCGGACGTTGCGATGGAGGAAGAACATAGCGTTGAGGCACATGAGGTACCCTCATCTTGGTAAGTGTCATTACACTAGTAAATAGGTTATCCGAGCATTCTCCCTCTCCTTCCATACTTTGAAATATCTTTGCTAGTAAATAGCGAATGATCAGTTTTAGCAGCCTGTTCTTCCTATTTATATGCTAGACGTAACTATCAGGTTATGTACAGTTGCAATGAATATTGATATGGAGCTGTGATCTTAAACATTATATGTTGCGTGTTCATAAATGCGCAGGAAAGAAGAATATAGCAAGAGAAGCCACAGAAGAACTTTAAGCATGAGGGCGTGAAAAGGACAAAGGTGAACGCGGGACCCACGCGAAAACGCTATGATGTTAAACCTGAATGGGTACCGAAAACAAAGTCGCTGTACATTTGGGGGCTGTGACACCCACACACGCAATTATGGAGCTTGAAGAAGTTTTTAGTATATCACCATATTTATAAACGTCAGACATGAGGCATTTGTTCATGTGGAAACTAGTGGAAGAATTAAAATATTTATATATTTTTTAACTTATTCTGGTATGATATACTGATGTAGTTAACATTGAATTTGTATCAATTCTATGCTGCTGCGTCTACCTTGTTTGAATATGAAGATGATGATGAAATTACATCACTAACCCTCTGTTTCTTCTCTACGAATTCAACTGGAAAAAATTGGCCTAGGAGTGAAGAGCCGCAAGCAAGTCGGTGGTCTCAGGTCATTTTTGTTTGTTGAATACAACATAACCCACACTCCGACGGACTTTACTCCATGTTTCTACTAAAAAACAGTATATTTTTACTACATGAATTTGTTTACTACAATTGGTGCGCAAATCTCAGGATCAGTTTGGACTTTAGCCAATGTCAAAGCCGACAAGACTTAAGTCTTTAACTGCCCACAGGTTTTGGCTTAAAAGGAGGGCTTTTTATTGGGCAGTACTTGTGCATGCAGACCAGGTGATGTATTTCGTTCAAATTTCATGCCTCTGATTTGGGGAAAGCCAGTGGAGAACTCACATCTGTTCGCTATGCAAATTGAGGAGTGTGTTGATGGAAGAGATGGTGGCTGAAAAGACAGAATACCAGGTCAGGTTAATTGTATAGTTGTTGAGTCAGCAGTCAGCAGGAGCTTACCATAAATTGGATGGAAAAACAGAGTAAAGAACAGGTAGACTAGTCTAGAACCATAATTCTCAGTTGCTGCTGGGTTAAGGCTTATCCTTATTGTCCAATTTCTCTTTCTTTCTCTACGGGCTTCAATTTTGAGTGAGGCCATGAATGAACCCACTCTTGCCCATACCCATGATTCACCACAGATCGTCCTGTGAACTGGGTGGCTCGGATCAATCATGCCCATACCCAAGACTTGTAATTTTGGCAATACCCATCCATTTTCCCTTCGATAGGAGTTCGTTACTCTACTGTTTGGTCGAGAATCTGTGGGAAACAATGGCGGCCGAGGACGGCGGAGAACTTTACCTCCGTTACTACGTGGGGCACAAAGGAAAATTCGGCCACGAGTTTTTGAGTTGGAATTCAAGCCAGAAGGTAAGCTCTGTTATGCTAATAATTCCAACTAAAAAACGACACTATGATCCGCAAGGAGCTTTTCCTCACCCCAGTGGTTCTCAAGGAATGCCGCCGCATCACCGAGAGTGAGGTTTGTTAGAATTGTAAATAATATCTAATATAAAATTAGAATTTAATTATTAGAGTATCTATACATATTTGACACATTTTATTTAATAACTAAAACCTAATAAAACTTTAACTAAATTAGATAACTTTTAATTTGGACTAATTTATCATGATAGTAAATAATAATATGTAATTATTCTTATTATATATGTGATGTCCATATTTTCCAACAATCTCTCACTTAAACCATATATATATACTAATTACTCTATAATTACATGTCATTATATATCTTTATGAGCTCAAAATTTTACTATCATATTCAAAAGGTAATTCGAATAATCTCGTTTATTAATTATGTTAACATAGAACCAATGCGACTTTCGTTACATATATCGTAACTAAATCCAACCATGATCACGTATATTAACACAACCAAATGATGACATAGATCAAGTATGGATGTCTAGCATAAAAATTACATGCAATATGATCTAAACATGTCTATTTCCAGCTGGTCCTCCTCAAACCTTAGTGAGATCAAATCTTACCAAAATCAGAGTGTGAATAAACCAAATAAATTTTATTTCTACAGAAAATAAACTTAATATTCGTAAACTAAAATAATTAAAAATGTGTCTATAACATAAAAGCATTTAAAAGTACGAACTCCCACTAAAACCAAATATCCTTAAATGATATTACACCCATATGAGCAATGTGCTCATGAAAAATCTTAGGTGTAGTCCCTTAGTAAGCGGATCTGTAATCATGGAGTTTGGCCTAACATGCTTTATAGGCCCCTAACCACTCTGAATTTTTACTTTAACAACCAAAAACTTAAAGTCTATGTGTTTTGACTTTAATGTGCTCCTGTTGCTATTGGAATAAAAGACTGCAATTTGTTTTTACAATTTGCACCTTAGTGACTAAAACTCGTATCCATATTCCATCAAATCGGAGTCTATATACTTGATAATCTCTAACTGATTAGATCTCAGATATGTGAGCATGTAATTTTTTGTTTTCTGAAAATACCTTTAAACCCTCTTGGATGCTATCCAATGGTCCAAACCAGGGTTGCTTAAAATATCTGCCTAACATCTCAACATTGTACACAATATTCCAATGTATACAAACTTGAACATACATTAGACTTCCCACTGCTAAAATGTAAAAAATCTTATGCATTTTTGTAATCTCAAAATCATTCTCAGGGCATTGATTAAGACTATACTTATTATTGACAAGCAGTATGTCATTAACATATAAAACCAAATATAGAACCTTACTCTCACTAAACTTATGGTATATACAATTATCGACAAAATTAATCTCTAAACTGAATGAGATAATCATTTGGTAAAATTTGTAATACTATTGACGGGAAGTATGCTTAAGTCCATAGATGAAGTTATTTAATTTGCAAATCATTAACTTTGCATCATCAAACACAAAGTTTTCTAGTTGCACTATATAAATGTACGATCAATGTTACCATTGAGAAACCATTAACTTAATATTCATCTGATGCAACTTAAGGTCAAAATATTCCACTAAAGCCATTATAACCCTTTCTCTAATGGACCTTTTTAATAACATTCGTTCTTGAGGTTGTTGAGTTTCTTCTTCTGGAACAATTACCTCATTTTGAATAAGGAGTTGTTCAACATTGTCTTATTGAGGTTTTGGATTCACTTCTTAATCAATGATAGGTATGAGAACCTAAACATGTAACGACCTGAGAGTCAAGGGTGTCGGGAAATATACTTCCGGGACCCCGCCTTTGTGTGTGTCAAGTTTTTAAAAAAATATATATTAATATTAAAATTTTAGGAATTTATTTAGAAGTAATTGAATATTAAATTGATAATTTAAATAGTAGAGACTAAATTAAATATAAGAAAGAAATAGTTACAAGGACTATTTAAGTAAATAGTCCATTTTGATTTTAGTCAAATGGAGTTAGTGGATGTATATGAGACTAATATATGTATATAGGTGATATCATTACTATGGATAATAGGATAACTATTATTGTAAGAGAAATAAATAAAAGAAAAGAAATAAAGTGATAATAATAATAGATAAATGAGAGGGTAGGTACAAAGAAGACAGAAAGAGAAAGTGAAAAAATTTTCTGCTCTTGTTGCCGAAAATTTGGAGAAGAAAAGGGGAAGAATGTTCAACATGGGGGGTTTAATGCAGGCCTAAATTGGTAAGTGACACGTGGTTGTTTTGACATAAAAATAATATTTTTAGTGTTTTAATGTTATGAATTAGGTTGCCCATCTTGAAATTTTGTGGAAGAATAAAAGTGATGGAAGTTTTCATGGATGAGAAATACAAAGTTTTGTAGACTAAAGTGGGCAAATTGTATGGTGATTTGTGAGTAATAACTTCTAAGGACTTGAAAGTCATAAATTCAAAGTGACATAGTTAAATGGTTAAATTTTTGTAAAGGTGATGGATTGTTTTAGATGGATTATATTTAGTTGGAATTCTTGTAAGTTACATGTAGATGTTAATGATTTAATGTGGTTAAATTCTATGTTTAGTATTGAGGATCAAATTGAACAAGTGATTAAACGTTGGGATAATTTTATAATATATAGTAGAATGGTGTGAATGTATAAATATAATTATTAAATTAATGAAATAGCATTAATTGAATGAAATTATGAACTTTGGTTAAGGAACGAATCAATTAGACGCGAATCGTGGAAAAATAAAGGTAACGAAGTAGCTATCGGCCTCACTGTTACGACTATTTTGTTAAGGTAAGTTCGTGGACTCGAACTTAATTTTACTTCTAATATTTTTTTAAATTGATTAATGTTAAATTAACTCTTGATATAAAATGTATGCATATTATGGAATTAATGATAAGAAAATAAATGAGGAAATTATGGAAGTAAATTACCGTACAATTGTCGATATAATCGACAATAGTGCTGGGCGCAATCTTTGTCAGCTTGTCTGACTAGTGCTGGGCACACAACCGCCGGTTTATCTGACTAGCACTGGGTGCAATCACCCTTGGTTTATCCAACTAGAGCTGGGCTTACTATAATTATCTTCGGTTAATCCGACTAGCACTGGGTGTAAATATTGTTGGTCTATCCAACTAGAGCTGGGCTCACATTTTTTAGTGTTGGTTAATCTGACTAGCACTGGGCGCAACCTTTTCTGCGGTTTATCGCTAGGCGCTGGGAGCCACGTTGTTAATCGATTTATGATAAAGTACTTGAATTATTGAGAGAATCGAAATCGTATTTGACTATGTTAGAATTTCATATTAATGGAGATTGAAATTGTGTTTAGTTAATAAATGGAACCTATTAATGATAAATTGATTTACATGTTGCAGGTTAGATAAATAGTAAGATTGGACTCGGCATTCTAAAGGAATCACGTACTCAATGTTGGTGACATTTTCTTTTTGTGTTTGGCATGTACCTAGGGTGCAAATTCAATGATAGTGTCCTTTTTGTGTAGTGAGCTCTAGGGTACTAGTTTTTGTAAATGCATATAATTGTAAATACCTTGTTGACATCTTATACTACATTGAAAGTAATGTTTGTTTAAATGAATTGGTCATTTTAGTGATCTATCTAGTCGCATGTTTGATAGAATCTTTGATGAATGTATATATGAGACTTGACAATTGCTTGTATGCTTGAACTTGTTGAATTAGTATATTAAGTATAAATATGTTTAAACAAGTATGTGATAAAATGAGCAATTTGAGTGTTTGAATAAATTTCATGACATATCATGCATAAAACTTGGTATTGGCATTTATTTGAGAGTTATAAATTGGCTTGTATATGTGCTTGGATGTTGTGTAGGTGAAAGACCAATTGGGTGAGAAAAGTGGCCTGAAAATGGCCTATTTTTCGTCCACACGGGCGTGTGTCTCAGCCGTGTGTGACACACAGCCATGCGCACAGGCGTGTGGTTTGGTCATGTGTCCTCTGCACCTAAAATTCGAAAATTAAATTGTCCACATGACCTAGCCTGTAATAGCCTGAATTTTTAGTGGTGTCGGAATGGTGATTCGAGATCACTAAATCTGACAAACGAGTAGAAAATATTATAAATTTAGTAAGTATAAGTTAAATGTGAAGTTAGGAAAATTTTTGAAATAGTGAATAGTGTACTAGGAATAAATATTAAAATAATTAAAATAAAAAAAAACGAGGTATCGAGACCTCGAAGATTTTAAACCGAGCCATAAATATTTTTAGAAATATTTATAGAGTGTCATTGAGTTGGTATTAAAGTTTCGTTAGAAAATTTTAACGTTTGGATAGTTAATTAACTAAAAAGGACTAAATTGGGAATAGTGTAAAATTTGTTAAATTGTGATTAAATAGCTTAAGTGACTAAAGTGGAGGGATTTAAAAGGCTATTAGACCCAAATTATATGGGCTGGACGGTTGGGTAAGAAAAATCAGCAGAATGTAAGGAGAAACAGGGGCAAAATTGGAAACTTAACAAATTAAACATTTAAAACAAAGACAAAAGTGAAAAATCTAGAGATCTCTTCACAATTTATCAGCAAAAACGCCATAGGAGGTCTGGAATAAGCTGGTTTTTCATATTTTTGAATCATGTAAGTTTAATTCTTGATTATTTCTTCTAATTTTTGTGATTTTGATACTTTTACAATTAGGTCCAACTAATTATTTCATTAGTTTTTGATTCCATGGCTGATTTTGAAAGTTACCATTGATTAGTGTTGGATTTTTATGATGAATAAACATGAAATTGAAGCTTTAATTTTGTTATATGATGATTTTATTAAGTAATTTTGATAGAAATTGATTTTAGGGACCTAATTGTGAAAAAGTTGGTAATTAAGGTTTGGTGTTGCGGTTTTGAGTATGAAAGGCTATGTAGTAGTCTAAAATAGTTGGAAAAAGGTGTTAATTGAGAAAAATTAGATCAATTGAGGGTTAATTGAGTAAGGATCAAATTGTAAAAACTGTAAAGTTTGGGGTAAAAGTGTAACTTCGAAAATTAAAGGGCATAAATTGTGAAATGAATTAGAATTGAATTAAATGCTGATGAATGAATAAATTTGCATTTTAGATCGAGAACCTGAAACAAGTCGAGGAAAAGAAAAAGTAGCCGATTAGTCCCTGAACTTTTACAAATTCTGCAAATCGATCCAGGTAAGTTCATATGGCTGAAATTTAATGATTAAATGTTAATTTCATGAATTATACAATGTATGATGAAATGTATTTATTGTTGAAATGAGAATAAAATAAAAATGTGAAAATCGAATAAATGATCAAATTAAGTGGAACACCGGATTTGAGTACTTCTGATCAAGAAACAAAGTGATAAGTGGCTACACTTATCTGATCAAGAAACAAAGTGATAAGTGGTTACACTTATCTGATCAAGAAACAAAGTGATAAGTGGTTACACTTATCTGATAAAGAGACAAAGTGATAAGTGGCTACACTTATCTGATCAAGTGATAAAGTGATAAGTGGTAACTTCAGCTACACTTATCTGATCAAGTGGCAAAGTGATAAGTGGTAGCCTAGCTACACTTATCTGATCAAGGACAAGTGATAAGAGGTCATATGTCAAAGTGAAAGTGAAGTACTCAATTTTCCGTAACCGTTCCTTAATTTTGATCAAGGATGGTAAGTGACAAATGGGCCCAAAGGAATTATGGTAAAAGAATAAGTAGTAGTGAGTTTATACCAAGGAACTCACCAAAGATTGTGGTTGACAGGTAAATTTAGTAATGGTGTATATTGTATAAGTGTACAAGTGTTTGGTAAGATTTATGTTTTATGCCTATGAACTTACTAAGCTTTTCTATAAGCTTACATGTGTGTGTTTATTGTTTTTGTAGATTAACGTATTTATACATTCGGAGGATCGGATCTACATCAAGAATCACACTATCCAGATATACTCCGGTAGTTTATGTTAAGCAACTTTTTGGATTTATATGGCATGTATAGGGAATTGAAGTGAAAAGTAAATTTGAATGTTATGGTTGCGTTAGATATCGAAATATATACATGTTTTTAGTTTGAAATGGTTGATTGGTTGAACTTCATTAGTATTTAAATGAAGTAGATGAAATACTGGAATTGGTTGTGATTTGAAATTTGCAGGGAAGGTTAGACAATTATAAAGGGGTTATATTGAATTTTTTTTAAAAATTGCAATAGGAGCAGTTCTTGGACAGCAGCATTGATGTAACTTTTAAAAATCACCAAAAATAGTGGAAATAGAATTAGAAGTTGAGTGAGATATGAAATTAAAACTGAAAGAGTCTACTTTCATATAAAAGAAGTGGAGTAAGCAAAAGAATTATATACTTTTAGATATTTGAATTTTAGTGAAACAGGGCAAGAATGTTTTTGAAGTCCCCTGTTCTGACTTTAGAAATTCATTAAAAATTGTACAGAAGGAATTTTGAGTTATAATTTATATGTATAGACTCCTTAATGAGTCTATTTTCAGTAGAAATAAGTTTAATCACCATATGAAGCCTTTAATAAGAGATAATTAAATTTTAGTGATGAGTGGTTAGGATAGTCGATTAGTGAAACAGGGGAGACTTCAACTAATAAACTGTACTAATTGGCTAAAGAAAAAATTCTGAAAAATTTATGATGAATAGATATATGAGTCTAGTTTTATGGAAAATTTACGGATCTAAATTTTGAGTTTTGTAGCTTGAATTATAATTATTTTAGTGACTGCTGTACAGGAGGACAGCTTTATTATGAATGATGAAATTAAATTTGAAAGTAAATTTTTATGCCCCGAACTTTTAAGTTAAGTCAAGTAACGCCTCATGCTCGACTCCGACCATGGTCTCGGGTAAGGGGTGTTACATAGCCACAGGGCGTGTGTCCCCTGTTTCTTTGAAAATTTTATATGTTTTTCGAAAAAGTTATTGAGTACCTAGTTTAGCCCCGAACTAATTTTAATGATTATTTTAAGCCCTAAGGGTTCGTATTAGAGACTATATGAATGTTTATTAATGGTTTTTGAATTGATTGAGAAATGTACATGAAATGTTTGATTGATTGAGTTATAAGTCTGGTAATGCTCAATAACCTTGTTTCGGTGACAGATACGGGCTTAGGGTGTTACAAAACATCATCAAAAGTTATAGAAGGAATTGAGTTAGAATTCAATTCCTCCTTAAAAGCAATGTCTCTAACCTTATTTCTCCCTCCAAGTTCAATATTCTCAAAATGTTGCAATTCTCGTCTTAAAAATATTCCTAATTGTGGGATTATAAAACTCATAGCCCTTAGATCGCTCAGAATTTCCTTAACTCTTAAACTTTATAAACATCAAAGAAGTCAAAAATGATGTCATTTCAACCTTATCATTTTTAGTAAAATGTTACTCAATTTCGTTAAGAAAATCTTGGCCTAAGTAATATTTTCGGATTCTGTGCCCCTAAAGGCTTTTCAAATGTTGTGCTTCATGATCATTAAACTCATGCAATTTGAACAATCCCACCTCTCAAAATCCATTTTAACATAAGGGGTGTTTTCCGTAATGAGAGGTGCGGGTTGTTCTTCCCTTAGTGCAATGTCTATGTTCATACAGCCAAGCCCTATAAGTAAGTGTCTTTTTCATTCATTGAAATTAGTCCTATTAAGTATTGTAAAGAATTTATATTAGCAGCTATTGTGGCATTAGAAGATGAATTAGCTTAATATAGAACAAAAAAAAGAAGCTCACATTAATATTCATAAGTAAACAATAAATTCAGGATAATGTCTAATCCCATCTCAAGATACCAAACACAACATTAATATCAAGTCTTTGGATAGTAATATTAACAGTAAGTGGTACTCTTGTTGTAGCAATCAAACTTTGACAATAAATTATATCAAAAAATTTACATATAATTTGGAATTTCTAATTGTACTTAGAATTGTATAATGTATAATTGTAATTTGTCAGCAAAGTTGTTTCTTTTTTTTCTTCAAATTCAAAGAATTCTTCTCCCTTTATACATAGGTCATCGATTCAGCATAAGGGGCATCAAATCGTTTTATCGCCATGAGTGTTTTATATCGAAAAAACATTTTTGTTTTGAAAATATTTCTGTATTTAGTAACATAGTAGTAGAAAGAGTACCCAGTTGCATCTGAACTTCAAATGGGTTTGGCTTTAACCATGTTAATGGTCCCAAATTATTGGTTAATAGAGAATCAAAGTCGATGTACCAATGAATCACGAAATGCTATGGTTCTATAATATGATTTTAAAAATTTATTCAGAAGTAATTCGCATATTACTAACATAAAGGACCTTATAATTGTCACACATTTATCACCATAGATGTTGAAATTCTGTCAAATATTAACTTACCTTTGGGTCAATTAATAAACACATGAATCACAAAAATAAATAATCATCTTGATATTTTAAATAAACTAATCTACACAAAAGAGGTCATTTTGGCTGCATTTTATTTCAACTAATATATTTAAAACATTAGACATACTTAATTAAAACCTAAAGCCAAAATCTGAATTTATTTATTTCAAAATATTTCTCTTAATTTCATATTTCAATCAAATTAAAATATAATAATATATATATGTATATATATTTATCCCAAAACAACATACAATGATGTTGGCAAATATAATAATAGTTGAATAAATCATAAACCATAAACCTCACATAAGACTTCAAATTTAAACTAAAATAATTTAAATAAAGGTAAACATCATCTCAAGATATCAGACACTCCATTAATATTTTATCTTTGGACAAAATATTAACTTGTAAGTGATATATTTGTGTAATAATCAAACATTAACAATAAGAATATGTCGAACCATAAATCTTCCTTTGGGTCAATTTCTTACTCACATGTAAAACAAAATAATTGTCACATGTTTATTATCATAGTTGCACATGTAATATTGCAAACCTTCATTTGGGCCGGTCAATATTAACATAACTTAAGTTACATGCACACAACCTTTTATATTTTAAAACAAAATAATTTATATAAAAAAATCACTTTAGTGACTTATTGCTTCAATTAAGTTATTTTAATATATATAAATAAACATACTGATATTTAAATTTAAAATTTACCCAATATTCAAATGTCAAAACTATTATTTTTATTGCTTTATAGACTCCGAAATAATCCAAAATAATGTTGTCTCAATAATGCAATAAAAAACCGAAAACCTTAATCTTTGACTATTTTTTTTTTGTTGTTCCAAAATCATATATATCAAAACCAAACTAAAATAATGTAGTGGGTTAAAGTCAAATAATTAACAAGTACATGTATTCATAATTTTGGCATGGACAAAAACACTAAAGCAATTCATGCATATACATGTATTCATAATCAAATAGAAAAACTTACATTGAATTTACCATGTAAATCCAAAGTTGTATTTATGATTAAATAGATATTCACATGAATACTTGAAAAATATTTTTAAGCCAATATGTAATATCCCGAATTAGGGCCTAATCGGAATAGTGGTTTCGTGACCACAAATTTGAGATAAAAATAATTATTTTATAATTATTTTGAGGTTTATGATATGATTGCATGATTGTGTGAAAATTTCGTGATGAAATTCTATGCATAAAGTGCTTAAGTTGATATTAGGGACTAAATCGAATAATTTGCAAAACTTGTATTCTAGAAGTTTTAGTATGAAATTGCTTTGGAATATTAATGAGGAGGTCTTAAATAGCAATTTGACCAATTTCTAAAATTTTGGACAAAAATGGGCTTGTATATGAAAATTTTCAAAGAAAGGTATTAAGGGTATTTTAGTCATTTTGTAATTAAAATTAATTAAAAGGGAAATTAAGGCCAAAATGTGTTCATCTTCATCAAGCCTTGGCCAAACCTTACCTCTCTCCATAGCTAGGGTTTCTTCAACTTCCAAGCTTCATAGTAAGTGATTTCAAGCCCCGTTTTTAATGATTTTTATGTTTTCGGAATCCCGATAGCTCGATTTAGCTTATGCTAGCAATAATTCAACCTAGGGTTCATATTTGGAAAAATACCCATAGGTGAAATTTGTGTATTTTGGTGTTTTATGATAGAATAAGAGGTTTTAAATTATGTTAGACAACTTGTGCTACTCGGTTTTAAGTGAAAACGAGTAAAAGGGCTTAATCGATAAAAATACCTAATAATTCATAAGTACATGTTAGAGTGTGAATTTGATGTTTCCATAGAAGGGAAAAATGATCAACATGTCATAAAACATAAGAAAATAGGATGAGGTTTAATTTACGAGCCTTGGGGCAAAAGTGCAAATATATGAAAGTTTAGGGGTAAAATGGTAATTTTGCCAAAGTTCGTACTAGGGGCTTTTTTGATGAATGTATGTATTAAATAAATTAATTTGGTATTATATATCAAGAGAAACAAGATTCAAGTCGTGATCGAGGGAAAAACAAAGTTTACGAGGAATAGGCTCGATTGCTAATATTTTGTATCGAGGTAAGTTCATGTGTAAATAAGGTAACATAATTTTTATTTTAAGTGATTTAATGATATTTTTATGATATTATACTTATTATCATGAAATATTATGCTTTGTGAATTAGTATTTGGTAATATGCAAATTGTGTGAACAACTTGATATGTATGAGATGCTAGCAATTATCGGTTTCTATATTTCGAAGAAGACGATTAAAATGTGTAATTGAGAAGAATCCCGTTTGAACCTTGGGAATAGATTAGGGTACAAGTGACATGTCACTAGGATGGTTGAGTTTTGAACTCGTTGAGTTGAGTCCGAGTTCGTGAGATGTAACTAGGCATCCGAGCTCGTTGAGTTGAGTCCAAGTTCACTTATGGATGCGAACGCCCGAGCTCGTTGAGTTGAGTCCGAGTTCGTTTATGGGCGGGTTACATGGTAGCTTGACTACATAGATTTCAAAAGCCATTGAGCTTGTTCAGTTATGAGTACAGCACTTACATGCACACTATCCGCGTATCCGAAATTATATTCCGATGTGTTCAACGGGAGAATCCTAAGAGAATATGGAGAATATTTAAAACGAAAGTGATTCGATGATGAATGTGTTGAAGAAGTGAAAATGGACAGGTATGAGTTTAATCCTTGGTTGAGAACTTGGTGAGACAAAATTGTGGTAAGATAGTAAGTATTCTTATGTTATGAGTGTTTTAATGATGTTTATGTTGGATTGCATAATCATGTTACTTATTATTTGCATGTGAACTTACTAAGCATTTATGCTTACTCCCTCCTTTTCATTCATTGTAGTTCCGACAAGCTGGCTTGAGAATCGGGATTGGTCGAAGGCTCGTTCACACTATCCGAAGACCCAAATTGGTAAAATGGCTTGTATATTTTGAGAGTGGCATGTATAGCAATATACTCACTTTGTATAAATGATCATATGATATGGTTATGGTTTGCTAAGAAAAGGGTATGTAAATGATTAGCTATTGGAATGGCTAATCAAGTTTATATATGATAACATGTATGCTTTATGTCTTAACTAAATCATGAAAATCCTTGAAAAGATAAAATTGCCCACAAAATAGAATCAGACAGTAGTAGTGACGTGAATTTGAAAATTCATTAAAAATAGTAGAAATGGAATTAAATGATAAATAAGTTATGAAATCGAAGCTTAATAAGTCTATTTTCATATGGATGGAACGAAATAGGTATATGAGTTATATTTTATGAGATATTTAAGTTTTTGTGGAATAGGGTCAGAGTGGTCTCTGAATCCCCTATTCTGAATTTAAAAATTTACCATAAATTGTAAAAAAATAATTATAAGTCATACTTTATATGTACAGATTCCTTATTTAGTCTAGTTTTAAGAGAAACAAACAGCATAATCATTGAAACTCTGTAAAGGGAGATATCTGATTTGTAATACACAGGGGTCAGAGCAGTTGAACCCTGAAACAGGGGAGACTTTAACTAATAAACTGTACTAATTGGCCTGACCAAAAATTCTAGAAAAAAATTAGTAGATAGATATATGAGTCTAGTTTCAGGAAAAACTTATGGATCTTAATTTCGAGTTTCGGAACTCGAGATATAAATTTTTAAGCGACTATGATGCAGTTAGTCAGCTTGTTTGAAAATTTTTAAAATAAATTGTTTGAGCTGTTTAATCAATGAATTAAGTTTAGTAACACCTCAAACTCGACTCTGGCGACGATTTCGGGCGTGCGGGCGTTACACAATAAATCTTAAAAACAAAATCATAATAGTTGGCATATCTCATAGTTCATATTGTAGACCATATCAACATAATTTAACTAAATATTTGGAACCATAAGATGCCAAAACCTAATATTATAGAACCAAACTTAAAACTAAATTATTTAAATATGTATATAGTTGACATGAATTTGCACCAAAGCACCCATAAAATTGAATATATAACTATAGCAATAAAATAAAATAAAAAATTAACAACTTCAACTATATCCATCAAAACTTAATTTCATCAATTAAACTATACAAGATATCCTATTGAATAATGGTTATAAACACATATTCACACAAACTACAATCATGCATTAATCCTCAAAATCATTGATAGGCATATAATATATATACACACAATTATAAAATAGAAAATAATGCTAGTTTGCCTTACATATTTCATGTAAACTCAAATTTATATTCATGACTAAAGACATTATCATAAAACTTCTTTATACGCACAAATACTTAAAAAAATCCATAACTACCAAATATAAAAAGAATCTCATATTGTATAAAAGCTTTCATATGCGCAACTACTTATGAAAATTCATAGCCACCATATAACAATAAAAAAAAACCCAAATCTATTATTCCTAATATTTGAAACATACATTTCAAAGATATTACCATAGATAATCAAAATTAAAAATTGATTCTAATAGTTGAACACATATTATTGCAATTGAAGAATAACAGTCAAACCAACTTTCATGAAATCAAGAATGCACAGATTCTTAGTTTTGGAAATTCTAGAATAATAAGTTCACTTAATTCCTCATTATCGATTAACAATGAAAGAAGATTAAAGCATAATTGAATTTAGAGAATCAGCAAATAATATCTGAAGCTGTATGAATACTCAAAATATACATGCATGCAATTTCTTTAAAATATATAATAATTGACTAAAGAAAAACAACAACAACCTGCATTCAATGCACTTCAAAACGAAATTTGATTCTCGTTTGTTTTATTACAAAGAATATATAACACAAGCAAAACCTTTATATATATATATACACATGTATCACATTAAAAAAAGAAACCCAAAGTAATACTGCTGAAACATTAATAATAAATTCATATTTTAAATTCAATTGTTAGACTTCAATTCCATTAAAACTTACCTTGATTCCTTCGAGATTCAAAACTTTTTTTTAACAAATTTTCCCTTTAAAACCAACACCTATATAGTTTAAGTTTTCTGACCGAAAGTGAAAAGCCATGATAATTTCATATTAATCCAAAAATTCAACATTGAATGAAAATCAAATTAAAAATAACTCTAAAAAGATTGAATCGTAATTAATCAAAACCTAAAAAAATTATCTAGAATTTCAAAGATTCAACATTATATATAATTGAAATATCATATCTATAAAATCTAAAAAATGAATCAATCAAAAATAATAGAAAATAAATTCATTCTCAATGATTCAACATGACGAGGCTTTAATACCACTTATTAGAACCGTAAATAATATCTAATATAAAATTAGTATTGTAAATCAAGATTTGTCATGTCAAATCATCAAGAATAAATCAAGAATAAAACTAGATACGGAAGCGTAGCTGAATCCATGAATTCATTGAAGTTTTTCTAGATCTTGGGGATTTGATCTTCCAAATTAGCACATAAGAAATTCAGAGAATATTTGCTCTCTTTTTTCTAAGGATGGGATATTAGAAAAAATATCTTGTATGTAATTTAGGGGACCATAACTCTAATATTTATAACTTTACCATATTAGCCCTAATTCCTAATTAGGCCATCATTAATTAAAATTTGATTAGAACTTAATTATTAGAGTATCTACACATATTTATAACATGTAATTACCCTTGTTATATATTATATATTGTATATGTGATGTCCATATTTTCCAACAAAGTTCTCTTTCTTTCTTTTTTTAACCATTTTCTTTTCCTTTGTGTTGCCTTTGCTTTTTTTTTTTTTTAGTTTTCTTTCTGGACTTAAATTTTGCCTAGGTTTTACAGATGCACAAAATGAAAGTAGTCCTATTTTGCATTGGACTGTTAGATTGTTTCTATTGTTTGCTTAATATTCTGTTTAATTTAGGGCTTAGGGTCTATTATGTCTGCAGTTTTTGTAATCATTTTTCCTTTCTATATTACTTTAAGCTTTTCGAATTGCTTATTTTTTTTTTCAGCTAGGTTTGCTGCTTCTTGATAACTTAACGGCATTTACTTCCTCTGTGAAAGGTTAAAAGATTTAATTTTTTTAGTTGATGATTGGTTACTTGTGTGATTAATAGTAATTTTTGTTTGTAATGATCAATTGGGATTTAAGTTTTTCAAAAAAATTCAGTTTATGGTTTCTGATTTAATTAAAATCTGTTGGTTTTGGTGGATAATGAAGGAAGATGATAACAACTTGGCAGAGCCTGACCATGCTGGACGGCGGGAGCTTGAGCTTGAGGTTGTGATGGGGAATGAGCATATCTCTTTCACTACTTCAAAGATGGGGTCACTCGTTAATGTTCAGAGCAGTAAGGATCCCGAAGGTCTTCGCATATTTTGTTATCTGGCTCAAGTAGGTTAACATACATTGTCAATCTGCTATTTTACATTGTGTCATTAATCGTGAGAAGATAGCTTTAGTTTCCTACTTCTACTTGCTTGTTTATTCCCTCTCATGTTCACTGCCTTGCAATGTGAAACAAAGATGATTTCGTTTTTGGTGATGCATGCTCCTTTCTAACTGATTTTTGTTAATGTTGTTTTCTGCTTTGATACTTTGATCTCGTGTTTGCATTTAAATTGCAATGCTGAAAGCATTAAAGCAAGACGGAAGTTTATTTTTGCTCCATTTTCCTCATGCATCTGAAAATTAACTACAAAATTAGTTAGGGTCCTTGTTGGTTCAATGAAAAAGTCATGAATCTATTATTCTTACAACCCTAAGACCTCACATCATGTTTGTTTGGATGTAATCCCATAAGTTTTACTTGTCTATTCAGTAAGCCCAATTTATTACCTTTTTTGGTTAGAGGTGTTGGCGAATCGGCCCGTAATGAAAATCAACTGTATTATGGGAAGGCCTGTAATAGTCATTCTGCCATATGGGTTAAGAATTGCAATTCCATTCAAAATGGAATGAAAATGAAACCATGGCTGGACCAAAATGTCCTCTCTTACTTTCCCCAATTATTTCCCCAAATTGAAACATGGGTTGAAATCAATGATTTGCATAAGCTCACTAGCTTCAGATTGTTTATCCCGATTAAAGGTATATTAAATTTTTCATATTATTTGTTCTTTATCTTCATATCTCTTCAAAAGATTTACTTTTTTTTTTTGAGGATTTTTTGTTTCCCCAAATTTGGCTTAATTTGGGTATGATTTTTTTCTCAAATTAACAAAGAAATTTGAAGATTTAAAATATAAATTTGTTTTTTTTTTTAACCTTGTTTTCCCCTAACTATTACTCTGCCAACGTGTTTTTAGATGAACCAAAAAATTTGTAGAAATAAAAAACTTTTTATTTTATCAGGTTTTTTTCTTTTTGTTTCCCCCAAGTTTTAATTAATCCGACAATGTTATTTTTTCTAGATTTAAAAAAACTCAAGATTTCTGGAAAAAATTTGACTTGTTTCAGGATTTATTTCTTGTTTCCCATTGAATTTTCCTTATATGTTTCTTAATTTGTAAAAATTTCGCAATTGGCCTGTTGCTTATTTTGGAATTATATGTCATTTTGCTTTTATTTTGCAGGTAAGCAATCTGGAAGTTCTACTAGTTGATTTCCAAACATTTTAACATTTAAACATGCATATTGCTTATGTAAAAAATGATTATTTGCAGGTATTTTATCAAGGCTGGATATAAGGTTATCTTTTTGTATTAGAGGTGAATTTTATTTTTGTTGATTGTTTATTTGTATGGTTGATTTTTTTTTTTTTTTGTGTTCAGTAGATATTTGTATTGATTTTGCAACTTGTGTGTGTAGGGTAACCTACCAGCCGTATTGTAGGTTTCTTCCTGAGGATCCTTTGCTGGAATGCTTTGAGCTCGTTGATGATTTCAATTTTTAAGGTTTGTGGATTATCTTTCTCTCTGTTTTATAATCTAACATTGGTCATGACCCGAACGCATTAAATTGGCTTTGGATAGGTTCTTTTGTATAGTATGAGTTATTCAATTACTTCATTAAAGAATTTTATAAGGGGAGGGTGTCATAATTTGATAGAAAGGTGCTTCTTTGTTTCATGTTGTTTTCTATATATGTTAAGACATTTGATGTTGTTCAGCTTGTTTTAGAGGAGTTTTGTCAAAGCATCGGTGAATTTTTTTAGAATTTTGATGTAAATCCTCTCAGTTTTGCATCAATCGCACATGTATTACTTTTTCATTTCTTTACCTAGCTTAAATTTTTATATGAGCATGCTAGGAAGGGTATAGGTTTATGTATTTAAACATATAAAATCTTTGAAGGCTAAACGTTTTCATTAAATAAGCTTCATGCTTGCCAACATATAGCAGGATATGGCACATTTGTTGTTTTAATGCTACCATAAAGTTTAACAGTTTTGCGAGGTTCTCGGGCTCTAGAAATAGGATAATGCTTATAAGAATCGAATGGATATACCTTAACATATGTTCGTATCTGAATTAGGTTCATCAAGCAAGATTAAGAGGTGATAAGATAGATGTTGTTGTTAAGGTAAGTCCCCTTGAAAATGATTTTAAAGCGTCATATGTCTATGTGATTTTGACCATTCAAGTTTATGGCAGGTGTAACATCTGAGAATCCAGGATCTTATGATGACCGACATCCGTAACTTGCAAGCATTTGCACTATACATTTAGCGTCGAAACCTTTTTAGAAATCGACTTTTATTTTAAATCGAGAATGGAGTCGCCATTGATCCTTTTTATTTGGTGTGATCGGGTCACCTCGAAATTTAATCATTTTAATAAAAGGTTATATTTACCAAAATGATAATTTTTTGCCTACAAAGTCTAAGAAAATGGGCTTGGGAGTCGATTACGTATAACGAAGGATTAGCACTCTTATAAAGCCCAAAATTAGTACCTAGTTGATTACTTAATGTTTTAATATCAAAAATTGGAAATTCGAAAAGAATTTAAAATACTATTCCTCTTTGCATGTTGTTATTTGATTAAAACATCGCTTAACTAAATTAAATTTTACGGAAAATGCCTTATTTTGAGTTAATCGAGAAGAAAAAATCATGCCTCGTAAGTTAGGACGCGATGCTTTAAACCCTCGAAAACCAGAATAATCACCATTCGATCATTATCTAAATCTTATTTTTTTTAATTTTAAAAAGGATATTCGATTACTTTGGTTTTAGGAAGAAGTCATACTACATAAGTTAGGAGCACAATTCATCGAATCCCAAAAATAATGAACATTGCCTTGGTTTTAAATACTTCCCATGTGTTAGGTAAAACGAATGTAACATTTAAAGTGATATACACTTAATTCATTTGGGCATAATATAAAAATGGATAAATATATTTTAACATGATACATGGCATGGAGATTAGCAAAATAAAGTAAAATAATAGTGGGTAAAAAAATGAAATGATGATATTAGAATGAGAAATAAATAAATAAATAAAAAGACAAAATAAAAATGTTATGTTAGTAAATAATATTAATACAATTATAATAGTAATAAGAACATCAACTCATAGTGATAATAGCAATAATCATATCATGGTTATTTTGTAACGACCTAAAATTTATTGGTATTAGAAAATTAAATTTTGGGGTCATCATTTCTGTAAAATGAATTTATAAATATTTATTAGAAATATTTACGAAGCTAGTAGTGTAGTTAATTAGACTTTGGCTAAGTGAATTAGCTTGAATTAAAGCTAATTTAGTGAAAGGACTAGATTGAATATAGTGTAAAAGTTTAATTATAGATTAAAGAAAAGTCGAAGGACTAAATTAGTAAATAAAGCTTAAGTGACAAATGTGTGGTAAAAATTAATTACATGTGTATAAAGCATAATACATACATGTGTAGTATAAATATATTTTACTGTAAATAATAATAATAATAATTACTAAAATATAATAATAATATAATATAATAATTAAAAGTAAATAAAAGAAACAAAATAGAAAAAGGGAAGAGGGAATGAAAACGAAAAAGAAAGGAAAGAAAAAGAAAAGGAAAAATTAGTGTTTTAAAGTTTGAAGCTTATTTGATAAGTCAATTTAGTCCATTTTCTTGTAATTTTAATGTTTTTGGAATCTTAGAATAAAGCCCTACTTGAATTATGTTGAAATTTA
This sequence comes from Gossypium hirsutum, assembly GCF_007990345.1. Taxonomy (NCBI): domain Eukaryota; kingdom Viridiplantae; phylum Streptophyta; class Magnoliopsida; order Malvales; family Malvaceae; genus Gossypium; species Gossypium hirsutum. Next base: position 77,716,133 of record NC_053435.1, read on the forward strand.
GAAAGTTAGTGAATTTTTAGATGTTAACTAAATTGAACAAATAGATGAATTATGAGATAAAATGATAGAAATTCAAGTTAGAAGTGGGAGAAGGATTGAATTGTAAAAAAAAGATAAAAGTTTTGTTATAGTAGGGACTAAATTGATTGAATTGTAGAATTAGTGTTTTATGAAGGAAGTTAAATGTTAAAACTTGTTAAAGATGGGTTAGAATGAAAATATGAGATTGGTTTTTGAAGAAAAAGAATTAGCTATGGCTTAAGGACTAAATTGAAATTTTTGTAAAAGTTACATGGAAAATATAATAGTGTGTTATTAAATGATATGTATTGATGATTTTAAATGTTAATTTTTCTATAGCTAACGTAGCACCGGAAACATCATCAAAGAAGGGAAAAGAGGAAGTGAGCGAAAATAACGAATAAACTCGAGAACCACAGTTTGTATTTCTATTAACTAAGCTTTTAAATTAAATGTTGTATGTATTACTTTACTATGTATGGTAAGTAAGTTAAAGGTGAGTATCGTTAAATTTGAAATGTAATAACTGTTATACGAAAATCCTATTAACAGTATCGGGTTAAGTCGGATATAGTTGGCATGCCATAGGATTGGAAGTGTTCAAGGATATTTCTGACTTTGTGTCGATAAGGCACTATAAGTGTCAACTACTGTTACTGTTCCGAATTCGTTCCGATAAGGTACTCTGTGTACCGTTACTGCTATTGTTACTGTTACTATTACTGTTATGCTGTATTCCGGCTTCGGCCGATGAAACACTGTATACTATCCTGGTGTGTGGGTTGAATCCGTGTATCCGTCCAGGTCCGAGTTATGTTAATAGGGGTAAATTACTACACTGAAGACTGAATGATACTAACTGAATTGAATATCTTACTGGTTGTGATTCTGATGATAAATGTTATTATGAAATGAAGACAATTAATTGAATGTTCATGATGTGTTTATTTATTGGATTCTATGGTTTAAGTATAAATGCATAAATTAAGTATTGGCTTATAGAAATACCACTGAGTGTATACTCAGCGTACGGTTTGTTTTCGTGCATAGGTTATGTACAAAGTAAATAACGTCTCAGCATCCAAGCCAACTCTCGAACTCAAATACTTGGTGATGTATCTTATCTTGAGGAATGGCATGTACCTAGGTTATCTTAATGTTATTTTTAGTATGAATATTACTAGTGTAAGGATGATAAAGGTTAATCTATATAAGCAAAATTTATGTTTATAAAATAGTCACTTATATAGTTTATTTTGAATTGATTTGGATGGTATTTAAGTATAATGTTTGGAAATTCTATGTTAAATAGTTATTGAAAATACATGAGTTAAATCGTTATACTATTGGTTTTAGTGTGTATTAGATATGTTTAATCATGTTTTGGACTGGTCGAAAGATTGTATTTTAAATTACTTGTTATTCAAGGTGTGCAGGGTTGGTAAATTTGAACTATAAGGTTCATTTTGAGTCCACACGGCATGTCATACGGGCGTGTGATCAGACCGTATGAGACACACGGCTTGCATATGGGCATGTTGATAGACCGTGTGCCCCCTGTATCCTTAAATATAAAGTCAGGATAGTACACAGGCAAAAGACACGACCGTGTGTCTTGGTCGTGTGAAGGTCACGGGTTTTAAGCATGGTCGTGTGTCAAAATCATGTGAAAATGGCTTAAAAATGGTGAAAAATCAGTTTACCAGATGGCCTAGCTACATGGGCATGTACCCCTTTGATGCTTAAGAAATTGCAAGTCAGAATTGCCTACGGGCTGGCCACAGGGGCATGTGCCCCTAACTTCAAGAAAAAATTTTCGAAGTTTTCCAAAGTTACTGGTTTAGTTCCAAATTATTTCTAAAGCATGTAATGGGCCCCGTAGGTCCATATTAGGGGCATGTGATGCTTAAGAAATTGCAAGTCAGAATTGCCCACGGGCTGGCCACAGGGGCATGTGCCCCTAACTTCAAGAAAAAATTTTCAAAGTTTTCCAAAGTTACTGGTTTAGATCCAAATTATTTCTAAAGCATGTAATGGGCCCCGTAGGCCCATATTAGGGACTTTATGGTGAAATTTCAAAAGTTTTGATTTGGAAAGAAAATTTATAACTCGGTTTTGTATAAATGCTAGCGTATAAGTCAGGTAATGCCTCGTAACCCTATTCCAGTGACGGATACGGGTTAGGAGTGTTACATATTTCTATAATACTAATATAAATAATAAATAATAATAACAAACAAAAATGCATCATAACAAAAGGAAAATATAAATAACATAAATTTCGAGTGTTAAAATAAAAGAAATAATAAATAAAGAGTTAAAATAAAAGAAATAATAAATAAAGAGGCAAAATTAAATAAATGAGGGATTAAATTGAAATTTAAGTAGAACTTAAAGCATGAATTGCGAAATAAATAAGAAAAAAGAAAAATAAAGCACTAAATTGAAACTATAACAAAATTTAGCGCTTAAATTATAAGGAAATAGAATATAAAGGATTAAATTAAAATGGAATATAAAAGTTTAGGGACTAAGAGGGCAATTAATCTAACCCAATACATGCGTCACTCCCCAGAGGGTCAGCAATCTGAGGACCAAACTGAAAATGAATCTAAATTAAATGGTATAATTTCTAAAAAAAAAAGCGAAATTAGGACCACATTGCAAAAGGCTCAAAGGCGGAAAGACTAGGGCGAAAATTAGATCCTTCCCACGAAAACACGTAGATCCCAAAGGGTCTGGATCGGGTTGTCTGGTCAAGATCAAAACGACGTCGTTTTGGGACTTCTAAAGCTAAGTCCAAAACGACGTCATTTTGGGAGCCTATATAAAGTAAAATTTATTAAAAAAAATTCATTTCAAACCTGCTTAAAAATATTTTTCTTTCCTTTTATTTTTTCTCTCAAGCCACCCATATGTCCAGCCATGGGACAGTGGGTCTCCGCCGTGGCCACTGGTCATTGGCGACGGAGATCATAGCCTCCCATGGCTTGGGTTCTCCAAAATGGCCTCTTTTGATCCTCTTTTCGAGTGAAATGTATATTTGGGGTTTAAATTCCCAAAAAATTAACCGATGTTTGGTTGAAGGAAAAGAAACCTTTCGGTTTTTTCCCTTTCTAATGAGGCCCTCGACGGAACCCTAAGGGTTCTAAGGTTTCTCGAGTCGGGGGAAAGGGACTTGCGACGGCATTTAAAAGGTAAAAAAATATTTGCTTGTTTCTTTTTTATTTTTGCTTCGAAATAAAAACAAATAAAAAAGCTTTTTCTTTTGAACTTTGTTCCTTTTTTTTGTATTTTCGATTTCCTCTTTTTTTTTTCTATTCGATTGCTTGTTGGAAAAAATACATGTGTTTGTTATGGCTTTTATAGCCAAATTGATTACAATATTTTATCGTTTATTTTTTTGCTTTTCTATTTTTTGCTTCTATGTTTTTTTTCCTCTTGCAAGTGGTGGTGGTGGTCAATGACAATTGGGAGCCGAGTCTTTGCCATTTCAGTGGAACGATGGCAGGGGCAGGCCTTGGGTGACGTGCCTGCTGATGTGGAAAGGAGCAGCGACGATTGGTGAAGTCTTAGGGGATTAAGATTTTCTTTTTGTTTAAGTTTTGGGCTATTGGGCTTTTAGGGTTTTTTTGCATTTGGGCTATTATATTTGAAAATGGACTTTGATATTAATGGACCTTTTATTTGTTTATTTTTTGTTGGGCCAGACGAAATTGGATCTCTACATTCAAAAGAATGATATCAAATTTGATCTGTTTTTTGTTACCAAGGAAATGGAAAAATAGGCATTTGTATTCACATTGATGTTTCTTACAAAACACATCTATCCTTCTTTTACGTATATTTCAGATGATGTAAATTGAGAGTAATGTTCCACTTGAAGTTGGATTTCTTATTTTTTCTGTATGTCGTTAATTATTTATCCTTTGTGTTGTCAAGATCAGATATGAGTTTGACTTTCTAAGAGAAGTCAATGCTATGGAGAGAATTTTCTATTTCTTATGCGAGAATAACATAAAAAATTATGAGTTTTTGAATAACATAAAATGAGGAATGGCTTTTGAGACAAAAGGATTATGGATCTCATCTCCTTTTATATTTATGTCGAGTTTTCTTCATGTTTTTGAATAACATAAAGAGTTATGAATTTTTTAATAACATCAAATCAAGGACTATGGTTTTTGAATAACAAAGGACTATGAGTTTTGATTTTTTATTTCACATATGAAAAGAACTAATGTTAATTTTTATGTAAATTTTGAAGGTTTTTATTTCACCAAAAGATTGCCATAAATAATTAATGTATTAAAGAGTATACCTTATAATTAATTGTTGTTATCATATTATTTTAAAGGATAAGATAAAATATAAAAAATCTGCCTTCCATTAAAATTGACTATTAAAATAAAATGTTATTAGAGGATTATAATACCATATGTTAAACTCATTTTTATATTGGCGATTGTTACCTCTTTGTAATTGAAGAGGCGAGAGGCTAGATTGAAGCAAATATATTAGGCATTGAAATATTCCTAATACTAATATTTATTAAAATTATTATTAAATTATATTTAATAATAATTATGTTAAAATATGATTAAATTTTTTTTTTTTTTTTTTATTAAAATATATTTAACAATAATCTTATTTAAATTCAATAACAACAATCATCTACCTACAAAAATTCTGTTAATGATACTTTGTCATTTAAGTCTTTTTTCTTATACTATTACAACATCTATTCCATTCAATCAAACAAAAGAATTTTATTACAACTCTGTTCCATTCCATTCAACAAAACAATTGAATTACTGATTACATCTCTATTCAATTACAATCCTATTCTATTACAGTGAACCAAACATACCCTCAGTTTAAAAGAACATTAGATGTCACCACCCAACCCGTTGTGCTGTTTTTCCTTATCCGGAATTGTCATCTTTCGGTACCCACAAGTCCTTCAAAGGTTTTGTGACCCTTAAATATGCCTCCCTATATTCAAACCCAAAATATCACACACATGAAAATTACCCTTAACAAGTGGATATGAAAGTGCTCTTTGGGTGACAAAAATCTTTGGGTACCTAAAGAGAACAAATCTGGATTAGGTATCATGCATGATACAACTCGACATGTCTGGGTCAGGTTGTGACATTAGATGCTTGAAATCTGACCTGACTTTCTTCCTAGAGGTGGAAGAGCTTTAAAAATGTAGTCTTTAGTAGCAAGTCGGATTCGTTGTGCTTGCACTCACATTGATACACAAATCTTGGTTCTTATTCATTTAGTACCTTCCATTGTGCTAGAATTTAACAAGCTACGAGTTTATTGCTTCTACTGCTTTCTGCTAATCAATATTGATCTGTCCTCTGGTATTTTTTGCCATTTCATTTACTGCAGGACTTGAAATGCTTCGTTTTCTCTCTCATCTCACTCCACTTCGAGATCAACCCTATATGAAGAATGATGAATAATCCTCTGCAATACAAGGGTGTCTCTGGTAAATGTCTTAAGTTAAATGTGGTTGTATGAGTGTTTACAGTGAGTTGGTACCTTGTGAAATCCATGCCTGTTAAGAAAGCTTTTATTGTTCAAAATAGGTAAAAGTACAAGGCTCTTGTTCTAAAAGTCAATTACATTTTACTCCCTTTATTAAAAAAAAGTAAATTAATCACTGTTCGTTAGATCAAAAAATAAATTAATTTTTCTAATAAAAACCATCCACTTCTACTATTAAAAATTGGTCCCTATATGTTAGAATGAAGTACAAGTAGCATGCTACATATAATTATTTGGTTAATCTATTAGTCACACCAATTTTTAAGAGTAAAAATGAATGAAATTTTATTCAAAAAAATTAGTATAGGAACTAATTATCTATTTTTTTAAGTAAAGAGAATAAAATACAATTTGACTCTTAATATAGATAGTTTTAAAATATTTTCTTTTTATTGCCCCACATATTCCTTGGACTATATAAATATTGGAACAGGAATGAAATCCCTCCAAGTTTGATTATATCAGTACCTAATTACCTACCTGCCGTTAACATCATCCATAAAAGTTTTCAACATCCTAATTTGATGTCCCTTTTTACAACTGGTAATTGGCTTGTCATTGTATCTTTAGATTCTATAGTTAGGTCAACCGAAAGTGTTTCTATGACTTAGATTTTCATGAAAATGTTTTAAAGTAGTTTAATTGATAAGAGTATTATTGTTAATGTAAGATGTAATTTTGAGTACATTAAAATGCATTATCTTTTTATTTATAGATTCGAGTGGGATTACTGATAATTTTAAGTATTGTATTAAAAAAAATGATAAGAAGATGGTAAATTATAAATTAAGAGGTAAAAATATGCCGTCCTACTTAACCTTATACCTCCTACAAAATAGAATAGGGTCTGTTAGCTTATAAAAAAGAAATCTATTTATGTAGCAGCATATCTTGTTAATTCAATTACATTGTTTTTATTCAAAGGCATTTTTGCAATATAAATCATTTCAAGCGATACATTCAAAGAGGAGTATCATGTAATATATATATATATATATATATGCTTGATGAATATATATACTTGATGAAAAAATCAAAGAATATAAATCTAATCAGTCTTCTATATTATAACACCCATTATAAAAAAGATTTTTTTTTGTTTTTTTTATGTTTTATTTTAATAATTATAACAGATTTTCACTTGTAATAATAATATTTATAATTATGAAATATTTTATTTATTAAATTAGTTCTCTATAATAACATATGATTTAATTTTTTAAGTAAAATTATAACTATTTTATATAAGCATACCTATTATTTATCATTTATTAAATGATATAATTAAATAAAATTTATTTTAATTAAAATATTATTTCAATAAAATGGTAAAATTTAATGTGAAAAAAATTATTAAATGAATAGAATTAAATATATCAATCCGTTAAGTTCCCTAATTAAATATTTTACTATCAATTTGGAACATCATAAACTTATAAGTTGATTAGTTAAATTTAGTAACTCGTGATAAATTATTTAAATTAATTTGATAACTCATTAATTCATTAAACTTATTATATTTAAGAACTTGATAATTAACCATGTAAAAGAATGTAAAATAAAAAATGTATAAAAACAATAATGCATGCACATTTTATACGTCTTTTAACGTTTTTTCTTTGGTTCTTACTTTTTTTCTTTGGTTCTTACTTTCTTTATTTGATGGAAGTTTACTATATAAATTCTATGATAAGTTTACAACGATTTTTTTCCTATAATAGTATGTTGTTATTGGTTATAACAATCTCTTTATAATATGTAAAATTTGGACGAATAATAAAAAAATTATAGAAATGATTGATTATAAATGACTATAAAAATATTTATGAATTTTTTATTATTTTAAATTAAAATAAAAACACTTAGTTTTTTTTTCTTGAAAAAACATGCTTATTGGAGCCAATTTTTAATTTTCACCCACAAACCATTTAATAAAGTAAAAGCAATATATGTGTGTATATATATATAAATTATGATCCGATGTATAATATTAAATCTCTGTAAACTTTTATTTTATTCAATTTTTATAACACAACGATAATATTATCAAATTATTACTATTTTACTTTGACATATTGTATACACAAAAATTATATTTATTTAATATTATATGTATTAATTTTTTAAAATTCATAAAATTAAATTAAAATAAAAATTTCATATATAAATCATAATTCAATTATTATAATTATAATTACACTAAATTAAAATTATTTAAATATAAATTTGATATATATATATATAAACTATTTCAAGGCTTGACGAACCGTACGTACATCCTTTTGAAACTAGGGTTTGGGTTGGGGCAGTGCTGTATTTTATATAGTATATAAGGACATTTGTTCTCTTATTTCGACAAGCGCCGAGACAGAGCAGAGCAGACAGACTAGAAAAGAAGAGAAGATGGAGCAAACATTCATCATGATCAAGCCTGATGGGGTCCAAAGAGGCCTGGTATTGCTTCTACTTCACTCTTTCTTTTCCCTCCCCCCCTTTTGATTCTTTGATTCTAACTTCACTGCTACAAAAAAGAAAAATTAAAAAAACAACCTTTGGGTCGTGTTTCACTTTTAAGGACAATTAACTGATTTTCGGTTTTCAGTTGCTTTAGCTAAGATTTAGTAGATCTAGTAAACAAAAGCAACATGCTGTTTTTGGTTTTCAACTTAGCTTCACTTACAAAGTATTATCTTAGTCTTATTTTGGTTCTTTTGCATGTTCGATTGTGGGTTAAAAATGATATCTTTTTTGGGTGTTTATTGAGGTTCATGTATTTCTTTTCAGGTTGGTGAAATCATTGGCAGATTTGAGAAGAAAGGCTTCTATTTGAAAGGTAAGATCTATCATTTTGCCCCCTTTCCTTAACAAATAGCAAATTAGTTCCTGTATCTTAGATAAAAGAGCAATCTGTCTCGTACCTCCATGATATTTTTTCCTAAATTCCTCTGCTTTTGCCTGTGTTTTATATTATCAAGTGTTTGTTTCTTTGGATTTTTGGAATTGACTCTAGGTACTTTGAGGTCTACAGTTTTGAGTGGTATGCAGCTTATCTGACATTGGATGTGCCTAATTTAGGGTTGAAGCTCATCAGTGTGGATCGATCTTTTGCCGAGAAGCACTATGCTGACCTGTCTGCAAAGCCCTTCTTTAATGGGCTCGTAGAGTACATTATCTCCGGTCCGGTCGTTGCTATGATTTGGGAAGGTAAGAATGTTGTTACCACAGGTCGCAAGATTATCGGAGCCACAAACCCAGCTGAATCCGCTCCGGGAACAATCCGTGGTGACTTTGCAATTGACATTGGGAGGTGTATTTGGTGTCTCCCTTTCTTTACTTTCAATTGTTAGGATACTTGCATGTTATTGACAGTGGAGCTAACACTTTTCCATGTGATGAAATGGATTCGTTTCTGCAGGAATGTGATCCATGGGAGTGATTCCGTCGAGAGTGCAAGGAAGGAAATCGCCCTTTGGTTCCCTGAATGCCCTGTTAACTGGCAGAGCAGCCTTCACCCTTGGATCTACGAGTAGAAATCATTTGGTAGAAGCTGTTGACCGTCATGGCTCTGTCCCGGTTGTTTGTTGTTGTTGTTGCCAGCCCTTTGATATTTATGTTACTATTATAGTTTGAAGTGGTGAAAGCTTTGTAGCATTTTGGGTGTATAGGTTAAGTTGGAGTTGTGTTGAAAGCTCCTATTACAACGCCACAGTGGAGGTGAACAGTGTTTGAATAATCAAAGCTATTTTGTGTGTTTGACATATATATGTTTGCTTTGCTTTTACAATGCCATTCAATTGCTATCATTATACATACACATATATGTATATGTAAAAGGGTTTTATCTTCTGGCTCACTTCTGTATAAACTATAAAGCTATATAGATTGAAAAGGCTACACAAAAAACAAGAGTTAATATAACTTTGAGATAGAAAGGAAGCTTCCTGGTGGCCTCACAATTTTATTGGGCATGGTATGGCATTTGGAACACAAGTATCATGAATGGCAAAACAAGACTTGAAGAATGCAAAATGATAAATTTAGCTTTTAAAGAGTTAAAATGAAAGTTAAATTTTTAATCATGGTAGTTCGAATAGTAATTCAAGTTTATTTTATGGTTTTCTAAATGTTTTATTGATATGATTCGTAAAATAAATAGTTGATTGTCGTTTAAAAATTGTTTTAGTTGTAGTTGACATTTTTATTAAAAGTAAAGACTAAATTGATAAGTTGACATTTTTATTAAAAGTAAAGACTAAATTGATAAAAAATATAAATATTGAGGGTTAAATTTATTATTATGTAAAATTTGTGTTTTGAAAGAATGTCCTAGACATGGATGAATATGAGAATTGGGCTAATGCAACAGGCCCTTAAACTACCACTCTAACTGCTGCTATTCCTAGCCTGTGTAATCAGTCCGAACAAATTTATCCATCCCCAGAATATGCAATCACCATGTCTCCACCTCTGCAAGAATTCTTATTTAGGTTTCCACTTTCACCGACCATATTCTCAAAACCTGTTCTTCTCCTCCTCCTCCTCCCTGTCTCTTGCTTCGAAGTTTCCTGAAAGATTTGTAATATCCCAAAGCCAGAATCGACCCAGCGACAGTCATAACAAGACAACCCCGAAGGGGAAGGTGACAGTAGAGGGAAAGAAAGAGAATGTTTGGAGCATTGACAACGACATGGCCAAAGCTGAGAAAGAGAATGACAAAGGAAATACAAAACAGAGGAGGAGGAAGAAAGGTAAGAAAGTGGTTAAAGGCAGAAAGAACAAGATTGGTCGAGTTTTAGTCTCTGGTTCTATGTTAATGGAAGTTGAAACTGTTCTACAAACTCAGGTATTTTTATTAATTGCTCTTTATATTTATGTCTATTTGGGATTATTTGTTATGAATTTTTTTTGGATATTAATTTGAGCCATAAACTAACTGGAAAAGGGTACAATTACAGTATTTGGTGTTATGCTACTGGATTTTGTTTCAAAATTTCAGCTTGTTTTGAGGTTCATTTATGGAAGTTCTTCACTTTTCTTTTAGTTGCTTTGTAAATTTTCAAGTTTACAATTTTCTTGATATAATAAAAAAAAGAAGAGTTTTTTATTTTTTGGTAGTTTTCTTGGGTTCCATAGGAATATATATACACAAACATACTAGATTCATGTTTTCTAAAGAACTTGAGATTTGATAGCTCTTAGAATGGGGGAAATGGTTTCTAAATGTTCAGTAAAAATGAATTTATTTGATTTAGTTGTTTGTTTCTTTGATTCTTATGTCTTGTTTTAGGAACCTGTAATAAAACCAGCATGGAACACATTTGCTAGTAGTGTGAGTGGGATATGGAAAGGGGTTGGAGCTGTATTTTCACCTATAACTGCTGAAATGGAGCCGATTGAAGTCGGGAGCAGGAATGAGTACCTATATGACTGCTACATGCTTACTCGTGTTGAGGCGGTTCTACCTCCTACTGGAAAGACATCTGAAATCCATAGGAAGATAAATTGGGTGACTTTGAATCCACACGGTGAAGTTCCAGAACATGTCGGTGTCAGAGTTGGAAACAAGGAAGTGTCCGGGGTTGAGAAACCAACTTTACCTCCGAAAGGCAATGACGGTACAATGAATCATGTTTTGCCTAGATTTGGGTCTTTTGACTTGACAACTAGTGATGTTATGGAAGAAGATGTCATGGGGATTGAACCCGGTCTCGTTTTCTTTGAGGTATGGAACGAAATGAGCAACCTTCATGTTAAGAAAATGATGTATTTGACTTGTTTACATTGTTTTTGTTGATTACTGGCATCTTTTACTTGTTGTTCTAATCGATAACTCGCAGGATGGATCGTATTCCAGGGGGCCGCTCGATATTCCTGTTGGTGAAGTTGATGACTCTAATTATTACCTTTCTCCAACTTTTAAATTTGAACAAGTAAGTTTTGCATGGCGTGTTGTTTTCTTTAAGCATTTACGGCAAATTGACATCATAATATTTTTGCTGTCATGAAATTTTAATGGCAACAACCGGCATACGTTATTCAAGCTTGTTCTGTAAATTGATTAACTGAAAGACATCTAATATTTATTTGTCTGTAAACTGAATTGTGTCTACGTTCATTCAAGCCTGTTCTGTTGTGCAGTGTTTGGTCAAAGGTTGTCACAAAAGACTCCGTATCGTTCATACGATAGAGTTTGGTAATGGGGGTTCCGATGTACTGATAATGAGAGTTGCTACCTATGAAGAAGAGTGGGTGAGTCCCGCAAAAATTCAACTTGAAAGGTATTCTGTTTCAATCCGTATTTACATGTTCGATAATTCTTTTGCATGATATTTGCAATGAAACTTATTTCATGATATTATATGTAGTGTGAGTGATCCGGAGTTTGATTTGAAGCCATTTTCTCAACGGAAAAGAACCCAACCATCAGAGCTTGTAGGGCCATGGAAGGTGTTTGAAGTTAGTGCCACTCCTATATATGGTGATGAGACAGTAGCTGCGGAAAGCAATGGTACCCCGTACGTGTACCTTTGCACCGAAACCATAAAGAAGAGGAGCTTGCCGGAGAGTTCAGTGTACTTTAGAGAAGAAGAGGTGCTAGACATGCAGGATGTTACGGTTCTTTGGCTACCTGGCGGTGTTACAAGTTATGTGGATGTAAGTAACGATGGCACTCTTACTATCGGAGTCGGATGGTACTCAGATGAGGGAATCAACCTTGTTATGGAGCGAGATTACGGCATTGATGGGAAGTTGAAGGAAGTTAGATGGAAATCAGAGGTCAAGAGACGGTGGTCTCATCCAGTTTCTTTGTAAATTTATTACTTTTTGTAATGCTAACTTCTCAACAGCAGATGGTTATATGTATTGCAAGCTACATGTTTGAAAAAAATGAGATAATGCTAGAAGCTTTGTCATCTTGATGGATCACATTCCTTAAGATGTTTAATGTTGCACCAGGCCTGTCAATTAAAATTATCCAAACTAAAAAATTATTCTAGTTGAATACGTAACTTAAAATGACCTGAACCTGAAATGATTCGAATTGATTGATAGGCAAACTCAAAATGACTCGAAAAATGTTAAAATTTTGATCCATGTTTTGAACAAAAATATATCTAATGGGCTAGAAACTTGCATGACCCAATAAGCCCCATATATTTTACTTTTTACCTAATGGGCCACCGCTAGATAATAGATTGAAATGTTAAAATGGGCCATGAAATGTTAATAAAAACCTTAAATAAATATTTTTTTAAACAATCTTATTATAGGTTCTAATTATATCAATTTTTTTTGACACAATGCCTAAACTATCCATAACTCCTCGCTAACCCATAAATAGGAGGATAACGCGTTTCAGCGCACTCGAATCCACATACTCTTATATTAACATCAATATTCATAATAATTAAACTAAGACTCAATCGATAAACCTTAAACAAACACTTAAACAGAAAATAAAGTAGGTGAAGATTGTTAAGTTTTACCTGTATAAGTAACAAAGGGGGTTCAAAATTCAAAACCCATTTTATAAAAACAAACCAAATTGAAGAAGGAAAAGGAGACATAAAAGGGATCCACCAAATATCAACCCATCATGATTGGAAGACTTTAGAATATTTGATTGAAATGCTATGATTATTGCATGGAATTCAGCATACATATTGCCTTTAGCTACTTCCTCTCTTATTGCTTCAATTTCTAATCCTTTCATTACACTTTTGAATCTTCAATGTTGAAATCATTTACATGTCGGTTCCTTTGCCTTTTTCTTTTTTCCAATCTTTTCTCCTTTGTTGAAAAATTTGCTTTAACTTAAAATATAGAGGATACTCAAGGTTTTAATTGTGATTATATATAACAAGGATGATCAATGGCATTTGTCTCCAAAAATGATAAAATTGTACTTAAACAACCTTTAAAATTATGAATTGAGTTAAATCGTTATTTGGAGATCTGAATTAGGCAACAACTCCAATATTGAGCTTGAATTTTTTTTGTCCAATTTAGTCCACGAACTTGACCGTTGTTCTTATATTAGAGCTTGAACTTTAAGATTTTCAATGAAATATCAAAAACTAACTAAGTTCATGCCCCAATATGGGAACAATTATCAAGTTCAAGGACTAATTTGAACTAAAAAAAATTCAAACCCTAACGTAGGAACAATTGCTAAGTTCAGGAACTAACTTGGACAAAAAAAAATTGGACCTTAGTGCGTGAACAATTGTCAAGTTAAAGGATTAACTTGGACAAATAATGTTCAGATCCCAATATGAAAATAATCGTTAAGTTCAAACCCCAAAAAATATTTAACCATTAACACAATAGTAATTTGTACACAGAAAAATATTTAATTTAGATTTTGGCGTCTTTTTAATGAAAGTTTGTAAGTAGAGACAAAATGTTTACTTTGGAAGTCGACAATGGCATAGAGATATCCTTTTTATCTCTAATTCATTGTGTCTTGCTCAAGTCCTTTTCAATTAGTCTTATCTAATTTTGATGTAACTATCAAAGAGTGTAATGTTGGACATGTGTTGTTATCTTAGAAATGAAAACTTGGAACAATTTCCAACTGTTTGATTAATTCAGAGAGAGACTATCTGCAAGTTGTTGTTTGCAAAACAAGAAATTATATAGTTTCAGGCTTTGGCTGAAGTTTATGGCTTCGCATGGTCTGTTTTCTGGTTGGGGTTTCACAGTGTGTTGTAAGCTTTTTGTGCCTTTGCCTTTCTTCCACTCACTTTTCTTTCCTTGTCTTTTGTTGTTTTAACACTGTAAGAAACTGCTCTTCTGTTTGTCTGACTGTTTTTGGTAAGATTAAGTCTTAACTTGATTGATATTGATATTATTGTCAGTATAAAAGGTTGTGGATTCGGGTATGCTAAAGTTTATTATTCTCCTTGGAGAGGAGCTATGAATATTTAAAAATTTCATTCTAGGAAAGCCGCTTGCCCCCTCCCAAAAAATAATAAATTATTATTTTAGTTCCTTGAAGTTTTTAAATTATAAGTTGGCTATATAAAAAAAATACAAGTTCACCTCAACAATGAAAAATTTTCAGTTTAACCCATTTAAAATTCTATAAATTAATTTTGATCCCCTAAAGATAAACTTTTGACTTCGTCCTCGCCATCCATTTTTACCAGTAAAAATAAATAAAAATTTTAATAAAAAAATCAATTTACTCTTTAATATTCTAAGCATAATTTAAAATGCAATAATCAGTGGGAAAACGTCATCAACAGTCATAGTTTTGCTTAAGCAAAAATGTTTTAACAGATTATTCCCTTTTTAATTTGTCATAAACTATTGATCTTAAGCCACTTTGCACTTTTAATAGCTTTATCTATTTAAATTGGATGGAAAAAGAAGTTAAAATAACCAATGTACAACATTATCCTCCAACAAGGGTTTGCAGTCACTAAATGGTAGTACAATTGGTTCACAGTAGCTAACTGGCTGAAGCATGATATGACTAAGCAACAGGGTATATGCCTCCTTTTTAGTTACTCCATTTTCACCTTTTAACACCATTTTCTAAACTAAACCCTTTAAAATGTACTAGGGTTAATTCTGATCTAAGTTTCTATTTGGATTTTCTATCAAAGTTAGTAGTTTGATCAACATGTTAAATTAATAAATTTTGATAGAAAATATTTATAATTTTAATGATTAGATTAAGATTTTTTTTTAAACTTTTTAAGTATAAGAACTAAATATCAATTTTTTTTCAAAGTAAAGGGGCTGACTCCATATTTTAATCTAAATACTAGTGTATTTAAAATATATGGATTAAATTATAAACATATGTGTACTATGGAAAAAGCGCTTCTTAAATTTATTGCCATTGTCAAATTTTTAACACGTAAAATCACATTTGTCTATGTGGTATAAATATAGATATATTTACAATTTAATTTATATATTTTAAGTATGATCTGGACCACGATTTAATGAGTAAATTAATTGGAAAGGTGATGGAAGGATAAAATGAAGATAATTCAGAGGCAGATCCTCTTTTTAACAATGTTCCAATAGCCATATCTTCCTAGGAGAAAGAACAGGGAACATAAAAGATATGGTTTGAACCGACCAACTGCAATAGCCGCATATAATATTCTCCATGATTCCTTATACTTGTATTTCACTTCACAGTATCCTAATTTTTCTCTTCTTTTTTGCTTTTTTAGCCAAAACCCTGAAATGAAGTCTGAAAAGAATATTAAATCTCAGCTTAGCTTTTGGGGGAATATGCCTATTTTCATAATATTGTGAGAAAAAGGGAATAAATTTGGGTGAAATTTAAGTAGACATTCCATGTTGATGTAAGAAAATGATCAGACGCTTTTACAATAATGAAGAAAAATGGACTGGGGTTAGTGGTAAATGGCAGTTGAAACTTTTAGGACAAGATCTAAATGAAGCTACTGTTTATGGAGTAGTTGATTGTTGGTGTTGTGGAGGGAGTTGAGAGGGTGTTTTCAAGGGTAGAAAGTGAAAGGAAATTAAGGGACTGTGGGTGAAGTAACAAGTGGTGAAAGTGAGTGGAAAAGGGTGATGATAGTTTTTTATGTTTGGGCAGGGTGAAGGAGGGGTGTGGTGTGGTGTCCGAGTGGACATGTTTTTTTTGTTTTTGTTTTCGTATTTTGGTAATATTGGAAGCTGATTTGAAAGGCTCCATCGTTTTCCATCTTTCAACTGCAATTTGGGACATTTCTTTTGACATGGATGGAAGTTTTGACGTACCCCACCACTCATTGCCTCCATGACTTTTTTTTTTTAAATTTCTTTTTTGAAATTCTAAGTCTTTTTTATATTTATTTTACTATCCATGAATAATATTTTTTTTGAGATCTATGATTGTTGGTGATATGGGTTATTAATTAGGAGGAAAAAATGGTGGAGAGGAGTGTATGTATTAGGAGAAGGAGAACAAGAGTCTTCTAGGATTGCTATGTAGGGGTTGCCAGGGCAAAAAGCAGATCGTTGGTCGCTCATGCACTCAAGTTAATATAAGGGGTTACTAGTTTATCGTGTAGTGTCATATAGTTGATAGTATAATATCTTGTATGGTTGTACGAATTGGTCAAGTGATCATAATGTGTTGCAGGTTAGTTGTCTTTAAGGATTGTATTATATGGTCTTGTTATGACATTCTCGTCTTTAGAATGGTCCCAGTGAGAGGTGCGTAGTTCACTACTTATAGGTTGACTCAGATAGGGTTCACGGAGAGACTGTTCCACAAGAAGAGTTACTTTTAGATCGTTTTTTGCGGAGGATCATTCATGGACTGTCCAATAGCGTGCAATGTGTCATACTACGCACTCAATCAACTCTTATTGACGGTTTCATGACTCACTTCTCCCTATAATATTACTTCTTTTCAGAAAATGAATGATTAAATATATTTGTGTTGGTTATATCTCCATTTGACACATACGAAAAAAATAATGCTAGTGTAGATTTTTCTACTCAACTTTCTTTGAAAAAAAAAGCTTGTTGTATTGCTTTTTTCCCCTATTACTATGGCAACCTAAACAATATCTATTATATATCTAACAGCAAATGACCTTTGCTTGAAAAAATGAATAAATCATACTTTGAGTGATTAGGAAAACATAATCAAGGCACATTAACCATATATCACTAATTTAATTTGTTTTAATATTGTTAACTTCAGGTATTGGTGGACACTAAATTAATTAATTAGGTGAATCGAATTTTATCGCAATTGATACAATTATTATTACAATAATAAGGAAGATGTGTGTTTAAGTATGCTTAAATGCATATTTTTCCTGATTTAAGTATGGAGGCTAATAATCAAATTTGTATAGCTAATTGAGTCTTAGCTCGATTCATATGGACATTATTATCCATACAGGAAGACGTGAATTTGAGTGCACTGAAGCGTAATATCCTCCTATTTATGGGTTGGAGAGGGGCTATGGGTAATTCTAGGCATTATGTTAAAAGGAGCAGATATAATCAGAACCTATAATGAGATTGTTAAAAAAAGATTGTATATAAAAAAACTAATTAATTAGTCATTATTGATGACATGATTTACGTGTTACAAAAAAATTATAAATAATATTAAACTAGAAACATTCATGAAAAGATTAATTTTCATAAACTATAAACTTTTCAAAGATAATTTTGTTGAATTTACATATATAGTTAAAATATGATAACCAGTTTATTTATTTCTTAGAAATATTCCATGATAAAGATTAAAGATATATATTGTGAATGAGGATTTGGGGATCAATTGAATGATTTTATTTTTAAAAATATTTATTATAAGATTTACGACATTTTAATTTTGAGACAAAAATGTACAAATAAAAGCCTAAATTATAGTCAATAGTAGAAATGATATATGTTCCCTTCAGCCTGCATCTCTCCTACACTTTGCTCAAGTTAAAGAATTTCATAATTATTCTGCAGCTACTTGATAAATAAAACTCATAAAAGTACAGAAAGTTAAATTATATTTTGCTCATTCTATTAAAAATGGATAAATTAGTCACTGGGTGTTTGATAAAAGAGCAAACTAATCTTTCTATTAAAAATTCAAGCCATTTCTACCGTTAAAAACTAGTTTATGTATGCCAACATGAAATACACATGACACGCAATATGTCATTGTTTGATTATTTTGTCAGCTATGTCATACTAATTTTTAACAATACAAATGGATGAAATTTTTACAGAAATAATCAATTTACTAGTTGATTTAATTTACAGTGACTAATTTACTTATTTTTTTAATAAATGATGCAAAATATAATCGGACTCTTAATACTTAAGCCTACATGATACTTTTATCAATAACAAAATTACATCATTTAAAAAAAACTATATATATATTTACCGGTAAATAAGACTTAAAGAGTCTCCTAGTCTACTATTTGATTTTTTTTCCTTTAGAACAATTTGATCATACTGTGCATGCAAGAGAGAGAGAGAGAGAAAGAGCAATTGCAGTGGAAGTCTTGTGCACGCTCAACAAGATGAGAAGGGAATAATTTGCAGGACAAAGTATTCCATCTTACACCGTTTACTGGTTGACCTCAATATATATACTGCGCCCCCGTCTGGTGGAATGTGTGGAGCACATATCCATGAACACTATTAGGACCTACCAAGCTGCAACTATTCATATATATATGTGTGTGTAAAGTGAAAAAGGAGAAGAAGGATTTGAAGGAGAGCTTCCGGTATTTTGTTTGGGGGTTTCAAAAGAGAAATGGAAGGAGAACGGGGAGGAGTCCATAATTATGAGCTACAAGTTTCTTTCTCAACTCCACAACCTATCAACGAAATGGGGTTTGTACAGTTTGAAGAAAACCAGGTTTTGAGTTTATTGGCTCTTGCACACTCTTCTCATCATCATCAAATATCTCAGCCTCTTAATACTACCACCACCACCACCAATTCCACTGCCATGGGCTTCACCACGCATAACAACAACCAGGTAAGTTAGGTTTTAACGATGCAAATGATGAAGCAACTGGGGGTTTTGCTTATCTTTGTATGTTTTTTTCAGGTAGTAAATACTGAAGATCCCAAAGCTGCAAACGATGAGAACAACTGTCCTAGTAAAGCTAATGATGGAAACAACTCATGGTCTGTATTCTTTTATCTCTTTAAGTACTTACTGATAGAAATTCCCACCAAAACATAGATAGATATGCACGCTTGTCTATAGGTTCTTTTCAAGACCTAAGAATCCAAGGAAATCTGATCTGCCCTTATACACATGTTTGCATATTAATTGGTCTGAGAAAAGTAGATATTTTTCCAGAATCTATGGGAGATAAATAAGCCCTTACATGGAAGAGGGTGACTCCAGCTTGCTAATGGAGTACTTTTCGTACAGCAGAGGCATATATATATATATTAGTGGGCATGGAGAAGTTAGTGTTTGGTCTGAGAAAAGTCTTGATATGCATTGATACCCGAGTCCGCATGCATGTCAGTCCATATAGATCTTACTTTTGTAGTTACATTACTGGGATTTTTTCACAGAAAAATGTTAAGTAGGTTTGGAACCTTGGCAGGTGGAGGAGCTCAGCCTCGGAAAAGAGCAAATTGAAGGTAAGGAGAAAGCTTAGAGAACCAAGGTTTTGCTTCCAAACCAGAAGCGATGTTGATGTGCTAGACGATGGTTATAAGTGGAGAAAATATGGGCAGAAGGTTGTGAAAAATAGCCTTCATCCTAGGTACTTTCTTTTTTTTCTTCTTCTTAATTTCCTTGTCACTGTGCATGGCAGCATGGGGTAACCCTCGTTCACTGCACCTCCCTATTTATTAATCTAGTTTAAGTAACCTTGGTTAGTAACCCTCGTTTACTGCACCTCCCTATTTATTAATCTAGTTTAAGTAACCTTGGTTATACACCAAAATGCATGAATGGAGGGTTTCTTTAATAACCATTATATTGCAGGTTTAGAGAGTTTATGCATCGTTCTCCTATAAACATCTTACAACTTGTAAATTTACACAAGTTTTTAGTGTGGAAATAGAATAGTGAGATGATTTTATGTTATTACTTCAATTAAATGAATCATAGATATTCTAGGGCTAGAATTAAACAGTACTGTTTAGATGCATCTTCAAGTAGATTTGAAGATGCTAGAAAATGGGTGAATGTAAATCTATTATACCTACCTCCAGTATTATTAAAAAGAATTAAATAAGAATAGAATTAACATTTATTGTATTAAAAAAATTATAATAAATGGGCTAATTTAGACTTTATTATAATTTAGAGATTTATTTTATTCTTTTTAATAATACAGAAACTAAATTGATCCATTTAATAATAAAAAAATTAATTTGATACTTTCATACTTTAACCCCAAAAAATGTGTCATCAAAATAAGAATATAACCCCATAATTGATTCATGCAATCACTATTGAACGGTGATAACTACCTACTCTTTCGTGGAGAATGAATTGTATGAAACTATAATTCCATGTCATCCTTATCTCTTTCCAATAGGAGAATAACAAATAAAATTTTTCCTCTTGATTTTTTATTCTTGAATTAGGAAGGGATAAGGATTATATAGAATCTCACTTCCATATAATCTTTTCTTATATATATAATCTTTCATTAGAATCTATTCCATATTATGAATCTCTTACATTAGGTTTCTTGTTTGAGTTGGTGGGCAGAAGTTATTATCGTTGTACGCACAATAATTGTAGAGTGAAGAAGAGAGTGGAGCGACTGTCGGAGGATTGTCGAATGGTGATAACAACTTACGAAGGTAGACATAACCACACTCCCAGTGATGATTCTAATTCATCTGAGCATGAATGTTTTACATCTTTCTAAATTTGGAATGTTTTCAAAAAAACCCAAATAGTAAATATAATGAACATATGTAAATGTTGTAATATTATCTTCCTACAGCTTTATCCAAATAGTGATCATTTAAGGACATCCGTAGCTTACATGGACATTGTGTCTTTTATTATTAATCCACTCGAAGACAAGAGTAGATCCTTTGGTCTATAATATTTTAGTATATCTCTCCTTGACGTGTGTATATATATATATATTCTCGATATATGGTATAATGCACTTCGTAGTTGTAAATATTGCTTTCGTACTTATCCACCCATCTATATGCGTAAACAAATGAAGAGAATTGAATGTATGTTAATGGAAATTAAGGTAGAAAATGTTTTTGTATTAGGAGGTAAACATTTTTATTCAAATAATGATAAATTAGTTTATATATGTTAGACTTTTCATCTTTTTTTAATGCTAAAAATTGATATAGCTGATGGAATAATCATGTATGTTACACGTGACATATTACATGTATTTTATTTTGATATAGATGGATCAGTTTTTTAAAAGTAAAAATAGATGAAAGTTATAGCAGAAGAATTGATTTGCTCTTAGATTTAACATATATAATCTAACTTACCATTTTTTGATTTAAAAAACAATTCAATTCTTAATATAAAAGTTTTTACAATACTTTTACTGAATTTATGCTTGTAAAGCTATTAAATAATTTTTTTTTGGGTTAGGGTAGATAGGTTGTTTTAATTTTCTTGCACTATGGATTTTTTTAAATGGGCTATTAGGCCCAAATTCAAAGGTGAAACATTTGAATCTCAGGACTTTGTAAATGGATATGCTTGGCAAGGTACACTAAACAGTTGATGGGAAATCATTGGAGCACATCACAAGTAAATTAGAATTTTATAATTGTCGGATGAGTTTTATTTCAATTAGTATAGGTAATATTATCAGTATAAGAGAACATGAGTTTGAGTACACTGAAGCGTATTATCCTCTAATTTAAGGGTTAGGAAGAGGGCTATAGGTAGTTCTAGATATTATATCAAAATTAACAGATATGATAAGAACTTATGATGAAATTAATGTTAACAAAAATCAATAATTATGAGGCTACATTTTAATTAAAAATTTTTATTTTTAAGTATGGTTTACTTATTATTAACGGTCAATAACTAGTTGTGCTTTCTCTTTTACAATGACTATTCTCTCATTGCTTTGCTCCATCCTTCCTTTTCAAGCCGACAAGTCAGTACCCTTAATTAATCACATCATTAATGAAATAAGTATTTTTTTTGAAAAGTAAATTTATTAATTCATTCAATGAATGGTATCATACAATTTAAAGAGGAAAAAATAGCAAATATTAGTCGTAGATGGTGAAGGACAAACTCTATCAACACAACAAAAGCTTTAACCTCAATTTCAATAAAACATTATAATACATTGACAATTGACTTTGTCACAACTCAAGCACAATATATCTGGAGTGATTGCAAGCACTTAATATGATAATAAAATTAGCTCCGGATGGTCCAAAGCGGCGAGCAAAAATCGACGAAAGAATCGAGCATTCACCAAACTAGAGAGGATGTTAACAAAATCATCGCTAAAATCACTTGTAAAACTAAAATTACATACATAAGCAAGACTAAAAAATGTGTTACAAGAACAGACAAACTTCTAAAACTAAAAACTTTTAAAGAATAGAAAAACAAACAAAAAAAGGTATAAAACTTAAGACGACACGGGTCCAAATTGACATGTGAAATCATTTATTATTCTGAAATATGCTCAAACCAGAAACAAATTAAAAAGTTGATGAAAAGTCACCCACTTTCCAAGAAAAATTACTGCTGGTCGGTAGAGTTTTAGTGGACAACAGGCACCGTCATCTGTCCATCGCAACTTATGAAGATAACAAAGATACTCAAAAAATAGATATGCAAACTGAAAAAAGAAAAAACGTGTGTAGTGAATGAGAAGAAGAAGAAAAAAAAGGGTTGATGGGTGAGGAAAAAGGCGGGCGATAACCAACCCAAAAGCTAACACCGCCGCTAAGTAAAACAAAAGAGAAAAAACAAACTGCTTAAAAAAAAGTTTTTAGGGTTTTTAAATATATTTTTTAATCTTAAATAAAATTATTCATCTTTTTCTTTGCTTAATTAATGAGACGTAACCAAATTTGCCATAGAAGAAACAACAGAAACACAAATACAAGCCGTCGGTGATAATAATATTCCTTTTTTAAGAGATTCCTTAAACCCCCAGGCCAGACCCTATAGGCCTATAGCATGTGCAACACCCATATCCATTTTTTATGGATAATATACACTTCGGCTTCTCATCTATGCCCATATTTATTAAAATCTTTCAGTGTGAACGAAAGAAAGAAAGAAAAGGTCACATTACAGCACACCCATTGTCGTGCCATGCATTAAGGACGATCCGATAACATGGGGTCTCACCTTATTTCTCTTTCTATTTTTATTATAATAAATATTATATTATGCCATTAGTCCAATCAATTTTACTCCCTTCACCTTTTCAAATTTTCAAATTTATAATTTTGATCTAAACACTAGAAGTTAAATCTGTTTGTTTAAACTCAAATACTACTTCTGTACTAGACTTGTTCATGATGCGGGTTATTCGTCTAAAATTTGGGAGGATTTGGAAAAAAGTATTAGGCTCAAAAAATGGGTTTTGGTAAAAAAAATTAGATCAGTTTAAAATATGGGTCAGGCTCAGGCTCAGGCTTGAACATTCAAAGCCCGAGTCTGGTTCGACCCGTTTTTAAGTTTATAATATTTTAAATTATGTAATTTAAAACACATTAGAAAAATAAACATATACTAAATATATAATACAAACATTAAAATAATATTAAGATGACTATATAAAAATTTTCAATAAATAAAAAATCTATAAAATTATTAAATATTAAAATAATATAATATACATATTTAAAAAAACTAAAAATTATATGGGTGGGCCTAAAATGGGTTTGGATTAGTGTTTTGCAAATATAAATGGGTTTGGGTAAAATTTTAAGCCCATATTTCAAGTTGGGTCGAGCTTGAACAAGTATAAAGTATGTTAATATCATGTTTAGGCCGGACCTGATCCATGAGCACCATATTCTGTACTACGCATACAATTTGTAGATTTGGTATATATTATCCAATTGGATAATTCTATATCTCTATATTTTTAAAATTTTAAAATTTTAGTCTTGACACAAATAATAGTTATTAATCTATTAACTAGACTTTTAGTGAGTGTTATATGAAAATAACAAGTTGACATGTTATTACACATATGATAATGTATTTAGCACGTCAGATTTTAAAAATAACATAACTTAATAAATTAACAGTAACAATTTGGTGAGGATTGAAATTTTAAAATTTTAAAAATATAACAAATAAAATTCAGCTAAATTTATAACTTTTGCAAACTACATACATTAATAATATAATTTAACCAAGAATATGAAGATTAGATTTATGTTGTTTTGTGGTACCAATTATATGTGTGGGTCGCAAATATGTATATGGAGAATAAAGGGGAAAAAAGGTCTCACATGGAAAGCACATGGGTTTTTTTTAAAAAGACAAGACCACAAGACACCCTTTTTTTTTATTACTGTTAGTCCAATTGTATGAATTAAAAGCTCTAGAAAGTGGGAGTTTACTTAACCAGACATGATTTTCTTCTAACCATAACATGCTTCCAGCTTGGCACTGTCTTATTGACTGTTAAAATGAATGTAATAATATTAGTGGGGCATGCTTGTACCTAGGATGAAGTTAGAAATGTACGTATTTGTACTGCTATTTCAGAAGATTTTGGGGGCAAATTGGATATCATATCATTTTCTTTTGTCATCACTGACTAGAATCGATCCGATCCTTTTTATTTGAGTAGTGATAGCTTGCATAGTTCGTTTATATGAGCTCACACATGGTGGGCATGCATCATCATGCAAGCGAATTCATACTTAAAGAACATATGTTAATCTTAAAATAGGGTATGTGTTTATGTACATAGAGATTTACCTACGACGCCACATCCAAGAACCTTATCATATAAATAGAGAAATTAAACTCCTTAAAGAGAAGACTCACGAAAATACTCAATAATTTTATATTCAGCGAAAAACTAAGTGTAGCGAAAAACTAAGTGTACTCAATGCAAAATCCATGGAAACATGATTTTGACTGATTACATGGCAATGGGTCTTGTTCATGTTAAATGTTATTATATGTGGTTGAATTTTAAAGACAAAAATAAATGCAAGATCCCTAATTTAAGTCTAGTTGCCAAACATAACTTAAATACAGCCCAAAACATTGGAATCTTTAACCTAAAAAAAAGAAAAGAAAAGTAGCATATGTAGCTTTATGGACCAAACAAAATAAAAATGCATGTTAGCTATCAATTTATGTAGTTTTCTACAAGATATGCAAAGGATCTTAATTTTTTTTAAAAAGGACAATCAAAAACAATTTATTTCCCACATGTACTCACATGATGGGGTATAGCTACAAATTAATTACTGAAAAAAAATGTAAATTACACCTAAGATCACTAAATTATGATTAAATTTACATTTTAGTCATTCAATTTTAAAAAATTACAAAATGGTTATTGAACTATTCAAAAATTTTCTAAATGACAATTCGACAAGCTAAAATTTTCATTTGAAATGATTATTTAAAGTGTCACATCAATTTACCGTTACATCGTTAACATTACTTAAAATATTATAACACAATAACGTGACTAAAATGTAACCTGAGTCAAATAGAAGTGACTATTTTAACGGTATAACTTTTAATTTTTGTTCCCTCTTGTACAAGTTGAGTTTTTGAAATTTTGATTATTACAATCATTATAACCCCAAAACACCAAGGACCTTAGAAACCCTCCACCAAATGGAGGATGGGGACATCCATGTCTTAATTATAAAATTCCTAAGGCTACCCTTTTCATTTAAAATACCTACCCTTTAACGACCACTCTCCTGTTTTCTAACATTCAATCCTTTTGGTCCAAAATTTTCAGCTATGGCAGAGTTAGAGAACCCAAGTCTGATGCCAAATCTCATAACATACTTGTCTTGTCTTCTCCAAAAAGTAGCTGAGTCCAACGATGTAAACTGCCGGTTCCAGCCTCAGAAAGTTTCAGTCTTTCATGGTCTAACTCGACCAACTATCTCAATTCAAAGTTATTTGGACAGGATTTATAAGTATGCAAATTGTAGCCCTTCCTGTTTTATCGTTGCATACATTTACCTTGATCGGTTTGCTAAAAAAAAACCCACTTTGCCCATCAATTCATTCAATGTTCATCGCCTGCTTATTACAAGTGTCATGGTTGCTGCCAAGTTCATGGATGATATGTAAGTTCTTCGATTTTGAGTTTTCCTTAAGTTTTTTGGTTTGCTTTTATTGGAACTGTAAATCCATTAAAATTCCCAGAAATTCAAACTAAGTGCAGGCAGGTGAATCCTGGTTTTCATTGTGATATGTTAAAGGTATAACAATATTAAGAGTTTTATTTTATTTATTCAAAAAACGAGAAAATTAGTGTTTGTATATTAGATGAAAAAGTAAATTAATTTTTCTTCTAAAATATTTTATCCACTTTAGCATAAAGTAAAATATGGTATGTCACATGTCATTGTTTAATTATTCTTTCAACTTATTTATTTACTGTGTTTACTGATTTGGAAAAAAAATTGATATTTCAGATATTATAACAATGCTTACTATGCAAAAGTGGGAGGAATCAGCACAATAGAAATGAATTACCTTGAAATGGATTTTTTATTTGGGTTGGGTTTTCATTTAAATGTAGCCCCCAATACTTTTTACACTTACTTCACTTACCTACAAAGAGAGATCATGTTGCAACCACCACCAAGTATTGCAGAATCATCATTAAGTCTTGATAGGTCATTAAAAGTCCACTTATGTTTCAATGAAGAAGAATCCTCTCATCAAAATCAACAACAATTAGCTGTTTAAGGACAGCCTTTGTAGAGGTAGATGTAGAGATAGTGACTTTGTTATAAGCAATTTATGCATCACCTGCGCACTAAAAACCCACATGTTGGCCTCTCTTTCTTTCTCTTCTTTTTTCATTTTGTTTGTATTGTGGTTTCCTTTTTTGGGTTTGTGGATCTCAAATTGTTTATGTAATGTACAGATGGGAGTTTCTTCTTTACAGTCTGTCTGGGATATATATCAAAAAGTGTCATTATCAATCAATTTCTCCAATTTCTTTTGCTTCATCATTTTTTTTTTCTTTTTAGTGCTGAGGAAATTCCTATATAGCTGTAAATTACATCTTATAATAATCTCATTATACTACTTTATCAACTCTAACATCTTGGACTTGGATTCTCATATGGAAGTTTCCTTTTTCATTCATGTTAACTGCTACTTTTGGGATAAAACTAATATGGAAGTACTTGTTTTTTTATGTTATATTAATCTCTGTATATTAGATGAAAAAATAAATTAATTATTTTGTTAAAAATTTATCTATTTATATTATTAAAAATTTGTTCTTATATGTCAGCATAAATTAAGTACACATGATATGTTACGTGTATCATTAATTTACTCAACTTTTTAATATAAAAAATAAAATATAATTTAACTTTTAATATTGAGATGTTGCTTTTAATATCTTCAACCAAGCTAAGATTCTCGTAAAAAACCTTTATTGGAAGGTGGCATTGTGCATGACTGGACAGCATTGGGGTAGGGACAGTGCTGTATTGGTGTGGCTACAAATACTGGGTAGAGGATGACAATGTGGTGTATTTGGCACTTGTCATTTATTCATTTTGGAAGGGACATGAGACAAGGAACATGTGCAACCAGCTGCAACAACTATGATGGTCCTGCAAATATTAGCTTACAAGATAGATTCAAATATATATATTATATATATACAAAAGAAGTGTGGCAGCTGCTAATAATGTTTTGTATTGGCCGTACACTACAGGTTGAGCTATTAGGCTGCCAAATATTTGTCTGTCATTGTTAGATATGACAAAAGTTTCATGTGACTGTCAAAAGATAAGTTTAAAATATTTTAATAATATCTTCGTTTGAATGGAGCAATGATCGTATACTTATACTTGTTTGACACAAATTTAAATCGTGTTATTATTATTCCCTATTCTTTAATATTGTATAAATAATAATAATTTAATGATATGATGATGTATTTATATAACTTTGAAACTGAATGCTATTTGTTAAAGTTCCAAAAGAAATTTATAGATGGATCAACATGTAAAAGTTGCAAGATTTTTCTCAATTGGTTTGGGGTAAGGTTGGCTGAAATGTGGATCATGGAACCAAAACATACCCATTTTCATGTTAGTTAGCCTAACTAGCCCATAGTCGTTCACCCTAATAATATTGGGGCCTTACCTCAGCAACCGCATAACTTAGCCCAACTGGTTTAGAGCAAGACCACAGCATTTGCCCATATCTAATATTAAAAATGGGTCTCCTTCACTTTTGTGTCATAAGCTTACCATGCATGAAATCAGGTTTCTAGCATTACTCTCAATGAATGGAATAAAGCTCCAGGGAGTGATGGCTATAATGCCAAGTTTTAGTGCAATATATATTTTTTGATATTAGAAATCTGCTGGGATCTTTCAATTCTACTGTGCTTCTCAAGGTACTGATTTTAGACTTATTTCTTACTATTCAACTCTTTATAGTGCATTATAAAGATAATTACCAATGGAATGAAAGTCTGTCTGCCTTTTATCATAAATGTAAACTAAAGTGCATTTATGGAGAGTAGAATTTAGTTGATAATGTACTTCTTGCATTAATGGTTAAGAGAGGAAACATTTATCTTCGAGAGAAGCTATTAAGGTGGATATTAGGAAGGCTTTTAACTGTTAATTGGGACTTTATTTTTCAAGTTTTAAAGGTGTTGGGGTTTTTCGATGTGTACTGTCAGTGGATTTAGTAACTATTAACGGTGGTTTGATAGAAGATTTTTCTAGGGAAAAGGGTATTAGGCAAGGTCTCTTTATTTCTTTACCTTTTCCTTATTATAATGAATGTACTACCCTGGGAGCACAAAGTTTTTCAGTATTATCTAGATGTCGAAAGCTTTAACTAACACATCTGTGTTTTGCTGATGATTTGTTGGTTTTTACAAAGGGAACAACTGAGTCTATTGCTGCCATTAGTAATGTTCTTTGACTTCTTTTATAATATTTTTTGGTCCATAAGGGCTAGTAGAGAAAATCACAACTTTAACAGTCTTTTGTTTGCTGCCAGACTTCAACTTTTGCAGTTGGTTATCCTTAGTATTCAAAATTCTCGGTGTAGGGTTATGTTTCTTCCTACCAAGGTTATTAAGAAAGTAAAACATTTTCTTTGGAAGGTTCAGCAAAGGAAGCAAAAGTGAGTTTGGACTGGATATGTCATTCCAAGGCTGAAGGAGGGCTTGGAGCTAAAAACCTATTTCTTTGGAATAAAGTTTGTATGACGCAAATTTCGTGGTTAGGGTGGATGAAAGCAAGATTCCTTTGGATTGCTTGGGGTTCATCTTTACATTCTTAAAGGTTGTAGTGTGTTGCAAGTCCAAACTCAATCAAGTCATAGTTGATGCAAAGTTCCTTGACATAAGATTATTTGAGGTAATTTTACTATTCCTTGACATACTATTGGTCCATATATCAAACCTAATTTTGATATAACTATTTGTCAAAAGGAGACATTAGCAATTAATTGAAGCCACCTAGGGTAATTGGGTACTACTTTTGGTTTAGTTATGGTCTGATGAAAGAAATTAAAGTTAAAACTAATCCATGTGGGGGATTAGGTTGAAAGTTTAATAATACCAAAAGGAGGTTAGTTCTCACTTAACACCCTTTTACCAATACTTTAAACAAAACCCAAAGAAAAAGACAGATAGCTAAGCTGGAATAATGTTACAGCCACTGACTAAACAAAACTTAGGCAACCCAATGTTAAAGATTATGTTCTGTAACAACATATGCCTCTTACATACGATCTGATGTACAATAGTTACTCCTTTTTGAAGACGATGTTGAAGAGCTGAATCAAACACCGCCGTAAAAAAGGCACGGAAGCTGCCGCTATGACGTACGGGAACCTGACCGATTCGTCGGGAGTAATGGCGAAAATCGCCGAACCGTAAGTGACGATCATGGAAACGGTGGCAATAATAATTTCAAAATGGAAAGGGAATCTATGAGTGAGATACATGATGACAAGTATGGAAGCAGAGAGAGCGAAGGTATTGTAAATCAAGAAAACATAGTAAGCTGCTGACTGAGATGCATAAATGGCTCTGCCGGCATGGTGTCCGTTGTCGTTATCTTGCCATACACCGCCAGGAGGGTTGACACCAGCTTGGAAAGTAACGGAAGCTATGAGGGTAGCAACTACTAACATAATGTTACGGACATCGCCAGGCTTGTCTCTGCCGTCCTCGTACTGGAAATGCTTGTACCAGCTCTTGCCTGTGCTTAAGTACCGGTTTAACATTTTTGTAGTAAAGTGATGGGAACGACAAGGGAGAAGATAGTTGTGTATATATAGCGGCCACGATGGGATTGAATGGGTCAGTCAACACGGAGGAAAGGTTTTATATATGGGAGAAAAAAGGGGAAGGTTCTCCCCCAGCATAAGCTTTCATCCTCCACTCTTGACTTTTTGGATTAAGGAACTATTTCAATAAATGAAATATCAAGCTGCTTTCGTCACAATTTCCTGCTTGCCAGTGCTCGCCCAAAGTACTTGCCCCATCCAGTCCTTGAAACAAAGCCAATCCCCACAGCTTGTTTTGAGATTTTAATTAAAATTTTCAAGAGTTTAATAATATTTCTTTTCAAAATTTCAAACTTTTTTTTTTCAAAAAGTATGGATCTATTAGGAATGAACAAAACCTTGGGGGTGTTGGATATTAGTTTTAAGGATAGTTTGTCCTATAAAGTACTCAAGATTCAACCTAGGTCTCACGGGCATGAGTGAACCTTCTCATTCGGCTCTTAATAAACCTTATAAGACTATTATAGGATGTGATAGTTATCTTTTAAAATATTCCTTTATTTACAACAATGATATTTCTATAAGCCTTTTTAGATTAATTATACAATTTCTCTCATAATTAATACTAACTTTATATTAATACATGAGTTATCTAAATTAAAACCTCTCATCCCTTCTTCACCTCCGACAAAGTAGAGAAATTATTTTATGAATCTTTCTCACCATATCATTTATAGTTCATTTCCAATTATTTAATACTATTTCAACAATTTTTTTCATGTCACTATACATAATGTCGAAATGTTTTTTTTTAAATCGACTTTTATTTTAAAAACAACAAAAATAGAATCGCCACCAATCCTTTTTATTTAGGTATGATTGGATCACCTCAAGACTCGTTAGATTTTATTAAAACAGTAATCTTTGATATTACAAATTTAGAAAATGGGTTCGGGAGTTGGTTAAGTACGAGGAAAGATTAACACCCTTATAACACCCAAAATCGGTATACCTAATTGATTACTTGATGTCTTAGTGTCGATGATTGAAAATTTTAAGAGAATTTAGAACACGATTCTTTATTAAGATATTACTTGACTAAATTAAATTAAATGGAAAAGGCCTTATTTTAAGTTAATTGAGAAGAAAGACCATGCCCCGTGAGTTAAGACACGATACCTCAAATTCTCGAAAACTAGAATAATCGCCATTTGATCGCTTTGCTTTTCTTTGTTTTAAAAAGGATATTTGATTATTCAGTTTTAGGAAGAGGCCATACTCCGTAAGTTAGGAGCACTACTCTCCGAATTCCAAAAACAATGAACATTGCCTTGGTTTTAATTATTTCCTAGGCATTATGTAAAATGAACTAACCCTTAAAACGATGTGCATTGAGAAAAAAACGGATAGTATGTTGTAATATGACACATGGAATGGTGATAGCAAAATAAAATAAAATGACCATGTAAGTAAGAATAAAAGGATGATATTAGGATAAAAAATAAAAAATAAAATAAATAAGTATATAAAAAAATGCCATGTTGATAAATAATGATAATAATGCAACTATAATAGTAATACGAATATCTTATAACAATAATAGCAATAATCATATCATAATTATTATCATAATAATAATAAATAAATAAAATAATGATAACAATAATAATAGGGATAAAATAAAAATAAAACGTATAAATAAAAGGAAACGTAAGTGACATAAATTTTAGGTGTTAAAATAAATGACATAGAAAATAAAGAGGCAAAATTAATTAAGTGAGGGATTAAATTGAAATTTAAACGGAAATAAAGTTATAAATTGCAAAATAATTAAAGAAATGTGAAATAAAGGACTAAATTGAAGGTCCAATAAAATCTAATGTCTAAAATTAAAAAAAAGATAAAAAGGCTGAATTAAAATGCGATGGAAAAGTTTAAGGACTCCGAGGACAATTAATCCAAAACAGTACACGTGTAATTCCCCGAGGGGTCAATGGTATAAGGACTAAATTGGAAGAGAATTAAAATAAAAAGGTATAATCTAAAAAAAGAAAAAAAAGCGAAATTAGGACCACATTGCAAAAAGCTCAAAGGCAGAAGGACTAGGGTGACAATTAGACCCTTCCCACGAAAACACGCGGATCCCTGGGGATCCAGATTGGGTCGTCGAGTCGGCCCTCAAAACGACATCGTTCTAGGGCGTTTAGGGCCTGGATGAAAAGACACCGTCTTGATGACCCTATTTAAGTAAAAATAAAAATAAAAATGAACATTTTAGACTTTATTTTTTTTTAAATTCTCACATCTTTCTGTTTCTCTCTAAAGCCCTTCATATCCAGCCATAGGGCTGTTGACGCTTCGCCATGGCCACCAATCATCAACGACGGCGACCGTCGCCTTTGGTGGCAGAAGTTAAAAAAAATGCCCTTTTTTTTAGTACCTTTGAATCTCCAAAGCTAGATCCGAAGGCTAAGCCTTCTAAAAGAGAAAAAAGAAAAAGATGTTTGACTTTTCACACCTCACGCGTCCCTTTTCGTCGAAGCTTCGGAGAAAACCCTAACAGGTTCGGAAGCATCTGGGGTTAGAGGAGCTCTCCGACAACAATGAATGGACGGGACGATCGATAACAAAACTTTTATTTCTTATTTATTACGCTATTTTTAAAAAAAATAGAAGATAAAATGGACTACCTTTTATGTTTTTATTTTTGTTCTTCTATTTCAAAAAAAAAAACACCTCTGTTACAAATCGTTTTCGGTCTTTATAGCCGAAATAAAATACATGATATTATTATTTAGTTTTGTCTTTTCTCTGTTCCTTTTACTATTGTCTCTCTGTTGTCTTGCAGGTGATGGTGGCAGAGGTCAACGACGATGATAGGAGTCGCACCTTGCCATTTCGGTGAAATGAAGGGAAGGGACCTCGGGCAACGTGTCTGCTAAAGTGGCGAAAGAGCAGTGTCCAAATATCTTAGGGTGGAATTAAAGTTTCTGTTAGTTTAGGATAGTTGGACTATTGGGCTTTGGGTTATTAGGTATTAGGTTTAGCAGATAGGTTGGGCTATTAGGACTTTTTTATCTTCTTCTTCTTTTTTCTTGCTTATTTTCCAATTACTTTTTCTTCTGTATCGCATCTGGCTTGTACTCTAAGCCAAAGCGGTCTTGTTTGTCCATCAGTATTGGTGCATTGACTCTTCCTTGAAGGTATTTCCCGAGTCTTCTTCCAAGCAATGCTCCTTTCCCGACCATCAACTACAAACCCATTTTTGTGGTTTTGGATATTTTTCACACTGGGATCTTGTTTCCTTCGACAATGAAAGTTGCATTAACAAATTCCAGTGATCGAAAGGAACATTCTATTGCCTCCTAATCTACTCCTATGTATGGTACGTCACTAGTTACGGATGCAATGATATCATCTTTAGCGTTTATTGTTACCAGTCGAACCTTCGTTACCAACTTTAGTTTTTAGTGTAATGACGACAGCATTCCCCCAGCTGAATGAATCTAAGGCTTACCCAGCAAGCAGTTATAAGAGGGTTTGATATCCATTACCAAAAAGTCTACCTCATATGTGTTTGGACCAATTAAGAGAGGTATTTTAATCCTCTCCATCACTTTCCTTTTTGTACCATCGAATGCTCTCACTATATTTTGGGCATATTTTCATGTGCGAGCTATCCTTTAGCAGCCTATTCAGAGTGGATAGAGGCAAGACGTTCAGTACAGATCCATTGTTGGTTAACACTCCTGGTAATGTATATCTTTTGCAGCGGGTAGTAATGTGTAGAGCTTTCGTGGATCCTATACCCCCTAGAGGTATTTCTTTATAATTAAAAAAGATGAAATTGTCGGCACCCAGATTGTTAACCAAACTATCTAGCTTGTTTACAGAGATATTATCAGTGATATAAGTTTCATTTAACACATTCATCAACGCGCTACGATGCGTCTCTAAGCTCAAGAGCAAGGCTAATACTGATATGCAAGCTGGTTGTTTGTGTAGCTGTTCTACAACACTATACTCGTTATGCTTCAAGAATTTCAAGAATTTTTTAGCCTCGTTCTCAGTTACTGGCTCATTAACAAGTGATTCAAGTTTAACCGTCTTTTCTTTCTTATGCTCAACTACCAGGGTTTTTCCTTTAAAGGGCTCGGTTCTTACACTTGAGGGTCATAGCACCTCTCACTTCACGTGAAGAATCCAATATCCTGGTCCTCTTTTGAAGTGCCAACCGAGTTTTTCTCTTCTGAGATCATCACGTTGCAATTATAATTCCATGAAACCCTTTTGCTATCCTTGTAGGGAAAAGCCACGGACTCTTGACACAGCTTGTGTTCTCACTTCATTACTTCTTGGTCGTGAAATAATCACCATTAGGTGGTTAACCTTGTAGACTTTCTCCATCAATCCTTCCTCTAAGCGCAAACATCTTCTTCTTCTGAGCCTTTGATATCTTCAAAAAATTCCAACTCTTTGTTATCCATCAGACTTTGCATTAGAGCTATGGATTCAGTGACTCCTAGATCTCATGACCTTCTTTAGCGTGGAACTCACAGTAGCTCCTTACTCCTTTGGGCATCTCTTCTAAATTTTGAATGATTAATCCCACGTCTATCAGTTTTTGCCAAACCCATTTAAGTGGGGATTTCACTTTCGCAACATCAGTTTTGGTCCTCTTTCCTCCACTCTCAATTATCGCGTTTACTCCTTGGTCAAAATGACTATGTAACGGATTTCCTGCCACATTAGGTCCCGATGGATCATCGAATATTACAATCTCCATTTTGATGAACTTCTCAGTCAACTTTTTAAATACAGTGTAATTCTCAATTGAGTGTCTTGTTATTCCTGCGTGGCACTAGCATTGAGCATTCGCATCATACCATTTTGGAAATAGAGGTTGCATAAGTTTTAAGTAAAATGGAAATATCATATGTGCATCAAAAAAATTCTGATATAACTCTCTATATAACAACGGGATAGGTGAGAATTAGAGTTTTTTCGCGTTTGGCCTTAAGTTAGATTCTTGTCTCGAAAGGACTTCATGGCTAGTTGTCATAGTCTTAGTGACTGGTTTTGAATAACTTTTATTATACACACTTACAATGTTTGCTTCATTTTCTTTCTTTCTTAGGGTTGACCTTTTAGCGTTTTCCCCTGCGTCTATTTTCTCACTCCTTACTGTATTCTCAATCATTTCTTCGGACACTACTATATCTGAGAAGCTCTTGGTAGCACTACCCAACATATGGTTAATGAATGGAGCTTTCAAAGTATTTATGAAAAGCGTTGTTGTCTCCTTCTCCAGAAAAGGTGGCTGAACTTGTGTTGTCACCTTTCTCCATCTTTGAGCATATTGTTTAAAGTTTTCACTTTGCTTCTTCTCCATATTTTGTAGTGTAATTTTATCGGGTGTCATATCGGTCACATTACTGTATTGTTTCATGAAAACCTGTTCCAAGTCTTTCTATGAATTGATTTTGGCATGACTTAGTTGATTGTACCATTTGGAAGCTGACCCAATCAAACTATCCTAGAAGCAATGGATTAACAATTGGTCATTATTGACGTATCCCATCATTCTTCGACAGAACATTGTGATATGGGCTTTAGAACAACTAGTCCCATTGTATTTTTTACAATAATTTGGTTTTAGTTTTACCGCGGGTACCATAACGATATTCGATTGGTAGACTATTATTGGTTTCCAGGGTAACTATTATAATTTTGATTAATTAGGGCCCTTTTTATGAAATTTAATGCATATGATGAAATCTAATACTGATAAATGAATGAATGCAAAAAGAGGTATTGATTTTGATTCAATTATATTAGAATAACTTTGCTAGAAAGCATATTTATTTACATAAAACGGATACATTCATATATACAGCCTTTCCCTAACACTCAAAGCTTTGATTTTCCTAAGAAGCCAAGCCAATTTTTGGCCCCGATCTAATTCTGATTCATATCTCAAGCTCAGCATGTCAGCTTGAATCGCTAGGGTTTGCAAATGGTCAGCTACTTCTCGTACTTAAGTTACAACTTCACCCATGATGTGATCTCTATCCCTGATCTGACCTTGAGAGTGTTGGATTTGTTCTTTCCAATGTTCATTGTTCGTTTCAAGAAGCTCGATTCAAAGTTCACAATTTTACAGTGCGGCCTCGAGCTCTTCTATCTTTCCCTTCAACTCTTCAATCTTAGTCAGCTTGCTTTCAACTCAATCACAGAGTTGCGATTACGATATGGATGCAGTGACCTTTCTAATTCTACTACCCGGGTTCTCAATCCAACCTTTTTATTTTGGCTTTCTAACAAATCCCTTTTTAGAGCATTTTCTCAGACTCGAGCATCTTGGAATTTCTTTTCCCACTGATTTGCTCTAATATTTTCTTCTTAGATTTTTAGCCACCATTGTTTCGATGTTTTACTCAACCCAGCAGTCCTCATTGATAGACGCAGTTTCTTATAATCTGTTTTTAAACTGTCGAAGTCTTCCTCAGCCTCATTTTTTCCTTTTCTCATTTTCTCGGCTTCTAACTTTTGGACATCGACGTCTAAATCTAGTTGAATATTTTCCTCTTCTAACTTTTCTATCCTCTTCCCTAGCTCCAAACTCTTCTTTTCAAAGTCTAGCTTTACGATCTCTAATTCAGACGAGATCATTTACAAGTGTTCTTCTATCGGTCGAGTGTTTTCTTGACTTGATGAAAGGACATAGTTATTGTCTCTTTTACCTCACACCAATCATATTCCAGGGTGATTAGGGGATTTGCGGAAAATTTCTTCATTTTGCGAGTTTGGTTCTAAGCGTTCAATATTTCACGAACCTTCTTTTTGTGATTATCACCTTTGTATACAAACTCGCATTGAGCTAAACCTTGCATTGTTGATATAAACTGCATCGACCTATACTGTCCCAATACAAGTAGAAGGGCATATCCAACAGCTCTCCATATCCCGAGTAGAGGGACCCAGTCAAAATCTCCACATCGGTATAAAATTTCTTCAGTGATCATCTAAGGAGCCCTCCATTCAACGTCTTCGTCTTGGAGACTCTAGAGAATTGCCATCCACTTTTCTTCAGAAATGTTATCTCGCCTAGGGGTAGCCACGAATTCTTTTAATGGAGAGTAGTTCTTGGAGAATACTCGATAAGAGACATTTTCTGTGACAGCCCTAAAGTGACCCTAGTCGAAAAGCGGTTTCGGGACCGCTAAACCGAGTCACCAAATTATTTGAATATGATATTTATTGTCCAAAATATGTGAATATGAATGTGTGAAAGTTTTAAGCTTCGATTTAGTAAATTGCATGTGAATTTAGTCAATAGGACTTATGTGTGACACTTTTGAAATGTGATAGGTTAATCTATAAGGATCTATTAGTGCATGTAATCAAAGGGTGGACTTGCATGTCAATTTTCCCCCCTAATTAGTAGTGGCTGGCCATGAGCATGAGGGTGGACAAAATGTTATGGCTAAAAAACATGTCATGAGCATGTTGGGTTAATGCTTTATGTTAGGAAAAATAAAATAAGGAGTATGGGCAATAAAATAATAATGGGAAGGTAAATGATGATGAAAAATAAGAAAGAAAAAAAAAGCTCTCATGTTGTTCTTGGCCGAATAGAAGAAAGAAAAAAAGGAAAAAGAGCTTTGAGGAAATCGGCTATGGTGGTTTGCTAGACTAAGGTATGTTTGATGATGTTCCATGAGATGCATGCATGTTTTAGTTGTTAGCTTGAGTTCTACCTAGCCCATGGTCTAAATCTTGCTATGTGATGGAGATGACACTCGGCCATGGATGTATCATTCTTGCTTGGTGTTGATGTTGTGTTGATGAGATATCAAGTTATTTTTGTGACCCAAGTTGAGATTTGGATTTTGGAATGAGTAAGGTTTTCGGCTATGGTAATTATAAGGGTGATGGATGTTGTTTCATGCTAAATCTAGATGAACAATGTTAGTGCTTATATCTCGATATTTATGAGTTTCTTTCTTGGTTTTACCTCAAACCCATGAAGTATTTTTAATTGGTGTTGTTAGAGGTTTCGGTCATGGGATTATAAGCTTGTTAGTTTTGATGGTGAAATTTATGCCTTGTAAGGGTAAATGGTTCAAAGGAACATTCGGCCATGATGTAAAAATTATGTTGAAGTGATGTTAAATGTATTGAATATATATATTGTTATAAGTTGAATTTAAGGTTTGCTAAATTGTCTTTGTCATTGCCGAATGTGTGTATAGTTAAAGAGAATTTGTTTAAGTGCTTAGTTAATTGATATTGAGTTAATGATATGTGTATTCGGTCATAAAGTTGCACATGAGGAAATGTTAGATTAATGGTATTAAATTGCTTAATGTGATTAAAAATGCGTATGACCATTTTGTATTTGAGCTAAAGGTGGCCATATGACCTATCAAATTCATTGTCATATTCGGCCATAAGCTAGCACAATGAGACTTTAATAAGTTAAATTTGTTTGAATTAGCTCAAGAGCTTAGAGGACCAAAGTTGGATAAGGGAAAGGAAAAAGTGATCGAATAGCCGTCGAAATCATTCGACAACATCCGAGGTAAGTTTTCGAGTAATGAAACTTAGATTATGATTCGATTAGATTATGTTATAAGCAAATCAAAATCATGCCCTTTGTATGTAGCTATTGAGCCGAAAATGATAATGCTTGATAAGTGAATTGTGTTTGAATTCTAGTTATGAAAATGAAATATTGATGTGTCATGATTTATTGATATGTGCATGGATATTCGGATTGATAACCGGGCTAAGTCCCGAAGGCATTTGTGCTAGTGACTAATTCCGGGCTAAGCCCGAAGGCATTTGTGCGAGTTACTATATTCGGGCTAAGTCCCGAAGGCATTTGTGCGAGTTACTATAACCGGGCTAAGTCCCGAAGGCATTTGTGCGAGTTCTATAACCGGGCTAAGTCCCGAAGGCATTTGAGCTAGTAGCTATATCCGGCTAAACTCCGAAGGTACTTGGTTTGGGAATGAGCGATCTTGTTGTAAATTTCAAATTAATACGCTCGTAAAATCCCAACGATGAGGTACGTTTCGTATATGCATTTGAGTAGTGATTCCGTTTAAATATTATTCTCTCAGTCGATTAATGAGCTTCCGGCCTTTGGTTAAGTTGATCCCTTATGTATGAATATAAGGGTTGGAAATGTGAAATAGGACTGATTTTTGAAAATATGTGTATATGAGATTATCCGTTTAGTTATATGAGTGCTATACTTCAGTTGTGCCTAATTTCATTGCTCAAAACTTACTAAGCATTAAATGCTTATTCCGTTTCTTTGATTCTCTGTTTTATAGATTTTGGTTCGTCAGCTATCGGACTCGGGATTGTCGAAGTCGAAGTCGTCCACACTATCAAAGCCCCCTTGGTACACTTTTGATTGAACTCTGAAATGGCATGTATAGGACTACCCTTTTTGTTGTTGGTCATGTACCCTTTGGTTTTATATAAATTTGGATAGCCATGCGAAAATGGCTTATATACACTTTGAGCATAGCATTATAATCGTCTTGTATGTTGTTCATTGAGAGGTATGGAAATGTTTGGTAACGATTAGCCATTGGGAATGGTTAATTATGATTATTTTGATGCTATGTATGACAAACTCTAGTTGATTCATGGAAAACCATGAAATAGGTAAGGTTTACCTTAAAAACAGATGCTGATAGCAGCAGTGGTGTGGATTTGAAAAATCACTAAAAATAGTAAGAATGGAATTAAATAGTGAATAAATTATGTAATCGAACCTTGATGAATCTAATTTCATATGGAAGAAACGAAACGGTCATATGAGTTGTATTTTAAGAGATATTTAAGTTTTCATGGAACAGGGCCAGAACGATTTCTAGATCCCCTGATCCGACTTTGGAAATTCACTATAAATTAACCCGAGATAATTAGAAGTCATGCCCTATATGTACAGGGAGATATATAAGTCGTAATGCATGAAGGTCAGAGCAGTCGAACCCTGTAACAGGGGAGACTTTAACTAATAAACTGTACTAATTGGCCCAACCAAAAATTCTAGAAAAAAACTTGTAGATGAATATATGAGTCTAGTTTCAGGAAAAATTTACGAAACTGATTTTCGAGTTTTGGAACTCAAGATATGATTTTTAAGGTGACAATGACGCAGTTAGCCAGCTAGTCTGGAAATTTTTAAAATGGACTGTAAAAAAATAAGGGAATTAAGTCTGTTAACCCCTCGTGTCTGACTCCGGCAACGGTCTCGGGTACGGGGTGTTACATTTTCTATCTTCTAAAAATGGCTATGAAACCAGGCTAGCAAGAGTTGTGCACACTTGATAAATATTCCTTCACTCGCTTTCTGGCATGCACTTAAAGATCTGAAAGTTTCAGCCAAACTTGTTGAGACAGGCATGTCCTTTTTGTCAAGCCGATCAAATAGATCTAAAATTGTATCATCTGTGTGCCCTAGTGCTTTGGAGAAGATGACTAGCCCGTAAATACTCAAGGTAAAGACGTCGACCTTTTTTCTCATATTTGGATGTGCCAAAATCTAATCCCGCAAACTTTTCCAAGTGACGCATTTACTATCTCCCTTTTGTTTAATTTAGGTTGTGATCCATTGCTTGCTCATCCCAGTTATGCTCATTAACCTCTTTAAGAAAGTCAGGACGTTGGTGGCTCTAGAATAAGTTTTGTCAAATTGGATCCTCAGGTAACAGAGCAAAGTTGTATACTTTTCTACAGTGGGCATCAAGTCTACCTTCCCAAAAGTGAAGCAGCTATAGGCAGGATTTCAATACTGGGTAAGAACTCAGAATAAGTGCTTATCCACTTTGACATCGAGTAAATAAGGCAAATCACCATATTCACAGTAAAATAACTGTTTGCTTTCGTCACCCCATTAGTCTCATATTTCTTTCAACTCTTGAAGGTTATTCTGAGTTACACTAATGTGTATGAAATCCCATAATTCTGATATGTACCATTCCTTTAGGCTGTCACCTTTCTCTTTTTGTGTTTTATCGGACCATTTTCGTACGGATACATTGTCCTCCACTTTATCAAAAAATCTCTTTTCCATGACAAGCTCTCTATTTAGCAACTAAACACGAATCAACACCCTTTTCTATAATGAAAATGCAATGCAATCACAACCAAAACAAAACAAAACAAAACAAAACAAATCAATACATTTCATACAAAGCTAGAATACAAAGCAAGAAGTAAATAGAACATCTATTCGGGTGACCACTAAGGTTTGACATGGTTCTACCTAGGGTAGGTTCTTTAGGGCTCATTATATGCGGTTTGGTTCTAAAGTAAAGGTACCTGGACCAACAGATTCCTCAATCCTCACCTTTTATAGGCTCATACAGACTGAGTTTAGTTTAGGGGAATACATTTCCCTATGGCTATACGAAGGTGAAGACCTCACGAAGACATAGATACGGATGTATCCCGAAAGTGATCCTCTATTCTATATGGAGGTGAAGACCTCACAAAGGAATAACTTCTCACTCTCACTTAAGAATGGAAAAATGGAACGATTATGCCATGCAATGTGTAAAAACATACCAATAGAAACTCGAGCCAATAAAACCTACATACTAAATCATTGTGTAACCCGCTATAACAAAGGCATTATTTACCATAAAAATAACATAAAGGATGAAATACAAGAAGGGATTGTCAATTTTAACCGAATTATCAATTTTCAACAAAAGACCAAAAGAAATCAACTCACGGCTTGACATTCTTATTTTGTTCCCAGCGGAGTCGCCAAGCTGTCGGAACTTTTTTTTTAAATTGACTTTGATTTAAAAAAAATGAAAAAAATAGAGACCAATCCTTTTTAATTAGTTGTGATTAGATCACCTCAAGACTTGATAGATTTTATTAAAACGGTAATATTTGGTCTTACAAATTCAAAAAATGGGTTTGGGAGTTGGTTACGTACGTGAAAGGATTAACACCCTTATAATGCCCAAAATCAGTACCTAATTGATTACTTGATGTCTTAGTGTCGAGGATTGAAAATTTGAAGAGAATTTAGAACACGATCCCTCTTTGCATAATGTTATTAAGATATTACTTGACTAAATTAAATTAAATAGAAAAGACATTATTTCAAGTTAATCGAGAAAAAAGACCATACCCCGTGAGTTAAGACACGATACCTCAAATTCTCGAAAACCAGAATAACCGCCATTTGATCACTACCTAAATCTTACTTTTTGTTATTTTAAAAAGGATATTTGATTATTTCAGTTTTAGGAAGAGGCCATACTCCGTAAATTAGGAGCACAGCTTTCCGAATTCCAAAAACAATGAACATTGCCTTGGTTTTAATTATTTCCTAGGCGTTATGTAAAATGAACATATCCTTTAAAACGATGTGCATTTAGAAAAAACGGATAGTTTGTTGTAATATGACACATGGAACGGTGATAGCAAAATAAAATAAAATGACCATGTAAGTAAGAATAAAATGATGATATTAGGATAATAAGTAAAAAATAAAATAAAATAAATAAGTGTGGCAGACCCAATTTGCTCGGCCCGCAATAAACCAGAAAAATAAGTGATAAATCGTAATTTATACATATTTTTACCCAATGTTTAATGCATTTTATGGATGATTTCCCATTAGAATTCGTGAATTCGATGCTCCTAATGCTTTAATTTCATGTTTTATACTTAGGAGAGCATAGGAGAGCGAAAGGAACGAGAAACGGGCTAAAAACGGAGAAAATGGGCCAAAGTATGAAATCAACACGGCCTGGACCTCCTCACACGGGCAGAACACACGGCCGTGTCAATTTGGTAGGCTCGAACACGGCCTGAAGTAATCGAACATTGGCGTGTGCCACGGGCGTGTCCTTGCCGAGCCAAGTTGAGTCCAATTCAGAAAAGGCCAATTTTGAGGGCTTTTAGGCATTCCAAAGCCTATAAATACACTTAGAGGAGGAGGAAAAGGGAGACAGAGAATAGGGGGTAAGGAATTACTCCAAGGAAGCCGATTGATTCATCTCAGAAGCCAGATTCATCATCAAGACTGAAGATCTCTCCTCAATTCCCCTTCAGGAGTTTTGGGTTTTCTTTATGTTTTGTATTCTTTATTATTCTGAGATGTTTTCTTATTTAGTTATGAACTAAAACCCCTAAATACCTAAGGGGAATGAAACCTAAGACGAATCTTGTTATTATTTTCTGAATCGTATGATAAATATTTAACTTGTTCTTAATTATGTGCTCTTAATTCTTGTTTTGATATCCCCAGATACTGATTCAAGACAAGCTCTTATTCAAAGGAGGAATAGACCCTGTCTAAGAGTACATCTGTGATAATTAAGCGGAATTGATTACGCTCTAGACATAGGGTGACAAGATTTTGCCGGATTAGGGTGAAACCTAAAAAGGGGATCCATAGATCGAGTTAATGCAACCCTAGGGTGTTAATTAGAGAAAGGTCTTAATTATTCAATCTAGGGATTAGACGTTATTAGTCTTGAATAAGGATAATAACATAACTTAGGGATCTCTACGGAACAAGTTAAATGAATAAATCATCCAATTCGGAGCCAGAATAAAAAGTACAGTTTAGGTGGATTTTTCTTTATGTATTGTCTTAATTCAATCGATTTTCCCAAAAGAAATTCCCCAATCCTATTCTCTGTGAGTTCTTAGTTTAGATAATTAGTTAGTTAAAAACAAAACCTTTTTATTCCTAGGCTAGATAATAAAAAGATAGTCATTACTCATACTTTTAGTTCCTTTGGGTTCGATAATTTGGTCTTGCTAAAACTATACTACTGTTCGATAGGTACACTTGCCTACATTGCGA
Organism: Gossypium hirsutum; assembly: GCF_007990345.1. NCBI lineage: Eukaryota > Viridiplantae > Streptophyta > Magnoliopsida > Malvales > Malvaceae > Gossypium > Gossypium hirsutum. Next base: position 77,760,481 of record NC_053435.1, read on the forward strand.
TAATAGTTAGTTTCAAGAATGATTAATTATAAATATTTAAAACCTATCACGAAATCACGCGATCAAGTTTTTGGCACCGTTGCCGGGGAATTATGATATTAGGAACGCTCAATTTTTATTACTTTAGCCATTTATTCTTCTTGCAAATTAATTGAATTTAATTTTTTATTATTATTCATTAATTTACGTTTTCTTTCTCTTGGTAGGTTCTTATAGTTTATGACTAGAAGAAACCTGTCAGGACCACTACTTTTTGACGAAGAAATCGATCGTACAGTTCACAAAAACCAAAGAGAAATAAGGCAAAGCCTAAGATACATAAAGAACGAGCAAGAAGATGATTCTCAACCCCCGACCGAAGAGATGGCTGAAAACCAAGACAATCAGCTACCTCCTGCAATTGCGGCTAATCAAAATCGTGCTCCACGTACTATGTATGATTATGCTAAACCTTCTTTAACAGGAACTGAATCAAGCATAGTTAGACCTACTGTAGCTGCAAATACTTTTGAACTGAAACCTAACACAATTCAAATGATACGACCGTTTGTTCAGTTTGATGGTTTGCAGGATGAAGATCCCAACGCTCACTTAGCAAACTTTTTGGAACTATGCGATACATTTAAATTAATGGCGTTTCTGACGATGCCATTCGTCTTCGGTTATTCCCTTTCTCATTGAGGAATAAAGCTAAACAGTGGTTGAACTCGTTACCACGAGGGTCAATTACTACTTGGGAACAAATACCGGAAAATTTTTACTAAAATATTTTTCGCCGACTAAAACGGCTAAACTACGTAATGATATCTCTTCTTTTGTGCAGATGGATTTAGAAACACTTTACGATGCATGGGAGAGATACAAGGACCTTTTGAGAAGGTGCCCTCACCATGGGTTACCACTTTGGCTTCAGGTTCAAACATTCCATAATAGCCTGAATCCTTCAACTCTGCAAATGGTTGACGTAGCTGTTAGCGGAACCATTAATAATAAAACAACTGAAGATGCTTATTAGATGATAGAGGAGATGTAATTGAATAACTATCAGTGGAAAGTCATGAGGACAAAGCCAACGAAAATAGCCGGTGTTTATAACGTCGATTCGGTCACCATGCTATTTAATCAGGTAGAACTCTTGAATAAGAAATTGATGGTTTTCTTAGTTCTTCACAAGTTCACCCAGTAATGCAATGCGAAGAAAGTGGAGGTGGAACAAGCCATTTAGAATACCAACCTTATGGCCACAACATGGATAATGAGTAATTAAATTATATGGGTAATAATCCTCGACCTCAAAAAAATCTATATAGTAACACTTATAATGCAGGTTGGAGGAACCACCCAAATTTCTCATGGGAGGCCAAGGAAATCAGCGACCACCTCTGGGCTACCAACAGCCACCCTATCAACAGGAAAAGAAGCCAAACCTTGAAGAGATGCTTACAAAGGTTATTTCAGTATCAAAAACCCGTTTTCAGAACACCGAAACGACACTTAAAAATTAACAAGCGTCAATCCAAGGGCTAGAAACTCAGATAGGCCAGCTTTCTAAACTAATCTTCGAACGACCACAAGGTAGCTTGCCAAGTAATACTGAACCTAGTCCAAGGGAACAGCTCAACACGATTAATGTTCAAAATGAAGAAGGATTTGTTGAGCCTGAGCTAGAACCGAGGCAAGAAACGGTGGTAAGCAAAGGTAAAGGTGAGGTAGATTATAATAAAAACAAACCAGTGATTGTCGAATATAAACCTCGTGTGCCATACCCCAACTTGACAAGGAAAGACCGCTCAGATGAAAAATTTGGCAAATTCCTTAAACTCCTAAAAAAATTACATATTAACTTACTGTTTATTGAAGCTCTATCGCATATGCCAAACACAATGAAATTTTTAAAGGAACTTTTAGCAAATAAGCGGAAGCTAGACGAGGCGTCACATGTGGAGCTAAACATAGTTTGCTTAACTATTCTCCAGAAAAAACTACCCAACAAACTAAAAGATACCGGGAGTTTTACGATTCCTTGCTTAATTGGTAGTTTAGATGTTAATAATGCATTAGCTGATTTAGGGGCTAGTATCAACGTCATGCCTTACAAAATGTTTAAGTAACTAGGTCTAGGGAAACCCAAACAGACTAGGATGAGCATTCAATTAGCAGATAAAAGTATAAGATTCCCTAGGGGTATTATTGAAGATGTGCTAGTTAAAATCGATAAATTTATATTTCCTGTTGACTTAATTATTCTATACATAGAGGGGGATAGCAACACTCATTTAATTCTAGGAAGGCCCTTTTTAGCAACTGCTAAAACGATCATTGATGTTGGCACATGTGAACTGACACTCCTGGTGGGAGACGAAACAATCATCCTTCAAGCTCGCAATTCTGGCAACACATCAGAAATTAAAGGTGATCGTTTAACCCATTCTACTAAAATTGACAATATGATACAACCTACTTTGCAGAAAATGAGTCTGAAGGAAGCACATGAGTCATTCTCAAGCAATAGTAGAGGACCTACTCATGAAGAACGAAGACTACAAACAGAGGAGCTAGATGAATGGTGAACACATAAATCAAGAACACACGATAAACCAAAACTACGCCAGAATGAGCTCGATACCTTTCCATACCTCACATTGTCACTGCCAGACCGGATGAAGAAATCCCTTTTATGGTACTTAGTATTTTTCCATTCGGTACAGTCAAGGTAAGTCACCCCAAGTTCGACACTTTTAAGGTAAACAACACCCGTTTAAAACCTTATTTTGATGAGATTGATAGCAGGAATGAGGAGTATAAACTCCTCGAACCACCATGACCATTCCATGGAGAGGTAAGTCGAGCTTAGACTATAAATAAGCGCTTCTCGGGAGGCAACCCGAGTACTAACAATATTAATTTCTTTAAATTTTAGTATTTAACACCTAATTTACTAATAGAGATCTTGAATACAGGTTTTTCCATAAAGACACAGCTAAGCACACGAGCGTGCTTAGGGCCGTGTGAAAACAGGGCAAAAGATTTCCCCAACACGGGCTACAATAAAATGCCACGGCCGTTCGACATGGCCGTGGTCGAACCTTCCAAAACAACACGGGCGTGCGACATGCCCGTGTGGAAGAACCGTGGGTTAAGTTGTTTAAATAGTACGGGCGTGCGACACGCCTGTGTCTAGTACCCGTGGTCAAACCTGTTAAATTAACACGGGCGTGGACCTTGCATACACGGGCGTGGGAGAAGCGAACGAGGCTAGATACGATCGTTCAACACGGCCGTGTGTACCCACTCGTCCAAGGAACACGGGCGTGCACTAAATGTCAGACGCGCCCAAATTCAAAATTCGCGAATCACACTAGCTGAAATTAGGGAACACGTGCGTGTTACCTGGCCGTGTGCCCTAAAATCTATAGAAAAACCCTGTACTATTCATTGTCTTCCCCACCCAGAAACCCTAACCCTAGTCGCTGCAAGTCCACACGACATCCCCGCCACGCCCGTACGCAGCATCCAACTCCATTTTTGCTGCTCATTCTCCCTTGTCTAGCGTTTGTTTACTTTTTTCCCTTTAATTGCACTCATTTTTCATGTTAGTTATCATAGAACTATGCATTTTTCATGATTATTTTCATCATTCTATCACTAACATTTTATTCATAGAATAAGCTATCATCTTTTTCATGTGCAAATTCTTACTCTTTATATGATTTCTCTACTTTATTTGATTAGTTAGAAGTAAATATTAATGATTAGAACAATAGACATACTCATGCCTTCAGTGTTAACATTTTTCATCCGTCACACATGTTGCATTCCATGAAATTCGTTGCCATTTTCACGCTATACAATTGATTGCTTTGATTAACTTGTTAGTCTTAGTAGTTGCTGAAATTATGATTGTTATATATAATTTGTCTTTATTTTACTTTGATAATTCCTCAAGATGAATTAATGGTTTTGATTGTAGGTACCATGTCATCTTCACGATGAAAGAAAATCGCCGTACCTGCTTCGAAGGAACAGATGTGAGTGTCATCTTCTGCGGGTCCAACCGTGAAAATTCGTCACCCTCTCCTACAGTTCCCCTGTGGGCCTCAGGAAGTAATTTTCCAAATATTTCAAGCCCGGCCTTTAATTATGAGCCACTGCATCGACTGGGCTACCGTAGAACAAGTTCAGTTGGCCGATGCAATTCAGGCCCTCCTAACCACCGACCCTTGGGAGCTTTTTTTGGGATCATCGAGCCAACATACCTCGAGCTCACGATGGAACTATGCTCAACGTTCCATCTTTAGACCGTAATGATGAAATACAATGATCCCAACACGGTCCAATTTCGCCTAAGCGGATTAATCCGCCAGCTAAGCATTCCAGAGTTCGGTGCTACACTGGGCTTATATACGGAGGAGTTCAATGAGGAGAATGAACTACATGCTCTCACTCGACACAGACACTTCTCTCTCTCAAAGTACTAGCACACTTTGGCCCCTGACGCGGCCTCCTACAATCCTAGCCGCTCCAAGGCATCAGTTATCCCACCTTTCCTGAGGTACCTACACGCCATTTTAGCTCACACGATTATAGGAAGGCGAGAGAGCACTGGCGTCGTCAACACTCACGACGCCTACTTTTTATGGTGTATGTCGCACGGGCACGACATCGACCTTAACTATTTTATCGCCCTCGTAATTCAAAACCATACGGAGTGGCATAGGAAGGGGGTCAACTCCATTGGCCTCTACGTGACTCGGTTAGGTCAACATTTCAGGCTCCTCGACACCGCGGCCCAAGAATCATCCTTGACCCTCATTGGCCAAATGTCTCCACAAGGCATCTCGAGCATGCTTAGCATGAAGATGATCGAGAGGCATCGAGGAACCTACCGTCCTCAATATCATCTTACCCAATCTACCGAGGAGGAAGCCTACGAGGACATTCCTGATGATGTCCCTCCGCAGCACGAGGACCCACCATCCCAGCCACTACCACCCTCTCGTCCAGTTCATGCGGCGGCTTTATATGCTGACATCTCTAAGTGCCTCACTCGATTTGAGCAGTAGTGTTTTCAACGATTTGACAACATTGATGCTACTCTATAGCAAATTTGTCAGCACCTCCACATCTCATCGCCAGTCCCACCTCGTGAACCATCCAGCGATGAAGATGTTTAAAAATATTTATTTATTATTTTATATTTTTAATTTTTATTAAAAATACTTTTTATTTTTATTAGATTTTAGAATTTTATTTTTAATTATCAATTTCGGTTATTTCTTTATGAGTAATTATTCTTCCTAATATCCCCTAAAAAGTTTCTGATCTTATCACAGTTATATAGAGCTCTTAAGCTCATCATCGCATAGGAACTAAAAACTCCACTGGGAAAGGTTCTCTACGACTGCCATGTCCTGATCGAAAACGATCATAGCTACCACTAGATATAATATTCTTTTGGTGCAGGACTTATGGACTAATGAACCTCTACCACCGCAGGAGTATCCTCTTCTACTCTCGCATCGATTACTCTCTAAAACTCCAGTTCGAGGAATTCATCATACAGGAAGTTTCACTTCTCTCCCTATCTTATTTTTATATTCTAACATCTATCATTGTACATTGAGGGCAATGTACATCTTAAGTGTGGGGGGATATTTATTTCATTATCAGAAAAATCCCTAAATGACTGCCTTATTCTCTTGGAAAGCTCTCATATCGTATTTAGGATAAATTTTGATTGATTTATGATTTTGATTGATATATCTTGAATTGAAACTTAGGGATTTATGCATTGATTGTTTAAACTTTAAGACATTAAAGAATCAAGCATGATAAGTTGATTTTGAAGAATTTAAAATCTTAGGTTGTTTCCCCAAAGTTTAGGTATTACTTTGAATTGGAATTCACTAGTTTTAAACATAAAAAAAACCATAATTTTTGTGAGATTTTTGAGCCTTTTAAGCATCTATTAATTCTTTTGTACTCACTTTTATTATTGCTTTGAGTGCGTCAATATCGAACTGTTATTCTAGAACTTGCTTAATTATGCATGTCAAGGCCACACAATTTGATTTGATATGTCAAAATGATTAAGACACTTAGGATTAACCCACTCATGCCATGAAAAGCCTACCTCCACAATTAACCCCTAGTAACCCTCTTGAGCCTAACAAGCCATTTCTTGTATTACCCTTAATATTAACCCTTAACCAATTATTGTTGAAATCCCCTAAATTAATCCCTATTTTTGTTGAGATTTGAGTTGAAGAAATTGCTTAGCTATGTCTTTTTCTTAATAGTTAGTCTATGTTATTTAACTTATTCTTAAAAAAAATGTATACACATTAGTAATTCCATATTCTGAGAAGAAGCCCTGTTGTACGCAAGTGACGATTAACCCTTTTTCTAGTTAGGCAATTTTTCAATTCAATCTCGATTCTAACCCTTTCTTTCAGCTTGTGACCACACCCCCTAACCAAGCCTCATTACAACCCTCTAAAGACCTTTTGATTGATGTATCATCTTAATTTATAGTGGTGGAGATTTGATTTTCATGCAAGCCTATAGTAATGACTTTTCATTATTGACTATTGAGTGCTTCATTTATTATCCTTAAACACCTCGAGTGAGTTGAGTGAATATGTAGTGAGGATGTGAAACTCTGTGATATTTTGAATTAATTGTAATTACTTAGATGAGGGGAGACACCTATGTTTGCATGATTAATACTCAACTTGGAGTTTGAATTAATTGTAATTACTTAGATGAGGGGAGACACCTATGTTTGCATGATTAAATACTCAACTTGGAATGTTTGAAACTTTTATGTTCTTTTAGTTGAATTCTCAATATATGATTACCTATGGATTATTTTGAGATATTATCGATAGAAATTATAAGTTGAGAAGAATTTATTTTGAGTATGAGTTGAAAATTTTGCTTAAGGACAACCAAATGCTTAAGTGTAGGGGTATTTAATAAACCGTAATTTATACATATTTTTACACCATGTTTAACACATTTTATGGATGATTTCCCATTAGAATTGGTGAATTCGATGCTCCTACTGCTTTAATTTCATTGATAAACAGTAAATTATACATATTTTTATCCCATGTTTAGTGCATTTAATGGATGATTTCTCATTAGAATTGGTGAATTCGATGCTCCTAATGCTTTAATTTCATGTTTTATACTTAGGAGAGCATAGAAGAGCGAAAGGAACAAGAAACGGGCCAAAAACAGAGAAAATGGGCCAAAGTACGAAATCAACATGGCCTGGACCTCCTCACACGGGCAGACCACACGGCCGTATCAATTTAGCAGGCTCGAACATAGCCTGAAGTAATCGAACACGGGCGTGTGCCACGGGTGTGTCCCTGTCGAGCCCAAGTTGAGTCTCATTCGGAAAAGGCCAGTTTTGAGGGCTTTTAGGCATTCCAAAGCCTATAAATACACCCTAGAGGAGGAGGAAAAGGGAGACGGAGAATAGGGGGTAAGGAATTACTCCAAGGAAGCCGATTGATTCATCTTAGAAGCCGGATTCATCATCAAGACTGAAGATCTCTCCTCAATTTCCCTTCAGGAGTTTTGGGTTTTCTTTATGTTTTGTACTCTTTATTATTCTGAGATGGTTTCTTATTTAGTTATAACTAAAACCCCTAAATACCTAAGGGGAATGAAACCTAAGACGAATCTTGTTACTATTTTCTGAATCGTATGATAAATATTTAACTTGTTCTTAATTATGTGTTCTTAATTCTTGTTTTGGTATCTCAGGATACTAATTCAAGACAAGATCTTATTTAGAGGAGGAATAGACCTTGTCTAAGAGTACATTTGTCACAATTAAGCAGAGTTAATTACGCGCCTAGACATAGGGTGACAATATTTTACCGGATTAGGGTGAAACCTAATAAAAGGATCCATAGATCGAGTTAATGCAACCCTTGAGTGTTAATTAGAGAAAAGTCTCGGTTATTCAATCTAGGGATTAGATGTTATTAGTCTTGAATAGGGATAATAACATAACTTAGGGATCTCTACGGAACAAGTTGAATGAATAAATCGTTCGATTCGGAGCCAGAATAACAAGTAAAGTCTAGGTGGATTTTTCCTTAGGTATTGTCTTAAGTCAATTTATTTTTCCCAAAAGCAATTCCCCAAATTTTTTCTCTGTGCGTTCTTAGTTTAGATAATTAGTTAGTTAAAACAAAAACCTCTTTATTCTTAGGCTAGATAATAAAAAGACGGTCATTACTAGTACTTTTAGTTCCTTTGGGTTCGACAATCCGGTCTTGCTCAAACTATACTACTGTTCAATAGGTACACTTGCCTACATCATGATAATAGTTAGTTCGAGAATGAGTAATTATAAATATTTAAAACCTATCACGAAACCACGCGATCAAGTTTTTGGTGCCGTTGCCGGGGAACTGAAATATTAAGAACGCTCAATTTTTATTACTTTAGCCATTTATTTTTCTTGTGACTTAATTTACTTTTATTATTATTATTCTTTATTAACTTACTTTTTCTTGGTAGGTTTTTATAGTTTATGACTAGAAGAAACCCGTCAGGACCATTACTTTTTGACGAAGAAATCGATCGTACAGTTCACAGAAATCAAAGAGAAATAAGGTGAAGCTTACGATGCATAGAGAACGAGCAAGAAGACGATATTGAACCTCTAATCGAAGGGATGGCAGAAAACCAAGACAATCAGCTACCTCCTGCAATTGCGGCTAATCAAAATCCTACTCCACGCACTATGTATAATTATGCTAAACCTTCTTTAACAGGAACTGAATCTAGCATAGTTAGACCTGCTGTACCTGCAAATACTTTTGAATTAAAACCTAACACTATTCAAATGATACAACAATTTGTTCAGTTTGATGGTTTGTAGGATGAAGATCCCAACGCTCACTCAACAAACTTTCTGGAATTTTGCGATACATTTAAAATCAATGGCGTTTCTGAAGATGCCATTCGTCTTCGGTTATTCCTTTTTTTCAATAAGGAACAAAGTTAAACAGTGGTTGAACTCGTTACTATGAGGGTTAATTACTTGAGAACAAATGACCGAAAAATTCTTACTAAAATATTTTCTGCCAGCTAAAACGGTTAAATTACGTAATGATATCTTTTCTTTTGTACAGATGGATTTAGAAACCCTCTACGATGCATGGGAGAGATACAAGGACTTACTGAGAAGGTACCCTCACTATGGGTTACCGCTTTAGTTCAAACATTCCACAATGGTCAGAATCCTTCGACTCGGCAAATGGTTGATGCAACTGCTGGTGGAACCATCAACAATAAAACACCTGAAGATGCTTATGAGTTTGTTGAGGAGATGTTACTGAATAACTATCAGTGGCAAGTCATGAGGACAAAGCTAACAAAAACAACCGGTGTTTATAATGTCAATTCGGTCACTATGCTATCAAATCAGGTAGAACTCTTGAATAAAAAGATTGATGGTTTTCTTAGTTCTTCACAGGTTCATCCAGTAATGCAGTACAAAGCAAGTAGCGGTGGAACAAGCCACTCGGAATACCAACCTTATGGCCATAACGTGGATAACGAGCAACTAAACTACATGGGTAATAATCCTCGACCTCAAAACAATCCATTTAGTAACATTTACAATGCAGGTTGGAGGAACCATCCCAATTTTTCGTGGGGAGGCCAAGGAAATCAAAGACCACAACATCCTCCAGGTCTTCAGCAACCACCCTACCAATAGGAAAAAAAGCCAAATCTTGAAGAGATACTCTCCAAGTTTATATCAGTGTTAGAAACCCATTTTCAGAACACCGAGACATCACTTAAAAATCAACAAGCGTCGATCCAAGGGCTCGAAACTCAGATAGGCCAGCTTTCCAAACTACTCTCTGAATGACCACAAGGTAGTTTGCCAAGTAATACTGAACCCAACCCAAGGGAACAGCTCAACGTGATTAATGTTCAAGATGAAGAAGGATTTGTGGAGCCTGAACCAGAACCGCGACAAGAAACTGTGGTAAGCAAAGGTCAATGTGAGGTAGATTAAAATACAAACAAATTAGTAAATGTTGAATATAAACCTCAAGTACCATACCCCAACGTAACAAGGAAAGATCGCTCAGATGAACAATTTGGTAAATTCCTTAAACTCTTAAAAAAATTACATATTAACTTACCATTTATTGAAGTTCTATCACAGATGCCAAACGCAATGAAATTCTTAAAAGAGCTTTTAGCAAATAAGTGAAAGTTGGACGAGGCGTCGCATGTGGAGCTAAACGCAGTGTTCTCAGCTATTCTGAAAAATATGCTACCGAACAAACTAAAAGATCTAGGAAGTTTTACGATTGCTTGCTTAATTGGGAGTTTAGATGTTAATAATGCATTACTGATTTAGGGGCCCGTGTCTAACACCCGTGGTCGAACCTGTTAGATTGCCATGGGCATGGGGCTTTCCCACACAGGCGTGGAAGAAATGAATAACGCCAGACACGACCATGTGACATGGCTGTGTGCACACACACGCCCGAGGAACACGGGCGTGTACTAAATGTCAGATGCGCCTAAATTTGAAATTCGCGAATCACACGAGCTGAAATTGGGGAACACGGGCGTGTGCCTTGGCCGTGTGACCCAAAATCTATAAATACCCTACTCTATTCACTTTCTTCCCCATTCAAAAACCCTAACCCTAGCCGCTGCAACTCAACACGGCCTCCCTGCCACGCCAGTGCACCGCTTCCCACTTCATTTTTGACGCTCAATCTATTTCCCTTAGCGTTTGTTTATTCCTTTCACTTCTATTTTACTTATTTCTAATGCTTATTAACAATATAATCTTCATATCTTTTGAGCTATTGTTCATTTTTCTATCATTTAATTTGCATTCTTAGGTTAGTTATCATACATTTCATGTTAAATCAAGTTATTAGGAACACCTCATACCCATGACATTACTATGCTTATTCTTATGCTATTACCATGCCAATTTCTATCATTAAATTTGCATTCCTAGGTTAGTTATCATATATTCCATGTTAAATTAAGATTAGGAAAACCTCATACCCATTACATTTCTATTCTCATTCTCATTGTTATTATGGTTGAGTTTGCTTCATATTATTAGTCTTGGCTGAAATAGTTAGTTCAAAATTCATGCCTTTTACTTTTTCGAATTCGTTTACCTATTATTATTATTCTTTATATTATAGGCTTTTTAATGTCGCCTTTACGAGGAAAGAAAACCACCGTACCTGCTTTAAAGAATATGAAGGGAGCGTCTTCTTTCGTGGGTCTAACCGCGAAAATTCGTCACCCTCTCCTACAGTTCACCCGAAGGCCCCATTCCAGATGCTTCTGGCCCGACCTTTAATTGTGGGTCTTTGCATCGACTGGGTTGCTGTAGAATAAGTTCAGTTGGCTGATTCGATTTGAGCCAACATACCTTGAGCTCACGATGGAACTATGCTCAACTTTCCATCTTCAAACCGTAATGACGAACTACGATGATCCCGGCACGATTCAATGCCGCCTAGGAAAATTAATTCGCCAGCTAAGCGTCCCAGAGTTTAGTGCTGCATTAAGCTTATATACGGAGGAGTTTAAGGAGGAGAATGAACTGCATGCTCTCAGTCACCACATACATTTCTCCCCCTCGAATTGCTGGTACATTTTGGCCCTTGGCGCGGCCTCCTACAATGCTAACCGCTCCAAGGCATCAGTTCTCCCACCATCCCTAAGGTACTTACACGCTATTTTAGCTCACACGATTATAGGGAGGCGAGAGAGCACTGGCGTCGTCAACACCCACGACGCCTACTTCTTATGGCGCATGTTGTATGGGCACGTTATCGACCTTGCCTATTTCGTCGCCCTCGCGATTCAGCACCAGACAGAGCGGCATAGGAAGGGGGTCATCTCCATTGGCCCCTACGTGACTCGACTGGCGCGACACTTCGGGCTCCTCAACACTGCGGCCCAAGAATCATCCCTCACCCTGATCAGCCAGATGTCTCCACAAGGCATTTCGAGCATGCTTAGCATGAGGATGATCGAGAGGTGTCGAGGAACCTACCCTCCCCAGTATTGTCTTGCCCAATCTACCGAGGAGGAGGCCTACGAGGATATTCCTGATGATGTCCCTCCACAGTACGAGGACCCACCGACTCAGCAACCATCACCCTCTCGTCCAGTTTATGCGGCGGCTTCATATGCTAACATCTCTGAGTGCCTCACTCGATTCGAGCAGTAGTGTTTTCAATGATTTGACAACATTGATGTTACTCTATAGCAGATTTGTCAACACCTTCACATCTCATCGCCAGTCCCACCTCGCGAACCTTCCAGCGATGAAGATGTTTAAAAATATTTATTTATTATTTTATGCTTTTAATTTTTATTGAAACTACTTTTTATTTTTATTAGATTTTAGAAATTTTATTTTTAATTATTAATTTCGATTATTTCTTTTTGAGTAATTATTCTTCCTAATATCCCCTAAAAAGTTCCTGATTTTATCACAGTTATATAGAGCTCTTAAGCTTATCGTTACATAGGAACTAAAACTCCACCGGGAAAGGTTCTCCACGACTGCCATGTCCTGATTGACCACGACCATAGCTACCACTAGATATAATATTCTTTTGGCGCAAGACATATGGACTAATGAACCTATATGACCGCCGGAGTATCCTCCTCCACTCTCGAACTAATTACTCTCCAAAACTCTAGTTCGAGGAATTCATCATGCAGGAAGTTTCACTTCTCTTCCTATCTTATTTTTATACTTTAATATCTATCGTTGTATATTAAGGGCAATGTACGTCTTAAGTGTGGGGGGAATATTTATTTCATTATCAGAAAAATCCCTAAATGATTACCTTATTCTCTTGAAAAGCTTTCGTATCATATTTAGGATAAATTTTAATTAATTTAATATTTTGATTGATATATCTTGAATTAAAATATAGGGATTTGTGCATGATTATTTAAACTTTAAGACATTAGAGAATCAAGCATGATAAGTTAATTTTTAAGAATTTAAAATTATAGGTTGTTTCCCCAAGTCTAGGTATTACTTTGAATTGGAATTCATGAGTCTAAACATAAAAAAGCCATAATTTTTGTAAGATTTTTGAGCCTTTTGAGCATCTAGTAATTCTTTCATGCTCTCTTTTATTATTGCTTTGAGTGCGTCAGTATTGAACTGTTATTCTAGAACTTGTTTGATTATGCATGTCGAGACCACACCATTTGATTTGATATGTCAAAATGATTAAGGCACTTAGGATTAACCCACTCATGCCATGAAAAGCCTACCTCCACGATTAACCTCTAGTAAACCCCCTTGAGCCTAACAAGCCATTCCTTGTATTAACCTCAATATTAACCCTTAACCCATTATTGTTGAAATCCCCTAAATTAATTTGATTCCTATTTTTGTCGAGATTTGAGTTGAAGAAATTGCTTAGCTATGTCTTGTTTGATTATTTAACTTGTTCTTAAAAAAAAAACTATGTATACATATCTGTAATTTCATATTCTGAGAAGAAGCTCTATTGTACACAAGTGAAGATTAACTCTTTTTCTAGTTAGGTAATTTTTCAATTCAATCTCGATTCTAACCCTTTCTTTCAGCTTGTGACCACGCCCCCTAACCAAGCTTCATTACAACCCTCTAAAGACCTTTTGATTGATGTATCATCTTAATTTATAGTGGTGGAGATTTGATTTTCATGCAAGCTTATATTAATGACTTTTCATTATTGACTATTGAGTGCTTCATTTATTATCCTTAAACACCTCGAGTGATTTGAGTGAATCTTTAGTGAGGATGTAAAACTCTGTGATATTCTGAATCAAAGGTAATTACTTAGATGAGGGGAGACACCTATGTTTGCATGAATAAAATGCTCAACTTGGAATGTTTGGAACTTTTATGTTCTTTTAGTTGAATTCTCAATGTATGATTACTTATGGATTAATGTGAGATATTATCGATAGAAATTATAAGTTGAAAAGAATTTATTTTGATTATGAGTTAAGAATTTTGCTTGAGGACAACCAAATGCTTAAGTGTGGGAGTATTTGATAAACCGTAAATTATACATATTTTTACCCCATGTTTAATTCATTTTATGGATGATTTCTCATTAGAATTGGTGAATTCGATGCTCCTAATGCTTTAATTTCATATTTTATACTTAGGAGAGCATAGGAGAGGGAAAGGAACGAGAAACGGGCCAAAAATGAAGAAAATGGGCCAAAGTACGAAATTAACACGGCCTGGACCTCCTCACACGGGCAGACCACAGGGCCGTGTCAATTTGGTAGGCTCGAACATGGCCTGAAGTAATCGAACACGGGCGTGTGCCACGGACGTGTCCCTGCCGAGCCCAAATTGAGTCTAATTCAGAAAAGGCCAATTTGAGGGCTTTTAGGCATTCCAAAGCCTATAAATACACCCTAGAGGAGGAGGAAAAGGGAGACGGAGAATAGGGGGTAAGGAATTACTCCAAGGAAGCCGATTGATTCATCTTAGAAGCCGGATTCATCATCAAGACTGAAGATCTCTCATTAATTCCCCTTCAGGAGTTTTGGGTTTTCTTTATGTTTTGTATTCTTTATTATTCTGAGATGTTTTCTTATTTAGTTATGAACTAAGACCCCTAAATACCTAAGGGGAATGAAACCTAAGACGAATATTGTTATTATTTTCTGAATCGTATGATAAATATTTAACTTGTTCTTAATTATGTGTTCTTAATTCTAGTTTTGATATCTCAGGATACTGATTCAAGATAAGCTCTTATTCAGAGGAGGAATAGACCTTGTCTAAGAGTACATTTGTCACAATTAAGCGGAGTTAATTGCGCGCCTAGACATACGGTGACAAGATTTTACCAGATTAGGGTGAAACCTAATAAAAGGATCCATAGATCGAGTTAATGCAACCCTGGAGTGTTAATTTAAGAAAAGTCTTGGTTATTCAATCTAGGGATTAGATGTTATTAGTCTTGAATAGGGATAATAACATAACTTAGGGATCTCTACGGAACAAGTTGAATGAATAAATCGTTCGATTTGGAGCCAGAATAACAAGTAAAGTCTAGGTGGATTTTTCCTTAGGTATTGTCTTAAGTTAATCGATTTTTCCCAAAAGTAATTCCCCAATTCTTTTCTCTGTGCGTTCTTAGTTTAGATAATTAGTTAGTTAAAACAAAAACCTCTTTATTCTTAGGCTAGATAATAAAAAGACAGTCATTACTAGTACTTTTAGTTCCTTTGGGTTCGACATCCGGTCTTGCTAAAACTATACTACTGTTCAATAGGTACACTTGCCTACATCATGATAATAGTTAGTTCGAGAACGAGTAATTATAAATATTTAAAACCTATCACGAAACCATGCGATCATTCATGTTTTATACTTAGGAGAGCATAGGAGAGCGAAAGGAACGAGAAACGGGTAAAAAACGGAAAAAATGGGCCAAAGTACGAAATCAACACGGCCTGGATCTCCTCACACGAGCAGACCACAAGGCCGTGTCAGTTTGGTAGGCTCGAGTACGGGCTGAAGTAATCATACACGGACGTGTCCCTGCCGAGCCCAAGTTAAGTCCATTTTGGAAAAAGGCTAATTTTGAGGGCTCTTAGGCATTCCAAAGCCTATAAATACACCCTATAGGAGGAAGAAAGGAAGACACACAGAATAGGGAGTAAGGAATTTCTCCAAGGAAGCTGATTGATCCATCTCAAGAGCCGAATTCATCATCAAGACTGAAGATCTCTCCTTAATTTCCTCTTTAGGAGTTTTGGGTTTTCTTTATATTTTGTATTCTGTATTATTCTGAGATGTTTTCTTATTTATTTATGAACTAAATCCCCTAAATACCTAAGGGGAATGAAACCTAAGACGAATCTTGTTATTATTTTCTGAATTGTATGATATATATTTAACTTGTTGTTAATTATGTGTTCTTAATTCTTGTTTTGATATCCCAGGATTCTGATTCAAGATAAGCTCTTATTCAGAGGAGGAATAGACCCTGTTTAAGAGTACATTTGTCATAATTAAGCGGAGTTGATTGCACGCCTAGACATAGGGTGACAAGATTTTGTCGGATTAGGGTGAAACCTAATAAGGGGATCCATAGATCGAGTTAATGCAACCCTAGGGTGTTAATTAGAGAAAGGTCTCAATTATTCAATCTAGGGATTAGACATCATTAGTCTTGAATAGGGATAATAACATAGCTTAGGGATCTCTACGGGACAAGTTAAATGAATAAATCATCTGATTCGGAGCCAAAATAACAAGTACAGTCTAGGTGGATTTTTCCTTAGGTATTGTCTTAATTTAATCTATTTTCCCAAAAGCAATTCCCTAATTCTCTTTTCTATGAGTTCTTAGTTTAGATAATTAGTTAGTTAAAAACAAAACCTCTTTATTACTAAGCTAGATAATAAAAAGACAATCATTACTAGCACTTTTAGTTCTTTTGGGTTCGACAATCCGGTCTTGCTAAAACTTTACTACTGTTCGATAGGTAAACTTGCCTACATCGCGATAATAGTTAGTTTCAAGAACGATTAATTATAAATATTTAAATCCTATCACGAAACCACGCGATCAATAAGTTAAAAAACCAAATAAAGGATACAAATTTAACAGTCCAGTGTCTATTTACAAAATTTTTGGGCCAAAACCAAACCAAACCCAAATATTAAAATTAAATACCAAATTAATCCCTAATCCAATAAACCTAGCTTGAATGGCCTAATAATCCTAACCCAATGAACCCAAAGGCCCAAATGCAAAACTGGCCTAGTGGCCTAAATAACCCAAAGGCTAGTTTCAGAAGGGGAAACCCTAGTCTACTGATTAGCGCCGCAACAATGGACTTCGCCCCTAGTCGTCCGATTTCAAAGGAAGTTTCGGGAATGTGCTAGAGCAGCACCAAAGGGTCGGGCTCCCACGAGCAATTTCCCACGCTTGGCTTCCACCTCACAAGGGTCTTCTCCTCCGTACAGCCACGCCTGCAACAGAATACACGAGAAACAACCAAAAAAATACACAGCCAAATGATAAAAGGAAAATTTGATTTTTATTTTTTATTTATTTTGTAAATCTGGCTATAAAATTCCATCATTTGTACTCTGAAAAGGTTAGGCATATTGAGTAAAAAGAAACCAGAAATTATTAAAAGGTGATTTCGAATGCCTCATACTTGCTTTCCCTAAATTTGGTCCATATTTTTTATTTTTCATGTGGGTTTCTGCATAAGAAAGGTAAAAAAAAAAACTTACCTTCAAATGAGCCATTGGAGGCCGTATCTTCTTTGTTGAAATTGAAACTTGAGATAGGTTCTCGAGGCTAAAATCTGACCTTTTGAGGCAAGGTTTAGAATGGGGGAATGGAATGATTTCATCGCCTGCTATCATCCACCGATTATAATGGTGGAATGGTGGTGGTTGAATGGCAGATCGAAAAGGGGTAAACATCTAGGGTTTTCCCTTTTCTTCCCCCCATTTGTTTTGCTGCGATGCTTAGATTTGTTTTAGGTTTGTTTTTCTCTTTTAATTAGCAAAATGAAGTGGCGTCATTTAAGGCTTGATTCGGTAGTCTTAAAATGACGCCGTGTAGGCTTGCCCGATGCGATCCAATTCTTTGCCCCCAGGATCTGCGTGTTTTTAGCGGGGAGGGATAATTTTGCGCTAGGTCCTTCCTCTTCGCACGGGCATTCAATTGCACTCTGTTTGCTTTATTTTGTTTTTAAATTTGGTTCTGTTATTTGTGCGTATTTGCAAATTGATCCGCGCCTCAATACAACGTTTTGGGGCTTGGATTATTTCCAGTTTTAGTCCCTGTGCATTTGCATGCGTGGCGCGCTAGTCCTAATTTTAACCTCAATGACCAATTTTATTTGTGAATTATCTCTTCTATTTTAATTCAATTTTAATTAAGTTTTTTATTTGTATGACTTATTATTTTAAAATTCATTTAATATTTGTATATATGTGTTGATTTAATTTAACTTTTTTTTCTTTTGTGCTTATTTGTATAATTATGTTGAAGTTCTTTTTTATATCATATAATTTTAACATTTTGTATAGTATTTGATTCAGTTTTTTTTATATACTTGTACCTATATTATTTTAATTGAGTCTTCTATTCATTATGATTTTGAAAGTCCATTTAGTTTTTTTTATATGTATGTTAAACCATTTTGATAACTTTACTTTATTTTATAAAATCATTACTTTGAAGTTTATTTTTATATCGTATTATTTTTAACTATATATATAATATTTTGTTTTAATGCTTTTATATATATTTGTACATATATAATTTATATATTAATTTAATCTTATATGAACTATTAATTCCATGTTATTCTTACATATAACTGTTTCTAAATTTGTTTATATATATATGTCTTTCAAATCTATTGTGTACATAATTGGTTTTCTAAGATCATATTTTATTAATTTATTATGTATTTTTTTACTATTTCATATTTTGTGTATTATTTAAATTCTCCATCATTGTGTGCATATTGTCAAATTTTTTATAAATATATATTTTTTTAAAACATTTGGCATATTATTTGATTTAAATGTTTTCTTTTTGCAACATTAAATTTTAAAAAAATTATATATATTCTTTATTTTTCTTATAAATTATTTCAAGTTCTAGCATATGTTATTAGCTCGTTAATCTATCAATTTTAGAAATTATTTTTGTATCATATTGGTTTTATATTGTTTGATATCTCATGTGTTAATTGTCTTTATATTATTTCATGTATATTTGCTACACCATATTTACTCGTTTTTTATGTGTTATTAAATTAATTGTTGTTCACCCATGCTTGTGAATTTGGTTATATTTTGGGTTAATTGTTTGTTTGGTTAATTGGTTAAGTAAGGCTATGTTATTTTCGTTCACCAACTATTGTATTTTATGCACGTATATTATCCCATGTTTATTATTTTTTCTTTTGGTTTACAAAATGTTGCATTATAATTTCAAACCCTTTAAAATCAATTTATTTCATTATATTACAAGTAAAACTAAGACATTTTGAGCTAGTTTATAATGGTTCATTAAATTTTTTTTTTCAAAGAAGGCAATGCTCAATATTTAGAAATTCGAAGAATCGTGCCCTACCGTGCTGAGTTTCGATTCTTCGTTGGACTAAATAATTGGACACCATTTTGTAATTTTCAATGTATAAGCTTTTGGAAGTCAAAAATCAATCGTGTTTTCAAAGGTATAAAGGATCGTGCCCTATCGTGCTAGGTGTGGTGCTGTATACCTTCGAAATGAGAGAGTTTTGATGACCAATTTGAACCACTTAAATGTTTTAAAAGGAACCATATTTCAAAATATTTTTCCTTAAAAATCTTAGACATAAGGACAGCACCTAATCAATCTGGTACCAATTTTTGGGAGTAGTGGGGGTGTTAATCCTTCCTTATACGTAATCGGCTCTCGAACCTATTTTTTTAATTTTACGTAGACCAAAACTGATTTAAATGGAACAAAATTTTTTATTAGGTGATCCAATCACACCTAAACAAAAAGATTGGTAGCGACTCCACATTTTCGTTTTAAAAGTTGATTTCCATTATTTAAAAAAAAATAGTTTCGACAGCTTGGCGACTCCACTAGGGACTGAACAAGAGAGTCAAGCCATAAAATTGATTATTTGTTATCCTTTTGTCAAAGAATTGAAAATTTGTTTTGAAAATCATGATTCTTTTGATTGCATTTGTTTGTATGATTATTGTGGTTTGGGTCTTGTAGAATAATATTGCATTGCATTGCATGACTGCTGTGGTTATACTTGTTAAGTGGGAGTAAGAAACTATACTTTCGTGAGGTTTTCACCTCACATGGGCTAGTGGATTGCTTTCAGGATACATCCGTACCTATGATTTCGTGAGATTTTCATCTTCGTATGGTTGTAGGGAAATGTATTCCCCTGAACCGAACTCGATTCATATGAGCCTATAATGGGTGAGGATTGAGGAATCTGCTAGTTCAGGTACTCTTTCTTTAGAACTGAGCCACATATAGTGAACCTTAAGAGCTATCCTTAGGTAGAGTTGTGTTAAGCCTTAATAATTGCCCATATATGTGTTTGATTATCTTTTTTTTGCTTGTATTTTATTATTTATATCTAATACTGACTTACTATGTTTTTTTTATTGTGTTTTGCATAACATTGCATACTAAATGAGGTTTTGATTCGTATTCGATTACTAAGTTAGAAGATTTAACATGGAGAATGAATTTCTTGATAAAGTTGAGGATAATGTGGTGCCCATGCATGGTCAGAGAAGTTACAATCATAGAAAGGGGATAGCCTGGCAGAAGGATATACATCAGAGTTGCAGAACTTCACTCGCATCAATGTGACACAGAATAAGTTGCAAGAGTTGAGAGATATATTGGCTCGATGGGATGAGGGAACCAAACAATTGTTCTATCAGAGCCATGGTGATATACCTTACTTGCTCGATATTAAGGTGGACAAGCATTTGTTCCGAGTTATGGCTCAATTTTGGAATTCTACCTACAATTGTTTCACTTTTAGAGAAGTAGACTTGATGCCTACCGTGGAGGAATACACTACCTTGCTGAGGTGTCCAAAAGTTCAAGTCAGAAAAGCTTATGCTAAAGTTTTGAATGGTCCAACTTTTGCGAAGAGATTGATGAATATTTCGGGGATGAGTGAGCCTTGGATCACTGCTCGAATTCAACAAAAGGAGGACAGTAAATGTATTCCTTGGGAGAATTTGAGAGATTTGGTTTTAACACATCCGGATGAAAGGAAAAGGGTCGATATCTTCACATTAAGTATCTATGGATTGGTGATTTTTCCTAAGGCTTTAAGGCATGTGGATGAGGCAGTCACTTATTTATTCGATCGTCTTGAGAAGGGAATCACACTTGTACCAACAATACTGGCTGAGATGTTCAGATCCTTGAGCATGTGTCGGAGAACAGGCGAAGGTCGATTTATTAGATATGCACAGCTGTTGATGGTGTGGTTTCATGGGCATTTTTGGAAAGTGAACAATGTTTCTTACCGGGTCTTCTCTGAAAGTTATTCCCCATTAAAGGAGGAGGTAGCTATGTAAAAGAGAGACGATATTTTAGAGGAGAAATAGATGGAAATTCTTCAAAATCTCAAAGAGGAGGATATAGAGTAGAGAAATTTTTGGATGGTTCCTGATGAGATCCTGCATCGATGTGGGAACTTTGATTGGGTACCATTGTCAGGAATTTGGGGAGCCACTGGATATACTCCTTTGCTTGCATTAAAGCAGTATAAATCGAGGCAGTTTATACCCACGACTTACGGACTTGCTTAATGCAAATTCCCATATAAGGGTGACCATTATAAGAAGAAGGTTCAGGAAATGTCTGATGCTTGGAAGCAAACTCGTTGGATGAAGAGGTTGGCTGTTGGTTCTATGACAACACCTGAGTACAATGGATGGTTTAGGAAAAGGGTCAATGATAATATTCTTAGATCAAGTTTAGAAGGCACCAGACCAATGGAGGAACAGTTATAAGTTGCCCCGTCAGAGTTAGAAATTATAAAGCAATACTTTGAGAAGAAGAGTTCTGAGCTTGGGAAAAGGATCGAGCGGTTGGAAGAAGAAAAGATACATCTGAGATTAGATGTGGAGGTTCAAAAGTCAGAGGCAGAAAAGTTTCGGAAAAGGAAGAATGAAGTTAAGGAGGATTTGGAAGGTTTGAAAATAGATTAAAAGAAGCTACGCTTATCAATGAGGACTGCGGGATTAGGAAAAACTTTGGAACAATGGCGTCAGGAAATTCGAGAAGAAAAGACTAAGGTTGATCAATGGGAAAAGAGATTTCAGGAGGTTGAAGCAAAATGAGGCCTTGGAGAAAAGTCTGTCAGAGAGTAAAAATGAATAAGACGAATTAAGGGCTAGAGTAGCGGAACTTAAGAGATCTCTAGGTCTATACCGGAATCGCAATTCTGTGATAGAGTTGAGAGCAAGCTTAAGCAAGATCGAAGAGATGAAAGGGAGAATAGAAGAATTAGAGACAACATTACAAAATTGTGAAATGAGGATTGAGTTCTTGGAGGCAAATGAGGAACAATGGAAAGGTCAGCTTCATCACTCTCAAAACCAAGTTAGAAGTAGGGATTACATCATGGGAGAAGCTATAACGCAAATTCAGGAGGTAGCTGGCGGTACAAGCAGAAATATTAAGTGTGAAGTATGAGTTGGAATCAGATACGGGGTAGGAGCTAGCCTCGTTGCTTAGGAAAATTAAAGCTCTGAGCATTAGGGCGAAGTCTTACTTGTAACTCAGTTTTATGTAAAGAATTTTGTTTTCTAGTAAAGTTTTCTAAATGGAATTAGATTAGAATTGATGCCTCCTTTACATTCATGCATTTGCATTACCTTACATCATATGCATTAAAGGCCATAACAAGATTCTAATTAATTAAAAATTATTTCAGTAATCTGGAAACTAACAAAAACACACCAAATATGCATCCTTACGGTACAAGGAAAAAAACCAAGTCAAGGGACAAAAGACTTGAAAATTTAGAGCAAATGCAAAGGGATATGCAAGAACAAATGCAGTCACAGATGTGAGAGTAGCTAGCTAAGATTCAGCAAGAGATGAAAGATGAAATGATGAAGTCCCAAAGAGAGATGATGAGTCAGTTGCCTCAATTCCTGATGGGAAGAATGGATAAGGGAAAAGGTTCTATGGATAATGTTGGGGAAAATAATGAAGACCCTTAATATCCTCCTGGCTTCATTCCAACACATGTTCAGATACAACTGAGATCAATTTGCAAAAATCGTCTGTTACGATCAGGCCTCAGCAATTTCAAGCTAGAGTGTCAATACCAATGAATTTCCAAGCTAGTTCAAGTTTTAATCCTGGTAACAACTCGAATAATCTAATGGTTCCTGATTTGGATAAAGTTGCAAAAGAAGAAAAAGCAAGGGCAGAATCACAAAAACAATTAGAGGAACGGTGTAAATGGTTGAGGAAAAGGTCAGGGCAATGGAAGGCATTGATAGACATCCTGGAATTGATGCAAAAGAGATAAGTTTGGTCCCAGATTTAGTACTTCCATATAAGTTCAAGATGCCAGAATTCGAGAAGTACAATGGAACGAGCTATCCTGAAGCTCATATTACCATGTTTTGTAGAAGAATGACTGGGTATGTTAATAATGATCAATTGTTGATTCATTGCTTCCAAGACAGTTTGGTGGGAGTAGTTGCTAAATAGTACAATCAGTTGAGTCAAAACAGAATTAGTTCCTGGAGAGATCTAGCACAGACGTTCATGAAGCAGTAAAATCATGTAACAGATATGACTCCTGATAGAATTACTCTGCAGAATATAGAGAAGAAACCAAATGAAAGTTTCAAGCAATATGCATAGAGATGGAGGGAAATGGCCATCCAAGTTCAGCCGCCACTCTTGGGGAAGAAAACTACAATGCTCTTTATTAATACCTTAAAAGCTCCTATAACGCCCTCACGCCCGAGGCTGTCGCCAGAGTCAAGCTTGAGGTGTTACTAAACTTAATTCATCAATTTAACAGCTCAAATAATTTATTTTTAAAACTTCCAGACAAGCTGGCAATCTGCATTATAGTCGCTTAAAAATTCATATCTTGAGTTTTGAAACTCAAAATCCAATTCTGTAAATTTTTCTTGAAACTAGACTCATATATCTATCTACTAATTTTTTTCTATAATTTTTGGTCTGGCAAATTAGTACAGTTTATTAGTTAAAGGCTCCCCTATTTCAGGGTTTGACTACTCTGACCCCTGTGTATTACGAATTAGATATCTCCCTGTACAGAGTTTCAATGACTATGTCATTTATTTCTTATAAAACTAGACTCAATAAAGATTTCATACATTTAAAATAAAACCCGTAATTGTTTTTTTTACAATTTATAGTGAATTTTTAAAGTCAGAATAGGGGATACAGAGATCACTCTGACCCTATTCCACCAAAACTTAAATATCTCACAAAATATAACTCATATACCTGTTCTGTTTCTTTCATATGAAAATAGACTCATCAAGATTCGATTAAATAACTTATTCATCATTTAATTCCATTTCTAATATTTTTAGTGATTTTTCAAATTCACATCACTACTGCTGTCTGAATCTATTTTATGGTAAATTTTATCTATTTCATGGTTTCCATGGATTAGCTAGCAATTTGACATACATAACTCCAAATATGATCATGATTAGCCATTCCAATGGCTAATCATTATCAAGAATTTCCATACCACTCAATAACCATATCATAAGACCATATATACAAAATGATTATAATGCTATACATGCAATACCCAAAATATACAAGCCATTATGCCAAGATGGTATACGGATAGTCTGAGCGAGCCTCCGACCGTTCCCGATTTCTGAGCTGACTTGTCAAAACTACAAGGAACGAAAAGGAGGGAGTAAGCATAAATTCTTAGCAAGTTCACATGCAAATAGCAAGTAACATAACCATATAAGCAAACATAAAACATCATTTGCATAATCATCACCAAGACATTCATATCATATTATCATTTATCATCTTACTATATTGTTGTTATATTGAGTTTTCAACCCGAGGGTTAAGTAGATACCTGTTCAAAGTATCCATTTCACAACACTTACCAAAATGTCCCTTTCATCTCGAGTATTCCTCCATTTGAGTAGAACTTTGCCCGTTGAACACATCGGAATATAATTCGGATACATGGAAAGTTTGCACATAAGTGCCACATATGTAGCCAAGCTACCATGTAACCCGCCCATAAGCGAACTCGGACTCAACTCAACGAGCTCAGGTGTTCGTATCCATAAGTGAACTCGGACTCAACTCAACGAGCTCGGATGCCTAGTTACATCTCACAAACTCGGACTCAACTCAACGAGCTCGGATGCCCAAATATCCCAGTGACATGTCACTTGTATCCTAATCCATTCCTAAGGTTCAACGGGACCTTTTTCCCAATCATGTGTCTCAACCATCTTCTACGGAATGCCGATACCGATACTCGATAGTATTTCACATTTTCCAAGTATATCACATAATTTGACATATTATCAAACAATTATCACAAGTATAATATTTCATAATAATTATCATATCATTTAAATAACATTAAAACATTTAAAATAATAAATATGTTACCAACATTTACATATGAACTTACCTCGTATGCGAAAATGGCTACTTTTACCATTTCGTCCACAACTTGGTATTTTCCCCATTTTAGCCCAAATTTCAATTTTCCTTGCTCTATCATTTAAAATATAGTCTAATTAGGACTCACATTATTCAAATTGACCCAAAATCATATTTTGGCAAAATTACAATTTTGCCCTTAAACTTTTGCATATTTACACTTTTTCTCCAAAGCTCGTAAATTAAACTTCAGCCTATTTTCTTATGTTTTATGACATGCTTATCGTTTTTCCCTTCTATAGCAACATCAAATTCTCACTCTAACATGTACTTATGACTATTAGGTATTTTTACTAATTAAGCCCTTTTACTCGTTTTCACTTAAAACCGAGTAGCACAAGTTGTCTAACATAATTTAAAACCTCACATTCTATCATAAAACACAAAAATACACAAATTTCACCTATGGGTATTTTTCCAATTATGAACCCTAGGTTCAATTATTGCTAGTATAAGCTAAATCAAGTTACCGGAACTCCAAAAACGTAAAAAACATTAAAAACGAGGCTAGAACGGACTTACAATCAAGCTTGGAAGCTTGAAAAACCCTAGCCATGGTTTCTCCTTGCTATAATCGGCCATGGGGTTGAAGATGGACACATTTGGGTTTTAAAATTTGTCTTTTAATTCATTTTACCCCTAAATGACCAAAATGCCCTTTTTACTATTCTTTAAATTTTTACCCTTCCAAGCCCATTTTTGTCCAGATTTTTTTAGAAATTGGTCAAATTACTCTTTAAGGACCTCTAATTAATAATCTAATTCAAAATTATGCAAAATGCTTCTAGAACACAAGTTTTGTAATTTATTCAATTTAGTCCCTAACTTCAAATTAAGCACTTTATACATAGAATTTCTTCACGAAATTTTTACACAATCAAGCAATCATATCATAGACCTCAAAATAATTATAAAATAATTATTTCTATCTTGGATTTGTGGTCTCAAAACCACCATTCCGACTAGGCCCAAAATCAGGATATTACAGCTCCGTTCATAACTCACATGTTAGGAAGTGCCACAAGGAGTTTTGCAGATGTGGTCATGACAGGAGAAATGATTGAGAATGCCATAATAAATGGAAGGATAGATGCAGGAGAAAGTTCTAAAAGGTCTGCGCCACGGAAAAAGGAAAATGAGGTGAACAATGCAAACATGGGGTATTCAAAGTCTGTTACTGTAAGTCAACCAAAGGCGATAACTGCTGGTCAGGATTGATCAAGGCAGGAATCTGGAGCAAGGCAAAACAATGAGAAGCTTTAATTTACACCAATCCCCATGACGTATAAAGAGTTATATCAAAGTTTGTTCGATGCACATGTGGTGGCACCGTTTTATCTAAATCCATTATAGCCTCCGTTCCCTAAATGGTACGATGCTAATGCTCAATGTGAGTATCATGCAGGGATCGTAGGACATTCGATAGAAAATTGTACTACTTTTAAGAAGCTGGTTGAGAGATTTATTCAGATGGGCATTATGAAGTTCGATAATGCGCCTAGTGCAGAAAATCTGTTACCTAATCATACTAATAGTGGGGTAAACGTAATAGATAGAAGTATGAGAAAAAGAATCAAGATGGATATTACGGAAGTAAGAACTCCTTTAAAGTGGGTCTGGAAGGAGATGGTAAAAAACGAGTTAGTTATGATGAATTCAGAAGAAAGTGGTGATGAAATAGAGAATTATTGTGAGTACCACTATGAAGAGGGACATGAAATTCAGGAATGTGAAGAGTTCAGAGCTATTATCCAGGGCTTGATGGACAACAAGGAAGTAGAATTTTATGAAGAGGTTAAGGAAGAGGAGTATATATGCATGTCAAAATCCACGTCGAGTGTCACGAAAGTTAATTATCCTGTGGTTATTATTTCACGTCCTAAGAATGAAGCAGGAATTCAGATGAGACTGAAAATCATAATTCAGAAGCCAGCGGTTTTCTCTTACAAGGATAAAAAAAGGGTCCATTGGAATTGTGATTGTAATGCGACAGTCCCGGGAATGGAGAGTTCAGTCAGCCCGTTAAAGGAGGATTAAAATGTAGGTTCTCACACGCACAGTAAAAGACGATATGATTTGACAAATGCCCGAACAGAATTTGTAAAAGGAAAAGATGTGACGGTTGAACAAAAGAAGGGAAAAACGGTCGAATATGGGGTACCTGTTAATGAACCAGTGAAAGAAGAAGAAGCTAAAGAATTCATTATATTTCTGAAACATAGTGAGTACAATGTGGTGGAACAGTTGCATAAACAACCAACCCACATATCTATATTAGCTTTACTCCTAAGCTCAGAGGTACATCGAAGTGCATTGATGAAGGTGCTAAACGAGATGTATGTGAGCAATGATATTTCTGTCAACAAGTTGGATTGGATGGTTAATAACATAAGTACAAACAACTTCATCTTTTTCAATAATGATGAGATACCACCAGGAGGTATGGGGTCTACCAAAGCCTTGCATATAACCACCAGATGTAAAGGGTACACATTGCTAGGGGTTCTGGTAGATAATGGGTCGGCACTGAATGTACTGCCTTTGTCCACACTAAACAGGTTACCTGTGGATAGCTCACACATGAAAGGATGTCAGAATATAATGCGGGTATTTGATGGCACAGAGAGGAGAGTCATGGGGAGGATAGAAATACCTTTGTTGATTGGCCCAACTACATATGAGGTAGATTTCTTTGTAATGGATATTAAGCCCTGTAACACCCCGTACCCGAGACCGTTTCCGGAGTCGGACACGAAGTGTGAACGAACTTAACTCATTTATTTATACAGTTCATTTTACCATTTCCAGACAAGCTGGCCAACTGCGTCACTGCCACCTTAAAAATCATATCTCGAGTTACAAAACTCGAAAACCAGTTCCGTAAAATTTTCCTGAAACTAGACTCATGTTTCCATCTACAAATTGTTTTCTAGAATTTTTTGGTCCAGCCAATTAGTGCAGTTTATTAGTTAAATTCTCCCCTATTTTAGGGTTTCTACTACTCTGACCTCTGTGTATTACGAACCAGATATCTCTCTGTACAGAGATTCAATGACTATGCCGTTTGTCCCTAATAAAAGTAGACTCAATATGGAATCTGTATATATAAAGTATGACTTCTAATTATCTTTGTAGAATTTATGGTGAATTTCTAATTTCGGGACAGGGGATCCAGAAATCATTCTGGTCCTGTTTCACAAGATTTTAAATATCTCATACATTATAGCTCATATACTTGTTTTACTTCTTCCATGTAAAAATAGACTCATCGAGCTTCGATTGTATAATTTATCCATTATTTAATTCCATTTCTAGTATTTTTAGTGATTTTTCAATTTCACAACACTACTGCTGTCTGCCTCTATTATTAGAGTAAAATTTTTTTCTATTAGAGTAATTTAGCATGCATATCACCAAGTATGATCATGACTAGCCATACCCAAGGCTAATCATTACCAAGCATTTCCTTACTACTCAATAACCATATCATGAGTGTAACACCGGAAATGATTAGCCATGACAAAAGGCATAATAATTAAATAGACTTTAACCGTTACTTATAACTAAGTATCATAAGACCCAATTCAACTTAACATTTACGCCATTTTCGCATGGCTAAAAGTATACATACCAAAGTTCAAACAAAACATAATAGCCTATACATGCCGAAATGTTCTCTTAGACCAACTAAGAAGAAGATACAAAAAAGTTGCAAGCTGGTGCGATGACTTCGACGGTGATCCCGAGCACACAAAAATGGATCAAAGGAACCTAAATAAGTGACAAATAAACACACCAATGAGTATATAACTCAGTAAGTCATAAGCATTACATACCGTATAATTATAAGAGATCATAAGAGAAGCAAATAATGCAAAAAAATCAGTTACTCCAACTATACCGAGCTACGCTATCATTTCTTAGAATTTCGATTCAATCTCATGCCAATTCCTACAATCAAATCACACACCAAAACAACCCAATTGATTTAGACCCGATCCCTCAAAGCATGGAATTTTGATGCACTAGATAAATTTGTATCTACTCAGTACATGCCTCAAGTTCGATACTTTAGTTACTAGTTCTACCACTTCGTTCTTTCACGCTCATTTTATATTATTAATCGAATTTGCACACATAGTGCTCGTCACACTCGCACACATAGTGCCATAGCACACCGCACACTCAGTGCATTGGATTTTCTCTTATACTTCAACACCCAAATCGGCACACATAGTGCTACTTAATTCCGCACACATAGTGCCACATGTTAACTCATTTTGATAAGGAAATTTACTTAATTTAAATAGCACATATGGTCATATTAATAAATAGGAAAATTATTCCAAGAGAACTCCTAACGAAAGGAATCCCTTTTATGATTCACTAATATTATTTATATACAAGCTAATCAACCTCACAGGAGTGCTTAAAGACTTACCTTATATTGGATGAAATGATTCCCAATCGACTACTCGATTATCTTTGCTTTGCCTTTGTTTGATTCTCCCCCTTTGATGTCTTGATCTAGAATAAACACATTTAGTAGTTTAATTTTCTTGCTGGATACTTATGTGTATAATTTAATGGTTTTCACTCCATTTCACAACTATCCTTGTTCAAAATATCAAAACCTTAACCAATATTCGATTAATGCTTCAAGGCCGAATGTATTATCACTATTAAGGTAACCTAGTCTCAAGTATTTTTAATTCTAATATACAACATCATGAATCAACTAAACCTTATAAGCCAATATTACTCCTTCAATCGATTATCGAGAGTTAACAAAAAATATTATCACAAACATATGCACCTATATGGCCGAATATACCAAATTAAATTTAACCTTACTTATGTAATTACCTATAAGTTATTATACATCAAATTTCATACATTTAACCTTTTAATGCCTATTAACCATTCTTTTGATCTTAACCTAAAATGACAACTCCCATACTCAACATTTCAACCGAATTATCCCTATCACCCGAACTAAAATTCGCACCTTAACTTCATACATTTTTTTATTATGACTTTCATAATTCATTCGGCCCCATCAAAGGACCCCTTTAACATACAAGGAAAATAATCATAGAGAAAGAAATTAACATTCTAATTAGACTCAATGTAACCGAATGTACCAAGTGCTACTAACCTACTTATTCAAAAATCTTCATTCCATACTATCATCCCCCTTTTATCCCATACAACATGAAAATGACCTCCAATGTTAACACTTAGATTCACGGCATGATGCCCAAACCACCATAAAAGCTCCAACTTTCTTAACATTACTAAGAGTGCATCCAATTACTAACTTAACCTATCATAAAACTAAATCAACAATTCAAAACTTACCTCTTACTAGCTAAAGAAGAATGCCGAATTTCTTTTGGCAAGTTCCCCTTATTTCTTCATCTCTTCATTCGGCCAAGAAGAACTGATTTCTTCTTTTGTTTTCATCACATTTTCATTCTTTTTTTTCTTTTATTATTTCCTTTCTTTTACATAAAATAATGACCACTTCATGGAAATTTACCACATATTCTAATATATGCTCCATCATGGCCGGCCACTATGTATAAAAAAAGGAGTATTTGACATGCAAAACCATTATTTTCACTACATGCTTTAATAGGTCCTTATAGATTAACCTATCACATTTCAAAAGTGTCACACATAAGTCCTATTAACAAAATTCACATGCAATCGACTAAATCGAAGCTTAAAACTTTCACACATTCATATTCACATACTCTAGACAATAATTATCACATTCAAATACTTCGGTGACTCGGTTTAGCGGTCCCGAAACCACTTCCCGACTAGGGTCAATTTAGGGCTGTCACAAAGCCCTCTTACAACTACTTGCTAGGGAGACCTTGGATACATTCAGCGGGGGTAGTGCCTTCATCATTACATCAAAAGTTAAAGCTAGTATCAGAAGAACGGTTGGTAACAATAAACGCTGAAGAGGACATTATTGTAAGCAGTGATGCATCGTATTTAAAGACAGACGATGAAGCTATTGAGTGTTCTTTTCGATCTTTGAAGTTTGTGAATGCAACATTCATCACTGAGGGGAGTAGAATTCTGGAGCCGAAAATGTCTAAAATTACAATGATGGGTTTACAATTGATGGTAGGACGTGGAGCTTTACCAAGAAAGGGACTTAGGAGATGTCTCCAGGAAAGAATTGAGGTTCCGATGTTGAAGGACAAGCATGATCGCTTTGGTTTGGGGTTCAAGCCAGATGCAAGACAAAGGAAAAAGGGAATTGGAAAGAATGTAGGAAAGAAGAAGAGCACGTGTGAGTGGTGGAGAAATTAAGTAGGAGCCCATTATAATCCCTCACATTTCTAGGACTTTTTTATTAGGAGGGATTATTTATCCTGAACAATGGAGGACAGAGAAAGAAAGCAGGGAAGAAGTATGTGGAAGTGTGTACATCAATGCCATATTTGAAGAGACAATTAAAGAGGGGATTTCGTCAGATATTCGTCCATATGAGCCTCGGAATGTTCTAGACAATTGGACTGCAGAAGACCTTCCTGTAGTTTCTAGAGCTTACTCAGAGTAATGTTCAAAAAAAACTTATTGTTTTAAGCCTAGAGGCAATAAAGATTTCTTTATGAAATAGGCTCATGTTTAAACATCATTATTTCAATGAAGTACATTTTTTGCTATCATTTTGAGCAAACATTCTCTTATTCTTTTCACAAGCAATTATGTTATTCTTTCCATTTAAATGATTATCCTGATTCTTTCTTTAATTATTCTTTTATTTCATTCATAAACATACCATACAAGACAATAATTATCAAATTCATTTATTCTTTGTATATTTTTTGTACCTATAATAGGTCCCTGGATATTAATATCATGAGTGACGCTATTATTAACTCAGAATCACTATTTGATTAAGACATGTGTTTAGAGGGACCTTAGGACTTTAAAGATGACAAAGATTGTGATTTATCTCCGGACTTGTTAAGGATAGTAGAAGAAGAGGAAAATCAAATTTTACCTCATAAAGAAGTAGTGGACATGGTGACTCTACAAGATGAGAAGTTGTAAAAATTGGAACATGCATAACTAAAGAAACAAAGCGAGACCTTGTTGGGTTGCTTCAGGAATTCAAAGGTGTTTTTACATGGTTATACCAGGATATGCCCGGGTTAAGCACCGATATTATAGTACATTGCCTTCCCACAAAAGAAGATTGCAAACCAGTACAGCAGAAACTTCGAAGAATAAGGCCAGATATTGTCTTAAAGATAAAGGAGGAAGTCAAAAAGCAATTCGATGCTGGATTCCTTCAGGTGATCAAATACTCAGAATGGGTAGCCAACGTTGTGCCTATTCCTAAGAAAGACGGAAAGGTACGAATGTGTACAGATTATAGAGATCTAAATAAGGCTAGCCCAAAGGACAATTTCCCCTTGTCTCACATTGATACGCTAATGGACAATACGACTGGTTACTCGTTATTTTCCTTCATGGATGGCTTCTCGGGGTATAATGAGATCAAGATGCATCTAGAGGATATGGGAAAGACTACTTTCATAACTTTATAGGGCACATTCTGTTATAAAGTGATGCCGTTCGGACTAAAGAATACTGGAGCGACATATCAAAGGGCCATGGTGACCTTATTCCATGATATGATGCACAAGGAGATTGAAGTTTATGTTGATGATATGATAGCCAAATCTCGAACTAAAAAGGAACACATCCAAGTGTTGAGAAAGTTGTTCATGAGATTGAAAAAATTTCAGTTAAAGCTTAATCCAACCAAGTGTACTTTTGAGGCTAGATCCGGAAAGCTAGTGGGCTTTGTAGTCAGTGAGAGAGGAATTGAGATTGATTCAGACAAAGTCTGAGCTATACAAGAGTTGTCTCCACCACGCACTCAAAAAGAAGTTCGAGGCTTCCTGGGAAGATTAAATTTTTTGCTTGGTTTATTTCTCAATTAACAGAGAAATGTGACCCCATATTTCGTCTTCTTAAAAAACATAATCCGGGAGAATGAGATGATGAATGCCAGAGAGCTTTTGCTAAAGTTAAAAAATATTTGTCGAGTCCTCCAGTGTTATCACCTCCAAGCTCAGATAGGCCGTTGATACTGTATTTAACCGTGTTTGGTAATTTTATGGGATGTGTGCTTGGTCAACATGATGAATCAGGAAGAAAAGAAAGGGCGATATATTACCTCAGTAAGAAATTCACTGAATGTGAATTGAGATATTCGCCAATTGAAAAATTGTGTTGTGCTTTGGTCTGGACAGCTCGGAGGTTAAGGCAATACATGTTGTACCATACGACTTGGTTAATCTCAAAGATGGATCCTCTAAAGTATATGATGGAGTGAAATGTCTTGAATGGGAGGATGACTAGGTGGCAGATTCTGCTTTCTGAATTTGACATAATCTACGTGAGTCAAAAAGTCGTGAAAAGGAGTACAATAGCAGATTTTTTGGCCAGTCGTACTTTAAAAGATTATGAGCCCTTCAATTTTAATTTTCCCAATGAAGAGATAGTGTATGTGGCAGTTACTGAAGAAGATATTACAAAAGATCACTCTTGGAAATTAAATTTTGACGAAGCCTCAAACGCTATGGGTAATAGAATTGGAGCAGTTTTGGTATCCCCTGGTGAAGATCATTATCCATTCACATGTAAATTGGATTTTGATTGCATGAATAATATGGTAGAGTATAAAGCATGTATTATGGGGCTCCGAGCAGCTATAGAGCGCAAGATCATGTTACTGGAAGTATATGGAGATTCTACGCTAGTAATTTACCAACTTCGAGGTGAATGGGAGACAAGAGATTCCAAATTAATCAATTACAGAAGGTTAATGATGGGGTTAGTTGAAGAGTTTGATGATATTACCTTCAATTATCTCTCGCGCGATGAAAACCAGATGGCAGATGCTTTGGCTACTTTGGCTTCCATAATCAAAGTAAGCAGATAAGAAGATATGAAACCCATTCGGATGAGTATTTGTGAGGCCTCGACTTATTTTTATAATATAAAGGAAGAAGAGAGAGATGATCATTCTTGGTATCAGGATATATTGCGATACATAAGAAATTGTGAATATCCAGATCAAGCCATGAAGAATAACAAAAGAACGTTAAGAAGGCTCACTTATGATTATGTCTTAGATGGGGAGATCCTGTATAAAAGAAGAAAGGATCAAGTACTTTTGAGATGTGTGGATGCTGTAGAGGCCAAGAAAATCTTGGAAGAAGTTCATGAAGGCGTTTGTGGAACACACGCTAATGGGTTCACAATGGCCAGACAAATTATGAGGTTTGAATATTATTGGTCGACTATGGAAGGAGACTATTTCAATTATGCTAAGAGATGTCACAAATGCCAAATTTATGGTGATAAGATTCATGTACCTCCCTCGCCTTTACATGTTATGACTTCCCCATGGCCATTTTCCATGTGGGGCATGGATGTCATAGGACCAATCTCACCGAAGGTGTCAAATAGGTATCGTTTCATTTTTATGGTCATTGATTATTTTACCAAGTGGGTGGAGGCTGCTTCATATGCCAATGTAACTAAATCGACAGTCAGTAGATTTTTTAAAAAGGAAATTATATGTCGATATGGGATGCCTGAGAGGATCATATCTGATAATGCATTAAATTTGAACAATAATACAATAGCAGAGGTCTGCAGTCAGTTTAAGATTAGACATCATAATTCATCACCATATCGCCCAAAAATGAATGGGGCAATAGAAGCAGCCAATAAAAATATCAAGAAGATTGTGGAGAAAATGACTGAAACTTACAGAGATTGGCATGAGAAGTTGTCATTTGCTCTTTTTGCTTATCGAACATCTGTCAGAACTTCTATTGGGGCAACACCCTTCTCATTAGTTTATGGAATGAAAGCTATTCTACCCATTGAGATAGAGATACCTTCTCTTCGAGTTTTGTCAGAATTCAGGTTAGATGAAATAGAATGGATACAGTCTCAATATGATCAGTTGAATTTGATTGAGGAAAAGAGGCTAAGGGCTATCCAGCATGGTCAGATGTATCAAAAAAGAATGATGCGGGCTTATGACAAAAAGGTTCACCCACGAGAATTTCATGAGGGAGATTTGGTTCTGAAAAAGATTCTTCCTATACAAAAGGATTTCAAAGGAAAATGAATGCCAAATTGGGAGGGGCCTTATGTGGTGAAGAAAGCTTTCTCTGGAGGAGCATTAATCCTAGCTGAAATAGACGAAAAAAACTTGTTTAATCCAGTAAATTCGGATTCAGTCAAAAAGTATTGCACTTAATAAGAGGAAGAGGCCAAAGTGAAAACCTGCAAAGGGCGCTTTGAGACCTAATAAAAAGGGCCAAAGTGAAAACCCGCAAAGGGTGTTTTGAGACTCAATAAAAATGAAAAAAGAAAAAAGAAAGAAAAAGGAGAGGCCAAGGTGAAAACCCGCAAAGGGCGCCTTGAGACCAAATGGGATTTGAGTTGAAAACCTGAAAAGGGTGGCTTAAATGTTGATTTAAAATGGGGAAGTTGATGATCTTGCTATACTTGAATTAACAAGGAAAGGGTATGTTGCATCTTAGGGCATTAACAAAGTACTTCTGATCTTCTAAACACATGTCAAGTTTGAATTGGTCTTTAAGAAGGTCGTACGGAGAAGCTCAGTTTGCGATATCAAGGGTACCTAGTCTTCATTTTATTTCCAGTAAATTGGCGATTTTTGAATTAGTCTTTCTTTTCAGGATATACATTCTCAAATCAATGGTCATTTTTGTTTCTTTGATGATTTATTCACTTTAAGCTTAAATTCAATTCCATTCTTATCTATTATTACGATTTGATTGCAAGCATGTTGCATTAAAATAATGATGAATGAACTAGTAATGTTTTCACAATAGAAGTTTCGTATATTGCTCTAGGAGTTTCTAGATAATGCAGGAATCTGAAATAGGATTATTGTTTAAAATGCACCAAAGCTCAAGGACATACTTAAATAAATCGCCTCTTTGGATTTTTGAAACAAAAGGACAAGATATGGCATTGGTGATACAATTTTGAAAAATGATCAATATAAAAAGAAATTATTCTCAAGTAAGGGGAAATGATATTTTGTATCCATGCAAATATAAAAAATGCACATTTGACTATAACACTCGAAGAGTGAGGTAGTAGATCAAACAGAGGCAAATTCAACTATGAGTTGCAATGCTTTTGTCTCAAAAAGAATAGGGGAAGGGACGTTGGAATTTTAGTGGGGCAGGCTTGCTAAGCAGAATATGATTGTTTCTTTGGGATACTTTGTCAAGATGATGGTTGAGCGAATACGTCAATGACAGCATATTACCTTAATTTTTAAAATGGAATCATTCTCATTTCTGCATATATTATTCATACCACATTTAGTTAAGAGCCTTGGATTCATTACAATCATAGCATCCTAATTGTTTGGCATAAACATGCGCATATAAAATGGAGTCTACAGGACATGTTCCCTAGAGGACAGTGCAGTGACATTGGTGAAGTCAGATCTTATCTCCCTGAAGTTGCAGTGGAGTAGATTAAAGATGATGAATCTTATCTCCATGTGTCGGCAATGAAGCAGATTTAAGCCACCAGCCTTATCTCT
This sequence comes from Gossypium hirsutum, assembly GCF_007990345.1. NCBI lineage: Eukaryota > Viridiplantae > Streptophyta > Magnoliopsida > Malvales > Malvaceae > Gossypium > Gossypium hirsutum. The sequence goes on from NC_053435.1 coordinate 77,797,428, forward strand.
CTGAGGTAGCAAGAGAGCAGGTTGAAGAATGAGTCTTATCTTTCTGAGATAGCAAGAAAGCAGACTGAAGATTGAAGATCTTATCTCCCTAAGCAGTAGTGGAGCAGATCGAAGATGGCGAATCTTATCTCCATGTATAGGCAATGGAGCAGATTTCAGTCACCATCTCTCTGATGTAGCAAGAGAGCAGGTTGAAGATTGAGTCTTATCTTCATAAGGTAGCAAGGAAGCAGACTGAAGTTTGAAGATCTTATCTCCCTAAGCAGTAGTGGAGCAGATCGAAGATGGTGAATCTTATCTCCATGTATTGTCAATTGAGCATTTTTGCCACTAGCCTTATCTCTCTGAAGTAGCAAGAGGGCAGGTTGAAGTAATTGGTCTTATCTTCCTGAGGTAGCAAGGAAGTAGATTGAAGATTGAGGATCTTGTTTCCCTTAAGCAGTTGTGGAACAAGTCAAAGACAGCAAATCTTATCTCCATGTATTGGCAATGGAGCAGATTTAAGTCATCAGCCTTGTCTCCCTGAAGTTGTAGTGGGGCAGGTTGAAATTACCAATTTTATTCTCCTTAAAGTTCTAGTGGTGAATTGGAACGAGGCAACGTGAAGAAAAGAAGGGCCAAAAAGTCAAAGATGCAGTAAGACCTGGGCAAAATTGGTCCTTTTAGGGTCTTTGCTTCATCCTTGTTACACGAAATTGTGCAAAGAGGGGCAGCTGTAGCAGGGCCAATTTGCCCGGCCCGCAATAAACCAAAAAAATAAGTTAAAAAACCAAAATAAAAAAAAACAAATAAAGGATACAAATTTAAAAGTATAGTGTCCATTTACAAAATTTTTGGGCCAAAACCAAACCAAACCCAAATATTAAAATTAAATACCAAATTAATTCCTAACCCAATAAACCTAGCCCGAATGGCCTAATAATCCTAACCCAATGAACCCAAAGGCCCAAATGCAAAAATGGCCCAATGGCCCAAATGACCCAAAGGCTGATTTCAGAAGGGGAAACCCTAGTCTGCTGATTAGCGCCGCAACAATGGACTTGGCCCCTAGCCATCCGATTTCAAAGGAAGTTTCGGGAATGCGCTAGAGCAGCGCCAGAGGGTCGGGCTCCCACGAGCAAATTTTCACGCTTGGCTTTCACGTCACAAGGGTCTTCTCCTCCATATAACCATGCTTGCAACAGAATACACGAGAAACAACCAATAAAATACATAGCCAAATGACAGAAGGAAAATATGATTTTTATTTTTTATTTATTTTATAAATCTGGCTATAAAAGTCCATCATTTGTACTCTGAAAAGGTTAGGCATATTGAGTAAAAAGAAACTAGAAATTATTAAAAGGTGATTTCGAATGCCTCATATTTGCTTTCCCTAATTTTGGTCCATATTTTTTATTTTTCATGTGGGTTTCTGCATAAAAAAGGTAAAAAAAAAAGCTTACCTTCAAATGAGCCATTGGAGGCCGTATCTTCTTTGTTGAAATCGAAACTTGAGATAGGTTCTCGAGGCTAAAATCTGACCTTTTGAGGCAAGATTTAGAATGGGGGAATGGAATGATTTCATCGCCTGCTATCATCCACCGATTATAATGGTGGAATGGTGGTGGTTGAATGGCAGATCGAAAAGGGGTAAACATCTAAGGTTTTCCCTTTTCTTCCCCCCATTTGTTTTGCTGCGATGCTTAGATTTGTTTTTCTCTTTTAATTAGGAAAATGAAGTAGCGTCATTTAAGGCTTAATTCGGTAGTCTTAAAACGACGCCGTGTAGGATTGCCCGATCTGATCCAATTCTTTGCCCCCAGGATCTGTGTTTTTAGCGGGGAGGGATAATTGTGCGCTAGGTCCTTCCTCTTCGCACGGGCATTCAATTGCACTCTGTTTGCTTTATTTTGTTTTTAAATTCGATTATGTTATTTGTGTGTATTTGCAAATTGATCCGCGCCTCAATGCAGCGTTTTGGGGCTTGGATTATTTCCAGTTCTAGTCCCTGTGCATTCGCATGCGTGGCGCGCTGGTCCTAATTTTAACCTCAGTGACCAATTTTATTTATCAATTATCTCTTCTATTTTAATTCAATTTTAATTAAGTTTTGTATTTGTATGACTTATTATTTTAAAATTCATTTAATATTTGTATATATGTGTTGATTTAATTTAACTTTTTTTTTCTTTTGTGCTTATTTGTATAATTATGTTGAAGTTCTTTTTTATATCATATAATTTTAACATTTTGCATAGTATTTGATTCAGTTTTTTTTATATACTTGTACCTATATTATTTTAATTGAGTCTTCTATTCATTATGATTTTGAAAGTCCATTTAGTTTTTTTTTATATGTATGTTAAACCATTTTGATAACTTTACTTTATTTTAAATCATTACTTTGAAGTTTATTTATATATCATATTATTTTTAACTATATATATAATATTTTGTTTTAATGCTTTTATGTATATTTGTACATATATAATTTATATATTAATTTAATCTTATATGCACTATTCTATGTATATTCTTACATATAATTGTTTCTAAATTTATTTATATATATATGTCTTTCAAATCTATTGTGTACATAATTGGTTTTCTAAGATCATATTTTATTAATTTATTATGTATTTTTTTTACTATCCTTTCATATTTTGTGTATTATTTAAATTCTCCATCATTGTGTGTATATTGTCAATTTTTTTATAAATATACTTTTTTTAAAACATTTGGCATATTATTTGATTTAAATGTCTTCTTTTTGCAACATTAATTTTTAAAAAAAAATTATATATATTCTTTATTTTTCTTATAAATTATTTCAAGTTCTAGCATATGTTATTAGTTCCTTAATCCATCATTTTTAGAAATTATTTTTGTATCATATTGGTTTTATATTGTTTGGTATCTCATGTGTTAATTGTCTTTATATTATTTCATGTATATTTGTTACACCACATTTACTCGTTTTTTATGTGTTATTAAATCAATTGTTGTTCACCCATGCTTGTGAATTTGGTTATATTTTGGGTTAATGGTTGGTTAATTGGTTAAGTAAGGCTATGCCATTTTTGTTCACCAACTATTGTATTTTATGCATGTATATTATCCCATGTTTATTATTTTTTCTTTTTGTTTACAAAATGTTGCATTATAATTTTAAACCCTTTAAAATCAATTTATTTCATTATATTACAAGTAAAACTAAGACATTTTGAGCTAGTTTATAATGGTTCATTAATTTTTTTCAAAGAAGGCAATACTCAATATTTAGAAATTCGAAGAATCGTGCCCTACTGTGCTAGGTTTCGAATCTTCGTTGGACTAAATAATTGGACACCCTTTTGTAATTTTCAATGTATAAGCTTTTGGAAGTTAAAAATCAATCGTGTTTTCAAAGGTATAAAGGATCGTGCTCTATTGTGCTAGGTGTGGTGCTGTATACCTTCGAAATGGGAGAGTTTTGACGACCAACTTGAACCACTTAAATGTTTTAAAAGGAACCATATGTCAATTCTTTTTCCCTAAAAATCATAGACATAAGGACAACACTTAATCAATCTGGTACCAATTTTTGAGCATAGTGAGGGTTTTAATCCTTCCTCATACGTAATAGGCTCCTGAACCCATTTTTTTAATTTTACATAGAACAAAATTTATTTAAATGGAACAAAATATTTTATTAGGTGATCCAATCACACCTAAACAAAAAGATTGGTGACGACTCCACATTTTGGTTTTAAAAGTTGATTTCCGTTGTTTTTAAAAAAAATGGTTTCGACAATAAGTATATAAAAAAATACCATGTTGGTAAATAATGATAATAATGCAACTATAATAGTAATACGAATATCTTATAACAATAATAGCAATATTCATATCATAATTATTATCATAATAATAATAAATAAATAAAATAATGATAACAATAATGACAGGGATAAAATAAAAATAAAACGTATAAAAAAGGGAAACGTAAGTGACATAAATTTTAAGTGTTAAAATAAATGACATAGTGAATAAAGAGGCAAAATTAATGAAGTGAGGGATTAAATTGAAATTTAAACTGAAATTAAATTATAAACCGTAAAATAATTAAAGAAATGGGAAATAAAGGATAAATTGAAGGTCCAATAAAATCTAATGTCTAAATTTAAAAAAAAAAGATAAAAAAAGGCTGAATTAAAATACAATGCAAAAGTTTAGGGACTCCGAGGACAATTAATCCAAAATAGTACACGCGTAATTCCCTGAGGGGTCAACGATATAAAGACTCAATTGAAAGTGAATTAAAATAAAAAGGTATAATCTAAAAAAAAAGAAAAAAAGTGAAATTAGGACTACATTGGAAAAGGCTCAAAGGCGGAAGGACTAAGGAAAAAATTAAACCTTTCCCACAAAAACACACAAATCCCAGGGGATTCAGATCATGTCGTCAGTTCAACCCTCAAAACAACATCGTTTGGGGCATTTAGGGCTTGGATAAAATGACACCGTTTTGATAACCCTATTTAAGTAAAAAAGAAATAAAAAAAACATTTTACACTTTTTTTAAATTCTCTCATCTTCTTTTTTCTCTCTAAAGACCCCATATCCAGCCACAGGGCCGTCGACGCTTCTCCGTGGCCACCAGTCATCGGCAACAACGACTGTCGCCTCCGATGGATGGAGTTAAAAAAATGCCATTTTTTTTGTCCATTTGACTCCCCAAAGCCAGATCTGAAGGCTAAGCCTTCTAAAAGAGAAAAAAGAAAAAGATGTTCTGCCCCTTTCGTCGAAGCCTCGGAGAAAACTCTAACGGGTTCAGAAGCATCCAGGGTTGGAGGAGGTCTTTGACAGCAGTGGAAGGCGAGACGACTGGTAAAAAACTTTTATTTCTTATTTATTACACTATTTTTAAAAAAAATAGAAGATAAAATGAACTACCTTTTAAGGTTTTTCTTTTTGTTCTTCTATTTTAAAAATAAAATTCCTCTCTGGTACTCATCGTTTTCGGTCTTTATAGTCAAAATAAAATACATGATATTATTGTTTAGTTTTTCCTTTTCTGTGTTCCTTTTGCTTTTGTCTCTCAGTTGCCTTGAAGGTGATGGTGGCAGAGGTCAACGGCAATGATGGAAGTCACTCATTGCCATTTTGATGAAAGGAAGGGGAGGGACCTTGGGTGACGTGTGTAACAGCCCAAAATTTACCCTAGTCGGGAAGTGGTTTCGGGACCACAAAACCGAGTTATGAAGATAATTAATTGTTATATTCTATGTTTATTATGTGTGTACATGCATATGTGGAAGTTTCATGCCTTAATTTTGCCAATTGCATGAGGAATTATTAAATAGGGATCAACATGAGACATGGTGAAAAATGATAGGTTAATTTTAAAGGGGCTTATTAGTGCATGTCAACACAAAGGTGGACTTGCATGTCAAATTTCCCAATTTTCCTTATAGTGGCCGGCCAAGGTGGGTTGATGATGGGCAAAATATTTGTTGAAATTGATATTGGGTTATGGGATTTAATAAATAAAAGAAAAGAATGAAAATGTGATGAAAAAAAAAGGGGGCTTCATTCTTGTCTTCTTGGCCGAATTGAAGGAAGGAATAGGGGCAAAGAACTTTCGGCCATTTGAATGTTTAATAAGGTTAGTATATTGTGTTAAAGTTGTGAAATTTTAGCTTGTTTTAGGTTAATTATCATGGTTCTTACTTAGACCATGCTAAATTTTTTTAAAAAAAAAACTTTGATGGATGGATGGACCATTCGGCTATGGCTATTAAAGAAGGAATTTGATTATTTCCTTTAAGTTTTGATGGATAAAGAAACAAAAGGTTGTTGATGGAAGAAGTAAATGTGTTAAGAGATTATATGAAACTTATTCATGTTTATATATGTTATATGCATTGAAAATGGTTGATGATTTTGGAAGTGATTAGATTGAATCGGCCATGGTATATCCATAAACCCGATTTATGCTTGTTATGTGGTGGAAATTAAGGGTTAAATGTATGAAATTTGATGTATATTAACTATAGGTAATCACATACGTAAGGTCAAATTTAATTTGGTATATTCGGCCATATAGGTGTATATGTTTGTGATACTATTTTTGTTAACTCTTGATAACCGATTAAAGGAGTAATATTGGCTTATAAGGTTGAGTTGATTCATGATGTTGTATATTAGAATAAAAAATACTCAAGACTAGGTTACCATAATAGCGATAATGCATTCGGCCTTGAAGCATTAATCGAATATGGTTAAGGTTTTGATATTTTGAACAAGGATAATTGTGAAATGGAGTGAAAACCGTTAAATTATACATAAGTATCCAGCAAGAAAATTAAACTACTAAATGTGTTTATTATAGATCAAGACATCAAAGGGAGAGAATCAAGCAAAGGCAAAGAAAAGATCATCGAGTAGCCGAGTTGGAACCGTCTTACCCAACATAAAGTAAGTCATTAAGCATATAGTTGGTATTAATTCAAATGGTCATAACGTTTATGTAATGATGCTGAATGGAATGAATAAATATATATATGCATGTACGTATGTGATGATGAAAGTGTTGAATGAAAAGAAAAGAGGTGAGATGTATTGAGTTGTTGAATTCGGCACTAAATGTGCGGGTATAAACATTTATGACCACGAGATTGGCGCTAAGTGTGCGAGTTTAAATTGTGCAGCACTAAGTGTGCGAATTGACTATGTAGCACTAAGTGTGCGAGTTTGACTATGTAGCACTAAGTGTGCGAGTTGACTATGTAGCACTAAGTGTGCGAGTTTGATTATGTAGCACTAAGTGTGCGAGTTGATTATATAGCACTGAGTGTGCGGACTTAATATATATTCTTGAATCATTATGGACACTAAGTGTGCGACACTATTGAGTCGATCACGGACAGCGGATTGGGTAAGTATCTTGAGTTCATGGCTAATAGGTGCTATGTTTATATTTGGAGTTGAGCTTGGTAAGTTGAACCTATGTGACAAATATACTTGAAGTCACGTACATAAGATTTATCGTGGAATGGGTGAAAGGCCGTTTAGTTGTATGATTGTAACGAAAATAAAATGATTTATGAAAATGCCTCGAATATTCTATTGATGAGTATATGGAATGTGAATGCATGATTTGGTATGAGATTGAACCGATAGGTCGGAGGAACTATGGTATGGTTCGGTATGGATGGAGTAACTAGCCTCGTTCCATTTTGTTTCCTCTTGTGATAATGTTATTAATGGATGGTAGTGTATTGCTTATGACTTACTGAGTTATAAACTCATTCGGTGTTTCCTTGTCACCTATTCTAGGTTTCTTGGACTCGTCTCTTTTTGCGTGGTCGGGCCGTCATCGAAGTCATAACACCGGCTAGCAAGTTTTGGTACTTTCTTCTTAGTCGGCTTAGGAGAACATTTCGGCATGTATAGGCTATTATGTTGTGTTTGAACTTTGGTATGTAATCTTTTAGCCATGCGAAAATGGCATAAATGTTCGGTTGGGTTTGGTTTCATAACGTTAGGTCGTAAATCTTGATAATTCGACCTTTTTTATGCCATACGTCATGGTTGATTATTTTGGTGTTAAAATTCATGATATGGAAATAGTGTAGTAGGGGGAAGTTTGACAATGATTAGCCTTTGGCATGGTTAGTCATGATCATAATTTGTGATATGCATGATGAATTATTAGTTAGATCAAGGAGTAAACACGAAGTGGGCTTAGTTGCTTTCGTAACAGATGCTGGCAGCGGCAGTGACGTGAGATTGAAAAATCACTAAAAATAGTAGGAGTGGAATTAATTGATGAATAAATTATGTAATCGAATTTCGATGAGTCTATTTTCATATAGAAGTAACGAAAAGATCATATGGACAGTATGTTAAGAGATAATCAGGTTCTCGTGGGACAGGGCCAGAACGGTTTCTGGATTCCCTGCTCCGACTTTGGAAATTCATTATAAATTAACCAGAGATAATTAGGAGTCATACCATATATGTATAGATTCCTCTCTGAGTCTAGTTTCTATAGAAACAAACGGCATTAGTATGGAAGTTCTGTACAGGGATATATCCAGGTCGTAATGCGCAAAGGTCAGTGTAGTCGACCCCAGTAACATGGGAGACTATGAATAATAAACTGTACTAATTGGCCCGACCAAAAATTCTAGAAAAAAATATGTAGATGGGAATATGAGTATAGTTTCAGGGAAAATTCACGGAACTGGATTTTGAGTTCTAGAGCTCAAGATATGATTTTCAAAGCGACTAGTACGCAGACTGACAGCTTGTCTGGAAAAATTTTAATAAGTGGTTTGAAGTCTGTTAACACCTCGTGTTCGACTCCGGCGACGGTCTCGGGTTCGGGGTGTTACAACGTGTCTGCTGACATGGCGAAGGAGCGGTGTCGAAACATCTTACGGTGGAAATAGGGTTTCTGTTAGTTTAGGATAGTTGGGCTATTGGGCTTTAGGTTATTGGGCATTAGGTTTAGCAGATAGGTTGGGCTATTGGGCTTTTTTTATTTGGGCCAATCTTTATTGTAAATGGACTACGACTTTTTATGTAACACCCCAAACCCGGCCTAAACGTTATGGCTGAATCTAATGGCGTCACATGAAAGTGTTTTTAGAAAATCTTAGCAAGTTAAAAATCGTTCAGTTTATTGTCGTTACTTAAGTTGTGAAATCTCCAAGTCGATTATTAGGTGAACACATTTCATTATCGCGGAAGCTAAAACATCATTAATTCATTAGTCAATAGCTTAATAGTTTAAAATCCTGAAATAAACTTAAAAATAGTTCAAGTTCAAAGATATTTTAATCCCCCTAAAAAAATATTTAAAGTAAAGCAGACAAATAGAATGTTACTCAAAAATCCATAAATGTCCAACAGTGGTCACCATCGAGCCCTCCGTCGCACCGATCCATCTACTGCTGAGGATTACCTAGCAGACAAATAAACAAAAGGGTGAGTTTTCACAAACTCAGTGTGTACATCCCCACAAACAACATGCATACAAACAGATAACAGAATACAGATAGTTCGGTCTTAGCCATACAGGTATCGCATGCATAACAAATCAGATATCAGAAAACATGCCCACCAACCCTGCATACCATCTCCGACCAACCCAAGACACCATGTAGGGATAGAATTAACCCACCCAACCCTACACACCAAGTATGGGGATATAATCAACTCATCTAACCCTACACACCAAAAGGTACCGTAAAACAGTATATAATAGATATATGCAGCGTAGTTGCCAAATAACAGGCTAATCGCCTCTCAGACTTCCTTCTCTTCACAACAATCCCAACCCAATGCAATGCAACATACATACCATGACATGCTTATATACAAATATCTGATCTTATCAAAATCATGGCAGAACGGATATACGGAGTCAAATAGATACACATGCGTATAATAACATGATTTTGCACACAATTCAGTAATCAATCAGAGTATGGGGTCTAAGTAACGCTTATCGCCCCTACAATCAGGTCACAGTCGACATAGGCAACCCATGCAACCTTACGAAACATTTCAAATTAATTGGGCTCACACGCCCGTGTGCCCTGCTCGTGTAGGCCCACACGGCCAAACTTGGCTTTGCCCGTGTGGATCACACGGCCTGGCCTAAAGTCTCACACGCCCGTGTGGCTCACCACACACCCGTGCAGCCTACACGGCCTAATTGGTCGAGCCTGTGCCTCGCACACGGTCTCGCCAGGCTCACACACCCGTGTCTGTCCCACCCGTGTGGCACGAGCACGGCCTGGTTAGTCAGTCACATGCCTGTGTCTCGCGTCATAGACTACCACAAGGGCAGACCACACGCCCTTGTGGAGTCGACAGGCCACTTTTCGACTTTAGTCGAAACTTGTTTTCTACGCGATCGAAGTACACACCTGATTCGTTTTCACTGCTAATCCAACCACGACCACTCCAAAGCCTAAGATTGACAATACCGAGCCCAAATCAATCACTTAAATTGACTTACATAAGAATGGACAAATCCCAAAATGCAAGATCTACTTACCTTCGACGAAGAACGGTGTTTTCTCGCTGTTAAGAATTCGATTACTGATTTGCTGAACCTTGATTAACCCCTAAACATCAACCAAAATCCTTTTAAATAATCTCCAACTGAAATCTCGTAACTTAGTTTAAACGTTACTTACCAAATCGTCAGAACCACTAGCAAATGTCACAGCTAAATGGAAGAGAATGAGAAATCGAAGGAGAAGAAAAACGGATAAAAAGGAAAAAGAAAGAAAAGAAAAGAATTTCAACGGCAAGGGTTTGGAAGAGGAAGAAACGGCAGAGAAACTATTTTGTCAACCAGAAGAAAATAAGAAAACTCTAATTCTTCCTTAAAGCCCACAACTCAAAATTTTAATAAAACACAACTCTTAATTGCAAGTTGCAGCAAAAATAATCCCATCGCCATTGCAGGGAATCAAACCCCTGACCCTAAGCGTATTCCCTTGCCACTTAACCACTAGACCAGCAGGCCCATTCTCTTAAGTTTTTACCCATAATTCATTATAAACCCACTGACATCAAGTTAAGCTTTATTCACTAATAATAATAAACCAAAAATAACTCGAAACAAAGATTCAGACACTTCCAAGCCCAACGCTTACAAAAGCCGAAACTACAAAAATTTGGGGCGTTAAACTCTACCCCCTTAAAGAAAATTCGTCCTCGAATTTTACTTAATTAGAAAAGGCGAGGATACTACTGACGTATAGAATCCTCTGGCTCCCAAGTAGCCTCCTCAGTGCTATGATTCTGCCACAACACCTTCACCAAGGAAATAGATTTCCTACGCAGAATCTTAACGTCACGATCTAAAATCTGAACTGGCTCCTCCTCAAACGTCAGATCTGGTCTAACATCAATCTTCTCTACAGGCACAATATGAGAAGGATTGGAACGATAGTGTCTCAGTATCGACACGTGAAATACGTCATGTATACAATCCAACTCTGAAGGAAGCTCTAACTGATATGTGACTGGTCCCACTCACTTCAGAATCCGATATGACCCAATAAAATGATGACTCAACTTACCCTTACGACCGAACCTCAGAATCTTCTTCCATAACGAGACCTTAAGAAAAACCATGTCTCCCACAGAATACTTGATGTCTTTTCTTTTCAAATCCGCATAGGAATTTTGTCTATCAGAAGCCGCTTTCAGTCGATCACGAATCACGTAGACCTTATCCTCAATCTCTGATACTAACTCCTGACCCAGAATACGTCGCTCACCTAACTCAGTCCAATACAAAGGAGTGCAACACTTACTACCATAAAGTACCTCGTATGGAGTCATCTGAATACTAGATTGATAGCTGTTATTGCAAGTGAACTCTGCCAAGGGCATGTACTCCTCCCATCTACCACGGAATTCCATGACACAACCCCTCAACATATCCTCCAGTATCTGAATCGCCCTATCTGATTGACCATCGTCTGAGAATGAAAAGCAGTACTGAAATCCAGACAATAACCCAAAGCTTCATGAAGTTTTTGCTAAAATCGAGACGTAGAACGAGGATCCCTATCGGATATGATCGAAATAAGAACCCCATGCAACCTCACTATCTCGAAAATATAGAGCCTAGCTAGCTTTTGCAAGGAGAAGTCCTTCCTAATAAGAATGAAATGTGCAGACTTGGTCAATCGATCCACGACGACCCATACAGAATCCTTCTTAGTAGGTGTTAGAGGCAACCCACTAACGAAGTCTATCGTTACTCGCTCCCATTTCCACATTGGTATCCTTACTGGCTGAAGCAAACCCGAAGGTAACTGATGCTCAGCTTTAACATGCTAGCAAGTCAAACAATGAGCAACAAAGTCTGTCACTTCATGTTTCAACCCTGGCCACCAGTACAACTCTCGAAAATCCCTATACATTTTGTTGCCCCTAGGACGCATAGCAGAAGTGCTACTATGCGCCTCCCTCAGAATTGACAACCTCAAATCCTCATCATTATGTACACAGATCCTATCTGGGAAACGCAACACCCCATCACTGTCAATCCTAAAATCAGTGGTTGTTCCAGCCTCAACCTGACGGAATCGCAACTCAAGAGACTTATCTCCCAACTGATTATCCTTAATCTGATCCAACCACGTCGGTTTAACCTGTAACTCAACTAGAAGACTCCCATCGTCATAAAGACTCAGTCGAGAGAACATCGCCCTCAAGTCGGTCATTACCCTACGACTTAATGTATCCGCGACCATATTGGCTTTACCCGGATGATACTCAATAATGCAGTCATAATCCTTAAGCAGCTCCACCCAGTGTCGCTGTCTAAGATTTAACTCCTTCTGAGTGAGGAGATACATGAGGCTCTTGTGATCAGTGTAGATGGTACACTTTTCACTAAACAAGTAATGCCTCCAGATCTTAAGAGCAAAAACCACCGCTGATAACTCCAAATCATGCGTCGAATAATTAGCGTCGTGAGTCTTGAGCTGACAATATGCATACGCGACCACTTTACCATCCTGCATCAAGACGTAACCCAAACCCACATGTGTCACATCATTGTAAACCACGAAATCCTCTCCAGACTCAGGTTGTATCAGAACTGGAGCCTAAGTCAAGACTGTCTTGAGCTTCTCAAAGCTCTCATGCTGAGCGTCCTTCCAAACAAAGGGAACTCTCTTACGCAGTAACTTAGTCAAAAGCACTGCGATCAGCGAGAACCCTTCTATGAAGTGTCAGTAATAACCTGCCAGACTTAGAAAACTGCAAACCTCCAACACACTCTTCAGCTGTTTCCAATCCAACACAGCCTCAACCTTACGAGGATCCACTATAATCCCCTCTGCAGAAACTACATGTCCTAGAAATGTCACTTCTCGAAGCCAGAATTCACACTTACTAAACTTCGTATATAGCTATTTCTCCCGAAGAATCTGCAGAACCACCCGCAGATGCCTATCGTGCTCATCCTCCGTCCTAGAGTATACCAAGATGCCGTCAATGAACACTACCACAAATTGATCTAAGTAGGGATAGAACACTCGATTCATCAGATCTATAAACATTGTTGGTGCATTAGTCAACCCAAAAGGCATAACTAGGAACTCGTAATGTCCATACCGAGTCCAAAATGCCGTCTTATGCACATCGGCGTCCTTTACTCTCAACTGATGATATCCTAATCGCAGATCAATTTTAGAGAACATAGAAGCTCCTCTGAACTGATCGAATAAATCGTCTATCCTCGGAAATGGGTATTTATTCTTAATTGTCCACTTATTCAACTGACGATAGTTGATGCAAATCCTCATCGTACCGTCCTTCTTCTTTACGAACAAAACCGGTGCTCTCTATGGAGACACACTAGGACAAATAAACCCACGATCTAACAGCTCCTGAACTTGAGCGTTCAGTTCTGCCAGCTTCTTCGGTGCCATTCGATAAGGGGCGATTGACACTGGGGCTGTATCGGGAAATAACTCTATCCAAAATCTACCTCAGGACTCGGGGGAAATCCTGGTAATTCTTTTAGAAAAACATCTAGAAAATCTTTCACAGTACGAATGTTCTTAACCGAAGAGTCTACAAAATCAGAAACACTAATGTAGGCCAAGTATGCCTCACATTCTTTCCTCACCAGCTTCTCTGATACCAATGCAGATACCACATTGCTCAGATAATTCTGTCGTTCTCCAATCACGACTACCTCATTATCCTCCTCGGTCCTCAGAACCACCCTCTTTTCAGCACAATCCAGACTTACACAATGCTTCACCAACCAGTCTATACCAAGAATTAAGTCGAACTCCTTAAATGGAAGTTCCATCAGATCAGCAAAAAATATTGTCCCTTGGACTTCCAATGGAACATCTCTGAATAGCTTACTAACCCTAATGGTCTGTCCCAACGAACTTACCACAGAAATCTCACTAGAAGTATTCTCATGCGAAATCCCCAAGGTCTCAGACATAGAACATGTAACATAAAAATGTGTAGAACCTACGTCTATCAGTGCGACATAAGGTACATTAAGAATAAAAAACGTACCCGTGATGACGTCTAGAGTATCTCCATCATCACGGCGACGTGCAACATAGACAAGTGCAGGCTGCCTCGCCTCAGTCGGCCCAATACGCCTACCAAGTGCTCTCTGACCTCGACCCATACCGTTACCACCCTTAGCCTGTCCTCGGCCCCTAGATGGCTGTTGTACTCCTCTCGATGGCTACGCAGTCTCAACAACTGAAGATTGCACCTGATTACACCTTAGTTGACAATCCTTAACTCGATGCTCAGTCGATCCACACCTCAAACAAGCGCCAGTAGATCTCCAACACTCGCTTGGATGACGTCTATTACATAGCTGACAGATCGCCACCCCAGCAGGTGCAACAGTAGGCCTAACTCTAACGGACCCGTCAGCCCTAGCCTTTTTCTTAAGCCTTATCCCAGAACCAGTAGACTCAGAATCCCTCTTAACTTTCCATTTCTCACGATTTTGACACTCAGAGTACTTCACCTCCTTGGCTATCTTGGCCTTCTCGACCAAGACTGACAAATCTCGCTCCCTCTAAGGAGCTATCAAAACTCGTAGACTATCACAAAGACCATTCTCAAATCGAACACAGTGCTCATACTCATTCGTCACCATGCCCATCGCATAGCGACTCAGCCTAAAAAATTTGGCCTCATACTCGGCCACTAAACGGTCTCCCTGAGTGATATTCAGAAACTCATGTCGCCTAGCGTCAGTGTAGCTAGCTCTCACATACTTACTCTAATAGGTGGTCTTAAACAAATCTCAAGTCAACCTATTAGGCTGAGTACCCTCCTTAACGGTTAACCACCACTGGTATGCCTCATCGCAAAGCAGAGACATAGCCTCTTTGAGCTTTTACTTATTAGTAAAATCCAAATCATCCATTATGCACTCTGTGGCCTCCATCCAATACTCGGTCACACTAGGAGCAACTCTAGCGATGCCCCTAAATATCTCAGCCCCTAAATATCTCAGCCCCATTCGACCGGAGTCATTCCTTAATCGACCCACGGCATCCAGATCTAACATTAGCCCCAGTGACCATCTCTAAAATTCGTAGCATGGCCTAGGACAGTATGTCGTCCCCAGCTGCATGGTCTTGAGACTCAGCATCAGTCTTAGTAACAGGTGACATCAGCGTCACGCTAGTATCCAGATTAGGGATCGTATTATATGTGAATGACTCAGCTCGAATCCCTCTACGGCCTCTACCTCGGCTCCTAGTACCCCGTCCACAAGTACCACGCGTGTTCATCGCAGCTATTAAATTAATCTGTATTTAGAAATTTTATGCACATCAATTTATAGTTCTTATAATTATTAGTAAATATTTTATGCAGAACCGTATCAGAGTTTCAGAATCAGTTATCATGAGTAATAGGCTCACTATGGTTTCTAGTTTACACTACCTAAAGTGTTTCAGTAAAGTACTACCTATAGAGGTCTCACAATACATACATAGTATTTCAGAAAGATACAGATAAATTTCAGTATAAGCATGCTTTCAAATAATACATATCAGAGTTTCAGAGAACTTACAGGATCGGCGCTGGAGACTCAGTGAACCACTTATTTATAAAAAAATATTTCAAATTACTTTACCACTTACTTTCCAAAACCCATTCTTTTTACCGCTCAAATCTACAGCATAGTTTAATTGTAAACCTGACTCTGATACCACTAAATGTAACACCCCAAACCCGGCCTAAACGTTATGGCCGAATCTGGCGTCACATGAGAATATTTTTAGAAAATCTTAGCAAGTTAAAAATCGTTCAATTCATTGTCGTTACTTAAGTCGTGAAATCTCCAAGCCGATTATTAGGTGAACACATTTCATTATCGCGGAAGCTAAAACATCATTAATTTATTATTCAATAACTTAATAGTTTAAAATCCCGAAATAAACCTAAAAATAGTTCAAGTTCAAAGACATTTTAATCCCAAAAATAAATATTTAAAGTAAAGTAGACAAATAGAATGTTACTAAAAAATCCAGAAATATCCAAAAGTGGTCACCATCTAGCCCTTCATCGCACCAATCCATCTACTGTTGATGATTACCTGACAGACAAATAAACAAAGGGGTAAGTTTTCGCAAACTCAGTGTGTACATCCCCACAAACAACATGCATACAAACAGATAACAAAATACAGAATACAGATAGTTCGGCATTAGCCATACAGGTATCGCATGCATAAAAAATTAGATATAAAAAAACATTCCCACCAACCCTGCACACCATCTCAAACCAACCTAACACATCATGTGGAGATAGAATCGACCCACCTAACCTAACACACCAAGTATGGGGATATAATCAACCTATCTAACCTTACACGCCAAAAAGTACCGTAAAACAGTACATAATAGATATATGCAGTGTAGCTACAAGATAATAGGCTAATCGCCTCTCAGACTTCCTTCTCTTCACAACAATCCCAACCCAATGCAATGCAACATACATACCATGACATGCTTATATGCAGATATCAAATCTTATCAAAATCATGGCAGAACGGATATACGGAGTCAGACAGATACACATGTGTATAATAACATGCTTTTGCACACAATTCAGTAATCAATCAGAGTATGGGGTCTAAGTAACGCTTACCGCCCCTACAATCAGGTTACAGTCGATTTAGGCAACCCGTGCAACCTTACAGAACATTTCAAATTAATTGGGCTCACACGCCCGTGTGCCCTACCCATGTGGGCCCACACTCTCGTGTGGCCCACAAGGCCCAATTTGGCTTTGTTCGTGTGGATCACACGACCTGGCCCAAAGTCCCACACCCCATGTGGCTCACCACACATCCGTACGGCCTACACGGCCCAATTGGTAGAGCCCGTGCCTCACACACGACCTCGCTAGCCTCACATGCCCGTGTCTGTCGCGCCCGTGTAGTGGGAGCATGGCCTGGCTAGTCAGTCACATGCTCGTGTCTCACGTCGCAGACTACTACACGAGCAGACCACACGCCCATGTGGCGTCGACAGGCCACTTTTCGGCTTTCGTCGAAACACGTTTTCTACCCGATCGGAGTACACACCTGATTCATTTTCGTTGCTAATCCAACCACGAGCACTCTAAAGCCTAAGATGACACTACCGAGCCTAAATCAGTCACTTAAATTAACTTACATAAGAATGGAAAAATCTCAAAACGCGAGATCTACTTACCTTCGACGAAGAACGGTGTTTTCTCGCTGCTAAGAATTCGATTACTTATCTATCGAACCTTGATTAATCCCTAAACAACAACCAAAATCCTTTTAAATAATCTCCAACTGAAATCTCGTAACTTAGTTTAAATGTTACTTACCAAATCGTTAGAACCACTAGCAAATGGCACAGCTAAACGGAAGATAACGAAAAATCGAAGGAGAAAAAAACAGAGAAGAATGAGAAAGAAAGAAAAAAATAATTTTGGCAGCAAAGGTTTGGAAAAGGAAGAAACGACAGAGAATCTATTTTGTCAACCAGAAGAAAATAAGAAAACCCTAATTCTTCCCTAAAGCCCACAACTCAAAATTTTGATAAAACCCAACTCTTAATTGCAACTTGTAGCAAAAATAATCTCATCGCCACTGCAGGGAATCAAACCCCTAACCCTAAGCGTATTCTCTTGCCGTTTAACCATTAGACCAGCAGGTCCATTCTGTTAAGTTTTTACCCATAATTCATTATAAGCCCCCTGACCTCAAGTCAGGCTTTATTTACTAATAATAATAATAAATCAAAAATAACTCGAAACACAGATTCAGACACTTTCAAGCCCAATACTTACAAAAGCTAAAACTACAGAAATTTGGGGCGTTACATTTTAGTTTTGGTTTTATTTTGTTTGTTTGTCGGGCCGAAAAAAATTCGGCCATTACACATAATATTGATATATTTTTTTGTACCCTGAACCCAAACCCTAAATGTCGATTCCAAATTTCAAACATCAATCCCATAACCCAAATCTAAACTTGAGGTTCAAGGTTTGGAGTTTGGGGTTAGGATTTAAGATTAAGGGTTTAAGATTTAGAGTTTAAAATTTAAAATAAAAAATAATAAAAATTATGTATTAATGACATAAAAAAATATTAAAATATTATTAAATAATAATATTAAATCATAAACGATAGTACAAAGAGTCGATAAAATAATTTTAAAAAGAATAAAAAAAAGAAAGATTCCTATCTCATCGAACATGACCACAACGACAGCTTTAAATCTTTGTTTTTGTTAATTACGATAAAAGTTACAAAATGTCAATAATTGATGGCATTTCCACTTAAATTCCACTGTCAATAATAACTATTGACCAAAAATCTATCGTTATTTGCTTATAATCAATGCAGTAAACTATGAAGAATGCTATAAATTATAATTTTGGTTATATCTCGTATAACAATATCATGTTACGTATAGTAAAAAATATTATTTTTTACATGTATTTTAGTATACGAGTTAACAATAAATTAATTTAATTAATAATATATAATTATTTTCATGACTTATTTTTAACAAAGAGAATAAAAAAAATTTCACTAATTTTGAATAAATCTTGTTTTTTATAAGAATTATTACTCCTACATTTATACATTTCCATGAGAAGAACCAGAAGTATTAGTCTACTTATCAAACCTAATTTTGATTATATCCTCATTATATATACATATGCAATTATTACTTGTCCTAAAGTAAAAGAAAAAAAAAACATACAAATTATTGGAATATGTAATAAGGGAGCATGAGAAATAGACAAAACCTAGAACCCAATGTTAAGATTATGTTGTGTCTTGAGTGATGTAACAAGAT
The DNA here is from genome assembly GCF_007990345.1 of Gossypium hirsutum. Classification (NCBI taxonomy): domain Eukaryota; kingdom Viridiplantae; phylum Streptophyta; class Magnoliopsida; order Malvales; family Malvaceae; genus Gossypium; species Gossypium hirsutum. The sequence continues at coordinate 77,816,285 of NC_053435.1, forward strand.
GCAACATACTTCTTCATGATCATTTTAATTGTCAGAATTTCAAGGAAATTAATACTAGTTTATTTATCAAACCTAAATTTGAGTTTGGTTCATAGTTCATACATACATACATACATACGTGTGTGTATATATATAGAGCACCTAGTGTAAGACTTTCTCTATCTTGAGTGCTATAACAAGACACAACATGTTTCTTACGTTAAACTATATTGACTACAACTTCAGGTACCAAATTGAAATTGAAATACATGATTACTCATTATTGCCGTTCTCTAGATCAGACTTGTGGTCATTTTCAAACACCGCAGTATAAAAGGCATAGCAAAAGCGGCTATGGGGTACCGAAATCGTATTTCATGTGGAGTAACTGCGACAACTGCGGAGCCGTAAGTGACGGCCATGGAAAAGGTGGCAATAACAATTTCGAGGTGAAAAGGGAATTTGTAGGTGAGTGGAATGATGATAAGCATGGAAGTGGCGAGAGTGAGGGTGTTGGAAATCAAGAAAATAGAGTAGGTTGCTGGCTCGGATGCATAAATGGCTTTGCCTACATGATCTCCTTCTTGCCATACTCCGCCAGGAGGGTTGACACCAACTTGGAAGGTAACGGAAGCTATGAGGGTTGCTACTACTAACAAAATGTTTCGAACATCGCTAGGCTTATCTACATCTTCTATATACTGGAAAGGCTTGTACTAGCTCTTGCCTGTGCTTAAACAGTTTACCATTCTTAATTTGTATTCATCAAATTTGATCACTCGTGTATATATATATAGGAGCTAAGCAGGGGTGAAGCTAGAACAATTTTTTAGGGGTCGAATGAAGTTTTAATTTTTTATAGTCTATATTTTTATAATTTTTAAAGTATTAAATTAAATTTTTATAATTTTAGGGGGATCAAAATATAATTTTATTTTAAGGGGGCCGGGACCATGCCAGCCTGCCCCTAGAATAGCCTCTCGAGCTAAACTAGGGATTTAATTATCTTCACTATCATGCATGCGTCACCTTTATGAGCATTGCATATATGATATGGTCTATTATATAATGATATCTTGAATATCAACATAAGCTATTATATACGTAAATTTTGTTCAGCTTGTTGATTTTAATTTAGACTATATTAATTCTTAATTCGATCATATTATAATGGTTTAATTTTATCTTATAATAATTTGATATTTGTGATATTTTAATTATACTTGTAACACTTTTAAAAAATAATATTATTTTTAATTTAAATGAATGTTAAAGGAAAAGGTAATGTCAACGCTAGGTCGTTTTAGTTTAATATATAACACAAGACTTGTAACAGTTTAATTTTTAATTGGCAAACGTGCTGTTTGGTTGATGAAAAAGGAAAACGAAACACTGCCATCTTTAGTCGTAACTCGTAACTGCTTTTTTAGTAAAACCCACCTCTTTCTATTCTCACATTATTCAAGACAAAAATAAATTTTGTACTTTCTGCCTTTTACTATCCTAAAAAAGAAAGTTGGAGTGGAACCTCATGTTTAGTCACGACCTGGTCGCGCTACTTAAACTTTATTATCTTTTTTTTTTAATTAAATTCTGGTTACTTTAACAATATTTTAGTTATTTTAATTTATTTAAAGGGTATTTGTAATTTTATTTAGCGAGTTGACAAAATGTTTTTACGTAAAATTTGATAAAGAATTTTTGAGAAAGTTTTGTATTCAGGTTTTACGTTTAGTACATTATATATTTATTTTTTCTATATTATACTCTCGTTTGTTTATTCATTTAGTAAAAAATCAAAGCCTATTTTACCTGTAGTTTTTATCATCTTTGAAGGAGCTTTCTACATAAAAAATTTGTATTTGATTTTCTTTATTTTACTATCTATCTCGTTATTTATATGAGTCGATCCCTAACAATGGTGATGGTATCATAGCGTTGCTTGTTAAGTATTTATAACCATATAATCGGTTTGGTGTATTATCATGTGTATATATATCCTTATTACATTTATTTTTAAAAATTTAATATGATCTATCTATTAGTTGGTCGTGTATAAAATTTAAATACAAACTTTAGTATTTATCTTACTTTTATAAAATTAATAATTGAAATTGATGTTACGAATCAAGTAATACCAACTCAATTAAGAAAATATTAAAATCCTATTTCAGTCTGGTTTGACATGGAATGAATTTATAATCATGAAGTCAACTCAATTATCATATCATAAATTATAAATTAAACCCTCTTTTTAAAAGAAAAATTATAGGGTAATTAGAGAATTTAAAATTTTATATGATATTTTTATAATGGCATAATGATTTATTTGGCCCTCCAACTTCTAAAAAAAAATCATTTCAACTCTCCATTTAACTTTTCATCTCTTTTAGTTTTTAAACTTATATTTGTTGTCAAACCACTCCAAAATGAATGTAAAATAACGTCTATGAACTTTGTTGATGTGACGTACATGTGGATTGCCACAAGGATGACACGTTAACATTTAATTAATTTTTTAAAATTTTAAAATTCAAAAAATAAATTATAAAAAATTATTTTTAAAATTTAAAATTATTAAAAAGTATAAAAATTATATTTTTTAAATTTTTTAAAAAAATTAAAAATTATTTAAATGTTCACGTGTTATCCTCGTCACTGTCCACATGTATTCCACGTATCTAAAGTTAACATTTTATCCATTTTGAAGTGATTTGACAAAAAAATACAAATTCAAGGGTCAAAAGAAGAAAAAATCAAATGAAGAACTAAAATATTTTTTATATATAAAATTAGAGGGCCAAAAAATCATTATCCCTTTTATAATTTATTTCTAAAAAGAAATTAACCTATTACTTTAAAACTACAAATTATCATATAATTTCTCAATATGTTGCTCTTTAAATTAGCTTTACTTTTTAAATATAAAATTTATGCTCACATTATGGGTATCACAATTTATAATGTATAACACATACTAGCTTATGATACATTCACTCTCTAAATAAAAAATATATATTTTTTTAAAAAATAATATGATGCTTTTTAGAAAAAGTAAATGAGGTATGTAAATATATTTGTTTGATTGAAAACTTTTATCTTATAATTAAAATTAAAATAACTTAGAATAATTAAACCTAACCATCATGTAACACCCCCAATCAATATCCCTCGTCAGAATCGGGTTACGGAGCATTACCAAAGTTGACAGATCAAACAGACAGATATTTCAACATTTCATATAACATAACATTCATGTAAAAAAAAAACCCTAATCAAAATCATACATATTGTCTCTTATACGAGCCCTCGAGGCCCAAAATACATATTTGAAATAAATCGGGACTAAATCAGAAACTTCGAGAATTTTTTCGGAAACACTTAAAAATTTTCAAAGTTGCAAGGTTCACACGGCCGTATGGCCAGGCTGTGTGACTGACACGGTCAATAGACACGCCCGTGTCTCAGGCTTTGTGGATATTCGAATTAGGGACACACGGTCGTGTGCATACCCGTGTAGACGAAAATAAGCCATATTATGTATATAAACATTATGTATATAAACCTACAATCAACATTATGTATATAAACAAGCCATATTATGGCATCCAAAACAAACAAAATCAAGTCTAAAACATGCAGTATATTCACATACAACCAATATGCCTTAGGTACCTCAAATGACAATTATAAACATGTTTAACCATGTAATCCATGTAACCAAGAAATCAACCAACTTTTATGTATAATTGCATTAACACACAACATGTAAATCATTTACCAAAACTTAACATTTGGTACCAATTGTATCATTTATTCAATAGCATCAAATACATATACACTTACTATAGTATAGTACTAAATTACACCAAGTTATAAAACATACCTCATATGTATATTCAACTACTATTTTACCTTTCATCATTCAACCACAAATCATTCCACACATCAACATTATAAGGCAAAATATGCACATACCAAAATACCAAACCATAAGTCAAATAAGTGACTTATCTCAACAAAACACATATAGGCCAACATTTATCCAAATTAACCTATACATGCTATTATAACCAAAATCAAAACATCAAAAGTACCGATAGAACTGATGGATAGTGTGATATAACTCCGACAAGCTTCCAACCCAATCGAGTTTCTGATAATCTGTAAAATAAAGGATAAATAACTAAATAAGCAATGAATGTTTAGTAAGCTCGTACAAACTTTAAACATAATATTCCAATTCAATAATAAACTTTATATATTAAATATAAAGCTATACCAATGCCTTTAAGATTTATCAACTACATAACCACCAACTCATAACTGAATAAGTCTATCAACATTATATATATATTCAAATCTAACTTAATAGGATTTTATAAACATTATACACCATCATTAACCTTTTCATAAAACTACGAACAACTTCTTTTACTTATTTTCCATACTATTTACTAAACATAAAATTAAATAACAACATCAATTAACTAATTAATATATTTATTCATAACATAGGTAAGTTCAACCATAACATACATAATTTCTCATATATAAGTACATTATTCAACTCATCAATCCCTTTTTCATCATATCATATTTCAATTATGAACTTATCGTTTCATTTGTATAATACCAAACATAAGCATATACATCAATCATAATCTCAAGCTTGACATAAGCCTAATAACCATCATCAATACACAAGTTAGTGCATTTATGAATATAACTCATTTTCATGTTTCAAATCGCTATCCCATTTTCAATTTTCATACAATACCATCCAATATCAATCATTGTTCTGTTTTATTTAATTACCCCTATTAATATGACTCGGACTCGGACGGATCCAACCAACACACCTGACACCCAGTGCCTCATCGGATAAATTCGAAGTAATATGCGGCCACCATATACATTTGACACCCAGTGTCTCATCGGTTAAACTGAAGTAAATTGGCACCCAGTGCCTCATCGACTCGAAGTCAAAGAAATCCCTGAACTTTTCATATCCTATGACATGCCATCTATATCCGACTTAACCCGATACAGTTAATAGGGTTTAATTTCACTTCCAAATACAACCAATATCCAATTATCATATTTGCACGCATATATATGTTCCTTTCAATTCAAATAATCAACACATTCATAATTTATATACCAATTCAATCCATTTCAATTAACTATCAAATGTTAACCTTTTTAATTCATACATATTAGCACATCATTTCAACATCATTTCATACTATACTCAAATTGCACATGCTAACATCTTTTATTTGATTAACAATGTCCCAATTCACACAATTACTATATAAATAGCTGTTCACATATCAAACCACAATTGTTTATACATTGGCATTAGCCATTCAATATTCAATTCATGAGTACATAACTCATGTATCTCATTTAGTCACAACATATCTCATTTTCATTTATGTTCGGGTCAATATTCATTAATTAACAAGTTTTCAAATTCATTAAACAATTTACCTTATCGAGATTTTCCATACGAAGAACGACTTACGGATAAGAGTACATCATCAACAAAAACTCATAGAGTTTTTCCACCAAAACACGCGAACAAAAGCTCATAAGAGCTAAACAGAAGCTCGTGAGAGCTAATCCACCCAAACCACTCCAAACAGAAAGTAAAACATGAGAGTTCGCAATAAATGCTGAACCCCGGTTTACTTGGGTAATATGCCGATGTCTCCCTCCATTACCACCATACACCAATTTACGAATATACTCAAATCTCATGTTCAATCCAAACTAAGTATTAATTCGATAATATATTTCCAATAATAATTCAATTCCAACAATAGAACACACACACACATATATAATACCTATCACCAATTAACATTCACTTTAATCTAAATTATATAGAATACAATTCATACGAACTTACCTGGCTAAATTGTAGAAATACCAAGATTTAGGGTCATTTTGGTAATTATTCATTCTCCTCGATTTTTCACTCAACTTTGATCTAAATTAATAATTTCATTGAATATATTAATTTAGACAATAAAAAAACTCATTTCATGCAATTTGGTCATTTTAACATTTTTTATAAAATTGCCCCTAAAATTTTACTTTTATCTAATTTAGTCCCTAAGCCCAAAACATGCAAATTAACCATTTTTAATACAAACCCAAGCTAGCCGAATGTTCATGATATTCAAAACATCCCATTTGTGCAAAAATTTCACATCAAATCCTTTTACTTTTATTAATTTAATAAATTAGTCCCTAATAAAAAATTCATCAAAATTACTTAATAAGATACTTTTAAATATCAACTAACATCCCAAATTCATCATTTAATAACTAAAATCATATAGACTCATCAATGGAAACATTCAAAATTTTTAATAAAATAAAAAACTAAGGTAAAGTTTAGTTGGGCCTAATTGTAACAATCTTAAAAACATAAAAATTACAAGAAACGGGTAAGAACTGAACTCACATGAAGCAAAAATTGAATAACCAGCTTAATCTCTCTTCTATGTCTATTTTTGACCAAATATTAGAAGACGAATTGTCTATAAAACTTTAAATTCAATTTGTTTCATTTTAATTTCTTAAAAATTACAATTTTGCCATTAAAGGCTTTATTTTATTATTTTTTCTTTCATATGCAGCCTCAACTCTTCATTTAGGTTTATTTATTCCTTAAGTCCTTCCTTATTTATTAATTAAACTATTTAATCACTTAAATCTTATAATTAGTAAGTTTTGTACCTTTTTTTCAATTTAGTTCTTTTTAATTAATTAGCTATCGAAACGTTAACATTTTTCAACGAAACTTTAATACTACCTTAATGACACTCTGTAAATATTTATAAAAATATTTATGGCTTGGTTTATAGAAACGAGGACCTGATACCTCACTTTCTAAAACCACTTGACCTAATAAGTCATTATAAAACACAAATTAATAATTCAAAAACCTTTCTAAAACCATATTTGACTCGTAAATATTTAATAATAATATTTACGAACTTACAGGATTTGGTGGCCTCGAACCACTATTTTCGACACCACTGAAAATCGGGTTATTGCAAATTATCTACGAGAACACACAGAATTAGTACTAAAATAGTTCATCATATACCTCATGTTCATCAATGGTTTAATCAAAATCTTCATATATATATAATTATATTTCATCACATCAATACCCACATAAAACATTATTGCATGATTATATTGTGATACAAACCTTTTAATGGGTAAACGCCAAAAAAAATAAAATCATTATAAGATTAATAACAAATTTTTCATAGCTCGGTGAACCATAGTAACATGACCTAGATACTCGGGTAACCATATCACACCAGAGAGCACCCAAATGCTAACAGAGGCACTGAAGTGCAAATCCGTACAAGCATGCGTTCAAAACTTGTTAGAATTAAGAGACCCAAATTCTTATTTAAATAAAATACGATGGAAAATAAAATAAAAGTAAAATCCATATAGAACTAGACTTCTTTTATTTTATTTTAGAATAAGGTTTTTAAACCTTATTAAACTCCATCTATTTTATATTGATTAGGATAAGGTGTTTCAATCCTACTAGAATATGGCTTTGCAAGCCTATAAATAGACATAGTCTATTCCTCTTGTATTTGATTCAAATTTTTCGACATAGTGAATTTTCTTCTCCTCTGCCCGTGGTTTTTTCCCGAAAAGGTTTCTACGTAAAATTTGTGTGTTCTTTATTTTATTTTATTTATTTTCTTTTATTTTTCATAAATTGGTATCCGAGCTTCCGGGTTATTCATCTCGATCACGGTAATGGCGTCTTTGAAGTATGAAATTCTGCTGTTGGATCGCAACACCAGATTTGCATTGTGGCAGATTAAGATGTAAGCAGTTCTTGCGCAGATGGATCTGGAGGATGCCCTGCTAGGGATAGATAAGATGCCTTCGACATTAACAGATGAAGAGAAGAAGCGTAAGGATCGAAAGGCGTTAACACAATTACATCTGCATTTGTCCAATGAAATTTTGTAGGATGTGATAAAAGAGAAGACTGCCGCTGCATTATAGAAGAGGCTAGAACAAATATGTATGTCGAAAACTCTAACAAGCAAGTTGTATATGAAACAGCGTCTTTATACTCATCGTTTGGAGGAAGGTGCGTCTGTACACGAACACTTAACAGTGTTTAAAGAAATTCTCTCAAACTTGGAGGTCATGGAGGTTCAGTATGATAAGGAAGATCTAGGGTTGATTCTACTTTGTTCGTTGCCCCCGTCTTATTCAACCTTTAGAGACACGATTTTATATAGCCATGAGTCTCTCACAGTTGATGAGGTTTATAATTCTTTAACCTCGTATGATAAGATGAAACATCTTGTGGTTAAACTCAACTCTCAGGGAGAGGGTCTTATTGTTCGTGGGAGACAAGATTGGAATGCTGATGATGATCGTAGTAGGACACAGGAACGAAATCCTCGTGGTAAATCTAAGGGTAGATCGAAGTCTTCAAACAGAGGTAAAACTTGTAACTTCTGCAAGAAGAAAGGGCACATTAAATCTGAGTGCTATAAGTTACAAAATAAGATTAAAAGGGAGGCTGCAAATCAAAAGGGAAAACAACCAGAAAATTCCGGTGAAATTGATGTTGTAAAAGACAACAGCAATGGTGAACTTCTAGTCGCTTCTGTCAATGATTCTAAAGTAAGCGAGGAGTGGATACTTGATTCAGGCTGCACCTTCCACATGAGTCCCAATCGGGATTGGTTTACAACTTACGAAATAGTATCTGAAGGTGTTGTTTTGATGGGAAATAATGCTTCATGTAAAATCGCAGGTGTTGGAACAATTAAAGTTAAGATGTTTGATGGAGTTGTCAGAACACTTAGTGACGTGCAGCATGTTCCAGAATTGAAAAGAAATTTAATTTCGTTAAGTACTCTTGATTCAAAAGGGTACAGATACACAGCTGAAAGTGGGGTTTTAAAGATTTCCAAAGGGTCCCTTGTTGTGATGAAAGGGCAGAGAAAGATTGTCAAGTTATATGTTTTACAGGGTTCTACTGTTACTGGTGATGCAGCTGTCGTTTCCTCTTCCTTGTCAGATGATGATATTACTAAACTTTGGCATATGCGCCTAGGGCATATGAGTGAGAATGGCATGGCAGAATTAAGCAAAAGAGGACTTCTTAATGGGCAAGGAATTTGCAAACTGAATTTCTATGAGCACTGTGTTTTTGGGAAGCAAAAGAGAGTTCGATTCACTAGAGGAATCTATAACACGAAGGGAACGTTGGAGTATATTCATTCTGATCTGTGGGGGCCATCCAGAGTGCCTTCGAGAGGTGGAGCTAATTATATGCTAACCTTTATTGATGATTTTTCCAGAAAAGTTTGGGCGTTTTTCCTGAAGCAGAAAAGCAATGTGTTTTTCGCATTTAAGTCTTGGAAAATTATGATTGAAAAACAGAAGGGAAAACAGATAAAATACCTCCGCACAGACAATGGTTTAAAGTTTTATTCTGATGAGTTTAATAGATTCTGCAAGTCAGAAGGGATCATGAGACACTTGACAGTTCGTCATACTCCACAGCAAAACGGTGTTGCAGAATGAATGAACAGAACGATCATGGAGAAGGTTCGATGTATGTTGTCAAATGCCAACTTACCAAAAGCATTTTGGGCAGAAGCGGCCTCTACTGCATGTTTTTTGATCAACCGATCTCCATCCGTTGCCATTGAGAAAAAAGGCTCCACAAGAGGTATGGCTCGTAATCCTACTAATTATTCTGATTTAAAGATTTTTTGGTGTCCTGCGTATGCTCATGTTGATAATGGAAAATTGGAACTGAGATCTATTAAATGCATTTTTCTTGGTTATAAAGCTGGTGTAAAAGGGTATAAGTTATGGTGTCCTGAAAATAGAAAAGTTGTAATTAGCAGAGATGTTGTTTTTGATGAAACTGCTATGCTACCTAACTTATCTCTTAAAGAATCTTCAAATAAAGAAAATCAAAAGCAGGTGGAGCATTAGATTAATACAGAGTCAACTCTTCAAGCCAGAACAAAAATTGAGAACAGAGTTGCTTTTTCACCACAATACTCTATCGCCAAAAACAGAACTAAAAGAGAAATTAAACCTCCAAAGAAGTATGCCGAGGTTGATCTAGTTGCTTATGCTTTAAATGTGGCTAAAGATATAGATGCATCAAGAGCCATCTAATTATTCTGAGGCAGTTAGCTGTGAAGACTCAGAAAAGTGGATGTTTGCTATGCAAGAAGAGATGGAATCACTCCACAAAAATAGAACATGGGACCTTGTGAAACTTTCTAAAGGTAAAAAGGTTGTTCGTTGTAAATGGATGTTTAAAAAGAAAGAAGGGACTCTAGGAGTTGAAGAACCCAGATATAAAGCAAGGCTTGTTGCAAAGGGTTACAGTCAAATTCCAGGAGTGGACTTCACAGATGTTTTCTCTCCAGTTGTTAAGCATAGTTCGATTCGAGCTTTGCTTGGTATTGTGGCCATGCATGATTTGGAGCATGAGCAGTTAGATGTAAAAAACTGCATTTCTGCATGGAGAACTTGAGGAAGATATTTACATGCAACAACCAGAGGGTTTTATAGTCTCAGAAAAAGAGGACTATGTTTGCTTGCTGAGAAAGTCCCTTTACGGTTTGAAACAGTCACCAAGACAGTGGTACAAGAGGTTTGATTCCTTTATGACTTCTCATGATTTCAAAAGGAGTAGTTTAGACAGTTGTGTTTACTTTAAGAAAAACAGTGATGGTTCTTTTGTGTATCTACTTCTTTATGTTGATGACATGTTGATAGCAGCAAAAGATAAAAGAGAGATAAGAAAGGTTAAAGCCCAACTAAGTGAAGAATTTGAGATGAAAGATTTAGGACCAGCAAAGAAGATACTTGGTATGGAGATTCTCAGAGATAGAAAAGCAAGTAAATTGTACCTAAGTCAGAAGGGGTACATTGAGAAAGTTCTTTCCAGGTTCAATATGCAGAGTGCTAAACCTGTTAGTACTCCTTTAGCAGCCCATTTCAGACTTTCCCCGGCCTTGTCTCCTCAATCAGATGATGAGATTGAGTACATGTCAATGTTCCATACTCTAGTGCAGTGGGATCTCTCATGTATGCTATGGTTTGTTCACGTCCAGATTTATCATATGCAGTCAATGCAGTTAGCAGATATATGGCAAATCCCGATAAAGAACATTGGAAAGCAGTTCAGTGGATTTTAAGATACTTACGAGGCACTACTGATGTTTGCTTACAGTTTGAAAGAACTAAAGATGGAGTTATAGGGTATGTTGATGCTGATTTTGCTGGAGACCTTGATAGAAGAAGATCTCTCACAGGTTATGTCTTTACAATTGGAGGTTGTGCAATTAGTTGGAAAGCCACTTTGCAAACTACAGTCGCTTTGTCTACCACTGAAGCTGAGTACATGGCAATTACCGAGGCTTGTAAAGAAGCTATTTAGTTGAAGGGACTATTTAGTGAACTCAATGAAGACTTTCAAATCAGCATAGTATTTTGTGACAGTCAGAGTGCCATCTTTCTTACAAAAGATCAAATGTTTCATGAGAGAACAAAACACATTGATATTCGGTATCATTTTGTTCGTGATATTATTGCTCGTGGTGATATTGTTGTGAGCAAAATTAGTACTCATGAAAATCCTGCAGATATGATATCTAAGTTACTTCCTATAACCAAGTTTGAGCATTACTTAGACTTGGTTGGTGTTCATTGTTGAAGTTAAACCCTTAAGAGGTTTTATGGAAGAAGAGGAGAACTTGTTTATTGAAAGTTCGCGATGAAGAACTTGTTCATTGAGAATTTGTGTCAAGGTGGAGATTGTTAGAATTAAGAGACCCAAATTCTTATTTAAATAAAATACGACGAAAAATAAAATAAAAGTAAAATCCATATAGAACTAGACTTCTTTTATTTTATTTTAGAATAAGGTTTTTAAACCTTATTAAACTCCATCTATTTTATATTGATTAGGATAAGGTGTTTCAATCCTACTAGAATATGGCTTTGCAAGCCTATAAATAGACATAGTCTATTCCTCTTGTATTTGATTCAAATTTTTCGACATAGTGAATTTTCTTCTCCTCTGCCCGTGGTTTTTTTCCCGAAAGGGTTTCCACGTAAAATTTGTGTGTTCTTTATTTATTTTATTTTATTTTATTTTTCACAAACCTTATTGGTATGCCAATCGTATCCTAATCGTTTACTACGTTCAAATGGGCGATTTAACAAAGTTTACCACATTTATAATTCAGAGGTAGTTCCAGAAATACATTCGTATGCATGTTTCCAAACAATTAAGCTCATTCCAAAATCATAACAATCATATTTCTCAAACGTTCAACTGCCAAATATTCACTTTCTCACTTGTACTTATTTGCAACAATTCATAATTTTAATTTATACTAAAAAATAACATCAAATACAATTAAATCAAATCATAATAACACAAGTTATAAATATATATATTATCTATACTGTGAACTTACTTAGCATATTTGATTATTGAGTAGATTTGTAGGGATTAATCTACGATTTTTCCTTTTCTCCGGTTATCGTCAGCAGGATTTAATTCTTGATATGTAAGGACATTGTTTGACCGAACTCAAAGTTTCATCAATAGAGGTTCTTAAGTTGGTTTTTGGTGAAAGCTTAAACAAAAAGATGATATGCATGTTACTTTGTTTTACTTTACTTATTTTAATTATGTAACTTTTAATTTAATGAATAAAATGTAATAAAATGTTTACCAATCGTCTACACTAAATAAATAATGGTTATTTTCCTTATAAATCCTTAAACATACTTTATTTATGCACTTAATTTAATAATAAATAGTGATGAAGTTAAAAATAAAATGATACTTTGTGGCGTTTTTTTCATAAACGCCACTACTGTTTGACCTTTTGCGGCGTTTTTATCATAAATGCGGCTATTACTTTACCTATTGCGGTGTTTTTTGTTAGCGTCAGTAATATATAATATTTACGGTGTTTTCCATTCAAACGCCACTAAAACTGTCTTCAATATTAAGGGTTCAAAGTTTAGAGTTTTAGATTCAAAATAAAAAGATTATTAAAATTATGTATTAATGACATAAAAAATTATTAAAAAATTATTAAATAATAAGAAGAAATCATAAATAATACTGCCAAAGAGTCATAAAGTAATTTTAAAAAGAAAAAAAGAAAGATTCCTATCTCATCAAACATAGACCACAACGACAGCTTTGCATCTTTGTTTTTATTAATTACGACAAAAGTTACAAAATGTCAAAAACTAATGGAATTTCCACTTAAATTCCACAGTCAATAATAACTATTGACCAAAAATCTATCATTATTTGCTTATAGTCAATGCAGTAAACTACGAAGAAGGACATAAATTATAATTTGGTTATATCTGGTATAACAATATCATGGGTTTTAATATATGAGTTAATAATAAAATAATTTAGTCGATAATACGTAGTTATTTTCATGATTTACTTTTAATAAAAAATAAAAATTTTCACTAATTTTAAATAAGTCTTATTTTTTATTACTCATAAATTTATACATTTCCACGAGAAGAACTAGAAGAATTAGTCTACTTATCAAACCTAATATTGATTATATCCTCCTTATATATATATAGAATTATTACTTGTCCTAAAGTAAAAGAAAAGAAAAACACATAGATTATTGCTAATGTGGAATATGTAATAAGGGTGTATGTGAAATAGACAAAACCTAGTAACCCAATGTTAAGATTATGTTGTGTCTTGAGTGTTGTAACAAGATGCAACATACTTCTTCATGATCATTTTAATTGTCAGAATTTCAAGGAAATTAATACTAGTTTATTTATCAAACCTAAATTTGAGTTTAGTTCATAGTTCATACATACATACATACATAGAGAGAGAGAGCACTTAGGGTAAGACTTTCTCTGTCTTAAGTGCTATAACAAGACACAACATGTTTCTTATGTTAAATTATATAGACTACAACTTGAGGTACCAAACTGAAACTGAAATACATGATTACTCATTATTGCCATTCTTTGGATCAGACTTGTGGTCATTTTTAAAGACGAGGACGTTGAAGAGCTGAATCAAACACTGCATTATGAAAGGCACAGCAAAAGCAGCTATGGCATACTGAAATCGCATTTCATGGGGAGTAACTGCGAAAATTGCGGAGCCGTAAGTGACGATCATGGAAATGGTGGCAATAACAATTTCGAGGTGGAAAAGGGATTTGTAGGTGATCGAGATGATGACATGCATGGAAGTGGCGAGAGCGAGGGTGTTGGAAATCAAGAAAACATAGTAGGCTGCTGAGTCGAATGCATAAATGGCTCTGCCTGCACAATCTCCTTTTTGCCATACTCCGCCAGGAGGGTTGACACCAGCTTGGAAGGTAACGGAAGCTATGAGGGTTGCTACTACTAACAAAATGTTTCGAACATTGCCAGACTTGTCTACATCTTCTTTATACTAGAAACGCTTGTACCAGCTCTTACCTGCGCTTAAACGGTTTACCATTCTTAATTTGTGTTCATCAATTTTGATCACTCGTGTATATATATAGGAGCTAAGCTAGGGATTTAATTTTTCACTATCATGCATACGTCACCTTTATGACCATTGCATATATGATTTGGTCTACTATAATGATATCTTGAATATCAATGTAAGCTATTATAAACGTGAGTTTTGTTCAGTAAGAGCTGGTTTGTATTTTTTATATATATAAAAAGACTAGAAGACTAACTATTAATATTCCAATAATCGATCCTAAATAATGTTAGAATTGGGGTGAATCAATCATTAGCTTCTGATAATTAAGTTGTACATAGTTTTGAATGTTATAAGAGTTGGTTGGTATTTTTTGAGATACGGAGAACTGTTGAGTTGAAATTAGTTCATAATGTATGGGAATGCAAGATTACTGAGTTGGAGAATGTTTGGGTGAGATGGAGGCTCAATACTCATGATTAACCCTTTGCAGAGTCTAATCCTAAGTTCAACATAATATTACTATTTTTGGGTTGAGTTAAAATCATTAAATGAGATTGAATTTAATATTACTATTATTCTTGATGATATTGTGGTTTTGGGGTGTGCCTCCTATTTTTGGGCAAATCAAAGAAGAAACAAAATTGACATCGCGACAAGGCAATATGCCACATCATGAAGTGATGGCTCTAGTTAAACCCTATTATCTTTTTCCAATTAAACTCTTGTTAGTCTAAGAATAGGTAACAGCCTGTTTTGAGTCAAATCAGAACAGTGGTTTTGAGACCACAGATATGAAGTTGAAATAATTATTTTATTATTATTTTGAGGTCTACAGTATGAAAATATGATTGTGTGAAAATTTCGTTAAGAAATTTTATTGTTTGAGTGTTCGATTTGATAAAAAGGACTAAATCGCGTAAAGTGAAAAACTTGTGTTCTATTAGCCAAAGGTGTTTAATAGCTGTAGATCCTTATGTTGTAATTAGCCCATTTATAAAGTTAGTGGGCAAATATGGACATCTTTTAATGGCTTTAAAGGTTATACATTAAAGGTTAACTATGTAAAATAGTTATAAAATTAAAATTAAGTAAAATAAAACCATATTTTTAGTCCATCTTCTTCCTTAGCTGAAAATTAGAAGAAGAGAGCTCCATTTTTATGTTTGAAGCATTCGGCCATTGACTCTAGTGCATGTAAGTGATTTTTGACTTGGTTTTTAATGATATCTATGTTTTTGATATCGTTGCAGCTTAATCTAGCTAGCCCAGTGACTAATTTGTAAAAATGCTAAAGGTTAAGGTTTTTTCATTGATGAATATAAGTGTATTTTGATGTTTGATCATAGAAAATGTATGCTTGTTGTTAGATAAACAACATTTGTAAAGTGATTTTTGACAAAAATGTCATTTAGGGATTTAATTGAGAAATGTTAAAGTTTTGTGGTTAAATTGTGAAATAAATAAAAAATATGGGCTGCTAGGGACTTAATTAAAATTCAGCTAGCATAGTTATAAGTTAAATTGCATGAATTTGTATTTTTATGAGATAAAGACTAAATTGTAAAAATGTTGAAATATTAGGGGCAAAAGTGTAAAGTTGCCTAAATGTGTATTTTGGACTAAATTGAATAGAGTGATGATTAAATAATTTAATTTTGATTACATTTAGATCAAGAAAAGAGAAATTCAGATTTAGATCGGGTAAAAAACAAAGTATCGGACTAATAGACTTATTTCGTCATTTTTGCAATCGAGGTAAGTTCATATGTTAATAAGCATTTGTATAATTGTGTTTTAAATGCTTTGTTATTGAATTATTTGTGAATACAACTTTGTGGATATGTTCGACAACGATTCAGATATGAGAAATCCCTGTTGAACCTTAGGAATAAATTAGGATACGAATGACATGTCATTAGGGGTTATGTGATTGGGTACTGGTCCGTATGTCCTACTGGTGGCTAAGTTATCCGGCATGTGCTGCGGATTCTCGTCAGCTTATGTGAGCAACACCGTGTAGCTTCGTCATGTACTGGTCCGTATGTCCTACTGGTGGCTGAGTTATCCGGCATGTGCTGCCGATTCTCGTCAGCTTGTGTGAGCAACACCGTGTAGCTTCGTCATGAGTGTCAGCTTGTGTGAGTAGACCCGTTGGTAGCTCGAGAGTGAGCATTATATGTGATATGAGATTGAGATAGCTTCAGCTATATATGCGGCACTTAGGGTGTGAGTTCCTGGGTATCCAATAGTATTTTGAATGGTTCAACAGGTATATCGAAGATATGAAATGATGAGAAATAGATACGTGTTAGTACAGATATGTACGGAAACTATATAAGCATTGAATTTGTAGAAGTTGTGAACTCATGGTTAATTGTGTGATTGAATAGATGTTAACATTGTGATTAAATGTTTTACAGCATGTTATGTACATATTCTTGAATGGTAATTAAATGGTGATCTTTGCTTATTATTTCATATGAGCTTACATTGTTTATTTTTTCGTGTTTTATAGTGAAATCAAAAGCTTTATAGATTACATTGTTTATTTTTCCGTGTTTTATATTGAAAGCAAAGCTAACTCGGATTGGGAGTTGTCGGAGATCGTATAACACTATCGAGCATCTACTTTGGTACTTTTGAACTTGTGTTTTGCTTATATGGTATGTATAAGAATTTGGTCATTTTGGTGTATGGTTTGGTAATGAATTTAGCCATTTATGTTGGCTTGTAAATGTTAAGTGTTTGGTTTTTTATATAGCCATGAGAGTTGGCTTATTTTGGCATATTTGGTTGTGCATATATATGTGTGTGTGTGTGTGTGTGTGTGTGTGTGTGTGTGTAAATGCCCTTTATTATGCATGTGGTATTTACAATATAAATGCTTGTGGTGTGTAACAGCCGAATTTCAGTGAAATTGGAATAGTGGTCTCGGGACCACAAATTCGAACCGAAAAATAAAATGTATTTTATTTTATGGTTCGTATTATTATAGACATGTCATGTGAAAATTTTGATAAGAAATTTTTTTCGATTATGTGCTTAATTACGAGAAGAACCAAATAGCATAAAATGCTAAAGTTAGATTCTAGTAGCTAGAAGGATCAAATAGCTATGGAATTCAAAACTTAAGGTTCTTATATGGTAATTATACCATTAGTAAAAGTATGTAGATATATTGGAATGACTCATCCTTGGAAAATTAAAAAAAGGTAAGAACTAAATTGGAATTCAATTAAATTGATTAATTAAAAAGATGATAAAAGAATTATCATCTTATTTTTCTCATCTTCTTCCCAAAATAGTACATGGAAACCCTAGGAGAGAGAGAAGAAACTTTCATGGCCAAATTGGGTAAAAGCTCCGTTGTACACATGTGTGGCTCGAGAGTGTACTCCCTGAAATAGTACCCCATGGGTACCATTGAATATGAATTGATGAATCTTGATTTGTACATCACGAGTGTACTATCTATGTATCTATCGATATTTCAGATAAATTCAACGAGTAAAAGTTTTTGACATGAGAAGATATGAATAAGAAATGAGTATTACACATATCAGCTTAAAATACGTGAAAATGACGATACATGATAATTGATATATGGAAATATGAAATGACGATATTGTACGTGAAATTTATTTGATGAGTATGTACATCCTTGATTATAGACTTATACACATTGAGTGTACTAATCGTGACCTTGATATTTCGATTAATATGAGTAAAGTTATGATATGAAATTATCTGAACTCGAGATTAATTAGTATGAAATTATACTTGTAATAATGAGATAAATTATGCATGTTGAATGAATACATGTTGTGGAAAGCATATGTGCTTGGAATCTTGATTGTTGTTGAGCTCATATATGTTTTGATGTTATTATGGATTATATGAATAACAAGGGCAATGAGAATGTGTGTAGGGCTTGAGGTCAAATTGATTGAATATGCCTACATAGTTACCTCATAATAGAATGAATGGTAAGTTAAGTACCATGTTATGCAAACTTACTAAGCATTTTATGCTTACTAGGATTAGAAACCACCAAGAATCGTATCCGAAGTCAGAAGCTTTCTAGGATTAGCTGGCTATTATCAGCGTTTTGTTAAAGGATTCTCGATGATTGCTACACCAATGAGTAGATTGTTACAGAAAGATGTGAAATTTGAGTGGTCCGAGAAATGTCAATAGAGTTTTGAACACTTGAAAGCATTATTAACTGAGACACTAGTTTTAGTTCAACCTGAGTCAGGTAAAGAGTTTGTAATCTATAGCGGCGCGTCGTTGAATGGTTTGAGTTGTGTTTTGATGCAAGAGGGAAAAGTGATATCTTACGCTTCCAGACAGTTGAACTGCATAAAAAGAATTATTCGACGCACGATTTAGAGTTGGCCGCTATTGTTTTCGCATAAAAAATTTGGGGACATTATTTATACGGTCAAAAATGTCATATCTTTACCTATCATAAAAGCTTAAAGTATATAATGACTCAGAAAGATTTGAATTTCCGACAACGAAGATGACTCGAGCTGTTAAAAGATTATGAATTAGTAATTGATTATCATTCGAAGAAAGCAAATGTAGTCGCGGATGCTTTGAGTAGAAATCTTTATTTGCGTTGCTAGTGATGAATACACAGTTAACCTTGTCTGATAATGGTTCAATTTTAGCTGAATTAAAAGCTAAACTGTTATTTCTTCAACAATTTTTGTGAAGCTCAAAAGTGTGATAGTGAATTGCAAGCTAAAAGAGTGCAATGCGAGTCGACTACTGATTCAGACTATCAGATCAGATTCGATGATTGTTTGATGTTTCGAGATAGAATATGTGTACCAAAAAATCCTGAGCTTATTCAGAAAATTCTACACGAGGCATACAATGGTTGTTTATCTGTTCATTCTGGGAGTACTAAAATGTATAATGATTTGAAACAATTGTATTGGTGGTCAGGCATGAAATGAGACATTTCAGAGTTTGTGTTGAGATGTTTGGTTTGTCAACAAGTTAAAGCTGAACATCAAGTGCATTCAAGAATACTATAGCCAGTGATGATACCAAAGTGGAAATGGTATAGAGTTATGATGGATTTCGTATAGGGATTACCCTTGTCTCCGAAAAAGAAAGATGTTGTTTGGGTTGTCTTTGATCGACTGACGAAGTCTGTACATTTAATTCCGGTACATACAAACTTTTCACTTGATAAATTAGCTGAATTGTATATTTCTGAGATTTTTAGATTGCAGGAGGTGCCAGTTTCTATTATTTCGGATAGAGATTCGAGGTTTACGTTGCGGTTTTGGAAAAAATTGCAAACAGTTGAATTTTAGTACTGTATTTCATCTGCAAAAGGACAGCCAATCTGAGAGAGTAATTCAGATTCTTGAAAGTATGCTTCGTAGTTGTGTTTTAGAATTTGAAGGTAATTGGAAGAAATATTTACCTTTAGTTGGATTCGTATATAACAACAATTTTCAATCGAGTATAAAGATGGAACCGTATAAAGTTTTGTATGGTCATAAATACCGAACTCCGCTGTACTAAACCAAGATTAGTGAGAAAAAGATTCATGGGGTTGATTTGATTACTAAGACTAAAGATAAAGTGAAAATAATTCGCGATAGTTTGAAAGTAGCTTCAGATTGACAGAAATCTTACGCGGATTTGAAACGTAAAGGCATTGAATTTCAAGTCGGCAACAAAGTATTTTTGAAAGTATCTCTGTGGAAGAAGATTCTTCAATTTGGTCACAAAGGAAAATTGAGTCCGCGATTCATCTGGCCGTATGAGATTATTGAAAGAATAGGGCCAGTGGCATATCGGCTAGCTTTACTGTCAGAATTAGAAAAGATCCAAAATGTATTCCATGTGTCGATGTTATGAAGGTATCGATAAGATCCATCACATTGAATTTCTCCGGAAGAGATTGAAATTCAACCTGATATGACGTATAACAAAGAACCGATCAGAATTTTAGCTCGAGATGTTAAAGAGTTGAGAAAAAAAACATAGCTTTAATGAAAAGTACTTTGGCAACGACATGGTGTTGAAGAAGCCACGTGGGAGCCCAAAGAAGCCATGTGGGAACCTGAAGAAGCTATGAGAAAACAGTACCCAAACCTCTTTTCTGGTAAGATTTTTGGGGACGAAAATTCCTAAGGGGGAGAGAGTTGTAACAGCCTGTTTTGAGTCAAACCGGAATAGTGGTTTTGAGGCCACAAATTCGAAGTTGAAATAGTTATTTTATTACTATTTTGAGGTCCATAGTATGATAACATGATTTTTTGAAAATTTCATTAAGAAATTTTATCGTTTGAGTGTTCGATTTGATAAAAAGGACTAAATCGCGTAAAGTGTAAAACTTGTGTTCTATTAGCTAAAGATGTCTAATAGCTATAGAACCTTGAAGTGGAGATCCTTATGTTGTAATTAGCCCATTTAAAAAGTTATTAGTGGACAAAGATGGACATTTTTTAATGGTTTTAAAGGTTATATATTAAAGGTTAAATAAGTAAAATAGTTATAAAATTAAAATTAGGTAAAATAAAACCATATTTTTAGTCCATCTTCTTCCTTAGCCAAAAATTAGAAGAAGAGAGCTTCATTTTTATTTTTGAAGCATTCGACCATTGATTCTAGTGCATGTAAGTGATTTTTGACTTGGTTTTTAATGATTTTTATGTTTTTGAGATCGTTGCAGCTTAATTTAGCTAGCCCAGGGACTAATTTGTAAAACTATTAAAGGTTTAGGTTTTTTCCATTGATGAATATAAGTGCATTTTGATATTTGATGATAGAAAATGTATGCTTGTTGTTAGATAAACAACATTCGTAAAGTGATTTTTGACAAAATTGTCATTTAGGGATTTAATTGATAAATGTTAAAATTTTGTGGTTAAATTGTGAAATAAACGAAAAATATAGGCTGCTAGGGACTTAATTGAAATTTAGCTAGCATGGGTATAAGTTAAATTGCATGAATTTGTATTTTTATGAGATAAGAACGAAATTGTAAAAATGTTGAAATATTAGGGGCAAAAGTGTAAAGTTACCTTAATGTGTATTTTGGACTAAATTGAATAGAGTGATAATTAAATAAGTTAATTTTGATTACATTTAGATCAAGAAAATCAAAATTCTGATTTAGATTGGGAAAAAATAAAGTATCAGACTAATCGACTTATTTCGTCGTTTTTGCAATCGAGGTAAGTTTGTATGTTAATAAGCATTTGTATAATTGTGTTTTAAATGATTTGTTATTGAATTATTTGTGAATACGACTTTGTGGATATGTTCAACAATGATTCAGCTATGAGAAATCCTGGTTGAACCTAAGGAATAGATTAGGATATGAATAACATGTCATTAGGTGTAACGCCCCCTAACCCTATACCGTCATCGAAACAGGGTTACGAGACATTACCATTCAGTACAGCCCAATTCCGGTCATTAATTAAAATAAATATTCACACACATCCTAGTTTTAAGATGTCATCCCTTTAATGGGCCATCGCGGTCCAATATGAACAGTAAATTCAGTTCGGGACTAATTTAGAATCACTACGAATTTTTAATAAATTTCAAAATTCATACTACATACCGTTGCCAACCATAATTTACTCATTTCATCAATACTTCTACAACCTAAATGACTCTCATAAAACATCCTAGGTACATGCCATTACCAATGCTCAACATACATTACCTCATTGAATTCGGGATCGGCCTGGGATGCTGATTCAACGGTCTAGCCTTAACTTAACCTGTGCACGGAAACAAACCGTACGCTGAGTATACACTCAGTGGTATTTCTATAATCTGAACACTTAAACAATTATAAAACATATTAATTTATATATATATATTGAACTATTCAAACTCAATGAGAATTCAAACATTCACTTCCAACCAATGTTTTGGTCTACTTTAAATTCAAAATAATTTATTATTTTTCAATAGCAATTAATCAATCAGTAATGTTCATTAACTCTCAGAACAATTATTTATTCAGTAACAGTCAGTTATTCAGTAACAATCAAATATTCAATAATAACCAGTTATTCAGTATCGATCAATTGATCGGTTATCCAGTAACAGTCAATTATTCAGTAAAATTAGATATTCAGTAACAATTAAGTTATTTAGTAACAGTCATTCATTCAGTGACAATCAGTTATTTTATACCTTTATTTACCCCTATTAACATGACTCGGACTCAGACGGATACACGGATCCAACCAACACACCAGTACGGCACATAGTGCCTCATCGGCCGAAGCCGGAACAGTAATAGTAACAGTAGCAGTACGGTACACAGAGTACCTCATCGGAACAAATCCGGAACAGTAACAGTAATAGTATAGTAGCAATATTCGACACACAAAGTGCCGAATCGGTAACGGTAACAGTAGCGGTAACAGTAACCAGCACATAAGTGCCTAAAATACGATACATAAAGTGCCTGATCGGTAAAGCCAATAAATCCCGTACTCTTCCAATCCTATGGCATACCAATTATATCCGACTAGCCCGGTAAGTTAATAGGGAATTTAATTCTTATTTCAATTTTACTTAATATTCATATTTATCCCTATTAACAAGACTCGGACTTTGGCGGATATGCGGATTCCAACCAAGCACACCAGTATGGCACTCAGTGCCTGAACACTTCCAAATTCTATGGCATGCCAATTATACCCGACTCAGTCTGACTAGTTAATAGGGTATTTAATTCACTTTTCAGTATAATTTCTATCTTAGTTCAATATCAATTTTAATTCACTTTCTCAATTCAATAATTCTTTCCTTAATATACCATTCCAATAATTACATATATTCACACATTTTCACAATCTCATTCAATTCAATATATATATCTCAATTATTCACATTAATTCATAATTTAATACAATTCATAACCATTAATACATTACTAATTTATATCTTGAGTTACAAAATTCTAAATTAAGATCCGCTAATCTTTCCTAAAACTAGACTTACAAATCTTCTTACCATAAAATTTTCAAAATTTTTCATTTAGCCATTAAATACAGTTTATTCTTTAAATTCACCCCTATTCTGCTGTCTGACAGTTTCGACCCTTCTTCACTAAAAATTAATTATCTCACAGTACAGAACTCGGATAATATTCCCGTTGATTTCTCCTAAAAATAGACTCATTAGGTATTCTAAAAATATAACTTTAAGCCTCTAATTATTTTTCTTCAATTTTTGGTGATTTTCCAAAGTCAGAACAGGGGAACTCGAATTCATTCTGATCTTGTCTCACAAAATTCATTTTATCTCATAATTTACAATTCAATTGCTTATACCGTTTCTTCTATAAGAAACTAGACTCAATAAGATTTAATTCCATATTTTATTCATCCTCTAATTAAATTTATACAATATTTGGTGATTTTCCAAATTTAAACTACTACAGCTGTCCCAAACAGTCATAATACAAAATGTTGATTTTCTACTTTAATTTCAATTTAATCCTAACTAAATTCACTTACTTTTCTATCTTAATTCATACTTTATTTCTACTCTATTTTTAACCAAAATTAGACATAATTATCTATTTTTCATCATAAAACCATAATTTTGAAATTCTTTCAATTTAGTCCTTAAAACATAAAACTTATGAATCAGTTTACAATTCAATCATTATTTCATTTCTAACTTGAATTTCTAACAATTTAGCCCTTAATTCATCTTTTTGTTCAACTTAATCAACACATAAAAATTCATTAACTTCCTAACTTTTGATATAATTCATGTAGTACTCTTCTCTAGAATTCCATAAACATCAAAATTGCAAGAAAAGGGATCAAATTGACTTACCAATTTAACTTTGAACCTTGAAACCCCAAATTTTCCTTTTTCTTGCTTTCTTTCTCCCCCGTTTCTTCTCTGTTTCGTTTCCATTTCATTCTGTTTCTTTAGTTTATATATAATATAATATAATATAATATAATATAATATAAAACATAAAGTATCTTTATTATATAATAATATAATAATATAATAATATACTAAACATAAAAAAAAATTTAGATTTTCTTCACGATAAACCGCCTCAATTTATACCTTTTGTATAATTGCCCTTTTAGTCCTTTTTATTTTCTTTTAATCTATAATTCAACTTTCACACTTTATTCAATTTGGTCCTTTTACTTAATTACTCTTAATTAAATTAAATTCACTTAATTAAACTCTAATTAACCACTCATTTTACTTCGTAAATATTTTTAATATATATTTACGAATTCATTTTTCAGAAACGGAGACCCAAAAATACACTTTTTCGGTAACGGTAAAATTCGGGTCATTACAATTCTCTCCCCCTTTAGAAATTTCGTCCTCGAAATTTTCCTAAAAGAGAGGTGGGGGTTCAGTGATCTCACTGTTTCTTTCGGTTCCCGTATTGTTTCCTCAATATTATGACATTACCGCTCAGGCTAGTATCTCAACCGGCTCTTTCTCATACAATAGATTACATCAAATCTCAATATCCTTTGTCAATATAACATGCAAGAGATTTGATCTCTATAATCTTCTGAGCTTCAAATCATGAAAAATTATCATAAACTTTCTGTAACTTCAGAAGTAAAGCCAAACAATATTTTACCGGTCCGAATTTTCTACAACTTCACATAGCCCAACAGAACAAGAACTTAATTTCTCTTTCAACCTGATCTTCAAAATGTTCTTCCAAGGTGAATCTCTAAGAAATACCATATCACTAACAAAATACTCAATATCCCAACGTTTCAAGTCTATAGATAATTTCTGTTTGTCAAAACTGCTTTCAGTCTATCTCGAATTACTTCCACTTTTCATCAATTTCACGAATCAAACAGCTCCGCATATTCTTTTTCAAAAATAGAGATAATTCCAACTTAGATTCCATAAAAATTCTATCCCATTTCCATTTTGATGTCACCACTGGTTGTAACAGTTCTGAAGATATCTGTACCTAATATAAACATTTATATGCAAATTCAAAGTATTGCTTTTCTTTTCCCAGTCTTCAATACATCTGTCTCAAATCACTGTACATCTTATTCTTCCAGAATGCATAGACATAGTACTACTATAATTTCATGCAAATTCTCCTGTATAAGTTCTAAATCTCTCTGTTCAGCTTTTATTTCTAAATAGCAAACAACAATCATATCCAATCTGAACTGTTTAATCAGAAATCTGTATACTTTATCCATTTAGCCGATAACTCATTATCACATTTCTGAGCTTCGCAGATCTGCTGTAAAGAAGTAAGTTTAACCTTTATCTCAACTAGAATTGAGCAATCATCAGATAATGACAATAGAGTGTTCATAGCTCATAACACAAAGCAAAACTTTCAATTCTGAGTATTCATAACTCCATTTGCTTTTTCCTGGATGATATTCAATTATCAAATCATGATCCTTTAGTGCAAATACAATAGCTATCACTTTCAAATCATGTATCAAATAATTCTTCTCATGTAATTCTAACTCTCCAACACATGATTCATTAGTTTTCTTTCTTGCATCAAAACACTACTATCCCTATAAATCACAAGTTTCTTCACCGGATTTCAGACTAAACCAGAACTAATGCTTCAGTTAACTGAGCTTTCAACTAATCAGAACCTTGCTAACGTCTATCTGATCATTCCAATTCCACATCTTTCTGTAATAACCGACTAGTTTTAGAAAACCTCTTATTTCAAATATATTTTTCATTATCATTTCAGTTACAAAATCTATAGCACATTCAACTTCTTTAATCAACAGTAGTTCGGGCAACTCTTCTGGAAACACATTAGAATTCTCTTGCACTATTGCCACTGATTTAAACCTTAACTTAAATACTTTAATATTCAATACATAAACAAGGTAAATACCATAACCCCTTTCCGGCATATATCTGTGTTGGCATGTTCAATATCACAATAGACAATTAGCTCAATCTTCTCTGATTCAACAAAACATTTCATCATCTTGATCTTGCAACATATTATACTTCTGCTTATAATTTACCACCATATCATGCAGAATTAACCATTCCATTATTGAGATTATATCAAACAGTAAGAACATCAAATCGATCAGAAAACAGTAGTATCATTATCAAACAGCTCCTGCAGATCTTATCAGCCCATAAATACTAATCTGAAAAATTTAATGCTTCAACACAAAAAAATTCAGCAAACTCAACAGGCAAATCTTTAATAGATACTGAACTTATGTAATCATAGGAATAGTCAAACCAAGATCAATTTAAAATAATCATATTAGTGTCGATAAAGAAGAAAGTACCTGTAATGACATCCGGTAGAGATAAATCTTCTCATATACAATTAACATATACCCTGGCTGATGTTGATTCTCCAGATTTTACAGTGAAGTCATTTGTCACACTTCGGCTTCACTCGTATTTTTGGGATTACAGGGTAACCTACCTCTGTTAACTACATTACTCGGTCTTGAACTCTGAATAATGTTTTTTTTTCAATTTTCTTCAAGCAATCACTAAGATAATAATCAGGAGAATCATGTCTAACACATATTCCATTCCTTATTCTATATTCTTCAGCTTCTGTCTTCATTTAAACCATCTTCAAACCATTTGTATCATACAGTTTCTATCGGAATATACCCTCTGATATATTTATTTAATCAAACAAATTCCCTTCATACACAGTTGCAGTTATATGATCCTGTTTAAGCTTCAAGAATTCTGTATGTTTCTGATCAAGAAATCTCTGACTGATATATATATATATTTCAGAACTCATCTCAGAAAATTTCCAAATAACCCTTTCTTAATCACAACATAATCAATTTTTCTACCACTGATAACCTAAATCTTTTAACAGAAATATCATACCCTTCTAACATTTAATCGGTGAACAGAACAATTCATTTACAATCCCGATAATATTCTCTAACCAGATTTCAGTTCTTTCAAGATCATTCTCAACTGTAATTCTCAATTCATCCACACTATATATATACATGTACAGATCATTAACAGCAGATAACTTACCCGTTCAGACAAGATCTATACCTTGAAGCACTTCGGGAACCGAGTAAGAAACAGGAGGGATAGATACTGTAGCAGATACAATTTCTTCTACTCATTGGAGAACATCGGTTATAATTCTAAATAATTATTTATCATTTCTTTTTTTATTATTTCACCAGTCATTATTCAGTAATTAATTACCCATTGAGTTTATAACCAGTGTTGTTGATTCAGTTTTCATCTAATTCAAGAGACTATTCGTCTCCAGTACAAATTTCATAATCAATACCATCGATATTTTCCTCTAACATTTTCACTATAAAACAGTACCAAACAAATATATCAGCATCCGATCCCGACTCAATTTCGACTCAATTATGGCATGTACCTCTAGACTCAATTCCGAGCTCGATTTAGTCCGAGAATCGGCTAAACCTGAATAGCTCTGATACCACTAAATGTAACGCCCCCTAACCCTATACCGTCATCGAAACAGGGTTACGAGACATTACCAGTCAGTACAGTCCAATTTCGGTCATTAATTAAAATAAATATTCATACACATCCTAGTTTTAAGATGTCGTCCCTTTAATGGGCCCTCGCGATCCAATATGAACAGTAAATTCAATTCGGGACTAATTTAGAATCACTACGAATTTTTAGTAAATTTCAAAATTCATACTACATACCGTTGCCAACCATAATTTACTCATTTCATCAATACTTCTACAACCTAAATGACTCTCATAAAACATCCTAGGTACATGCCATTACCAATGTTCAACATACTTTACCTCATTGAATTCGGGATCGGCCTGGGATGCTAATTCAACGGTCTAGCCTTAACTTAACCTGCGCACGGAAACAAACCGTACGCTGAGTATACACTCAGTGGTATTTCTATAATCTGAACACTTAAACAATTATAAAACATATTAATTTATATATATATTGAACTATTCAAACTCAATGAGAATTCAAACATTCACTTTCCAACCAATGTTTTGGTCTACTTTAAATTCAAAATCATTTATTATTTTTCAATAGCAATTAATCAATCAGTAATGTTCATTAACTCTCAGAACAATTATTTATTCAATAACAGTCAGTTATTCGGTAACAATCAAATATTCAATAATAACCAGTTATTCAGTATCGATCAATTGATCGGTTATCCAGTAACAGTCAATTATTCAGTAAAATTAGATATTCAGTAACAATTAAGTTATTTAGTAACAGTCATTCATTCAGTGACAATTAGTTATTTTATACCTTTATTTACCCCTATTAACATGACTCGGACTCAGACGGATACACGGATCCAACCAACACACCAGTACGGCACATAGTGCCTCATCGGCCGAAGCCGAAACAGTAATAGTAACAGTAGCAGTACGGTACACAGAGTACCTCATCGGAACAAATCCAAAACAGTAACAGTAACAGTATAGTAACAATATCCGACACACAAAGTGCCGAATCGACGGTAACAGTAATAATATTCGACACACAAAGTGCCGAATCGGTAACGGTAACAGTAGCGGTAATAGTAACCAGCACATAAGTGCCTAAAATACGACACATAAAGTGCCTGATCGGTAAAGCCAATAAATCCCGTACTCTTCCAATCCTATGGCATACCAATTATATCCGACTAGCCCGGCAAGTTAATAGGGAATTTAATTCTTATTTCAATTTTACTTAATATTCATATTTATCCCTATTAACAAGACTCGGACTTTGGCAGATATGCGGATTCCAACTAAACACACCAGTATGGCACTCAGTGCCTGAACACTTCCAAATCCTATGGCATGCTAATTATATCCGACTCAGTCCGACTAGCTAATAGGGTATTTAATTCACTTTTCAGTATAATTTCTATCTTAGTTCAGTATCAATTATAATTCACTTTCTCAATTCAATAATTCTTTCCTTAATATACCATTCCAATAATTACATATATTCACACATTTTCACAATCTCATTCAATTCAATATATATATCTCAATTATTCACATTAATTCATAATTTAATACAATTCATAACCATTAATACATTACTAATTTATATCTTGAGTTACAGAACTCTAAATTAAGATCCGCTAATTTTTTCTAAAACTAGACTTACAAATCTTCTTACCATAAAATTTTCAGAATTTTTCATTTAGCCATTAAATACAGTTTATTCTTTAAATTCATCCCTATTCTGCTGTCTGACAGTTTCGACCCTTCTTCACTAAAAATTAATTATCTCACAGTACAGAACTCGGATAATATTCCCGTTGATTTCTCCTGAAAATAGACTCATTAGGTATTCTAAAAATATAACTTTAAGCCTCTAATTATTTTTCTTAAATTTTTGGTGATTTTCCAAAGTCAGAACAGGGGAACTCGAATTCATTCTGACCTTGTCTCACAAAATTAATTATATCTCATAATTTACAATTCAATTGCTTATACCGTTTCTTTTATAAGAAACTAGACTCAATAAGATTTAATTCCATATTTTATTAATCCTCTAATTAAATTTATACAATTTTTGGTGATTTTCCAAACTTAAACTACTGCTGCTGTCCCAAACAGTCATAATACAAAATGTTGATTTTCTACTTTAATTTCAATTTAATCCTAACTAAATTCACTTACTTTTCTATCTTAATTCAGACTTTATTTCTACTCTATTTTTAACCAAAATTAGACATAATTATCTATTTTTCATCATAAAACCATAATTTCAAAATTCTTTCAATTTAGTCCTTAAAACATAAAACTTATGAATCACTTTACAATTCAATCATTATTTCATTTCTAACTTGAATTTCTATCAATTTAGCCCTTAATTCGTCTTTTTGTTCAACTTAATCAACACATAAAAATTCATTAACTTCCTAACTTTTGATATAATTCATGTAGTACTCTTCTCTAGAATTCCATAAACATCAAAATTGCAAGAAAATGGATCAAATTGACTTACCAATTTAACTTTGAACCTTGAAACCCCAAATTTTCCTTTTTCTTTTTCTTGCTTTCTTTCTCCCCTGTTTCTTCTCTGTTTCATTTCCATTTCATTCTGTTTCTTTAGTTTATATATAATATAATATAATATAATATAATATAATATAATATAATATAATATAATATAATATAATATAATATAATATAATATAATATAATATAATATAATATAATATAAAACAATCTTTATTATATAATAATATAATAATATAATAATATAATAATATACTAAACATAAAAAAATCTTAGATTTTCTTCACGATAAACCGCCTCAATTTATACTTTTTGTATAATTGCCCTTTTAGTCCTTTTTATTTTCTTTTAAGCTATAATTCAACTTTCACACTTTATTAAATTTGGTCCTTTTACTTAATTACTCTTAATTAAATTAAATTCACTTAATTAAACTCTAATTAACCACTCATTTTACTTCGTAAATATTTTTAATATATATTTACGAATCCATTTTTTAGAAATGGAGACCCAAAAATACACTTTTTCGGTAACGGTAAAATTCGGGTCATTACATTAGGGGTTATATAATTGTGTGCTGGTCTGTACGTCCTGCTAGTGGCTGAGTTATCCGGCATGTGTTGCGGATTCTCGTCAGCTTGTGTGAGCAGTACCGTGTATCTTTTTCATGACCGTCAACTTGTGTAAGTAGACCCATTGATAGCTCAAGAGTGAGCATTATATATGATATGAGATTGAGTTAGCTTCGGCTCTATATGTGGCACTTAGGGCGCGAGTTCCTGGGTATCCGATAGTATTCCGAATGGTTCAACGAGTATATCGAATATAAGAAATGATGAGAAA
Source organism: Gossypium hirsutum (assembly GCF_007990345.1). Taxonomy (NCBI): domain Eukaryota; kingdom Viridiplantae; phylum Streptophyta; class Magnoliopsida; order Malvales; family Malvaceae; genus Gossypium; species Gossypium hirsutum. The sequence continues at coordinate 77,847,668 of NC_053435.1, forward strand.
TAGATACGTGTTAGTATAGGTATGTACGAAAACTACATAAGCATTAAATTTATGGAAGTTGTGAATTCATGGTTAATTGTGTGATTGAATAGATGTTAACATTGTGATTAAATGTTTTATAGCATGTTATGTACATATTCTTGAATGGTAATTAAATGGTGACCTTTGCTTATTATTTCATATGAGCTTACTAAGCTTTATAGCTTACATTGTTTATTTTTTCGTGTTTTATAGTGAAATCAAAGCTAACTCAGATTGAGAGTCGTCAGAGATTGTATCACACTATTGAGCATTTAATTTGGTACTTTTGAACTCGTGTTTTGGTTATATGGCATGTATACGAATTTAGTCATTTTGGTGTATGGTCTGGTAATGAATTTAGCCATTTATGTTGGCTTGTAAATGTTAAATGTTTGGTTTTGTATATAGCCATGAAAGTTGGCTTATTTTGGCATATTTGGTTGTACATATATATCTGTTTGTGTGTGTGTGTAAATAGCCTTTATTATGCATGTGGTATTTACAATATAAATGCTTGTGGTGAATGGTAGTTTGTTCACTGGTAATTTGTGTATCATATGTTTGATAAATTGAAATTGATATCCTACTGGTTTTAGGTACAATGATGTTTAATTGAAAGTGACCATTAGAGTGATTTATGAATATGAATTTGGTATGAAAGTGTTTGAATTGTTTTGACACATGAGTGTTTTATGTTTGATGGTAAGGATTTAGCATGAATTAGGCTTGGTTATGCTTGATTTGAATTCCTATTTATGCCTTATTTGGTGTCATTTGGTTTGGTGTAGATGTATGCAAATTTGGGTGGCAAGATGGCTTGGTAAATAGCTTATGACATAGGTGTGTGCCTCAGCTGTGTGTGAGACACGGTCAAGTTACACGGCCGTGTGTGCCCTGGTGTTGAATTAGAAATCAAGTCAACATTCTCCACACGACCCAGCACATAGGCGTGTAACTTAGCCATTTGGCATTAGTCAGTATACCCTACAGGTTTGGAATAGCCTAGCACACGGCCTAGGACACGGCCGTGTGAGGCCATTTCGAAGGGCACACGGGCTGGTAACTTAGACATGTGGTTGGCCGTGTTACCCAAGTCAGTGAGTTACACGGGGAAGGACACGGGCTGGGACACGGCCATGTGATCCCGTTTCGAATGTCCATACGGCCTGTGACACGAGTGTGTCTCTGGCCGTGTGAGACACACGGACGGGCCACACGGGCGTGTGTCCCCTGTATCTTGTAAAAAAAATTTTAAGTGTTCTAGAAATTTCATAAGTTATCGGTTTAGTCCCGAACCAACCCGAATGCATGTTTAGGGCCTCATAAGCTTGTATTAGGGACAATGTGAATGATGTTGAATGATGATTACGTGAAATTTGAAAATGTATGTTTAATTGTGTAATATGTCCGATAATGCTCTATAACCCCATTCCGGCGTTGAATACGAGCGAGGGGTGTTACATAATATTTTAGTCATATTAGTCTATTTAAAAGGTATTTGTAACCCTGTTTAGCGAGTTGACAGAATATCTTTTACGTGAGATTTGATGAAGAGTTTTCAAGAGAGCTTTGTATTCAGGTTTTACGTTTAGTACATTTAGGTTTATTTTCTCCATATTATACTCTCCTTTGTTTACTTATTTAGTGAAAAGTCAAAGCCTCCTTTGCCTGTGGTTTTTATCCTCTTCGAATGAGTTTTACACATAAAATATTTGTGTTTGATCTTCTCTATTTTACTATCTATCTCATTGTTTAGACGGGTCGGTCCCCAACAATGGTGATGGTATCATAGCATTGCTTGTTAAGTATTTATAACCATATAATCGGCTTGGTGAATTATCATGTGTATATATATATATCCTTATTACATTTATTTTTAAAAATTTAAATGATCTATCTATTAATTGGTCGTGTATAAAATTTAAATACAAACTTTAGTATTTATCTTACTTTTATAAAATTAATAATTGAAATTGATATCATGAGTCAAGTAATACCAACTCAATTAAGAAAATATTAAAATCCTATTTCAGTTTAGTCTGACATGGAATGAATTTATAATCATGAAATCAACTCAATTATCATATCATAGATTATAAATTGATAACCCTATTTTTAAAAGAAAAATTATAGGGTAACTATAGAATTTAAAGTTTTATATGATATTTTTATTATGGCATAATGATTTATTTACCCTTCTAACTTTACAAAAAAAAATTATTTTAACTCTCCATTTAATCTTTCGTCTCTTTTAGTTTTTTAAACTTTTTTTTGTCAAATCACTCCAAATGAATGTAAAATAACGTTTGTGAACTTTGTTGATGTGACATACGTGTGAATTGCCATAAGAATGACACGTTAACATTTAATTAATTTTTTAAAATTCAAAAAGAAATTATAAAAAGTTATTTTTAAAAATTAAAATTATTTAAAAAGTAACAAAAATTATAATTTTAAAATTTTTAAAAATTATTTAAATGTTGACTTGTCATCCCCGTGGCTGTCCACATATATGCCACATTACTAAAGTTAACATTCTACTCCATTTTGAAGTGTTTTGACAAAAAAATACAAGTTCAAAAGCCAAAAGAGGAAAAAATTAAATGGAGAATTAAAATAACTTTTTTATAAATTAGAAGTCCAAAAAATCATTATCCATTTTATAATTTATTTCTAAAAAAAATTAACCCATTACTTTAAAACTACAAATTATTATATAATTTCTCAATATGTTGCTCTTTAAATTAGCTTTACTTTTTAAATATAAAATTTATGCTCACATTATAGGTATCACAATTTATAATGTATAACACATACTAGCTTATGATACATTCACTCTCTGAATAACAAAAATATATATTTTTAAAAAATAATATGATGCTTTTTAGAAAAAGTAAATGAGGTATCTAAATATATATATTTGTTTGATTGAAAACTTTTATCTTATAATTAGTTATTTTTCTTAATAGTTGGTGCTAGGTAGAGTTGCTCATGGTCAGGTAGTAAGTTTAGGTTCGAAGGCGAGCCTAAAAAAAGAGAGGACTTGGATAAAAATATTAGGCCCAAAAAATAATCTTGGGTAAAATTAAATCTTGTTTTTTGTATGGGTTGGGTCTTGGGAAAGTTTTTTGGCCCGAACCCAACCAACCCGTCCAGAATATATTATATTATAAAAATCAATTATATTAATTATATTTGTTAAATAATAATTATATATATTTATATTGAATACCTAAATAACCAAACTCAATATATAAAATTTTAAAAACTATATTTAATACAATAAAATATTTATTATATTTATGTTAGTGTTTATTAATATAAATATTTTTTTAATGTGTTAGAAAATATTCATTTTAATATTTTTAGTACATTTAGTGTAGTATATATATTTTAAAATTTATGTCAGCATGGGGTCAAATCCCTCGTAATTTTTCTAACCGAATTGGTGTTTGATTGACTTGTGACACTAACTTAGTCAGGAGCTTAAATAATAATAAGAAATTGTATCACACGTATATGTGTGTGGAAACTACGTATTTACAATACAAAAGTGTATGTAAAAATAACATACAATAAATAATTAAATGTATGGATTGAAACTAATTAACAATAATACATGCAATATGCACATTATTAAAATGAAAAAAAAATGTAACACGCCAAAAATCATAGTGTCATATCAAAATAAAATATACGTGGACTATTGTACAAATTGCCATGCTAACATTGTTTAAAAACTAATGTTTTACTCTTCATTCCCGTTAAAAAAACGAACTCTTTTTGAAAGGTTATTTATCAAGTTTAACTAAAAATGAGTAATAATTAATTTAACAAAAAAAATATAACTAAATTTGAAATTATACCACTATTATTAAACAAAGTATTTCCCTTCACTTTATTATATGATAATCACATGTAAACATCAATTCCATTAAAAAAGGTAAATTCTCAACAACTATATAACTCATTACAACTACCTTAGCAGTATATGGTAAACAACTACAAGACAAAAACTCAAAATTTTTTTAGGATCAAAATTAAGTTATAACTTTTATGGGCAAAAATATAATTTCACCATTATATCTTTATAATTTTAAAAAATTAAATCAAATTTTTATATTTTTTAAGGAGGTGAAATATAATTTTACATTTATTAATTTAAATTTTTTTAAAAAAAAATTAAAGAACTAAATGAAAAAAAAATTATTTTAGGGGGAAACGGGCCCTACCAACTCCTTCTAATTTTATCCCTGGTAATTGAGCTGAGTTAAGCTTAAATACCATCAAGATTGAGCTCAAACTCGACTCATAATTCGAAATTTAATATTTAATTCAATATTAAAATTATATGTTAGTTATTTATTTTTTTGGACAAACACTAAAATAAAATATTACCAAAAAAAGTAATAAAAAAAATCCTTTTATCTTTTTTATTTTATCACAAATTTATTAGTAAGATTCAATATAAAATTTACAATTAAATATATCGTATTAAAACTATTTTAATTTAAGAAAATTCTAAATAAAATGCAACATTTAAAATCATTATAGATTTTATTAGATTAAAACAATTTCATTATGATATATTTGATTGTAGTATTTATTAAATTTCTTACAATTAATAAAATAAAAAAATAACCAGTATTAGTCAGGGGCAGAGCAGGAGTCCTAGGGCCATGATCCCTTAAAATAGAAAATTTTTCATTTAGATCCCTTTATAATTTATAAAATTTTAAATTAATAATAGTAAAATTGCACTTTAGCCCCTCAAAAAAGATAAAAATTTGATTTAATTATTTAAAAATTATAAAGATATAGACTATTAAAATAGTAAAATTGTATTTTTACTATCATAAAAATAAATAATTTAATTTTACCCATTGGAAAAATATCTAACTTCGGGCCCCACCCCTGATATTAATTTTTTTTATTAATAATTATACTCATATTCAATATATATATTATATTTAACAAAATTTTTTAACATATTAATAATTTTATACATAGATTTTAATAAATTGATTCATATATTTCATATTAAACATCTACATTCTTTTATACATATTTGTAATTTTAATTTATTAGCATGTATGATATGGGCATTTATCTACACACAATGATTTACTTGCAGTCGAGAGGAGACTTCAACGATTAATTAAAGCTACCTACCGGTAAGGCTTTCTTTTCTCTTCATTTATTTTGTTGTGTTAGATGATAAGATGAAAGTATATTGAAAGGAGCATTGTACAAGTATTTCATATAATAGAATTTGTAAATATGAGAAATGATTATATGAAATAGGAGCATCATATCATTTTATATATATTTTTAATTATTTAATGATATTTTAATATTTTTTATGTTATTGATATATAATTTAGTAATTTTTTGACATGAACTCTGAACCCTAAACTTTATATCTTAAACTTGGCATTTTAATTTAGGGTTCATGGTTCAGGTTAAAAAATTTACCAAAATTATATACCAATAATATAAAAAAAATTATTGAAGCATCATTAAATAATTAAAAAAGGATACAAGATGACGTAGCACCTTATTTCATACGATTTTTTCTCTAATATAATAATATTATTTTACAAAATAAGTTATGTTTCAACAATATTATAAACTACTAATTATAATTTAATAAAATATTATTACTTACCAACATTATAAACTACACGGCTAAGCAACCCAATGTTAAGATTATGTTTTTTGTTGGGTGCTGTAACTAGATGCAACATGTTTGTTGCTTAGCTTAAAACTACATAGACTACAAGTAGAGGAAGCACACCACAGTGAAACTGAAATACAAGATACTTTCTCATGCTTCAGTAGTCTGTGGTTCAGATTTCTTATTATTAAAGATGACATTGAAGAAATGAATCAAACACCGAAGAAGAATAGGCACGGCAGCGGCGAGAATGACGTAGCGGAACCTCACCGATTCGCTGGGAGTAACAGCGAAAATAGCGGAACCGTAAGTGAAGATCATGGAAATGGTGGCAATAACAATTTCGAGTTGGAAAGGGAAGCCGTGGGTGAGAGAGGTGATGACAAACATGGAGGCAGAGAGAGAAAGGGTGTCGGCGATCAAGAAAACACGGTAGTCTCCAGGCTGGGATGCATAAATGGCTCTGCCTGCACGAACTCCATCTTGCCATACTCCGCCAGGAGGGTTGACACCGGCTTGGAAGGTAACGGAAGCTATGAGGGTTGCTACTATTAACATAATGTTTCGAACATCGCCAGGCTTGTCTACTTTTTCTTTATACCGGAAATTCTTGTACCAGCTCTCGCCTGTGCTTAATCGCTTTAGCACCTTTTTTAAAACGACAGACATTGAAATCCGCTGAGAAGAAGACTGAATTTTTGTTGGTCAGTTTTCTTTTTCTGTTCATCAATTTTAGTCAGTGGTGTATATATAGGACTATCATGCGTCACCTTTATGACGATTGCACAGATGATGTGGTCTGTTATAAATCCTTACATAGATGCCAATGAGCCCATTATGAAGCTCATTGAGGAGGATACTCCTTAACTTATAATTTTTGTTTTACTTGTGGGTTTTATTTTTTTACAAAAATTATGATTAAAATATTTAAACAAAATAATATATATTGTTGGAAAGAAAACGAACAACCGAAACAAAGCGAAAGCATAACCGGTGTTCTTTCTCTCCTTATAACTACTGTCAAAAATTATGGCAAGCACAATAACACAAAATATGTTCTCTAGGAAACTTAATCAACCACAAATCAACTAATGCAACTACAACAAAAATAAATAGAGACACCAATATTTTTACGTGGAAAACCCCTCTAAATCAAGGGTAAAAACCACGGGACTTTAGAGTCTGATAAAGAGCTCCACTATCATCAAATGTTCGAATACAAGATCACAATATCAAGCCTACAACAAGCATTCAACTCCGACAAGGCTAACAATATGTAATCTTTAGCAAAAGAGAGAAAAATGAGAGAACATCACCAAAAACATAGCTGCTGAAAAACGAGTATTTCCGAAGCTACAAGACTCGGATGAAAAATCCGACCGTACAAAGTCAAGAACACCTTATCGCCTAGCTGTTGTCCAAAAATCAGCTCAATCGAACCACAGATGGGCCTTCGATCGAGAGTTGATCACTGCTGCACCAAGCTTGAAAAATTGATTTTTCTTTTCTCTTTTTCTCCAACGAGCTTCAATCTCACTCTCTGTTTTTCTCTTCTTTTAAATTGAGAATTTGACACTCAATAATAATAGAAAGGCTGCCCACATCCCACACATAAAAAGCCAAAAAAAATTGGCTTTTGACAAAATCAAAGAAAGACAAAACATTGTGGCAGAAAATATGGGTTTCCCACATAGTGGGACCCATACCCAACAAATCTCCCCCTCCAACTATGTGGGGAATGCCTCCATGCCGGAGGTCAAACAACATGCTTCAAACTTTCCTCTTGGTAAGGCCTTCGTCAACATATCAGGACCATTATCATTAGTGTGTATCTTCTCAAGCTCTAACAGCTTAGCTTCAAGAACATCTCGTATCCAATGGTACCTCACATCAACATGCTTAGATCTTGAAAAGTTGAGTTCTTACCAAGATGAATAGCACTCTGGCTATCACAATATAGGACATACTTCTCCTGAGTAAAACCAAGCTCATGCACAAACTTCTTCATCCAAAGCATCTCCTTACACGCTTCGGTTGCTGCAATGAACTCTGATTCGGTGGTGGACAATGCAACACACTTTTGCAGTCTCGATTGTCATGCCACAGCTCCTCCTGCATAAGTGATTAAGTAACCTGAAGTAGATCTCCTCGAGTCAATGTCTCCGGCCATGTCTGAATCTGTATACCCAACAAGAACAGGTTTCTCATTGCCGAAACAAAGTTTCATGTTGGAAGTGCCACGAAGATATCTCATAATCCACTTCACTGCATTCCAATGCTCTCTGCCTAGATTAGAAAGAAACCTACTAACTGTACCAACAGCATAAGCCAAGTCTGGTCTCGTGCAAACCATTGCATACATCAGACTACCCACAGCTGCAGAGTAAGGAATTTTCTGCATCTCTTCCTTCTCCTTTTCTGTGGAAGGACAATGCTTAACACTTAATCTAAAGTGCATAGCAAATGGAGTATTCACCGCTTTAGCTTTGTCCATACTAAACCTTTGAAGTACTTTCTCAATGTACCTCTCTTGTGATAACCATAATTTCTTAGCCTTTCTATCACGTGTCAATCTTATGCCAAGAATTTGCTTTGCTGGTCCCAAATCCTTCATTGCAAAGGATTTACTCAACTCTTGTTTCAACTTCTCAATTCTAGAAGCATTCTGACCAACAATAAGCATATCATCAACATAGAGCAAAAGAATAATAAAATCATCACCAGAGAATCTCTTAACAAATACACAATGATCAGAAGTAGTCTTCTTGTAGCCTTGCTCCCCCATAACAGACTCAAACTTCTTGTTCCATTGCCTTGGAGCTTGCTTCAAACCATACAAGCTCTTCTTCAATCTGCACACATAGTCCTCTTTCCCTTGTGTAACAAAACCCTCTGTCTGCTCCATGTAAAGCTCTTCTTCCAAGTCACCATGAAGAAAAGCGATTTTCACATCCATTTGTTCAACCTCTAAGTCATAACAAGCTGCCAAACTCAATATAGTTCTTATAGAGGACATCTTCACAACCGGAGAAAATATTTCTTCAAAATCAACCCCCTTTTTCTGAGTATAACCCTTGACGACCAATCTAGCTTTGTATCGTGGAAATGAATACTTCTCTTCTTGCTTCAACCTGTAAACCCATCAAATCTTCAAAGCTCTTTTACCCTTAGGCAGTTTCACCAATTCAAAGGTATGGTTCTCATGCAAGGATTGAAGTTCGTCTTTCATCGCTTCAACCCACTGATCTTTGCATTCACTCTCCATAGCCTCTTCATAACATTCAGGTTCTCCCCCATCAGTCAAAAGAACATATTCATCAGGAGAATACCTGACAGAAGATCGTCGATCTCTGGAAGACCTTCGAAGTGGAACTGCTGGTGGAGCTATAGGTGCTTGTTGTTGATCATTCACAACATCATCCATAGGAGTATCAAAGTCACCTATAGTCTGATGGTCACATCTAACATCACCATGCACATCATCCTAGATAGGATCTGGTGAAGAGTCTAGGGGAACCGGATTCACATCGATCAAGTCACCACTACCTTGTGAATCCACTTTCTCCGTCTTATCAATGTCATCAATGGTCTGATCCTCAATGAAGACAACATCTCTGCTTTTCACGAGTTTCTTTTGAACTGGATCATAGAGTCTATAACCAAACTCACCATCTAGACCATAACCAATAAAAATGCATTGTCGAGCATTGGCATCCAACTTGGATCTTTCATCCTTTGGAACATGAACAAATGCTTTACAACCGAACACACGTAGGTGATCATATGACACGTCTTTACCAAACCAAACTCTATCTGGCACATCACCTTTCAAAGGAACACTAGGAGACAGATTTATCACATGTGTCACTGTATTCAAAGCTTCAGCCCAAAACGATCTTGGCAACTTTGCATCTGACAACAAACATCTGACTCTCTCAATCAATGTTCGGTTCATTCTTTCAGCTAACTCATTTAACTGTGGAGTCTTTGGTGGTGTTCTCTGATGTCTGATTCCCTGTCGCAGACAATACTCATGAAACGACCCTGTGTATTCGCCACCATTATCAGTACGAATGCACTTCAACTTCTTCCCAGTTTCCCTTTCAACTGATGCTTGAAACTGTTTAAACACCTCAAAGACTTGATTTTTAGACTTCAAAGTGTAAACCCATAGCTTTCTTGAACAATCATCAATGAAAGTTACAAAATAAAGTGCACCACCATGTGATCTTACTTTTATCAGACCACAAATATCTGAATGGACCAACTCTAGCAATTCTGATTTTCTATGAGGAGGATAGCTTCTAAATGAAACTCTTCTCTGTTTTCCTGCTAGACAATAAGCACAATTCTTCAGTGTAGCATTCTTTAAACCCGAAAGTTGATTCTTCTTCGTTAAACAGTTAAGCCCTTTCTCACTCATGTGACTGAGTCGTTTATGCCACAACTCAGTTGAGCTGTCATTCACTGTCACATTCACCGTTTCTCGAGAAGTCAAAGCTTACATCAAGTACAAATTTGAGCTCTTTTTTCCTCGAGCCACAACCAATGAGCCTTTAGTCAGCTTCCACTGCCCCTCACTGAAGGTGTTACAGAATCCCTCATCATCAAGCTTTCCTGCAGAAATCAAATTCAAACGGATATCCGGTGCATGTCTGACATCCTTGAGAGTTAACTTTGTTCCATTGTTACTCACCAAGCTAACATCTCCCATACCAATAACCGAAACCAAACCGTCATTACCCATCTTCAATACCCCAAAATCACCAGGAGTATAAGACGTGAAGAATTCCTTCCTTGACGTGACATGAAGTGATGCACTAATATCAATCACCCAACTAGTCTCGTCGCATGTTAGGTTGACCAAATTCTCATCACAAATAACTAACAGATCTTCACGAGCAACAGTACCAACACGCTCAGATTTTTCATCGTCATTCCGATCGTGTTTATCACCACCACCTTTGTTCTCTTTCTTTCACTTGAAGCAATATTTCTTGATATGACCTTTCTTACCACAATGATGACACTCAAGATTCTTGTATCTCGATCTGACTTGCTTCGACTTTTATATCTTCCCTTTCCATCTTTGTCTCTGTTTCTTCCCCTGTTCTCGATAACCAACACCTCGGACTGTGATGTAGAACCCTGAGATCTTCTTCTAACCTCTTCATTCAACACACCACTCTTAGCCAAATCCAAAGTAATAATACCCTATGGGGCAGAATTAATGAGCGAGACCCGAAAGGTCTCCCAAGAGTCTGGTAGAGTAGCAAGCAACCAAAGTCCTAAAATCTCGTCATCAAATTTGACACCCATACCAAGCAACTGATTCATCACACTCTGAAATTCACTAACATGGTCAGCTATAGACATTCCTTCATTATATTTCAGCACCATCTTTTTCTTCAGCAAAAACAACTTGTTATTGCCTGACCTCGAAGCATACAAGCTTTCAAGGTTCTTCCACAATGTTCGAGCATGTGTCTCCTGATCAATGTGGTTGTAAACATTTTCTTCAACAAATTGCCGAATAAATCCACACACTTGTTGATGCTCAAATTCCCATTCTTCATCACTTTTCAAATCAGGTTTTTGAGTAGTAAAGACCGGAAAATACAAAGCCTTCACAAACAACAGATCCTTTATTTTATTCCGCCAAAGTTGATAATTTGTACCTTTCAACATAATCATCTTACTCGTATTAATTTCCATAATTATCTGACACAATAACCAAGCTCTGATACTAGTTTGTTGGGAAGAAAACGAACAACCGAAACAAAGCGAAAGCACAACCGGTGTTCTTTCTCTCCCTATAACTCCTGTCAAAAATTATGGCAAGCACAATAACACAAAATATGTTCTCTAGGAACCTTAATCAACCACAAATCAACTAATGCAACTGCAACAAAAATAAATAGAGACACCAATATTTTTACGTGAAAAACCCATCTAAATCAAGGGTAAAAACCACGAGACTTTAGAGTCTGATAAAGAGCTCCACTATCATCAAATGTTCGACTAAAAGATCACAATATCAAGCCTACAACAAGCATTCAACTCCGACAAGGCTAACAATATGTAATCTTTAGCAAAAGAGAGAAAAATGAGAGAACATCACCAAAAACGTAGCTACTGAAAAATGGGTATTTCCGACGCTACAAGACTCGGATGAAAAATCCGACCGTACAAAGTCAAGAACACCTTATCGCCTAGCTACTGTCCAAAAATCAGCTCAATCGAACAACAGATGGATCTTCGATCGAGAGTTGATCACTACTGCACCAAGCTTGAAAAACTGATTTTTCTATTCTCTCTTTTTTTCCAACGAGCTTCAATCTCACTCTCTGTTTTTCTCTTCTTTTAAATTGAGAATTTGACACTCAATAATAATAGAAAGGCTGCCCACATCCCACACATAAAAAGCCAAAAAAAATTGGCTTTTGACAAAATCAAAGAAAGACAAAACATTGTGGCAGAAAATATGAGTTTCCCACATAGTGGGACCCATAGCCAACATATATATATGCTCGAATTAAAATATTTTCCGATAGTTTCATCATCATTAAATAGTTTATCTTAAAAAGTTTCGATTGAGTCTTAATTCGATTGGCATGGATATTGTTGATAATGCAGGAGGACAATAAGATTATGCTACATAGAAGTACTTGCCAAAACGGAAAATTCAAATTACTTTAGTACATATATATAGATTATTTTTAGATTTATTTTGATAAAATAAAATTTGTTTATGGTTATTCAATATTATTTGACAAAATTTTAAAGGGGGGCTTTGGAGGCTGAATGAAGCGGATTGCAACTCGCGATGTTGAAGGCGTTTGACAGTCGAAAGCAATTTGTGGCTGCGTGAACTAAGGTTGTGGAAGAATATATATTACAAGTCTGAAGAAAAGTAGATGTTTTTATGCTCAGAAATGTTTTAAGTTTTGTGATTATTAGACAAGTTTAATCATGGGGGTTATGTTTGGGATAATACTGCATGGACAGTGACTTTTTCTTGGTCTGTTAAGCATGTTTAGTTGTTTCATCTTTTATGTTTCTATTTATGAATGTCTGATCTAATTTGTCTTAAGATTACCTACTTGCATTAAAAAAGGAATAATTGTCAAGTTTATTATTAAAATTTTAAAACATGCATGCATGCATGCCTACCTCGATGAATAAGGGGAAAATGTACCGTGAATATGAAGTTATAGCCACGCTTGAGGACATCCAAAAGGAGAGTTCTTCTCCACATCATCTTAATGAAATCCTCGGACATTCCGCATAGGAATTTGTTTACAATATTTTAATTTAACTTATTTTTTAAATTAATCTCGAACAAATTTATTTGATTTAACTTAAATTTTATTTCAATTAAAATAAATTTAAATCGAACTAAGATAATAAAATAAGAACTCAGGAATTTTTTCTTACTCGAGTAAACTTAATTTGATCGAGTACTTACTAGAAGAATTTTCATTCTCTAATTCTCCTATACTAACCATAATAATTAATAACATGCAGTACTCCGATTAAACATTATAATTTAAACTTCCGCAGGATGCTTTTAAAATTGAAAACTTATCTAAATAATTTTTTATAATTTATAAAATTTTAAATTAATAATGATGAAATTGTACTTTTAACTCTCTTAAAAATTATTAAGTATGATTCCTATTTCAGTCAAATTTGAGAAATAATCTTCTAGTTAAACTCTATTTATTTGTTTCAATCAAATACTGATTAGTTTAGATTATTTTATTATTATTTGACCAATGAATTTGGCCTATAAATAGGCTCTTTTACAACCTTAGAAAATACACCCATTAGATATTAGAACTCATAACACATTTAGAGAATTTGGCGTTTACATTTTGAGGGTTCTTTGTTTTCGGGTTTTCAGGGTTTAGTTTTTATCTCATCTTTTGTACTCTTCGTTCTTTTGCCATTATAGTAAAATTATCTTTGCCTGTGATTTTTTATCCTCTTTGGAGGGGTTTTTCCATATTAAATTTGTGTGTTCAATTTCTCAATTTATTCCGCTATTTTTTTTACTTGTTCTTAATCGGGTCAATCCTAATAAGTGGTATCAGAACTAGTTCAATTTTCGTAGATTAGTCCATTCAGATATGGCAGCAACAAGGTTTGAAATTGAGAAGTTCAATGGTGAGACAAATTTTAATCAGTGGCTAGTTCGGATGATGGCAATTCTAGTTCAAACCGGCTTGAAAAAGGTTGTTACTGGGAAAAAGTCTGAGATCTAAATCAAACAGAATGGGAAGAGCTTAATGAAAAGGTATTGTCTGCAATCCAGTTGTGCCTCGCGAATACGGTATTGTAGGAGGTATTGATGGAGAAAACTTTATTCACCTTATGGAAAAGGTTAGAAACTCTTTATGCGACTAAGTCTCTGGCTAACCATTTAGTGTTGAAACAACATCTATTTATGTTTCACATGAATGAAGGTGAGCTTCTTAAAGATCACATCAGTCAATTCATTACTCTTTTAAATGATTTAAAGAATGTTGAGGTTCATATTGACGATGAAGATAAGGCTATGCTATTATTGTGCTCTTTACCCCCTTCATACAAGTCTTCCAGGGAGACCCTGATTTATGGTAGAGACAAACTCTCGTTCGAAAATGTGAAGGGTCATTTGTTGAGTAGAGAAAAACTCGACAATGAGTTTGGTTTGGCTAGAAAGGCAGATAAGCAAGCTTCCGTTTTGGTAGCATCAAAGAAACAAGATAAAAGGTTTCGCTATTGTAAAAAGTTAGGTCACGCCAAAGCAGATTGTTATAAACTGCGAAATAAAAGAGCTACTGAGAGTAACAAGGAAGATGTAGCTGGTGCTAATTTAGCCGATGAAAGCGGTGATGATTTCTTATTAGTGTAACGAGCAATAACTCCAAGCTCACGTCTGAGTGGATCCTAGATTATATTCGAGATATTCTTTCCATATGTGTCCCAATAGAGCATGGTTCTCCACATACAGTTTAGTTGAAGGTGGAGTTGTGCGCATGGGAAACGATTCATCTAGTTTAGGTAATTGGCATTGGTATTGTTAAAATTAGGATACACGATAGGACAATTAGGACACTCTCAGATGTTAGGTATGTACTTGATTTAAGAAAGAATCTCATCTCATTGAGTATTTTACACTTGAAAGGATGCAGAATCAACATCGAGTCGAGCGGCATTAAAGTATCTCGTAGAACTCTCGTTTGGTTAAAAGGTAAAAGAACTGACAGTCTTTATATTCTGAAAGGTTCTACAGTGACCGGTGAAACTGGATGCCCATCGTTCGTTACAGAGTCTAAGTCAACTTGTTTGGAGCGGAAGTAACTTGGTCATATGAGGGAAAAATGTATGACTGTTTCGTTGAAGAGAGGTTCTCTTTTGGATGCAGGTTTTGAAAAGTTAGGGCACTGTGTTCGTGAAAATCAAATTCAGGTTAGTTTTGATTTGGCAGTGTACAAATCAAAGGCTAGAAGTCTTCCAGTTTCTAAGCAAAGATTCGACTCAGTTAATTCCCTGCATGGTTCAAGATAGGCTCGTGGCGGGCTTTGGCAAAGATGGCGTTGTGGAAATATAAATCAAGGAGGAGATTTGTTAAGTATGACTCCTATTTCAGTCAAATTTGAGAAATAATCTTCTAGTTAAACTCTGTTTATTTGTTTCAATCAAACACTGATTAGTTTAGATTATTTTATTATTATTTGACCTATGAATTTAGCCTATAAATAGGCTCTTTTACAACCTTAGAAAAGACACCATTAGATATTAGAACTCATAACACATTTAGAGAATTTTGTGTTTACGTTTTGAGGGTTCTTTGTTTTCAGGTTTTCGGGGTTTAGTTTTTATCTCCATCTTTTGTACTCTTCGTTCTTTTGCCATTATAGTAAAATTATCTTTGCCCGTAGTTTTTTATCCTTTTTGGAGGGATTTTTCCACATTAAATTTGTGTGTTCAATTTCTTAATTTATTCCGCTATTTTTTTACTTATTACTTAATTGGGTCGATCCTAACAAAAATAGTAATAATTTGATTTAATCTTTTAAAAAATATAAAAATATAAACCATTAAAATTATAAAATTATATTTTTACTATCACAAAAATAAAAAATTTAATTTAGAAAAAAAAATTGCCAGCAGGCGGCTATCGTTATTGTCTGATAAGTTTAATTGCTGGTCGTATTGCCCACGTGATTGTACCTCTCTCTTTTTAATGTAATTCAACTCAGCTGGCTTTTATTTCAAAATAAAAGAAATTCGTAATAAATTTTTTTTAATTTTTTTAAGAATAGTTTTTTGAGAAATAAGTAAAATTTTTAAATGATTCGTGAGAAATGGACGTGATTTTTGAAAAATAATAATGATAAATTTTTATTTAATTTATTTTTAAGAAATAAATTATTTACATGACCCTATTAATTTATTATATATATATTTTAATTGAGTTGGTATAACACGAGACACTAAGTCAATAATTTTTTTTATATATAATTAAAATTTTAGATAGTGACTTTGTCGGTGAAAAAAATTAAAAACATAAAAAAATTAAAAGGTGAAGAGTTATTTAGTTGCTAAAAAAGAAGTAATAAAAAAATTAGAAATTCTATTATTATATGAGTACGCGGGTGAAAATAATATATTTAGAAAATAGTGATATATTTAAAATAACATATAATAAATAATAAAATGTATGGTTTGAAATTAATTAATTATAGCATATAAAATATATATGTACAACATTAACATGAAAAAAATAGATTAATTTGTGAGTAAAATAAAATTTAAGCATAAAAACACATCATATTAAGAATACTAAATGGATACAATTGTTTATCACAGTATTGTTATCAATCTTGAGTTAATATCGAGTTGACTTTGACACCAACTCAATCATCTACATTATTAATATATACAATTGATAGAGGTAGTAAAGTATGCATAATACGATAATATAAATATTAAATTAAAATAAAGCTTTAGTTTAGTAGTAAAGTTAATATTTTATTAATGTAAATAGCATGGGCTCAAATCCCACCTAATTTTTCTAACCTAATTGGTGTTTGATTGACTCGTAACACCAACTTAAATAATAATATGAAATTCTATCACACGTGTATGCGTGTGGAAACTACGTATTTACAATACAAGTGTATTTAAAAATAACATACAATAAATAATGAAACATATAGTTTGAAACTAATTAACAATAATACATGCAATATGCACAATATTAAAATGTAATAGTCCAAAAATCATAGTGTCATATCAAAATGAAGTACATGTGGACTATCGCACAAATTGCCATGCTAACATTATTTAAAAATTAATGTTTTAACATACATTCCCATTAAAGAAACAATTGAACTCTTTTGGTAAGATTAATTGTCAACTTTACTAAAAATGAATAATAATTAATTTAACAAAAAATATAACTAAATTTTAAATTATACCATTATTAAAAAAACAATACTTTTCCCTCCACTTTATTCTATGATGATCACATTTAAACATCAATTCCATTAAAAAAGTTAACTACCTTAGTAGTATACAGTAAACAACTACAAAACAAAAACTTAAAATTCTTTTTAAGGGTCAAAATTAAATTGTAACTTTTACGATAGAAAAATATAATTTTATTAATATATCTTTATAATTTTAAAAAATTAACTCCAAATTTTATATTTTTAGAGGGGTAAAGTGCAATTTTATTTTTACTAATTTAAAATTTTTTAAAGGGCCTTAATGGAAAATTTTCTATTTTAGGGGGAGTTGGGGCCCTGCCAACCCCTCCTGATTTCACCCCTAATAATCGAGATGAGTTAAACTTAAATACCATCAAGGTTGATCTCAAGCTCGACTCATAATTCGAAATTTAATATTTAATTCAATATTCCAATTATATGTAAGTCATTTATTTATTTGGACAAAAAAGTAATAACAAAATCCTTTACTTTTTTATTTTATCACAAATTTATTAGTGAGATTCAATATAAAATTTACAATTAAATATATTGTAACACCTCAGACCTGACCCAAACATTATGGCCAAATCTGATGATGTCACATGATAGGGTGTTTGAAAACTAAGTTTCTACAATAAATCCATTTCCGTTTAATTACTTTTCTTATCTCTTATTAAATCCAAAATCCTTACTCGTTTAATCTATTGTTTTAAACATAATTCATTGCGGAAGCTTTTAAAACCGTTTCGAGTAAATCGTGTGTTTAGAGAAAACCTTGTTTTTTTGAAAACTGAGTTTTGCAATGTCTAGCAGTTATAAATCCATAAAAATAGATAAAAAAAACCAAATTTAAGCAAAAGTCTCAAAGAGTCCCCAAATTACATCCAAATAAACCATTATAAATAAAACCATAAATAATAAATTATAAATCGTAAAATTCCAAAAACTGTGATCACCCTCGAGTCCTCCGCCTCACTGACCAGTCTAGGTCTAGGGATTACCTGTGCACATTAAACAGAGGGGGGTGAGTTTACATAGACTCAGTGTGTAATCCCACAGAAAGCAAACAACAGTAAACACAGTGCACAGTCGAAAACAGTATTGGGCCTAAGCCCTTTTCAGTATCAATATTAGTATGCACAAGGGCCTTAGCCCATCACAGTATTAGTAACAGATATACAATATTCAGTAATAAAGTTCTACCCAACCAGCCTCTACACACTATTTCCATCCAACCCTACACTCCATGTGCGGATTAAATCAACCCACCCATCCCTACACTCCAAGTAGTATCGAATACGGCACAAAATAGTATTTTGTAGCTGAGCTACCAGTATATTAGGCTTAAGAGCCTTTCAGTACACTTCCTCTAAGTAAAATCAACCCAACCCCATGCAATACAACATACAATACATGACATGCTAAACCAACCCCATGCAATGCAACATACAATACATGACATGCCATCTCATGATATCAGTACATATAATCAGTAAACGTATACATGCATACTATCATCATGCTCAATATATATCCATCAATCAGTCCCTTCACACAATTAGGGGTCTAAGTAATGCTTACCGACCCTACAGTAGGTTCATAGTTGACTTGGGCGACTCGTGCTACCTTAGCAATTAATTCAGTGAAAATGGGATCACATGCCCATGTGGCCTGTCCGTGTAGGCTCACACTCTCGTGTGGCCCATATGACCCAAATCTGCTTTGGCCCAAAATCCCACACACACGTGAGGTTACCTTTGTGGACCCATACGCCCGTGTAGCCCACACGGCCCAAATTAGTCTAGTCCGTGTGTCGCACACGGCCTGCCTAGCCATCACACGGCTGTGTCATGCACGTAGGGCTTGGCCTCGTATAACACATGCCCGTGTTAGGCACATGGCCTACCACACGGGTGACCAAACGACCGTATAGCATTGATAGTAAGGTGTTCGGCTTTTGTCAAAACCTTGTTTCCTATGCAATCGAGTACACACCTGGTTTCAATTAAAGATAAAACGATCCCCGAGCACTCTAGAGTCTATTTTCGACCATCCAAAAACTAATCTCAATCACTTAAACCAATACCAAACCGAATTGTTAAGAACAGACAATCCCAAATATTTCTAACAATTCATACCTTGAACGCACAATAAAGAAATCGCACTTCCTCGGCACCGATTGAAACCCACAGTCGCCTAAGGGTCTCCTAAACAGATAATTCCATTAATTACCGATTCAAAAATATCAAAACTAAAACACTCTTACCTAACTTATCGAAATAGATGAAATTAATGGCTACACCCAAAAAGACGATTTGAAAAAATAAAGAAAACAAAAAAAGCAGGGGGAAGAGAAGAAAAAATTGGCTGTAGAGAAAAAAGATGGAGGAAAAGAAAAGTAAAGAAAAGAAAAACTGGCAGAGGAGGGAGTTAGGCGTCAGTTACAAAGATGACTTTGGGGAGACTGATTCACTCAATCCCATTACCCACATTATCTTAACCATCCACTATTCAGTTATCAATTACAAAAATAACTCTCCCTTGCCCACATAAAGATTCGAACCCATGACCTCCAGCATACTAACACTCCACCTAACCACCAGACCAGCAGGCCCATTCTGTTGTATACCTACCAACATTTAAATAAAAGCCTATTGGACAAAGTTAAGGCTTTACTCATTAAAATCTAAAATTTTTCCAAAAGAATGGCTTGAACTTGGGACTTCACACACACACCCAGAACATTTAACCACTAAAGTAGATACACAATTGTGTCACACATTCGTAAGAGCAAAAATAAAAATTTTAAGGCGTTACAACTCTACCTCCCTAAAAGAAAATTTCGGCCTCATATTTTACCTAATCATAATAAATAAGGATACTACTAACAAATCGCATCCTCAGACTCTCACGTAGCCTTCTCATTGTTATGATTCCGCCACAGCACCTTCACTAAATGGATAGACTTCTTTCGAAGAACCTTTACATCGCGATCCACAATCTGAACCGGATCTAATTAGTGACCGATCCCACACGCTTTAGAATCTGGTACGGTCTAATAAACCTAGGGTTCAGCTTGCCCTTACGACCAAACGTTAGAATCTTCTTCCATGGAGAGACCTTAATAAAGATCAAGTCCCTCACAGAATACTCAATCTCACGCTTCTTTAGATCAGCATAAGATTTCTGTCTATCAAAAGCTGCCTTTAGATGATTTCGAATCAGTCGAACCTTATCCTCTATCTCAGAAACCAACTCAGGACCCAATATACGACGCTCACTTAATTCAATCCAACATAGTAATGTACGGCACATACAGCTATATAAAGTTTCATAAGGTGCCATCTGAATGCTAGACTGGAAGCTGTTATTATAAACAAATCTGCTAGCGGCAGATAGTCCTCCGAACTGCCTCGGAAATCAATAACATAACTCCTCAATATATCCTCCAGTATCTTAATAACCCTCTCAGACTGACCATCGGTTTGAGGATGGAACGCAGTAGTGAAGTCCAATCTCGAACCTAAAGCCTCATGTAACTTTTTCTAAGACCAGGACGTGAAGCGAGGATCCCTATCAGAGATAATCGAAACTGATACCCTATTCAGTTTCACTATCTTATAAATATAAAACTTCGCCAGCTTTTGCAAAAAATAATCTGTCCTAACTGGGATGAAGTGTGCAGCTTGGTCAATCGATCCACGATGACCCACACTGAATCCTTCTTAGTGGGTGTTAAAGGCAACCCACTAACGAAATCCATCGTTACTCGCTCTCATTTCCATAACAGAATCTTAACCGGCTGCAGCAAACTTGAAGGTAACTGATGCTCAGCCTTAACCTATTGGCATGTCAGACATCTAGCTACAAAATCAGTAACCTATCGCTTTAATCTTGGCCACCAATACAACTCTCGAAGATCTCGGTACATCTTATTCCTACCAGGGTACATACCGTAAGGGCTACTATGCAACTCTCTCAATATAGACTATCTTAAATCAGAATCATTCGGCACACATTTCTGGCCTCAAAAACATAAGACACCCTCAGAGTTCAACCCAAAGTTTGTAATACTACCACTTTCAATTTTTCGAAACCAAATACCCAAAGACTCATCATTTAGTTGTTTACCCTTAATTTGTTCGATCCAAGCTGGTTTAACCTACAGCTTAGCCAACAAACTCCCATCTCGAACAAGCTAAATTGAGCGAACATCACTCTCAAATCTGTCATAGCCCTATGGCTCAATGCATCGGCCACCACATTGGCCTTGCCAGGATGGTACTCAATGGTACAATCATAATCCTTAAGCAGCTCAACCCATCTACACTGCCTAAGATTTAGCTCCTTCTGAGTAAGGAGGTACTTGAGGCTCTTGTGATCAGTGTAAATGACACACTTCTCACTATACAGATAATGCCTCTAGATTTTTAGAGCAAAAACTACGGTGGCCAATTCTAAATCATGTGTCGGATAGTTCGCCTCAAGCGTCTTAAGCTGACATAACGCATATGCTACCACCTTACCATCATGCATCAACATACATCCCAAACCGGCATGTGATGCATCACTATAAACGGAATTCCTTTCCAGGTTCAGGTTGTATCAGAGTAGGAACCCAAGTCAGTACAGTCTTGAGCTTCTCAAAGCTCTCTTGTTGCGCATCAGTCCAAACAAACGGTACACCCTTATGTAGCAACTTAGTTAAGGATACTGCAATCAGTGAGAAACCTTCCACAAACTGTCGGTAATAACCTACCAGCCCCAAAATGCTGTGGATCTCAGATACATTTTTAGGCTGCTTCCAATCCAATACAACCTCAATCTTTCAAAGATTGACCCGAATCCCCTCAGTAGACACCACATGACCCATAAATGTTACTTTACGTAACTAAAACTCGCATTTGCTGAAACTAGTATAGAGTTACTTTTCCCTCAAAATTTGAAGAACAATCTTAAGGTGCTCGTTATACTCATCCTTAGTCCTCGAATAAACCAATATGTCGTCAATGAAAACCACCACAAATCGATCCAGGTAGGGCTGAAACACTCGGTTTATCAGATCTATGAAAGCTGTCGGTGCATTAGTCAGTCCAAATGGCATCGCTAAAAACTCGTAATGACCATAACGAGTCCTAAACGCCTTCTTATGTACGTCAGCCTCCTTAACCCTCAACTGATGGTATCCAGATCAGAGATCAATCTTAGAGAATACTAAAGCTCTTCGAAACTGGTTAAACAGGTCATCGATCCTTGGTAACGGACATTTGTTCTTGATGATCAGCTTATTCAGTTGTCGATAGTCAATACACATCCTTATGGATTCATTTTTCTTCTTAACAAACAGTACTAGCGCTCCCCATGAAGTTACACTAGGGCGGATGAACCCACGATCTAACAACTCTTGAATTTGGGCCTTAAGCTCTGAAAGCTCTTTCGGTGTCATTCGATAGGGAGCGATAGACACCGGAGCTGTACCAGGGAAAAACTCAATCCCAAACTCCACTTCCTGACTCGGAGGTAAACCTGGTAGCTCCCTAGGAAAGACGTCCGAAAAATCTCTTATAGTTTGGATATCCTTTACCATAGAGTCCCTAGAAGCGAAAACACTTACGTAGGCCAAGTACGCCTCACATCTTTTACGAACTAGCTTCTCAGCCACTAGTGCAGAAATTACATTAGATAGGTAATTCCGACGTTCTCCAATCATGACTACCTCATCATCCTCCTCAGTTCTCAAGACGACCCTCTTGGTCGCACAATCCAAGCTTCACAATGCTTGACCAACCAGTCCATCCCTAAAATCAGATCGAACTCCCTAAATGGAAGCTCCATTAAATCGGCCAAAAAGATCGCCTCTTGAAACTCTAACGGTATATTTTTGAATAACTTATTAACCCTTATAGACTGCCCAACGGACTCAGTACAAAAACCTCACTCGTAGCGCTCTCAACTGATAACCCTGATTTTTAAAAACAGAGCATGCTATATAGGAATGACTAGATCTTATGTCTATAAGAGCAAGATATGGTACATCAAAAATAAAGAACGTACCAGTGATGACGTCAGGAGCATTTCTGTCTTCTCGGTGATGTGCCGCATAAACCAAAGTAGGCTGCCTCTCCTAAGTCTGTCTAGCACCTCTGACTGGTACTCTTTGTCCACGGCCGATACCCTTACCACCCCTAGCCGGACCATGGCCCCTCAATGGCTGCTAAACTACCCTCTGTGGCTGAGTAGTACCAGTACCCTGAGCTTGCATCTGATCGACCCTCAATGAACACTCCCTAATACGGTAATCCAATAATCCACACCTCAGACACATCCCAGTCGTCCTTTAACACTTGCCGTTGTAGCTTCTACCACAATCTACACACGGCTGTAGCCTAGTAGAAGCGATAGGAGGCCTAGCTCTAATCGGCCCATCAGTCCTGGCTTTTTTCTTAGGCTTCTGTATCAAACTTGAGGGCTTTGAATCCCTATTATTCTTACCCCTCTTTTTATCTTTGTTTTGGAGCTCAACACGCTTAATATCCTCGACAATCTTTTCCTTCTAGACCAGAATAGAAAAATCTCACTCCCTCTACGGAGCTATCAGAACTCTTAAATTATCTCTGAAGTTACCCTCAAAGAAGACACACCTCTCATACTCCGATACCATCATACCTCGTGCATAACGACTCAATCTTAGGAACTCAGCCTCATACTTGACCACTGATCGATCTCCTTGAGCAAGATTCAGGAACTCTCTCCTACGAGCGTCCACAAAATTGGCTCCTACATATTTCTCCTGGAATGTGGTCTTAAAATACTCCTAGGATAGACGTTCGGACTGAGTGCCCTCCTTAACAGTCAACCACCACAGATAAGCCTCATCACACAACAACGAGACTACACCCTTCAATTTCTACTTAGGCGTGCAATCCAGGTCATCCATAATCCACTCTATGGCCTCAGTCCAGTACTCGGCCACATTAGGGGCAACTCTAGTGGCACCCCTAAAAAGCTTAGCTCTATTGGATGAGAGTCATTTTGTAACCGACCCATAACCCTCAGATCCAGTATTAGGCCCAATGACCCTCTCAAATATCCTTAGCATAACTTGGGACAATGCTTTGCCCCTAGCCATACGATCCTGAGACCCAGTCTCAGTAGCAGGCGACACTGGAGTCTAACTCGTGTCCAGATTTGGCATACTACCCTATGAAGAGGACTCAGCTCGAGTCCCCTACGGCCTCTACCTTGGCCTCTAGTACCCCGTCCATAGATACCTCGTGCGCTCATGTCTATTCGGGTTTATGCTATTATGAATTCTATGAAACAACTACAGTTTTAGTATTTATTAACAGATGTTTTACGTAAAGCAATATCATAAGTTCAAAGTTTGTTTTTTACAATTACAGTCTCTATCAGTTTCAGTTTTAGTTTCACTATAGTTTCAGTAAACACTAACTAGAGTGTTTTCAGAACAAAATTGCATAACAATTTACCAGAATACTTACAGGATCGGAATCGGAGACTCGGTGTACCACATTCTTAGTCAATTCATTTCAAACAATTTGAAAATCAACTATTAAAAACTAAGTTTTTGAAACCCAAATCCAAAGCCGAGTTTTTACAGCCTGGCTCTGATACCACTAAATGTAACACCCCAGACCTGGCCTAGACGTTATGGCTGAATCTAGCGATGTCACATGATAGGGTGTTTGAAAACTAAGTTTCTACGATAAATACATTTCCGTTTAATTACTTTTCTTATTTCTTATTAAATCCAAAATCCTTACTTGTTTAATCAATTATTTTAAACATAATTCGTTCTGAAGCTTTTAAAACCGTTTCGAGTAATTCTGTGTGTTTGGAGAAAATCTTGCTCTTTTGAAAATCGAGCAGTTATAAATCAATAAAAATAGATAAAAATCGAATTTAAGCAAAAGTCCCAAAGAGTCCTTAAATTACATCCAAATAAACCACTATAAAAAATCGTAAATCAAAAATTATAAATCGTAAAAGTCTACAAACTGTGGTCACCCTCGAGTCCTCTACCGCACCGACCCTTCTAGGTTTAGGGATTACCTGTGTACATTAAACAGAAGGGGGTGAGTTTACGTAAACTCAGTGTGTAATCCCACAGAAAGCAAACAACAGTAAACATAGTGCACAGTAAAAAACAGTCTTGGGCTTAAGCCCCTTTCAATATCAGTATCAGTATACACAAGGGCATTAGCCCATTAGAGTATCAATAATAGTTATACAGTATTCAGTAACAAAGTCCTACCCAACCAGTCTCTACACACCATCTCCGTCCAACCCTACACTCCATGTGGGGATTAACTCAACCCACCCATTCCTATACTCCAGGTAGTGATGAATGTGGCACAAAATTGTAGTTTGGAGCTAAGCTGCTAGTATATTAGGCTTAAGAGCTTTTCAGTACACTTCCTCCAAGTAAAATCAACCCAACCCCATGCAATGCAACATACAATACATGACATGCTATCTCATGATAGTAGTACATATAATCAGTAAATATATACATGCATACTATCATCATGCTCAATATATATCCATCAATCAGTCTATTCACACAATTAGGGGTCTAAGTAATGCTTACCAACCCTACAGTAGATTTACAGCCGATTTGGGCGACCCGTGTAGCCTCAGCAGTCAATTCAGTGAAAATGGGCTCACACGTCCATATGGCCTGTCCATGTGGACTCACACGTCCATGTGGGCCACAAAGCCCAAATCAGTCCAGCTCGTGTGTCGTACACGGCCTACCTAGCCATCATACAACCGTGTCATGCGCATACAGCCTAGCCTCGTCGGACACACACCCTTGTTAGGCACATGTCCTACCACATGGGCGACCACACGCCCGTGTGGCGTCGACAGTGATGTGTTCGACTTTCGCCAAAACCTCATTCTCTATGCAATCGAGTACACACTTAGTTTCAATTGAAGCTAAAACGATCCCAGAGCACTCCAGAACCTATTTTCGACCATACAAAAACCAATCCCAGTCACTTAAACCGATACCAAACCGAATTATTAAGAACAGGCAATCCCAAATATTTTCGACAACTCATATCTTGAATGCACAATAACAAAATCGCACTTCCTCTATACCGATTGAAACCCACAGCAGCCTAAGGGTCTCCTAAACACGAAATAACTCCACCAATTCAAGAGTTTTGAAATTAAAACACGCTTACCCAACTTACCAAAACAAATGAAATTGATGGCTGCACCCAAAAAGACAATTTGCAAAAATAAAGAAAACAAAAAGAGTGGGGGAAAGAGAAGAAAAAAATGGATATAGAGAAAAAAGATGGAGGAAAAGAAAATAAAAAAGAAAAGAAAAATTGGAGCACCCACTACCCACATTATCTCAACCACCCATTAATCAATTATCAATTACATATCAAACTCTCGGTCACCAAACTGAGCAAAAATAACTCTTCTTTGCCCATGCAAAGATTCAAACCCACAACCTCCAGCAAACTAACACTCCACTTAACCACCAGACCAGCAGGTCCATTCTATTGTATACCTACCAACATTTAAATAAAAGCCTATTGGACAAAGTTAAGGCTTTACTCAGAAAAATCCAAAATTTTGCCAAAGGCATGGCTTGAACTTAGGACCTCACTTAGGACCTCTCACATACACCCAGAACACTTAACCACTGAAGCAGATACAAAGTTGTGTCTCACATTCGCAAGAACAAAAATAAAAATTCTGGGGCGTTACATATATCGTATTAAAACTATTTTAATTTGAGAAAATTTTAAGTAAAACGCAAAATTCGAAATCATTATAGATTTTATTAGATTAAAACTATTTCAATATGATACATTTGATTGTAGTATTTAATAATGGTAAAATTGTACTTCAGCCCCCTCAAAAAAGATAAAAAAATTGATTTAATTATTTAAAAATTATAAAGATATAGACCATTAAAATGGTGAAATTGTATTTTTACCATCGTAAATATATAATTTAATTTCACCCCCTGAAAAAATTTCTAGCTTCACCCCTGTTATTAGTTTTTTTATCAATAATTATAGTCATATTTAATATATATTATTTTTAATAATTTTTTGACATATTAATAATTTTATACATAGATTTTAATAAATTGATTCATATATTTCATATTAAACATTTAAATTATTTTATACATTTTTGTTGTAACACTCCAAACCCAGCCTAGATTTAAAACCAAATCTAGCGGAGTTACATCAACACATTGAAAACTGATTCAGTAATTATCCAGAAAACCTTCAAAACTTTACTTAATTCGTGGTGGAAAATCTTTTCAGAGTTTAAAGTTGAAAACCGAAATCTGTTTTGTCGACTTGAGTGATTTCGTAGTTACGCGTCAAAAATTATTAACTACTGAAGAATTTAGCAATAACTAAGACGAGCTGAGAAAAAAATTTTAAACCCAAAAGATCATGGACATTTTCACATTATTGCAAAAAAATCTGAGCTCCCACACCCCATCTGGTCCTAAGTCAGACACTTACCTGAAGACACAAAGATAAACCAGTGGTGAGCTATAAAGCCCAAATGTATAACCAACATCAATTACAATTAATAAAATGTAATACATAAATCAGAGTAACACTGAGAATACAATGACGAGTATAAAAGTAGAACGAAGCAGACCAAAAGGCATAACTAAAAATTCATAATGTCCGTAGCTGGTTCTAAAAGCACTGTTGCACCTTTCAGCTGATCAAACAAATCATCGATACATGACAATGGATACTTGTTCTTGATCGTGACTTTGTTAAGCTGTCTATAGTCGATACATAACCGCACTGATCCGTCCTTTTTCTTGACAAACAATATAGGAGCACCCTAGGGAGAAAAACTAGGCCGAACAAATCCACTGTTTGTTAACTCTTGCAATTATGCTTTCAACTATTTCAATTCTATAGGTGCCATTCTATATAGAGCTATCGATATTAGAAAAGTTCTTGGTACTAACTTAATAGCAAATTCAACCTCTCTGACCAACAGTAACACTGGTAACTCTTTTGGAAATACATCCGAAAATTCATAAAAAGACGAAACTAACTCTAATTTCAATTCTGAAGCCTTGGAATAAAATATATTAGGTACGTCTCATAGCCCTTTTTGACATATTTCTGTGATGACATAGCTAAAATAACATTAGATGTACAACATTAGATGTACCATCGAATCTATCTGATTCAACCCAGATTATTTCACTGTTCTGACATCATTTGGAAGAAGGCTTTTTTCGCCTCACTTCCCTTGCCCTTAGCTACAGGCCTACTACTAGCAACTCTGTGTACGGAGGCTTGCACATTACTCTCAACCTCGCCGAAATTAACTTGTTTGGATGACATCTTTTATCTATACCAAAATATAGTTCAATTTGAGTTAGGAGATATCACACTATCACATGTTATAAAGTGGCATGTATTTCTAGACTCCATACATGCTATGTTCAGTCTGAACTGATTAAATCTTAGCTTTAATACCACTAAATGTAACACTCCTAACCTGTCTCCATAGCCAGATTAGGGTTACGGAGTATTATCGATCAATCGAAAAGGAATTATCAATATAACATTAAAATAAATTAATCCCATTTAAAACATATCGAACATGTGCATTTTGTCCCTAAATTGAGCCTTTGAGGCCCTAAAAATAGCTTAAAAGCAATCCGAGACTAAATTGAAATAATTTAAAAATTTTAAGAAAAAGATGCAAAAATCAAACCATTTCAAGTCCAATTCATACCAACTATTCATACCATTTGAGCATACATTTAATGGATTTAAACATCATTCAAACACATATAAACATGTCATTTCATACATTCTAATTCATTTAACCAATATGTCATTCAAAGGCACCACACTTATACCAATACATCATTTACCAAAATAAACCAATATTGTCATATTCTAAGCATGCAAACCTAGTTCATTTAACAACTACATAATACCACAAAAGACCATTTTTAAACCATCACACACATACCAAAAGAGCCATATATACAAGTACTTAAGAATGCCTAAAATGACCTAACCTCAATAAGCATTAAAAGTTCATCAAATTGAAAAATAAACTTCACAAGCATGATCATACCAAATCACCATTAACACATTCATGAAATACCATTAAAAGATCCTATACATGCCATTATTTACCTTGGCCAAAATACTTAAAAACTACCAAAATGGTTGCTAAATAGTGTGATAGGACTCTAACGAGCTTCCAACCAGTCGAGCTTCCTATAATCGATAGAACAAAAGAAAGTAACTACGTAAGCAACAAATGCTTAGTAAACTTGTACAAACTTAAACACAACTTACCATTTCATTAGCACAATTCATAGTTTAAGCACAAAATCATTACCAATACCATAAGTTTAGTATAAGCCTATACAACATCATTAAACTCACAAGTTAGTGCACTTGTCCATGATACAAATGAATTCAGGTATAAGATAAGTAGATTTCCATAGATAAACACATCATTTAATTCATCAATGTTTTCATAAGATCATGATTCATCTCATTTGCATATTTACCTTTTCATTTCCTTTTCGTACCCATTGAACTATCTAGAATTACATCGGATACTCGGGAATGCTCACACATAGTGTGTCTTTCCATATAACCATAACCTTTCTTTTACATTAATGCTCACACGAGCTGTGAAATGGGCCTGCTAACACGAGCTGTGGGTTGGAATGTAAGCTATACAATGCTACTCACAGGAGCTGTGGAGAATCTATAACAAATGCATGACCTCACCCATCGGTAGGACATTCAAGACCACTACCCGAAAATATGAAATCCCTAATGACATGTCATTTGTATCCTAAGAATTCTTAAGATTCAAACGAGACTCGTTATCCATCAATTCATCATAGCATTGATACACTTATATTCAAATTCATTTATATTAAAATAACATAGAAAAAAAATCAATTTAGCTAACATAAAAATGATTATAGTTCAAACAAACTTACCTCGACAACTAAAGTCGTAGTAGTAGAGTCGAGCTAATCCGAAGCTTTAGCTTTTCCTCAATTTAAGTTCGATTGTAGTTTATCTTGATCATGCAATGATGAATTCAAAACGAAGCTCTCTCCCCTTAAACAATGGTGGATTCGACCAACAAAGAAGAAAATGGGAAGATGATAACATTGTTTCATCTTTCTTTACTTAATTTTCTATTTAATTACTAAATTACTATTTACCCTTATCATTAATCAATAATTTTAATAAAACCTTGTCCATGCATATCCACTAACTCTTTAAATGGCATAATTACTAACTTAGTCCATTAGTTTAAAATTTCATAGCCATTTGACCCTTTTAACTAATAGACTCAACTTTTTGGCCTTTTACGATTTAGTCCTTTTCGCCTAATTAACCATTTAAACTTCAAAATTTCTTAACAAAATTTTAATCTGACCTTAATATACTATCCCATAGATATTGAATAAATACTAAAATAATAATTTTCTCATTGGAATTGTAGTCCCAAAACCACTGTTTTTGACACCACTGAAAATGGGCTGTTACAGACTATGGGTGTAACATCCCGTTTTCTGTAAAGTAGGAACAGTGGTTTCGGGACTAAAAATATAAGGTTAAATAATTTATTTTAATATTATTTTGTGATTTAAAACATGATAGTATTGTCGTATAAAAATTTTGTTAAGAAATTTTACCGTTTACATGTTCAATTTGATAAAAAGGACTAAATCGCGTAAAGTGTAAAAGTTGTGTTCTATTAGCTAAAGGTACTAAATAGCTATAAAAATTTAATGAGGAAGTATTTATATGGTAATTAGACCATTAATGAGTTAGTGGATGATAATGGCTTGACAATCTTGTAATTATCAATGTTTTAAAAGAGTAAATAGGTAACTAAGTGAATAAAGACAAAAGGTTAGTAAAATTAAAAGTAAAGTATCATCTTTCTTCCTTCTTCGACAGAAATTGAAGAGGAAGGAAGCTATTTTTGGCTAAGAAGCATTCGTCCAAGCTTCTATTGTCCAATTGGATCAAGAAAAGCAACGTATAGATTTAAATCGGGGAAAAGATAAAGTATTTAATTAAGCAACCGTTATCTCCGTGCGAATTTAAGGTAAGTTCGTGGACTCAAACTTAATTTTATTTTTAATTATGGTTTAAATTAATTAATGTTAAATTAGCTCTTGATATAAAATGTATGCATATTATGGAATTAATGTTAAGGAAAATGAATGAGGAATTTATGGAAGTAAATAATTGTACAATCATCGATATATTTGACTAGTGCTGGGTGCAATCTTTGTTAGCTTATCCGACTAGTGCTAGGCACACAACTGTCGGTTTATCTGGCTAGCGCTGGGCGCAATTATTGTTGGTTTATCCAACTAGAGCTAGGCTCACAATTATTATCGTCAGTATATCCAACTAGCACTAGGTGCAAATATCGTTGGTTTATCCAACTAGAGTTGGGCTCACATTCAATATCGTTGATTAATATGACTAGTGCTGGGCACCGGGTGCCATGTTGCTAATAGATCTTGCGATAAGATTACTTGTGTTATCGAAAGAACTGAAATTTTATTTGGTTAAGTTATAAATTTTATACTAATATTGATTGCTTTTGTGTTTAGCTAATAAATGGAACCTATTAATGGTAAATTGATTTACATGTTGGCACATAGTGTGCAAGATACCCATGTATCTAATATTATTCTAAGTGGTTCCACGGGCACAGTTCTATTACGAGGTTATATGAGTTCAATACGAACTAGTACAGGTATGTATGCAAAATACACGGAATTAGTATACATTTATGACTTATGAATACATGGCATGACCAACTTGGTTGACGATTATGTGTTAAACTTATGGGACAAATTAAGTTGTGATATGCTTTGTTTTAAATTCTTAATTGTGGTTCAATGGGCATGAGAATAAAGAAAGATTGGCAAATGCTTCGATTAGAATTGCTATAAAAGCATGGTAAGGTAAGAGTTTTTGGATGATTGGAATATGTTTAGTCATATGCTTGAAATATGAATGCACATAAGTAATGTGAACTTATGTTATGGTATTTTGAATTGATTTGCTAGTTATTGTGATATTTATAATGAGAGGTTATTGTTGTTAGGCTAAGGCCAAGACATGTTGGATTATTTTAAATAGATTATGCTTATTAATTGAAATGATAAGCTTTATTATTGAATTACAAACTTACTAAGCATTACATGCTTACTTTATGTTACTTTCTTTGTGTATTTAGATATCGGAAGCTCGCCCGGGGTGGAAGTTGTCGAAGATTTCATCACACTATCTATTGGCTATTTTGGTATTTGTGGTTTTGTAATTTTGGTTATAATGGCATGTATAGGTCATTTTGGCTAATGGTAGCCTATATGTCTTGTTATGTATTTAGCCATTTGATTTGGCTTGAAAATGGTATATGTTTTGTTACGTAAACATGTGTAAATATGTGTATTTAGCCATATATGTGTTTGACCATTTAGGTAGATTTTGGAAGTTTAATTGATATATTTTAAAGAAGCCAATTAAGGTGCCTATTAGTATCATGGTTGAGTGTGATTTTATAAGATGTTATAAGCTTTTTATTTATTGGTATTGAATGTCTAATTATGCCATGATTATATGCAAATTGAGACGCTTAGGTTGGTACCAAGTTGGGTGAGAAATATGGCTTGGAAAATGGCCTATTTTGGTCCACACAGACAGAGACACAGGTGTGTGTCTCAACCGTGTGTGACACACGGCCTAACACACGAGCGTGTGTCTTGGCCGTGTGACCCTTGCACCTAATTAATGTAAATTAAATTGTCCACTCGGCCTAGCACAAAGGCGTGTGTCTTGGCCGGGCATGTGGCTTGGCCGTGTGACCCAAGTCAGAGAGTTACACAGGCATGGGCAAGGGTTGGGACACGGCCCTGTGCCTCACATCAAATACCGACATGGCATGAGACATGGGCATGTCACTTGGCCATGTGAGCCACACGGCCTGGCCACATGGGCGTATGTCCCCTGCACTTAGGAGAAATTTTATGATTTTGCAAAAAATTCTTTGAGCTTCCGGTTTAGTCCCGACTTGATTCTAATCTTTATTTTGGGCCTCGAGGACCCATATAAGGGACTTTATGATTGATTATGAATGGTTTTTGATTTGAATGTGAAATGAACATGAAATGTCTGTTTGTTCGATTATAAGTCTGGTAATGTTCCGTAACCCTGTTCCGGCATCAGATACGGGTTAGGGGTGTTACAATGAGTAGTTCTAGGCATTATTTCAAAAAAAATAGATATCATTAGAACTTATATTGAAATTGTTCAAAATATTCCACCACATGAATTTGATTAATATTCTACCTCATGTTGAAACTTTATTGTGACAAATGGCGACAATAAAATTATGCTACATAGAAATACTTGCCAAAACGGAAAATTTGAATTGCTTTAGTATGTATATATAGATTTTCTTTTAGATTTTTTTTTTAGATAAAATGAGCTTTGTTTCTGGTTACTGAATATTATTTGACAAAATTTTAAAGGCTTTTATAAAAAATGTTTCTAAAAAGCAATAAATTTTCAAGAACTTTTAAATTATTTTCACTATTTTAAATATATATTTATATTATAAAAATAAAAATAATTATTTATTAAATAAAAAATAGAACTTGACTCGATTTCAAGTGATTGTGATTTTCAAAATTGCATTTAATAAACCATTTAAGCACATCAATTCTTGTCATTTTTCAGTTTTTTAGCTTTTCTTACTTGCCTTAGTTTTAAGATATCCTTATATTCTGAAATCTTGACATTGTTATAAATATAAAATTATTGACTTAAGATAATTTTTTAAAACCAAATGAAAAATTTTAAAATAATTGCTTATGATTGTTAGTACCATATTTATTTCTATCCATAAACCTTGAAAATTAACCTAAAATCTCATATTGCAATAATTTTTTTTTAAAAATAAAATGACGACAAGGGTTAACTCAATTTATTAAGTAACATCACAAATTACAGCATTATGAATTTCCGACGAATATTTCATTTCGAAAAAACACATTTTGGCCTCACTGTACATTTTTTTACAAATCAAATGGGCTACAGAATTACAATTTCATCTGATCCAAGTTAATTTGGCCGAATTAAAGTTGTTGAACTCAGCTATGCATGTCTTAATTCGCATGCCTATTAAGGTGACGTCAGAAGCTAAGTTCCTTCTCCTATTAACCAGGCCCACGTGATCCATCTCAAAAATTACCTTTATTTTCAATTTGCCTGCAATTTTAGTGTGAGTTTGGATGGGCGGTGCGTTTACCTGCGGTTAGTGTAAAAACAGCGGTGGCGGTGAGATTAGATACTGTAGCGATACTGTAGCGTGAGACAAAAAGTAAGCTAAACGCACCGCACCGCACCCAATCGCCCATCCAAACCCACCCTTAATGCTTTCTTCCAAAGCCACGCACCTTGCCTCTTCCACTGACAACCTTAACCCTATAAAGCCCCCACCACCTCCTAAAACAAAGCCCTCATCATCTCTAGCAATTGCCCCATACCGATTCCATTTGTGAAAGTAAAGGCTCATTTATAAAGTTGTATATCCAGAACTCCTTATTAAAGGTGCTAGCTCTTTCCTAAATTATCTTCGCCTCCTCTTCTTTTCCTCTGAAGATGAAATTGTTTCTATTGTTCCAACAGTTCCATAAAATCACCATGAGATTAGCCATTGTTCTTTTGTCAAGCATTCTTATCATATCTTCCAACCAGTCAATACAGTGATCATACTTCTTTGAAATAATGCTGTCAGACCATCCACCTAAAGCAAGAACCGCACGAGATGTCGGGCAGTTTTTTAATGCGTGTAGCAGAGTTTCAATTTCAGCTCTACACCTTGGGCATCTCGTGTCAAAACTGTGTCTAATAGAAGCAATATTTTCGTTCGTCAGGAGGATTTCATGCCCCACACGCCAAGTAAAGACATGAATCTTCGGTAATGTATCAAGCTTCCATAGAGCTTTCCAAAAAATTTTGTGCGGGCCATACCTTATTTCTTTCAACTGCAACCATGAGTAAGCAGACTTTGAGATAAATCATCCATAAGGGTTGTGGAACCAAATAACTTTATCATCTTGGCCCTCGTCCCCTATTGGTATGTTGCAAATCTTATTACCCCAATCAGGCCCATACACTTTTAACTTTCTAAACATTCCAGCTTCTTCTATCCTCAAGCCACAGGTCTTTCATGCTCATCACATTTTGGTTGAAACTGTCTCCTCTAATTGTTTCCCCATTTAGATCTTCCATTCCCTAGTTGTCAGCCAGGATATTTATCATTTCTCCATTCCCCACCTACCACTCAAATCCGTCTTTAAGAACTTCTATTGCTGCCGCAATACTCGACCAGGTAAAAGAAGCTTTGTCCACTTTTTTGGCTTTAAAAAAATTACCCTCAGGGAAATATTTCGAAGAAAGTACTTTAAAACATAGAGAATCTTTGTTGTTTATAAGCCTTCATACTTGACGCCCTAATAAAGCCAAATTGAAAAATCGAACATTTTTAATTCTAAGACCTCCCATGCCCTTCGGTTTGCACAGAGTCTTCCAAGGGACCATAGTCCAAAATCTGCCTTTATCTTTTCCTGCCCACCACGTTTTACTTAGCCTGGCTTGGATATCCTAGATCACTCTTTTGGGAGCTAAAAAAATTGACAGCACATACGTTGGTATAGATTGGAGAACTGCTTTGATGAAGGCTTCTTTGCCACCAAAAGAGAGCAACCTCTTGGTCCAGCTATTGATCCTGCAAGACAATCTATTATTAGTCTATTTGAAAGCCTCTATTTTCTTCTTACCGATTGAAATAGGAAGGCCCAAGTAGTTGTTCAGGTTTTCTACCACCGTCATGCCTAGAAGATTACTGATGTTGTTTCTTTGAGCTCTAGTAGTGTTGGGACTAAATTGTAACATTGACTTCTCGAAATTAATCTCTTGTCATGAAATGTTGGAAAAAAATATTAAGCATATTAACCAACATTTCAACATCACTCTTTTTATTTCTCACGAATAGAAGTGCGTCGTCAGCAAAGAATAAGTGATTTATCCTAAGCCCATTTCTACTGGCTCGGATTCCACTTAGGATATTATTATCCTGAGCTTGGATGAGCATTTTCAAAAATGCTTCCATGTAAAATAAAAATAAATAAGGGGAGAGGGGGTCCCCTTGACGGAGACCCCTCTTGGGGGTGATAATATCCAATAAAATATTATTACATTTAACCATATATTTAACCGAACGAACGCAATTCATAAATTTGACAATCCACTTCTCATTGAATCCCATATTCTTCATAATTGTTTCAATAAAGTCCCACTCAACGTGATCATATACTTTGCTCATATCGAGCTTGACAACGAACCCTTTGTTAGGTCCGTTTTTAGAACTTTTAAGATAGTGAATGAGCTCATGTGCAATTAGAATATTATCATGTATCATTCTCCCCAGCACGAAGGCGCTCTGATTTTGACTGATGCAGCTAGGAAGAACCACTTTAAGGCGATTGGCATAAGTCCTCAAGATGATCTTGTAGACAAACCTGCATAAACTAATAGGACGGAAATTAGTAAGCTCAAATGGGCTCTAGTTTTAGGAATTAAAATGATCATAGTTTCATTAAGGTTAGAAATATTTTTGTGCCCATTAAGAACATCCAAGCAGAAGTTAATAGTGTCGCTTCCCACAATCTCTCAGTGATGTTTGAAAAAATTTCCTGAGAGTCAGTCAATACCAGGAGCTTTATTTGGGTCCATCTGCTTAATGGCCTGGTGGACTTCATCCTCTGTATAATCCCTCGTAAGCCACTCGTTTGTCTCTCTGGTCACACACTCCCTAATATACCCCATCTTATGTATATTAACCCTTTGTAACACCCCAAACCCGGCCTAGAAGTTAGGCCCGAATCTGGCGCGTCACATTGAAGTGTTTTTCAAAGACTATGTTCTCATTGAAAACCCTTCTTACTACTCAAAACCTCTAGCCATTTTAAAACCGTGAAACGTTAATTCCCTTAAAACCGTACTTGTTGCGGAAGCTTACTTTTAAATAGTTACGGAAATGAGATATTATGAAAACCAATTGTTGTTTTGGAAAACTGTCTCTACTTCTAACAGATATTAAGCATACTAAATAAATTTCCCAAATAAAAAGTTAAGAAAATAAAGAGGCCCTAATACAACCCTAATCAAAAACCAAAGTGCTTAACTAAATAAACGAAATAGAAAAACATGTGCAGTTGTGTGGTCGTCTCCAACTCCATTTGCGACACCGATCCACCTAACGCTGGGGATTACCTACACAGTTAATAAACGGGGTGAGTTTACGAAAACTCAGTGTGTAATCCCCTTACTAGAGTAACAGTCAGTAAACAGACAGAATTCAGAATCAGTCTGGGCCAGAGCCCATTACAGTAACGGTACAATCCAGTTCAGAGCATACGTGGGCCAAAGCCCGTTACAATATCATTTGGGTCACAGCCCATAACAGAATAAATTGGGTCTAGCCCATCTTAGCCTCAGTTGGGCCGAAGCCCACATCGCAATAATATCACAATAATATCATACATGCAATGTTGTGCAACCCACCCCAATAATCCAACCATTACACACCAACTCCGTCCCCCGGTACACATCATGTGGGGATATAAATATCGACCCACCCATCCGATACACATCAATGGTAGCCCGGTTGCGGCACTACCTTCATTGCAGTAAGCTGCTAATCAAATATTAGGTTTAATAGCCATCGGTGGATCCACGGTCGTCAAGCAACCATGCGATCCTCATATACTTCCTTCGTTCCATAATTCTCAACCCATGCAATATGTCGTGTATGTCATGCTCAATCATCACACGTGTATGCAGAATGGCCATACTCAGTAACAGTAAACATATATTAAGAATATATCAGTCATACAACCATAGTCAAGTCAATTAAAACGCAGTCATACATTCATAATCAAATCAGTCAAATTCAAAGTCTAAGTCAGTTATTTACCCTCAAGGGCAAAACAATTATTTTACCCTATAGGGGTATGTCGGTCATTTTACACTACAAGGGTATTTTAATAATTTTACAAATCAGGGGTGTTTCAATAATTTTACAAATTAAGGGTATTTTAGTAATTTTACAAATCGATGGTATTTCAGTAATTTTACAAATCGAGGGTATTTCAATAATTACACAATCGAGGGTATTTTGATAATTTTACAAATCGGGGGTATTTCGGTAATTTTACAAATCAAGGGTGTTTCGGTAATTTCTCTTTATTATGGGTTTATTACTTATATTGGCCTGTTAACAAGTCCTCGTTGGCTAAAGTGAACAGATACTATGCACCAAGTAGGATTCTAAAGAAGAGGAGGTGAGTTATTAAGACCGCTTAAGTACCAAGCTCTCCCTAGATCCAATCCTAGATATGCATATACCCATTGCCACACCTTAAGCTTATGACTCGTCCACGGTCGCGATTAATTAATTATTTTAGTTTTATGTCTGTTTGAGTAGTTACCAAAAACTAGGTCCACAACCTATTTACTAAACACTAACAGATCCACACTTATTCATTTGACCCCTTTAGGCCCAATCTCGTTCACATGGCCCAACAG
Organism: Gossypium hirsutum; assembly: GCF_007990345.1. Taxonomy (NCBI): domain Eukaryota; kingdom Viridiplantae; phylum Streptophyta; class Magnoliopsida; order Malvales; family Malvaceae; genus Gossypium; species Gossypium hirsutum. Next base: position 77,886,559 of record NC_053435.1, read on the forward strand.
GCCTAATCACATTCATTGGCCCATCAGACCCAACTACTTCCCACTTAACAGTTAGATTTACACAAGCGGGCCCACAGGCCCATCAAACCCATTCAGCCCATCGAGGCCCAGAACAGCCCCAGCACACGAGAATGCTCATGGCGGCTTTCTGCTTTTGTCGATTTCTAACAAAGAAGGGCGTAAATACACACCTATTTATGAGAACGTGCCAAAGTCCATGATCACCAACCTTAGTACATCCTGCATTGGGTCTTAATCACCTTTTTCTTTTTCATCAACTCATCTGGTTCGCTCTATTTAAAGCCAGCTTCTTACCATTTCCCATGCTAGCTTCCCGATGTGGGATTACTTTCAGCTCTTTTTATGTCATATTTTATCCTCAATTAAATATAAGGTTTATAGGCCAAAGTTTAGGTTCCTTTAAAAGAAAAACCAAAATAAATTGCAAGAGCCAAGACTTGAACCCAGGCTCCCTTGGAACCTTAATGACGCTACAACCATTAAACCACAAGCTTCCTTATGTCATTTATTTACCACAATAATTTAAAAGGCCTTCATCCAAGCACCCAGGGTTTTATATCACTTATTACAAAAATTTTTGCTAAAGCCCAGGTTTGAACCCAAAATTTCTCCAACACTTCTCAAGGCCATTAACCACTAAAGCAGACATTTAATTGTATTATTTCCTTGTACAATTAAATGCTTATATACAACCTCCTTACAGACCCATACTAAAGGCCCAATACTTCTAGGCCCAAATTCGAGGCGTTACACCCTTTGACCTTTTGACCGAAACCATCTCAAGAAATAGTTTTTGGCCACTTGGCTAATGTCCTTGCTATTTGTCACCCAGTTTCCTTCCATATCTTTAAGCTTCTCTATAATATTTTTCTTCAACCACCTAATAGCTTTAGCATGGAAATATCGAGTGTCCGATCCCCCTCCCTTAGCCATTTTGATCGAGACCTTTGAGCCCATTAACTTTCTTCCCTAGGATAAAGAAAATCAAGCCTTTTACGAGTTTCCTTCAAAGTCCTCACACTATCCCCTCTACTAGTAGAGTCAATAATCAAATTGATTTTTTTCTCCAGTCTTCGCATTTCACTCTTCAATTTTCCATATTTTTTACGCTGCCAAAGACCAAAAACTGACCTAACCCTATCCAACTTATCCCTATAATCCGTATCAACCCTGTTCCATGCATTACCTATAATATTTTTTGCTTCCCTATCACTCGCCCAGCACAAATCAAATTTGAAACACATTCTAGGGTCATTAGAGAAATCTTTTGGTTTATGACCCCATAAGTATAGGAGAATTGCATCATGATCGGACTGGGTTTGCCTCACCGCTTTTGTAGCCATATTGCAATAACAATTATTCAAACTAAGCTAGGGTTTAAAACATTATATTATATACAATGTCAAGATTTTTGGTTTCAATTTACATTGGCCTTGGTTCTATATATATATATATTAAATGACGAGTTATTAATCCAAATTAAAAAAATGGTATATTATATACATATCCTTATCCATATTTATAATTATACATTTCCATGCGAAGAACCCACTATTACTTTATTTATCAAACTTTATTTTTTTAAACATTAATTTCATTATAGATTTTTATCTTATCTGATCTTTTTAATACAATACCTAAAACTATCCATAGTTCCTCATTAACCCTTAAATAGAAAGATGATACGCTTCAAGATACTAAAACACATGTCCTCCTACACAGACAATACCAAACCTAATTTTGATTTTACCTAAAATTGTGAGGAGATTAAAGTTAGAAACCATTAACTAAACAAAACTCACAACCCAATGTTAAGATTATGTTGTGTCTTGAGTGTTGTAATAAGATGTAACATTTTTCTTACGTTAAACTACAATTCCAGGAACCACAGTGAAACTGAAATACAAGATGAATATATAATACTACTTTCTCATGATCATTTTAATTCTCTAGATCAGATTATTTATTACTTCTAAAGACAGCGTTAAATAGCTGAATCAACCCCCGAATAATAGAAGGCACGGCAGCGACAAACATGACAAATCGAAAATTCACCAATTTGTCGGGAGTTACGGCAAAAACTGCCAAACCGTAAGTGACGATCATCGAAATCGTGGCAATAATAATTTCAAGATGGAAAGAGAACCTGTAAGTGAGAGAGGTGACAACAAGTACGGAGGCGGAGAGAGCGATGGTGTTGGCGATCAAGAAAACATAGTAGGCGGTAGATTGGTATGCATAAATGGCATGGCCTACACGATTTTTGTCTTTGTCTTCTTGCCATACGCCACCAGGAGGGGTGACACTAGCTTGGAAGGTAATGAAAGCTATGAGGGTTGCTACTAATAACATAATGTTTTGAACATTGCCAGGCTTGTCTACATTTTCGTCATATTGGAAACGTTTGTACCAGCTCTTGCTTGTGCTTAAAAGGTTTATCATTTTTTTGATTTAAGCAATGAAAATGATACTTAAGTTTTTGGTCATCCTTTTTTTGATTTAAGAAATGAAAAGGATACTCAAGTTTTTGGTCATCGATTCAATATATATAGGTGCTACTTTAATGGAATTGCATGGGTCAATCAACACGTAGGGAAGTTCTTTTATATGAATAATTTTCAACCCTTTACTTTTGAGTTGAGTGGAACTATTTCCATACATGAAATATTAAGGTACTGTTGTGACAACCGACTGGTTGGATTACCTTTTACTAATACAAGCCATTGTAGTATTCAAATTACATTACTAGTCACTCAATTATTGGTAAGCTTTTTTTGTCATTTAACTATGAAAAGTTATAAAATGCTCACCCAACAATTCAATTTTTTTTATTATGTAGAGAACTTGACAGCTTTTAAAATTGACAGCATAACAACTTTAATCCTCAACATTTATACATTGTGTGATTTTAGTCTTGATTCTAAAAAATTTAACTCTTCAACATAATGTGTAAATGTTGAGGGTTATATTTTTTTTAGAATCAAGATTAAATTAACACAATATATAAATGTTGAGAATTTAAATTGTTATTATACCTTTTAAAAGCTAGCACGTCATCTTCCCGTTAGTCATTTAATAGTTGGTGACCAAAAAAGGCAAAATCAAATAGTTGAGTAACCATTATTGTAAGTTTTCATCATTGGATAACCAAAAAGGAAACTTACAAATAATTGATTTATTTTCTTCAACAAAAATAAAATAAAATTTTATTAATAATTGACAATCAAAACTTAGCAGCCTAATGTATTGAAGATTGTGTTATGTTTGAGTGCTATAATAAGATGCAAGTGTCACGAGCCGTAGATCAAAGCCCGTGAAGAATTCATAGACTCATCAAGGTCAACTAATTAAACAAGACTCATTTAATTCACTTGAACTAGCCTATTCATGGAGCACATGGAAAAACTCATCTACTTGAAGTCTTGTGGCTCAGTGAAATAAAACAAAAGTTACCAAGGTAATTATTGTAGGCACTATATCAATCGTTGATGTAATTTGATCTGTACCTTTAGATCTGAGGGAACTCAACTATAAATAAAGGTCTTCCCTCTTATTTGTAATCATTCCATTGTATTTTATTCTTTGAGTTTAAAATATATTTCAAAGTATTTACTCAATCACTTGGTGTGTACTGCTTTTTCGTGACTGTTCAATTCTTTCAAGCTCCTTTATCTTTTCAGTTTACTTTGGTTATATTTAGATGCCTTAAAAAATTTAGAATTCTAATTTTTTAAAAATAAAATTAATTTAAACGAATTTGAAATAAAAAAAATCGCCTAAAACCACCCAATTTTTCAAACTGGTATTCTAACCCCTAGAAACAAATTGCAACGTGTTCCTTACGTTAAACTATTACAAACTGACAATCAACCCTTTGACTTTTGATTTGAAGGGTGTAGGTGAGTGGAATTATTTCCAAAAAGAAATATCATGCTACTTTCGTGACAATCAAATGGTTGGATAAATTGTTAAAATCTGAGACAAATTACGATGCTGGGTTTAATAATTTTCTTGTACTTGTTTTGATTTGAAATAAATAGTTAATTATTAATCGAGCTTTAACTCGATTGGTATGTATATTATTATAAATATAGGAGGACGTGAGGTTAAATACACTTCAGCGCATTATCTTTCTAATTATTGGTGGGGAGAGATTATACCTAATTCTGAACATTTTATTAAATAGATAAGATGTAACGACCCGATAGTCACGGGTATCGAAAAGTATATTTTTGGGTATCCGTTTTCGTAAAACAGATTCATAAATATTTTTAATAAATATTTACGAAGCTAGTTGTGTGGTTAATTAGGTTTTAGTTAGTTGAATTAGTTTGAATTAAGGATAATTAGGTGAAAGGACTAGATTGCGTATAGGGTAAAAGTTGAATTATAGAATAGAGAAAAATTAAGGGACTAATTAAACAATTAAACCTAAAATTTACAAGTCTGTGGTAAAAATAAATTCCATGTGTGCAAATAATAAACATATATTTAATAATAAATTATATTTACTTATTCTTTAAGTGAACGTTATTATATTTTATATTATAATATTATATAAAACATAAAGAATAAATAAAGGAAACAAAAGAAAAAGAAAGAAACAAAAATGGGACCAAACAGGAAAAAAGAAAAAAGAAAAAAAAAGGAGAATTAGGGATTTTAGGGTTCAAACTCAAATTGGTAAGTCAATTTAGTCTCTTTTCTTGAAGTTTTTTATGTTTTTAGAACTCTAGCATAAAACACTACTTGATTTGTGTTGAAATTTTAGAAATTTGTAGATTTTTATATGTTGTTCATGTTGAATAATTGGAGTATTGGGGGTTAAATTGATAAAATTTGAAATTAGAAATCAAATAGGGATTGAATTGTAAAATAAATTATAAGTTTTGAGTAATAAGGACTAAATTGGGAAATTTTTGAAATTTAGAGTTTTATAATGAAATTAGAGAGTTAAGTTTAGTTTTAAGAATGAAAATATAGAATAAATTGTTAAGAAAATAAAGTTAGTTTTGGTAAGGGACTAAATTGGAATTTGGGCAAAAGTTGAATATAAATTGAAATATTCAATGTGAGATTTTGTGTATTGATGATTTTTAATTGTTTCAATTTCTGTAGCTAACTTTGTGCCGGAAACCTTGCCTAAGAAGGGAAAGGAGAAAGTCGACAAGGAATAGCCTGAAAATTCTGGTTTGTATTTCTATAATCCAAATTTAATTATTAAAATTATTGTATTTTGATTTCTTGTATATGGTAAGTATGAAAGGTGAGAATTATTGTGTTTACAATTGAGATGGATTGATTTGGTGTGTGATGAAATTGATATGAATATGTGATTATTGTGAAAATTGAACATTGGATATTGTTATACTTGGAAAGTGAATTGAAACCCTATTAACTATATCAGGTTGAGTCGGATATAGTTGGTATACCATAGGATTGGAAGAGTTCAGGGATACTTCGACTTCGAGTCGATGAGACATTGGGTGTCAAATTATTACTACGGATAAATTCGATGAGGTACTGGGTACCAATTTACTTTTGCATAGCCGATGAGGCACTGGGTGTCAACTTATTGTTTCGAATTATTCGATGAGGCACTAGGTGCTAAATTGGTGTGTTTTGGTTGGATCCATGTATCCACCAAAGTCTGAGTCATGTTAATAGGGGAAAATAGAGCAAAATGTACTATGAATGGTATTGAAAAACATTGAATGTGGAATGAAAATGAATTGTGTATTATATTGAGAAAAGCTAATTGAAATAGCAAGTGATGAAAATTGGAAATGCCATGAATGGTATATTTATGAAATTGATTATTTGAATGATATTTGTTATGGTGAGATTAATTATATAATTATGGTCATTGTATGATTTAAATGTATATTTTATATTAATTTACCTTTAAGCATTCGGATTATAGAAATATCACTGAGTTCAGACTCAACGTACGGTTTATTTTTCATGCGCAGGTTAAGTGTTAAAGTTTATCGTCAATTTAGCATCCACAACAATCCCGATCTCAAAAGGTGTTGATATATATATATATATTTCTTTTTGGTATTGGCATGTACTTAGGGTGTTTTATGTTTGTCATTTTGGGAAATGAATGTAAATGATATTAAAGATGATATTGGTTGCTTATATATATACACACACATATGTGTTATGTTAAGGCTATAAAATAGTATATTTTGGTTGATGAATGAATGAATGATTATGACAAAGGCAAAATTTGGGTTGAAATTGGCATGAATTTAGAATTAGCTTGAATAAAGTTTTAATGTATTGTTTTGATAATAGATATGAAGTATTGATGAGGGAACATTGATTATGCCATTAATTTGATTGTTTTGATATGTTTTAGATGTATCTGAATTTGTTTTGGATTGATTGAATGTTTGGCTTTTTGAGTTGCTTGTTGTTAAAGATTGCAGGGTATGGTAAACTTGTTGTTTAAGGTTCATTTTGAGTCCACACGGCCAGACACACGGGCGTGTGACTGGACCGTGCGAGACACACAACTAACACACGTTTGGTCGTGTGTCCCCTGCAACTTTAAAATTTCAAAACAGCATGTTCAGGTAATTTCACACGGGCAGAGACACGAGTGTGTGTCTCAACCGTGTAAGGCACACGGCCTAGTACATGGGTGTGTGGTTGATTGTGTGACCTAAGTCAGAGAATTACATGGGATCGGACATGGCTTGAAGCACGGACATGTCTAATGGCCACACGAAAAATTCTTAGAGTACCCGATTTGGTCCCTATTTGTTCCTAACATATATTTTGGGCCTTGAGGACTCAAAAGAGGGACAATATGATTAAATTATGATGTGTATGTTAAATGATTATGCAAATGTTCGTATTTGATCTAAAAAGTACAGTAATGCTACGTAACCCTATTCCGACGACGGATAAGGGTTAGGGGTGTTACATCAGATATAATCAAAATCTAAACAAATAATTAATTAATGAAGCCATTTAAACCATTGACTAATAAAAGCTTAAACAACCCAATGTATTGAAAATTGTTTTCTGTTTCGAGTGCTGTTACAAGATGCAAGTTGCAACGTGTTTCGTAAATGAAATTGAAATACAAGATCAATAGTTCAATACTACTTTGTCAGAATTCTCTGATTCAGGTTTTTCATTATTTTCAAACACTATGTTGAAGAGCTGAATGAAAATCCGCAATATATAAGGCACAGAAGCGGCGGCTATGACGTACCGAAACCTCACTGATTCGTCGGGAGTAACGGCGAAAATTGCGGAACTGTAAGTGACGATCATGGAAATGGTAGCAATAACAATTTCGAGATGGAAAGGGAACCTGTAGGTGAGTGAGATGATGACAAGAATGGAAGCGGATAGAGCTAGGGTGTTGGCAATTAAGAAAACATAGTAGACCTCGGATTGGTATGCATAAATGGCTCTGCCTGCAACATGTCCGCTACTACTATCTTGCCATACTCCACCAGGAGGGTTGACACCAGCTTGGAAGGTGACGGAAGCTATGAGGCTAGCAACTACTAACATAACGTTTCGGACATCGCCAGGCTTATCTCTGCCTTCTTCATACCGGAAACACTTGTACGAGCTCTTGCCTGTGCTTAAACGGTTTATCATTTTTCTCTAATCAAGACAACAATATTGGGTTTTTTTTTAATCATCAATGTATATATATAGGAAGCACAATGGCCTTGGATGGGTCGGTCAATAGGGAGGAAAAGCTTTGGCATACGACATATGGGATGAAAACAAAACAAAAAAAAAAAAAGGAAGGATTCTCGTCTTACTCTACGAAGAGCAGGCCCAAAGCACTTCACCAATGCATCTGCCAAAGAGAGGGACGCACATGCATTGTATTCTCCGCTATATCTAATTATATTCCTAGTGTCATCGGAGAGATTCAATGGTGGGCATAAAAGGAAAGCTCACAGCAAATAAAAATCAATGTTTAATTTAATCCGGCACAAACTCAAGGTTTATTGAAGAACATGATACGTTCAACTATTACAATATTGGTGATATATCTAAAGCAATGAACTATTATGGTTACTAGGTGATGTCCTTCGCTATACACAGAAAAATTGGTGATATTTATATTACTATTTTGAGAGTTTATGAGGCAGCTTCTGGGTAGTCTATCAACTTTCAGAAGTCGTGGATCTTTTTCATTGCCAATACCAATCCCATTGTCAGAAATGATGTCTGTCAAATTTTGGGTGTTACCTCCTCTCTTGATCATGGAAGATATCTTGGGTTACCTCCTCTTATTGGTTGTAATAAGAGCCAAGTCTTCTCTTCTTTTAGAGAAAAATTGAGTAAACGGTTTGGTGAGTGGAAAATAAGTTATCTAAAGCGAGTAAAGAAATTGTTCTAAAAACTATGGCTGAAGCCCTCCGAATTTCTTGCTACGACATTTTTGTCGGTTTGGTATTTATGCTATGAGGTTTGCACAACTCTTGGGCGAAGCTTTGGAAGCTGGTGTTACCTCTAAAGATTTGGAGGTGTGGGAGTAATTTTATTCCGTGTAAGACTCGAGTGTTGGAGAAGGGCTTAAATGTGCTACCAGCGTGTGGGGGGCAGCTGAAGATCTGGATCATGTGCTCTTGTGGTGTAATAAAGCTAAAGAATCCTGGAACCTTAATGGTTTAGAATGTCTCAAGGGTCGTTTCATGAGCTTTTAGACAGTTATCTTCAGTTGAAAGATGCGAAGGTCTTATGTTGATGGCTGAGTATAGCGTGTAGCATTTGGTTTTACCGGAATCAGGATGCTGCTATCCCGATTATCCAGTTTGCTGATTCGTTTATGGAGGCTTGGCAAGGTGCTCGTAGATGGTCGAAATGCATCCACCTCAACAGAGACTGCTGCTACTAGCTGGTGCAGGCCACCTGTAAATTGGTTTAACACTGATGCGGCATTGTTTGATGACAATTCTGCTATAGATTGGTCGGCCATTAAAACTTATATTTAATACAATAAAATATTTATTATTTTTTTAATATAATAAAAATCAACCGTATAAAATTTTCGTTATCCTTCATATGAATTCCCATACATGTACGGGAGATTTTAAAATTTGATGCGTTTTTTCTATGATTTAATATTTTTTATGTTCATTTTATAATATTTATAATTATTCTTTTTAATAATATTATTTTTAATATTTAAATTTAAATTATTTTCCTGTCTTTTCACTATTTGTTAGTATATTTCATATTTTTTTATTAAACATCATCTTTGATCAATAAATGATGGTGAAATGTTTTGAAAGATTGTGATTATAGATGAGATTTTTTAAAATTGTTAATGAAAATAAAGTAAAGATAATAAAAGAAGATAAATTATTAGGGGCGTTCAAACTGTTAATCGATCAGTTAATGGAATTAAATTAGTATTAATCGAATTTTTTAATCCTTTAATCGTTAACTGAATCAAAATTTTTCAAAAAAATTAATGAATCAAAATTTATATATATTTTTGTTAAAACAAGTATAAAACAATAAAAATAAATAAATCGATAATGTTCATTTGACCGTATTAACCGAATTAATAATAGCCTAATACATATAATGTATAATATTATTGATTAAGTTTTACTAATTCAATTAATTATCCGGTTTCGAACCGAATTAACCGTTGACTAAAATTCCAAAAACCTTTAATCGGCATCCGACCGAACTAGATTGGTTAATTGATCGAGTAACTGATTTAAACCAGTTTATTCTGTTAATTCGATTTTAACCGAAGTTTGAACACCCCTATACCTACCAATTATAAGTGAATTTTATTTTTTATCAATAAAAAAAAGCCACTCACCTTATGGCAAAGGAACGCTTTCACCAGCAACGTGATTCTTGGTGGGTCAAGGATGGTCCCATCACCATCTACGGTGTGGTGTATACGAAGTCGTTACATGTTGAACAAGTGATTTCTCCACAATCATGATTATTGGAACCCACCATTGTTTGAAAAGTCAAATGGGGTGGGCACCGAAAGTAGAAAGTAATATTGGTTGGCAAGTTGGGTTAAAAGTTGGCATGGGATAATTGCAATTTTGGTCCCTAATTGTATAGGGACATTGCAAGTTGATCCTTGAACCTCAACTATAAATAGGCCTAACCATTGCTTACTTTCTTCATCCCATAATTGCCATTCTCTACTTAAGGCATTATTCTCTCTCTCTATTTGTAAATTTCACTTGTAATTTTTGGAGTGAAATATATTTGGTAGTGCCCGAGGACGTAGGAAAAATTTGCTGAACCTCGTTAAAATTCTGGTGTTCTTTATTATTTGTTTTGCATATTTTGTGAATGTGATTGTAGTGATTTATTGTGCTATTAAATTACGATAGAGGGATATTCTGGCTAGGAAAGACTTGGTATTTAAGTGATCTTCGTGATCTACCTCTCTTTCTTGGGAATTGAACTTAGTGTGATTTTTCAGTATAATAATTTTACTCTTTCACACGCTTCCGCGCAACAATTGGTACCAGAGCCAAGTTCGTACTTGGGGAATATGACCGTTTACGATACTATTCATGTATACGGCACTATTCACGTATACGGTACTGTTTACGTATATGGCACTATTCACGTATACGGTACTGTTTACGTATACAGTAGTTGGGATTGAGGAGAAAAATGGCAGCAGCATCGTCATCAGCAAGGACTACTGTGACAAATGTAAAATTTGAAGTAGAGAAATTTGACGGTACCAATAATTTTGGTATGTGGCAATGTGAGATCCTGGATGTCTTATGTCAGCAAGAGCTAGATATAGCCCTTGAAGAAAAACCTGACAAGATGGATGACAAGGAGTGGGCCAAGATCAATAGACAGGCGTGTGGTACAATCCGCCTATGTTTGGCCAAAGAGCAGAAGTACTCTGTCATGAGGGAGACATCAGCGAAGAAGTTATGGGATACACTAGAAGAAAAGTTTCTAACGAAAAGTCTTGAAAATAGGCTTTATATGAAAAAAAACTTTATCGATTCACGTATGCACCCGGTATGTCGATGAATGACCATGTGAACTTATTCAATAAAATTTTAGCAGACTTGCTAAATTTGGATGAGAAATTTGAAGATGAAGACAAGGCATTATTGTTGTTGAATTCCCTTCCTGATGAATATGATCATCTTACCACCACATTGCTTTATGGGAAGGACACGATCACATTTGATGCAGTCTGTAGTGCGCTGTATAGATCTGAGACTCGAAAGAAAGATAAAAGAGATCACAGAGATACAACCGCAGAAGTCATAACAGTAAGAGGTCGTTCACACAGCAGCAAATCTGGTAGAAGGGGAAAGTCCAAAGGGAGACCCGCCAAAGATGAATGTGCCTTTTGCTGTGAAAAAGGGCATTGGAAAAAGAATTGTCCTAAGCTACGAAAGGGCAAGGCTATTTCTAATGCATGTGTAGCGGAGCATGATGAGGAGTCAGACTTTAGCTTGGTTGGCATGGCAATGGCATGTCAAACGGATGAGTGGATTTCAGATTCAGGATGTACTTACCATATGTGTCCTAATAAGGACTGGTTTTCTAGTCTTAAAGAGCTAGAAGGTGGAATTGTTCTTATGGGCAATGATAGTGCTTGTAAGACAATGGGAGTGGGTACAGTCCAATTGAAGAATCACGACGGCTCAATCCAAGTCTTGACAGATGTTCGCTACGTACCTAGCCTGAAGAAAAATCTCATCTCATTAGGTGCCCTAGAATCTAAAGGGCTCACAATCACTTTGAGAGATGGATTACTAAAAGTAGTAGCTGGGCAACTGACGGTGATGAAAGGCACAAGAAGAAATAACTTGTATTTTTTAAATGGAAGTACAGTTATTGGATCAACATCAACAGTTTCTACAAAAGATGTAGATTCAGAGGCTACCAGATTATGGCATATGCGATTGGGACATGCTGGTGAAAAAGCTTTGCAGACATTGGTGAAGCAAGGCTTATTGAAAGGTGCAAATTCTTGCAAAATGGAATTCTGTGAACATTGTGTTCTGGGCAAGCAGAAGAGGGTAAAATTTGGTCCAGCAATTCACAATACGAAAGGAATTCTGGACTACGTTCACAGTGATGTGTGGGGACCTACCAAAGTAGTTTTTTTGGGAGGTATGCACTATTTTGTTACTTTTGTTGATGATTATTCAAGAAAAGTATGGGTGTATCTAATGAAAAGAAAAAGTGAAGTTTTGGATGCATTTCTGAAATGGAAGAAGATGGTGGAGACTCAGACTGGTCGAAAGGTCAAACGACTTCGATCAGATAATGGTACTGAGTACAAAAATGATCCATTTCTACAAGTATGCCAAGATGAGGGCATTGTGCGACACTTCACTGTTCGGGATACACCACAACAAAATGGGGTGGCAGAACGAATGAATCGAACTATACTGGAGAAAGTTTGATGTATGTTGTCCAATGCTGGATTGGGCAAAGAATTTTGGGCTGAGGCAGTTACATATGCGTGCCATCTAATTAACTATTTGCCATCAGCTACAATAAATGGAAAAACTCCTGTGGAGATGTGGACTGGTAAATCTGCTACTGATTATGATTCTTTGCATGTATTTGGTTCCACTGCATATTATCATGTAAAAGAATCTAAGTTAGACCCAAGAGCAAAGAAAGCATTATTCTTGGGTATAACTGATGGAGTAAAAGGATATCGTCTCTGGTGTCCTGATACAAGGAAGATTGTTTTCAGTAGAGATGTGACTTTTGATGAATCAACCATGTTGAAGTACAAGGATTCACAAAAGGATGACAAAACCAGTAGTACTTTGCAGCAGGTGGAGCTTGAAAAGGTTAACGATGATCCAGCTAATATTAAAGGGACAAATGATGAAGAGGTTCCTACCCAAGAACCTCTACAGCAACAAGATTCAATTGCATATAGAAGGTCAAGAAGAGAGATTCGTAAGCCTGCTCGCTTTGATGATATAGTGGCCTATGCACTTCCAATTACAGATGATGATGTTCCTTCTACTTACACAGAAGTAATAAGTAACCCTGATGGTGTAAAGTGGAAGCAAGCAATGAATGGAGAAATGCAGTCTCTTCATAAAAATAAGACCTGGGAGTTGGTGACACTACCCAAGGGAAAGAAGGCAATTGGATGCAAATGGGTATATGCAAAGAAGGAAGGATTTCCTGATAAAAATGAAATTCGATACAAGGCTAGATTAGTAGCAAAGGGTTACGCTCAGAAAGAAGGAATAGACTACAATGAAGTGTTTTCTCCAGTTGTGAAGCATTCGTCTATTCGGATTTTGCTAGCCTTGGTTGCGCAATATGATCTTGAACTAGTTCAGCTTGATGTGAAGACCGCGTTTTTACACGGTGATTTGGAAGAGGAAATCTATATGACTCAGCCAGATGGATTCAAGGTTACTGGAAAAGAAAATTGGGTTTGCAAACTGACAAAGTCGCTTTATGGATTGAAGCAATCTCCGAGGCAGTGGTACAAGCGATTTGATCAGTTCATGAAAGGGCAAAGGTACACAAGAAGTAAATTTGATCATTGCGTGTATTTTCAGAAGCTACAAGAAGGAACTTTCATATACTTGCTCTTATATGTTGATGATATGCTAATAGCATCTAAGAGCAAAGTTGAGATTGAAAGATTGAAGACTCAACTCAATCTCGAGTTTGAGATGAAAGATCTAGGAGAAGCTAAAAAGATTCTCGGCATGGAAATATGGAGGGATAGAGCTCATGATAGAGTTAGCTTGTCTCAGAAGCAGTATTTGAAAAAGGTACTACAGCAGTTTGGCATGAACGAGTAGACAAAACCTGTAAGTACCCCGTTGGCTTATCATTTCAAGCTTTCTGCACAACTATCTCCTTCGACGAATACAGAACGAGAATACATGTTGCAAGTTCCGTATTCTAATGCAGTGGGTAGCTTGATGTATGCAATGGTGTGTACAAGACCCGACATTTCACAGGCAGTTAGTATAGTGAGCAGGTATATGCATAATCCTGGAAAAAGACATTGGCAAGCTGTGAAATGGATTCTACGGTATATTCAGAAGACCGTGGATGTTGTACTGTTCAAGCAGGATAATACACTTGGTAAAGGTGTTATTGGGTACGTTGATTCTGACTATGCCGGTGATTTAGACAAGCGAAGATCAACCACCGGTTTTGTGTTTACACTTGCTGGAGGACCAATAAGTTGAAAGTCTACACTACAGTCTACAGCTGCATTGTCAACCACAGAAGCCGAGTACATGGCTGTAACAGAGGCTGTAAAGGAGGCTATTTGGTTACAAGGTATGGCTAAAACCTTGGGGTTGGTTCAGGAGCATATTAACGTGTATTGTGATAGTCAAAGTGCTATTCATTTAGCAAAGAATCAAGTCTATCATGCACGTACAAAACATATCGACGTACGATTCCATTTTGTGCAGGAAATTATTGAAGAGGGGAAAATTTGTCTTCAGAAGATCAAGACTGCAGATAATCTCGCAGATATGATGAACAAGGTGGTAACAGCAACCAAGTTCGAACATTGTTTGAACTTGATTAATATCCTGCAAGTTTAACAGTTGAAGAAGGCACTATCAAGTATTGTTGTCAAAAGCAGAAAGAATTGTGTGAAGATAAGATTATCGTAATCAAATCTTCAAGGTGGAGATTATTGGAACCCACCATTGTTTGAAAAGTCAAATGGGGTGGGCACCGAAAGTAGAAAGTAATATTGGTTGGCAAGTTGGGTTAAAAGTTGGCATGGGATAATTGCAATTTTGGTCCCTAATTGTATAGGGACATTGCAAGTTGATCCTTGAACCTCAACTATAAATAGGCCTAACCATTGCTTACTTTCTTCATCCCATAATTGCCATTCTCTACTTAAGGCATTATTCTCTCTCTCTATTTGTAAATTTCACTTGTAATTTTTGGAGTGAAATATATTTGGTAGTGCCCGAGGACGTAGGAAAAATTTGCTGAACCTCGTTAAAATTCTGGTGTTCTTTATTATTTGTTTTGCATATTTTGTGAATGTGATTGTATTGATTTATTGTGCTATTAAATTACGATAGAGGGATATTCTGGTTAGGAAAGACTTAGTATTTAAGTGATCTTCGTGATCTACCTCTCTTTCCTGGGAATTGAACTTAGTGTGATTTTTCAGTACAATAATTTTACTCTTTCACACGCTTCCGCGCAACAATGATGGTGGAGGGGACTAATACTTCAGATCTGGGTGATTAGCAACAGTGTGATTGGGAGTCGAGATTTGTGCTTTAGTGGATGCGTTGCTTGGTTCGGGTGGGCCGTCGCTAGAGACGTGGACCTTATCTAGTCTACTATTGGGAGGGGCGACAAAGTTTTTCTTTTTAAGAAGCTAGGTATTTCAACGATTTCTTTGATTTTCAAGATTAAGGCTTCACAGAGGTGATTAAGTTTTTCTTTCTTTTTACTTTGGTTGTAAGTAAGAGGTAGAGGCTGTTATCTTTTTTAGGATTTTCTTTAATTTTTAAATTACAATCTGTATGATACATTGTGGTTTTCAATAATATATAAACACAATTTTTATTTAAAAAAATTATATGCAATTAAGGAAAGAAGCCATGCTAGTAAGAGAAGAGGGAAAAAGCGTATGCTATGCTGAATATATATAAATGGGTGCATTTATGGTTGATTTAATGATTTTCTCTATAAAATACATTTAGAAGGTATTCTTTTTTTTTAATTAAAGTCTAACGTGACAGATGAATTGGGTAACATTAATTAAATAATGCATCCAACAATTTCCATTAACATATTATAAAATTAATTAGAAAGGCTTGGTGAGTTGCAGTTATGGTCAACCATGACTTCATTGCCAAGAATTCAAGCATTCAGTGTGTGCTGTCCATTTAAAATCCAAACCAATCCTGTCAATAATCTCAGGATGTTGAAAGACGGCGGCTTTAAACTGTTTCCAATCACGTAGCGCCGTCGTTAAATCTCTGAACTTTGCCTTTGAATTACGACAACAGTTGGCATGCATGGTGGTTACGGCCGTGATGTCTTTACTGTCTTGACAGAAGCCACTAAAATACCTAGTTTCCAAGAACTTTACTTTGAGATTCAGTTTCTGCAACAGCCCACCACGGATTGGGTCTTGCAATACATCCTGTTCTTTCTTTCCTGTCGAGTTATTCTTCTGAGAATACCATGTATGGAACAATGAGATGGTTTTGCTGTTGGATCTTATGTAATAGAAACCTGTGTTGATATATTTGTTTTCCGGTCGGGGGTCGTCGTTGAATGTATCGACGCTGATTTCTAGATCAGCCTCTTCGAGTGGACTCAGTCGTAGAAATGGATTCCTTAACCACATTACGTCTATGTCCTGATAAAATTTTTACACACTTTCGTAAATAAATAAAGTGTCCAATGAATCGTTTACGAATAACTTATTTTTGTTTGTTTCTTAATCTTTTAGATGAATCAATATGAACAATAAATATTTATTATTATCAAATTAATGTGTAAATTAAGGGAAATAATTGTATGAAATTGTAATTTTATGTTATCTATATCTTTTTTGTAAGAGAAAAATAAATCAAATTTTTACAGATATTAAATTATAATTTCATACAATCTCTTCTCATAAATTAAATGATGTTAAATATATAATTAGGGTTTTGCTGATAAAAACAACCGTACCGTAAATATGAAGTTATAGCCACGCTTGAGGATCTCCAAAAGAAAAAGAGTTCGTCTCCACATCATATTAATAAAGTCCTGCGACATGTAAACCTTCTCTCCCGCAAAATCCACACCTTCCGTCACCAATCTGTAACAGTGCAACCGCCGAAACTGACATCGTTCGTAAGCCGTTTGATCGACGGCGACGAGCAGCAAATGTTCGAGCAATGGCCTAGTATTTTCTCCTACCCAAAAGCTTTCCAAGAAAAGATCGAGCATCGTCGCCTCTTCATTAACACTTCTTTCAACATAAGCTTTGTTGATCACCGCAATGATGACCGTCCGGTTCGGCATTGAAGCTTTCCTTAACGCTAACTCAAGCTCATCTTTTGCTCCAATACCAGGCTACAACATAACAAAACAAAGAGAATTCAACGTCAAATTATTACATGCATGCATGCTGTAATTAAAGATTATAAATTTAAAGTTCTTACGAAATTAGAGGGTGAAGAGTTGGTTTCATTGTAATTCCCCAAAAAAGGGCTTGAGAACCATACGAAAACGTACACAGCTATAGCTACGAGGAGATAAATCATTACATGGCTTCCCGGAAAAAATTGCTTTGAATTATGATCCATGTCTGAGAAGATGATTGTAATTTCTTGACGGTTGTCCGGGCAGAATTTGAAGTCTCGTAAATGGAAAATTACTAGAAAATTTTCGACGTTAGAGTGGATCAGAGCTAAACATTTTGCTGGAGTTAAAGTCGATAAAATAAATTGAAACCCAGGAAAAGAACAAACTCAAGATTTTTAATATGAAATCCTAAAATAATTTCATTTTTCATAGAAGTTTCGAAGGAAGCTATTGTTCCAATATCCCTTCTTTGTTTTATTTGTAAATAGTGAAAGTTAGATGATTGGTGGTGGTGGCGGCGGCGGCGATCGGAAGTGGAGGTTTTGGATTGGGTTAATATTTATGATTGGGAGTAGGGTGGCGTTGGATCTCTCTTTATTTTACTGATTATGCGTATTGTTAGGATTAGAAAGTTTGTAAACATAGATAGAAATCGAAGGCTTATCTTCTTAAATTAGTTACTTCTCCATATATTTCAACTATACTATAATAATAACAATAATAATAATAATAATAATAATAGTAAACTACTAAAATAGTTATTTTTGTTTGTTTCAACTTATATTTTAGTTATTAATGGTGTAACGGTTAGCTGAAGTGGCACGTTAAATTATCATTTCAAACGAAAAATTTAGGTTAAATTCTACAATTGGTCCCTATATTTTTTTCATTTTGAGTAATTTAATTTTTTTCTTTTATGTTCTTTTAATTTTTATTTTATTTTCCATTCTCTTCTGTTTCTTACTTCTTTGTGAATGAGAAGTCAGCTTTGAAATCGTTCGCCCTACATCCAACCCCGAGTATATGCTTCAACAGGAATCACGCACACAAGAGTAGATTGAATAATAGACGTCTAGTGACATTTTAGCTTTCCTTCTCTTTTCAAGACCTATTTGAAAGAGAATAACGTAGTTTTTTTTATGTTTTGCATTTGTTAAAATTAATCTATAAGCTCGTCTCACTCTAAAATATTAAATTGTTCAAAAAACAAAAGTATAGAGATTAGTTTTAATACCTATATTATTATTCTGGTTTTTTTACAGAAGAGTTTTTCCAATTAGTTGTTATCTTTGTTGGCCCAAAAATGTTGTAAGAAATGGGCCAAAAAGTTAAAACTGGATTTGAAATGAAAATGATCCGGCCCATTAGCCCAAGAATTGCTTTCTTACCTCATACGATGGCTCCAACTTGTTTGTTTCCCTGGAAAATACAGAATCAATGGCATCGAGAGCTGCAACACCGCCTTACCCCAGTGGTGCCAGGATCGCCGATTCTCCATGCTTCCCAAAGTACACCGCTTCTCTCAAATGTAAGCTATCTCTCTTAATTCTTCAATCTCTATTTTTGAAACAATTTTGTTTTCGATCAAATTGAATCATTAAAGCCCGAAACTTTACTTTGCTTGAATCATAATATTGTCCTTGTCTTACTTCAATATAGTTGTATTATAATTTTCTTGAAAGGAAAGTTAATCTAATTTGTCTTTTGAATTAAAAATAATAGTTCTTGAAATTTTCCCTCTATGCTACCTTGTGGCAGGTTAATTGAATGAAAGTGGGATTAATTAGATTGTGTAACAGACTAAAATCAAGAGAAAATAATTTTATGGGAAAAGAGTAGTGTAGAAAAAATTGATGTTAAACAAATATAAGGAAGAGATAGTAGAGAAAATTGCTTTTGAATATTTTCTGTTAATTTTAATTCAGCACCTGTTTTACATATATAAAGGATGTCGTACTTGACATACCTTGAAAAATCAGAAATTGATAAAAACTAACAGTAACAAAAATCAGCAATTGGAAACAGCCAAGAAAAATAATAGCTGTAATGAAATGACATTGCTAATGGATGTTTTGGAGTATTTTAAATTTGTCCTGCAACAGTACTTCCTCCATTGAAGCAATCCTTGTTCTCAAGGATTGAAGTGTGGATATTTTTGTTGAAGGTCTTGTAATATCTCCCAAGAAGCATCCTCTGGAAATGAATTAGTCCATTCAACAAGAACTTCTGTCATGGCCCGATTCCCTCCTTTTGTCATCCTCGATCCAGTACTCGAGTAGGTTCCTTAACAATAGTACCATCATCGGCTGTGAGAGGTAATTGTGGTTGTGCAATCTTGCTGCCAATATGTTTTTTAAGCTGTGAAAGATGAAATACAGGGTGAATTTTAGAGTCTGGTGGTAATTCCAATCAATACGCCACTTGGCCAACCTTGCTAACAACCTGAAATGACCCATAATTCTTGGGAGCCAATTTCATATTCCTTCGATTATGAACAATATGCTGCCTATAAGACTGGAGTTTAAGATAAAGCCAATCACCTTGCAAAAAATTTCTCTCACTATGTTTCTTGTCAGCTAGATAAAACTATGATCCACCGAAGCAACTAAGGATTCACCTACGAGCTATGGTAAATGGATAGGAGGGGGTTGCCCATGGACAACTTTGTAGGGAGTTGCTTGTTTAGAAGAGTGGTATGATGAATTATACCACCATTCAGCAAGGGCCAGACAATGCAACCATTCTTTAGGCTTCTTGCCGGTCATGCACCTCAAGTATCCCTCTAAACTTTTATTGACAATTTCTGATTGATCGTCGTATAGAGGATGGAAGTGCCTTCCAACCAGGTATGCACCCCATTTCTTGATTGGCAACAACACTGCCATCATCTCTTTTTCATATATAGATAGTGCTTGATGCTATAGACCCAAAGCTTTACTAAAGTAGGTCATCAGTCGCCCTTTTTGGGTAAGCACAGTTCCCACCCTCAAGCTGGAAGCATCATTCTCTACAATAAGTTCCACATTGAAGTCAGGCATAGTTAGTACAGGAGCTGTAAACATAACTCATTTGAGCTCTTGAAAAGCATGTGTGGCTTTTTCCGTCCAATTCCATCCATCTTTTTTTAACAAAGCAGTTGAAGGTTGTGCAATTTCGCCATACCTCATAATGAAACGTCGATAATATCCCGTTAGCCCCAAGAAACCTTGTACATCTTTCCATTGGCCAATCCTTAATACAGTTAACCTTCCTCTCACCCATAGTAATTCCCCCTCTGCTGATAGCATGGCCTATGTAGTTCACTTCCGTAGCCCCAAAGCTGCACTTACTGGGTTTTACATAGAGCTGGTTGGATTGAGGAACATCCAACACCTATCGAAGATGCTGTAAATGAGTACCCCTATCAGGTGAGTACACCAATATATCATCAAAAAACACCAGTACAAATTTTATAAGGAATGATTGAAAATTTTGATTCATTAAACTCTGAAATGTGGCAGGAGCGTTGGTTAGACCAAACGGCATAACCAAAAATTCGAAATGCCCTTCCTCCATTTTAAAAGCCGTTTTGTGGATGTCGTCCTCAAACATTTGGATTTGATGATATCCCAAAAGAAGATCCAACTTTGAGAAGTATGTTGCATGTACTAATTCATTGAGGAGCTCATCAACAAGAGTTATGGGAAACTTATCCTTGATGGTAAGTTCATTCAGTTCCCTACAATCAACACACAACTGCCATCTTCCATTTTCTTTCCGTACCATAAGCACGGGTGAAGCAAAGACACTGCTACTATTGCGAATAATACCAGCTTCTAGCATTTGCTCAATCATTTTCTCCAATTCATCTTTTTGTATACTAGGGTACCTGTAAGGTCGAAGCCTCACTATTTTTGTTTCATCAATCAAGGGTATACGATGGTCTTGCAATCGAATGGGGGGCAGCTTAGTGGGCCAAAAAAAAAAAAACATCATCATATTCTTGAAGTAATGTTTCCAAAGTGAAGGATTCAGGGGCAGCATTTGACTTCACTTGGTTGTGAATCACCAACCAGAAAATAGGCACATGGTTGTGGTCTAGTACTAGTTAACAACATAGAAACTAACTTAGCCTTGTGTTTCGAATTAAGCATCTCTATCTTGTTCAAATGAGCTCCTTGCAAAGTCACCCATTTTGAACCCATTTGAAATTGCATCGTCAATGCTGAGAAGTCCCATAAGATAAGGACTTAGATTAACTAGCCAATGTACCCCCAATACAATGTCACAACCTTAGCTACATTGCAATCCAAAAAGTTGTGAGTATTGCCGTTATCGATTAGTACCACTACTTTCTCTTAAACAAAGTAGCAGAAACTCGCATGGTCTGATACCCAGTAGTACCCTAAATCGCATGCAAAGACAAGATTGGTTGCTCATTGCCATCCCCTTCGGATCCTAGTAACTTTGGTGAGACTCAACAATCAGCAAACAGTTCCTGCTGCCCCTTATCATCAATTCTCTCAGCATTGAGTTGATATAACTGTGATTTGAGGCACTTATGGCCTACAGTGTATTTAGTGCCACACCAATAGCAGAGGCCTTTTTTTCTCCTTTCTTCCATTTTAGGAGTTAATGGTGATTGACAGTAGGATGAGGTAAAGTGGTATTGGGTTTGGTGATATTAGAGGTGCTTGGTTTTGCAATACTAGTTGGTGAGGTAGAGCTAGTTTGTGAATATTTTGGAGTGGGTAGTAATGGAGGTAAAGTGGGTGTAGTTGGCTTTAGTATGGGCTGTGTATAGGTAGTGTGATAGGGATGAGGTGAATTTGGAGGTCTCGAATAGGTAGCAGGGCTGCTTCTTTTAATGGAAAGGTGTATTATAGCTTCCACTTGTTTTGCTAGGTGTAATGCCTCATTTAAGTTTTTTGGTGTAAACAATTTCACAGAAGGTGCAATATCAAACTTCAAGTGTTAATGAAAATACTGAGAGCATAAGGTTTCCAGAGGTCCAACAAATTCAATAAACTTAAAAATTCATCATGGAAGTGATCAACAGTACATGTCTGTTTCAAAGCAACTAAGTCAGCCATGGGGTCCTCATATTCACTGGGAGCAAAGCGATCACACATTTCAACCAAATACTTAACCTAACTCAGGTTCTCCATTCCTCCTTGCGATTTGACAAAATAGTGATGCCATTGGAGTGCCTTTCCGTCTAAGCTCGACATTTCTGTTCGAACCTTAGATGTTTCAAGTACCTGTTCTGCCTCAAAGAACTGTTCCAATTTTATCACCCAATTTTTGAAATCATCCCCAGAGAAACAAGTGCCCATCGACACAAGACTGACCAATCGTAACTGGCAGTGCATTGGGTTCAATTGAAAATGGTGATTTTGCACTAGTTCCAACTCCGGTCACACTAGATTCTGCTGGGCTTTTACCTTTATCAGAGAAAAGATCCCCTTGTCATCAAGTCGAGAAACCCCTTGAGCTCTGACTTAACTTCAACTTTCAGGTCCTCCAACTTTTTGTCAGGTTGTTGAACCTCTTGTTTAATATTAGCCACATCTTGTTGTTTTTACCCAAGCTCTTTCTGAAGTTGTGTTTTTGTCATGGCTGCCAGGAATCAAAGGCACTGAATACCACTGTAACAGATTAAAATCAAGGGAAAAGAATTTTATGGGAAAAGAGTAGTGTAGAAAAAAATGAGGTTAAAGAAATATACGGGAGAGATAGTGGAGAAAATTACTTTTGAATATTTTCTGTTAATTCTCTTTCACTACCTGTTTTACATATATAAAGGGTGTTGTACCTGACATACCTAGAAAATCAGAAATTGACAAAAACTAACAATAACAAAAATAAGCAATCGAAAACAGCCAAGAAAAATAATAACTGTAATGAAATGACATTGCTAATGGACGTTTCGGAGTATTTTTAATTTGGCCTGTAATAGTTTGTTGCTACTTGATTTATATAATCTAGAAAGAAAGGAGATAATTTTTTAGATGTAATGTAATGTAACCTGGTTAAATCTTGTCTTTTACATTGTCGTTCATGAATTATGGCAATGTTGGAGCTTTTGGCAACTCTGGGTTTCTTTAGCATGGAGATCTTATTATGGAGTTGAATAACTATATGAAAGAATTAATTGTAAGCAATGCACATATGCTTGAAACATGGATTCTTTTTTGTTATTTGATGCTATTAGGGATTGAACCCCAAGAATCCAGCATTTACCAGCGGTAAGACATGGCTTTTGGCTTGGAACATGAATATCAGTGATACCTTTCTAAGATAATGTTTGTTACCTTTTGCGGAGTAGATTGCCATTGGTTTCTCGAATATAGTGTTTACAGCTTATTGGATCACTCTTTACACATGAAGTAGGGAAGAAAAAGCATGGAAGCTTCGAAGCAAATATGATTCTTTGTCATCATTAACTAATTCCCATTGATGTCCTAACCTTTTTCTTTTTAGATAAAGGCCAATTTTTAATGTTGAAGTGTTGATCTTCAGGTCTGGAAGAATATGGCTCCGACAAGAGTAAATGCCAAGAACATTTTGATGTTTACAAGGAATGCAAGAAAAAGGAGGTATTCCATTTTCTTTTTCCAATTGTTGTGTATATTCCATTTGTTTGTAAATGGCTATAGTGCACTGAGCATTACATATTTTTTGCTTTTTCCCCCCTTTTTGCCAGAGGGAGGCTCGTTTGGAACGCAACAAGAATCGGTCCTTGTTCTCATGAATCCCTCAAGATTTTCTTCACTATTCGTATGAAGCTGAAGTTATGAGTTCGTGGGGGGTTGATAATTTTCTCCTGTTGAGTTGCTATAGAGTTAAACCGATACTCAACATAAACTCTGTATAATTGTTGACTACCTTATGGAGTATAGAAATTCAATACCAATGTTCTTTATTGTGTGCAATAATAGCAACTGTGGTTCACTTAGCTATGGCATGTATCTTAGAATTTCTGTTTCAATGTAATGAGAAGTTTAGACTTTAGTATCAATTACTTATGCAAAATAATCCCAAATCGTTTTATTTTAAGCATTTGGTGCAAGTTTCTTTAGTTTCTTCCCTTCTTATGTGGAGATTATTGTGCAAAAAAGAAGTCAAATTCTTGGAATCTGCTGTTTCCATGAACTTCTATGTTTGAATCTTGATGATGGCTTCATCTTCTACTAATCTGGACCTTTGAATTTGTAAAAGTACAACACAGATTCTATAAAAGCAATAATACATCAGGTCATGATGTTTGTACTTGGAGACATACTCCACGTTTAGGCTCAAAAACCTTTTAATAATCCCTTAAACCCTTTTTATGAGGAGACGGACTCCGTGTTCTGGCTGTATAACCAGCCTGAATGCAGGGGAGTGAACATATGCCGGTGATAGAGAGAAGCAAAACTTAGATAAAAGCAGAGATAGAGCCACCTTCAGTTCTGCCATTGCGAAGTGTTGTCCAGTGCATATTCTAGCCCCGATGCCAAACAGCATGTAAGCCTGTGGAACCTTGCAAGCCTCAACAATCCCATTAGCAAATCTTTCTGGATTGAACCGGTGCGCATCGGGACCCCATAGCTGAAGAGATTGTTGTAAAGCTGGGATTGGGATTTGGATGTTCATGTCTTTGGGGATCATGATGCCTTTGAAATCAATGTCTTCCAACGCTTGTCTTATCACAAAAGTTGCAGGTGGGTATAGGCGTAATGTCTCTAGAATCACCATTGTGAGCTGCCAATCGGGAAAACAATCATTAAACATAAATGGATGATCGATGCAAAGCTTGTTGTTACATTGACATACCGTCTTCATGTTTGTAAGTGCATTAGCATCCAGAAGAAATCCATCTTTACAAGTTTCAAGAACCTCGGCACGAACACAAGCTTGCCAATCTGGAGATGCAGCTAATAACATCAAGGTCCATGAAAGTGTACTAGCTGTGGTTTCATAACCAGCAAAATACATGTTTTTGCAATTGTTCACTATGAACCTCTCCTTAGATAGTCCTTTGTAATCATCATAGGTCTCAGCACCGTCGAGTATCATCTGTAAAAGATCCTTCCCGTGTGTAGCCTCCTCGGTGCAATGATTCACTACACTCAATATCAACGAGTCAATTTCTTTCTCTAACTTCCATATCTCTCTGTTGTTTTTACTTGGCAGGTACCTTCAATATTTTGCAACAGCAAGTTCATATATGTATGTATATGTATATGAAGTTGAAGAATGAACGTGGTGAAATTATATACCTCATACCAGGAATCCCAATGTAAGTTTTAGCCATATCCATTTGCAGTGCTTTTAGCTTTGAGAATATTTCTTCCCCTTTGGAATAATTGCTGCCAAAACAAGCTCTCGAAATTATATCAGCAGATAAGCTTCTCAAATCCTCATCAACTATAATCTCTAAAATGCCTTTCTCCCATTCAACTCTACTCTCCCAAGATTTTAGCATTGAAATCGTAGCATCCACCATTAGGTTCACCATTCCCTTTATAAGCATTGATATTACACGATTGAAATGCTTGTAAAATGAAACATGAGAACATTGAAAGGGTTGGGGTACCTTACCTTAACCTTGTCAGGAAAGAACTCAGGAGCTATGATTTTCCGTTGGTGTGACCAAATGGGGCCACTGGACGATAAAATGCCTTGTCCTAGCAGAGGTCCTCGGTCCTTAGTTAGATAGGATGGCTTCCCTAAGCTTAATGACTTGTGTAAGCCAATTTCTTTCAACATTTCCATATCTGTTGTGCAAAGTAGTTGCAGGTTTCCAGTTGAATACAAGAACATAGACCCTGTCACCACAAAAGTGAAAATTTTACATCTGCAAACTATCAAATACTGCAAAAAGACCCCATTTTTATTGGGAAGAAAAATGCCTACCATATTCATTTCTCCATTTGTCTAAGTAAGGATATAGAGTGGGAAACCAGTGATGAGAAAAATACGGTTTGAGATCCTTGTGAGCAGATTTTGCAGTAGACAGTGCTTGAAGTTGGATCCTTTTCATTTCATGGATATTCCCAGATAAGAAAGAAGGGCATGGTCCTTTGATTCCTTGGTTTTGAAGTTTCAATCTAAGCTTTTTTGGCTTCAACAACACGCCATTGTAAAGATGAAAAAGCAACCCCACAAATCCAGTCAACACAACTGATAAAATCAACAAATTTAGCCCTTCTGTTTTTTCCTCCATTTTCCTTTCATACCTGCTTCAATCTAAGCTCTCCCCTCTTTCCTAAAACTCAAATTGTTAAAATATACTCTACTAGTTAATCAATGACAAAGAAGGCTTGAAAATGACATTTCTTTTTAAACTTATTTTATTTTTGCTGTTTTTATAATGGCTTGAGTATGGGCTTGGGCATTGTCCAATGGAATCCTAAGGAATTAATTTAATAAAAAGAATCTGCCAAGAAAAGAATTGAAAAATGGAAAAAGGAAATGGAAAAGGAGAGAAAACATTACAAGCACCAAGCTTAAGCCAAGCCACCAACAAGGACAAGAAAGACAAGGGAGACAGAGCACCTTGTGGAGCTCGTGTATCCTTCTTTCTGATTAAGAAACCCTAGTTTTCACCGTCTCTAACCAGCCCCTTTTTTATTCTCCATTAATCGCCGCCGTTTCATCCTCCCATCTCCTCTGTAAAACCCCTTATTTCTCGAATCTAGGGCTCCTTCTCGTCTCCAAAAAAGCTTGAATTTTTGTATTAATATCGAAAAAGTTGGGAGCTTTTGGAATTTGGGTTGTTAAAAAAAAGAAGTTATGTATAGTCATAGAGATCGGGAAGGAGGGCCATTGGATCGGAAGCGCATTAGTGATGTGCTGGACAAGCATCTAGAGAAGTCGCCCTCGTCGACTTCGAGGGGATTGAATAGCAAAGACAAAGAAAGGTCCTCCGTTCCTTCAACTTCCACTGGTAAATCCCAGCTTGATCATCGCTCTGCATCGCTTTCCAAAGCCAAATATTCTGATGGTTAGTGCATTTCCATGGGAAAAAGTGTTTTATTAATCTTATCCATTTGCAAAGCGCATTGTTGAAGCCAAAATTCTTGGGATTTTGGCTTGCTGAAAATAGGTTGTTGGTAAAGTTGAAGTTTGTGCCATGTCCTCATAAGCTTTGTTTTTTCTTAGAACTCTAATGATAAAATCTTAGTATTAGCATGTTTTAGCTAGTTATAATTCCTTTCTTATAACCTTATTGTCATGTTTTACATAAGCCACAACAGAAACTATTTGGAACGTCAATAATGATTGATAAACAAGTAATTTAAATTTGAGATTCTTCTCAATGACCTGTTATTACTGTTCTTGATTGCAGAGGAATCTGAAACAGACTGTGAAGAATCTGATGTTAGTGGTTCTGATGGAGACGACACGTCTTGGATCTCGTGGTTTTGCAATTTACGAGGCAATGAGTTTTTCTGTGAAGTTGATGATGAATACATTCAAGATGATTTCAATCTTTGTGGCTTGACCAGTCAAGTTCCTTATTACGACTATGCGCTGGATTTAATATTGGACGTTGAATCTTCTCATGGTAAGCATTTCATTGACATGGATTGCAGCATATGAACTTTGTTTGATTCAGTATTCACTCGTAGTATGCGATATCATTTTCCTAATTTTAAACCTGTCTTTAGTAGATGTTTTTGCCTACTTGATTCATAGATACATAAAATCTTGTTCTTGGTTCTTCCTTGAGTATTTTGTCCCGGAAAGAATTTTAGATAGCCAATGGAAATTTTCTGGGAAATAAGGTGTGAGACAAAAAAGTATCATGGAGCTGTAAGCATTTCATTGACATGGATTGCAGCATATGAACTTTGTTTGATTTGGTATTCAACCGTGGCATGCGATATCATCTTCCTAATTCTAAACAGCTCTTTAGTAGATGTTTCTGCCTACTTGATTCATAAATACATAAAATCTTGTTTGTGGTTCTTCATTGTGTGTTTTGTCCCGGTAAGAATTTTAGATAGCCGATGGAAGTTTTTTGGGAAATAAGGTGTGAGACGAAAAAGTATCATGGAAGCCCTAGGAGTCGGATAATAGGCAAATCAGTCTCTATATATTAAATCAAAGAGCAAATTAGACCCTGTACATTAAATCAAAGAGCAAGCTAGTCATTTCTATTAAAAATTTCATCCATTTCTACTATTAAAAACCGGTCCCTGTATGTCAGAATGAGGTATACGTGGCCCACCACATGTAACTTTCTGGTTATTCTGTCAGTCACGTTAGTTTTTATCAATAGAAATAGATGAAATTTTTAATAGAAATGACTAGCTTGCTCTTTGATTTAATGTACAGGGTCTAATTTGTTCATTTTTTGAGTATAAATGCACAATGCCATTTGACTCCTAGTATAAGGGCCTTCATGGTACTTTTACCGGCATGAGACAGCTAACCTTTGTAGCATTTCCAAAATCACAAGCTCATGTTTTTAAAAAGCGTTACACTGAATGAATTGAGGAAGTTGATTGTTGCAATTGGTTTAAAGCTTGTGTTTGTATAGCATTTCCAACCATATAGCTTGCAGTGATAATGTTAGCATTTGCTTTTCACACATTTTTTATTGCTTGATATCATTTGTATCATCTGTCTTTCGGATTTTATAGGTGATATGTTCACTGAAGAACAGAATGAATTGGTTGAATCGGCAGCTGAGATGTTGTATGGTCTTATACATGTTCGTTACATATTAACTAGCAAGGGAATGTCTGCTATGGTAAATTTGCTGTTATTTAACTTATTCTTTCTTTTTGCTTTATGTTGAGTTTGTCATGTTTGAAGCTCTGCTTGCAACTTCAATTTCAGTTGGAGAAATACAAAAGCTATGACTTTGGGAGATGCCCAAGAGTTTATTGTTGTGGACAACCTTGTCTCCCAGTTGGTCGGTCAGATATTCCTCGTTCAAGTACGGTGAAAATCTACTGTCCTAAATGCGAAGATATATATTATCCTCGATCCAAGTATCAAGGAAGTATCCTTTCTATTTCATCTAGAATTTTAACTTTTTATTATTTCTTCCTTGAAATTTTCTAATTTGACTGGCTTTGAGGACTAAAATACCTATAGTTTTGTTTCTCTAAGATGGTACACTTGTGAAATAAAAACACATATCCTACCAAGACTACTTATGTTTTGGACTACCCTCTGTCCTGCATGTGTTTGTATGCTGTAAAAGAACCATGGTGGCCCCTATAGTAAGAGTTAGATTGTATTTTGCCTCTTTTACCCAAAAAATGGGCAAACTAGTCCTTGTAAATTAGATCAAAAAGCAAATTGGTCCCTCCTATTAAAAATTTCATCCCATTGTATTGTGAAAAATTGTCGTGGCTGACAAAATAACCAGATAATGACATTTGGTGTGCCACATGTACTTCATATTGACGTACGGAGACCAAATTTTAAAGGTAGAAACATGAGATTTTTAATAGAAGACCAGATTGCTTTATAAAGGGACTAATTTGCCCATTTTTTGACTAAAGGGGCCAAAATGCAATCATGACTTTTTTTTTATCTAAGTGGATTAATTTGGTGGATTGGAGTAGTTGTGCTAATTTTATGATGACAATCAGAATTGGCATTATTTGGATGTATGTATTTCAATACATTCTTTCCTTAATCAGTTTTTAACTTCTCAATCACATCCTTCCCCTACATTTGATGATTGGGTTTGGTGGGTCAGAAGAGTACCTACATTAGTGGGAGACACCGGTATATATATGTGCATATGCATATGTAGCATAGGTGGAGTTTAACATTGGTATGACTTGTTTTATTTCATGTTTGCTTTGTTGTTCAGCATGGTTATGATTTTCTTGACATTAACAAGATATGGATGGAGCTTATTTCGGAACGACATTTCCACATCTATTTCTGATGACGTATGGGCACCTAAAACCACAAAAGCCAACACAAAACTATACCCCAAGAGTTTTTGGGTTCAAGATCCACAAGCCCTGAGATCATGTAATATTTTCTGTAAGTTGTTTTGAGCGGGATGACGATTTTAACTTGAGCCTATCATGGCCTAACATGCAAGCTGAAGTGGGATTCCATAAAAAAAAACAGGTATGGGAATGAAGAAATAGCAGAAGGAATCTGTCTACAATTAAACTCACAGAGCGTTTGAAAACATAATTTACTTTTTTGCTTTTCATGCGTTGTTGTTGGGGCGGGGGGGGGGGTTCAGGATCTGTTTTTGTGGTTTAGCTGAGATATCCTTTCCACCCTTTGTTGACTTTTGACTACACATTTCGCCTTTTTCTCTATATATAACTCTAACAAATGAGCTTCCTCTGGATTTGTATTCAATAACCAAAAAACAAAAACAATAAGAAAGCCAGTTATATGATATATTCACTGTTTCATTGTTCTGTAGTGTTTTTTTATTCTTGTTGTTGTTTGTATTATTCCTACGTTTTGGGTAAGAGTAAATTATTGTCACACATATAAAGAGTTCTTGACAAGAATAAATCATTATTACATGTATGTAGTAAATAATTCTTACGAATCCAATAAACCAAACACGGGAGCTGGTTGTCATGTTAATTGTATTGCATGTTGAGTCGCATCGTATTGAGAGAAATGAGTAGCCCTTATTTGAAGGGAGTTGGACGAAAGAGTAGGAGAATTATTGTTTATATTAATTTAATAATTTAAAGAAATAAACTCTATTGTTAAATAATCTGGTATATATATATACTGAGACAAAAACTATAATAACAAAATTAGATTAATGGTTTAACAATAAATAATTAAAATTAAGGATTGTTTTTTTTTATTCAATACAATTACTAGACCAAAATATTATTTTTTGAAGGTATTATTAAGGTGGTACTTTAATATATGTACAAAAAATATAGTTTTAGAATGGGTAAAAGTATCATAGAAGTTATATTATGAGTTAGACCGTAAATTAGTTTCTATATGTTTGATAAATTTTTATAGAAAATTTAATTTACTTTTTTATCATTCTCTATTGTTGAAAACTGACTTATTACAGAATTTAGATAACTCGAAATTTTGCAATAGAAAAGTAAACTTTTTGAGAATCTTCTAATTTTAATAAAGAGATATTACAATTATATGATGATTTTTTAAGTAGAGTTATGTGATTTTATTATTTTTCTCGTTTATTTCTGCTAAAAAAATTAACATATTACATGAGGTGTGCTATGTATAGTTTATGCAGTAATTAAATCTAGGATTTGATTGTTTTTTCAAATAAAGAAATTAACATCCGATAGTTTTACAACCCATTCATCAAAAACCTAAAAAAAGGAGTGGCATTTTGAGTAATAAGAGTTTAATTCAAAGGGGGATTCAGAAAAAGGAAAAAGGTCGGTCTATGGGTTTAAAATTAAACCAGAAATTCCACGCTCCTCTTTTGAAAAAAAAATTCCCAAGAAAGGCTTCTCTGCTTGAAAAGCCAGGAAAGATTAGAAATAGAAGGAAAGGGTGATTGAGAGAATTTCCCAATTCGATTCCGAAAGGGCTAAACTCTTTTTTATTAGCAAGTGTTATTTGTACGTATGTAATGCATCACAAGAAATCTGAACTTCAGATCGGGAAAGAAAGCAGCGGTGTCTCTTCCGATTTCAATCCTAAACCCTCCACCGTTCATCATCATCAACTCCCACTTCATCACCTTCAGAAGCATTTTAATTACCATCATCGTTTACAACAGAAATCCGATGCAACAGCGGCGGAAACGGTCACCGTTACCACACCGATTTCGGTTTTCCCTCAGATAATTACCCAGAACCCTCCAGAAAATGGCACAATTGCTCCTCCGCCTCCTCCATCTTCTTCCTCTTCTCCGACCCCTTACAAGAGACCCCTTTTGACCCAGACGCGTTCTCTTACCAAATCCCCTACTTTGTACCGCTTTACGACGCCCCGTCATTTCAATTCCCAAAATACCACTTCTTTTTTTTCCTTCTCCATTGCTGCTAAATCCTTCGTTTATAGGATTCTCCGTCGTTTCAAGAACCTACGTCGGCTCCGAGTTCACCTACGTTTAATCCTTCTTTTATCTCTTCCTTTCTTCTACTTCTTAGTTTCGCACCCAAGCCACTCTTTTTTACTCGACTTCCTATCCGCTTTTGCTTTCTCAGCTGCCCTTCTTTTTTCCCTTAACCTTGCCCTCCCACGCCTCCCTTCAATTTGTTTGTTCATATCCCGTTCCTTTCCAATTAAGCTCAAATCGTCATCTTCATTCTCAAGGTCTCATTTTCCAGTGTTATGGTCCGTTGGATCTCGACCAAAATCCGAAAAGAGAGCAAATTCGGGGTGTTGGGTTCAAGTTTATAGCAACGGAGACGTTTATGAAGGGGAGTTTCATAAGGGGAAGTGTTCAGGGAGTGGTGTATATTACTATTATATGAGTGGACGATACGAGGGTGATTGGGTGGATGGGAAGTATGACGGCTATGGGGTTGAAACGTGGACTAGAGGAAGCCGGTATCGTGGACAGTATAGGCAGGGTCTTAGGCATGGATTTGGGGTCTATAGGTTCTATACTGGGGATGTTTATGCAGGAGAGTGGTTGAATGGGCAGAGCCATGGCTGTGGAATTCATACATGTGAGGATGGAAGTCGATATGTTGGGGAATTCAAATGGGGAGTCAAGCATGGACTTGGACATTACCATTTTAGGTAGCATAAAGATTGGTTTATTGATTTGTTATTGTTTATATCTTTCTTGGCTTATGCTAGGAATAGTTTTTAGTTTCTGTTTGTTGCTTTAATTGCCGGTTGATTGAGAACTTTGTTCATTTTCTGCCCTGTTCTTACATGGTTGGCTTGAGTAGCAGATAGGTACAACATAGGGAAGTTAGTTTATGTTTAAATAAAGCTTTGTGATGTCCGGGTTGCCTTTGTCATTCAAAACTAGCTATATGTTTCTTGCCATAGTATTGTCTTTAACCAACTCATTCTGGATATGAACCTTTTGATTGTTTTATTTAGGAATGGAGATACATATGCTGGGGAATATTTTGCAGACAAGATGCATGGATTTGGTGTCTATTGCTTTGCAAATGGCCATAGGTACGAGGGGCTTGGCATGAGGGTAGACGACAAGGGCTTGGAATGTATACATTTCGAAACGGGGAAACACAATCTGGACATTGGCAAAATGGCATTCTTGATGTCCCAAGTACACAGAGCACTTCATATCCCGTATCTCCTGTTGCTGTTTATCATTCTAAAGTGCTAAATGTGGTGCAGGTACTTATGCTTTTCTGCTTTTAACTTCCACTGGTATTTCTTTTTAAATATCAATGAAGAGGTATTTGGTGCAGTAGAGGGGGAAAATAATTGCTCAGCCTTGTGTAATTTGTATATAATATGTATTGTAGAAAATGTGTAGAAGAAAGGCCTAATACTTTTAGGCCTTGTGTCACTTGAAAAATGCAAAATTTTCCGTGGCTTGTTTTGTTATTATGAATTATGCCCTTGGATGCGATGCAATTCGCCCTTACAGTTTTCATCATTTTCCCGTCGTATCAGACGGAATGTGACAGTGTGAAACTTGATGATGATGACTTATTTCTTGTTTATGTTATGAGCAGGAGGCTCGAAGGGCAGCAGAGAAAGCTTATGATGTGGCGAAGGTAGATGAGAGAGTAAACAAGGCAGTAGCTGCAGCTAATAGAGCAGCTACTGCAGCAAGAGTGATAGCAGTTAAAGCAGTACAAAAGCAAATGCATCATAATAACGGTGACAGCATTCCCATTGTGTGAACTTTCTAACAATGGCTCATTTACCTTTGAAAATGCATTAGATAGCAGCAAGGGATTGATGGCTAATGCGACTTTACTTTCAAATAGCTTTGTGTTTTATACTGTCATCTACTTGCAGTCTTGGTTCTTTCATCAATAGACTGCAGTTTTTAATTTGCTTGAACGAAGGGTAAAAGAGTGTTCAATCCATTTTAACATAAAAGCCTGTATACATGCTGGGAAGAAAATCCTTTGCATTGAAGAGAAGAGAAGAGGTGGAGAAAGATGGTGATGGTGATGGTGATGGCACCTTTTTCTAATTATTTTTTTGCTTTCCTTTCTTGTTACGGTTTTGTAAAGATGAGTTAAGATGTATAAGTGCTGGTGGGCAGGTGAAACCTCATCCAGTCAATGTTGTATTTGAACTTATTTGGTTCTTTCAATGAAGAAAATCATGCTATATGCTATGTTCTTTTAAAGTTATTTTTAATTAATTTTAGCACATGAATTTGCTCAGGTTTCATTCAATGTTAAAACACACCAAGATCAACCCTATAATGGTGCTTTGTGATTTAAGTTGTAGGAAATGTTCAAAGGAGGAAGAAGATCCTCAACAAAATATACATGAGTTAGAAACTGGACACCACTGAGTTAAGTCCCAACCCTTTGGCAATGCACCATTTTCGACATAACTAGAATCATAAATCTCCATATTTTGGCGAGGATTTTGCTGGCATGGTATCCCGGTTCCTCTGTTTACCAGCAAGTTTTTTTTAACAAAGCTCCACGAGTGCAACTACATGCTTCCTTGCCAAGATGATCCTGTCCTTGCCTTCCAAATACTTTGAGTTGGAAAGAGAACAAGCACAGAAAGGGCACAAGAAGTTGCCCTTATCGTCATATCTTGCAGTAGAACCCAAGCAGCTTCTGTGAACCGCGACTGCAGAATCACTAGAACCACAGATCAAAACCTTGCCGCTTAGGTTACACTTGACACATAAGTTCTGTTTTGTAGGGCCAGCTTTCCCAACAGGATTTTTACTTGGTCTGCTCTGCGAACTTAAGAAAAGACTCCTCTTTATGGCAATATTAAGCCGCTCATCTTCATTTTCATATAGCTGATCCATACAAGGATGCTCAAAGGTCCTTGTGGCAACATGCACATCTTCTTCACCTTCACCTGCTTGAGAATCATGTCCCAAATGACAACCGTCTATTTTATTAACTTTAATAGTAATTCCTGACTCATCTTCCATCTGCTTATCACCATGCAAGCAATCAAACTTCTTTATATCACCTTTCAACTGTTTGAAAAAGGGTCAAGAAAGTAATGATAAATAAATAAAAACATGAGCGCTAAAAGAAACTAAATGAATGAAGATTGATACCCCATTTCTCATCATTGCAACAGAAACAAAGACATGAAATTCTGACTTGTTCTAATGAACATTTAGGTAAGAGGGCCTTTTTATGCATAATAAAGGGTTGAACATCCCATCTCAAAAGCTCGGGTCCAGCCTTTTTCAGTTTCGAAAATGAGACCTGATAAACAAAGACATTTGTAACTTGCAATGTATTTCAAAACAACCTGAAGTTCATAAAGCAATGCTGAGATGGGAATATGAATGGTGTATAATTTTACCTCCTGCAATATTTGTTGGAGAACTGAAATATCAAACTTAACTCTTGAATCAGGAGGAGCAACATGTCAGACACCATTTTCAGGGACAATTAGCTCCTCTAAACATCTTAATGCGACCCTTTCGGTTGTATTTTTCCCTGATTCATCTGGAGATACTGGAGCCGATTGATCAAGTCTGAAAGAAGAGAGAAAAAGTGAGTCAACAAACATCAACAGATTTATATTTGTCCATACCGGGTACAATCGAAAGATGTAGATGGGGGAAGCTTGATAAGTATTCAATGCTCCAAAGCAAGGTAAGGCAAGGACCGTCAAAGCGAAAGCTGAATATCGGACCTCGTTTATCCATAAGAACATTGAAGTTCAATACTGTAAGCAGGCATTTGATCTACCTATTATTAAAACAACGCATTTTCAAGAATTTGAACATCTACTTTCCTTTTTCTATAATTATTAAAACAATGAATCCAGCACATCGGAAACGATACACCTTTATAAATCTAAATGGAGCACACTCCAGATTTTCAAACAATACCGGAAATCTTGGTTCCCTTTGTCTGTATATATTAAAGAAGTAGAGAGCTAATATCAGCTATCAACTTCACACAAAATACAAAATGATACGGGTTAAATCTAAGATATGAAAACTTAAAAGAGGAAAAGGGGCAAATGGTGCATTTTAGTTTGAATTAATGAAAAGGTGCGCAACAAGCTTTAATGAAAACAGGGCGTTTTTGTGTAGCATCCATACCGTTAGTTTTAACAATTTTAAACTGTTTTTATTTCTTTTCTTTTCCAGATATTTTCAGTTGTATTTTGGGTGGGAGGTTATGCAATTAGTTATCACAATTTTCATTAAGTTTCTCCTCTTTTCTTTCTTTTCTGATTCTCTCTCTTTTTCTTCTCTTGTTCCTCTCTTTTTTGGTTTTATGTTTATCAAAGGTATCAGAGTTTCAACATTTCTCGATGGCCGAGGAGGGTGTTACTATGCGGTTATAGAAGGACGTGGGTGTGTTGTAGTAGGAGATGATAAAGGTCCAAGAAGAGTTGTCTCAACTTGATGCTAAGGTGGAAGTAAAGCTCAAGGCTCAGCTATAGGAATTCAAGCACGAGTTTAAGTGTGAGATGCATTTGGAACTTCATAACCTTTGTTAGCAATATTTTGGCAATTCAAACTCTTCCAACAACGTAACAACAACACAAACAAAAGGCAAAGGCATCTTGGGAGGGCCACCACCTGGATTTCCTCCTAAGGACCCTTTGGAGGTGCCTCTGCCATTAGTCATTATTGGCGTGACTAACTTGCCTCAATCCTATGATGGAACCTTATTAGACCGTTCATATAGACTATATTGCCCACGATTTGATGGATCTAACTTCAGAGGTTGATGGTCAAAGCTTGAACAATATTTTGTGGTTGAAGGAGTGGCTGAAGTGACAAGATTTGGACCATCATGATGCATTTGGAAGGGAGAATTTTGGACTAGCATCACTTCTATGCCCCAAAACACGGAGAGCTTCACTTGTTGGATTGGGATTGTTATGCCCATAGTATGAGGGAACGGTTTGGATCTAGCATCTTCAAAGATCTTACAGCTGAGTTGGTGACTTTGAAATAATAAGGGACAATAAAGCAATTACATGATCAGTTTGTCAGCCTACTGAATCAATTGCCACTTCCTGAACCATATGCCTTAAGTATCTTTGTAAGTAATCTAAAACTTGAAATTATTCAATACTTACAATTGTTTATGCATCAATTTCTTGTAGAAGGGTTTCACATTGCTAGGCAAGCGGAGAGCATCTTAGGTCAACCTCTTAAAAAGGGATTCTTTGTTAGCTAAAGTTTCTTTTTTTTTGAATGAAAAGACTGATATTATTAGCACAGGCTCGAAGTGCCAGGTGGTTACATCAAAATAAAGCAGAAAAGACAAATATCACTGGAACAAGTAAAATAATAAAAACAAACAGCAAGAAAAACAAAAAAGAAACCGACCAAACGTCTAAAACCATAAATGCTCACATAAAAACATTCTAAAAACCAAAAAACAAAAAAACAAAACCCACTCTAACCTTCAAACAAAAAAGAGAACATCCACAAATACCAGCTAAAAACAGCTTCCTTCTCCTTATAAAAATGATTCAGATTTGAGAGGAAAACCCAAGTGCTTTGAAACCAGTCATAGAGATTCAGAGAACCTTCTCCACTACAAAGAAAACTGTTAGAATTAAGTGACCCAAATTCTTATTTAAATAAAATACGATGGAAAATAAAATAAAAGTAAAATCCATATAGAACTAGACTTCTTTTATTTTATTTTAGAATAAGGTTTTTTAAACCTTATTAAACTTCATCTATTTTATATTGATTAGGATAAGGTGTTTCAATCCTACTAGAATATGGCTTTACAAGCCTATAAATAGACATAGTCTATTCCTCTTGTATTGATTCAATTTTTCGACATAGTGAATTTTCTTCTCCTCTGCCCGTGGTTTTTTCCCGAAAGGGTTTCCACGTAAAATTTGTGTGTTCTTTATTTTTATTTTATTTTATTTTATTTTTTCTCAAATTAGTATCAGAGCTTCCGGGTTATTCATCTCGATCACGGTAATGGCGTCTTTGAAGTATGAAATTTCGCTGTTGGATCGCAACACCAGATTTGTATTGTGGCAGATTAAGATGCAAGCAGTTTTTGCGCAGATGGATCTGGAGGATGCCCTGCTAGGGATAGATAAGATGCTTTCGACATTAACAGATGAAGAGAAGAAGCATAAGGATCGAAAGGCGTTAACACAATTACATCTGCATTTGTCCAACGAAATTTTGTAGGATGTGATGAAAGAGAAGACTGCTGTTGCATTATGGAAGAGGCTAGAACAAATATGTATGTCGAAAACTCTAACAAACAAGTTGCATATGAAGCAACGTCTTTATGCTCATCGTTTGGAGGAAGGTGCGTCTGTATATGAACACTTAACAGTGTTTAAAGAAATTCTCTCAAACTTGGAGGCCATGGAGGTTCAGTATGATAAGGAAGATCTAGGGTTGATTCTACTTTGTTCGTTGCCCCCATCTTATTCAACCTTTAGAGACACGATTTTATATAGCTGCGAGTCTCTCACAGTTGATGAGGTTTATGGTCCTTTAACCTTGTATGATAAGATGAAGCAT
This sequence comes from Gossypium hirsutum, assembly GCF_007990345.1. Classification (NCBI taxonomy): domain Eukaryota; kingdom Viridiplantae; phylum Streptophyta; class Magnoliopsida; order Malvales; family Malvaceae; genus Gossypium; species Gossypium hirsutum. The sequence continues at coordinate 77,925,200 of NC_053435.1, forward strand.
CTTGTGGTTAAACCCGACTCTCAGGGAGAGGGTCTCATTGTTCGTGGGAGACAAGATCGGAATGCTGATGATGATCATGGTAGGACACAGGAACGAAATCCTCGTGGTAAATCTAAAGGTAGATCGAAGTCTTCAAACAGAGGTAAAACTTGTAACTTCTGCAAGAAGAAAGGGCACATTAAATCTGAGTGCTATAAGTTACAAAATAAGATTAAAAGGGAGGCTGCGAATCAAAAGGGAAAACAACCAGAAAATTCCGGTGAAGCTGATGTTGTAGAAGATTACAGCGATGGTGAACTTCTAGTTGCTTCTATCAATGATTCTAAGGTAAGCGAGGAATGGATACTTGATTCAGGCTGCACCTTCCACATGAGTCCCAATCGGGATTGGTTTATAACTTATGAAACAGTATCTGAATGTGTTGTTTTGATGGGAAATAATGCTTCGTGTAAAATCGCAGGTGTTGGAACAGTTAAAGTTAAGATGTTTGATGGAGTTGTTAGAACATTTAGTGAGGTACGACATGTTCCAGAATTGAAGAGAAATTTAATTTCGTTGAGTACTCTTGATTCAAAAGGGTACAGATATACAGCTGAAAGTGGGATTTTAAAGATTTCCAAAGGTTCCCTTGTTGTGATGAAAGGGCAAAGAAAAACTTACAAGTTATATGTTTTGCAGGGTTCTACTGTTACTAGTGATGCAACTGTCGCTTCCTCTTCCTTGTCAGATGATGATATTACTAAACTTTGGCATATGCGCTTACGGCATATGAGTGAGAATGGCATGGTAGAATTGAGTAAAAGAGGACTTCTTGATGGGCAAGGAATTTGCAAACTAAATTTTTGTGAGCACTGTGTTTTTGGGAAGCAAAAGAGAGTTCGATTCACTAGAGGAATCCATAACACGAAGGGAATATTGAAGTATATTCATTTTGATCTGTAGGGGCCATCTAGAGTGCCTTCGAGAGGTGGAGCTAATTATATGCTAACCTTTATTGATGATTTTTCTAGAAAAGTTTGGGCGTTCTTCCTGAAGCAGAAAAGCGATGTGTTTTCCGCAGTTAAGTCTTGGAAAATTATGATTGAAAAATAGACGAGAAAACAGATAAAATACCTCCGCACAGACAATGGCTTAGAGTTCTGTTCTGATGAGTTTGATAGATTGTGCAAGTCAGAAGGGATCATGAGACACTTGATAGTTCGTCATACTCCACAGCAAAACGGCGTTGCAGAATAAATGAACAGAACGATCATGGAGAAGGTTCGATGTATGTTGTCAAATGCCAACTTATCGAAGTCATTTTGGGCAGAAGCAGCTCTACTGCATGTTTTTTAATCAACCGATCTCCATCCGTTGCAATTGAGAAAAAGACTCCACAAGAGGTATGGTCTGGTAATCTTGTTAATTATTCTGATTTAAAGATTTTTGGGTGTCCAGCGTATGCTCATGTTGGTAATGGAAAATTGGAACCGAGATCCATTAAATGCGTTTTTATTGGTTATAAAGCTAGTGTAAAAAGGGTATAAGTTATGGTGTCCTGAAAATAGAAAAGTTGTGATTAGTAGAGATGTTGTTTTTGATGAAACTGCTATGCTACCTAACTTATCTCTTAAAGAATCTTTCAATAAAGAAAATCAAAAGCAGGTGGAGATCAGATTAATACAAAGTCAACTCCTCAAGCCAGAATAAAAGTTGAGAATAGAGTTGCTTCTTCACCACAATACTCTATCACGAAAAACAGAACTAGAAGAGAAATTAAACCTCCAAAGAAGTATGCCGAGGCTGATTTAGTTGCTTATGCTTTAAATGTGGCTGAAGATATAAATGCAATTCAAGAGCCATCTAATTATTCTGAGGCGGTTAGCTGTGAAGACTCAGAAAAGTGGATGTTTGCTATGCAAGAAGAGATGGAATCACTCCACAAAAACTGAACATGGGACCTTGTAAAACTTCCTAAAGGTAAAAAGGTTGTTCGTTGTAAATGGGTGTTTAAAAGGAAAGAAGGGACTCTAAGAGTTGAAGAACCCAGATATATAGCAAGGCTTGTTGCAAAGGGTTACAGTCAAATTCCAGGAGTGGACTTCACAGATGTGTTCTCTCCAGTTGTTAAGCATAGTTCGATTTGAGCTTTGCTTGGTATTGTGGCCATGCATGATTTGGAGCTTGAGCAGTTAGATGTAAAAACTTCATTTCTACATGGAGAACTTAAGGAGGATATTTACATGCAACAACCAGAAGGTTTTTGTAACACCCCTTACCCAATACCGTTGCCGGAGTCGAGCATGAGGCGTTACTTGACTTAACTTAAAAGTTCGGGGCATAAAAATTTACTTTCAAATTTAATTTCATCATTCATAATAAAGCAGTCCACCTGTACAACAGTCACTAAAATAATTATAATTCAAGCTACGAAACTCTAAATTTATATCCGTAAATTTTCCCTAAAACTAGGCTCATATATCTATTCACCATAAATTTTTTCAGAATTTTTGCTTTATCCAATTAGTACAGTTTATTAGTTGAAGTCTCCCCTATTTCACTAATCGACTATCCTGACCACTCATCACTAAAATTTAATTATCTCTTATTAAAGGCTTCATATGGTGATTAAACTTATTTCTACTGAAAATAGACTCATTAAGGAATCTATACATATAAATTATAACTCATAATTCCTTCTGTACAATTTTTAATGAATTTCTAAAGTCAGAACAGGGGACTTCAAAAACATTCTTGCCCTGTTTCACTAAAATTCAAATATCTAAAAGTATATAATTCTTTTGCTTACTCAACTTCTTTTATATGAAAGTAGACTCTTTCAGCTTTAATTTTATATCTCACTCAACTTCTAATTCTATTTCCACTATTTTTGGTGATTTTTAAAAGTTACATCAATGCTGCTGTCCAAGAACTGCTCCATTGCAATTTTTTTAAAAAAATTCAATATAACCCCTTTATAATTGTCTAACCTTCCCTGCAAATTTCAAATCACAACCAATTCCAGTATTTCATCTACTTCATTTAAATACTAATTAAGTTCAACCAATCAACCATTTCAAACTAAAAACATGTATATATTTCGATATCTAACGCAACCATAACATTCAAATTTACTTTTACTTCAATTCCCTATACATGCCATATAAATCCAAAAAGTTGCTTAACATAAACTACCGGAGTATATCTGGATAGTGTGATTCTTGATGTAGATCCGATCCTCCGAATGTATAAATACGTTAATCTACAAAAACAATAAACACACACATGTAAGCTTATAAAAAAGCTTAGTAAGTTCATAGGCATAAAACTAAATCTTACCAAACACTTGTACACTTATACAATATACACCATTACTAAATTTACCTGTCAACCACAATCTTTGGTGAGTTCCTTGGTATAAACTCACTACTACTTATTCTTTTACCATAATTCCTTTGGGCCCATTTGTCACTTACCATCCTTGATCAAAATTAAGGAACGGTTACGGAAAATTGAGTACTTCACTTTCACTTTGACATATGACCTCTTATCACCTGTCCTTGATCAGATAAGTGTAGCTAGGCTACCACTTATCACTTTGCCACTTGATCAGATAAGTGTAGCTGAAGCTACCACTTATCACTTTATCACTTGATCAGATAAGTGTAGCCACTTATCACTTTGTCTCTTGATCAGATAAGTGTAACCACTTATCACTTTGTTTCTTGATCAGATAAGTGTAACCACTTATCACTGTAACCACTTATCACTTTGTTTCTTGATCAGATAAGTGTAGCCACTTATCACTTTGTTTCTTGATCAGAAGTACTCAAATCCGGTGTTCCACTTAATTTGATCATTTATTCGATTTTCACATTTTTATTTTATTCTCATTTCAACAATAAATACATTTCATCATACATTGTATAATTCATGAAATTAACATTTAATCATTAAATTTCAGCCATATGAACTTATCTGGATCGATTTGCAGAATTTGTAAAAGTTCAGGGACTAATCGGCTACTTTTTCTTTTCCTCGACTTGTTTCAGGTTCTCGATCTAAAATGCAAATTTATTCATTCATCAGCATTTAATTCAATTCTAATTCATTTCACAATTTATGCCTTTAATTTTCGAAATTACACTTTTACCCCAAACTTTACAATTTTTACAATTTGATCCCTACTCAATTAACCCCTCAATTGATCTAATTTTTCTCAATTAACACCTTTCCAACTATTTTAGACTACTACATAGCCTTTCATACTCAAAACCGCAACACCAAACCTTAATTCCCAACTTTTTCACAATTAGGTCCCTAAAATCAATTTCTATCAAAATTACTTAATAAAATCATCATATAACAAAATTAAAGCTTCAATTCCATGTTTATTCATCATAAAAATCCAACACTCATCAATGGTAACTTTCAAAATCAGCCATGGAATCAAAAACTAATGAAATAATTAGTTGGACCTAATTGTAAAAGTATCAAAATCACAAAAATTAGAAGAAATAATCAAGAATTAAACTTACGTGATTTCAAAAATATGAAAAACCAGCTTATTCTAGACCTCCTATGGCGTTTTTGCTGATAAATTGTGAAGACATCTCTAGATTTTTCACTTTTGTCTTTGTTTTAAATGTTTAATTTGTTAAGTTTCCAATTTTGCCCCTGTTTCTCCTTACATTCTGCTGATTTTTTTTACCCAACCGTCCAGCCCATATAATTTGGGCCTAATTGCCTTTTAAATCCCTCCACTTTAGTCACTTAAGCTATTTAATCACAATTTAACAAATTTTACACTATTCCCAATTTAGTCCTTTTTAGTTAATTAACTATCCAAACGTTAAAATTTTCTAACGAAACTTTAATACCAACTCAATGACACTCTATAAATATTTATAAAAATATTTATGGCTCGGTTGAAAATCTTCGAGGTCTCGATACCTCTTTTTTTTATTTTAATTATTTTAATATTTATTCCTAGTACACTATTCACTATTTCAAAAATTTTCCTAACTTCACATTTAACTTATACTTACTAAATTTATAATATTTTCTACTCGTTTGTCAGATTTAGTGATCTCGAATCACCATTCCGACACCACTAAAAATTCAGGCTATTACAGTTTTATAGTCTCAGAAAAAGAGAACTATGTTTGCTTGTTGAAAAAGTCCTTTTACGGTTTGAAACAGTCACCAAGACAGTGGTACAAGAGGTTTGATTCCTTTATGACTTCTCATGATTTCAAAAGAAGTAGTTTTGACAGTTGTGTTTACTTTAAGAAAAACAGTGATGGTTCTTTTGTGTATCTACTTCTTTATGTTGATGACATATTGATAGCAGCAAAAGACAAAAGAGAGATAAGAAATGTCAAAACCCAACTAAGTAAAGAATTTGAGATGAAAGATTTAGGACCAGCAAAGAAGATACTTGGAATGGAGATTATCAGAGATAGAAAAACAAGTAAATTGTACCTAAATCAGAAGGGGTACATTGAGAAAGTTCTTTGCAGGTTCAATATGCAGAGTGCTAAGCCTGTTAGTACTCCTTTAGCAGCCCATTTCAGACTTTCATCAGTTTTGTCTCCACAATCAGTTAATGAGATTGAGTACATGTCACATGTTCCATACTCTAGTGCAGTGGGATCTCTCATGTATGCTATGGTTTGTTCACGTCCAGATTTATCATATGCAGTCAGTGCAGTTAGCAGATACATGGCTAATCCTGGTAAAGAACACTGAAAAGTAGTTCGGTGGATTCTAAGATACTTACGAGGTACTACTGATGTTTGCTTATAGTTTGGAAGAACTAAAGATAGAGTCATAGGGTATGTTGATGCTGATTTCGCTGGAGACCTTGATAAAAAAATATCTCTCACAGGTTATGTCTTTACAATCGGAGGTTGTGCAATCAGTTGGAAAGCCACTTTGCAGTCTACAGTCGCTATGTCTACCACTGAAGCTGAGTACATGGCGATTACTGAGGCTTGTAAAGAAGCTATTTGGTTGAAGGGACTCTTCAGTGAACTCAATGAAGACCTTCAAATCAGCACAGTATTTTGTGATAGTCAGAGTGCCATCCTTCTTACAAAAGATCAAATGTTTCATGAGAAAAAAAAAACACATTGATGTTCGGTATCATTTTGTTCGTGATATTATTCCTCGTGGTGATATTATTGTAAGCAAAATTAGTACTCATGAAAATCCTGCAGATATGATGACTAAGTCACTTCCTATAACCAAGTTTGAGCATTGCTTAGACTTGGTTGGTGTTCATTGTTGAAGTTAAACCTTTAAGGGGTTTTATGGAAGAGGTGGAGAACTTGTTTATTGAAAGTTCGCGATGAAGAACTTGTTCATTGAGAATTTGTGTCAAGGTGGAGATTGTTGGAATTAAGTGACCCAAATTCTTATTTAAATAAAATACGATGGAAAATAAAATAAAAGTAAAATCCATATAGAACTAGACTTTTTTATTTTATTTTAGAATAAGGTTTTTTAAACCTTATTAAACTTCATCTATTTTATATTGATTAGGATAAGGTGTTTCAATCCTACTAGAATATGGCTTTACAAGCCTATAAATAGACATAGTCTATTCCTCTTGTATTGATTCAATTTTTCGACATAGTGAATTTTCTTCTCCTCTGCCCGTGGTTTTTTCCCGAAAGGGTTTCCACGTAAATTTTGTGTGTTTTTTATTTTTTATTTTATTTTTTTCACACAAACTATGACAGTCTTTGATTTGTCTGCATCCAGCTCCTCCAGTCCCTTTCCACAGACCACGTTACTGAAGCTGAAACTCCATCAACCCCAAACTCAGATCTTTGGCTTCTTCGCCCTTCCGCTGCCAAGGTATGGGCTACATCATTAACAGAACGAGGAACAAAAAGGTAAACTACCTTTTCAAAATAATGTTCTAAATCTCGAATGTGATGGATAATAGGTCTGAGGATCGATTTTTCTTCTACCCTTGCTTGTAGCTTTTTGATAACTGTCAAAGAATCCTCTTCTACGACTAGGCACCAGAAACCCATCATTCGCGTGAACAGTAACGACCTTTCACATGCCCGTGCTTCAATAATGAACGCATCAGCAACATCCTCTATCAGATAAGTTTCAGCTCCTCTAATTTCACCTCTAGAATCTCTGGCTAAAACTGCTATTGTAGAAGTTCTAGAATCTCTTTGAAAGGTAGCGTCAAAATTAATCTTGATGAAACTCAAAACTGGAGACCTCTAATGCCCTTTTTCTCAGAAAACCATCAGAACCATCGAGTTTCTCTTTGCAAAGATTTACTTCCTGAACATAACCACGAATGAACCCAAGCACTTCCTGCAGAGAAAATTTGGCACATTCATGAATCAATTGATTTCTCCTATACCACATGGTCTAAATAGAAACTGCAATAATTTGTTTGCTTTGATCATCTGCTATTATAAAAGTTTTGACAAAGTGAATCTTGTAGTTGGAGGTGTTATCAACAGGAGCAGTTTTAATTTGAAGGGAAGCCCATACACCCTGAAGAAGACTACAAGACCACAACAGATGATCAATGTCTTCTGACGTTTCTTTGCAAAGAGGACAGACAGAATCATTCCTCAACTTTCTTAATAATAAATTACTGTAGTGAGGCAAATAATTGTTAAGCAATCTCCAGATATGTATTTTAATTTTCTCTGAGATGTTAATAGACCACAAAGACTTGTAAAAAATCTTGTAGATATCAGCAGTAGAGTTGATGTAGTTGATGTTCTGTAAGTAGTCAGTAGCAAGAACTCTATAACCACTTTTCACTGAATACTCTCCAGACCCCTCATACTTCCACACCAGCAAATCCTCCGTTTAAGTCTCAGAAATTGGGATGGAAATAATAGGTTGCGCCTGATCTTCATTCACAAGGCTATAAATAAGTCCCTTATTTCAGGTGCTTGTCTCAGATTCAATTAATTGATTTACTGTCGTCCATCTTGGATTTATACGTTACCCTGACATTCTGTTGTTTTCCACTCCAGGCAACCAAGGATCATTCGAAATGTTTACCTTAACGCCGTTGCAGATTCTTCACAAAACTCCATTAGCAATCAAATCACGAGCGTTGCAAATGCTCCGCTAGGTAAACGAAGTGTAAGAACCTATCTTGGCTGATAAAATATCTGAATGTGGATAATAACGAGCTTTAAGGACTTTGGCTAAAAGACAATTGGGCTGGGATAAAAGGCGCCACACTTGCTTTGCTAATAACGATTTATTAAACAAATGCATATTTTTGAAACCCAACCCACCAACACTCTTTGGTTTACACAAAACATCCCAATTGCTCCAATGAATACCCTTCAGCGATTTATTATTAGCCCACCAAAATTTATTCATAATATCTTCAAGCTTCCTACACAAGAGTTTAGGCAATTCAAAACATTGCATTGCGTAAACTAGGATAGATTGTAGGATTGATTTGACGAAAAATTCTTTTCCCCCCATCGATAAGTAGCGTAAAATTTAACCATCTATGCGTCTTCTGAACCGGTCAATAAAATTAGCAAAAGACCAACTCTTCTTACGTCTAACCATCATTGGCAACCCTAAATATTTCTTCGAGTTTGAAGCAACCCTTACTCCCAATGTAGTAGTGATGCTATCCTTGATATTGACATTAACATTAGCCTTGAAGTATATCAAAGATTTTTCAAAATTCACCCTTTGGCCGGAAATTGTCTCATACTCCTTTATAACATCACCCACCACCTTAGCCCCTTCAACAGATGCGTCCCCAAAAAGAATACAATCATCCGCAAAAAATAAATGGTTTATCGAGAATCTTTCTCTTCCAATAGGAACTCCCCTCATCAACCCATTTTTCTTAGCTTCTTCAATAAGAGTTGAGAATCCAGTACAAACAAAAAAGAGATAGGGACTAAGAGGATCACCTTGGCTTAAACCTCTCGAAGGTGAAAACCATTCATTGTTCGACCCATTAAGATTCACGGAATAAGAAATCGAGCAAACACATCTCATGACAAGAACAATCTAGTCCGCATGAAACCCTAAATGATTCATTATTCTATCCAAAAAATTCCATTCAACACGATCGTACGCTTTACTTATATCAAGTTTCAGCGCAAAATTCCCCTTTTTTCCTTTCTTCTTCATTTTTAAAGAATGAAGCACCTCATAAGCAATAAGAACATTATCCAAAATATGTCTTCCTAGAAGGAAAGCCCTTTGAGCTTCATTAATACAACTTCCCAAAATAGTACTCATACGATTCACCAAGACTTTCGCGATAATTTTGTAAACAACATTATAAAGGCTTATGGGTCTAAATTGAGAGAGATTTTTCGATTTATCAACTTTAGGAATTAAAAAAATATGGGTTTTATTAATGGTTTCAATCTCAGATTTACCATTCAAAATAGATAAGCAATAGTTAGACATTTCAAGACCAATAATTTTCTAGTACCTTTGAAAGAAAATTGCTGGAAATCCATCACTTCTGGGGGCTTTCAATGGTTCCATCATCTTAACAGCACATGCGATTTCCTCCTCCGTAAATTGTTGAAGTAGAGAATCATTCATATAATCAGTGATTCGTTTTTCCACCAGCCCAAAAACATGCTCATCTGCTCCAATTTCAAAGGCCGAGAATAAATCTTCAAAAAAATTCGAAGATAGTTTTAACATCTCCTCTGTTATATGAGCCCTTGTGCCATTCATCCATTCTAATTCATTAATTCGACCGCGATTCTGCCGTTGAACAACCATTCTATGAAAAAAGCTGATATTTTTATCTCTATTTTTCAGCCAGTTAACTCGAGCTCATTGCTCCCAAAATAATTCTTCCTGATCAGCCTAAAGATTAAGTCCCACCTGTACATCTGTAATTTCAGCAAGAACTTCATAAGTTGGCTCCCGATCATAAAGGCAATTTAATTTTTCCTCCAGTTCCAAACGACTTCTCTTTGATTCTCTAGATCTGATTCTGCTCCATTTCTGAAGATGTTGTCCAAGACCCCTAAGCTTACCAGGGATACTTCCAGCTGTTTCTCCCCAACTTCTTTGAATTTCTCCCTCCAAAGAATTATCCAGACACTAACTAGCTTCAAATCGAAAAACATCTGAAGACGTGTTTTTCCTCTGATTTTCAAAAGTATCCAGTAAAATCGGGCAATGGTCTGAGAATGAATGATTAAGTGTTCAACTTGGTAATTAGGACAAATATTAATCCAATTCAAAGTCGCAACACTCCGGTCCAGCCTATCCCTTATATTTGTAGAGAACAATGTATCGATGCCATAGCCCAGCTATGGTCTTATACGGGCGCACATATCACATCTATTTCGTCAAATTCATCATGTCTATTGAATGAAAGCACTCAAAACTATTGTTCCTACTAATTTGCACTTTTAGTTAAATATCATTTGATAATTAATACAATTTGATAGTGTTCATCTACAATAAGATACCTTAGTAATCATAATATTTTCGTAATAAAACATTAAACTTTTCCATATGAACTTACCTAGGATGATTTGCAAAAGTCGTAGAATTTTCAGGGACTATTCTGTAATTTCTCATTTCCACGATTCACTTCGTTTTCTTGATTTATAATTATAAAATCATTCCCTCATTAGCATCTAATTCAATTATATTCTATTTCAAAATTTATGCTCTTTAATTTTCAAAATTACACTTTTACCCCAAAACTTTCTAAATTGTTACATTTAGTCCCTGTTCAATTTATTCATCAATTGAACTAATTTCTCTCAAATAACACTTTATTTAAACATTATAATCTATTTCACAGTCTTTGACACGCAAATTTTCAACATAAAACCCTAATTACAACAACTTTCACAATTAGGTCCTAAAAATCAACTCCTATAAAAAATCTCTTCCTAAAATCATCATATAATAAAATTAGAACCCCAATTCCATACTAAATCATCATAAAATTTCAGCTCTTACTCATGGAAACTTTCTAAATCATTCATAAAAGCAAAAACTAATGGATTAGATAATAGGACCTAGTTGTAAAAGTCTCAAAATCACAAAAATTACAAGAAATAATCAAGAATTGAGATTACATGTAGTAAAAATATGAGAGACCAACTTAAGAAAACCCTTAATGGTGTTTTTGTTGGAGAGGATGATGAAACATAAAGAAACTTCTAGATTTCATAATTTAATTCAAATTTTAACTATTAAATTTTAACTAAATTACCAATTTACCCTTAGTTCACACCATTTCTTAGCTAATACTCACCTAACCGTCCAGTCAATTTTATTTTGGGCCAATTTGCTCTTTGAGTCCCTCTTATTTATTATTTAAGCTATTTAATCACTTCTTATAGTTTTACATATTATTTAATTTAGTTCTTATTCTTAAATTAACTATCAAAATGGTAAAATTTCCTAACGAAACTTTAATACTAACTTATCAACACTCCATATATATTTTTAGAAATATTTATGGCTCAGTTTATAAATTTGAGGTCTTGGTACCTCGTTTTTTCATCTCATTTTATCTACAAATTTCCTTTAATTCATAATTTCACTAAAAAAATATTTCTAAAACCACACTTAAATTTTACTTATTAATAACTAAACTCACATGTCAGATTTAGTGATCCCAAATCACTATTCTGATATCACTGAAATTTGGGCCGTTACACTTTTGCTCAATTTGGATCTTCTATGCAATGGAGCAACTCTGTGGCTGGGGGATCTGGTGGCTCTAGGTGCATTCTAAAGGGCTGAGTCCAACTGTTATGGAAGGCAAGTAACAAAAAGGGGTTGTGTTTTTGGTACGGAGCCAAGTATCATAGTGGCCCAACTCTACCAAATGTTGTTGGAGTCTCCTTCTGAGGAGGATAGGGATGAATTTCAAGAATGTTTAAAGCAATTGGAACTTTTTTGGAGAGGGTGATCAACCCTAAGAACCTATCTTATCCTTTTAGGGCTAAGGTTGGGGCAGTTGAGGCCATTTTTCTAGTGGATTCAAGGAGTACACATAATTTTGTAGACACTTGTTTCATAGCTCGATTAAATTTACCAATCTAGCAACAATAGCAATTAAGGGTGATTGTGGCTAATGGTAGGTGTTTGTTTACTAAGGGCACTTGTAAGGGAGTTCGATGGGAGACTCAGGGTTCGATTTTTACTACAGATATTATGGTTTTACCCTTGAAGGGATGTGATGTAGTTTTGAGCATACAGTGGCTTTTGTCTCTTGGGTTAATTAATTAGAATTTTTTTAGTCCATGACCATACAATTCTCCTCCAGTGGTATTCCTTGCACCAATAAGGGTATCCTCCATGGTCATATTTAGGTGATGTCTACTGGCCAGTCTACTAAGTGTCTGTCTATGGCAGGCCAAGATTTGGGACCTTGTGTCAGATCAGGTCACTTTGACAACAACTCCTGTAGTATATCCTGTTGAATTACAATTGGTTCTGGATAAATTTGCTAATATATTTAGAGCTCATCCTAGCTTACCTCCATTTAGGTTCCAAGACCATAAAATACCACTTAAAGATCAATGTGTTGTGGTCAAAATTCAACCCTACAAGTACTCAACTATGCAAAAGGATAAAATGAAAAAAAAATGATTAAGGGGATACTTTAATGTGGTATTATCAAGGGCAACAATAGTTCATTTACCTCCCCAATTTTTATGGTCAAGAAGAAAGATGCCAGTTGAAGATTGTTTAGACTAGACAACTCAACCAGTTGACCATCAAATATAGATTTCCTATTACATAATTGAGGAGCTTTTGGATGAATTAAGGAAGGTTAGATTTTTCTCCAAAGGTTAGAGTTTTCTCCAAGTTAGACTTGAGATCTAGTTACCACCAAGTCAGAATGTGTGAAAGAAACATTCACAAGACTACCTTGAGACTCATGACGGTCATTATGAGTTTTTGGTGATGCTCTTTGGGCTCACCAATGTTCCTTCAACTTTTTAAGGATTGATGAATGTCAATGTCAAGCCACTTTTGAGGAAAATTATACTAGTTGTCTTTGATGACATACTTGTGTACTTCACTTCTTGGCTTGACCATTTGCTACATCTTAAGGAAGTGTTTCTAATTTTAAGGCTGCACAAATTGTTTGTTAAATAGAGAAAATGTTGCTTTGGTACTAACAAGTGGAGTATTTGGGGCATATTATCTCCAACGGAACAATATCTATAGATCAGGCTAATATCGAGTGCGTAGCCAACTAGCCAGTTCCTACATCTATCAAAGAATTAAGGGGATTATTGAGACTTTCAGGGTATTATCAAAGATTTATCAGAAACTATGGCTCAATGACTTAACCCTTAACAAGTTTACTCAAAAAGAATGCTTAGAACTGGATTGATCAAGCCACTGTTGTTTTCTAACAACTTAAGAGGCCTTATGTTCAGCACCAATCTTAGCTCTTCTTGTCATATCTCATTTTTCAATGGTAGCAAAAAAATGGTTTCGAGACCACAAATTCCAATATGTGAAGTCATGTTCTATGGTTTAGTCAATGTTTATGAAGTTACATTAATGTCGCATTAAGTTTTGGTGAAGAAATTTTAATGTTTACTTAGTTAAATTAAGAAAAAAGGACTAAGTTGTAAAAGGTTCAAAATCTGGACATAATTGAATTATAATGATTTGATAGCTTAACTATCAAATAAATGAGGACTTATGAAGTAATTAGTCCATAAGATTTTGGATAGACGGTTAAGGGCCTTTTTAGTTATTAATTTATAAGTTTAATTCTAAAGGTAAAATGGTAATATAATAAAACAAAACTAAAGAAAACTAATTAAAATTAGTATCATCATCTTCCGCAAGAGAGAAACTGAAAATTAAGATGCTAAAACACCAATTTTATCAAGCTTGAGGTTCGACTATGTTCATTGCTTGCATGTAAGTATTTTCCAACCCGTTTCTTGTAATTTTTATGTTTTTGAGATCATTACAATTAGGCCCAACTAACTTGTACCTTTGTTTTTGAAACTAACAAAGATTTTAGATGTTGTCCTTGAAATCCTTGTTATTTTTTATGTTAAATGATGATATTGAAGTGTCAGTTGTTGATTAAAAACTAGCTTATTAAGTAAATTGTTAGTTTTTGAGTAAAGGATTAATTTGATTAAATATTAAAAGTTATAAGAAATTCTTGTAAATTTTGAATAATTAAGGATTTTACTAGTTTTTAATAAAATTTGGCTAGCCTGGGATATTTGGGAATTTTATTAAAATTGGAATATTGAGATTAGGGACTAAATTGTGATAAATGTAAAAGTTTAGGGAACATATGTAATTAATGAAAAGTTAAGGGTCATATGCGTTAAATTGGGTGTGAAATGTATGTGAATTTAATAGATTGTATTTAATTATTATATAGATCCAGACTTGAATCAAAAAGACAATAATTGAGGAAAAGGGAAAATTGTGAAATAGCCCTGCATGTTAACCAGAAGTGAATCGTAGGTAAGTTCGTAGTGACTTGTTCTTATTGTGATTATCATGTAATTTATGTTGCTATATTATTTTTAGTTGAGTAATTGGAAGACATGTTTATATACTCCGCTGAATGTTGCAAAATGTTAAATAGATAGGTAAGAATTGAAGAAAATATTATAAGAGTGTTATTTGAATTGTGTCAAGTCTTTATATGAATGAGGTGAATTGGATTGTGATTATGGAAATGATAAAGTGCTTTTTGAATGCACATACGTGCCCCTGTTTGTACTTCGGTATCCCTGAATGCACATACATGCCCATGTTTGTACTTTAGTACCCCTGAATGCACATACGTGCCCCTATTTGTACTTCGGTACCCCTGAATGCACATACATGCCGCTGTTTGTACTTCGGTACCCCTTGAATGTATTATAATGTCTCAGTATTTCACCATTTATGCTTTCGAAACTTTGAGTAATTGCTTAATATGTGAACCGAGTTTAGTCATATTTAGAGTATATGTTATATAATATCCTTACTAAGCTAAGTAAGCTTACGAGTTTCCTTGGGTTGTTTTGTAGATAATCATTGCTGACTTTTTGGAAATATCAATCAACTAGCTCACACTATCCATCTAAGTCAATAGTTTTTGCATCTTATTTTTGGGTAGTGGCATGTATATATATATATATGAATATATGAGTTTTATGAATGTTGAAAGTTATAGTTAATGAGTGAGATTTTTGGTTTTCTTATAGTATATTTTGTAATGATGGAACAAGTATGTATATAATGCATAGATGAATACTTTGATGTGTAGTTGTTGAATGATGTCGTTTAGAGTTGCAGTGTGAGCTTTATTTTGTAATGACATATATAGGGAGGTCTTTTGATTGTTTTTGTGACAATGTTTTGGTATATGTTTTTGTTTAAAGCTTTTTTTTTTAAATAGCTAAATACTAGTTCAAATATAGCAAAATTTGGTATGTACGTGAATCATGAATGTTTGATGCTTTGTTAATGTATTGAAAAATATAAATGTGGTACCAATGAGAGTACACTGATTCAGCACTTAAGATGATTGTTTTGACATGTTTTGAGCATGTTTAATTATGTTTTGAGTAGGTTAAATGGCTAGCAATTGGGTTGTTTAGTGTCCAAGTAAGCATGATTTGGTAAACTTGATGTTTAAGGTTCATTTTGGTATACACGGCTTGGGACATGGGCTTCCATACAGTTGTGTGCCATACACAGTCTAAGACATGGTCTGCGGCACGGCCTTGTGTATCAAGTCAGTGAGTTACTCTGTCTCACACATGGCCTACGACACGGCCATGTGATCTAAGTTAGTTACACAGGTAGAGACACAGGATGGGACACGATCGTGTGTCCCAATTTTGAATGCTCACACGGTCTAGGTTATGTCACACGGCCTGGACACACAGCCGTGCAACCCCTACATCTCAAATTTTCATGTTTTTCTCAAAAAAAAATTAATTTTTCTCAATTTAATCCCTCATTGTTGCTAATGTAATTTTAGGGTCCCGTAAACCCGAATAAAGGCCCATGTGCATATTTATTCTATGATATGATATATGTTTATAAGTTAATTGAATACTTGTTATGGAATTAAGATAAATTGTTTTGTTTGGTTCTGTAACACTCAGATCCTTAATCCGGCAATGGAGACGGGATATGGGAATTACATTTCTAGACTTCCAGCTGAAATTTTGTGTAAACACTGATGCCTAAGGATATAGAGTTGGGGCAGTGTTATAGCAACAAGGTAGACCAGTAGCTTTCTTCAGCAAAGGACTTGGAGTGAGGCATCAGTCACTGTCAATATACGAGAAGGAAATGCTTGATGTAATGCTAGCTGTCAAGAAATGCCTATTTAGTAGGCATACACTTCAAAATAAGTACAGATCACCAAAGTTTGCATTTTCTTTCTGATCAGGTTGTAATCACCCCTTTTCAGCAACGTTGGGTGGAAAAAATGTTGGGTTATGATTATGCAATCCTATATAAGTAAGGGTCAAGCAATGTTGCTGCTGATGCATTATCTAGGAGGCAATCTTTGATGGAGGGTCAATTTTTACAATTGTCTGGCAACACTGTGAGTTCCAGATTGCTTACCAGAGTGCAAGCTTCTTGCCAACTTTATGATAAGCTTAAGAGGTTGTGTCTTAAGTGTCTAACAATAGAACCAAATCCATCCAAAATACACTTCGGATGGTAGATTTTTAAGAAGAAAGGGCAAGATTGTGGTAGGAACAGTGGCAGATTTCAACTAGGAGCTGTTTCAGTATTTTTATGCCAGTACTATAGGAGGGCATTCTGGGGTCCATGTGACAAAATATAGAATTTCAAGTGTACTCTACTAGAGGGGAATAACTAGGGGTATCGGAAAATGGGTGAAAGAGTGTTCCATTTGCTAGAGGTGTAAGACAGAAAATTTGGCAAAGCTAAGACTGTTGCAACCCCTTCTCATACTTGAAAGAGCATGGTCATTTATCAATATGGACTTCATAGAAGGATTACCGAGTTCCAAGCGAAAAAAATATAATTCTAGTGGTAGTGGACCATCTTACCAAGTATGGCCACTTCTTGGCTCTCTCCCATCCTTTCACTGTTGCTGTGGTGGCTCAAGAGTTCATGGATCACATTTACAGATTACATGGGATGCCAGATTCGATAATCTCTAATAGGGATAAGATCTTCATCAATAATTTCTGGCAAGACTAGTTTAGGGAGGCAGGAACCAAACCGTAGATGTCAATTGTATATCATCATGAATCTGAAGGGCAAATTGAACTGTTAAATAGATGTTTCGAGGGATATTTGAGATTCATGATAGGGGAGAGGCCCAACGATTAGCTAAGCTGGATACATTGGCTAATTGGTGGTACAATTCATCCTTTCACTCAGCCATGCAACTCACACCGTATGAGGCTTTATATGGGCAGCCTCCACCCCAACATATGCCTTGCTTAGCTAGGACATCTATAGTAGCCATTGTGGACAGAAGCCTCCAGCATCGTGAAGCAGCAAGGAAAATGTTGCAGTGTCACTTAAACAAAGATCTGATAGGCAGTTTGAGGAGGGAGGCTTTGTTTACTTGAAGTTACAACCTTACAGACAACATTTAGTAAGGAGAGTAATGAATCATAAGATTTCTCCCAAGTTTTTTTACCCTTTCATGATAGAAACCAGGGTGGGGAAGGTGGCTTACAAACTGCAGCTACCTCCAGGGTCTCGAGTGCATCCCACTTTTCATGTTTCTCAACTCAAGAGACATGTGGGAGCAGTCCAGGTTCAGCCTACCTTACCTATAATGGATGTTTATGGTGCTTGGGCTAAGGAACTGACCAAAATCATTGACAGAAGGATGGTGAAACGGGGCAATCATGCTATGACTAAAGTATTAATAGAGTGGGTAAATTCTTTCCCAAAAGATGCCACCTGGAAGCCTTTGCAGCAACTGAAGGATGCCTTCCCTCATATTAATCCTCGAGGACAATGATCATTTCGAGGAGGTATTTGATACGAGTCAAATCTGAGATATGGAAACTTAAGAGGAAAAAGGGCAAACGGTACGTTTTAGTTTAAATTAATGAAACGATGTGCATCAAACTTTAATGAAAACGGGGCATTTTGGTCTAGTGTCCATACTGTTAGTTTTAACCAATTTTTAAATTGTTTTTTTTTTCTTTTCCCGATATATTCAATTGTAATTTGAGTTGGAGGTTATGCTATTGGTTATCACAATTTTCATCAAGTTTCTCCTCTCTTCTTTCTTCTCCGATTCTCTCTCTTTTTCTTCCTTTGCTCCTCTCTTTTCTGGTTTTCAATAAAACCAGAAACGGAATTAAAATGTGAAGTTCTTTCACTTAGGTTTACAGTAAAGAAAGTAACTAACATCTTAAAATTCTTACACAGAAATTGAACCTTAAAAATTTAGAGTTTCCACTATTCAAAATAAGATCGCAAATGAAGGGAAAAAGAGATTGGAAGGCTTTGGAGATGTGAGATGAGGATCCCAATGAAAAAAAGCTTAGTAGACAGGCAACGGAAATCCCAAAAGCTAAGCTGCGTGGCCAATTCCCAACCTCATTTGTCTTTAATATTTTCGCCCTGAAACCCGACCGAATAGTAAAAACGAAAACTTCAATTTTTTCCCCTTTTTCTTTCGGACATTTTATAGGTTAGGATAATTAAAATATAATGTCTTAACATATTTAAAATATTATTAATTAATACATTTAAATGTTATGGATTAACTGTTGTTTGACTACTATATCATGCCGATTAAAGAGTATCAATACTGTCTTTTCATAATTGTTGTGAAGTGAATATTTGCATTAACGATAATAATAATAAAGTTCAGACATAGCCAAGAAGCATGGAACTTAACAAGAACCCAATGCTAGATTAGGCTAGGCCAGACATGAATTTTCTTCTACCAAAATCAAAGGGAGCAATCACTATTCACTACACTTTGCTATGTGCTAAATAAAGAAAAGTTTCTAAAATCCTTGATCTGTTGGGATGCGAAGGCCGAAAGTCCTCCAGCCGCAAACAGGAGCTACCCCTAATTTCATTCAACACACTTTCTCCTTTCTCTCTTTTAATCATCCCCAAGGTGCTTCCCATAACATCCCCGCCCAGCCCTATTTCCACTAGCTGCCCAGGTTCCTCCCCACCCTCACCTATTAACCGTCCTATCTCCTTCAGACTCATCACATTTTCTACTATCATTTTCCCAAAAATACGTCCCAGAAATTCTGGAGCTTTTGGCGCGTCATTCACTGCGTCCTCCAATGTACTCAGGACAGATTCAAACCTGAATATAACAAAACATCAATATCATCACTTCAAAATGTTATTATAATCAATCATTACAGTAAGCTGGCTTTATATATCTTAAATGATCCTCCTACCCTTTAACAAGTTCAGCCTGGCTCAATACACCATCATGGGACCTTGTCAGGTTGACAAGTAGCTTCGCCAAAAGATCCCGCTCTATGTCTTTCCTCTCAAAACAGTCCGTTACCCATAGCGCAATCATCGTCGGATGGAAGCTTGAAGAATTCAAATCTTTAATGCACAAAGCAACTTCTTTCTCATCTCTGGCGCTGTTTCAATTATGACAAACAATTGCCTACTGCTTAATAATAGAAATCAGATAACAACTAACGACAGCAAATATAGATATGCAGTATAACTTCAAAATTTACCATCAAAACTCACTACTTGTATTTTAAATCAACACATCAGTATCGTATTAACATCATACTTCAAGCAAAAGAACTTTCTCAGGTCAAATTAATGTGTTTGAGAATATATATACATCTTAACATCATACTTCAAGCAAAAGAACTTTCTCAGGTCAAATTAATTTGTTTGAGCATATATATACATCTTATAGGAAACAAGTCTAGTCTAACAAACTCAAAAATCAAATAAGCCAAGAGGATACCTGTAAAATTCTTTAATTGCCTCCATGGACAAATCATGCAGACGCTCCTCGGAACAGCCCTTTTCAGGAGGAATATTTTGAGTGAAACCAGATGATTGGCTTTGTGAGGACGGTGAAGCTGCAAGAGGTCTAGCAAAACTGCGATCTGGGGTCCTCGTGTCCCTATTACCAAAATACATGCCACGTTCCTGGGAACTTGACTGCTCATAAGCACCTGTTGGTGCAGACCTATCTGACCCAAACCTTGCCATGAGATCCTCTCTAGGACCATAAGTCATTTGCTCTGAACCAGAACTAAATCCATTCGTTCCAGCAGTTCTTGAATCTCCGGAAATTGAAGAAATATTAGCTAAGGGAGTACTGGACATTACAGGTGGTCCTCTAAAAGACATCCCTCTACCAAGGCCACCCTGGGGGCCCAAAGTAATAGAATCATCACCGGTAGGTCTTTGAGGCAAAGGAACTGACAGAGTCCTAGACTCCAAAGACTGTCTGTCATCCATGCGAACATCCTGAGCCCCAAAACTATGAGGTTGACCCTGCAGTCCCCGGAAACTACCCATTTGAGAACCTGGAGAAGATAACATTGACCCTCGTGCACTAAAATCCATGGCTGCTCTCTTTGTAGCAGCATTGAAGCCAGGACCACGAGCAAGCCTACTGGATTGTGCTTGTCGCTCTTGAGCAGCATCTCTGTGCACTTCCTCAATCTTTTTAGGCCCTTCAACTTTCCTCCTCTGCTGCCATTTATTCTTTCTCAGATCAATAGCATCCTTCAACATGAACCTGATCCTAGAAGATAATTTCATATTGTTTGACAACTTCGCCATCATCTCAAAATAAGCATCCATATGCACCTTTGCCTTAGGATGGTCAATCATTTCTCCAATCGTACTCATTAATTTGCACAATGCCTCGACATCTTCCTCATCAGGATTCTCGTATTCACCAAGTAGTTTCTTGATGCATTCATGCATTATTCTCTCAGTTAACATTTTCTTCTTGTACAACTCCCCAATAAGTCTAATGTTACCTAACATTCGTCTTCGAGCCTTGATTCTCTTCTCCTCTCTTTCTTCCTCAGACAGCTTAGCCTCACCCTCTTCCTCTATTTTATTTGCTTCTTCTTGCTCTCTCTCCCCTCTCTCAAATTCCTCCTGGCACTTGTTCAGCAGCAATCTCTTGAAAGTTATCTTTTCATTGTCTTCGATAAAATCAGGCAACTCCCCAGCCAGACACTGGCAGAAGTTTGCATACATTTCACAAAAAGTAGGCTCCATTAAAGCTTTGTCAAAGATCTGTGAGATGACACCAGTGAGTGTACCTGCATTGTCGATGTTAACAGCTTTTACTTGCTCGAAGAGTTTCTCAAAATTTTGAGGGGTTAGCTTGTTCAAAATGCCCTTCAGCTGCCTTTGCTTGGCTTCTTCCTCATCAGCCACTTTACCCACTTGATACTTCCTTTCAGCTCTGTGCATTGTCTGCAGTGGACTTTGTGGAGAGGGAATCAAACCCTTTTGCTGATACATAACACCACGATGCCACCTGTCAGCATCAGGACCACCGTGCTGCATCCCTCCATGTGGACTCATATGCGGCATTGGTCCAGCAGGAACCCCTCCAAGATATGGAAGAGGTGTTTGTGCCCGCGGGTGCCTTAGAACACCAAAGTTACCTCCTTGGACAGGCCGAAAACCTGCAACAGCACCATAACCAAGATCAAGTCGCGGATCCCTTCCAGGGCCAAAAGAACCAGGTGGTCTAATCCATCTGTCATCATCAACAATTCCACTAGCACGGCGATCTAATCGAGATCCACTAGATTGCCTATCTAATTTTCTTCCAGGACTAAGGTATGAATCACGATCAACAGCATGAGATGCATTGACATTTGATGCCATCAAGGCCGCTGCAATATCAGAAGCAATATCAAATCCCTGTGGAAGATCAGTATATTGTCCTGCAAACTTAAGAAGAAAATCTCTGGAATACTTCTTCTTTATATTCCCACTTCCATCTTCCTCATGACTTGCTAATCCCCCATGAGCCTGTTCGTCAGTGTCTAAAGTTTCCATGTTTGGTGTAGATATGTCAGCAGCATCTTCCCAATCATCGAGTTCAGCTTTGCTCTGTGTAATTTTCTCACTTTCTATGGCATCCACCTGAAGGGCCTCATGAGATGCCTGTTTCAAATTAACACCAACAGAACTGATTTCTGTACTTGCTAAAGGTGCGACAGTCTCTTTCTTTTCCTCAGGACCTTTATACGCCATATAGAGATCAGAAGTTGTCCCAGCAGCATCCGCTTTCTGAAGAATTTCTTTTAGTTTTTTCTTCCCACTAGTTATAGTACTCTTTGTCCTACTAAGTTGTGGTGCTCGTTTGTCCTTTGAACTAGGTAGCAGAACACCTTCCCCTTCATAATTTGAAATTGACTCCAAGAGGTCAGAAGTTGGGACAGGTGCAGACTGCTGGGCTGATATAACAGTTTTAGTAGCAGTCATCTCATAGCTATTAGAGGCACTAGAAGAAGGATTGGAACCAAAGGTCATGAGAACATGAGAACTTTCAATACCAGTAGGGTCAGCAGTTCTAGAGGTAGAGATATCCTTACTATCAGTGGCTTCCGCATTTTCTACCTTGCCTCCCAAATCTTCATTGTGTACCCTCTGCTCAGTTCCTGGGGTACGAACAATATTGTTGGTAGCTGCTACCTTTGATGCAGAATACTGGTCAGATTTAAGCTCTGTAGATTTCAAGGGAACCAGTTGAGAAGATAAGTGCTCTTCAGGAAAATGTTTTTCCTCTTCATTAGTTCCACTAATTTCAGACCTTGGTTGTTCATCCAGCTTGGAAGAACCATCAATCTTAGCATGCTGAACAACTTCAAAGCTATCAACTTTACTGCCAGTACCAGAAACTTCAGAAGAAACAGTGTTTAAGCTTTCTATCTTGCTCTCTGTCTTCGGGTCTAAGGAAGAAGGCAAAGCATCATTAATGGATGGTAATTCCCTGGTAGATTGAGACAAAACATCAATAGCTGCTAATGATTTTAAAGCTTTTTTAGCCTCTAGAGCTTCAGTGACTGCACCATCTGAAGAGACACCACATTCTGCAGGGTTGGTAGCCAAGTTGGATGTTGATGTAGACTGTAAAGAAATGTGTCAGACAATGAAAACTGTAACATAGTAAGTTCATCAAAAAAAGAGAAAAGGAAGATACCTGAACTGGTGGCTGAATTTGTCCTTCCTGACCTGGTTTCTTCTGATAATTTTTTATAGAGTTTGACCTGCTCAAGCCCTCCGTCCTCTTGCCTTCATTACTGGCAAGAACTAGCGTAGACTCCCTAGACGTGGAATCTGAAGCAGACGATACACAACTAGATGTCTGGCTCTCATCCAAGTTAGTCACTGGAACTCCACCAGAGTGTTTAGCTGTAGCTGGTAATGACTCCGATGTTAAAGATTCATTACCAGATTTTGGCTGTTGTGCAGAGCTCTCCTGGAAAGTATCCAAGTCCCTTTGAGCCTCAGATGAACTAACCTCGCTAGCTGGTGTAGAAGGTTTTAGTGCCCCAGCCTTTTCAATAGGAGGCAAGATACTAGAAGAAGAGGAATCTTCAAACTTCTCCCCGGCAGAAACAGAAGCTGGTTTAACTGTCACCTGTGTTAAACCAAAGTTAGTAAAGGGCATAACATTTTGTGCATCATGTACAGGTTCCACATTCGCTGATTCTAAACTGCCACGAACAAGATGAACGGATTTATTAACTGCCAATGAACCATGGGCAGCTGCTGAATTCATGAAAGAAATGTTTTGATGACCCTGGCTACCAGGATTGTTAAATCTCGGTCCTTGGGTATTGGGTGCTATCTGGTTACTAGCCAATGGCCGTGAACTTGGTGGCAGATAAAATCCAGATTTGGTATTATAGGAATTGGAATAGTAATTGATTGAATGAGGAGCAGCAAAGGATGGAATTGGCTGGGATTGGATTGGCATGTTAGGATGAGGCCTTGGAACTGAAGAACCACCATCTGCACGTGTATCTGTTCGTTTATCAAGCCTTAATTCTTCATGAGTATCGGGGTGAGTAATCTTGACAGGAGTGGTTTTACGTGGAACACCAAACTTTCCACCTTGCTGTTGAGAATACTGAGGGGTAATGCCCATCCCCAAGTTGCCCAATTGTGGCGGAAGGTGGCCACCTATGGATGGTGTGAAACTCAAGCCCCCACCCTGATGCATCATCCCTTGAGGTGGCAATGGAAGAGCCTGAAGACCTGCAACAAAGACTTGCTGCTGCACCTGGGGTCCATTTCCCATAGCTAAGGAAATATGCATTGGCATTTGCATTGAACTGGCAGTAACACTTTGAGACTGAATCTGTGGATTAGGCCCACCATATTGAATGGGAACATGAGGCTGGTGATGAAATGGCATCTGCATAGATGTCATTGGTATATTAAGAGGAGACGGCTTCTGTGTCTGGTTTGCAGGGGGTACTGAAGAAGGTTGTGCATCTTTTTTTATCTTGGGCACTGGGTAAACCTCCCCAGAACTAGATTGCTCAGTTGCAACCGAATCCTTTCTTGGTAGCTGCTGTCTAGGAATGGGAATGGGCAAATTCGGCACACATTTAAAAGAAGAATGATGCCGTGCCTGCAGGAAAAAAAATTCATTTAAATATAAGTATATCCCTAAAAGTCCAAAACTATATCAGTTAAAAAGCATCTAGAGTATAAGCATGAGAGACCAACAACTAAGATGGGCCCAAACATGTCTTATTCATATTTTTCTTCGGTTCTATAGGATCTGTCTCTTAACATTCAAAAAAGTAACCAAAGTGAGCAGACGGAAGAGATCTTTCAGTTTTATGCGTCTTAACTTGCATGTTTCTTCACAGTTAAACTAAATGAAGGAGAATCACTCACTAATTTTATGATCCAATACTCCCTTATCTTATAAAATTTTTTAAAAAGCTACGGCAAAAACCTTATATGGTACAGTTTATGTAAAAGACGAACCTGATTACATTTCTGTTCATCCAAATTTGGGGGTGCTGAGCTAGTTCGAGCTGGAACCTGATTCAAATAAGAATACATGCTGTTAGAAACAAGTTTTTGAATGGTGAAAGATGGAACGCCAAGATGAATGATACCTGCATTCCGTTCATGAAACCAGGAGTTATGGACCCGAACTGTAAAGAGAATGCTTTGGATGCATCTTCTGGTGTTAATCCATCAGAAACAACAAAAAGCATATAAGTAGTTGCATCAGCTTAGAGCTAACTAGAAAAACTATCAAGTAAACAAACAGCCAAAACTATTACCCAATTGAAGTAAATTTGATCCTATAAGCTTAGTACACAAGCACAAGATAAACATACCCTTTTCGCTGGTTGAAGGGAAACTAGTGTCAGAACTTATGGCGGCAGGTTGAGAAGTTGGAGCGTTTGAAACAGGTCGAGTGCTATTCTGAATGGTGTGCGATTGAACAGGCTGGGCAGCGTTGCCTGCAATTGATGCATCTGATGCTCCTATGAGAAAAATAAAGGCAGATGCAAATAACAAAAATTTAATCATGTTTCTTCTACTGTAAACCTATAGAGCTAAGCAAGTTTAAGAAATTTGAATCATACCCAGTAACTGGGGTTGCAAATGAGCACCATTTGGTTTGGTGCGGGCAGCAGAACTACTACTAGACTCGGTAGAACTCACGACCGGTGAATTTAACCGGTATTGCCCTCCTTGTGCATTGCTAGACTTCTTAAGACTATCGTACAGAGTACCAACCAGAAAAAAAAAAAGGAAATCATGAAATTGCCTATAAAACCTTAATCCTATGAACCCTAAATAAAGTGACAATAAAAACGGATGATGACCAGTTGTTGTTACCTTCGATTAGAAGACAAAGAAGAAGATGAAGAAGGAGACCGCGAAGGGGCAGGGCCGCCGCCAGCGCCCTTACTGTAAACGCCTGAGGAGGACCGCTGTTGATTAAAACTGGCTGATCGCCCGGATTTTCTGTATTGTTGTTCGCTTTTCTCCGACCTAGATTGATTGAAGGACATATCCCACACTTGATTCCTCCTATTCCCCTCTTTGTTTTTTGTTTACCTTCTTTTTATCTCTGCATCCAAACAGATCGCAAAATCCATATAATTAAAGAAACAATCATGATATTCTAACATAACGGCAATGAGATCAATCAGCGAAAGACAGTAACTGTGAACTCCAAAGAGTTTGCAGAGAGAGAATTAGGGTTTCTTTTAAAGGCTAGTCATGTCGATTACGCAGCAGAAGTAGAAGAAGAAACGAAAATAAAATAAAAATTAAAACTTTAGTTTTTAAAATAAATAGAAAGAGAAAGAAAGATAAGCCAAATTAAAAAACAAAATAATATAAAATAGAGAGAGAGTTACTGGTAAGAGTAGTGAAGCGGAATTTGGTCAAAAAGTCACTTTTAGTTTTTGGAGGTGAAAAACAGAGAACGACTCGTAATTGCCGCTTTTGAGTTTTATGTGAAAGAGTTCTCCCATCTAAAAATAATATATTTATTTGCTAAAAATACATAGTAATGTAAAATTGATAATTAATGTTTACATGCACTTATTAACTGGATTTTCTTTATATCTTTTATTAAAGTATATATTAATATAATACAAAAAACTTATTGAGTTTTAACTCGATTGATATTATCAATATAAAAAAATGTAAATTCAAATTTATTCAAATGTATTATCTCTTATTTATTGATTGAGGAGAATATATATAATGAGAGGATTATATTAGAGATTCTTTCCGTCGGAGGTGAGAATTAATGTAAAATACGAAACCTTTTAGCACAAACCAAGTTGGGATTAATGGATATTAACTGGACTTAATTAATACAACACATCCCATTCAAGCTTTACCCCAAAACTGAATCCACCGCTATACAACAAGATCATCTAACAGCATGCTACCCCCAAGCCGAAGCTTATTTGTTGTTGATTCCCACCACTCCAGATCGGATGCAACAATCTGATCATGGACACATTCATTTCAACCACTAGCTATTCAAATGGAGAGTGGATTCTTGTAGTCAATAAGGAAGACACTCAGCATCCACGACCTCTGCATGTTACTGTAGAAACAAGCAAGCAGCCAGCCAGCCATCGGTAATTTATGCAATGAACCAAATTTACTAAGAATAGCTATTATTCGGTTTAAGAAGCAGGTCAAAAAGATCCCTTTTCTCACTTCCATTCAAAAATTATTGTATGGAACACCGTGTCTTCCCTCATAGTTCCTGTACCTCTGTTCTTTATGTCTCCTTTCTCCTTGCGGTGGTTTCAGCTCCACGCATTTAGTTCCCAGTGCGGTAAAAGTCTCTGATAGACTTCTGCAATCATCTCAACCATCAGCCACATCTTTTCCAACTGTTCCTATTTTTATATTCATCCCTGACAGATGCGAAGCACTCCCTGTAATCATGAGAATGCTAAAATGCCACCAGGGATTACACAATCAATTCAAGAGATGCCACCAGGGATTACACAATCAATTCAAGAGATTCTGGATTCATTTCCTGTTTATGTCTGCTTCTAGAGAAATAATCATATGTAACGTACATGAGAAATTCTAGTAGGAGACTTTTCCCCGATGTTGCTTTAGAAAACTCAACATCTTCATGTATGTTACGGTATGCTTGGTCCATTATTTTATAAGAAACCTCGTCAAATTCAAAGGAAATCTCATTTAGCTTCTGACACCACATTAGTGCCCTTCTAGGCATCCCCTGCTTGCAAAAATGGGACAACAATACATTAGTAGTAATGACGTTGGGAATAAAGGCCATCTTAAGCAATTTAGCGGTTATGATCATAGCACGATCCAGTATGTCTTTACAAACACCATTCATCATTGTGTTGTATGTCACGGTGTCCGGAACAACACCTGCTGAAAGAAGTTCATCTAGCATCATCACAGCTCTATTCATTTTTTGACTACTACAGAAACCATGAATCCGTATATTATAGGTTGTGATGTCTGGTTCCCACCCATTAGCATACATGTTATTCATGAACTGATTGACTTTGACCATGTCAAATGCTTCACAATACCCACCAATCAAAGTGTTATAGGTTACAATATCTGGGACCAAGCCTGCACGATGCATGTCCATAAATGCATCAAATGCTGATTTCATCGTGGCGTGTTTACAAAATCCATTAATGATGATATTGAAGGTAAAAATGTCGGGAACAAGACCATTTTGCTTCATCTCTCGTCTCAATTTCTGCGCTTCATTTATCCTTCCAAGGTTACAAAACCCAGCAATCAAGGAGTTATATACAAAATTATTTGGCATTAATCCTCTGTCTGACATTTCAAGAAACAAATCATATGCCTCCTCAATCAGACCAGCTTTGGAAAGTCCATTGATAAAGGCTGAGAACGCAACAGCGTCAGGGTATATCCCCCTACATTGCATTTCATTCCAAATATCTTTAGCCCCAGCTAAATCCCCCTTCCTGAAGTAACCTTCCAAAAGCACAGTAAAAGCCACTTTATTGATGGGAAAACCCTTGTGCATCATCTTATACAAAAGCTCCCTAGCTTCCTCCAGCCTCCCCTTCCTGGATAAACCCATTAGCAAAGAACTACATGTGGACGATGATGGAATCAGGCTGAATTTCATCATAAGTTTAAAGACTTTGTAGGCATCCTCTTCCAAGCCAGCTCTGCTGTATGCAGCAATAACAGAGTTAAAAGCAACAACACTTGGTCTCATCCCTTTCTCCAGCATATTCTCTAAAAATTCCATGGCTTCATCCAAACGGCCTGCCCAACATAACCCTGCAACTGAAATGTCACACAATGAATGATCTGGAAGCAAATCCATTACCAATAACTCTCTCAGCAACCTATCTCCATCCTCTTTCCGTCCAAACTTGAAATGCCCTGCAGCCAAAATATTAAAAGTT
Organism: Gossypium hirsutum; assembly: GCF_007990345.1. Lineage (NCBI taxonomy): Eukaryota > Viridiplantae > Streptophyta > Magnoliopsida > Malvales > Malvaceae > Gossypium > Gossypium hirsutum. The sequence goes on from NC_053435.1 coordinate 77,954,083, forward strand.
ACAGCATCGGGAATTATACCCTTGGATCTCATTTCTTCATAAAGCATGTTTGCCTGACCAACATCTCTTGCCTTAACATGCCCATTTATTAAGGTATTATATATTGCGACATTAGGGGAAAGACCAATCTCTTGAATCTCATTAAGAACCTTTCTTGCCTCCACCACATTACCCTCAGAACACAAGGCATTAACAATTATATTAAATGTTAAAATGCTTGGGTTACAACTCCTCTCTATCATCAGTTGGACCCAACCAAGTGCGCTTGAAGTCCATCCACGGATGCAATTGGCATTTATTAGAATATTATATCCACAAACATCCGGATTACATTTATACTTCCCCATCACATTAAGCAAACTCTCCGCAGTCCTTAGATGACCCTTTCTGCAAAAACCAAGAATCATGGCATTGAAAGTATAATTGGAAGGACAAGGTCCTTCACGAATCATATCCCTAAACAGCTTCCACACACTACCATAATCACCAACTCTCAGCAAAAACTCAAAAAGGGTTGTCATTGCAGAAGAACTTGGCACCGCACCCATATCTCTCATCCTACACAAAATGCCTAACGCCCGTGTACCCATGCCCGCAGTCAAAAAAGCCCGCATCAACGTATCAAGAACCGAGAAATCCGACTCATAATCATAATGACCCTCCCACATAAACTCCACCAAATCCTCACTCCTAGTTTCCCCAATTCTCCTAATTACCCAGGAAACAACATCTTGAGCAAGATACCGTAGGTTCTGAGAAGCTAAAATATGAGCAACGGTGCAAGAAGATCTAATAGCATCCTCAGAATCATCCCTAAATGCAAACCTAAAGAATGCAAATGCAGTCTCTCTGGTTCCTATAATATTCATGATTCTGACTAAGAAGCTCGGGCAAAACTTGTCAGAAAAACCGCTCAATAGATATCCATGTCGCAACTTGATCACCTTCGAGAGGCCAACAGTGATTCTACGGCGTTCATTCAAATTAATGAAGTTTAAAGAACTGGTGACAGTTGCTTTATTAGAGTTGCAAAAAGGGGAAAACTGATTCAAGTAATCGAAGTCTGTTGAAGTTGATGAAGAAGAAGAAGAAGAAGAAGAAGAAGAAGAAGAAGAAAATGGCCGAGTCTGGATATTTGGGGATTTGTGGAAATTAATAAGATTGAATAAAAATAGGGTTCGTAAGGAGTGAGTAAAACAAACTCGTTGTTTTGGTAAACAAGTGAGATAGATAGGGGAGTAATGCACCTGGAAAGTAATGCCCATGTAGCGTACTTTAGCAGACGTGCAGAGCTGCGCTTATCTTTAACGACGAGTTTTCCCGCAATCGAGCGGCGGAATCGGTGATCGGGTGGTTCAGAAAAGGCGGCAACGATGGGGAAAGATCCGTTGCCGAATTCAACTAAATGGTGTTTCATTTCCATCCTTTTTCAATTATGTTAGATGGTAGACCTGGGCCCTTTTTAGATCTTGTGCTTGTGGGCTTTATTCAATTTATGAAACTATAAATGTTTGTTCTTTCTTTTATGGACTTGTTTGGTTCTGGGCATTTGGTGGGGGTCTATCATAGCTGCCCTTAATGTCTCTGAAAACAAACGATTTAATCCCTATAAATTTTGAAAGTGATTAATTAAACATAATTCATCATAATCTTGATGTATTTTTATTAATTGTATAAAATTTCATGGGTAGAGTAACAAAATTAGCCCCTAAAGTTAATACATTTTGTTAATTTGGTCTTGATTTAACAAATTTAGCTTACAACATTTGCACATTCCATCAATCTTTTCCTGACTTGACAAATTTAGCTTGCAATATTTACAGACCATGACAACATTCACATAGAATATATAAACAATGAGTGCTTAATATCTAATTATAACAATCAAAATAACTTATAATTGAATGAAAACATTAACATCCTGATTAATTGTCTTTAGTTGCTCACTTTCAAAATTGAAAGGGATTAAATTGCTCCAATTTTTTTAGTGAGACCAATTTGCTCAATATCGAAATTGATAATGACATGAGAGGTGTTTTTATCTAATTAATTCGAATTTGATTAAAAATGTAAAGTTGTAAATTAAACTTGATGTTTAGTTCAGGTGATAAAAACTTCATCTCGAGCTCACATGTTGGTAATGTCTTACCTTAACCACTCTTGCTTCAATAAGGATTAATCTCAAAATTTTATGTGATTTGGTGTATATGTAAAATAAAATAGATCTTAGAATAAAATTAATATAAATTGTTGATACCAAGAATCAATAGGAAGGAAAAGTTGGCGAAGGTGAATGACGATTCACACATGGAAGCTAGAGAGTTGTCGTAGAGAGTCGGTGAAAGAGAATGTGAAAGAAATAATGAGGGGGTTGGTCGAAGATAGAGAGTGATGATTGTGTCCATCCCAATTGTTTAGATGAAGCAACTTATATATGAGATGTCTAAGATGTCAGGTGTAACTATAATGCCCTGAATAATTTAAGTCTATTTTTGTGAATTTTGACACAAGTGTGTATTTGCTTTAGTGGATTTGGAAATTTTGTTATCTTTGACCCTAGCCTTATCCTTGGTAAGTTAGGTTATATTTTATCTTTAGTAAATTCATATCAGAATGAGTTTGTTGGTTTGAGTGGTAAGGAGTTAGTTTATTGGAGGTCTTGTGTTTGATTCATTGTGAGAGTGTGGTTGATATTTTTGTTTCGGTTGTGAGATAGTGGTTGGGTGGAAGTGAAATTCTAATAGAGTTGAGAGTTAGTGGGTTAGTGGGATTTAGTGGATAGTGGGTGGTTAGGATATATATTATTAGATTTAATTTAATTTAGTTAGTTTTTTTTCTTCAAAATTTTGGTTTCTCTCTCTCCTCCAAAATTTTGACGTGAGTTTTCTTCCTTCATTCTTCCCCTTACTTTCATTTTTTCCTTTTCTAATATGTTCGTAATTTTGTTCGTTATTCGCGTTGTATTTCAGTTTTTGGTACTCTTCATGTGATTCAGATAAGAGGGGCTACATTTGTTTGAAGTAGCAATTTTGGTAAGTTGTGTTGATGTTTTCTCTCCGTAGTAGCATATTCGATGTTTTAAGGAATTTGATTTCTGTAAATTTGTGGTGTAGGAGAAGGTTGTGAGTAGTGAAGTCTTACTTCAACAGCCTAAATCGAGCTAATGTCTGTTTGTGTCATCGGTAAGTTATATGCATTATTTTGGGTTACGTGTCGATCTGTAAATTGATTGCTAATTGGTCAATAGGATGCTATTTCTTAGGTTTCGAAGGGCTCGAGATTATTGTAGCATCTAAAACGAATCAGGTGTGTACCCTAAACATGAAAAATTGAGCTTCGACGAAAGCCAAAAAAGTATTCTGTAGATGCCACATAGGTGCGTGCCTGGATGTGTGGTTGGCCGTGTGCGAGACACGCCCGTGTGATGGTGTGAGTGTGGCCATGTGGGCCACACAAGCTAGGCCAAGTTAAGTGTGTGGGCCCACACAGGTGTGTGGGTTTGGTCCAGGCCATGTGGGCCATACGGGCAAGGCTAATCTGGGTGTGTGGGCTGATACATGATATTCGCGACAGGTTTTAAAAATTTATAATTAATCGCTCTTGAAACTAACTATTATCACAATAAAGGCAAATGTACCTATTGAACAGTAGTATAGTTTTAGCAAGACCGAATTGTCGAACCCAAAGGAACCAAGAGTACTAGTAATTACTTTCTTTTTATTATCTAGCCTAAAAATTAAGGGATTTGTTTATCTAAACTAATTAACTAAACTAATGGTGCATAGTGAGAAAATTGGGAAAAGCTTTTGGGAAAACTCAATTGATTAAGACAATACCCAAGGAAAAATCCACCTAGACTTTACTTGTTATTTGACTCTGAATCAGACGATTTATTCATTTGACTTGATCCGTAGAAATCCCTAAGTTATATTATTATCTCTCTCGAGACTAATAACGTCTAACCCTAGGTTGATTAATTGAAATCTCTTTCTAATTAACACCCTAGTGTTGCATTAACTCGATCTATGGACTCTCTTATTAGGTTTCACCCTAATCCAGCAAAATCTTGTCACCTTATCTCTAGGCGTGCAATCAACTCCACTTAATTACGACAAATTTACTCTTAGACAGGGACTTTTGTTCCTTTAAATAAGCGTATTAACTTGAATCAATATCCTGGAATATTAAAACAAGAATTAAGAACACATAATTAAGAACAAGTCAAATATTTATCATACAATTTAGATAATAATAACAAGATCCATCTTAGGTTTCATTCCCTTTAGGTATTTAGGGGGTTTTGTTCATAATTATGAAAGAAAAAATCTTAAAAGAATAAAGATAACAAAACATAAAGAAAACCCAAAACTCTTGAAGGAAATTGAAGGGAGATCTTTAGTCTTGACGATGAATCCAGCTTTTGAGATGGATCAATCGGCTTCCCTTGAGTAATTCTTGCCTCCTGCCTCGTGTGTCCCCTTCTAAGTGCCTCTTCAGGTGTTTAAATAGGCTTTAGAATGCCTAAGACCCTAAAAAGTGGCCTTTTCCGAATAGAACTATACTTGGGCTCGACAGGGACACGCTCGTGTGCCACGCCCGTGTGTGATTGCTTTAGACCGTGGTCAAGGCTGCTAAATAGGCACGGGTATGTGGTCTACCTGTGTGAATCGTGCTTCGATTCTGCCAAATGGACATGTCCAAATGGCCTACCCTTGAGAGGAAGTCTAGGCTATGTTGATTTCTCATGTTCGCCCGTTTTCTCCGTTTTTGGCCCATTTCTCGCTCTTTTTACTCTCCTATGCTTACCTAACTATAAAACATGAAATTAAAGGATTAGGAGCATCGAATTCTCCAAATCTAAGGAGAAATCATCCATAAATGTACTAAGCATGGGATAAAAATATGTATAAATTATGGTTTATCAAATACCCCCACATTTAAGCGTTTGTTTGTCCTCAAGCAAAATCCTCAACTCACAATCAAAATAAATTCTTCTCAACTTATAATCTCTATTGATAATATCTCAAAATAAACCATAAGTAATCATACATTGAGAATTCAACTAGAAGAACATTAAAGTTTCAAACATTCCAAGTTGAGCATTTTATCACAAAAATATAGGTGTCTCCCCTCATTTAAGTGATTGCCTTTGATTCAAAATATCACAAAGTTTAACATCCTCACTAAAGATTCACTCAAACCTGTCAAAGTGTTTAAGGACAATAAATGAAGCACTCATTAGTCAATATAAACAGTTATTACCATAGACTTGTATGAAAATCAAATCTCCACCACTATATATTGAGATGATACGTCAATCAAAAGGTCTTTAGAGGGTTGTAACGTGGCTTTGGTTAGGGGGTGTGATCACAAGCAGAAAGAAAAGGTTAGAATCGAGATTGAATTGAAAAATCACCTAACTAGAAAAATAACTAATCATTAATTGAAAACAAGTGAGTTTTTTCTCAGAATATGGAATTAACACTTAAGCTCAAAAAACAACGAATTACTACTAATATATAAGTATGTATTTTTTTTAAGAACAAGTCATAGGCTATCTATCAAAAATAAAACATAGCTAAGCAATTTATTCAAATCAAATCTCGACAAAAATAAGGATCAAGTTAATTTAGGGGATTTCAACAATAATGGGTTAAGGGTTAATGTTGAGGGTAAATCAATGAATGGGTTGTTAGGCTCAAGGGGGTTCACTAAGCGTTAATTGTAAAGGTAGGTTTTTATGGAGTAAGTGGGTTAAACCTAGGTGCTTTTATCATCTTGACATATCAAATCAAAGGTGTGGTCTTGACATGTATAATCAAGCAAGTTCTAGAATAACAGGTCAATATTGACGTACTCAAAGCAACAATAAAAGTGAGCATGAAAGAAATAATAAATGCTCTAAAGGCTCAAGATCTCACAAAAATTATGGATTTTTGATGTTTAAACTTGTGAACTTCAACTTAAGATAATACCGAAACTTGAGGGGAACAACCTAAAAATTTTTAATTCTCAAAAGTCAACTTTATCATGCTTGATTCTCTAATTTCTTAAAGTTTAAACAATAAATGCATAAATGCCTATGTTTTAATTCAAGACATATCAACAAAAATCATAAATTAATCAAAATTCATTCTAATGGTGATATGAGAAAATTATTTGAGAACAAGACAAAATTCCGGGATTTTTCTGATAATGATATAAAAGGTCCCCCAACACTTAAGATGTATATTGCCCTCAATGTACAAAGTTAGATTTATTGAATTATATAGATATATAATCATAAGATAGGGAGAGGAATGAAACTTCCTGAATGTTGAATGGAATCCTTGAATTGGAGGTATAGAGAATAATCGGCCAGGGCAATGATAAGATTGGAGGAGGATACTCTAGTGGTGGTAGAGGTTGGGTTCCACAACTACAGTGTCCAGCGAAGAGGTTACTGTGGTGGTCGGGCAGGACATGGTAGTCGTGGAGAACCTTTTCCAGTGGAGTTTCTAGTTCCTGAGTGATGATGAGCTTTGGAGCTCTTTATAACTGTGATAACATCAAGAACCCTTTAGGAAATATAGAGAAGCATAATTACTCGTAATGAAATAACCGAAACTATAAATTGTTCAATAGAAATTATAAAGCCTAAAAATGAAATAGTATTAAAGGAAAATAAAATAAAAAGTACTTAAAAAAGATAGATAAAAATAAACGTGAAAATAAAAATAAAAAATAAAAAGTCTTTAAACATCGTCACTGCCGGATGGTTCGCGAGGTGGTGGTGGCGATGAGATGTGAAGGAGCTGACAAATCTGATGTAGAGTAGCATCAATGTGATCAAAGCACTAAAACACTGCTGCTCAAATCGAGAAAGGCGCTTAGAGATGTCAGAGTATGAAGTCACCGTATGAACTGGACGATGGATGGGTGGTGGCTGAGACCGTGGGTCCTCGTACTGTGGAGGGACATCATTAGTAATGTCCTCTAGGTTCTTCTTCTCGGCAGACTAGACGAGGCGGTACTGAAGAGGGTAGGTTCTACGTCGTTTCTTGATCATCCTCATATGTAGCATACTGGAGATGCCCTGTAGGGGCATTTGGCTGATGAGAGTCAGAGAGGATAATTGTGCTGCTGTATTGAGGAGCCCGAAGAACCATGCCAGTCTAGTCACATAGGGGCCAATAAAGATGACTACTCTCCTATGCCGCTCTGTCTGATGGCAAATGGCTAGGGCAATGAAATAGGCATGGTCGAAGACGTACCCTTTCGCCATGCTCCACAAGAAATAGGAGTCGTGAGTGTTGACGACGTCGGTGCTCTCTCACCACTCTGTCAGTGTGTGAGTAAGGATAGCATGCAGGTATCTCATGGACGGGGCGAGAGCCGATGCCTTAGAGCAGCTGGGGTCATAGGTGGTTGAGTCAGGGACTAAAGCTCTCCAACACTTCGAAAGAGGATAGTGGATATGGCGATAGAAGGTGACGCATTCGTTGTCGTCCATGAACTCCTCTGTATATAGCCCTAGTACAATTCCCAACTCAGGTACGCTCAACTGGCGAACCAAACCACCGAGGCAGAACTGGACCATTCCTGGATCATCAAACTCTGTCATAACGGTTTGGAAGTGAAAGGTCGAACAGAGTTCCAGTGTGAGCTCGAGGTATGTCGGCTCGATGATCCCAAAGAAGAGCTCCTATGGATCAGTCGATAGAAGGGCTCTGATCGCGTCAGCCAGTTGGACTTGTTCAAGTGCGATCCAGTCAATACAGTGGCCCGCACCTAAGGGTCGGGCCCGAAGTATCTGAAAGAGTTCTTCTTGGGGTCCTTAGGAAAACTGAATAAAGGGATGTCTGATCTTCGTTGTAGGACCCGATGATGACGCTACTCCTTTCCTCTTCTTCGAGGCGGGGACAACGGTTTTCTTACCCCGTGGGTTTGACATGGTATCTGCTATGAAAACATGAAGTTATAAGAATAATCCCCACGAATGGAAAGGCATGCAATAATGTTAAAACCAAATAACACTATTTCATAGGGGTTTTCTGACTAAATGAAAATCTACTAAAAAACAATCCAAATCCTAATTGATATATCAAATTATTATTATGAATACAAAGACGAGAATGATGCTAAAGGAAATAACTAGTGGATGACTGCATATGGGAATGATAATGAATGACTGTATCATAAAAAATGGCAAAGAACTATCATTAGAACTATGAAAACAGTCAAATAAAACAAGAAAAATCAAATTAGTAAACAAAATGAAGAGAAAAGAATGAACAAATGCAAGAGCTTGGTAGAGAGAGGAGCTTGGGTTGTCGATGATGGTGTTGTGGTCGGCGCATGGGCATGGCAGGAAGGCGTGGGCAAGAGTTGCAGCAGCTAGGGTTAGGGATTTTAGGGACGGGGATGATGAATAGTGAGGGGTTTATATAGATTTTGGGGCACACGGCTGTCGGGCACGCTCGTGTGCCCTTATTTCAGCCCGTGCTTATTGTGATTTTCAAATTTGGGCGTATCTGAAATTCATACCACGCCCGTGTCCTTTGGGCGTGTTGGTGCACACGGCCGTGTCCTACTTCGTTCGCCTCTCCCACGCCCATGTATATAGGCGCACGCCCGTGTTGTTTTATTAGTCTTGAGCATGGGTGGTGGGCATGGGCATGTCGTACGCCCGTGCTAAATTCTCAGTTTCAACCACGGTTTCTAGACACGGGTGTGTCACGCGCTCGTGTTGTTTTGACAGACTTGCCCACGGCCACGTCGTACAGCCGTGGCAACTTATCGCATCTCGTGTTAGGGAAAAAAATTACCCTGTTTTTACACGACCGTATCGCATGGCCGTGTCTACGCCCGTGTTGTGAGCACGGCCTAAGGCACGCCCGTGTGCCTGGCCGTGTGGATTAGAAAACTTGTGTTTTAAGGACTCAATTAGTATTAGATGTTAAAAACTAAAATTTAAAAGAAATCAATACTGTTAGTGCTCGGGTTGCCTCCCGAGAAGCGCTTATTTATAGTCTAAGCTCGACTTACCTTCCTTTTGTATGGTCTTGGTGGTGCAAGGAGTTTACACTCCTTGTTCCTGCTATCAATTTCATCAAAATAAGGTTTTAAACGTGTACTATTTACCTTAAAATTTCTGAATTTGGGATGAATTACCTCGACTGTACCGTATGGAAAAATATTAAGTACCGTTAGAGGGATTTCTCCATTAGGTTCAGGGGTGGCAATATGAGGGTCTACTGCATCTAGTAGTACTTTGTCTCCAACCTTGAGTTGATTTGGTGAGATATTGAGCTTGTCATGGCATGGTTTTGGTTTATCGTGTGTCTTCGGTTTATTTGTCCTCCATTCATCTAGTTTCTCAACTCGTAGCCTTCGTTCTTCATAGATAGGTTCCTTGTCGTTATTCGAACATAGCTCATGTGTGCTCTTCGAACGTGTTTCCTACAAAGAAGTTTTCACCACATGATCAGTATTAGTAGTACGATTTATACAATCACCCTGGATATTTGATGTGTTACTTGAATTACGAGCTTGAAGAGTGATTGTTTCATTACCCACACGAAGTGTGAGTTCACCTGTACCAACATCAATTATCGTTCTAGCAGTTGTTAAAAGGGCCTCCCTAAAATTAAAGGTACGTTACTATCCTCCTCTATGTCTAGAACAACGAAATCAATTGGGAATATAAATTTGTCAATTTTAACGAGTACATCTTCAATAATACCCCTAGGAAATCAGATTGTTTTATCAGCTAATTGAATGCTCATCCTAGTTTGTTTGGGTTTCCCAAGACCTAGTTGCTTAAACATTTTGTAAGGCATGACATTGATACTAGCCCCTAAATCGGCCAAGGCATTATTAACATCTAAGCTACCAATTAAACAAGGAATCGTAAAACTCCCGGGATCTTTCAATTTGTTGGCCAGCTTATTCTGTAGAATGGCTGAGCAAACTACATTCATCTCACATGTGACGCCTCGTCTAACTTCCGTTTATTTGCTAAAAGCTCCTTTAAAAATTTGACTGCGTTTGGCATCTACGAAAGAGCCTCAATAAACTGTAAGTTAATATGTAACTTTTTTAAAAGTTTAAGGAATTTACCGAATTGTTCGTCTGAGTGGTCTTTCCTTGTCGTATTGGGGCATGGTATACGTGGTTTGTACTCTTTACTTACCCGTTTTTGGTCATTGTGGTCCACCTCACCTTTACATTTACTTACCACAGTTTCTTGCCTCGGTTCTGGTTCAGGTGCAACTAACCCTTCCTCATCTTGCATGGTAACCGTATTGAGCTTCTCTCTTGGGTTAGATTCAGTGTTACTCGGTAGGCTACCTTGTGGTTGTTCAGATATCAATTTAGCGAGCTGGCCTATCTGAGTTTCGAGCCTTTGGATCGAAGCTTGTTGATTCTTAAGTGCTGTCTCGGTATTCTAAAACGAGTTTCTAACACCAAGATGAATTTTGTTAGCATCTCCTCAAGATTTAGTTTTTTCTCTTGTTGGTAAGGTGGTTGTTGGAAGCCCGGAGGTGGTGGTGGTCTCTGATTCCCTTGGTCTCCCCATGAGAAATTTGGGTGGTTCCTCCATCCTGCATTGTAAGTGTTGCTATAGGGATTATTTTGAGGTCGAGGATTATTACCCATATAATTTAATTGCTCGTTTTCCATGTTATGGCCATAAGATGGGTATTCTAAATTGCTCGTTCCTCCTTCACTTGTATTGCATTACATTGCATTACTGGGTGAACCTGTGAAGAACCAAGGAAACCGTCAATTTTTTTATTCAAAAGTTCTACCTGATTAGAGAGCATGGTGACTGAATCGACGTTAAAAATGCCGGCTGCTTTCATTGGCTTTGTCCTCATGACTTGCCACTGATAATTGTTCAGTGACATCTCTTCTATAAATTCATAAGCATCCTTAGGTGTCTTATTATTGGTAGTCCCACCAGCGACTGCGTCAACCATCTGTCTAGTTGAAGACTTCAAGCCATTGTGAAAAGTTTGAACCTGTAGCCAGAGTGGTAACCCATAGTGAGGGCACCTTCTAAACAGGTCCTTGTATCTCTCCCATGCTCATAGAGTGTTTCTAGATCCATCTGCACAAAAGAGTATATATCAGTCCTTAATTTAGTCGTTTTAGCAAGCAAAAAATATTTTAGTAAAAACTTCTCGGTCATTTGTTCCCAAGTGGTGATTGACCCTCTTGGTAACGAGTTCAACCACTGTTTAGACTTATTCCTTAACGAAAAGAGGAATAATCGAAGACGAATGGCATCATCAGAAACGCCATTGATTTTAAATATGTCGGAAAACTCTAGAAAAATTGCCAAGTGATTGTTTGGATCCTCATCCTGCAAACCATCAAACTGAACAAATTGCTATATCATTTGAATCGTGTTAGGTTTTAGTTCAAAATTATTTGCAGCAATTGCAGGCCTAACTATACTTGAGTCAGTTCCTATTAAATTAGATTTAGCATAATCATACGTAGTGCGTGGAGCATGATTCTGATTTACTGGATCAGCAACAATCGCAGGAGGTAGCAGATTTTTCTGATTTTTAGCCATCTCCTTGGTTGTGGTTTGAATATTGTCCTCTTGCTATTCCTCTGTGTATCTTAAGTTTTTTCTTATTTCTCTTCGGTTTCTATGAGCTGTGTGATCGATCTCACTATCAAAAAGTAATGGTCTTGATGGGTTTCTTCTGGTCATAAACTAGAAAAACCTATCAGAAGCGAATAAAAGAAATAATTAGAAAAGAAAATAAAAAGTTAAATTGCAAATAAAGTAAAATGGCTAAAGTAATAAAAATCGAGTGTTCCTAATATCTTAGTTACCCCGCAACGGCGCCAAAAACTTGATACGTGATATTCGCCACAGGTTTTAAAAATTTTCTAATTAATCGTTCTTGAAACTAACTATTATCACGATGAAGGAAAGTGTACCTATTGAACAGTAGTATAGCTTTAGCAAGATCGGATTGTCGAATCCAAAGGAACCAAGAGTACTAGTAATTACTTTCTTTTTATTATCTAGCCTAAAAATTAAGGGATTTGTTTATCTAAACTAATTAACTAAACTGAGGGTGCACAGAGAGAAAATTGGGAAAAGCTTTTTGGGAAAACTCGATTGATTAAGACAATACTCAAGGAAAAATCCACCTAGACTTCACTTGTTATTTGACTCTGAATCAGATGATTTATTCATTTGACTTGATCCGTAGAAATCCCTAAGTTATATTATTATCTCTCTCGAGACTAATAACGTCTTACCCTAAGTTGATTAATTGAAATCTTTTTCTAATTAACACCCTAGTGTTGTATTAACTCGACCTATGGACTCCCTTATTAGGTTTCACCCTAATCCAGCAAAATCTTGTCACCCTATCTCTAGACGTGCAATCAACTCCGTTTAATTATGACAAATTTACTCTTAGACAGGGACTTTTGCTCCTCTGAATAAGCGTATTAACTTGAATCAATATCCTGAATATTAAAACAAGAATTAAGAACACATAATTAAGAACAAGTCAAATATTTATCATACAATTCAGATAATAATAACAAGATCCGTCTTAGATTTCATTCCCCTTAGGTATTTAGGGGGTTTAGTTCATAATTATGAAAGAAAACATCTCAAAAGAATAAAGATATCAAAACATAAAGAAAACCCAAAACTCCAAAAGAAATTGAAGGGAGATCTTCAGTCTTGACGATGAATCCGACTTCTGAGATGGATCAATCGGCTTCCCTTGAGTAATTCCTGCCTCCTACTCCATATGTCCCCTTCTAAGTGCCTCCTCAGGTGTTTAAATAGGCTTTAGAATGCCTAAGAGCCCTAAAAAGTAGCCTTTTCCGAATAGAACTATACTTGGGCTCGACAGGGACACGCCCGTGTGCCACGCCCGTGGTTGTTAAATAGGCACGGGGGTGTGGTCTACCTGTGTGAATTGTGCTTCAATTCTACCAAATGGACATGGCCGTGTGGCCTACCCGTGAGAGGAAGTCCAGCTGTGTTGATTTCCTTTGTTCGCCCATTTTCTCCGTTTTTGGCCCATTTCTCGCTCTTTTTACTCTCCTATGCTCACCTAAGTATAAAACATGAAATTAAAGGATCAGGAGCATCGAATTCATCAAATCTAAGGAGAAATCTTCCATAAATGTGCTAAGAATAGGATAAAAATATATATAAATTACGGTTTATCATGAGCCCATACGGGCAAGCCACGCAAGTATGTGGGTTTGTAATTCTGTAATTTTCCCTAAGGCCGCATTGGCCGTTCCGATAGACTGTGGGCCTACCATATGGTCGGTAAGGGCTAACTAACCCCAATTTATGTGATATGATATTCTGATAGCCTTCTCTGAGTAGGACACTGATATGTAATATATGACTGTTCTGTTAAGTAAATATATGTTATCTATACGTGAGCATGTTAAGCATGTTATTTCTGTATCTGTATTCTGTATCTATGTTTGGGGTGGGACTTGTATATGTAGAGGATGTGATCTGTATGACGACACATCGCCTATATTCTTGCAGCTTGACTGCATATAAGCAGAAGTGATCTGTGTGGAACCAGGATCAATCAATGCAGTAATATCAGTATCAAGTAGAGAAAATGTACCAGTAATAAGGTCTGGTGCAGAGGTATCTTTTCTAGCACGATAGCATATGTTCTTACATGTGCTCTTGCTTTAGATCTAACTGTCGTATAACTGATAATACCTCGACTACCACTAACATTGCAAAGGTGACAGGGTGGTCTACCCCTTGAAACAGGATTACTAAGCTTTGAGGCTATTTCCATTTCTTTTTCAATTATTTCTGGACAATCTCTGAGAAAATGGTCAAGTGAACCATATCAGTAACAAGCCCCACTTCAAAAAATAGCATTCCCCAAAATGAAATTTGTTACAATGCTTACACTTTGGTTTGGGATTACCGACACTAGTTACATCATGTCTCCATGCTTGAGTTCTAAAAATTCATTCTTTTTTTGATTCATAAATCTTTGACTAACATATTTCTTCCTAAATTCGGCCTAGAAGAATCCCCATGTAATGTTCTCTCTCGGTACAACTGAAGTTATGGTATTCCACCAATGATAAGTTGTATCTTTCAGTAGAGATACTGCACATTTCAAACATTCAATAGGTGTATAAGATAATTCATCAATAACCCGGATGGTATTTTCCAACCAAAATTCAACCTTTTCTTAATCATCATCTGCGGTAGCCCTAAATTCTTCCGCCTCATGCTTACGGATTTTATCTACTAAAGGCTTACCTATTCTAGAGGGGTTCAGCACCCTGTGGTACCTCAGGAACCGGTTAAGAAGCAGGTGGGGGAAGTCGTTGCTCAGCGGGGTTTGTTCTTAAGTACTCGATAAACCATTCATTCATCAATTGAAAGAAGGCTAGTTTTACCTCCTCACTTCGGCCCTCAGATACGGGCCTTTCACTATCAGATGTAGATGCAACTCTTTGAACTGAAGCTGAAGCATTGCTACCAGCTTCCTCGGATTCAGCTCTAGCTTGATTGGATGACATTACTAAATGAAAAACACATTTAAAATGATCAGGAGACATCACACTATTACAAATTATATAATGGCATGTATAGCTAAACTCGTGTTTGCTATGTCAAATTCGAGAATTGACTAAATCGTAGCTCTAATACCACTAAATGCAACACCCCTAACCCGTATCTTTCATCAAAACAGGGTTTCAGAGTATTACCAAAACATTCAGAAACATTCACAGATAAATCATGCAAGTTACTACTCAAATTTTGAAATCACAAATTTTGAAATCATTCGTAACGTCTCTTAAATGGACCCTCAATGCCCTATACGAGCATTAGAATCTAGTCGAGACTTAATTGGAAGCTCTTAGAATTTTTCACGAAATTACAAAAAATTTCCAAGATGCAGAGCTCACATGCCCGTGTGGTCCAAGGGACACGTCCGAGTGACCCTAGAACATGCCTGTGCTACAGGCCCTGTTCGACCTCATGTAACTCTCTGACTTGTGCATACGGCCATGCCACATGCCCATGTGCTAGGCCATGTGGTTAGTGAATTCTTTTTGAAATTAGGTGCAGGTTTCATATGGCCAAGGTACACGCCCGTGTTCTAGGCCATGTAGCACACACGGCTGAGACACATGCCTGTGTCTCTGCCTGTATGCTCAATTTTGAGTATTCTGTTTCTCAAAATTAAGGTGCAGGGGGCATACAGCCTAATCACATGCTCATGTACCAACCGTGTGTCACACACGGTCTAGACACACGCCTCATGTATCTGCCCGTGTGGACAAAATAAAGCTATTTCTAGCTTCATTTCTCACCCAAAATCAGACCAATGACCTGCACTTAAACTCATATCCAAATACCAGCCATTTCAAATATTCAAATTAAGCAAACTCTATCATTCAACATGGCATATCATTAGATGCATACATGTTTATAATCTTACCTTGGTATATTCCATATGATAGGCATAATTTGAACAACCTTTTAACATGCATATAACTACCATAGTATGATATTATAAGTATATCAAAAACAACCATTACTAGCCATTCTAATGGCTAGATTACAAACCACATACTTAAGCCATCTATGGCCAAGTAGTCTATACATCCCATTATACCAAAATGATTTTACTATATATACCCAAAATAAGCTAGTGAATAGTGTGATGATGCTCCAATGATCTCTAACCTTCGCGAGCTTTCGAGCACTATAAAACAGAGGGAAATAAAAAAATTTAAGCATTACATGCTTAGTAAGTTCGTATAACAGAAACTAAACTTACCAATCCCGTTTATTTCTATGCATACAAATCATGTTTTCCATCCATTTGGCAAAATTGCCTAAACACATGCATTCAATCAAACATGTTAGTCACAAAATTTACATATACATCAAGTAAGGATAGATGAGCTCATCATGCAATATTCTCTCAAGCCATTATTCATTTGTGACAGCCCAAAGTTGACCCTAGTCGGGAAGTGGTTTCGGGACCGCTAAACCGAGTCGCCGAAATGTTTGAATGTGATACTTATTGTCTAGAATATGTAATTATGAATGTGTGAAAATTTCAAGCTTCAATTTGGTTGATTTCATGTGAATTTAGTCAATAGGACTTATGAGAGAAAATTCTAAAATGTGATAGGTCAATGTGTGAGGACCTATTAGTACATGTGGACAAAGGGGGGACTTGCATGTCAAATTCCCCCCTACTAGTAGTGGCCGGCCATGACAAGCATGGTAGACCAAGTTTGATGGCCAAGACATGTCATAGACATGTTTTGTTGGTGCATCATAGGTGGAAAAAAATAAAATAATAGGCATGGAAATTAAATAATGAAAAGGAGTATGATGAATAGACAAAAAAAAATGTGTAGTTGATTCTTTTCCCCCCATTACCGTGAGCTAAAGAAAAGAGAGGAGAAGATCTTTGTTCATCCTTTTCTCACCTTCATTTAGCCTAAATTAGAAAGAAAAACAAAGAAAAAATTTTCTCATCCTTTGGCTCATCCTTGGCCAAAAATTTTAAGGAGGAAAGAAGAAGAAAGGTGAAGAGATTCGGCCATGCATGTAGCTAGGCTAAGGTATGTTTGATGATGTTCCATGAGATGCATGCATGTTTTAGTTGTTAGCTTGAGTTCTACCTAGCCCATGGTCTAAATCTTGCTATGTGATGGAAATGGCACTTGACCATGGATGCATCATTCTTGGTTGGTGTTTGATGTTGTGGTGATGAGGCATGAGGATGAGTAAGATTCGGCCTAGGTGGAGGTTGTGTTAATGCCATTGCATGCAAAATATGAAGCTTGTTAATGATGCATGTGATGATGGCTTGATGATTCTTGAACCTCCTTTTTAGCATTTTTGTGTGAGCACATATGTGCATTGGTTGCTAAATGGAGAAGAATCGGCTAGCAAGATGTGTGCTAAGGCCGAATGTAACTTTGCATGTTAATGAGCAATGCATGTGTTAAATTGATGAAAAGGGGGAGGATGCTTTACTAGTGTGTATATGTGTGTATTAAGTGTTGAAATCGACCCCAAAAATGGACATGCATATTCGGCCAAGGGGAAAGAAATTAGCTAATATGTTGTGTTGATCCATGATTTTTGCATGTATGAGACTTTAATGTCTAATGTATAAATATGGGCTAAGTGCCTTGTGTTCATCTTTTTGATGCCTAAATGATGAAATCAATTTATTTGTTTAATTAAGCTCAAGAGCAAAGGGGAAATAAATCCGATAAAGGGAAGGAAAAAGTGGTTGAATAGCTAGCGGAATCGTTCGACAACACCCGAGGTAAGTTCTTGAGTAAGAGAGCTTAAATTACGATGTCATTAAATCATGTTTTAAGCAAATTAAAATCATGCTCTATGTGTGGCTATTGAGCCGAATGGGCAAGGATGGTATGTGCCTTGTGTTTGAGTTTTGCTAATGAAAAAGAAATACGAGTGTGCCATGAAATATTGTTAGATGTGCATGATTAATTGAATGCTGTCCGGGCTAAGTCCCGAAGGCTTTGTGCTAAGTGAATATATCCGGACTAAGATCCGAAGGCATTTGTGCGAGATACAAATTCCGGGTTAAGCCCCGAAGGCCTTTGTGCGAGATACTAAATCCGGGTTAAGTCCCGAAGGCATTCGTGCGAATTATTAAATCCGAGTTATGTCCCGAAGGCATTGTGTGAGTTACTAAAACCGGGCTATGTCCCGAAGGCATTTGAACGAGGAGCTATATCCGGTTAAATCCCGAAGGTACGTGATTTTGGTAATGAATGAGCTTGCTGTAAAATTCCAGCGAATACTCGAAAAAAAAACATCCCAATATGGGGATATGTTACGTATGTGTTGAATTTAATCGAGCCCTTACAAATAAATGTTCGCTCAGTTGATAAACGAGCTACCGGCCTTCGGCTAAGTTAGTCTATTGTGTATGTACATAAGGGTTGTTAATGTTGTGAAGCAAGTTTGATATCGGTAAATTGCGTATTATGAAATATTCCGTTTAGCTAAATGTGTGTTATTCTTTGTTTATGCTGGAATTCCTTGCTCAAAACTTACTAAGCATAAATTGCTTACTCGTTACACTGCTCCTCTGTTTTATAGATTTTTGGTTCTCCAGCTATCGGACTCGGGATCTTGAAGTCGAAGTCGCCCACACTATCAAAGGCTCTTTTGGGTACTATTTTGGTTGAATTTTGATATGGCATGTATAGGACTACCCATTGTTGTTTTTCGAGTACTTTATGAAATGTATAAGTGTACAGCCATGCGAAAATGGCTTGTAGAAGTGGAGTATGGCATTAGACCATTCGTGTTTATGAATGTATAGATGGTTTCATGATGTAACTATAGTTGGAATGGAAGTGTTGAGCAAATGATCAGCCATTGGAATGGCTAAGTATGATTATATGTGGGCATATGTATGACAAGGCCCTAGTTGGTCCATGAAACCCCGAAAATAGGTAAGGTTTACTTTGAAAACAGAGGCAGACAGCAGCAGTGGTGTGGATTGGAAAAATCATAAGAATTCGTAGGAGTCGAATTAAATAGTGAATAAATTATGTAATCGATCCTTGATGAATCTACTTTCA
This sequence comes from Gossypium hirsutum, assembly GCF_007990345.1. Taxonomy (NCBI): domain Eukaryota; kingdom Viridiplantae; phylum Streptophyta; class Magnoliopsida; order Malvales; family Malvaceae; genus Gossypium; species Gossypium hirsutum. The sequence goes on from NC_053435.1 coordinate 77,972,710, forward strand.
TATGAAAGTAACGAAACAATCATATGAACAGTACAGTAAGAGATATTCAGGTTCTTGTGGAACAGGGCCAGAACAGTTTCTGGATTCCCTGTTCCGACTTTGGAAATTCACTATAAATTGACCAGAGATAATTAGGGGTCATACCATATATGTATGGATTCCTCTCTGAGTCTAGTTTCCATAGAAACAAACGTAATCAGTATTGAAGCTCTGTGCAGAGAGATATCCAAGTCGTAATGGGAAAAGGTCAGTGTAGTCGACCCCTGTACCATGGGAAACTTTGACTAATAAACTGTACTAATTGGCCCGACCAAAAATTCTAGAAAAAAATAAATAGGTGGGGACATGAGTCTAGTTTCAGGGAAAAATCACAAAACTGATTTTCGAGTTGTGAAACTCAAGATATGATTTTTGAAGCTACTAGTACTCAGACTGGGCAGTGTCTGGAAAAAAATTTTCAAAGTTTGTTAACATCTCGTGTCCGACTCCGGTGTCGGTCTCGGGTTCGGGGTGTTACATTTTATTGGTATCAGAGCTACGGTTTAGTCGATTCTAGGATTACCGTAATGTGTTGGGTCTAGCTATACATGCCATTTTATGTGATTACTTGATAGTGTGGTGATTTCTGACAATTGTAAACGTGTTTATTTATAGTAATGGATCCCGATCGTGACCGAGAGGTAGCTGATGATCTTGAGAGTGTAGCGCCTGCTCCCGCACAAGGGACAGTGCCGGCAGACTCTCAACCTAATGCTAGTAATCCGAATGATGAAGCTAGACGAGCATTCTATAGCGTGATGAATGATTGGTTTAACCAATACATTCGAACTAATATGGCTGTTCCACAACCTCCATTCCCAACAAATACTACCCCCGCACCTACAATACCACCGGTAACGGACCAAATAAGGTCAAATAAGCCCCCAGTTGACAGAATCCGAAAACATGGGGCTACTGAATTTAAGGCTATGGATAGCGATGATGCCGAGCAAGCTGAATTTTGGCTAGACAACACTATCCGGGTACTCGATGAGCTATCTTGTACACCCGATGAATGCCTAAAGTGTGCTATCTCCTTGCTACGTGATTCTGCCTACTATTGGTGGAGTACTCTGACTTCTGTTGTGCCCCGAGAGCAAGTAACTTGGGAGTTTTTCCAAACTGAGTTTCGGAAAAAGTATATCAGTCAGAGATTTGTTGATCAAAAACGGAAGGAATTTCTTGAGCTTAAGCAAGGCTCCATGTCGGTTACTGATTACGAGCGAAAATTTGTTAGACTTAGCAAATACGCTCGGGAATGTGTTTCGTCCGAAGCTATTATGTGTAAACGCTTCGAGGATGGGCTGAATGAAGATATAAAAATGTTCGTTGGCGTTCTTGAAATACGAGAGTTCGTGGTACTTGTTGAACGAGCTTGTAAAGCCGAAGAGCTTAGAAAAGAAAAGCAAAGAGTTGATGAGGGAACTGGAGAGTTTCGTAAAAGATCCTCGGGAAGGTCTCTTCAACAGACATCGAAGAGATTTCGAGATGATGCGGGCCAGTTTAGAGGCACTTCGGGCCTTTTTAGACGAGATCGTGATCAACCCCCTGTGGGTACACGAGGCACTTCGGTCGCCAGTGTTGGGAATGAACGTCGAGACAGAACGAAATGCCGATATTGCGGTAAATGGCATTCGGGGAGTTGTAGATTTCCTGACCGCTCCTGTTACAAATGCGGATCAGTTGACCACTTCATTAAAGATTGCCCGAGGTTGTCGGGACAGAATGCAAATCAGAGTGGGAGACCGGGTGCTACCACTGCTCGGGGTAGACCATCTGGAAATGCGGGCAATGATGGTGGTGGTCAGAGAGGATCTAGAGATGATATAACCAGATCCGAAGCTCGTGTGCCTGCTAGAGCTTATGCTATACGTGCCCGCGAGGATGCTTCTTCGCCTGATGTTATTACCGGTACATTCACTCTCTTTGATACTAATGTAATTGCTTTGATTGACCCCGGTTCTACTCATTCTTACATATGTGAAACCTTAGCATCCAGTAAGACTTTACCTATTGAGTCTACTGAGTTCGTAATTCGGGTGTCAAATCCCTTGGGTCGTTACGTGCTTGTCGACAAAGTGTGTAAGAAATGTCCCCTGGAAATTCGAGGTTCCTGTTTTCCGGCGGACTTGATGCTTTTGCCGTTTGATGAATTTGATGTTATCCTTGGTTTGGATTGGTTGACCGCGCATGATGCGGTTGTGAATTGCAAGAGCAAGACTATTGATTTGAGGTGCGCAAATAACGAAGTAATCCGAATTGAGTCTGCGGACTTGGAGGGGATGCCAGCTGTAATATCAGCAATGTTGGCACAGAAATATGTAAGAAAAGGGTGCGAAGCATACCTTGTGTATGTACTTGGTGACAAAGAATTAGAAAAGAAACCCGAATCTGTGCCGGTGGCTTGTGAATACCCGGATGTTTTTCCGGAAGAATTACCGGGTTTACCACCTGTTCGGGAGGTAGAGTTTGGTATTGAGCTTGTACCTGGGACTACGCCGATTTCGATAGCTCCGTATCGTATGGCACCAACCGAGTTAAAGGAGCTGAAAGCTCAGTTGCAAGAACTGACGGATAGAGGTTTCGCTCGACCAAGTTTCTCACCTTGGGGTGCACCAGTATTGTTCGTGAAAAAGAAGGACGGAACCATGAGGTTGTGCATTGACTATCGTCAACTGAATAAAGTGACGATAAAGAACAAATATCCGTTGCCGCGCATCGATGATTTGTTCGACCAACTGAAGGGAGCCTCAGTGTTCTCAAAAATAGATTTGAGATCGGGCTATTATTAGTTACGAATTCGAGATTCAGATATTCCCAAAACTGCCTTCAGAACGAGATATGGTCACTACGAATTCTTAGTGATGCCGTTTGGGCTCACTAATGCCCCTGCAGTATTTATGGATTTGATGAATCGGATCTTCAGACCGTATTTGGATCGGTTCGTAGTTGTGTTCATTGATGACATTTTGGTCTATTCAAGAGATGAGACCGAACATGCTGAGCATCTGAGGCTAGTGCTGCAAATTTTGTGGGATAAGCAGTTATATGCTAAGTTCAGTAAGTGTGAGTTCTGGTTAAGAGAGGTTAGCTTCTTGGGTCATGTGGTATCCGCGTCAGGTATTCGTGTTGACCCGAACAAAATTTCAGCCATACTTGACTGGAAACCTCCGAGAAATATTACTAAAGTTCGGAGCTTTTTGGGGCTCGCCGGTTATTACCGACGATTTGTGAAAGGTTTCTCGATGATAGCCACACCAATGACGAAGCTACTTCAAAAGGATGTTAAGTTCGAGTGGACGGAGAAATGTCAGAAAAGTTTCGACCAACTGAAAACTCATTTGACTGAAGCTCCAATTTTGGTGCAACCCGAATCAGGTAAAGAGTTTGTCATTTATAGTGACGCATCCCTACTTGGGTTGGGTTGCGTATTGATGCAAGAAGGTCGAGTCGTGGCCTATGCGTCGAGACAATTGAAACCACACGAGAGGAATTATCCGACCCATGATCTCGAACTAGCTGCCATCGTGTTTGCTTTAAAAATATGGCGACATTATCTGTTTGGTGAGAAGTGCCATCTATTTTCGGATCACAAAAGTCTCAAATATTTGATGACTCAACGAGACTTGAATCTGCGACAAAGACGTTGGCTTGAGTTGTTGAAAGATTACGAGCTTGTCATTGATTACCACCCGGGAAAGGCTAACGTGGTTGCAGACGCCTTAAGCCGGAAGTCATTGTTTGCTTTACGAGCGATGAACGTACATTTGTCTGTTCTACCAGACAATGTGTTAGTAGCTGAATTAAAAGCTAAACCATTATTGACTCACCAAATTCGTGAAGCTCAGAAAGTCGATGATGAATTGGTTGCAAAACGGGCTAAGTGTTTTCCGAACGAGGAATCGGAGTTTCAAATTGATGATGATGATTGTTTGAGGTTCAGAAATCGTTTGTGTGTTCCAAGGAATTCGGAACTCATTTCGATGATTCTGAACGAAGCCCATTGTAGCCGAATGTCAATTCACCCGGGGAGTACGAAAATGTACAACGATTTGAAACGTCAATTTTGGTGGCATGGTATGAAACGGGACATCTCCGACTTTGTTTCGAGATGTTTAATATGTCAACAAGTGAAAGCGGAACATCAAGTGCCTTCAGGATTACTCCAGCCGATCATGATACCCGAGTGGAAATGGGATCGAGTCACAATGGACTTTGTGTCCGGACTGCCCTTGTCAGCAAGTAAGAAGGATGCGATATGGGTTGTTGTTGATAGACTAACTAAGTCGGCTCATTTCATCCCCGTACGTACGGATTTTTCATTGGATAAACTAGCTGAATTGTACGTTTATCAAATTGTGAGATTACACGGGGTACCTGTTTCTATCGTGTCGGATAGAGATCCAAGATTCACCTCACGATTTTGGAAGAAATTGCAAGAAGCTCTGGGTACCAAGCTGCACTTTAGCACTGCTTTTCACCCCCAAACCGATGGTCAATCCGAGCGGATAATTCAGATACTTGAGGATATGTTGAGATGTTGCATCCTCGAGTTTAGTAGTTCATGGGAACGGTATTTACCTTTGATTGAATTCGCTTACAACAATAGTTATCAATCAAGTATTAAGATGGCACCTTACGAGGCTTTGTACGGTCGTAAATGCCGTACACCATTGTTTTGGACCGAGCTCGGTGAAAGTAAAATTTTCGGAGTTGATTTGATTAAAGATGCTGAACAGAAAGTAAAGGTAATCCGTGAAAGTCTAAAGGTAGCCACGGATCGTCAGAAGTCGTACGCAGATTTGAAACGAAAAGACATCGAGTATCAGGTGGGAGACAAAGTGTTCCTTAAGGTTTCACCTTGGAAAAAGATACTCAGGTTCGGCCGTAAGGGCAAGTTGAGCCCAAGATTCATTGGGCCGTACGAAATCTCCGAACGAGTTGGTCCGGTTGCGTATAGATTGATTTTGCCCCCGGAGCTTGAAAAGATTCATGACGTCTTTCATGTTTCGATGCTTCGACGCTATCGATCTGATCCATCGCACGTAATTAGCCCATCAGAGGTTGAAATTCGAGTCGACATGAGCTATGAAGAAGAACCGATGCGTATCCTAGCTCGTGAAGTGAAGGAGTTGCGAAACAAAAGAGTTCCGCTAGTAAAGGTGTTATGGCTCAAACACGGGATCGAGGAAGCTACTTGGGAGACCGAGAGCTCGATGAAAGAACGATACCCAAACCTATTTACCGGTAAGATTTTCGGGGACGAAAATTTCTTAAGTGGGGGAGAGTTGTGACAGCCCAAAGTTGACCCTAGTCGGGAAGTGGTTTCGGGACCGCTAAACCGAGTCGCCGAAATGTTTGAATGTGATACTTATTGTCTAGAATATGTAATTATGAATGTGTGAAAATTTCAAGCTTCAATTTGGTTGATTTCATGTGAATTTAGTCAATAAGACTTATGAGAGAAAATTCTAAAATGTGATAGGTCAATGTGTGAGGACCTATTAGTACATGTGGACAAAGGGGGGACTTGCATGTCAAATTCCCCCCTACTAGTAGTGGCCGGCCATGACAAGCATGGTAGACCAAGTTTGATGGCCCAGACATGTCATAGACATGTTTTGTTGGTGCATCATGGGTGGAAAAAAATAAAATAATAGGCATGGAAATTAAATAATGAAAAGGAGTATGATGAATAGACAAAAAAAAAGTGTGTAGTTGATTCTTTTCCCCCCATTGCCGTGAGCTAAAGAAAAGAGAGGAGAAGATCTTTGTTCATCCTTTTCTCACCTTCATTTAGCCTAAATTAGAAAGAAAAACAAAGAAAAAATTTTCTCATCCTTTGGCTCATCCTTGGCCAAAAATTTTAAGGAGGAAAGAAGAAGAAAGGTGAAGAGATTCGGCCATGCATGTAGCTAGGCTAAGGTATGTTTGATGATGTTCCATGAGATGCATGCATGTTTTAGTTGTTAGCTTGAGTTCTACCTAGCCCATGGTCTAAATCTTGCTATGTGATGGAAATGGCACTTGACCATGGATGCATCATTCTTGGTTGGTGTTTGATGTTGTGGTGATGAGGCATGAGGATGAGTAAGATTCGGCCTAGGTGGAGGTTGTGTTAATGCCATTGCATGCAAAATATGAAGCTTGTTAATGATGCATGTGATGATGGCTTGATGATTCTTGAACCTCCTTTTTAGCATTTTTGTGTGAGCACATATGTGCATTGGTTGCTAAATGGAGAAGAATCGGCTAGCAAGATGTGTGCTAAGGCCGAATGTAACTTTGCATGTTAATGAGCAATGCATGTGTTAAATTGATGAAAAGGGGAGGATGCTTTACTAGTGTGTATATGTGTGTATTAAGTGTTGAAATCGACCCCAAAAATGGACATGGATATTCGGCCAAGGGGAAAGAAATTAGCTAATATGTTGTGTTGATGCATGATTTTTGCATGTATGAGACTTTAATGTCTAATGTATAAATATGGGCTAAGTGCCTTGTGTTCATCTTTTTGATGCCTAAATGATGAAATCAATTTATTTGTTTAATTAAGCTCAAGAGCAAAGGGGAAATAAATCCGATAAAGGGAAGGAAAAAGTGGTTGAATAGCTAGCGGAATCGTTCGACAACACCCGAGGTAAGTTCTTGAGTAAGAGAGCTTAAATTACGATGTCATTAAATCATGTTTTAAGCAAATTAAAATCATGCTCTATGTGTGGCTATTGAGCCGAATGGGCAAGGATGGTATGTGCCTTGTGTTTGAGTTTTGCTAATGAAAAAGAAATACGAGTGTGCCATGAAATATTGTTAGATGTGCATGATTAATTGAATGCTGTCCGGGCTAAGTCCCGAAGGCTTTGTGCTAAGTGAATATATCCGGACTAAGATCCGAAGGCATTTGTGCGAGATACAAATTCCGGGTTAAGCCCCGAAGGCCTTTGTGCGAGATACTAAATCCGGGTTAAGTCCCGAAGGCATTCGTGCGAATTATTAAATCCGGGTTATGTCCCGAAGGCATTGTGTGAGTTACTAAAACCGGGCTATGTCCCGAAGGCATTTGAACGAGGAGCTATATCCGGTTAAATCCCGAAGGTACGTGATTTTGGTAATGAATGAGCTTGCTGTAAAATTCCAGCGAATACTCGAAAAAAAACATCCCAATATGGGGATATGTTACGTATGTGTTGAATTTAATCGAGCCCTTACAAATAAATGTTCGCTCAGTTGATAAACGAGCTATCGGCCTTCGGCTAAGTTAGTCTATTGTGTATGTACATAAGGGTTGTTAATGTTGTGAAGCAAGTTTGATATCGGTAAATTGCGTATTATGAAATATTCCGTTTAGCTAAATGTGTGTTATTCTTTGTTTATGCTGGAATTCCTTGCTCAAAACTTACTAAGCATAAATTGCTTACTCGTTACACTGCTCCTCTGTTTTATAGATTTTTGGTTCTCCAGCTATCGGACTCGGGATCTTGAAGTCGAAGTCGCCCACACTATCAAAGGCTCTTTTGGGTACTATTTTGGTTGAATTTTGATATGGCATGTATAGGACTACCCATTGTTGTTTTTCGAGTACTTTATGAAATGTATAAGTGTACAGCCATGCGAAAATGGCTTGTAGAAGTGGAGTATGGCATTAGACCATTCGTGTTTATGAATGTATAGATGGTTTCATGATGTAACTATAGTTGGAATGGAAGTGTTGAGCAAATGATCAGCCATTGGAATGGCTAAGTATGATTATATGTGGGCATATGTATGACAAGGCCCTAGTTGGTCCATGAAACCCCGAAAATAGGTAAGGTTTACTTTGAAAACAGAGGCAGACAGCAGCAGTGGTGTGGATTGGAAAAATCATAAGAATTCGTAGGAGTCGAATTAAATAGTGAATAAATTATATAATCGATCCTTGATGAATCTACTTTCATATGAAAGTAACGAAACAATCATATGAACAGTACAGTAAGAGAGATTCAGGTTCTTGTGGAACAGGGCCAGAACAGTTTCTGGATTCCCTGTTCCGACTTTGGAAATTCACTATAAATTGACCAGAGATAATTAGGGGTCATACCATATATTTATGGATTCCTCTCTGAGTCTAGTTTCCATAGAAACAAACGGCATCAGTATTGAAGCTCTGTGCAGAGAGATATCCAAGTCGTAATGGGAAAAGGTCAGTGTAGTCGACCCCTGTACCATGGGAAACTTTGACTAATAAAATGTACTAATTGGCCCGACCAAAAATTCTAGAAAAAAATAAATAGGTGGGGACATGAGTCTAGTTTCAGGGAAAAATCACAAAACTGATTTTCGAGTTGTGAAACTCAAGATATGATTTTTGAAGCGACTAGTACTCAGACTGGGCAGTGTCTGGAAAAAAATTTTCAAAGTTTGTTAACATCTCGTGTCCGACTCCGGTGTCGGTCTCGGGTTCGGGGTGTTACATCATTTCATCTCATAAATCCCTTATCGTGCTAAGAGTTTTGTGTCCATTGAATCGTTGAAATTCCGATGGATGCTCAAGTAGTACACTTGAGGTGTACTATTAAATAACCCGTCAATTCTTATTCAAGAGTACCCACTAGGGCACTTAATCAAGGAACGCACTTTAGAGCTACATGATGTATAACATGATTACCAGTCCAGGCTAAATCCTTTATATAATGTATGTTCTGAATAGCTCAAATAAGATTACCAGTCCAGGCAAACCTTAATTGTAACATATTCTCGAGAGGGTTTACATTAGGATTACCCGTCCGGGCTAAATCCTTTTTATAATGAGGTCAATAGGATTACTCGTCCAAGCTAAATCCCGTCAACAACAAATGCAAGACCTCATTCATTTCGGGAAAGCACATATGTTCATCGGAATTCAATATTCAATCGAGACTTAACCCTTTTTCACCATTTTCTAGCATGTTTAACCCTTTTTCACCATTTTCTAACATGTATTAATTTCTCATATTATAACATCTGAGTAGATAACATAAATGATAATCACATTTCATACAATCACAACATTTAATTTAACATAATTACATACTCGATTAAGTTACACGTACTTACCTTGACACTTGTTCGCGTAAGTAATCTACTAATCCGAAACATTTTCTTTTCCTCGATCTAACCTCAAATATGAGTTGTCCTAATCTATATAAATTGCTTTAACCATCAATTTCTCATATTTCATACTCATTTGGACTCAATTTACGTTTAAGAAAAAATTACCATTTTGCCCTTAACTTTTCTATAAATTCCAATCTCGTCCCTAGGCTCGGAAAATGAAACTTGTGCAATTTACTTCCTTTTCCAAGCCTAACCAAAATCCCATTACAAAACTTACAGCACATGTATTCATAAAAATTCAGAATTTTTCATCAAATTTCACAACTTTACATTTTAGTCCCTAAATCATGTTTTCATCAAAAGTCACTTGTAAAAGTTGTTTATCTATCAACAACCTTTCATTTTCTACCATAAATTTCAAATTTCCAGCATATTCGTGCATGACCCAAATTTCATAACTTGATAACTTTTCAAATTAATCCCCCAAATAGATAGATTAGACTATCCCGATTCTAAAAATATAAACATTACTAAAAACGTGACTTGATTTCATACCTTTTTAAGCTTGGAAAGTTTTCTTCCTCTCTCTTAGGGTTTCCATAGAAATTTTGGGGAAGAAGACATGAAAATAAGATGATAATTTCTTTTTAATTAATTATCATCTTTTAATTTTTGTGATTTCTAATTTAGTCCCTACTCTTTTCTAATTATTCCATGGATAAGTCACCCAAAAATCTACATACCTTTCTTTAATGGTCTAATTACCATATAAGGACCTCTAGTTTTGAATTCCATAGCTATTTAATCCTTATAGCTACTAGAATTCAACTTTTGCATTTTATGCGATTTAGTTCTTCTCATAATAAAACACTTAATTGATAAAATTTTCGTATCAAAATATTCACATGCCATATCTATCATAATACGGGCAATATGATAAAATAAAAATAAACTTTATTTTCGGATCGGATTTGTGGTCCCGAAATCACTATTCCTATTTCACTAAAAATAGGCCATTACACGGAGTCTCATGGTGACCACAAGTTTGTGAATTGACATTAAATAATTGTTTTTATTTAATTAATGATTATTTCTTGGAGTTTTGTAATTAATGGACTCTCCGGACTGTTTGGTCTTTTTGACTCTTTATTTGCTATAGTTGACTAAAAACATGGTTTTTACTAAAGCAAGGGTTTTTTCTGAAAATACAAACAGGATTTTCAAAATACAACGATTTCTAGTAAATTATGTTTTGGCAAGTGAATTAATTAAATAACGCTTTCAGTAATAGTTATAAACGAATATGGGTTATAAAACTTGGATGTTTTATCGAACAACTTTACAAAGCTTAATCGAAATAACACTGTTTTCAAAACCCTTCTTTGTAACATATCCAGATTCGGCCATAACGTCTAGCCCAGGTTTGGGGTGTTACAGTAACATCCACATTTTGGCTCGGAGCTAGGTACAGTGATGGATTGGATCAAAAAATAGTGAAGAATTTTTTAAATAGACTAAATAGGGTTTTTAAATATTAAATTAGGAAGTATTTAGACCCGATAGGAAATTAGAAAATACTTTTTAGATAGAAAATTTTAAATAAAAGCATTGACTAAATTAAAAAAGTATAAAAATTGTTGTGGTGGAAGTAGGAATTTAGAAAGTTATAAGAATTTGTGTAGTAGTAGAAAATCAAGGAAGGACTGATAGGAAATTTTGCCAAACTAAAATATGATTCATACATGGGATTGTGAAGATGATTAAGGGTAAAATACGTAATAGTTAAATAAGATATTTTTAAGGTACAATCATTAAGGGTCAAAGTGTAAAGATGATAGGCTAAAGGACTAGCTTGCTTTTTGATCATTTTAAAATAAAAATCATGTATTTTTCTTAAGAACTGTATAGAAAATTTGAGAAAGGATGAAAGCCACCATCCTTACTTAAGAAGCCAACCGTCACTTTCTTTTCTTCAACAACCAAACTTTTGTTTTTCTTCCATTTATGTTTTCTCCACCATTTTTAGCCATTCCAAGTTCATTTTCTTCCACTTATTTGATGTTCTCTTGCTACTAACCTTAGAGTAAGCTAGTAGATATCTAATTTCTTAAAGAGAGCTTCCATAGCTATATAAAGGAAAGAGAAAGTTAGGGATTTAGTGGTGATATCAAGTGGTAAGGTAAGACATGATGAAAACTTTCATTACATACATGTTTATTTCAATAGATAGCCTAAAAAAGTTATTTGATTATAGTTTTTAATATGGAGATGTTGTATTTATGGATATGGGATTAAAGAAAAAGAAAAGAATATTAAAGATCAAGTTGAAGGAAAAGGGAAAGATTTGGCTAAAAAGTAGGAACGAAGAAGAATCTATCATCCATATTTTGGTTGTAACTACTTCAAGAATTTTGTAACACCCATAACACGTATCTGTCGCTGGATTAGGATTACGGAGCATTACCAGACAAACGTAACATTAAAACATACATTTCATACATCATTGAGAACATATTTAACAACATTCATTAACGTACATATCGTCCCTAAATCGAGCCCTCGAGGCCTTAGAAACACCTTAGAAACAATTCGGGACCAAACTGGAAACATTTGGAAAGTTTAAGAAAAAGTTAGAAAAATTTGACTACAGGGGTAACACGGTCGTGTGGCTAGGCCATGTAACAATCAAATCAGGGCACACAGCCGTGTTCCAGCCCGTGTGCCAGGCTGTGTTACACGCCCGTATGCCAGGATGTGTACTCTCGAAATAGCCCCACTCGCCCATGTGCCGGGCTGTGTGCTAGACCGTGTAACTGTCTTACTTGCATTCAAAGGAACCTATAGGGGATACACAGCCGTGTCACTAGGCCATGTGTCATATACCGCTGAGTCACACGCCCGTATCTCAGGCCGTGTGAACATGAAATTTGCCCAAAATTGAGCCATTTCTACACCAATTCATACATGACCATTTGAACAATTTATGCACACTAATAAGGCATCAAAACATACCTAAAGATACATATATTTGCCATTCCACAAGCAATACACACCTAACCAATCTAGTCATTTAAACATGCTTCAATGAACATAACCATCATTCACCACTATACAAACATACCATTTTAATGTCCTAAAATAAACCAACCAATGTTTCATTCATAGACACCACAATTATGTCCAAACATCAACAACTAAAACATGTCAAAAATGATCCATTCCTTGCATAGCAACTTAATTCAATCATATACCAAAACACATTACAAGTGTTCACTTTCATACCATTCTAATTATACAAAAAAGATACATATTTACAAGCTTGATAAAATACCTAATAACATAGTTTAGTATAGTATCAAATTGTACCAAAACAACCCATTTAGCCACATATACATGCCACTACCCTAAGAGATACAAGAACTACCAACATTGATGGATAGTGTGAGCCAAAAGTTTGATCCGTCCAAATGTCAGCATCAACGATCTACAAAACAATCCACTAGAATGAATAAGTTGATGGAGCTTAGTAATGACATAGTATATCATTTAATCTAACAATAATTGAAAACTATTCATATATTATTTGATTCAAGGTTACTGGAGTGCACACAAGGACACAAAAGTGATTCACGGGTACCAAACTACAAACAGGGGCACGTATGTGCAATTCAGGGGTACCGAAGTACAAACATGGGCACGCATGTGTGATTTATGGGTACCGAAGTACAAACAGGGGCACGTATATGCAATTCATACAATAATTAACTATAAGCATTTAACCAATAACTATAATATGAAAATACAAGTAGAGATTCAATTACATATTGAAATACTATGGACTTACCTTGACGACTAGAGCATATAAATATGATTGAGCTAATCCATTATTTTTGGCTTTTCTCGATTAAGATCCGGTTGAGATTTATCTTGATCTAAATAAATAATTATATTCAATTAAGTGTTTCAATCAATCTCAAACATTCAATTCAATCCATATTTCACATTTATGCATAATTATCATTTTACCCTTAACATTTTAACTTTTCACAATTTAGTCTTTAAGCTTATAACTTAAAATCTAACCATTTCAATCAAATTCCATGCTAATCAAACATTCAAGGGACCCTAAACTACTCATATTTATCATTTTTCACAATAAAACCCTATAATTTATACCTTTAACAATTTAATCCCTAATTCTAAAATTCAACAAAAATCACTTAACAACAAGGACTCATAATATATCATTAAACATCAATAATCATACAAAATAATTCATGGAATAACCCCAATCTTTAATAGTTTTACAAATTGATCCCCGAGCTAGCTAGATTAAACTACAACGATCCTAAAAACATAAAAATATTAAAAACGAAACTCAAAATCATACCATGCAAGTGAATTAACCCTGGGTAAATTCAAAGCTTCCTCTCCCATGGTAATTTCGGTTGAAACAAGAAAGAAATAAGGAAGATGACATCTTTTCTTAATTTAATTTTAACTTTAATTACCAAATTACCTTCTTACCCTTTAAAAACATTCAAAATATAAAATAAAAAACCTTGCCATGAATATCCACTAACTATAGAAATAGTCTAATTACCATCTAACTCCATTCAGTTTAAAGTTTTATATCCATTTAGACCTTTTAACTAGTGGAACTCTACTTTTACACATATTACGGTTTAGTCATTTTTACTTAATTAATCATGCAAACATTAGAATTTCTTAACGAAATTTTAATACGAATTAACTAACATCCCATAGACATTAAAATAATAAAATAATAATTTACTCGTAGGATTTATGATCCTGAAACCAGTGTTTCAATTTTACTGAAAACGTGTTGTTACAATCTCCCCCTAAAAGGAATTTTCTTCCTCGAAAATCTTACCAAAAAATAGGTTATGGTATTGAACTTTCATAGCTTCTTCCAGTTCCCAGGTGGCGTCTTCTATTCTATGTCACTGCCAGAGAACTTTAACTAAAGTTATACTTTTATTTCTTCATTCTTTAACTTCCTGAGCTAGAATTCTAATCGGTTTTTCATCGTACGTTATATCAGACTAAATCTCAACATCAACTAGGGATATTATGTGTGAAGAATCTGATCGATACCATCGTAACATCGATACATGGAATACATTATGTATCTTTTCTAACTCTGATGGAAAATCCAACTAATAAGTTACTGGTCTAATCCTCTCAATAATCTCGTACAGTCCGATACACCGCGGACTAAGCTTTCCTTTTCGACCATATTGAAGAACTTTCTTCCAATGGGATACTTTCAGGATACTTTGTAACTAACTTGAAATTCTATATATTTTCTTTTCAAATCTACGTAAGATTTCTAACGATCTGAAGCTGCTTTCAAATTATCACGTATCACTTTGAACTTTTATTCAGCTTCCCGTATCAAATAAACACCAAACAACTTTTCCTCGCTCAACTCAGTCTAGTATAATAGAGTTTGACACTTTCGTCCATACAGAGCTTCATATGATTCTATTTTAATGCTCGCTTGATAGCTGTTATTATATACAAATTCAACTAACGGTAGAAATCTCTCCCAATTACCTTTTTAACTCTAAAACATAACATCGAAGCATATCTTTGAGTATATGTATTACTTGCTCAGACTGACTATCAGTCTATGGATGAAATGTTGTGCTAAAATCTATATTCACTAGAATGAAATGCGTGGATTTCTTTAATCGATCTACAATGACCCATACAACATCTTTCTTTCTCAATGATAGCAGCAATCCCGATACAAAATCCATCGTAACATGTTCCCATTTCCATTCTAGAATAATCACAGGTTGTAGCAAACTAGAAGGTACCTGATGCTTAGCTTTAACCTGTTGACAGATTAAACATTTTGATACGAACTCTAATATCTCTCGTTTTATACCTGTCCACCAGTACATGTGTTTCAAATCACTGTACATTTTATTGCTACCAGGATGTATTGATAAGCTACTACTGTGAGCTTTCTGTAAAATCATCTGAATGAGATTAGAATGTCTTCCCCAAATTCCACTTTTGAAGTACAACCTATTATTGGAACCAATATGAAAATCTGAATCAGATGCTGACTCAATCTATTTCCATTTAGCAATCAAATTTTCATCACACTTCTAAGCTTTGAAAATTTGTTGTAGAAACATTGGTCTAGCTTTCAATTCAGCTAATATTGAACCATCATCAATCGTCGTCAATCGTATGTTCAACGCTCGTAAAGAAAACAGAGATTTTCTACTCAAAGCATCAGCAACGACATTAGCCACAAGAGTTGTCTCGATAAGTCAATTTAGTCTAAAGAGAATAATGAGAGTTTGAACACTCACAAAGTAATATGATATTCATCAAATGATCCAAAGTTTCTTCACAATCAGCTGGAAACAAATATTTATAGCTAAACAAGAGGATAGTCTAATGGTCTTCAAGCAACTAGAAAGTCGGCTTTTATTCAGCTCAAATGAGCTGAAAATTCTATGAAATTTCCTTGAAGTTTCCTAGCAAGCTGGAAGTTAATGTTGAGCTGAACAGTCCTTGATAGATTCAGCCAAAGAAAATGCATGGACTTTAATTTGCTGCTTTGGTTAGCTGAACAGCCTTGGAATATTAAAATTCAGCTTGGACACCCCAGTAGTCAAGCAATGGTTCAGTCGAATGTGGTGAAAATAGTTGTGGTTGATGGTGTTCATGATGGGCCAGCTTGGGAAGAATAATCAACACACTTCTTGGCTCTTGATGTTTCATGAAAAGACACTTCTTGGCTCTTGATGTTTTAATGCAGCTCATGTCTATTGAGCTCCACAAATAGTCACATGAAAAAGAGAAATCATCAACTCCTTCCATGTCGTTCCATGCATGTAGCTGCAAATTAAATTCAACAAATTAAAACAGCCTAAAATATATTAACAGCGTGTTTGGTTCGCCGTATTACCCAATCCATTACGCCCCGATTACGCGCGTATTACATTACGCCCCTAATCCGGCGTTTGGTTCGCTGTATTAGCCATTACGCGCGTATTACATTACGCCCCTAATCCCCAAATTCCTGTGTTTTACAATCCGTTCCCAAATCGTTGTATTAGCCATTACGCCCGGCCTCCCTCCCCATCTCTCTGTTTTACCCTCCCTCCCTACCCGACCCTCTCCTCTTCCGTCCTAATCATTTTCTCCTCCCATTTCCCACTGATTCCGTTGATTAATCTGTCGTCATCGTTTCTTCTCGTCTCGGCATCAAATTTCCCTTCCCCATTTCCTCCCAACACTATCTGCTCCGTACACCAAAACCCTTTCTTTTTCTCTTCAATATATTCACAAAATTGGAAATTCTAGCTTAATCCATTGAAGAAAGAGTGAAGCGTTTTTTCTTTGATTTTTCCATTCTTTTTAACATTTCTATTCTGTCTTTTTTATCGGTTTTTTAGCCATGGTTCTCGAGGTAAGCTATTCAATTTTAGATTCCTCTTTTGATCTCCTTCTTCTAAATTATCAATTATTTTAGTATTTTTTTTCTTCTTTTTTCGTTACTCAAAAGGGTTTTGTTGATTTTTCTTTTTTGGTTTTCAATTTTCAAATCGGTCAATTAGGCTACCATGATATGCATTGATAACTCAGAATGGATGCGAAACGACGATTATTCTCTGTCTCGATTTGAAGCACAAGCAAGAGCTCATAGGCTAGGCCAGAAGAAGGATGTACTTGTTTTACGTTTTGAAACAGTATGTTCCTAATCATTAAGTAGTGTTTTCTGTTGCGTACCATTTTGTTCTACCTTGAATTGTGTTTGATTATATTTTCTTTGATAAGGTTCAAACTGTTGAAGAACAAGTCAGAGCTTCTGCTGAACACAAATTGGCAGTTGCTAATCAGAGTATCACTGTCAGTTTCTTCGATAATAATACAAGGTAAATTGGGTTGTTTGTTGAGCTATAGTTTATTGCATGGAGCACAAGCAGTTTCAAGAGTGTTTTGACTCATGCTCTTAAGTAAATTTCTGTGATTTTATCGACAGTGCTGAAGATTGTAGGGAGTATTTAGGGTCCCTCTTGTGGGAGTGTAAGAAAGAGGAAGTTGCTCCCGTGTGGGATGATGATGCAGTTTACTGGAGAAATTCAATGCATTTACTTTTATTGATCTGTTTATGTTTTTTTTTTGTTGAAAAACCAATGATGATGAGTAATGGATGTTTGGTTCTGGAACATCTTGTTTGAAGAAATTGTAATGACAGTTGAAGAGGATGTGAAAGGAGACATTGATGTGATGATTTTGCAATTATATATTTGTCATTGAACCATATTTGACTATGATCTTAAGTTTTGGTGCTAAATCGTCGTTGGTACAACAGTCTAATAGATTTCTACTTCAAATTAGACTGTGTTTCTAGTTTGGATTGTTTGTCACTTTTAGAAGGAAATCTGATTATAAGCATAGAACATATGTGCAGACCTTGAGAGAAAATTGCAAAATTTTACTGCTGTATACTTCCTTGGCCTCAAAGTAGATGGTTAAAATGCTTAAAACCCCCACAGTTTAATCCTTGAAATTGTTGAGTTTACGGTTTTCCTTTGAAATGATTGGAAAGTTAGGCTATCTAAATTTTAGTTCTGACAAAATTCTTTTATTTTTTCTATTAAATACTTCTTTCAGCTCATGGTGACAAATTTGCTGCGAAAGGAATGAGAAGGCTGACCCAAAGGAGAGCTGTTGATTATACTAGTACTGTTGTGCGATATATGCAGGTATTTTTTCATGTTTAGTTGTTTTCATTAGCGTTTTTTTCTATATCTTTCTATAAGCTGTTGCATGGTCAAAATGGTGAATCTGATTAACATGGATGCTTATGTTTTTTCTTAGATGGCTTAAATGTCTCTTTATTATTGTGGTTGTTGGCCTTCTCTTTATCAATACGGGCATTGATTTCTCTATCATAGAAATCAGTTTGCTTTTTTCTTCTGCAGCCTTTTGCTCAAGTTTATTATTCAATGTACTTGGCTGCTATATTTTAAAGTTTATAAAGGTCCACTATTATAGCCATAATTGTATCTTTATGATAGCTTAACTTATGGAGTTGTGTTTCAGATTGCTGCTAGAAAATCCATTAATATAGAGGCAAAATGACTTGGTCTTGCTTGCCATTGATGTATGGTGTTAAGATGTTCTTTTTTTGCTTTATGGGAAAAATAAGTTGATGTCTTTTTATGTCATATTTTTCCTAGTTGCTAAGAGTAACTCCTCTTTATCATAGTTGTATGCTTGTTGAATCATATTGAAATGCTAGATACTTAACTGACTGAACTTGTTTGAATGTAGGAACTACAGTTCCATCAAACACCACTACTGCAATTCTTGCTGCTCCCAATTTGTCGAATCCCATGGCTACAGTTGTTGGTGCTGCTTCAAACCCATTAACCTATAATTTGTAGTTGAATTTGAATTATGATCCAAAATGCAACTTATCAATGATGAAATACGGCGATGCATCTGCTTGAATTTCTCTGTCTAGTTGGCCTTTTAAGTCCCTTCTGATCTGGTATCCTTGGAAAATTATTTGTTTTGCACTCTTGGCATTTTAATATCATATTAGAATAACTAGTTTATAACTTTGGAGTAATGATTCATTGTAATTTTACCCATTTTTATATATTTCTTGTGACAGCCCTAAATTGACCCTAGTCGGAAAGTGGTTTCGGGACCACTAAACCGAGTCACAAAAATAATTAGATGTTATATTCTATGTTTATTTCATGTGAAAGTGCATGTGTGAAAATTTCATGCTTTGATTTTGCCAATTGTGAGTGAAATTATGAAATATGACTCATGTGAAAATTTTTGCAAATGCTATGGGCTAATTTATAGTGGCCAAATAACTTATAGTATGAAATAGGTGGATTTGCATGTCAAATTTCCCACCTTAAAACATAGTGGCCGGCCATGATGGGCATGATAAGCATTTGTGCAATTTTTTTTTATATTGGAATTATGGCATAAGTATGGCACAAATAAAAAAATGTTATTTTGTGTCATAAAATGTTAGTAATAAAATAAATAAAAGAGAGAATAAAAGAAAAGTAATGAAAAAAAAAAGGGATCATCATTCATGTTCTTGCTAGCCAAATCTAAAGAAAAAAAAATTTGTTCATCTTTTATCATCCTTGGCCGAAAATGCTAAGAAGAAGGGGGAAGGGGAAGTAAAACATTCGGCCACTCCTTCTAGTCTTGAATAAGGTATGTAATTCATGGTAGCTTTTGGAAATTGTTGAATGTATTAAGCTAGTTACTAAGTCCCTTAGTTAGCCCATGTCCAAATCTTGAATCTTGTTGGTAACATGAGCAATCGGCCATGAGAAAATGTTCAAGAAATGGTTGTTGTTCATGTTATTTGGATGAGAAACGAGTTAAAATGGTCTTGGTGTAGTTGCCGAATTTGAATTAGGAAGTTATTGAGTAATGTTTATACCTTAAGTGATAGAATAGAGTGAATGCTTGGAATGTGATATGTGTGAATTATATGTTAAATTAAGGTTTGCTAAGCTAGCTATTAAGGTGAAATGCAAATGTTAGTATTTGATTTGGTAATAATCTGCTTGGGGACAGCAGCAGTAAGGTGATTTTGGAAAATCGCCATAATTTGTAGGAGTTGAATTAGAAGCTGAGTAAATTATGTCATTAAAGCTTGAAGAGTCTATTTTCTTACAAAAGAAACTATAAAAACAAAAGAGTTACCGATCTTGAGATATTTGAAGTATTGTGGGGCTGAGTCAAAACGACTACTAGATTCCCTGTTCTGTTTTTAGAAAATCATTATAAATTGTACAAAAATGATTATAAGATAAAATTTATATTCTTAGACTCCTTAATGAGTCTAGTTTCAAATGAAATCAAATACAACACATTTTGAATTCTGTAAAATGAGAAATTTGATTCGTAGTGAAGAGTGGTCAGATTAGTCAAACAGTGAAACAGGGGAAACTTTAAGAAAAATCTGGTATTGATTGGCCAAGCCTAAAATTCTGAAAATTTTATGGATGGAAGATATACGAGTCTATATACAGGGAAAATTAACGGCAAGTGATTTGGAGTTTTGTAGCTCCAGTTATAAATAATTTAGTGACTACTGCTCAGGAAAAACAGCTCATAGTGAATATATGATTTTGTTGTAAACATTAATGAAAATTTGCTAATGAATTATTTATTGATTTTTATAAAGCTTACTATAATCTATGTGTGTGAAAGTCGAATCAATTTATATATTATTCTGAAAGTAATACTTGAATAGTCGATTAATGACTATTTTAAAATTTGTTGAACTTAAGCTCAAGAGCAAAGGGGAACTAAATCCGATAAAGGGAAGGAAAAAGTAATTGATTAGCCATTGAAGTCGTTCGACAACATCCGAGGTAAGTCTTCGAGTAATGACCCTACTTGAATTATATTGAAATGATTAGTCATCCTATGATGGATAGTCAAATGTGCATAGAGACTATGTTATAAAGCCAATTGAAATCATGCTCTTTGTGTGTGGCTATTGAGCCGAAATTGGAAAGGTTTAATAAATGCTTTGTGTTTGAGCCTTAGTAACGAAAGTGAAATATGGATGTGTCATGATTGTTGATATATATGTGTGCATGAGCATTTGAATTTTATCCGGGCTAAGTCCCGAAGGCAATTGTGCTAGTGATTTTATCCGGGCTAAGACCCGAAGGCATTTGTGCGAGTTGATATATCTGGGCTAAGACCCGCAGGCATTTGTGCGAGTTGATATATCCGGGCTAAGACCCGCAGGCATTTGTGCGAGTTGATATATATCCGGGCTAAGACCCGAAGGCAATTGTGCAAGTTGATATATCCGGGCTAAGACCCGAAGGCAATTGTGCAAGTTGATATATCCGGGCTAAGACCCGAAGGCATTCGTGCGAGTTGCTATGCCCGGGTTAAGACCCGAAGGCAATTGTGCTTGTGGTAATATCCGGCTAAATTCCGAAGAAACTTGGGTATGAATGTGAGCGTTTTGTGCTGTAATAAATTCAATTAATACGCTCAACAAACCCAAACGATAAGGTATGTTTGCATGTGATTCGGAAAAGTCGATTCGTTTTAAGTAGTATTCGTTCAATCGACTAACGAACTTTTGGGCTTTTATATGGGTTGATACCTTGTGTGTGTATATATGTTGACGAATTGTGAAGTAAGCATGATTATGAGAATGTGTATTAATAAAGTGATTCATTTAGTTATGTGAATGTAATACTTTAGTCAAAGCCGAATTCATTACTTGAAACTTACTAAGCTTTAAAATGCTTACCCCGTTGCTTTGGCTCTCTGTTTTATAGATTTTGTTCGTTAGCTATCGGATTCGGGATCATCGAAGTCGAAGTCATCCACACTATCAAAGCTCTTTTGGTACTCTTTTAGTTGAACTCTGGATATGGCATGTATAGGACTACCCCTTGTTGTTTTAAGCACTTTTTGTGATGTATGTGTGTACAGCCATGCGAAAATGGCTTGTAGAAGTGGAGTATGGCATTAGACCATTTGTGTTTATGTATGTATATATGGTTTCATGATGTGACTATGGTTTGGAATGGAAGTGTTGGGCAAATGATCAGCCATTGGAATGACTAAATATGATCATATGTGGACCTATGTATGACAAAACCCTAGTTGGTCCATGGTAACCACGAAATAGGTAAAGTTTACCTTGAAAACAGATGCTGACAGCAGCAGTGGTGTGGATTTGAAAAATCACAAAAATTTGTAGGAATGGAATTAAATAGTGAATAAATTATTTAATCGAACCTTGATGAATATATTTTCATATGAAAGTAACGAAACAATCATATGAACATTATATTAAGAGATATTAAAGTTCTCGTGAAACAGGGCCAGAACGGTTTCTGGATCTCCTGGTTCGACTTTGAAAATTTACCATAAATTTACCAGAGATAATTAGGAGTCATACCATATATTTATAGATTCCTCTCTGAGTCTAGTTTCTATAGAAACAAACGGCATCAGTATTGGAGCCCTGTACAAGGAGATATCCAAGTCGTAATGCGCAAAGGTCAGGGTAGTCGATCCCTGTAACATGGGAGACTTTGACTAATAAACTGTACTAATTGGCCCAACCAAAAATTCTAGAAAAAAATATGTAGATGGGCATGTGAGTCTAGTTTCGGGGAAAAATCACGAAACTGATTTTCGAGTTGTGAAACTCAAGATATGATTTTTAAAGTGACTATTACGCAGATTGACAGTTTCTGGAAAATTTTTAAAAGTCTGTTAACACCTCGTGTTCGACTCCGGTGACGGTCTCGGGTTCGGGGTGTTACAATTGATTGGTATCAGAGCCACGGTTTAGTCGATTCTAGGACTACCGTAATGCAGTGGGTCTAGCTATACATGCCATTTTATGTGATTATTTGATAGTGTGGATATTTCTGACATTTGCAAATGTGTTCATTTATAGTAATGGATCCCGATCCCGACCGAGAGGTAGCTGATGATCTTGAGAGTGTAGCGCCTGCTCCCGCACAAGGGACAGCGCCGGCGGACTCTCAACCTAATGCTAGTAACCCGAATGATGAATCTAGACAAGCTTTCTATAGCGTGATGAATGATTGGTTCAACCAATACATTCGAACTAATACGGCTGTTCCACAACCTCCATTCCCGAAAAATACCACCCCCGCACCTACAATACCTCCGGTAACTGACCAAATAAGGTCAAATAAGCCCCCAGTTGACAGAATCCGAAAACATGGGGCTACTGAATTTAAGGCTACGGATAGCGATGATGCCGAGCAAGCTGAACTTTGGTTGGACAACACTATCCGGGTACTCGATGAGCTATCTTGTACACCTGATGAATGCCTAAAGTGTACTATCTCCTTGTTACGCGATTCTGCCTACTATTGGTGGAGTACTCTGACTTCTGTTGTGCCTCGAGAGCAAGAAACTTGGGAGTTTTTCCAAACTGAGTTTCGGAAAAAGTATATCAGTCAGAGATTTGTTGATCAAAAACGGAAGGAATTTCTTGAGCTTAAGCAAGGTTCTATGTCAGTTACTGATTACGAGCGAAAATTTGTTAGACTTAGTAGATACGCTCGGGAATGTGTTTCGTCCGAGGCTATCATGTGTAAACGCTTCGAGGATGGGCTGAATGAAGATATAAAAATGTTCGTTGGCATTCTTGAAATACGAGAGTTCGTAGTACTTGTCGAGCGAGCTTGTAAAGCTGAAGAGCTTAGAAAAGAAAAACAAAAAGTTGATGTGGGAACAGGGGAGTTTCGTAAAAGATCCTCGGGAAAGTCTCTTCAACAGGCATCGAAGAAATTTCGAGATGATGTGGGCCGGTTTAGAGGCACTTCGGGCCTTTTTAGACGAGATCGTGATCGACCCCCTGTGGGTACCCGAGGCACTTCGATCGCTAGTGTTGGGAATGAACGTCGAGACAAAACAGAATGTCGATATTGCGGTAAATGGCATTCGGGGAGTTGTAGATTCCATGACCGCTCCTGTTACAAGTGTGGATCAGTTGACCACTTCATCAAAGATTGCCCGAGGTTGTCTGAACAGAATGTAAATCAGAGTGGGAAACCGGGTGCTACCACTGCTCGAGGTAGACCATCTAGAAATACGGGCAATGCTAGTGGTGGTCAGAGAGGATCTAGAGATGCTACGACCGGATCCGAGGCTCGTGCGCCTGCTAGAGCTTATGCTATACGTGCCCGCGAGGATGCTTCTTCGCCTGATGTTATTACCGGTACTTTCACTCTCTTTGATACTAATGTAATTGCTTTGATTGACCCCGGTTCTACTCATTCTTACATATGTGAAACCTTAGCATCCAGTAAGACTTTACCTATTGAGTCTACTGAGTTCGTAATTCGGGTGTCAAATCCCTTGGGTCGTTACGTGCTTGTCAACAAAGTGTGTAAGAAATGTCCCCTAGTGATTCGAGGTTCCTGTTTTCCGGCGGACTTGATGCTTTTGCCATTTGATGAATTTGATGTTATTCTCGGGTTGGATTGGTTGACCGTGCATGATGCGGTTGTGAATTGCAAAAGCAAGACTATTGATTTGAGGTGCGCAAATAACGAAGTAATCCGAGTTGAGTCTACAGACTTGGGTGGGTTGCCAGTTGTAATATCCTCAATGTTGGCCCAGAAATATGTAAGAAAAGGGTGCGAAGCATACCTTGCGTATGTACTTGATGACAAAGAATTAGAAAAGAAACCCGAATCTGTGCCGGTGGTTTGTGAATACCTGGATGTTTTTCCTGAAGAATTTCCGGGTTTACCACCTGTTCGGGAGGTAGAGTTTGGTATTGAGCTTGTACCTGGGACTACGCCGATTTTGATAGCTCCGTATCGTATGGCACCAACCGAGTTAAAAGAGTTGAAAGCTCAATTGCAAGAATTGACGGATAGAGGTTTTGCTCGACCAAGTTTCTCACCTTGGGGTGCACCAGTATTGTTCGTGAAAAAGAAGGACGGAACCATGAGGTTGTGCATTGACTATCGTCAACTGAATAAAGTGACGATAAAGAATAAATATCCGTTACCGCGTATTGATGATTTGTTTGATCAACTAAAGGGAGCCTCGGTGTTCTCAAAAATAGATTTGAGATCGGGTTATTATCAGTTGCGGGTTCGAGATTCGGACGTACCCAAAACTGCTTTCAGAACGAGGTACGGTCACTACGAATTCTTAGTGGTGCCGTTTGGGCTTACTAATGCCCCTGCGGTATTTATGGATTTGATGAATCGGATCTTCAGACCATATTTGGATCGGTTCGTAGTTGTGTTCATTGATGACATCTTGGTCTATTCAAGAGATGAGACCGAACATGCTGAGCACCTGAGACTAGTGTTGCAAATGTTGCGGGATAAGCAGTTATATGCTAAGTTCAGTAAGTGTGAGTTCTGGTTAAGAGAGGTTAGCTTCTTGGGTCATGTGGTATCCGCATCGGGTATTCGAGTTGACCCGAGCAAAATTTCAGCCATACTTAACTGGAAGCCTCCAAGAAATATTACTGAAGTTCGGAGCTTTTTGGGACTCGCCGGTTATTACCGACGATTTGTCAAAGGTTTCTCGATGATAGCCACACCAATGACGAAGCTACTTCAAAAGGATGTTAAGTTCGAATAGACGGAGAAATGTCAGAAAAGTTTTGATCAACTAAAAACTTATTTGACTGAAGCTCCAATTTTAGTGCAACCCGAATCAGGCAAAGAGTTTTTCATTTATAGTGACGCATCCCTACTTGGGCTGGGCTGCGTATTGATGCAAGAAGGTCGAGTGGTGGCCTATGCATCGAGACAATTAAAGCCACACGAGAAAAATTATCCGACTCATGATCTTGAACTAGCTGCCATCGTGTTTGCTTTAAAAATATGGCGACATTACCTATTTGGTGAAAAGTGCCATGTATTTTCGGATCACAAAAGTCTCAAATATTTGATGACTCAAAGAGACTTAAATCTGCGACAAAGACGTTGGCTTGAGTTGTTAAAAGATTACGAGCTTGTCATTGATTACCACCCGGGAAAGGCTAATGTGGTTGCGGACGCCTTAAGCTGGAAGTCATTGTTTGCTTTACGAGCGATGAATGTGCATTTGTCTGTTCTACCCGACAATGTGTTAGTAGCTGAATTAAAAGCCAAACCATTATTGACTCATCAAATTCGTGAAGCTCAGAAAGTCGATGATGAATTGGTTGCAAAACGGGCTGAGTGTGTTCCGAACAAGGAATCGGAGTTTCAAATTGATGATGATGATTGTTTGAGGTTCAGAAGTCGTTTGTGTGTTCCAAGGAATTCGGAACTCATTTCGATGATTCTGAACGAAGCCCATTGTAGCCGAATGTCAATTCACCCGGGGAGTACGAAAATGTACAACGATTTGAAACGTCGATTTTGGTGGCATGGTATGAAACGAGACATCACCGACTTTGTTTCGAGATGTTTAATATGTCAACAAGTGAAAGCGGAACATCAAGTGCCTTCAGGATTACTTCAGCCAATCATGATACCCGAGTGGAAATGGGATCGAGTCACAATGGACTTTGTGTCCGGACTGCCATTGTCAGCAAGTAAGAAGGATGCGATTTGGGTTGTTGTTGATAGACTGACTAAGTCGGCTCACTTTATCCCGTGCGTACGGATTTTTCATTGGATAAACTAGCCGAATTGTATGTTTCTCAGATTGTGAGATTACACGGGGTACCTATTTCTATCGTGTCGGATAGAGATCTGAGATTTACCTCACGATTTTGGAAGAAATTGCAAGAAGCTTTGGGTACCAAGCTGCATTTTAGCACTGCTTTTCACCCCCAAACCGATGGTCAATCCGAGCGGATAATTCAGATACTTGAGGATATGTTGAGATGTTGCATCCTCGAGTTCAGTAGTTCATGGGAACGGTATTTACCTTTGATTGAATTCGCTTACAACAATAGTTTTCAATCAAGTATTAAGATGGCACCTTACGAGGCTTTGTACGGCCGTAAATGCCGTACACCATTGTTTTGGACCGAGCTCGGTGAAAGTAAAATTTTCGGAGTTGATTTGATTAAAGATGCAGAACAAAAAGTAAAGGTAATCCGGGAAAGTCTGAAGGTAGCCACAGATCGTCAGAAATCGTATGCGGATTTGAAACGAAAGGACATTGAATATCAGGTGGGAGATAAAGTGTTCCTTAAAGTTTCGCCTTGGAAAAAGATACTCAGATTTGGCCGTAAGGGCAAATTGAGTCCGAGGTTCATTGGGCCGTACGAAATATCCGAAAGAATTGGTCCAGTTGCATATAGGTTGCTTTTACCCCCTGAACTTGAAAGGATCCACAATGTTTTTCATGTTTCGATGCTTCGACGTTATAGATCTGATCCTTCGCACGTAATAAGTCCCTCCGAGGTTGAAATTCAAGCCGATATGAGTTATGAAGAAGAACCGATTCGTATCCTAGCCCGTGAAGTGAAGGAGTTGTGAAACAAAAGGGTTCCTTTAGTAAAAGTGTTATGGCTTAAGCATGGGATGGAAGAAGCTACTTGGGAACCCGAGAACTCTATGAAAGAACGATACCCAAACCTATTTACCGGTAAGATTTTCGGGGACGAAAATTTCTTAAGTGGGGGAGAGTTGTGACAGCCCTAAATTGACCCTAGTCGGAAAGTGGTTTCGGGACCACTAAACCGAGTCACAAAAATAATTAGATGTTATATTCTATGTTTATTTCATGTGAAAGTGCATGTGTGAAAATTTCATGCTTTGATTTTGCCAATTGTGAGTGAAATTATGAAATATGACTCATGTGAAAATTTTTGCAAATGCTATAGGCTAATTTATAGTGGCCAAATAACTTATAGTATGAAATAAGTGGATTTGCATGTCAAATTTCCCACCTTAAAACATAGTGGCCGGCCATGATGGGCATGATAAGCATTTGTGCAATTTTTTTTTATATTGGAATTATGGCATAAGTATGGCACAAATAAAAAAATGTTATTTTGTGTCATAAAATGTTAGTAATAAAATAAATAAAAGAGAGAATAAAAGAAAAGTAATGAAAAAAAAAAGGGATCATCATTCATGTTCTTGCTAGCCAAATCTAAAGAAAAAAAAATTTGTTCATCTTTTATCATCCTTGGCCGAAAATGCTAAGAAGAAGGGGGAAGGGGAAGTAAAACATTCGGCCACTCCTTCTAGTCTTGAATAAGGTATGTAATTCATGGTAGCTTTTGGAAATTGTTGAATGTATTAAGCTAGTTACTAAGTCCCTTAGTTAGCCCATGTCCAAATCTTGAATCTTGTTGGTAACATGAGCAATCGGCCATGAGAAAATGTTCAAGAAATGGTTGTTGTTCATGTTATTTGGATGAGAAACGAGTTAAAATGGTCTTGGTGTAGTTGCCGAATTTGAATTAGGAAGTTATTGAGTAATGTTTATACCTTAAGTGATAGAATAGAGTGAATGCTTGGAATGTGATATGTGTGAATTATATGTTAAATTAAGGTTTGCTAAGCTAGCTATTAAGGTGAAATGCAAATGTTAGTATTTGATTTGGTAATAATCTGCTTGGGGACAGCAGCAGTAAGGTGATTTTGGAAAATTGCCATAATTTGTAGGAGTTGAATTAGAAGCTGAGTAAATTATGTCATTAAAGCTTGAAGAGTCTATTTTCTTACAAAAGAAACTATAAAAACAAAAGAGTTACCGATCTTGAGATATTTGAAGTATTGTGGGGCTGAGTCAAAACGACTACTAGATTCCCTGTTCTTTTTTTAGAAAATCATTATAAATTGTACAAAAATGATTATAAGATAAAATTTATATGCTTAGACTCCTTAATGAGTCTAGTTTCAAATGAAATCAAATACAACACATTTTGAATTCTGTAAAATGAGAAATTTGATTCGTAGTGAAGAGTGGTCAGATTAGTCAAACAGTGAAACAGGGGAAACTTTAAGAAAAATCTGGTATTGATTGGCCAAGCCTAAAATTCTGAAAGTTATATGGATGGAAGATATACGAGTCTATATTCAGGGAAAATTAACGGCAAGTGATTTGGAGTTTTGTAGCTCCAGTTATAAATAATTTAGTGACTACTGCTCAGGAAAAACAGCTCGTAGTGAATATGTGATTTTGTTGTAAACATTAATGAAAATTTGCTAATGAATTATTTATTGATTTTTATAAAGCTTACTATAATCTATGTGTGTGAAAGTCGAATCAATTTATATATTATTCTGAAAGTAATACTTGAATAGTCGATTAATGACTATTTTAAAATTTGTTGAACTTAAGCTCAAGAGCAAAGGGGAACTAAATCCGATAAAGGGAAGGAAAAAGTAATTGATTAGCCATTGAAGTCGTTCGACAACATCCGAGGTAAGTCTTCGAGTAATGACCCTACTTGAATTATATTGAAATGATTAGTCATCCTATGATGGATAGTCAAATGTGCATAGAGACTATGTTATAAAGCCAATTGAAATCATGCTCTTTGTGTGTGGCTATTGAGCCGAAATTGGAAAGGTTTAATAAATGCTTTGTGTTTGAGCCTTAGTAACGAAAGTGAAATATGGATGTGTCATGATTGTTGATATATATGTGTGCATGAGCATTTGAATTTTATCCGGGCTAAGTCCCGAAGGCAATTGTGCTAGTGATTTTATCCGGGCTAAGACCCGAAGGCATTTGTGCGAGTTGATATATCCGGGCTAAGACCCGCAGGCATTTGTGCGAGTTGATATATCCAGGCTAAGACCCGCAGGCATTGGTGCGAGTTGATATATATCCGGGCTAAGACCCGAAGGCAATTGTGCAAGTTGATATATCCGGGCTAAGACCCGAAGGCATTCGTGCGAGTTGCTATGCCTGGGTTAAGACCCGAAGGCAATTGTGCTTGTGGTAATATCCGGCTAAATTCCGAAGAAACTTGGGTATGAATGTGAGCGTTTTGTGCTGTAATAAATTCAATTAATACGCTCAACAAACCCAAACGATAAGGTATGTTTGCATGTGATTCGGAAAAGTCGATTCGTTTTAAGTAGTATTCGTTCAATCGACTAACGAACTTTTGGGCTTTTATATGGGTTGATACCTTGTGTGTGTATATATGTTGACGAATTGTGAAGTAAGCATGATTATGAGAATGTGTATTAATAAAGTGATTCATTTAGTTATGTGAATGTAATACTTTAGTCAAAGCCGAATTCATTACTTGAAACTTACTAAGCTTTAAAATGCTTACCCCGTTGCTTTGGCTCTCTGTTTTATAGATTTTGTTCGTTAGCTATCGGATTCGGGATCATCGAAGTCGAAGTCATCCACACTATCAAAGCTCTTTTGGTACTCTTTTAGTTGAACTCTGGATATGGCATGTATAGGACTACCCCTTGTTGTTTTAAGCACTTTTTGTGATGTATGTGTGTACAGCCATGCGAAAATGGCTTGTAGAAGTGGAGTATGGCATTAGACCATTTGTGTTTATGTATGTATATATGGTTTCATGATGTGACTATGGTTTGGAATGGAAGTGTTGGGCAAATGGTCAGCCATTGGAATGGCTAAATATGATCATATGTGGACCTATGTATGACAAAACCCTAGTTGGTCCATGGTAACCACGAAATAGGTAAAGTTTACCTTGAAAACAGATGCTAACAGCAGCAGTGGTGTGGATTTGAAAAATCACAAAAATTTGTAGGAATGGAATTAAATAGTGAATAAATTATGTAATCGAACCTTGATGAATCTATTTTCATATGAAAGTAACGAAACAATCATATGAATAGCATATTAAGAGATATTAAAGTTCTCGTGAAACAGGGCCAGAACGGTTTCTGGATCTCCTGTTTCAACTTTGAAAATTTACCATAAATTAACCAGAGATAATTAGGAGTCATATTATATATTTATAGATTCCTCTCTGAGTCTAGTTTCTATAGAAACAAACGGCATCAGTATTGGAGCCCTGTACAAGGAGATATCCAAGTCGTAATGCGCAAAGGTCAGGGTAGTCGATCCCTGTAACATGGGAGACTTTGACTAATAAACTGTACTAATTTGCCCGACCAAAAATTCTAGAAAAAAAATATGTAGATGGGCATGTGAGTCTAGTTTCAGGGAAAAATCACGAAACTGATTTTCGAGTTTTGAAACTCAAGATATGATTTTTAAAGCGACTATTACGCAGATTGGCAGTGTCTGGAAAATTTTTAAAAGTCTGTTAACACCTCGTGTTCGACTCCGGTGACGGTCTCGGGTTCGAGGTGTTACATTTCTTTAATTTTTTAATTCATCACAAGGTTCATGCCATAGGGGCAAAGCTAAAATCAAAAAATAAAAAAGAACCTCATTGAGGAAGAAAATTCAGAGAATAAGGTAAGAAAACCAAAAAATATAGCAACTGAGAGAATATACAGAGCTATGTTTCTCCGACTCTTCATTTTGCTTGAAGTATCCCTTTTTTATACCCCTGTCAGAGTATTCATTTTTCTTAAAGTATCTGGTTTCAACACCCATGCCCGACGATGAAAGAACCTCTTTGAGAAAGTTATACAATAGATTTATTATATAAATTAATTTAAATTATATAAATTCATATAAGAAAATTTATTATCAATAATTTTATGAAATTATATCTTATTAAATTATATGTAATAATAATTATTTTAAATTATACAAATTCATATAAGATAATTTATTAGTTATAATTATTTTAAATTTTATTAAATCATATATTTTAATTAAAATATATTTAATATTAATCATTTCAAATTATCTTTTATAGTATCATATATTATGATTTGAGTAAATTCATATAAGAATATTAATTATTAAGAATTTTATTAAATTATATATTTTAATTATAATATATTTAATATATTTAATAATAATTATGTTTAAATATGATTAAATTATTTATTTTTGATAATAAATAATCTTATTAAAATTTAAATAACAATAACAATAATCATTTACCAAAACAAATTTATGCTAAGGGTATTCTGGTCATTTTAGTTTTCTCCATTATGCTATTACACCTCTATTACATTCAACCAAACACAGTTTTACTATTACGCCTCTATTCCATTACATTCAACCAAACAGTTGATTTGCTATTACACCTCTATTCCACTACACCTCTAATCCAATACACCTCTAATTCAATACACCTCTAATCCAATACAGCGAACCAAACGTGCTCTAAATCTGCAGCAGCTAGGACACTTTAAAATTATGTTTGAGCTAAGACGCAATAATACCTACATATTAATTTGGCTGAAACTAAAACAAATTAAAAACATGTACTAAACTAAGACATATTTAAAACATGAATTAAAATAAAATACATTTAAAACATAATTAAGATGTCTAGATTTTTGACACATTAAACACATAATAATTATTTAAGCTGATTTAACTAATTTAACTAAACACATTTAATTTATTCCAGCAACTAAAGACGCATAAAATAAAATGAAAGAAAGTCAAGCTCAATGAGCTAGGATCAAGTTGATTTGAGCTCCATTGAGCTGGATTGAGCTGAGTCAGCTTGCAAGAGGTTGCAAACTACACTTGGTAGGCTGGTCCAAAAATGATCAATGAGTCTGGCCACCTCTTCTCCCCAAGCTCAGCCTATGTAGCTCGTTATAGCTTTTTGGAACTTCTTAGCTCGAGATCGGGTGATGGGACCCAAAGAAAGCTCAATG
Organism: Gossypium hirsutum; assembly: GCF_007990345.1. Classification (NCBI taxonomy): domain Eukaryota; kingdom Viridiplantae; phylum Streptophyta; class Magnoliopsida; order Malvales; family Malvaceae; genus Gossypium; species Gossypium hirsutum. Next base: position 78,005,058 of record NC_053435.1, read on the forward strand.
GGTCGACAACTAACTCCTCGACTAAACTCGCATCACCCTATCCGTCAACTCTTGCAACTGAGCTTTCAACTCTTTTTATTCTGTAGGTGCCATTCTATACGGAGTTATCGATATCGAAGATGTTGCTGGCATTAACTCAATAGCAAACTCAACCTTTCTGATCAGCAGTAACCCTGGTAACTCCTCTAGAAATACATCTGTGAACTCACACACAATCAGAACTGATTCTAATTTTAATTTTGAAACCATGGAATCAACTATATAAGTGGGATACGCTTCATAGCCTTTTTTAACATATTTTTGTGCCGTCACAATTGAGATTATTCTAGATGTACCATCCAATCTATCTGATTCAATTCAGATCCATTTATCGTTTTGACATTTTAATACGACATGCTTTCATCTACAATTCACAATAGCTTCATGCAGAGTCAACCAGCCTATACCTAAAATTACATCAAACTCATCAAAGGGTAATAACATCAAACTAACGGGAAAATCGTAACCCCTAACTTTCAGTAGACATGATCTACATATCTGATTAACTAAAACACATTGACCCAAGGGATTTGTAACTTTAACAGTATATTCAGTGAACTCAACAAGTAATTTCTTTTTGTCTACTAATACAGTGCATATATGCGAGTGAGTTGATCTAGGATCAATCAATGCATATACATTAATATCAAAGAGAGAAAAAGTACCCACAATAACATCTAGAGCAGTAGCTTCCTCTCGAGCTCGGATTGCATATGCCCTAGCTAGTGTTCTTGCTTCAGACCGTTCATACATCTTGCTAGCCTTCCCTCGACCTGGAGTAGCATTCTAGCATTTCCAGATCGTCTACCTTTCTGGGAAGTTGTTTCAAATTTGTTTGATTGATTACCAAAATCATTTTCCTTTTTTAGACTATCACGAAGGAAATGATCAGTAGATCTACAACAGAAACAATCTATTGACTTTGACCGACATTCACCAAAATATTTTTTATTGCATTCCTCACAGACAATGATGTTTATCTCAACATTTCTTACACTTCCAACACTAGTCGTTGGAGAATTTACAGATTGAAAAATACTTTGCCTGAGTTTCTCTCTACTTGTGAACTCTGAAAGGGTAGCTAATCGACTTGTATCATTTCTAAATTTCTTTGATGAAGGCATTTGAGCAGGCCTGAATGACCCCCTTTTGTTACATTCTTAAAATTTTAAATCTGACTGTCGTTTACTTTTACAAATTTCTTCAACTTTCTAAGCCCGTTCTAAAATTTTTACAAATTCTCGTAACTTCAATGCTACCATAAACATACAGATATCATCTTTCAACCCGTCCTCAAATCTAATACACATTTCCTCTGCATTTGATACTATGTTACGGGGGTACTTGCTCAACTACACAAATTCCCGTTCATATTCAGCTACAATCCAATTTCCTTGTTTTAACTCGAGAAACTTTCTTTTTCCTGTCAATAAACAACTGACTAACATATTTCTTCTTGAATTTAGTTTGAAAGAAGTCCCAATTAATGCGATCATTTGATATCATCGTGTTCAAAGTGTCCCACCATAAATACACTTCATCTTTCAATAACAATACTGTACATCTCAAGCAATCTTCGAGAGTACACATCAATTTCACAAAAACTCTTTTTGTATTCATTAACCAATACTCGGCTTTTGAAGGATCATCATACACTTTACCTTTGAATTTATCTGCTACATATTTTCAAATTTTATCTACCGATACTCGGTAACCATCATAGGCATAGGGTTTGGAGTATTCAGGGGTGCCGAAGGAGGCACGGTAGGGGGTAGAGGTGGCAAAGTTGCAAGATTTGATTGCTTGAACTCATTGAACCACTAGTTCATCATTCTAAGGAATATATTTTTCATCTCATCAACAAAATATTGTGGAATAGATGCACTATTACTTGCTTTAGGAATCGAAGCTTGAACATTACTTTCAGTTTCATTAACTATAGCTCGGTTTGATTCAACTAACATCTTGAATCTATAAGAAAATACAATATTAGAACAAATTAAAAGCATTACACTATCACGGGGTACATGTGGCATGCATACACTAAACTCTATATCGCTACGTTAGTCTTAGAATCGGCTAAATCGTACTTTTGATACCACTAAATATAATACCCTTAACTCGTATATGTCACTGGATTAGGATTACAAAGCATTACCGTACAAACGAAACATTAAAACATACATTTCATACATCATCAAAAACATATTTAAAACATTCATTAACATTTATGGTCCTTAAATCGAGCCCTCGAGGCCTTAGAAACACCTTAGAAACAATTGAGACCAAACTAGAAACATTGGAAAGTTTAAGAAAAAGCTAGAAAAATTTGACTATAGGGGTTACACGGCAGAGACACAGGCCTGTGTCTTAGGTCGTGTAACAACCAAATTAGGGACACACAGCCGTGTCCTCACCTGTGTAACTCACTAAGTATGGTCACACAGCCATATGCTAGGCCGTGTAACTCTCGAAATAGCCTTACACGTCTATATACCAGGCCATGTGTTAGGCCGTGTAACTGTCTAACTTACATGCAAAAGAACCTACATGGGACATACGGTCGTGTCGTCAGGCCGTGTGTCACACACGACTAAGTCACACACTCGTGTCTCAGGCATGTGGACATGAAATTTGCCCAAAATAAAGCCATTTTTACACCAATTCATGCATGACCATTTGAAAATTTTGTGCACACTAATAAGGCATTAAAACATACCTAAAGATATATATATATTTGTCATTCCACAAGAAATCACACCTAACCAACCTGGTCATTTAAATATGCTTCAATGAACATAACCATCATTCACCACTATACAAGCATACCATTTTAATGTCTTAAAATAAACCAGCCAATGTGTCATTCATAGACACCACAATTATGTCCAAACATCATAAACTAAAATGTGTCAACATTGATCCATTCCTTGCATAACAACTTAATCCAACCATAAATCAAAACATACCACAAGTGTTCACTTTCATACCATTCTAATTATACCAAAAGATACCAATTTACAAGCTTGATAAAATACCTAATAACATAGTTTAGTATAGTATCAAATTGTACCAAAACATATATTTAGCGACATATACATGCCACTACCCTAAGAGACACAAGAACTACCAACATTGATTGATAGTGAGAGCTGAAAGTTTGATCCATCCAAATGTCAACAACAACGATCTACAAAATAATCCACAAGAATAAATAGGCTTATAGAGCTTAATAAAGACATAGTATATCATTTAATCTAACGATAATTGAATACGATTCATATATTATTCGATTCAAAGTTACCAGAGTGTAAACAGGGTACAAAAGTGCATTTAGAGGCACCAAAGTACAAACAAGGGCACATATGCGCAATTTAGGAGTACGAAGTAAAAACAGGGGCATGTATATGCAATTCAGGGGTACCAAAGTGAAAACAGGGGCATTTATGTGCAATTTAGGGGTATCAAAGTACAAATAGGGGCATGTACGTGCAATTTAGGGGTACCAAAGTACAAATAGGGGCACGTATGTAAAATTCATATAGTAATTAACTATAAGCATTTAATCAATAACTATAATGTGAAAATACAAGTAGAGATTCAATTACATATTGAAATAGTATGGACTTACCTTGATGACTAGAGCGTAGAAATATGATCAAGCTAATATTTGATTTTCGTCTTTCCTCGATTTAGATCCGATTAAGATTTATCTTGATCTAAATATATAATTATATTAAATTAAATGTTTCAATCAATCTCAAGCATTCAATTCAATCCATATTTCACATTTATGAATAATTACAATTTTGCCATTAACATTTTAACTTTTCACAATTTAGTCTTTAAGCTTATAACATAAAATCTAACTATTTCAATCAAATTCCATGCTAATCAAACATTCAAGGGACCTTGAAACTACTCATATTTATCACCTTTTCAAAATAAAACCCTATAATTTATACCTTTAACAATTTAATCCCTAATTCTAAAATTCAATAAAAATCACTTAACAAAACTTGTTTATTTTTCAACAAGGACTCATGATCTATCATTAAACATCAATAATCATACAAAACCACTAATTTAATAACCATCAATCTTTAATAGTTTTACAAATTAATCCCAATGCTAACTAGATTAAGCTACAATGATCTCGAAAACATAAAAAAATATTAAAAATGGGACTCAAAATCATACAATGCAAGTGAATTAACCCTAGGAAAATTCAAATATTCCTCTCCCATTTCAATTTTGGTTGAAACAAGAAAGAATTAAGGATGATGACATCTTTTCTTAGTTTAATTTTAACTTTAATTACCAATTAACTTTTTACCCTTTACAAACATTCAAGATTTCAATAAAACCTTGGCATGAATACCTACTAACTATAGAAATGTTCTAATTACCATATAAGTCCATTCAATTTAATTTTTTATAGCCATTTAACCCTTTTAACTAATGGAACTCTACTTTTACACCTTTTACGATTTAGTCCTTTTTACTTAATTAATCATTCAAACATCATAATTTCTTAACGAATTTTTCATATGAATTTACTAACATCCCATATACATTAAAATAATAAAAAATAATAATTTACTTGTCAAATTTGTGGTCCCAAAATCTCTGTTCTGATTTTATTGAAAACGGGCTGTTATAAATTTATCCATTTTTAGTTAGGGTTTAAGTATAAATTATGTTAATTGATAGTTGAAATCTAAAAATATTAATATTATGTGTAGTAAAAATTAATGCAGAGTTTATGAGAAGATTTCAAGTATTAAATTGTACAATAAAATTTGACATTTGCATAATGATGGTAGAAGAGGACTAAATTGAAGAGAAGACAAATTATGTCTTGATATTTCTATATATATGGGAAGGTAAATTTTAAAAAGGTTGTATGAAGTGATTAAGTTACTAGAACTAAATGTGTAATCAAATTAAAAATTGTATAATGTTTGCAATAAGAAGGACTGAATTGTGAATATGGAAAACTATATACCATTTATCGACTAAATGTTTGTTTCAAATAGTAAAAATTTCAACCCAAATAGATGAGATAAGAACCATTAGTATATAAATGGCATGCCATTAAGGATATTTAGCGCGACCACTGTAACAACCCATTTTCAGTGAAATCGGAACAGTGGTTTCAGGACCACAAATCTGAGCCGAAAAGAAAATTTATTTTAATATTATTGCATGACCTACATTATGATAGGAATGTCATATGAAAATTATAATAAGAAAATTTTATCGATTATGTGTTTAATTATGGAAAGGACCAAATTGCATAAAATGTAAAAGTTGAATTCTAGTAGTTATATGTATCAAATAGCTATGGAATTCAAAACTTGAGGTCCTTATATGGTAATTAAACCATTAAAGAATGTTAGTAGATATTTTTGGTTATTCATCCATGGAAAATTAGAAAAAGCTAAGGACTAAATTGGGAATCAAAAAAATTAATGGATGATAAATAATTTAAAAAGAAATATCATCATATTATTATCATCTTCATCCCAAAATTATATGGAAACCCTAGGAGAGAAAAATGAAACTAATCAAGCTTAATTAGGTATATTTTCTTGTCTCGTTTTTAGTAATTTTTATATTTTTGAGATCGGGATAGCTTAATCTATCTATTTTGGGAATTAATTTGCAAAGATATCAAAGTATAAAATTTTTTTCATGAATGAATATGCTAAAATTTTGAAATTTATGGCATAAAATGAAAGGTTGTTGATAGATAAACAACTTTTACAAAGTGAATTTGGATGAAATTATGATTTGGGGACTGAATTGCAAAGATGTAAAAGTTGTAGACAAATTCTAAATTTTGTGAAATACATGTGCTTTAAATGTTATATGAAAATTTTGGTTAGGCTTGGAATAAAGATTAAATTACATGAAATTCATTTTCCGAGCCCAGGGATGAAATTGTCATTTATGAAAAGTTTAGGGGCAAAATGGTAATTTTGTCTAGGATGTAAATTGAATTCAATTGAATATGAAATGTGATAAATTGATTATCAAATTCGTTTATATAGATTCATATAACTCAAATTTGAAGCTGGATTGAGGAAAAGAAAAATTTTCGGATTAATAGATTTTCATACACGAACAAGTGTCGAGGTAAGTTCGTGTAACCAAATTGTGTTTATTTATATGCTTGAATTGAATGTGGTATGTGAATGTATGAATTATATGAATGTTAAAAAAGTTGAAATAATTATATGTTCAATCATATCCGAAAAGTATTAAGTTCCGTTTGAATAGCCGCACAAGCTTAAGAGAAAGTGTGGGGAGTGCTGCTTCCTTCATTATTTTAGCAAAAGTTCCTACCGCTCGAGCCAGCTGACTGCCCCCTTCCACTCGGCCTTTCTTCTCTGTGTGAATAAGGTCTTAGTATGGATGAGCATTCTGGGCGGGTCGCAATAAGTCGCTGGTCGAAGGTTTGGACCAATCGTAATTCATCACCATTTTGCCTATTTCTAATTGATGACTGGCTATTATATAAGTGACAGGTGCACAATCGACTTTGCACGCGATATTTTAAGGTATAAGTTGGGTACCTAAGACAGATGGGCCTTGATCTGAACAATGAAATGAATTGCATACAACAAAGTAAGGGGTGCCAACTTACACAATGATACTACGTCTTTGGCTCCCTTCACCTTTATAAATTAGAATAATCAATCCTAAAAGTTTCGCTTCTTTCAAGCGAAAAGAGATCTCGGATCAAGGGATGAGACTTGACTAAGAAACCGAAACTAAGCGGCTATTTTTCTTTCATATCGAGAAAGTGAGAAGGATTTTCTGCTCATGAAATTCGATGGATATATGTGATTTCCCATATTACATGTGGTCCTGTATATGTTGCAGATAGAATATAGCTCGGACGAGCAGTCCTGTTAAAGACCTATTGAGCATTCTGATAAATAGTTCTTGCGAGCATCCTGATCGAATGTGATTCTGCATGGTTGCTCACTACTGTAGCTCTGTGTGAGCATCCTGTTACATCATTTGATCGATTATGATCCAGTATATAATGCGGAGACAAACGCAGCTCTGCGTGAGAGTCCTGATATAAGCTCTTATGGGCTTCTTGACATAGCTTTTTTGAACTCCCTATTACCTTATTCGGTGCTCCCTGATATTAACTCTTCGGAGTTATCTGTTAACCTCTATGAACTCCCTGAATAAAACTCTTATGAGTTTCCTGTTTAGCCTAGATAAGTGTCCTGATGCATGGCTCATCTGAGCATCATGATATGTGGCTCGAGAGTGTGCTCCCTAATTAAGTGCCTTAATGGGTACCCCTGATTGTGAATTGACAGTTTACAGTTTTGTACACCTTGTATGTACTACCTAAGTATCCATGGATAAATTTCCCAAAATGAGAATCTATGAAAAATTTTTTTTGACAAATGAATCTATGAAATTAAATGAACTATATCTCGAATGTTCTTCAAATTCCTGAAAGTTTGTAACATGATGAGCTCATCTATGTTTTCTTGATATATATATATGAATTATGTAACTTACTTGTTTATTTGAGCATGTGTAATTAGTCAAATTTGCTAATTTGTTTGGAAGCATGATATTGTTATGCTTATTTAAATGAGTATGATTGGTAATTTTAATTCATGTTATACAAACTTACTAAGCATTAAATGCTTACTAGGTTTTATTTTCTCTGTTTTATAGTGCTCGAAAGCTCCCAAAGGTTGGAGATTAGTCAGAGCATCATCACATTATCCACTAGCTCGTTTTGGTATAAACAATAAACTTATTTTGGTATAATGGCTTGTATAAGCTAAATTGGCGAAATGATGGCTTGTAAATGGATGGTTGTAATCTAGCCATCGGTATGGCTAGTGATGTTTGATTTGGTATATTATAATAAGGTTATATCATGTTAATATATATGTATATGGTATGGTAGATTGAATTAAAGTAAAACTTCTGCCTTTACTAAAAGTTAAGTTTGATTATATGGAAATAGGTGATGTTATATCATATATGTTAATGATGTTTTCTTGGTTTAATGCTTGGAATTGGTTGCTATATATATGCAAGTGTTATTGTAGGTTGATGGCAAAATTTGGGTGAGAAATAAAGCTAGGAAATGGCTTTATTTTGCCCACACGGGTAAACACATGGGCCAGTGTCTTGACCATGTGTGACACACGGCCTGGCACATGGGCATGTGGTTTGACCATGTGTCCCTTGCATTTTACAATTTAGAAACAGAATACTCATAATTGAGCACACGAGCAGAGAGACGGGCTTGTGTCTCAGCCGTGTGTGCTACACGGCCTAGAACATGGGCGTGTGTCTTGGCCATGTGAAACCTACACCTGTTTTGTGAAAATTAAATTGACCACACGGCCTAGCACATAGATGTGTGGCAGGTCGTATGGCACAAGCCAGAGAGTTACACGTGTAACAGCCCGATTTAGGGCCTAGTCAAAATAATGGTCTTAGGACCACAAATTTAGAGTTGAATAAATTATTTTATTATTATTTTGGAGTCATTGCATGTTTATATTAGTGTATGAAAATTTTAGTGAAGTAATTTTAACGTTTGTGAGCCCAATTGCGAAAAAGGACTAAATCACATAAAATGAAAAAGTCCTAAATTGATAGCTAAAAGTGTCAAATAGCTAGGGAACCTAAATTGAGGGTTTTTAAAGGGAAATTAGACCCTTTAGGGAGGCATGGTCAGCCATAGGAGACAAAGGTGGTCAAATTTTCAAATTTTGGTAAGTTAGGTGGCTTATTTTGACTAAAATAGGAGTAATGAAAGGAAAGATGATATCATCCCTTTTTCATCTTCTTTCTCCACCGAAAATCAGCCATTGAAGGGGGTTTGAAAGCTTAAAAATTTCAGCAACTTATAATCCTCACAAGTGATTTTGATAGTTTTTCTTGATGATTTTTGCATTTTTTAGACCCTTGAAGCATGAGCTTTCAAATTAGGGTACTATTTTGCAAAATGATTAAGAGTGTAGGGTTTTCCATGAAAGGATTTGTAAAGTTTGCTGAGTTTTTATGGAAGAAAGTTAGTCTTGGGTGTGCTATAAACAACTTTTGTGAAAAGTGTTAGCATGAAAACACCTAAAAGGACCATTTTGCATAAGTTGTAAAAATAGATGATAAATGTGTGAAGAAGTGGGAATTTGGAGTTTCTATAAGAGTAGAAGGGATTCGGATAGACTTAAGATGCGAAGAAATTTGATAAAAATTAATTTTCGGGCTTAGGGGTAAAATGGTTATTTTGCAAAAGTTTAGGGGCAAATTGGTCATTTTGCCCAATTATGACTTATGGGGTGCTTAGATTGATAATTTGACTAAATAAGTGCATTTTTTATTATAGATCAAGAAATACCGAATCAGAACCTAGAATGGGAGAAAGCCAAGCAAATCGACTAATTCGACTAGTCGCCACATTTTGTAATCTGAGGTAAGTTGTATGTAAATAATACAACTACATTATATGTGTTTGAATTGTATTGAAATTATTATAGCATGAATTGCTTGATTGTGGAAATGAGAAAACGTTATGTGAATAGAGATAGTAGAATTTCTGATTAAACCTTAGGAAATAAATCGGATGTTCATGCCATGACATTTGGGTCACTTGTGTGAGCTAGTGTAAGACATGTCTGGGACATGCATCGGCCACATTATGAGAGCCAGTGTAAGGCCATGACTGGGACATGGCATCGGCATTGAGACTAATGCTAGTGTAAGGCATGTCTGGGACATGCATCGGCTATGAGATGTGTCAGTGTAAGACTATGTCTGGGACATGGCATCGGCACAGATATGCTAGAACTTGTGTAAGACCATGTCTGGGACATTGCATCGACATCTGACCCCATATTTGAGGCTAAATGAGTATCCGATAATGTCCCAAATGGTTCAACGGTGAAAGTATGATTTCAAGTTAACAAGAAAAGTATAACCGTATTGTGAGTGGCACAGGTACCTATATGGTACGTATGAAATGTGAGCTCAAAATATGCTATATGAGGTGTAATGATTATTGATGAGTAAGTTTTTCTTATGACACTTGTGTATTATGATACTTGTTGATGAATGGAAAATTTATGTTGTATATTTATTTAAGTGAAACTTACTAAGCTTTATGCTTACTCCCTCTCCTTTTTTATTTTCTTATAATGCCGCCTATTTAGCTCAAGGAACAAAAGAAGTTAGAGATATCGATCACACTATCAATCGAAGCATTCGGTATAGTTTGATTTATATTTTTGAATATGGCATGTATAGGGCTTAGACTTTACTATTTTTATGTCATTGAAAACTGGTCAAATGTGTTGGCTTGGGTTGGAAACCCTTCATTTTGTATTAAGCCTTGAATAATGGCAAGTATTCATTTTGATATATGTAAATGAAGTTACTCTCATGAAAGAATAATTGCTTAATTGATATGTAGTCTATTGTGGCTGATTGTGGTTGCTATCATGTAGGTTGTGTAAGTAAGGGTGGCAAATAGGCTTGGTAAATAGCCTTATATTGTCCACATGAGTAGACACATGGGCATGTGTCTAGGCCGTGTATGACGCACGATCTGCCCTATGGGCGTGTGGTCTGACCGTGTGTCCCCTGCGAGTAAAAAAAATCTCAAGTCAGTATGCATGATAGTAAACACACGGGCAAAGACATGGCCGTGTGCCTCAGACGTGTGATGGACATGGCCTAACACACGGTCGTGTGCCTCGATCGTATGACATTTTGGGGATGCTGACGTCAGAAATAGAATGTCTATGTTTTTACACACGGGCTAGGGCACGGGCGTGTCATGGCTGTATGAATGAGGGACACGGCGTGTGCCAGGCTGTGTGAAAACCTCTCTATGTGTGCATTTAGAATTAATTCCACATGGGTGGAGGACACGGGCGTGTCCTTATATTGCTTAGGCCATGTAAGCCACAAAGGCCATTAACACGACCATGTTGAATCGGCCACACAGGCGTGTTGCCCTTCCACAGGAGTGTGTGCCCTACTTTAAAGTCAAATTTTCTATAGATGGTTTAAGGACCCAGGTTGATCCTGAATAATTTACAATGGTAGATTTGGGGCTCGTAGGCCCATAATAAGAAGTTTAAAGTAGAAATTGAGAAAGTTCTAAAGTGGACCAAGTCTTGGTGACTTGGGGAACATTTGTGTACATGAGATCGAGTTAAGTAATACTTCGTATTTCGTTCCAACATGGGTTACGATATGGGGTTTACATTTAGTGGTATCAGAGCTATGGTTTAGTCGGTTTTAGGACTAACCTAGCGAGAGTACGAGTCTAGCTATACATGTCATAACTGTATATTGACAGTATGACGACTTCTAACAATTATAAATTATATTTTCATATAGTAAATAGATCCTGATAGAGCTACGGCGGATGACGTGGAGAGTAACATGCCAGCTCCTACTGAAGGGACTACGCTAGTTGGGATGAGCCCGTGACTATGGGCCAAGACGGAGGGGCTAGAAAATCCTACCTCCTAATGATGGATGCTTGGTATATGGTGTTCGTTCATGCGAATCCGAACACTCCACCTCCCTCAGTATGCCCCGGTAGCTCTGCAAAGCACTGACTTGATCAAGAAGGAGAAGCCTCCTGTAGATAAGATTAGGAAGCAAGGGGCCGAGGAATTTTGGGCTAACTTAGATAACGACCAGGAGAAAGTAGAGTTTTGGTTAGAGAATATCATCAGGGTATTTGATGAATTGTCGTGCATGCCTAAAGAGTGCTTGAAGTGTACAGTGTCACTCCTATAGGATTCGGCCTACCAGTGGTCGAACACTCTCGTATCTGTGGTACCGAAAGAGAGAGTAGCTTGGGAATTCTTCCAGAAAGAGTTCTGAAAGAAGTATATTAGCCAGAGGTTCATAGACCAGAAAAGGAAGGAATTTCTAGAGTTGAATCAATGTAGTAAGACTGTGACGGAGTATGAACTTGAATTTGTGAAACTCAGCAAGAGTGCGTATCCAATGAAGCCGTTATGTGTAAAAGGTTTGAGGATGGTCTAAATGAGGATATCCGAGTATTCGTTGGCATTTTAGAGCTAACAGAATTTGTGGTTCTCGTTGAGAGAGCATGCAAGGTAGAAGAATTGGTTAAAGAGAGGAGAAATACAGCTATTGTGTAGCGGGATTGAAAAAAAAGACAGATAGGGAAATCAAATCCGTCCTCATCTAAGAAGTCTAAGGAATTCTATACTCGAACAAATATTTCGATGGGGTTTTCTAATAGAAAGAAGAACCAACAGAACATGGCCTCTAGAGCCCAGGCCACCTCTATCTCGAGTGTCGGCAGTACTCGGCCAAATAGGCCAGAATGTTTGCAATGTAGTTGTAACGCCTCGGAATTTGGGCCTGAAAGAAATGGGCTTCGCGTGTCAGAGCAATTGGAATTTAGTTGTGCAAGTGAATGACATAATTAAATGTATGTTCAAGTGGTTAAGGGTCGTGAGAGGAGTTGGAAAAGTCTTGGGTTCAAGCCCGGGCTTTAGCAAAAATTTTGGTTTTAAGTGAATAAAACCCTAGATGCTTGGAAGTAGGCATCTTAAATTATTGCGTTAAATAAATGACACAAAGAAGCATGTGGTCTAGTGGTTGGAGTGTCATTAAGGTTGAAAGGGAGCCTGGGTTCAAGTCTTGGCTCTTGTAATTTATTTTAGTTTTTCTCTTAAGTGAATCTGAACACTAGCACATTTGTCTTATAGTTAATTATAGACGTTTTTATCACAAAATGAGCCTGTGGTGTGGTGGCAAGGTGGTATGTAAAGGAACCTTAAGGTCTGAGGTTTGAGCGTAGCACAGCACAAATGAGGTATTTATTTTATAATTGGGTTCGACCAGTGGTTGAGTTGTAGTGGAATTCTGATGGAGGAGGTTATTGAGCAGATAATTGAGGAGTGATCTTGAGAGTGGATCATGGAGAGATAAGGGGATAATTATGTGGAGAAAATCGTGAAGTTTGATTGGGGGAGGAGTTGGCCGAATTTGGGAGTCTATAGGTGCCTATTCGGTCATTGACTTAGTGCCGAATTTGTTAAGGGAATTGAGAGTGTTCGATTTTGGTCAATGTGGCTTTGGGGAGAGTTTTCTTTTGTTGAATTGTTTTAGACTTCTAGTGTCGAAATCAATCTTGGTCATTTGGGGTATTTCGTTTGTGTCGTTTTTACTCTCTTTCTGATTTCTTTTTGGTTTTCATTCTGCCAAAACCCCTGTTGGTAAAGTGCCGAAATTTTGTGTTGTTTTCCTTGTGTTTTTCTCTTCTTTCCTGTGTTCCAATCTTTGCCAAAGTACCTTTTCCTGGTTCTCCCTTCTACGTTTTTCCTTTGGTCGAATAGTGATAAACCCGTACTTTGGTTTCTTTCAATTTTCTCTCTAATCGATTGCTCCCTTTTCTATTCTTTTCTTCTCTCATTTCTTCTTTCTAGATCGATTACTCATGGTCTTTCTCTCCTCCTTAATTCTTGACCAATTGTTCTGTACTCTGCTGTTAGTGTTGAGATTTTAGTTTTGCAAGAATTTCTGACAATCGGTGAGTATGCTTATGTTTCTCTATTGTTCCGATATATGATTTTCAATCTGTTCCTTTTATCTTTTTCTGAAAGTCAAAGTTTATTCTCCCTATATTCTTTGATTGTGTTATTCACTCCATCTCCAGGATGTGATTTGGGTTTTAGGTATTTCAGTGGGGTAAGGGGTGCAAGCATTTCGGAAGCAATCAACTCTTTCTCTCATCATTCAATTAAGGTGAGATGTTACTTTAGTTTTGGGGTATTAGTTGAATTTTCCCTATATCTCTATAAGATTAGTATTTGTGGATTTAGGCCACATTTATGATCAAGCCCGATTATTATGATCTGTGTTCATAATGCACATTTTTGGAAAGAAAGGTGTGGTCAGTTTTAGCCAACTGATCTAAAGGCAATAAGCCATACACATTCGTTCAAGGTAAAGTGTGTTTATCAATTTGGGTTAAGTGCTTATGAACGCTAGTGATTGTGGGTCTAACTGTAAGCCTTGAGTGAATGTAGGCTTGGGTGCGGTGGACTGTTTACTCGACTTCGAAAAGGTGTGTAACCATACAGTATTCTATACTATCAAAAGCCAAAAAGGTGTGTATTCACACCCTGTTTAACTGTGAATTAGCAAAAGCCGAAATGCCTGAACCTCGGCATTCGAGGCCTCACGAGTGTGCGAACGCACATAGGTCAAACCGAGCCTCAAATCATGGGTAACAGACTGCATAGGCCACCACGTGCGTTTTCGTGGACTAGGATCGTTATGGGCCTCAATGGCCAAAATAGACCGCGTGGGCCCAATGGGCTTGTAGGCCCACACGGGTAAAATCCTCTATAAGTGATCATTGATAGGTTGGTTTATGAGGCTTGCGATGCCGTATGTGAATCTGGACTAAATGGGTCACACGAGCATGTGGGCCCACTTGGGCCGAATAACGGGTTTTGGGCCCATATACACTGTTCTGGCCTTGCAGGTTATCTGAGTCACTCGAAGCGACGATAGACCTTCTAGGAGGCCGTGATAAGTACTGAAATACCCCCAATTGGTGAAAACTATCGAAATGCCCCTGTAGGGTAACATGACCGTAATACCCTTATATGGTAGAATAACGATTATTCCCTTATGTTTCGTATGACTGATGTGCTTAAGATTTACATATATGATTGTACTGAGTATGACTCTGCATACACGTAATATTTATGACATGACATACTGCATAGGGTTGGGTTATTATTGAATGAGGAAGTGTACGGCCTGTAGCCGTTCTGTATAAGGCTTTCAGCCTTTCTGCGATACTTATGGCTTACAGCCGTTCTGTTATTTGGCAGCGTTGCTACGATATTTATGGCCTTTAGCCGTTCTGTCTACGGCATTGAGCCGTTCTATTGCCTTAATGCCGCAACCGGTGCTAAGCTTGATGTATTAGCTGGGTGGGTCGATTTTATCCCCACAAAGTGTGCTGGTTGGTACGGGTGGTGTATTGGTTGGACTGGGCTGGACATCTGTCTGCATATCTACATCTATTACTGATTCTGTAGTGGGCTTAGGCCCACCTGATTCTATTATTGGGCTAAGGCCCACCTGATACTGTGTCTGTGATAGGCTCAGGCCCAGTCTATGTCTACATACCGTACATCTGATTGTTTGTATTATAAGGGATTACACACTGAGTTTTCACAAACTCACCCTTCTGTCTAACTGTGTAGGTAATCTCCAGCCTTAGGTGATTTGGAGCCGCGAGAGACTCAGAGGTGGCCACACGACCGCTGATGCTCTGCTGTAGACTTTTTATTTGAATTTTATGTTTTGGGGTTTTAATTCTGTAATAAGGCCTTTGAGGGATTAAAATTTTAATTGGCTTTTGATTTCCTTATTTAAAACTGCTAAACAGGAATTTTCAAAAATTAATAAATATTTTCAAAAACACTTAAAAATATACGTTTTTATATTTCAAACTTTAGTAGCTTCTGTGTTTTGAAATAACTTAAAGTATCAATGCTAGACATTAAGTAAACGTTTTTGAAGAGATGATTTGCTAACCTCGAGCAAAAGGTTTTAATTATAGAAATGAACTTTTAACGACAACTCAATTTTTGAACGACGCTTTGATGTGACACGTCAGATTCGGTCAAAATGTCTAGGCCAAGTTCAGGGTGTTACAGTGGTAGACACCATTTCAACAAGTGCCGAGGTAATGAAAGAGGGTGCTTCAAATGTGGGTCACTAGACCACTTCATAAGAGACTGTCTCAAAATGGAAGAGACAGAGAAAAAGTAAGAAACGAAGGCAAGTAGTGCTCTATTGAGGGGTAAACCACAAAAGAACTCTGGAAGTGGGGCTGCTAGTAGAGGTACATCAAGAGATCTGTAGTGAGGTCTGAGGGCAGAGTGCCTGCAAGGACTTACGCTATTCGTGCCCGTGACGAGGTAGAGTCTCCCGACGTGATCACGGGTACCTTTTCTATCCATGATATATCTGTCGTTGCTTTAATTGATCCGGGGTCAATCCACTCTTATATTTGTATGGAATTGATACCTCGTATGAACATGATAGTAGAGTCCACTGAGTTTGTGGTAAAAGTGCCCAACCCTTTAGGCAGACATGTGCTAGTGAACCAAGTATGTAGAAATTATCCTTTGACAATTAGGGATCGTTGTTTTCCGGCTAACTAATTAGAGATCATTGTTTTCCGGCTAACTTGATGTTATTTCCGTTTAATAAATTTGATGTAATCCTTGGGATGGATTGGTTGACTTCTCATAGTGCTGTAGTGGACTGTGGGAGAGAAGTTATTGAGTTAAAATGTGAAGACAAAATTATTCTTCGGGTTAGACCAGATGAGTCGAATAATTTGCCTGTAATAGTATCATCTTTGACTACTGAGAAATATTTGAGAAAAGGATATGAAGCTTACCTAGCTTTGGTGAAATATTTGAGAAAAGGATATGAAGCTTACCTAGCTTTGGTGCTGAATACTCAAGTGTCGGAGTTGAAAATTAAATCAGACCACTGGTTTGTGAGTTTATAGACGTGTTTCCGGAGGAATTACTCGGGTTACCTACAGTGAGGGAAGTTGAGTTTGGAATAGAGTTGGTCCCTGGTACATCACCCATCTCGATTGCTCCGTATAGGATGTCTCTTACGAAGTTAAAGGAATTGAAAGCTCAACTACAAGAGTTAACTGACAAGGGCTTTGCGAGACCAAGTTTTTCCCTATGGGGTGCTCTGGTGCTCTTTGTGAAAAAGAAAGATGGGTCGATGAGATTATGTATTGACTATAGACATCTCAATAAGGTAACAGTGAAGAATAAGTATCCTTTACCAAGGATAGATGATCTGTTTGATTAGTTCAAGGGAGCCACTGTATTTTCCAAGATTGACCTAAAGTCAGGATACTACCAGTTAAGGGTAAAAGAGCAAGATATACTAAAGACTGCGTTTCAGACAAGATACAGGCAGTATGAGTTCCTTGTCATGCCCTTTGGTTTAACTAATGCCCTAGTAGTGTTTATGGATTTGATGAACCGCATTTTTCGACCGTATTTGGATAAGTTAGTGGTGGTCTTTATCAACGACATACCGATTTCCTCGCGTGATGAGAGTAAGCACGTGAAGCATTTAAAGATTGTATTACAGGCCCTAAGAGACAAAAAATTGTACACCAAGTTCAGTAAGAGTGAATTCTGGCTTAAGGAGGTTGAATTTCTAGGACACATTGTGTCAGGTGACGGGATTAGACTTGACCCAAGCAAAGTTTTGTCTATTATTGAATGAAACCACTGAAGAATTTGACAGAGGTCTAAAGTTTTTTAGATTTGGTCGGACACTATAGGCGGTTTGTAAACGGATTCTCTATGATAGCTAGCCCGATGACAAGATTGTTGCAAAAAGATGTCAAGTTTGAATGGACAGAAAAGTGCCGATAGAGTTTCGAGCAATTAAAGGCTTTGTTGACCGAAGCCCCAGTGTTAGTCCAACCGGGGTCAGGTAAGGAATTTGTGATATACAGCGACGCCTCCTTGAATGGTTTAGGGTACGTACTTATGCAAGAAGGTAAGGTCATAGCTTACACTTCGAGGCAGCTAAAGCCGCATGAGAAAAATTACCCAACGCGCGATCTAGAGTTGGCTGCCATCATGTTTGCATTGAAGATTTGGAGACACCATTTGTATAGAGAGAAATGTCGAGTATTCACTGACCACAAAAGTCTCAAGTATTTAATGACTCAGAAGGAATTGAATCTACGAAAATGAAGGTGGCTAGAGCTAATAAAGGATTATGAGCTGATAATTGACTATCACCCGGGAAAGGCAAATGTAGTTACCAACACTTTGAGTAGAAAGTCATTATTTGCCTTAAGAGTCATGAATACTCAGTTGACTGTGTCTAATGATGGTTCGATTCTAGCAGAGTTGAGAGCTAGACCGACATTTCTACAAGAGATCCGTAAAGCTCAGAAAGGTGATAAGGAGTTGCAAGCTAAGATGGCTCAGTGTGAGACAGGAAAAGAATCTGAATTTCGTATTGGCACCGAGGGGTGTATAATGTTCAGAGATAGAGTTTATGTACCCAAGGACAATGATCTTATTTAAAAGATTCTGCGAGAGGCACATAGTGATTGTTTGTCCGTCCACCTGGGCAGTACAAAAATGTACAACGACTTGAAGAAAATGTATTGGTAGTCGGAGATGAAAAGAGATATTTCAGAGTTTGTTTCCAACTATCTTGTGTGTCAGTAAGAGAAGGCTGAACACCAAGTACCTTCGAGTCTACTTCAATCTATCATGGTCCCCGAGTGGAAGTGGGATCGGATCACTATAGATTTTGTGACGGGTTTGCCGGTAACCCCGAATAAAAAAGATGTTGTTTGGGTTGTTGTGGGTAGGCTAACAAAGTCGGCATATTTTATACCAGTGCATACCGACTACTCCCTTGAGAGTTTGGCTGAATTGTATGTTTCCGAGATTGTGAGATTACACGGGGTGCCCTTGTCGATTATTTCGGATAAGGACCCGAGATTTACCTCGAGGTTTTGGAAAAAGTTACAAGAGGCATTGGGAACAAAGTTGAGTTTTAGCACGGCATTTCACCTACAAACCGACGGCCAGTCGAAAAGAGTGATTCAAATTTTGGAAGACATGTTGTGGTGTTGTGTTCTCGAGTTTCAAGGCAGTTGGGAAAGGTACTTGCCATTGGTTGAATTCGCTTACAACAACAGTTATCAGACAAGTCTGAAAATGGCGCCTTATGAAGCTTTGTATGGGAAAAAGTGTCGAACACCCTTATATTGGACTGAGCTTAGAGATAGTCAGATTCACGGGGTCGATTTAATCAAAGAGACTGAAAAGAAAGGTAAAGTGATTCGTGACTGCTTGAAGGCTGCCTTGGATAAAAAGATATCCTACGTAGATTTGAAACAAAAGGAAATTGAGTTTCAAGTTGGCGATAGGGTATTTTTGAAAGTATACTCGTGGAGGAAAGTCCTCAGTTTTAGTAGAAGAGGCAAGTTGAGTCCTCGTTTCATAGGACCTTATGAGGTTATCGAGAGACTATGACTGGTTGCCTATCGATTGGCTTTGCCACCAGAGTTGGAAAAGATTCACGACGTGTTTCATGTATCCATGCTATGTCGATATAGATTAGACCCTTCGCACGTGATTGCGCTGACAGAGGTTGAGATTCATCCGGACATAACTTATGGCAAAAAGCCGGTCAAGATTTTATCTCAGAAAGTCAAACAGTTGAGGAATAAGAGCATAGTGCTTGTGAAAGTTTTATGGTAGAGACATGGAGTCGAGGAAGCCACATGGGAACCCGAGGAGACTATGAGAGATCAGTACCCAAACTTATTTGCCGGTAAGATTTTCAGGGACAAAAATCTCTAAGGGAGAGAATATAACAACCTGATTTAGGGCCTAGTCAGAATAATGGTCTCGGGACCACAAACCCATAGTTGAATAAATTATTTTATTATTATTTTGGATTCATTGCATGTTTATATTAGTGTATGAAAATTTTGGTGACGTAATTTTAACGTTTGTGAGCCCAATTGCGAAAAAGGACTAAATCGTATAAAATGTAAAAGTCCTAAATTGATAGCTAAAAGTGTCAAATAGCTAGAGAACCTAAATTGGGGGTCTTTAAAGGGCAATTAGACCCTTTAGGGAGGAATGGTTAGCCGCAGGATACAAAGGTGGTTAAATTTTCAAAATTTGGTACGATAGGTGGCTTATTTCGACTAAAATAGGATTAATTAAAGTAAAGATGATATCATCCCTTTTTCATCTTCTTTCTCCATTGAAAATCAGCCATTGAAGGTGGTTTGAAAGCTTAAAAATTTCAGCAACTTTTAATCCTCACAAGTAAGTGATTTTGATAGTTTTTCTTGATGATTTTTGCATTTTTGAGACCCTTGAAGCATGAGCTTTCAAATGAGGGTACTATTTTGCAAAATAATTAAGAGTGTAGGGTTTTGCTATGAAAGGATTTGCAAAGTTTTCTAAGTTTTTATGGAAGAAAATAAGTCTTGGGTGTGCTATAAAAAACTTTTCTGAAAGGTGTTAGCATGAAAACACCTAAAAGGACCATTTTGCATAAGTTGTAAAACTAGATGATAAATTTGTGAACAAGTGGGAATTTTGAGTTTCTATAAGAGTATAAAGGGTTCGGCTACACTTAAGATATGAAGAATTCGATAAAAATAGATTTTTGGGCTTAGGGGTAAAATGATCATTTTGTAAAAGTCTAGGGGCAAATAGGTCATTTTGCCCAATTATGAATTGTAGGGTGCCTAGATTGATAATGTTACTAAATAAGTGCATTTTGTTATTATAGATCAAGAAATACAAAATTCGAACTAGATCGGGGGTAAGCCAAGCAAATCGACTAATTCGACTAGTCGCCAGATTTTGTAATCCGAGGTAAGTTGTATGTAAATAATACAACTACATTGGTAATATATGTGTTTTAGTTGTATTTAAATTATTATAACATGAATTGCTTGATTGTGAAAATGAGAAAACGTGATGAGAATTGAGATAGTAGAATTTCTGATTGAACCTTAGGAAATAAATCGGATGTTCATGCCATGACGTTTGGGTCACTTGTGTGAGCTAGTGTAAAACATGTCTGAAACATGCATCAGCCACATTATGAGAGCCAGTGTAAGACCATGTTTGGGACATGGCATCGACATTGAGATGAGTGCTAGTGTAAGACATGTCTGGGACATGCATCGGCCTCGAGACGTAAGCCAATGCAAGACATGTCTGGAACATGCATCGGCTACGAGATGTGTCAGTGTAAGACCATGTCTGGGACATGGTATCAGCACAGATATGCTAGAAATTTTGTAAGACCATGTCTAGGACATGGCATCGGTATTTGACCCCATTTTTGAGGCTAAATGAGTATCCGATAATGTTCCAAATGGTTCAACGGTGAAAGTATGATTTCAAGTTAACAAGGAAAGTATAACCGTGTTGTGAGTGGCACAGGTACCTATATGGTATGTATGAAATGTGAGCTCAAAATATGCTATATGAGGTGTAATGATTATTGATGAGTAAGTTTTACTTATGACACTTGTGTATTATGATACTTGCTGATCAAGGGGTAAAGTTATGTTGTATATTTATTTATGTGCAACTTACTAAGTTTTATGCGTATTCCCTCTCCTTTTTCATTTTCTTATAGTGCCGCCTATCTAGCTCAAGGACCAAAGGAAGTCAGAGATATCGATCACACTATCAATCGAAGCATTCGATATACGTTGATTTATATTTTTGAATATGGCATGTATAGGGCTTAGACTTTACTATTTTTGTGTCATTGAAAACTAGTCAAATGTGTTGGCTTGGGTTGGAAACCCTTCATTTTGTATTAAGCCTTGAATAATGGAAAATATTCATTTTCATATATGCAAATGAAGTTACTATCGTGAAAGAATAATTGCTTAATTGATATGTAGTCTATTGTGGCTGATTGTGGTTGCTATTATGTAGGTTGTGTAAGTAAGGGTGGAAAATAGGCTTGGTATATAGCCTTATATTGTCCACATGAGTAGACATACGGGCGTGTGTCTAGGTCGTGTGACGCACGGTCTGCCCTATGGGCGTGTGGTCCGGCTGTGTGTCCCCTGTACGTAAAAATAATTTCAAGTCAGTATGCATGATAGTAAACACACGGGCAGAGACACGGCCGTGTGTCTCAGTCGTGTGATGGACACGGCCTAGCACATGGGCGTGTGCCTCGACCGTGTGACATTTTGGGGATGTTGACGTCAGAAACAGAATGTCCATGTTTTTACACACGGGCTAGGACACGGACCAGGGACACGAGCGTGTGCCAGGCTGTGTGAAAACCCCTGTAGATGTACATTTAGAATTAATTCCACATGGGTAGAGAACACAGGTGTGTCCCTATATTGCTTAGGCCGTGTGAGCCACACGGGCCATCAACATGACCATATTGAAATGGCCACACGGGCATGTTGCCCTTCCACACCGACGTGTGCCCTGTTTCAAAGTCAAATTTTCTATAGATTATTTAAGGACCCGGGTTGATCCCGAATAGTTTTCAATGGTCGATTTGGGGCTCGTAGGCCCATAATAAAAAGTTTAAAGTAGAAATTGAAAAAGTTCTAAAGTGGATCAAGTCTCGGTGACTTGGGGAACATTTGTGTACATGAGATCGAGTTAAGTAATGCCTCGTATTTCGCTCCGGCATGGGTTATAGGTGTTGGGAGTTACAACACGGGTAAGGACACGGGCTGGGACACAGCCATGTGTCTTATATTGAATGCCCAGATGGCTTGAGACATGGGCATGTCACTTGGCCGTGTAAGCCACACGGCCTACTTACACGGGCGTGTGACTCCCGTATAAAATAAAAAATTTTAAATTTTGGGAAAAATTCTCTGAGATTCCGATTTAGTCCGGACTTGATTCTGAAGTTTAAATTGGGCCTAGAGGGTCCATTCTAGGGACAATATGATTAGTTTCGGATATGAATAGTAAATGACATGATTTACATGAAATTATTCTGTAAACTCTAGTATTGCTCCGTAACTGTGTTCCGCCGACGGAAATAGGTTAGGGATGTTACACCCACTGTTCTAAAATTCACTTTAGTGCCTTTTGTTCAGTTTAGCACTACAATGCCCACTGATATGATTATGCTCTTTAATGTGTCTTATATTCATTTCGTATGTCCTAATTTGTTCTGTTAAGTCTACATCGGGCAATGATAAGAAATGTGGTTTATACAGGAAATTTTGTGTAATAATGTAAGTATTGAAAATAAAGGGTTGATTGTGTCGATTATAAGTATAAATTATAGTGTAGAAGAATATTTTAAGTTATTAATGAAATTTGGAAATTTTAATTGTTTATAGAATTCTTTTTGTACTTATTAAGTCTTTGTAGATTTAACTCATTTATTTTCTAGCATGTAGGTACAACAGATTCCTTCGAGCTTATATCGAGGTTGAGGGTATCCCATCTCATCACCACTTCAAGTGTCACTTGAGTATGTATAATTTTTGGAGTTAGTAGGACAAGTACATAGGTTATTGGTATAGGTGAATGCTAGAAGGGCTAAAATGCAACTTTGAAAACCTTGTTACTTTGGTATTCTAATGTAATAACCCGATTTTTAGTGGTAACAAAACAATGATTTCAGACCATAAATTTTCATCGTATCGACTTATAAATATTATTTTTAGAATATTTATAGAGTAATTAGGGTCGTATTAAAATTTTAATAAGAAATTTTAATGTTTAGATGGTTAATTAAGGAAATGATATTAAAATGATAAAAATATTAAGTTTTTAATGGAAAAATGGTAATTATAATGAAATTAAATAACAAATAGTAAAACAATACCTTTCTTTTTCATCTTCACTTCTTCCATAACCAAAATTGTCTTGAAATGGTGGCTTGAGAATCGGCTAAGCATAGAAACCTTGCATGTTAGTGAAATTCTTGCATTTTTTTGTAATTTTTATGTTTTTGATATCGTTGCAACTAGGTCCAACTAGTCTGTACCTTCGTTTTCGAATCTGTTAAAAGTTTTGGAAGTTTCCATTGATGAATATTGAATATTTTTTTTTTAATACCATGTATTTCAAGATTTGATTGTGTTGTTCGATGATTTTGTAAAGTGATTTTTGTTAGATTTTGATTTTAAGATTAAATTGTGAAAATGTCAAAGTTTTAGGGTTTGATAGTAAATTTAATGTTCATTAGGGACTCTTTAACGGCCTATTATATTTGGATGGAATAATGACTTGAGAAAAATGGTTAATTTGATGAATTTTGGGTTAATGGACTAAATTGAAAAAATTATAAAAGTTTGGGGTAATTATGTAATTTTAAAATATATTAGTGTAGTAATTTTAAAATGGATTGGAATGTGAAATTTAAGCTGATAATTGAGAAATTTTATATTTTAGATCAAGATACTGTAGATACTCGTGAAAAATGAAAAATTATGAATAGTCCCTGAACTTCTACAACTACTACAATTTAATCCAAGTAAGTTCGTATGGTTTAAAATTTTACATCTATATGAATTATTGAATAGTATAACATGGTATGATAAATATATAAAATTGTTGATAACGAATGATTATTTGAGAAATATTATTGAATTTGATGTTTGGGTTGGATCTAACGCGGGATAGAGTACAGTCGAGATATGGTGTGTTATTGGGGATTGGAGTGGAGATGGATACGGAGTGATGTACATAAATGTTTCTTGAGTAAACCGAGATTCAGCATTTGTTGTGAACTCTAGTGTCATACTCTCTGCTTGGTGTGTTTCGGAGGGACTAGCTCTTATGAGCATTGGTGTGTTTCGATTGGACTAGCTCTTATTAGCATTGTTGTGTTTCGGTTGGAGTAGCTCTTATGAGCATTGCTGTGTTTTGGAGGGAATGGCTCGTGTGAGCATCTAGTGTGTTTTGGTTGGACTGACGATATACTCCTATTTGTAAGTCATTCTTCGAATTGAAAATCTCAGTATGGTAATTTGTTTAATGAATTTGATGGACTTGCTATATATTTGTGTATTGAATTGGACGTTTTTGATTTATCGGTTGACATTGTGGATGACAGAGAACCTTCATAGTTGAATTCTTATTTTTAGAATTTTTGTATTTATTTTAGTAAGATTTATTTTTTTAATACGTCGAACTTATTAAACTTCATTGAGCTTACTTGTGTTATTTAATGTTCTTGTAGATACTCGGAAGGTAGGACGATTGGATCTGCACTCGAGTCACACTATTCAACATAATTCAGTAGTTTTTGGAATTTTTATTTTAGATTATATGGCATGTAATAGGATTGAATGTTGATATTAATGTTTTGGATATGTAAATAGTTAAGTATAATCTTGAATATATTGGTTGTTTATGGCTGATACTCATTTTAGTATGAGTTAATGTGGTTGTGTTATAATTCTTGTTTGAAAGCTCGTAATGGTATGTGATGAATTGGTTTCAAAATGACCAAGAAATGGTATGTTTTTGAGATAGTATTGAACTAGATGTGTATGATTGAAACGTGGTAAAGTATATGTGTTTAAGTATGTTTGAATGTTTGCAATTGAGGTGCCTTGTATGACATATTGGAGAAATGATTTTAGAATATTGAATTGATCATTTCATGTAGGTTTTGGTCATGTTTCGATGCCTTGATGATAAGTACAAAAGGTTCTTAGGTGGTTGCATGATTTGTTGTTAAGAATGGCTTGATTTTAGGCAAATTTATTTCCACACGACCTGAGCTGACTCTGCCATGTGTGACACATGGCCTGGCAACACGGTTGTGTGTCCCTTGTAGGTTCCATGCATGCAAGTTAGGCTGTTACACGGCCTAGCACACGGGCATGTGAGGCTATTTCGAGAGTTACACGGCTTGGCACATGGGCGTGTGGCTTGGCCGTGTGACCCAACTCAGAGATTTACACGGGTAAGGACACAGGCTGAGACATGGCAGTGTGTCCCTATTTCGATTGTTACAAGGCCTGAGACATAGGTGTTTGTCTCAATCGTGTGAGTCACACGGCCAGGCCACATGGCCACGTGATCCCTGCAGTCCAAATGTTTTGACTTTTTCTTCATCTTTTCAAATGTTTTCAATTTAGTCCCGGATTGTTTCTAAAGTATTTTTAGGGCCTCGAGGCTCGATTAAGGGACGTTATGAATGTAATTGAATGTAATTTCATTGATGTATGAATTGAATGATTTAATGTTTCGTTTGTTTGGTAATGCCCCGTAACCCTATTCCAGTAATAGATACGGGTTAGGGGTGTTACATCTAATGATATATTTTGTTAGTATTTGAAATGAATTTATAAGAGTTTAACATATGTATGCATATAAGACATTATTATATGGCTTTTGTGCTGAATTTTAATGAGTTTGAGATGAATTAGACTAGTTTTAAAGTGTTGGACTGTTTTGAAATATTGCAAGGGTTTTTAACAAATTTTCCAACTGAGTTTTAACAAATTTGACCCAAGGCATCGATACTAGGGGTTTAGATATCAATACCTGGTATTTAAAATTGAATATTTCGAAAACAAAATGTCATTTTTGTATCAATATCACATTTGGTATCAATTTTAAAGGCAAGGTATCCTTACCTAGGTCTAAGGTATTGATACCTTCATCAAAATTTGAAATTTTGGAGTTCTAGAGGCCGATTTTAGTATCGATACACATCAGGGGTATAGACATCTTAACATAGGTATCGATATCTTATGTTTTAGTATCAATACTTGACCCCTCTATTGATTAAAAATCATTTTTAATTCATTTTTAAATATACTCGATTAACCAATAATGTCCTTAAACTTCTAAAAAAATATTATCGGATTGATTTAATGAAAATTTCATTGCTTAGTGTTCATAATACCTAGGGACTAGTCAATATCGCTTTGGCACCAAATGTAATACTCCTATATCGAGTTTCAAAGGTCGGATCAGGAATAAGGGTGTTACATTTATTGATATAAGAGCTTAGGTTTTCTGATGTTTGAGTCGAGAACAAGTCTAGACGTAGGTGCCATGTAGGATATATTGTTGTGATGAGATGAGATTTAGTTGTTTAATTGTAAAATTCTTATATATTGTATATTTAAAGATGTCAAATAGGACTCGAGAAAGTTCTGAAGAGGAAGTAGATATTAGGGCTTCTAATATGGTTAGAGAAAGAAATCAACATAGAGCCGGAGTACGAAATGGATCAAATGAACCTGTGAATTTAAAAGATGATAGATAATAGGAATTTGAAGAAAGAACACAACCTGAAACTGAACAAGATAATATATAAAGAAATCAATGTAGGCCATTGCCAATGTGACTCCCTCAACACCCCAAACCGTCACTATTTCACTCGAATAGGCATGGCTAGCTAGGTTGTTGTCGCTTTGGTCCAAGCTAGTGACGACCTGATTGGTTCGGTCCAACCACCAATTGGAGCATCAGCCCAATTTTATACACAGGGCTCGGTTCAACCAATTTTTAGGTTTCAATATTGAGTTTTGGTTCTTGGGTTCGACTTTCGATCTCAGGTCCAACTTTTAAGTTGAATTACCCATTGGGCAAATTATCTGACATGAAAATTAACTACTAAAAATACTATATTTATTTTGATTAATTTTATTAATTTAATTTTACTTGATCAAAACTAATTTTATCAAAAATCACTGAGACTTTCCAAATTAATTTTTCAATAAATTATTTAATCAAATTCTCTAGTTGAACAATCCTCACAACTGCCTAATTTATTTCCACATAAAATAAATAGATTCAATAAATTATTTCCAAATTCGTAGAGTTTTCTTCTAATTCAAATGCAGTTCGATGGAGCTTTTGTTCAGCTAGCAGAGGGACCAATCGGACATTTACAATTAGGCTCGAGTAATTGCAATTATATCCAGGAGTATCGTTTCGATAATTCGAAATTTACTCAATTATGGAGTCAGTCCACAAGAGTACCGCATTGAAATTTAAACTTCCCAACTTAACCAATTCTCTCGGCCATATATGAACACATCATATTAGCAATATTTCATCACATAGTTTATACTCAAAAGTCATATATAAACACAACCAAAACCAAGACATATCACATGGCTAAATTTAAACTTCACAACTTAAAACATATCTCAAATACTTTTAGCCTATACATGCCATATTTCAAATTTACATTTTCAAAAGGTACCAAAATAGAGGTCAATAGTGTGGTGATGATCCTCGATGATCCCCGAGCTCTCGGTAGCTTCGATATCTATAAAACAATTTAAAACACACACAAAGTAAGCTTTCAAAAGCTTAGTAAGCCATATACAAATAAACTTATCACATAACATAATATAAATTCAATTCAATCATAAAGATCATGGCAAAGCATAACCACATATCTATAAATCTCATATAACTCATACATATTCCATATGTCCACATATGTTCAAATACAAACCTTTTATTCTTAACAATGATATACATTTCAAACATACCTAAGTTGATACACAACCATATAGTTACTCGTTTCTCGACATACCCGTTGACCCGTACAGAATAAAATAGGATACGCGGATAACTCGAAAAGCTCGTACAATGCCAACGTCTCAGACGTGGTCTTACATGTAATCAAGTATCGATGCCACTGTCCCAGACAGGGTCTTACACGAAATCACATACGATGCCAATGTCCCTGACATGGTTTGACACGTAAATCTCAAATCATTTCCAACCTCCTAGACGTGGTCTCACACGAAATCACATATCGAAAATCCTGTGTCATGACATATGCATCCTAGCTATTCTTATGGTTCATACGAGACTTTTCGGACATCGTCACAATATCAGAAATTTCTTGGATTTCATATATTCAGCTCTCATATCCATTTACCTCAATTCAAATATCATATAAGCAATAATAATTCAATTTAACACATTTATTTGTATATCAACTTACCTCGTACGGATTCAAATGAACGAAATCGACTACTCGACGACTTTCGACTTTCCCCTGTATAATTCTGTTTTCTTTAGTTCTTGATCTAAACACATCCAAATTTTACTTATTCAATCTAACATTCATTCAAATCAATCCATAAATAAATTAGCCCTCACATTTTCACATTTTAACACTTTAGTCCCTAATTCACAAAATCACAAAATACACAAAATTTCATTATTCACATACTTGGCCGAATATTCATAGTGTTCATATAAGCCCACATATTTCATTTATTTAACATTTTAGTCCCCAAAATCTCATTTTTATAATTTAACCCAAATTACTCAAATTCATCAAAAATTCAAAGACAAAATATATTAACCCAACAAATATCTTTCATTTTCCATTAGCTAACTTCACAAAGCTTACAATTTCTTCAATGGCATAACTCAAAATCATCAACAAAATTAGAAATTAAGACATGGGCTTGATAGAACACTAAGCAACAATCACAAAGACGTAGAAATTATCAAAAACCGAACAAAATCCATACCTTAATCACCAATCAAAAAGCTAAAACCCTAAGCTTGTATTTTTATTTTTTTTCTTTGATATATTCAGCCAACATGGATGTTAATGGCCTAAATTTTCACTTTGTTTTATTAAATATAACTTTAATTACTAAATACCAATTCTGCCCTTAACTAATAACATATAAAATTCCGTTAACTATAGGCATTTAAGTCCATCCATTACTCAAATGGTCTATTCTCAACATAAGAACCTCTCATTTACAAAGACATAACAAATAAGCACACTTAACATATGGCAAGCAACTTTTACATTTTATGCGATTAGGACATTTTATGCGATTAGGTTCTTTTATCAAATTGAGCACACAAACGATTAAATTTTCATACGAAACTTTCACACATGCTTAACCACATATTGTCAACACAGAAAATAATCTTTAAATATTTTTCTAACTCCAATTTGTGGTCCCAAAACTACTATTCCGACTAAGGTCTAAACTTAGGGATTTTCATCCCCGAAAATCATATCGTTGAATAGATTCAGATATTGCTATCTCATAGCATCTTTAGGCACCCACGTAGCCTCTTCAACACCTGTCGATGCCACAATACTTCAACTAATAGAATTTTCTTATTTCACAATTTTTTAAACTCGCGTGCCAAGATACAGATTGGTTCTTCTTCATAAGTCATATCGAACTGAATCTCGATTTTGGACGGAAAAATCACATGTGAGGGATCAGATCTGTATCGTCGAAGCATCGATATGTGAAACACATTATGAATTTTTTCTAACTCAGGTGGCAACAACAATTGATAAGCAACCGGCCCAATACGCTCGATAATCTCATATGGCCCGATAAACCTCAAACTCAATTTGTCTTTTCTGCCAAATAGGATTACTTTCTTCCACGGATAAACTTTTAAAAATACGTTGTCGCCGATCTCAAATTCAATATCTTTTCGTTTCAAATCTGCATAAGACTTCTAACGATCAGAAGCTACTTTCAAACTTTCACGAATCTTATTATAAGCAAATTCAAAGGTGTATCGCATTTTCTACCATATAAGGCTTCGTACGGTGCCATTCTAATGCTCAATTGAAAACTATTATTATAAGTAAATTCTATCAATGGTAAATACTGCTCCCACGTAACTTCAAACTCAAGAATGCAACATATTAACATATCCTCGAGTTTCTGAATAATCTGCTCGGATTGACCATCCGTCTACAGGTGAAAAGCAGTACTGAAATGTAATTTCATACCTAAAGACTATTATAGTTTCTTCCAAAACCGCGATGTGAATCTTGGGTCTCTATTTGACACAATAGACAATGGCACCCCGTGCAATCTCACAGTATGAAAAATGTACAACTCAACAAGATTATCAAATGAATAATCTGTGAGAACCGGAATAAGATGAGCCTACTTAGTTAATCTATCAACAACAATACAGATTGCATCTTTATTACTCGGTGACAAAGGCAAACCCAATACAAAATTCATCATTATTCTATCTAATTTCCACTCGGGAATCATAATCGACTAAAGTCAACCGGGCAGAACCTGATGTTCAGCTTTAACTTGCTAACAAATTAAGCATTTTGAAACAAATTCAAAGATGTCACTCTTCATACCAGGCCACCAATAAAGCTGTTTCAGACTGTTATACATTTTTGTACTACCCGGATGTATAGATAACCGACTACAATGAGTTTTGATCAAAATCATTTGAATCAACTCTAAATTTCTTGGAATACCAATTCGATCTCGAAATCTTAAACAATCGTCATTATCAACTCAAAATTCAGAATCAGAATCCAAATCACACTGAGCTCGTTTTGTTATTATCTCATTATCAACTTTCTAAGCATCAATAATATGTTGTAAAAACAACGGTCTCGCTTTCAATTCTGCTAAAATTGAACCATCATCAGATAGAATTAATGAGTATTCATTGCTCACAAAACAAACAATGATTTCTGACTCAAAACATCTGCAACAACATTTAATTTTCCCGGATGATAATCAATAATAAGCTCGTAAACTTTTAGCAATTCTAGCCATCTTCTCTCTCGTAGGTTCAAATCTTTCTGAGTCATCGGATATTTCAAACTTTTATTATCAGAGTAAACATGACATTTCTCACCAAACAGATAGTGGCGCCAAATCTTCAAAGCAAACACAATAGCCGCCAATTATAAATCGTGTGTCGGATAGTTCTTTTCATGCGGCTTTAACTGTCTCGAGGCATAAGCTATGACTTTGGCTTCCTACTTCAAAACACAACCTAGACCGTTCAACGATGCATCACTATAAATTACAAATTTTTTACCCTATTCTAGTTGTACTAACACTAAAGCTTCAGTCAATAGAGCTTTCAATTGATCAAAGATTTTCTAAAACTTTTCAGACCATTCAAATCTCACATCTTTTTGAAGCAATTTTGCCAGCAGAGTTACAATCATCGAAAAGCCTTTTACGAACCATCGGTAATAACCAGCAAGTCCCAGAAAACAACGAATTCCAGACAAATTTCTCGGAGGCTTCCAATCTAAGATAGCTGAAATTTTGCTCAGATCAACTCGGATATCTGATACTAACACAATATGGCCCAGAAAACCAACTTCGCGTAACCAGAACTCACATTTACTGAATTTCGCGAATAGTTGTTTATCACACAGAGTCTGTAACACTGTTCTCAAATACTCAGCATGTTCGTTTTCATCATGCGAATATATCAATATATCATCAATGAACACAACAATAAATCGATCTCAATACTGTCTAAATATCTGGTTCATCAAATCCATAAAGTAGCAGGTGAATTAGTTAATTTAAAAGGCATAACTAAAAACTCATAATGTTCGTACCCGTTCAGAAAGCAGTTTTTAGAATATCTGAATCTTTTACTCTCAACTGATAATATCCCGATCTCAGATCTATCTTTGAAAACACTGTAGCACCTTTCAATTGATCAAACAAATCGTCAATTCGGGACAGAGGATATTTGCTCTTGATAGTCACTTTGTTCAACTAACGATAATCAACGCACATTCTCATCGTACCATCTTTCTATTTCCCAAATAGAACAGGAGCACCCCAAGGTGAGAAACTCGATCTTGCTAATCCTCTATCAGTCAACTCTTGCAACTGAGACTTTAATTCTTTTAACTCGATCGGAGCCATTCTATACGGAGCTAACGAAATCAAAGTAGTCCCCGGTACTAACTAAATACCAAACTCAACTTATTGTATAGGATGTAATCCTAAAAGTTCTTCAAGAAACACATCAAGGAATTCACAGACAATAGGTACTGATTCAATTTTCTTTTCAGTCACTTTAGAATCGATTACATAAGCAAAGTAGGCTTCACAACCCTTTTTCAAATAATTCTAAGCTTTCATCAACGAAATCACAGCTGGTAACCCATCCAAATCACTAGATTCAATTTGAATGATTTCATCATTCTTGTATCTCAAATCAATAGTTTTCTGTTTGCGGTTCATAATAGCATCATGCCAAGTTAACCAATCCATACCCAGAATTATATCAAGCTCATCAAAAGGTAAAAACATCAGATCATCCGGAAAACAAATGTCTAAAAAATAAACGGACAATTCTTGCACACCTTGTCAACTAAAACACTTTTACCTAAGGGGTTTGATACTCTAACCACAAATTCAATAGACTCTACATGTAAAGTCTTATTGAATACTAAATTCATGCATATATACGAGTGCATTGATCCTAGATCTATCAATGCAATCATAGAAGTATCGTAAAGTGTAAATGTAACAACCTAATTTTGGGCCTAGTCAGAATAGTGGTTTCGAGACCACAAATCCGAAGTCAGAGAAATTTTATTATTATTTTGGTGTTATATCAAGATTATATGAGTGCATGAAAATTTTGGTAAATTAATTTTAGAGATTGTGGGATTAATTACGAAAAAGGACTAAATTGCATAAAGGACAAAAGTTTTGTTTTACTAGCTAGATGTGTTAAATAGCTAGAGAACGATAATTTGGGGTATTTAAAGTGAAATTAGACCGTATTAAGAGATGTGGCCGGCCATAGGGGATAAAGAGAGTCATGTTGACTAGGTTAGGTGGATATTTGGTGACTTATTTGACTAAAAAAATAAAGAAAATAGAGGCTATAGTGTCATCTTCTCCACCAATTTTTTTAGAAAATAAGGGGGTTTAGAGAGATTAAAATATCAGCCATTTGTATCTCTTGCAAGTAAGTCATTTAGAAGGTTATTCTTGATGATTTTTGTATCTTTGGACCCCTTATAGCATGAGCTTTCTAATAAGGAGACTATTTTACAAATAGATGAAAGTATAGGGTTTTTCCATGAATGAATTTATATTGTTAGCTAAAATTTTATGGAATAAAATGAATCTCGGTTGTTAAATAAGCAACTTTTGTGAAAGGGGTTTCATGAAAACACCTAAATGGGCTATTTTGTAAATCTTGTAAAAATAGGTGATGATTGTGTGAAATGCTTGAAATTGTGAGTTTCTATAGGTATAAAAAGAGTTCGGGTAGGCTTGGTCAATGAGGAAACACGATAAAAATTTATTTACGAGCCTAAGGGTAAAATTGTAATTTTTGTAAAGTCTAAGGGTAAAACAGTCATTTTGTCAAATTGTTAATTGTAGTATGTTTTTTTAATGTGATGATTAAATGAGTGAAATTTTATTATTATAGATCAAGAAATACGTAATCCGGACCTAAACCGAGGAAAAGCAAAGCAAGTTGATTAAATACAATTAGTCGCCTACATTTTGTGTACCGAGGTAAGTTGAACGTAAATAATGTAACTTATCTGTATTAATGTATTGTATAATTAATATGGCATAAATTGTGGACTATTTTTGTGAATGTACATGATGAGAATTGATGTAGTAGAGACTCCCAGTTGAACCTTAAGAATAATTTGGATATCCATGCGATGACATTTGGGTGATGTGTGTGCTAGTGTAAGACCTGTCTGGTACATGGCATCAGCTTAAGGTGTGTCAGCGTAAGACCTGTCTGGGATATGGCATCGACACAGATAAGTGAGAGCCAGTGTAAGATTTGTCTGGGACATGGCATCGACTTAAATATGAGAGCCAGTGTAACACCATGTTTAGAACATGGCATCGGCATCATACCCTATGTTTGAGACTTAGTGATTATCCTATAGAATTCCAAATGATTCAATGGGAAATTTACGGTTTATGTCAAAATGATAGCGCTTATGACCATATTGTGAGTGGTACAGGTACTTATATGAAATTGATGATATGTGAACTCTATTCTTATTGTATGAATAGCGAGAAATGAACATGAGTAAGTTGTCTTATGAACATTTACTCTTTGTGCGAGTTATGATATATTGAGGGTATGATCCCATGTGGTAACATAGTTGTTATTCGATATTTTACATGTAACTTACTAAACTATGTGCTTACCCTTTTCCTTTCTATTCTCTTGTAGTGCAGTCCAATTAGCCCGTGGATCAAAGAACGTCAGAGGCATCGCTCACACTATCACTCGAAGCTTTTGGTATAGTTAGTTTTACTATCTTAAGTATGGCATGTATAGGGATTGAGTCTTTTTGTTATGTGTCATATTGTTAAGTTAGCCAATTTTGTTGGCTTGGGATGAAAACCTTCTTTTTTTTTAGGACATGGTTGATGGCTAATATTCATTATTGATAATTGTAAACGATGATGCTTCTATGGATAAAAAAATGTATGAATGATCAAATGGATGTTTAGTTTGTTAGAATGTCATGTTACGATTAATTTAGTCTTATATTGCTATGTATATTGGAGATATTTGTTGTTGTGTAGGTTGGTGTAAGTAAGGGTGGCAAAAAGGCTTGCTAGATAGCCTTGTATCTGTCCACACGGGTAGACACACGGGCGTGTGTCTAGGTCGTGTGTGACATACAGTCAGCCCCATGGGCATGTTGTCCGGCCGTGTGTCCCCTGCACTTTGGAGGACACGGCCTTTGGGCAAGGGCGTGTGCCCAGGCCGCGTAAAGTCTACACCTTAAATGTGGAACTAAATTCACCAAATGGCCTAGCACACGGGCATGTGCCTTGGTTGTGTGCCCCTAAATGGTTGCTAACGTCAGAAATAGAATGTCAAGATTGTTGGACACGTGTTGAGACACAGACGTGTCATGGCCGTGTGAGGGACACAGGCCATGGACATAAGCGTGTGCCAAGCCGTGTGAAAACCCCTGTAGGTTTGAATTAGGAATTAATTATACACAGGTTAGGGACACGAGCGTGTCCCGACGTGTTTAGGCCATGTGAACTGCACGGGCCTTCAACATGGCCATGTCAAGAAGGCCACACAGGCGTGTCGCCTCTTCCACACGGGCATGTGCCCCTGTTTCAAGAGTCATTTTCCAGAGCTCTTTAAAGGACCCAGTTTGATTTTGAATCGTCCTTAAAGCTTGTTTTGGGCCTCGTAGGCCCATAATAAGGAATTCTAGACAAGGTTTGAAAAGTTTTAAGTTTGATTAAGTTTTTAGATTTGTAAATGTTGGAATGCATGTGTTTAAGTTTAGTAATGCCTCGTACTTAGTTCTAGCCTCAGACTCAGGTAAGGGGTGTTACAGGAAAAGTACCAATTATAACATCAGGAGACGAAGCTTCCTCACGTGCGCAAATAGCACAAGCTCTGGTAGGTGCGTGAGCCTCAGATCTAATAGCGGTATCTTTAGTTCCCCTCTGACTACCACTCACATTACCAGTATTTCTGGATGGTCTACCACAAGTTGTATTACCACCTGGCCTCAGATTTTGCACAATTTCTTACTTAACAGACTCGAGACAATCACAGATAAAATTATCTAAAGATCCACATTTGAAACAAGCCCGATCATACAGTCTACAATTGTCAGGATGCCTTCTACCACAATGTTTACACTCAGGTCAATCAGATCTGACATTTTCGACACTACCAATCGAAGTAGCTGGAGTTTTAAAAATCGAATGTGATCTTACACGATCTCTACTCGAATGTCCCATATTAGTCTTTAAATGGTTATAATAGTATCAGAATTTCTTTTATACAGACTGAAATGATTTACTTATGGATCTCTTTTTCACATCTTTAGCTTCTGAGTCGACTTTTCTTTTCTCTTTCTTGAGTTCTTTAGCTTTACATGCTCGTTCTACAAGCACAAAAGCTCTTTTATTTCCAGAATCCCTACTAATAATTTCATGTCTTCATTTAAGCCATTTTCGAATCTTTTGCACATAATTGCTTCAGTCGAGACACATTCTCATGCATATTGGCTCAATCTTACAAATTCTCGCTCGTATTCTGTAACAGACATACTTCATTGTTTCAATTCAAGAAACTCTTTTCATTTCTTATCGATGAACCTCTGACTGATGTATTTCTTTCGGAATTTAGCTTGGAAGATGTAACACCCCTTACTCGTATCCAAGGCCGGAACAGAGTACGAGGCATTACCAGACTTAACAATACACATAGACGAAAATCGAGCCATAAAGTTTCATTTAATTCAAAACTTTGCGAACACATGCATAACAAACAAAGCTAACTATATCATCACATCAAAACATAGGACATGGCACGATTAATTAAACTTATAAACCATAATGGATAAGGACCACATCTCATGATTTTATACGATAACTCAATGCAGGCTGATACGTATGGTCAAAATCATAATAAAAATACATATCACAAACCAACTTCCTGTACATGCCACTCACTTGATATTTCTAATATTTGAATTAATTTTCCCAAAAATGATAGTTTGATAGTGTGATTTTGCCTCCGAAAATCTCCAACCCCGAGCCGACCTGCCAATACTAAAGAAATGGAGAGGATGGGTAAGCTTTACGCTTAGTAAGTTCATATGAAAATAATAAGCAATTACTATTATGCTTTTCAAGATAAAACACTATAATTGTACAATTACACATATTCAGGACAGGCTATTTTCTGGAGTCCCGGTGTTAAAAAAATCATATCTCAAGTTAAAAAACTCGAAATCCAATTCTGTAATTTTTTTATGAAACTATACTCATATGTCTACTTACTAATTTTTTTCTAGAATTTTTTGTCAGGCCATTTAATACAGTTTATTAGTTAAAGTCTCCCCTGTTTCAGGGTATGACTACTCTGACCCCTGTGCACTACGAACCAAATTTCTCCCTATACAGAATTCCAACGAACATGCCGTTTGTTTCCCTTAAAATTAGATTCAATAAGGAATCCATTCATATAAGGTATGACTCTCAATAATTTTTGTACAATTTATGGTGAATTTCTAAAGTCAGAATAGGGGATCTCGAATTCATTCAGACCCTGTTTCACAAGAATTCAAATATCACACAATATAGAATTATTTTGCTTCCCCTGTTTCTTTCATGTGAAAATAGACTTATTAAGATTTATTTTAATATATCATTTTAATTTTTATTCAACTTACACAATTTCTAGTGAATTTTAAAAGTCATGCAACTGCTGATGTCCAACACTGTTTTACCACTAAAATTCATTCTTACATAATTCCACTTAATCCATTTTGTCTTATCGAAATTCACCCAATTATCGAGCACATTGCTCATAATTTTTCATAAACATATACCTACACTTATTCACCATATAATCATGTTCAATTGTATTTTTACTTAATCGATTTTCCCGTTGAACTCTTCGGAATAATAACTGATACTCAATTTCTGCACATATTTTCACACTTGTAGCCAAACCTATCTGGTACGCATAGTAGCCTGCACATAGTACTACACATGCGACCAATTATCCGGTACACGTAGTAGCCTGCACTTAGTACTACACACTAACCAATTATCCGGTACACGTAGTAGCCTGCACTTAGTACTACACACGTAACCTAACCATCTAATACACATAGTAGCCTGCACTTAGTACTACACACGTGATCACAGTTTTCGGGTACGCATAGTAGCCTGCACTTAGTACTACACATGCGACCTCACAATAAATCATTCGTATCGTTTTTATTCCGAAGGTTCAATCGTAAAATTCCTCACTTTTCAACATTTTACTAAATTGTCCGTAATCAATTTAAATTCATAATTTACATCAAATAACCATTTGATAGGCAGCCACATTTCGTATGATATCAAAATATAATAACATAAAAAGAATCGATAGATTATTTATATACGAATTTACTCGAAGTGTCGATTTCACTATCCATAGTACCAATTGCCCATTCATAGTATAATAAGACACAACTCAAATATCAAATCGGCTTTTAAGAATTTACATAACATATATCACATATTTCATATATCACTTGTCATGTATCATCATTTTATTGCATTTCCTGTAACATTCTTTCATGTCATATTTCCACATCATAAACACCATTCCATCAACTTGTCCAATATATTAAATCATAAAATATATGCAATAATAGTAAGAAATATAATTCAAACATAACATTACATTATTATTATCATACGAACTTACCTCGATCCAAAAACAGTAATTTACCATTTTAGTCCATAACCTTGTATTTTCCCGATTTAAGCCCGAATCTCGATTTCCTTCTTCTATAATATCACATTTAGCCTAATAATTAGTCACACTATTCATACAGGTCCAAAAATCATTTTTTAAAAATTTTCATTTTGACCCCTAAACTTTTGCATATTTGCACTTTTTTCCCAAGGTTCGGAAATTAAAATTCATCCTATTTTCTTATGTTTTATGACATGCTGATCATTTTTCCCTTCTATGGAAACATCAAATTCTCACTCTAACATGTACTTATGACTATTAGGTATTTTTACCGATTAAGCCCTTTTGCTTGTTTTCACTTAAAATCGAGTAGCACAAGTTGTCTAACATAATTTAAAACCTCATATTCTATCATAAAACACCAAAATACACAAATTTCACCTATGGGTATTTTTCCAAATATGAACCCTAGGTTGAATTATTGCTAGCATAAGCTAAATCAAGTTACCGGGACTCCAAAAACGTAAAAATCATTAAAAACGAGGCTAGAACGGGCTTACAATCGAGCTTGGAAGCTTGGAAACCCTAGCCATGGAGTCTCCCTTGGTATACACGTCCATGGTGAAGAAGATGAGCAAAATTGGCTTTTAATTTTGTATTTTAATTCATTTTACCCCTAAATGACCAAAATGCCCTTACTACTAAACTTTCCAAAAATTCCATTCATGTCCAATATTTGTCCATAAAATTTGAAATTGGTCAAATTTCTATTTAAGACCTCCTAATTAATATTTCAAAGAAATTTCATGTTAGAAACTTCTAGAATGCAAGTTTTGCAACTTATTCAATTTAGTCCCTAACTTCAAATTAAACACTTTATGCATAGAATTTCTTCACGAAATTTTCACACAATCATGCAATCATATCATAGACCTCAAAATAATCATAAAATAATTATTTCTATCTCAGATTTGTGGTCACAAAACCACCATTCCAATTAGGCCCTAATTCGGGATATTACAGAAGAAATCCCAGATGACTCGTTCTCTCGAAACTACGGATATCAATGTCTTTCACCAATGATACGCCGTATCTCTCAGAAGCAAAACAGCACATTTAATGCATTCATCGGGAGTACATGATAATTTATCAAATACTCGTATCGTATTCTCTAAGCAGAATTCAGTTCTCTCAGCATCATCATTAGTAGTACCACGGAATTTTTCAACCTCATATTTTCTAATTTTATTGACAGGAGGCTTATTCAACTGAATCAGATTAATTTTGTGGCATGACAGGGACTTGGGGTGGATTAGACGGGGGTACCGGATTGCTTCTTATATATTGTGTAAACCAATCATTCATCATTTGATAAAACGCTTGCTTAGCCTCTCCCTCATGACTACTACTAACAGTTCTAGATTTAGATGGCACTGTCACTTGAGCGGAAGCAGGTGCATTACTTTCTACATCATCAGTTACGGCTCGTTCAGGATCCATTTACTATATAAAAAAATAAATTTTCATCATCAAGAATCATCACACCATCGTAGTTCGTATATATGGCATGTATAGCTAGACTCACATATGCTACATTAGTCCTAGAATCGACTAAACCGTAACTGTAATACCAACCAAATGTAACACCCCTAACCCGTGTCCATCGCCTGACTAGAGTTAAAAGGCTTTACCGGACATATCGGATCATTTAGCATTCATTTCATAATCATCAAAGCATCATAGTCATACATCATTACAGAGTCCCTTACATAAGTCATCAAAGCATCATAGTCATACATCATTACAGAGTCCCTTGCATAAGTCAACGAGACCTAAAACATGCTTTAGCAAAGGGTCGGGACTATACCGAGCACATACAAATTTTCTCAAAACTTAACAATTTTTCTAAGTTATAAAAGTTATAAGCCCGTGTGAGCAGGCCGTGTACCTTACACGGCATTAGACACGCCCGTGTGTCTAGGCCATGGCAAAACAGGGCATACACATTGACTTGTCTACACAGCCACAAGACACGCCCGTGTGCCAGGCCATGTGAAAATTAGGAAGGCTACTGACTTGAGTCACACGGCCAGTCACACGCCCGTGTGTCTAGCCCGTGCTCGAAACTGACTTGGCCACACTACTTGGCACACACACGTGTGTACGACCGTGTGGTCTGCCCAAGCTCATTTCGAAATGGCCCCCGAGAAACATGGCTGAGACACATGCTCGTGTCTCAGCCTGAGAGGTCAAAAATAGACCATTTACAAGGTCAACATGCCACCCATTAAGGTTCCTCCCTACTAGCATCAAAATCAATTCATTTTATACCAAATTTTCAACCAATTCACAACCAAATCATACACCAATTATGCCATACTATAATCAACCAATTGCATGCTATTAATCCATACCAAAACATACCAAAACATAAGCCAAAGTCATACCAAAACATAAAATTCATAACCTTAATTTACTCATTCAAACTCATGCCATAATCTTACTAAATATCAAAATAGGCACACACTAAAAACTTACCAACTTAACCAATTCTCTTGGCCATATATGAACACATCATATTAGCAATATTTCATCACATCATATTAACTCAACCTCATGTATCTTATTCTCACTTAACTCAGTCCAATACAAAGGTGTACGGCATTTTCTACCATATAAGGCTTCGTATGGTGCCATTTTAATGCTCGATTGAAAACTATTATTATAAACAATTTCAATCAATGGTAAATACTGTTCCCACGTACCTTCAAACTCAAGAATGCAACATCTTAACATATCCTCGAGTATCTGAATAATCTGCTTGGATTGACCATCTGTATGCAGGTGAAAAGTAGTACTGAAATGTAATTTTTACCTAAAGTCTCTTGTAGTTTCTTCCAAAATCGCGATGTGAATCTCGGGTCTCTATCTGACACAATAGACAGTGGCACCCCGTGCAATCTCACAATCTGAAAAATGTACAACTCAGCAAGATTATCAAATGAATAATCTGTGAGAACCGGAATAAAATGAGCCGATTTAGTCAATCTATCAACAACAACCCAGATTGCATCTTTCTTACCCGGTGACAAAGGCAAACCTGATACAAAATCCATCGTGATTCTGTCCCATTTCCATTCTGGAATCATAATCGACTGAAGTAACTCGAACGGAACCTAATGTTCACCTTTAACTTGATGACAAATTAAGCATTTCGAAACAAATTCAGAGATGTCACACTTCATACTAGACCACCAATAAAGCTGTTTCAGATCGTTATACATTTTTGTACTACCCGGATGTACAGATAACCGACTACTATGAGCTTTGTTCAAAATCATCTGAATCAACTCTAAATTTCTCGGAATACAAATTAGATCTCGAAATCTTAAACAATCGTCATTATCAACTAGAAATTCAGAATCAGAATCCAAATCACACTAAGCTTGTTTTGTTATTATTTCATTATCAACTTTTTAAGCATCAATAATCTATTGTAAAAACAACAGTCTCGCTTTTAATTCTGCTAAAATCGAACCATCATCGGACAGAACTAAATGAGTATTCATTGCTCGTAAAACAAACAATGATTTTCAACTAAAAGCATCAGCAACAACA
This sequence comes from Gossypium hirsutum, assembly GCF_007990345.1. Classification (NCBI taxonomy): domain Eukaryota; kingdom Viridiplantae; phylum Streptophyta; class Magnoliopsida; order Malvales; family Malvaceae; genus Gossypium; species Gossypium hirsutum. The sequence continues at coordinate 78,047,300 of NC_053435.1, forward strand.
TTTGCTTTTCCCGGATGATAATCAATAATAAGCTCGTAATCTTTTAGCAATTCTAGCCATCTTCTATATCGCAGGTTCAAATCTTTCTGAGTCATCAGATATTTCAAACTTTTATGATCAGAATAAACATGAAATTTCTCACCAAACAGATAATGGCGCCAAATTTTCAACACAAACACAATAGCCGCCAATTCCAGATCGTGTGTCGGATAGTTCTTCTCGTGAGGCTTTAACTGTCTCGAGGCATAAGATATGACTTTGCCTTCCTGTAAAAAAACACAACCCAGACCTATCAACGACGCATCACTATAAATTACAAATTTTTTACCCAATTCTAGCTGTACTAACACTGGAGCTTCAATTAATGGAGCTTCAGTTAATAGAGCTTTCAATTGATCAAAGCTTTTCTGACACTTTTTAGACCATTCAAATTTCACATCTTTCTGAAGCAATTTCGTCAACGGAGTTGCGATCATCGAAAAGCCTTTTACGAACCGTCGGTAATAACCAACAAGTCCCAGAAAACTACAAACTTCAGACACATTTCTCAGAGGCTTCCAATCTAAGATAGCTGAAATTTTGCTCAGATTAACTCGAATACCTGATTCTGACACAATATGGCCCTGAAAACCAACTTCGCGTAACTAGAACTCACACTTACTGAATTTCGCGAATAGTTGTTTATCACGCAGAGTCTGTAACACTGTTCTAAAATACTCGGCATGTTCATTTTCATCATGCGAATATATCAATATATCATCAATGAACACAACAACAAATCGATCTAAATACTGTCTAAATATCCAGTTCGTCAAATCCATAAAGATAGCAGGTGCATTAGTTAATCCGAAAGGCATAACTAAAAACTCATAATGTCCGTACCTCGTTCAGAAAGTAATTTTTGGAATATCTGAATCTTTTACTCTCAACTGATAATATCCCGATCTCAGATCTATCTTTAAAAACACTGTAGCTCCTTTCAATTGATCAAATAAAACATCAATTCAGGGCAAAGGATATTTGTTCTTGATAGTCACTTTGTTCAACTGACGATAATCAATGCATATTCTCATCGTACCATCTTTATTTTTCACAAATAGAATAAGAGCACCCCAAAGTGAGAAACTCAGTCTTGCGAATCCTTTATCAATCAACTATTGCAACTGAGACTTTAATTCTTTTAACTCGATCGGAGCCATTCTATACAGAGCTATCAAAATCGGAGTAGTCCCCGGTAATAATTTAATACCAAATTTAACTTATCGTATTGGAAGTAATCTCGGAAGTTCTTCAGGAAACACATAAAGGAATTCACAGACAGTAGGTACTGATTCAATTTTCTTTTCAGTCACTTTAGAATCGATTATATAAGCAAAGTACGCTTCACAACCCTTTTCATATAATTCTGAGCTTTCATCGACAAAATCACATTTGGTAACCCATCCAAATCACTAGATTCCATTTTAAAGTAAATACATCATTTGTTGATAACCTCGATTGTGAAAGAGACATACTTTCGTTTGGCAAAACTATTCCCAAAACGAGCGGCAATTTATGTTGTGCAATTGTAGCGAGGCTACGTATGGTGCCCGGATGTGGTAAAAAAACTAAGAAGGCTAAGACAAGAGCGAACTGCATGCACTTAGTGTGTCACTCACGCGAAGACAGATGGTTTCGAATAACGTAGTTCGACTGGCCAGACCAAGGTATTGCCAGGGGAGTGTACTGTGTACACCTGAGAAATAGGACTTACAACTATGAAAGATTTCACGTACTTCGTTTTCTATGCGCTCATACAATTTCAACTTGTAGCAATCAACGCTTAGATCCCATAAGTTTTGTGGACGAAGTGTACAAATTAGAAAACTTATACAACGTGTGGAGACACGTATTCCCACCAGTCCCAAATGAACTTATGTGACCACTTGTATCGAGCGCTCTGTTTAAGTTGTTGCCCAATAAAAGATTGTGTCATAGACCCAAATGTCTACCGACAACGACTCGAATATGCGACAGCAAGGATATTCAGGATAGGTCAAACCAACCGAGGTTATGCGAGTGGTGTAGAAACTCAGGCTATACAATGTCGTTATGTCCACATCGAAAGGACTATGCAAACTAGAAAACAAATATCAATTCCATTATAATATGTAAACATGTGGTTCTGTGAAATGATAACAAATATCAGCTTTTCATTTTGTGAATTTATAACAAATTACAACTTTAATTTTGTAAAATGATAACAAATATCAATTAGTATTCTATTAAATGATAACAATATTGCTCTAAAAATATAATAATAAAAATCATCGATACAATATAAACATTTGATAGAAAGATAAAATTAATCAATGCATATGTTGATTAGAATTTGTGCCACATCGGGGTGGTCGATGGTTATGCGCTAGATTCCTTCTTAGTTCAGCCTTCGAGCGGGGTTATGGTTGTTAGGGTTGTGGTGGTTATGATCTCGGTAGTTCTTCTTCTTCGCCTTCGGCCAATTGTGATCCTTGCATTCTCTATTGTCATCGTACATCCTTCGGTTTAGGAATAGGTGGTTGGGAAGATGACCCAGCTTGGTAGAACAAAGATCTCGAAGGTGTTTGCATCATAAATGACGAATGAGCATAACTATGTTGAGTCCCATGCACCGATGGGATAACAAATGGACTCTTTGTCAGTGCCTAAAACATAAAAGGCCTATACATCGTCATCGACGTCATTAGAAAAGTAGATGGCACAGACGTGTAAAACATCGAGGATGGATGTCCAAAAGTTCAACCTGACATAGGACTAGAAGCAGAAAAATGTGGTGCAACATATGGTGCTTATGCGAAGATGATAAGGTTAGAATATGCACCGGTATAAGACAGTACATATTGAACGAAGGGTGGTGTGGGCATCGGTGCTGAGGCCATCAGTGCCAGTTCTTGTGTGGGCATTGATGATGGACCCACCTCGCTAGCCTTTAGATTTAAAGAGGGCTGTCGTGGCTTACTCGTATAGGGATGTTGATGCCTCGCCTCTTCCTTGTACAAATATGGCTTCCCATGAATCCTAAACCATGGCATGTATTCCGGATTGCATGCTAACTCTGGAATAATAATAGGTTTATGAGTAGGTAAAAAAATCATACCGACTATTCCACATATTGATATATTGGAAGTGGAATACCAACCAATTCTCATCTGGCCACCACAAGCTGATAGGATGCGGATCATCAAGGTCTTGAGGTGCCATGGGAATCGACTATTAGAATCTAAATTGTTACAACACTTTATCGGTCCCGTGCATCTTGACGGTAGCATACAGTACCAATGGGACCTTCACGTGCTAGGCGTTGAGATTCACAAAGAATTTCTCAGGGATTACTTATTGAATTGTCAGATCCTCGTATGATGTCCATTCAAACTATATTAACATGATAAAAACATTAGTTATATATATACTAGTAAATACAAAATCAACTACGTTATTTGTATATATTTCAAAATTAAATAAATACATACCTCCGCTTTTGATTGTTGGTCTAATAGAAGTCATATATCTTAAAGCTCAGTAGTTAATCTCACATGACTCGGTGTATGGTTCCACCTATTTAAATAACTTCTCAGCGTAATAAATTTAATTTAAATCAATTTAATCATGGTAATATCTACTGAATTTTACCCTGTTACGAGTGGGAATGTATACAAGTAGTTTGTTCAAGCACGTAAAAATGAGAATCAGAATTGAGCCCATAATTGTAGTACTAAAAGGCAACCACCAATTTTGATTTTTCCTAGTTCTCCCGACACATCTTCCGATACAAGGTCGCCAACACAACGTACCTCCAACTAAGTTCGCTCATTCCTCTAAAATCAATGAGTTTCAGTAGTCACCTTAGATGGACGAGGTTTCGTGACTTATCCGGCATCAAGATATCCCCGATGATTTGAATGATGTATGCCCAAGTGTATCGTTCTCTTCGGACTTCAGTTGAATCCTTATCCAGCCCCATGGAATTTTTTTGTATCCAAGCCATTTCGATCCGACCTCTGTAAATCGTCTCCAGAGCCGCACCCAAAATACCACTTCATACATCTCCCCAATTAGCAGACTAAACAAACCCGATGACTACCGACCCGTCAACGGGTAACCCCAACTGTAAATGCACGTCCTCTAGAGTGATAGTACACTCGCCTCATAGAAGATGGAATGTGTGCGTCTCGGGTCTCCCCCTTTCCACCAACGCGCTTATGAGTTTCATGTCCAACTTACGTCCCTGACCTACAAGGGCCAGGTGCCAAAAACTGGCTTCCCTCAAGTATGGTTCGATCAACGGTGATAGAAGATCGGGTAGATTATGAATATGGCATTGTAAAATTCGATCTTCCGCCTATTTACATAAAAAATAAAAAAATATTAAGTCAAAATATAACAATGAAATAAAAAATCAAACAATATTAAAATTTATTCTTACCATTTGCAATTGATTGATGAAGATATGCTTGTTATCAAGACGGATTAGAGATCTAGCCATTGTTAATTATATAGAACATGAAATAATTTTAACAAAAAAATATTTCTTGAAAATATTAATAAAAAATAGAATTTAGATAGAAATTAAATTTTAGTAAAAAAAATTAAGAGAGAATTTGAGAGATTTTTGAGAGAATGTTGTGAGAAATTAGTAGGGGGTTTATAGTTCTTTCTTTTCTTTTTTTTTAAATGTTGGGAGGGCAATGACCATTGAGGGGGCAATGACTATTTAAAATAGTCGTTAGAAGTAACCATTGAGGTGGGGAGAGAATGTGCTAAGCTGGACGCGTTTTTCATTAACGCTTCCTATTGAAAGCGTTTTACTAGTCAGACAGGAAAAGCGCTTCCAACTGAAAGCCTTTTTTTGAATTTTCCCTAAGCGCTTTATCAAAAAAGATCCATTCCTGAAATTTTTAAATTCGATATATTTCCTTAATTTAAAAAAATAATTTTTTTTTGGTAATTTAGTCCAAAAATGAAAAAACTTGCACTTTAATTCTCATTTTATCAATTGATTCTGTTTTTTATTCTCCAACTTTTTCTTCCTTTCTTCTTTCCTATTTTCTCGACTTTAACGCAATCCACTTTCCCTCAAACCCGTTATTTTGAAGAATTGGTTGTACAAATGTCTTATTCACGTCTAATTTTAAAGCCCCTATGCTTCCTTTCCCTTTGATCTTTAATTCCGACGTCAAAATAAAGTTGCCGTTAATTTATCTTCCATCAATTTTGATAAGAAAGAGACAATTTCACTAAGAATGGGCTTAAGCAGCTAAATTATTGTACAGAGCGAAATTGACTGGGCATTTTAGGCTCCGTCTGTTTCATTCAAGAAAATCAACTCAGTCAAAAGATTTTATAAGTCTACGGAAAACCGGTGACTTTTTCTGTAAGGGGTTTTACATGCTTTTCTTCGTCCACGCCTCCTCTGCCATTCCCTCATTCTCTTCGGTAACTTTTTCTCCCCCCATCTTTGATATCTTCTTTTTCTTTTTTCCCCCTTCTTTTACCTAATTGCTTCCCAAATGTCTCTTCAGATTGCTTGGGACTTAGCTCAAATTTGGCGAATAAATTTGTGTCACGGCCCAAACCCTGGTTTGCTCTTTCCTCTTTTAACTTTCCAACATTTTTCATGTGTATGTTTGTGGAATTTATTAATATATAGAAATAGAGAAGTGAAAACTGAAAAGTTGGATTTAATCTATTTATGGCTTGCTGCTCTGCTTTAATATCTGTTGCTTGGCAGCTTAGTACTTAATTGGATAATGAATAATCTTCCATGATCCCATGTATTATATATATTAGTGATAAACATGAGAATGCTTGCTAGTACTGCTAAACAAAGGGGAGATTGACATGAATGTCAAATGTTTGGCAATGAAAAGAGCAAAGATGTAGGATATGTCTACTTCAACTGCTTACTTTGTGGGATCTGAACATTTTCTTAGGTTCTTTGTGTGAATGGTGGAAAAGAAGTTACAGATATAGGTATGTCAACGGTAGAAAAGAAGTTACAAATATAGGTATTTTCTGAAGCTTATATTTCCTACTCGTTAAGATTATATAAATGTTGATATTTTAACTAGCGTCTGCACAAATGTTTGTCTATACAAAATTTATCTGTGTTGTGTAAGATTGAACATAATTTCTTCAGGAGTTGTTGTTCTGCTTTCCTTTTCTTATGAAACTATATTCTTTGACTTTAAGTTGATAGGGAAAGCTTCTTATTTGGGCAGGTGACTATACCGTTGCTGCCAATGTATATCAGAAAATCTTGGAAATATGGCATGCTTATGGATGTTACCAAAAATTGCAATAAAACTTTGCATTAGTTACTATAGCAGTTTGCCATCTTCTTCAAGCTTATCAATGTGAGCTTCACTTTGTTATACCTCTTTTCTTATTTTGTGCTTTGTATTAACAAAAATATAATGCATGAGGCAAAGGACCTAAGTATCTAGTGATTGAATTTGAAACTTGAGAACATAAGAAGATTGTCTTTTATATATTTTCAACTAATGGCATGAGTTTGATGGTCTTTTTCGTTACGACTATGTAATTAGGTGCCTAAATTTTACCATTTTTTTGCCTAAAAAATATATAAAGTTGTAAATATATAAAGAGACACTTCTGGTTATGATGCTGAAAACCCCTTACATTGTTGTCATGGCTTGAAAAAAATGCAGGCTTTAAGAATGGGAATGCTATACGTTTTCAAACTTCTGGTGGTCAGGACCTCTACTGAAGAAGTAAATCTATCACGGGCAAGGGGAGCAGGGAAGTTAAGCTCATTACTAGTAGAGAAACCCTGCTAGAGACTTCTTGAAGAGGCTTTACCCTATGTTGTATATGGAAAAGAGATGGAATGCTAAGAAAAATATTTACGAACTACGTTGTTCGTATTCATTGGAGCCTAATGCTGATTATGGAGGATACTAAAAGTTTCCTCTTCAAAGCTCAAGAACACTAGAGTCAAAAGGAAGATAATTGAAAAGGCTATAGCTGCCGGAAGAGATGACAATACTTTCCTATGGCCTTGAGTCTCATAGTTTAATGTTTTCCTTTGCTTTTGTCTGTCTAATTGTAGGACTAATGACTTTGTTTATATAAAACAATTTTAGATATCCATGAACGAATTAATTATTTTAGATTGATTATGAAACAAAACTTCTCAAATTAATATTATTTCCTGATTTATAATTAATACTTAAATATCTTTTTCAGCTCAGAAAACATTTTCATTGTAAAATAATTTCAAGAAAAAAAACCAACTAATGAATAATGTTGTACACAAAAGCATTCAAACATCAAAAAAGATACCACTCCAAAAAATCATTCAATTTTCCTGAAAAGCCTTACCGTTGATAGAAAGGCTATTTAAAATAATAAAAATTAAGATTGTTAATGAATACATTTAAATGTTGGAATAAATATAGACATGTACTAAGTGTTGTTTAATTACTGTATCTTGCCGACTAAAGAGTTAGCCAATTGGTAGCGATAGTCTTTTCATAATTTTTGTGAAGTGAATATTTGCAAGATAATAATAATGTTCAAACATAGCAAAGAAGCTTGGAACTTGACAAGAACCCAAGGCTAGGCTAGGCTAGGCTAGGCCAGACATGAATTTTCTTATAACAAAACCAAAGGGAGCATCACTATTCACTCCACTCGCTATGTTCTAAATTAAAAAAAAGTTTCTAAAATCCTTGATCTGTTAGGATGCGAAGGCCGAAAGTCCTCCAGCCGCAAACAGGAGCTACCTCTAATTTCATTCAACACACTTTCTCCTTTCTCCGTTTTAATCATCCCCAAGGTGCTACCCATTACATCCCCGCCCAGCCCTATTTCCACTATCTGCCCTGCTTCCTCCCCACCCTCCAGTATTAACCGCCCTATCTCCTTCATACTTATCACATTTTCCACTACCATTTTCCCAAAAATACGTCCCAGAAATTCTGGAGCTTTTGGCGCATCGTTCACAGCATCCTCCAATGTACTCAGGACAGATTCAAACCTGAATATAACACAACATCAATATCATCACTTCAAAATGTTATTATAATCAATCATTACAGTAAGATGGTTTTATAGTCTTAAATGATCCTCTTACCCTTTAACAAGTTCAGCCTGGCTCAATACACCATCATGGGACCTTGTCAGGTTGACAAGTAGCTTTGCCAAAAGATCACGTTCCATGTCTTTTCTCTCAAAACAGTCCGTTACCCATAGTGCAATCATTGTTGGATGGAAGCTTGTAGAATTCAAATCTTTGATGCACAAAACAACTTCTTTCTCATCTCTAGCGCTGTTTCAATTATGACACAAAATTGCCAATTACTTCATAAAAGTAATCAGGTAACAACTACCGACAGCAAATATAGATATGCAGCATAACTCTTTAAAATTTACCATTTAACACTCACTACTTGTATTTTAAATCAACCCATCAATATCATATTACTATCATACTCTGAGCAAAAGACCATTCTAAGGTCAAATTTATGCGTTCGCACATATATATACATCTTCTTATGGGAAACAAGTCTAATATAACAAACTCTAAAATCAAATGAGCCAAGAGGATACCTGTAAAATTCTTTAATTGCCTCCATGGACATATTACGCAGGCGCTCCTCAGACCAGCCCTTTTCAGGAGGAATATTTTGACTGAAACCAGATGATTGGGCTTGTGTGGAAGGTGAAGCTGCAAGAGGTCTAACAAAGCTGCAATCCGGGGTCCTCGAGTCCCTATTACCAAAATTCATGCCCCGTTCCTGGGAACTCGGCTGCTCATAAGCAGCTGTTAGTGCAAACCTATCAGTTCCAAATCTGGGCATGAGATCCTCTCTAGGACCATAAGTCATTCGCTCTGATCCAGAACTAAAACCATTTGATCCAGCAGTTCTTGAATCTCCAGAAATTGGAGAAATATTAGCTAAGGGAGTACTGGACATTACAGGTGGTCCTCTAAAAGACATCCCTCTACCAAGGCCACCCTGGGGGCCCAAAGTAATAGAATCGTCACAAGTTGGTCTTTGAGGCAAGGGAACCGATAGAGTCCTAGACTCCAAAGACTGTCTGTCATCCATGCGAACATCCTGAGCCCCAAAACCATGGGGTTGACCCTGCAGCCCCCGGAAACTACCCATTTGAGAACCTGGAGAAGATAACATTGACCCTCGTGGACTAAAATCCATGGGTGCTCTTCTTGCAGTAGCATTGAAGCCAGGACCACGAGCAAGCCTACCGGATTGTGCTTGTCGCTCTTGAGCAGCATCTCTGTGCACTTCCTCAATCTTTTTAGGCCCTTCAACTTTCCTCCTCTGCTGCCATTTATTCTTTCTCAGATCAATAGCATCCTTCAACATGAACCTGATCCTAGAAGACAATTTCATATTGTTCGACAACTTCGCCATCCTCTCAAAATAAGCATCCATATGCACTTTTGCCTTAGGATGGTCAATCATTTCTCCAATCGTACTCATTAATTTGCACAATGCCTCAACATCTTCCTCATCAGGATTCTCATATTCACCAAGTAGTTTCTTGATGCATTCATGCATTATTCTCTCAGTTAACATTTTCTTCTTGTACAACTCCCCAATAAGTCTAATGTTACCTAACATTCGTCTTCGAGCCTTGATTCTCTTCTCCTCTCTTTCCTCCTCAGACAGCTTAGCCTCACCCTCTTCCTCTATTTTATTTGCTTCTTCTTGCTCTCTCTCCCCTCTCTCAAATTCCTCCTGGCACTTGTTCAGCAGCAATCTCTTGAAAGTTATCTTTTCATTGTTTTTGATAAAATCAGGCAACTCCCCAGCCAGACACTGGCAGAAGTTTGCATACATTTCACAAAAAGTAGGCTCCATCAAAGCTTTGTCAAAGATCTGTGAGATGACACCAGTGAGTGTAACTGCATTGTCAATGTTAACAGCTTTTACTTGCTCAAAGAGTTTCTCAAAATTTTGAGGAGTTAGCTTGTTCAAAATGGCCTTCAGCTGCCTTTGCTTGGCTTCTTCCTCATCAGTCACTTTACCCACTTGATACTTCCTTTCAGCTCTGTGCATTGTCTGCAATAGAGTCTGTGGAGAGGGAATTAAACCCTTCTGCTGATACATAACACCACGATGCCACCTGTCAGCATCAGGACCACTGTGTTGCATCCCTCCATGTGGACTCATATGCGGCATTGGTCCACCAGGGACCCCTCCGAGATATGGAAGAGGTGTTTGCGCCCATGGGTGCCTTAGAACACCAAAGTTACCTCCTTGGACAGGCCGAAAACCTGCAACAGCACCATAACCAAGATCAAGTCGCAGATCCCTTCCAGGGCCAAAAGAACCAGGTGGTCTAATCCATCTGTCATCATCAACAATTCCACTAGCACGGCGATCGAATCGAGATCCACTGGATTGCCTATCTAATTTTCTTCCAGGACTAGCGTATGAATCATGATCAACAGCATGAGATGCATTGACATTTGCAGCCATCAAGGCCACTGCAATATCAGAAGCAATATCAAATCCCTGTGGAAGATCAGTAAATTGTCCAGCAAACTTAAGAAGGAAATCTCGGGAATACTTCTTCGTTATATTCCCACTTCCATCTTCCTCATGACTTGGTACACCTCCATGAGCCTTTTCGTCAATGTCTGAAGTTTCTAAGTTCGGTGTAGATATGTCAGCAGCATCTTCCCAATCATCGAGTTCAGCTTTACTCTGTGTAATTTTCTCTCTTTCTATGGAATCCACCTGAAGGGCCTCATGAGATGTCTGCTTCAAATTCACACCAACAGAACTGGTTTCCGCACTTGCTGAAGGTGCGACAGTCTCTTTCTTTTCCTCGGGACCTTTATACGCCATATAGAGATCGGAAGTTGTCCCGGCAGCATCTGCTTTCTGAAGAATTTCTCTTCTTTTTTGCTTCCCACTAGTTATAGTACTCTTTGTCCTACTAAGTTGTGACGCTGGTTTGTCCTTTGAACTAGGTAACAGAACACCTTCCCCTTCATAATTTGAACTTGACTCTAAGAGATCAGGAGATGGGACAGATGCAGACTGCTGGTCCAATATGCCAGATTTAGTAACATGACTACCTTCGATATCAGTAGAGTCAGCAATTCTAGAGGTCGAGATATCCTTACTATCACTGACTTCCACATTTTCTACCTTGCCACTCAAATCTTCATTTAGTACCCTGTGCTCAGTTCCTTGGGTATGAACAACATTGTCGGTAGCTACTACCTTTGAAGCAGAGTCCTGATCAGATTTAAGCTCCGTAGATTTCAAGGGAACCGGTTGAGAAGAAATCTCAAGGCTAACGCTGTCTTTTAAGTGCTCTTCTGGTAAATGTTTTTCCTCTTCATCACTAATTCCACTAATTTCAGACCTTGGTAGTTCATCCAGCTTGGAAGAACCATCAAACTTAGCATGCTTGACAAGGTCAAAGCTATCAAGTTTACTGCCAGTACCAGAAACTTCAGAAGAAACAGAGTTTAAGCCTTCTATTTTGCTCTCTGTCTTCGGGTCTAAGGACGAAGGCAAAGCCTCATTAATGGTTGGAAATTCCCTGGTAGATTGTGACAAAACATCAGCAGCTGCTAATGATGTTAAAGCCTTTTTAGCCTCTAGAGCTTCAGTGACGGCACTTTCTGAGGAAAAACCATATTCTGCAGGGTTGGTACCCAAGTAGGATGTTGATGTAGACTGTACAGAAATGTGTCAGATAAAGAAATGAAAACTGTAACATAGTAAGTGCAACAAAAAAAAAAAAGACAAGGAAGATACCTGAACTGGTGGCTGAATTTGTCCTTCTTGTACTGGTTTCTTCTGATAATTTTTTATAGAGTTTGACCTACTCAATCCCTCCCTCTTCTTGCCTTCATTACTGGCAAAAACTGGCGTAGACTCCTTGGATGTGGAATCTGAAGCAGAAGATACACAACTAGATGGCTGGCTCTCATCCAAGTTAGTCGCTGGAACTCCACCAGATTGTTTAGCTGCAGCTGGTAATGACTCGGATGTTAAGGATTCATTACCAAGTTTTGGCTGTTGTACAGAGCTTTCCGGGAAAGTATCCAAATCCCTTTGAGCCTGAGACAAACTAACCTCACAAGCTGGCATAGAGTGTTTTAGCAACCCAGCCTTTTCAGTAGAAGGCAAGATACTTGAAAAAGAGGAATCTTCAAACTTCTCCCCAGCAGAAACAGTAGCTGGCTTAACTGTCACCTGTGTTGAACCTGAGGTAGCAAAGGATATAACATTTTGTGCATCACGTACAGTATCCACATTCACTGATTCTGAAGTGCCATGAGCATGATTGACAGATTTATTAACTGCCAATGAACCAGGGGCAGCCGCTGAATTCATGAAAGAAATGTTTTGATGACCCTGGCTAACAGGATAGTTAAATCTCGGTCCTTGGGCATTGGGTGCTATCTGGCTACTAGCCAATGGCAGTGAACTTGGTGGCGGATAATATACGGAATTGGTACTATAGGAATTGGAATAGTAATTGATTGAATGAGATGGTGCAAAGGAAGGAATTGGCTGGGATTGAGAAGGCATGTTAGGATGAGACCTTGGAACTGATGAACCACCATCTGCACGTATATCTGTTCGTTTATCAAGCCTTAATTCTTCATGAGTATCAGGGTGAGTAATCTTGACAGGAGTGGTTTTACGTGTAACACCAAACTTTCCACCTTGCTGTTGAGAATACTGAGGGGCAATGCCCATCCCCAAGTTGCCCAATTGTGGCGTAAGCTGGCCACCTATGGGTGGCGTGAAACTTAAGCCCCCACCCTGATGCGTCATCCCTTGAGGTGGCAATGGAAGAGCCTGAAGACCTGCAACAAAGACTTGCTGCTGCACCTGAGGTCCATTTCCCATAGCTAAGGGGATATGGATAGGCATTTGCATTGAACTAGCAGTAACACTTTGAGACTGAATTTGTGGATTAGGCCCGCCATATTGAATGGAAACCTGAGGCTGGTGATGAAATGGCATCTGCATAGATGTCATGGGTATATTAAGAGGAGACGGCTTCTGTGTCTGGTTCACAGGGGGTACAGCAGAGGGTTGTGCATCTTTTTTTATCTTGGGCACTGGATGAGCCTCCCCAAAACTAGATTGCTCAGTTGCAACTGAATCCTTTCTTGGTAGCTGCTGTTTAGGAATGGGAGTCGGCAAATTCGGAACAGATTTAAAAGAAGAATCATGGCGTGCCTGCAGATAAAAAATTTCATTTAAATATAAGTTAATCCCTAAACGTCCAAAACAATATCAGTTAAAAGGCATCTAATGTATAAACATGAGAGACCAACAATTAACATGGTCCCAAACAGGTCTTATTCGTATTTTTCTTCAGTTCTATAGGATCTGTCTCTTAACATTCGAAAATGTAACCACAGTGAGCAGAAGGAAGAGATCTTTCAGTTTTATGCATCTTAACTTACATGTTTCTTCAAAGTTTAAAATAAACAAAGAATGACAATCATTCAGTAGATTAAATGATCCAATAACCTCTTAACTTTAAAAGTTTTTAAAAAGGAAAAAAACAAAAACGTTATATTGTACAGTTTATGATAAGAGACAAACCTGATTACGTTTCTGTTCATCCAAATTTGGGGGTGCTGAGCTAGTTCTAGCTGGAATCTGATTCAAATGAGAACAAGACATATGCTGTTAGAAACAAGTTTTTGAATGGTAAAAGAAGGAATGCCAAGATGACAATAGTACGATACCTGCATTCCATTCATGAAACCAGGAGTTATGGACCCAAACTGTAAAGAGAATGCTTTGGATGGATCTTCTGGTGTTAATCCATCAGAAACAACAAAAACATGAAAGTAGTTGCATCAGCTTAAAGCTAACTAGAAACACTATCAAGTAAACAAACAGCCAATAGTATTACCTTACTAAAGCAAATTTGATCCTATAAGCTTAGTACACAAGCGCAATAAAAACATACCCTTTCCAGCGGTTGTAGGGAGACCACTGTCGGAAATTATGGTGGGTGGTTGAGAAGTTGGAGCTTTTGAAACAGCTCGAGTGCTATTCTGGATGATGGGTGATTGAACAGGCTGGGCAGCATTGCTTGCAATCGATGCATCTGATGCTCCTATGAGAAAAATAAAGGCAAATGCAAATAACATAAATATAATCACGTTTCTTCAACTGTAAACCTATAAAGCTAAGCAAGTTTAAGAAATTTAAATCATACCCTGTAGCTGGGGTTGTAAATGAGCGCCATTTTGTTTGGTGCGGGCAGCAGAAGTATTACTAGACTCGGTAGAGTTCGCGGCCAGTGAATTTAACCGGTATTGCCCTCCTTGTGCATTGTTAGACTTCTTAAGACTATTGTACGATTACCAAGCGAACAGCAAAATAAAATCACGAAATCATGGAATTGCCTAGAAAACCTTAATCCTATGAACCCTAAATAATCTGGCAATCAAAACGGAAAGAGACACAGCAAAACAAACTGAAAAGCGCAAAGCATGATGATCAGTTGTTATTACCTTCGATTGGAAGATAAAGAAGAAGAAGAAGATGAAGGAGACCGCGAGGGGGCAGGGCCGCCGCCAGCGCCCTTACTGTAAACGCCTGAGGAGGACCGCTGTTGATTAAAACTGGCTGATCGCCCGGATTTTCGGTATTGTTGCTCGCTTTTATCCGACCTAGATTGATTGAAGGACATATCCCACACTTGATTCCACCTATTGCCCTCCTTTTTTTTTTGTTTACCTTCTTTTTATCTCTGCATCCAAACAGATCGCAAAATCCATGAAATTAAAGAAACAGCAATAAGATCAAACAGCAAAAGACAGTACCTGTGAACTCCAAAGAGTTTGCAGAGAGAAAGAGAATTAGGGTTTCTTTTAATGGCTAGTCGTAGAAGATGAAAAAAGCTTTATTTTTTAAAATAAATAGAAAGAGAAAGAGAAAGAGAAAGAAAGATAAGCCAAATTAAAAAAGAGAGAGTTACTGGGAAGAGGAATATGGTCAAAAAGTCGGAAGTTTTAGGAGGTGAAAAACAGTGGGAGGTGAAAAACAGAAAACAACTCGTTTTTGAGTTTTCAAGTGCGAGAGATTTCCGATACTTTTAACTGCCCTCTCTTTTATACTGCTCTTTTCACCGACGTCTTCTTTCTTCTTTCTTCCCTATTTATTTTATTTGTATTACTACTTTTTATTATTATTCGGATTTTCCTAATGTTTTTATTTTCACATACAAATATATTTGTGGGCAGGCATTGGTTAATGCTTTGTTTCAAATTTTATTTCAGATTTTGTAGTGTAAAAATGAAAAATTATAAAAATAGTCATTTTTATTTATCTCAAATTATATTTTAGTCACTTATGTTTAAAATTTTACATTTAGTCACTTATGTTATTATTTTATTATGAAGTAGTCATTTTATCGTTAAGCTCCATTACTTCCCTAACAGTGATTCTACGTGGTAGTCTAAATGGATTTTAAATACCAATTTAGATGTCCAATTGTAATAAAACGATAACATAAATAATTAAAACGTAACATTTTAAATATAAATAACTAAATTATAATCTAAAACAAATAAAAATAACTATTTTTATAATTTACACTAAAATGAAAGTAGAAACACATTCCCAAGTCAGCCGCAAACATAACATACATAAATGAGACTGCATTTTATGTTTGCGTGGGGATTCTTTTGGTCGAAACTGAGAATTAATAACCTTTTTTATTACGTATGGTGCGCCCAAATTTTTATCCGAAAAGTGAGAAGATTTAAATAAAAATATAAGTTTAAAAAATGAGTTTAGATAAAAAAATGAGACTCATTTTCTAAATAGATTAAGTCTTGGGTAAGTTTTTTCAACTTAGTCTAACCCGAATTTGTAAAAAAAAATATTTTTATTATTTTTTTGTTATTATTTGAATGTTGTATAATTATTATTTTATTGTTAATTTTTCTATTATTTTAAATGCAGTTACTTGTTAAATTAGACTTATTTTAGTGTTATTTAAATATAAATATATTTTTTAATTTATTAAGAAATATTTATTTTAATTTTTTTAGTGTATTTAATGTATTATATTTTTAAATTTTATTTTTATATAAAAATAAAATTATAAAAAATTTAATACGGATGAACTAAGCCGAGCTCAGATTTTAATATTTTTTATCCAATCTAAATTTGAATAAAATTTAAATCCTATTTTTAGAGTCCAGACGAACTAAAAAACGAGTCTAAAATTCGCCTCACCATCAACTTTTTGCACAAACCAAGTTGGGGTTAATGGATATTAAATATTAAATTGCCCTGGACTTAATAAATACAACACATCCTATTGGAGCTTTTAGAACACTCATCTGCAATAAGAAAAACTATTTAGACTCATAAACCAGGAGTCGGGACAGTAAAGGGAAAGACCTTCGCTCATTCTCTGAAGTTAACTGCATCACTGTATTAATCTGTGAAGTTTTCCGGTAATCGGGTGGCGAAGATCCGTTGCCGGATTCAGCTATATGGTGTTTCCTTTCCATCCTTTTTCAAAACAGGGATGGGCATTTCATGTTGGATGGTACACTTGGCCCTTTTTCGGTCTTGTGCTCGTGGGCTTTAGTCAATTCTTCAATGTTTGTTTTATGGACTTGTTTGGTTCTAGGCTTTACTTTGGGGTCTATCAATATCATACGTGCCCTCTAAATAAGACGTAAGATTATTGAAGCCATAAAAATAAATTGGTAAAAACATCACTTTAGTCCCTCTCAAAAAATCATAACAATTTAATTTCTATCAAAATCAAAAGTGAGAAATTAAGGAAAATTAATCATAACTTTAATGTTTTTCATTATTTATACAATTAATCATAATCTTAATGTTTTTCATCGTAACTTAAATAAGACAGTCTGCCACTGATGTGACTCATCGATCGTGGGTTTAGGTTCCAACACCCGTTTATTTAATTTTTTTCAGTTTAATAAAAAATTAATGTTAAAATATTCCATTAAAAAATAATTATTTTTTTACGTTCTACATGTATAAAATACTGTGTATTCTTTGGGTATTAGATACGGGTGTTGCCGATTACTCAGGTGGCACCATAAAAAAAATTATTTTTTTTAAACTCAATAATTGCTTCAATCATCAGTGGCAAGGGGGATGCCGTCGATTGCTTAGGTGGCACTATGGGTGCACTATTCATTCTGCCTATATTGATATTTAATGGTGGCCTTATCCTATTTCAATAATTTTTTTTTATATTATTTAGGTAAAAACCCCAAATTTTTTTATTGGTATAGTAACAATTTTTACCTTCAAAGTTTACAAATTCTATCAATTTTTGTCTTGATTTAACAAATTTAGCTTTCAACATTTACACAAATTATATAAACATTAAGAGCTAAATTTATAATTAAATCAATTAAAGTCATGTACAATTGATCTTCTTCTTTTTTTGAGAGAGACCAATCCTCAACATCGAAAATGAGAAAGACCCGAGAGATATTTTTATTTAATAAATTTGAATTTGATTAAAAATGTAATGTTGTAAATTGAACTTGATGTATGGTCATCCCATAATGATATGAAAACAAGTTTAAGCTCAAGCACGCTTGTTGGCCTTAACCACTTGGGGTTGGATAAGGATTAATCTGAAATTTTATGTGATTTGGTGTCTATGTAAAATCAACTTGATTTTAGAATAATATTAATATAAAATTGTTATGATACTTGCCGTCATTGGTCCAAAATCCAAATGGGATTGGGCCGGATTCTATCGAGTTCGTGCATCGAGTTTGCAAACCGAGCTCGCATAATGATAGGTGTTTGCAGGATGGGTACCTACATTCTCCTTCGAAGCCACACGTGAGATCGCATATGAGACCGCATAAACATATGTTAGGTCTAGAGTAGGATACATGTTAATATGCATGAAACTTATCTAATATGTTATATCAATGAATAGTACTTATATCATATTAAATAGAGAACTATTTAAGGAATATAGAAAAAAAATACTCAACAAAAATAATTAGTCTTAACAACATGTGAATAACCCTAAATAAAAAGAAAGATAAATAGAAAAAAAAAACATAATGAAAATTGCGACCTCTGGTTGTTTCATGTTAGTATAATAGCTAAATCAGCAGATTTGGGCTCCTTTGACCAGGTAGTCAAAGAAGAATTTGGAGAATACATAAGACAAGGAGATGGAAAATGAAATGTAACTATCTACACTAGGAAACAAGAAAGCAATAGAATAGAGTGTAAGTTTAAAGGAGGGGAGGCCGAAATTTCTTGGTGTGTGGGATTTTGTAAATTATTACTACATCACAGCGTGTATGACTGAAATTACATATATGTTTGAATATTGTTCTTCGCTGACTGTATCCCATATTCAGTTATTAAACTAATACACTCCTTTTGCTTCGCAACTTGTTTTCTCCTAAACCTTAAAAATAAAGAAAAACATGGTTTAAAATTACTTATAGTTTTATTATTTATAGTTTTTTTCTAACTCATAAATAAAAAAATAATACTATTTTAACTTACGATTCTTCTACATTAAAAATACACAGATTAAAAGTTAATTTATGTAGTAGTTGACAAAAAATAATCTTATATTACACCACTCTATTTCCTCGGAAGCGGGAATATGTAGTGTTGGAAGAAGAGAAACCACATACTTGTTCTATAATTAACATCAATCGTCGTATATGCTTTTAAGAGCCGAGGCCACATCAGAATTTACTCACACTTAGCTATGGGTTAAAGAAAAGAGATTGGTCGCTGGGTGTTCCATCCAAATGTTTATTAATGTTGTGGGGGGTAATACATGGCGCTCTGTGCTTTCCAACAAGACCGCTGTCCTTGTCTTAATTTCCCTTCCTTTAAAAGCAGCTTAATAATATTATTATTAATAATACACCAACTGTATATATATTAAGACCTAATCTTTCCGATTCGTGGCTTTGAATTTTTTTTTTTAAGGAATGAAATGCAACTTGCTTTGTATTTTCCCTTCACATTAAAAAAATGGAAGTTGACTTTGCTGCAAATACCAAGAAACTCTCTTCAACGACATAGCAACACTATTACTAATCAGCAGGTTCGTGGAGTTTGAGCATTGAAACTAAGGAATAAAGAAAAACAAAAAAAGAAAGAAATAGTTTATCTAACAAGGTGGAGAAATAATATTGCAGCACGAAACCTCATACACGTATGTATATATTTGGATAAATATGAATTAGCCAAAGTAAAAGCCTTTCCCTTGCCTGCTGCTGTGTAAGTGAGATAAAATCTGGTTGACTTTTAAGACTAAAAATGTAGGCTTGTAATTTTCCAATAACTTTGATCAATTTAACCTCGTTTTCCTTTGCAGTATATATTCATGCAAGAGTTGGAAATGTTAGTCAAAATGTGATGAGTGAAAACAATATTATATATATTAATTGAAAAAAAAAATGGAAAGGCTAACCTTGAAGGGAATGCTACTTTAGGAGCATGCCAAGAGTGTGCAGGAAGCGAAGCGATGGCAGGGCAGGCACACGCGAGATCCTACAAGTATATATGTTAAGTGTATATTATTATTAATTATGGATGTAATCATAGAGGTGCTGTGGTGTGTGTGAGTGATGCTATATTATTTTTGAATGATATACAGTGATCAGATAGAGAGCCATAGCTAGGCGTTTTATTGGAGTAATAGAATAAAGGGTTTGCTTTCTTGTTGTGGCTTGTTAGGTTTCAGTTTAGTCGAGCAAAAGTAAAAAGTAAAAAGGATAATGTTGGGTGGCTAGTTGAGTTTAAAATGCAAAATGGGCGAGGTGTTTGGTGAAAGGGTCTTTAATTTTGGGGGGTTTTGTCTGGCTTCGACGACACAACCTTTAAAATCTGCGCCAAAGAGCATTTACTTCCCTCCTTCCTTGATTTTGCCAGTTTGAACCAATTTAATGCTCTGATCTGATATCTCTCTTACAGTCCTCCCTCCATTTTACTATAACCCAACAACGCCTTCTTCATCTCCACTCATCTCTTAGTCGCTGTCCATACGACCCTAGTTACTACACGTCACATGCACTTCATCCTCATCTACTTCAACAACCTTCCTTCTTTTGTTACTAGCTTTTCTTTTTTGTTGGCGGCGTCATCGATGGCTTCGCCACCTGCGTTGTTAGGCGTTATGGGAGGAGCTGTCACGGCAGCCGAAAATAATGCCACTTTACCCTCGCATCCTTCTTCTTCTTCGACTGAGAACGTGAAGCCGAGTATAATTATAATAGTTTCTATATTTTCCATTACGGTGATTGTTTCCGTATGTATTTGTCTTCTCCTTCGCCACCTCAATCGCCGTTGCTTGCGTCACCTCTCTCCTTCATCTACGTCCACTATCACCGCTTCTTCTGCCCACCGTGTCAGTCCCGAACAATCATCACCACCGACAACTTCGTTGCTTGATTCGCTTCCTTTGTTCACATTCTCTTCAATTACTAGCCGCACCAACAAGGATTCAACCGTTTCCGGAGATTGCGCGGTTTGTTTGTCCAAATTTAAACCGATGGATCAACTCAGGCTTCTCCCTCTTTGTTGCCATGCGTTCCATGCTCAATGCATTGATACTTGGCTCACTTCAAACAAAACTTGCCCTCTATGTCGCTCACCTCTCTTAGCTTCCGATTCCGATCTCATAAAGCTTTCGCTTCAGTTTTCTAACGTATCCGCCGTGATCGGGGCTGGCGGCAGCGACAGTTTCCGGCTGGAGATTGGCTCCATCAGTGGCCGTCAACCAGGCTCCGAATCTGTTGAACGGGGAAGATCTTATTCCGTTGGCTCTTTCGATTATATCGTGGAGGAAGAATCAGAGATTACTAGGAATCAAACGCATCGGAGAAACTTGTCCGATAAGGAAGAACTTGGAGGAGCTGAGCCAGCTTTGGAAGCGAGCCTCGCCGGGGAAGTTGCTAATGAGAGGAGTTGGCTTAAGGACTACGTGGATAGGCTATCTTCTTCCTTATCGTCTCGTACCATGTCGTTTTGCAGCTCAGGTAGGTTCTTCACCGGAAGCAGTCGCCGAAGCGAAATCTCCGGCGCCACGGAAGATTGTGACGTGGAAGCCAATTGCATAGGTGAGGAGATCAGTGAAATATTTCGTTGGTTCTCAGGGGTATGACGTAGGTAACGGCATTTCTGCATTTTCAGCTTTCACGGTTTGACCAGTTACTTCACACAATCACACTATTTTTGCTCCTTCCACTCTGTTCCTAATGAAACTTACGACAGAGAGTTAATGTTCAGAAATGGAGTGGACATAGCAAATTTTTTGAGTGTTGCCTGCCTCCTTTTTACCATTATATCCCGCTGTAAATATTAAATAAAGTAGTTGAAAGAATACAAATAGTTTCAACAGAATGTAATCCACGGTGATATTTTAGTAGACAATGCGTTAAAATTGCTTTTGACCGTCAAAACCTTATGGGAAATCAAGTTCCAAGACAAACCTGTAGTAACCAAATTGAAGACTTATGTTATCCGTATTATTATTAAATTTAATTTTAGAAATTCCGAATCTGATTTTCGATATTCAATTGCTTCATTAAAAGTAATGTATGAATGAGACCATTAGAAGAAAATAGTGCCTACTGGAACTGAACAACCAGATACCACCTGACCATCTCGCTCCCGCAGGCTCAATTGTTGAATATAAAAGGGAGAAGACAAACTTAACATGCAGGGTTTGGATTTGGGATTAACTATGAAGCTCCATAAAGGCCTACAAAACATGGGAATTGGGCAAAAAAAGGGAAATGAAGCTGTAAATTCAGCTGCAAGATTTCACATCAGCCTCTAACTAGGATAATCATATGATTAGAAAAAGAAATTCTGAACAAAAACAATGATAGGATGACAGAAGATGAGTTAAAATTCGAAAAGGCGCAATTCTATCATCCCTTCCTTCCTCTTTGGAGAATACCAAGCTACAACTTTTCCGGAACGCAGAAGCCTCAACGAGTAGCTCAAGCTGTATATGACATCTTCGATATGAGGGCCTAGTTTCCCAGCTTTAGAATCGAGCAGCAACTTTGAATCCACTCGAAACACTATTGGCCCTGCAACCTGCATATCCCAAAATGTGGAACTCTTTTAAGTAAATATATACCATGCCATGTGAGATCTGTATGCAATAATTAACTTAATCCAATATTGGTTTCAACAGTTTCCTAGAAACTTGCAATTGAATCATCATTTCATCGACCTCCCGTAACAGTTCATGAGGCCCCTCTATAAATTCCCTTTCAAAAGTACATCTCAACTGACACGAACCAGGTTAATACGTGCTAACGTGTTCAATTCTAAAGCTTGTTCATCAAGAACTCCATAAGAGTATGCAAGAAACTTGTGACCAAAAACAGCTAATAAAATCCACTATCAATGCCATGTTTTCATTTAAAAAGAAAGAAAAAGAGTAACAATCAAGCAAGGGGTATGGACAAAATTACCTGTTGTTGAAATATCAAATTTAGTCTGGGGGATGATAGAGATTTGTTTGCACTAGAACTCTGGAAAATTCTTTTGGCAAAAGATGAGAGTGAAGATAAGTCCAAACGAGCATCAACTCGAGTTAGATCGAAATATAGCTTACGAAACTGCCCATGCTGAAAAGTATAGCAAGCTGAACCGAAGAAATCCGCACTCAAAGGACTTCTCTTGTTATTGGTTGTAGGTATGTTATCCTCGCTCTGTGATTCAACATTTCTGGAGCCTTTCCCAAACCAGGCCGCACATGTGCCTCCTAGAATAAGATTAAGAAGGAAGAAAACAATAACTCAAAAAAGAAGCCTTCTCCAAAACAAACCAAAAGTAGCAAAAAAATGAAACTTTTGGAATCACTAGTCTGAATAACTTGTTTCTCGATGCTGTTGGCTCTTCCAACAAGCAAGCAATAACGAAGGAATACCGATTTCCTTCAAGGTTTTGGTCTGATAGCATAATCTAAAATATAATATGATCTAAAGCAATAGAAGAGGATACCATAAAATGGTGGTATTGGTACTACTAGTATTACTGCATTGAGTGCAAAAATTGACAAGATCACTAGAGGGCAAGTTGGGAAAGTCAAGCAAGAAAAGTAAAAAAACCATACCCTGCAATACAGAAAACATACCTATAATTCCAGATATAGCAGCATGGGGTTCTCTAAGACGAACATCATATGATGGTCGCCAATATGAACCTTTGTCTGTCTTTATGATAAGATCCTCTTTTGTCTCCTTTTGCCTCCAAATATCCTTCCTCTTCTGATAGGAAAATGCAGCCTTTGCGCATAACCCTGGCATTAAAGCAGAAGGTGCCTCACCGTCAAGTGCATTGAAAGCCTGGGGATGGCCACTGTTTTTGTGTATGCCAAAATGATATTGCAACCCCGAGTCAGAAGGAAGAGAAGACATGTCTAAGGATATTGATTCTGGAACCTCCCAATATTTTCCTTTATGGTCCATAAAAAGCTCAGGCCATGCAGCATCTAATGTGATATCGTGATCAGGAAGCTGTAAATACACACAAGTGGTGCCATAAACATGTAGGTTAAAAAACTCTCATTCACCATCATGCAACCAGAAAGATTTGACATTATGAGTGTAGACAACATCAAAACTTTAAGCTTCTGAATCAAAAGTAGGCTTGAGAATTCAATTTGCAGAACTTATTTCGTGTTTTGAACACAAACAACTAGAATTTGGATTTAAAGTTCCATATCTGGCACTAATTCTTATATACTTGTTTATGCTACTAGCCATATGACTCTTAAATTCACCCAATTAAAAGTCCAACACAAATATAATAAAGAAAAATTGAAACAATACTTTATCATGCATGAAGTATCCCAGCAGCAAACCAATATTCCTATGCAATAACTGTCTGGAAACTTGCAAAACTTTGAAACTTAGCAGAGTTCACTAATATATAAAGGTAAAAATGGAAAAAATGAATGCGTGCATGATGTTTTCAAGGGAACATATGAAGGTGAATGGAGTTGAATTGCCTGCCTGGTGATAAATCTTAAACTTGTTGCGATAACCTTTCTTCTCGCCTTGTCGCTCCGTGCTCCACAATAGGGATGTAGAAGGAGACAAGGAAAGCTGTGTGGCCAATGCAACTGAATACAGTGACTTGTCAAGAAAATGCTTGGCTGCATCCCGGAAAACAGGGAGCTCCAACTCATCAGCACTCTGAAGTTCCGTTTTAATAGCTGAAATAAGCTTCTTTGGCCTAAACTGACCAATTAACCCAAACCACCTATATGTGCAAAAGATAAATAGTGTTTTTTGAGGCATAAAGCACAGCATTTGAGAACTAAAGTGAACAAGTTTGTAGCAAGAGAACAACTTTATGCAACTAAATCGATGTTAACCCCCGCCCCCAATTTTCATACTAACCACGATTTTTCCAACAACCACATAAAAATCTTACCTTTTGCTAGACAAAATAGAGAAAAAAAAAAGGGTAGAAACCCAAGAGAGGGAAGGGAATACCAGTTAGAAGTGGAAGGCCTAAGCAAGAGAGTCTGAAGAGAGAAAGAGCCCAAGTCTTTCTGAGAAGGAGGAGATACTGAAGGAATGATACCCAAAGGGAAGCCATTTCTGAGAAATGAAAGCTGCTGAATTCGAAGGGCTTTGCTGGCTCGAGCTCCATCTAAAGGAAAAGGCTCACCTGGAACTGACTTGGCCGAGCCATCCAAAGTCTGTGGGGAGGATATGCTCTGATCCCAAAATGCAGAGTCTATTGCCGATTCCAGGTTCGCCATTTTTGGCTAAACTTTTGCGCTTGACTACTTGGGGTTGGAGGTTTGGTGTTTTGCCTTATCTGAGCTGTTTTTGTGGCATTTTGAGATGATGAGAGTACATAAAAGGGTTTTTGGGGTGTTTTGGCCTTATGTTTAGCGCTTTGAGGAAGGGTTATAATTTCAAGGTGAGTAAGGGTTTAAGGGCGTTTTTGCTTCTGTTTCTGTTTAAGATGCTGGCCCAGCAAAGCTTCTTATTCTGGAAATTCAATTTCATTTTTGGTAAAAGAAAAATATGCCTCAATATTTTGTTATATAGTAATTAAATTGCTAGTCAACAATTCATCATATCCCCTACTACATGTTTATCATTCTAAATATTTGAATATTTGTGCTACTTTTTTAGGATTTGGATGATATTTGAATTTAGATATTTTAATTATGAGAGTTGAGTTGCTAATATTCGAATCTATTTTATTTTTTTTATAAAAATGATGTTTCAATTAGACCTGATTATGGCCGGATCGGGTCAATGCAAAATTTTAGATTCATTTTTTAGACCTTGACTTGGCTCGAAAAATAGAGCTAAATTTTGCCCCAAGTCTAGTCCAAATAAAAAATGCTAAACCCAAGCCTAATCCAACTTACCCATATTAGATTTGTTTTTATATAAAAACAAATTTAAAAAATATAATACATCAAATACACTACAAATATTAAAATAAATGTTTTCCAACAAATTAAAAAAATATTAAAAAAAGTTTTATACTTAAATAACACTAAGATAATAATTGCAACTTATCAAGCAAATAATAACAAAAAATAATAAACAAGAATTATATAATATTCAAATAATAATAACAAACTAGTAGCAATATAATAATAGATGACAGCAAAACAACAACAAATAACAGTGAAAATATAAGGCAAATTTGGGTCGGACCTAAGCAAAAAATTTTACCTGAAGTCCATCTCGTTTAGAAAATGGGTTATATTTTTTTGTCTAAATTCATTTTTCAGATTTATAATTTTTTCTCTAAATCCTTCTATTTTTATGACAACTTTGAGCCCAAATGAGTGATCTGGTCCATGTAACAAATGTGTCCGAGGGAATTATTTTAGAGCAGTGGAAACAGGGAGGACATGAGTGATGTTGGTATGCATTGAGTGGTTGTCTTGAGGCAGAAAGAAGCCTCATTAATAATGAGTTCCAAAATGTCCATCGTGGGAACCATATTCAATGGCTCCGAACATACAGCAGGTAATGTTGTAAGAGATGATGGCTATGGGGTGGGACTGTGGCAAATTTGGGTGGACCTTCCCGGAAAGAAATAAGCATAGCACCATCCTTGTGAATAACCTTGATTTTATTTTATTATCATATAAAGTTTAGTGCATTAGACAATTTTACATTCTTTAAGGTAAAATTGTTAAACACATTTGTCTGTTTTGTTTTATTATCATATAAATAAAACATGTATTATTTCTTTTAAAAACAAAATAAAATGTTTTAAAAAAATTAATTTATAATTTATGAAATAAATAGTAATGTCTGGAGATCATTTTCGCGTCTCTCTCAATCACCATGGCTCCTATTTCAGCTCTGGCGAAATACAAGCTGGTTTTCTTGGGGGATCAATCTGTGGGGAAGACCAGTATCATCAGTCGCTTCATGTATGATAAATTCGATAACAATTACCAGGTGTTTTTCTTTCTTTTTATTATACTCCTCTCATTGCCCTTTCATGTATTTTTACGATCCGCCTTGGATCTGATCATACCTTTATTTGGTTGCGATTTAGATTGCCTAACTTCCATGTTCTTTTAAGATCTTGTTTGCTCCCATTTCTGAAATTTGTCTCTTTTTTATTTACCAGGCTACCATTGGTATCGACTTTCTATCCAAAACAATGTACCTTGAAGATCGAACTGTTCGATTGCAGCTTTGGTGAGTCTGTTATTGTTCATCTTAACCTATTGTATTTTCAACTTTTATGGGTTTATCTTAACTTAGCGTGCTAATGTATACCCACTTTAGATTCTGCCTCTTTTTCCTTGTATGTATCAAGTATCTTGTTTTAGCATGGAATCACTATTGCTACTTGAATTTTGGATTAACTTCATAAGGTGTCATTGTGTTAGTTGGAAATTTTGGTTTCAAATGTTTGTGGGGGATAGAGTTTTGCTTCTTTTTTTTTTTTTTTTTAAAGTTTCATGTTTGAAAAGAGTGGCATCTTTGATCTTTATTACAGGGATACTGCAGGGCAGGAAAGGTTCAGGAGTCTTATACCAAGCTACATTAGGGATTCCTCGGTGGCAGTCATTGTCTATGATGTAGCAAGTATGGTATCATTTCACTCTGTTTTCTTCTTTCACTATCTCATTGTATGTTTGCTTGTTCAAGCTATTGTGTTTTATGCATGTTTCTGTAGGACATTGCCAATTTCTAAAATGCAATCTCGTTGATTTATTCCTGTTTAGTTAATTGTTCGTAAAAGTGGGGTGAAGTTTTACCAACTTCTAATTTTGATGATGTAGGCAGGCAGTCCTTCTTAAATACTTCAAATTGGATTGAAGAGGTGCGGGCTGAACGGGGAAGTGACGTTATCATTATGCTTGTGGGGAACAAAACAGATCTTGTGGACAAAAGGTAATGTTATTTCATCTTTATTGTTGAAGAAAATAAGATTGGTTGCCTTCCTTTCTAGTTTCCAATTGCCTCAGGCATTAGTTTGTGATCATTACTTCACTGTTGTGTATTCGGTGGCTGGTTCAACAGGCAAGTCTCGGTGGAGGAAGGAGAAGCCAAGGCTCGTGACATCAATGTTATGTTTATTGAAGCTAGTGCCAAGGCTGGTTTCAATATCAAGGTAAAGTGGTAAACAATTGGTAACCTATCATCATGTATATATATTCCTAGAAATATTAAATTTATTGTATCTGTTGCTGAAGAACATTGTTGTGCTTAGGACTGCATTGTTGTTTTGGGATAATATTGAGGAGTGACTGATGGTTTGATCAGTTTTTTTACATCTTGTTTGTGCATGCATCTCCAGTCCAACATGACAAATATTGCACCATTAGCTGATATTAAGATTTGTTTTCTCTCCTCCCCGCAGCATTGGTTAGCAATGTATTGGCTTCTCTCACTCTTTCTGTTGATCACATTTTACAGGCTCTATTTCGGAAGATTGCAGCTGCATTGCCTGGAATGGAAACACTATCTTCAACAAAGCATGAAGACATGGTGGATGTGAATCTTAAGTCGAGCAATTCAAATGGATCGCAGTCACAACAAGAGTCAGGAGGATGTGCCTGCTAATACCCAAAATTATTCATCTCAGCATTTCTTTTGTGCTTCCATGATCCTACTAAGTGTATGTAAGAAATCTTGTTTTGAAGCACTGGGTTTGGTCGAATATTTGAGCATATAACTTGAGAGAGAAGATATTGGTATGGTAGTTAGGCTAGTCCTAAGTCCTAACCAGTCATATATGAGTAGGGTTCTTGTGATCTCAAGCAAGTATGCCAGTTTGATTTTGCTTATTTAAATTAATAGTGGATTTGCTTTGCTCTTGACTATGTAAAGAATATTATTAGCTTCACTTTAAGCGATTTTCCTTGTCAGTAATGGTTGATGCACTATTCCATTTTTTTCCTTCTTCCAATATATATAGATTAAGCTTTAGTTTTGTTCGTATTTAGTTTTGTTCGTACTATTGTTGATGTAACAAGACATTGGTTCAAATGTACTTAAATGCATGTTATCTTTCAATTTAAAAATTTTGAGGTATATAGATAGTAGTAGGAATTAGATAATTATATATATTAGATTTTGATCTAAAATATATTAGTCTATAATACTTTTTAATGTATCTTTTTGAAAGGTTCTTTAATTCCTAATGAATGACAAAAAAAAATAGTTAGTCTTTTTGTTATGTTTTGCAGTTACTTTAAAACAGATAAGCTTTAAAATTATAATATAAAATTCAACCAATGTGATGAAAAATAGAACTAATTTGAAAATAATCAAATACGTTGTATACATCGCATATGTACATGATGAAGCCAAGATTCATACGTTATAATTATAAGTTGTAAATGATGAAAGTCAAACTCAAACTTTCAAAGTTTGAGACTTTATTTTTTACTAACTATTCCAAGTATAGCAAATAAATTTTAATTTTAAAATTTGAACACTGTTACGTGAAAACAAAAACCAAACATACATGACAAAAAGAGCTAGAAGCACTTGATATTAAAAATTCTCAAATTCAATTTTTTTATTAAGTTATTTTTTTCCTAATAAAGAATATTAATAAAAAAATCTTGTCGTAAAGCGGGTGGTAGTTGAAGCTAGATATTAGAACCCGTGGACAACTGTGACCACTTTGTACAAACTAGACTTTCTCCGGTCTTCCATAAAAAAAATATCATTAATATTTGACTTTCCATTATAAAGTAACATAATAATGAAATTCTCTTTCTAATTTTCCAATAAAGTTACTCTATTGGGCACTGCCTGTGTGGTGGTTCTCAATTTTACGATAGCATTTATACAGAACAAAATGGTCCCTTCTTTTGTTTATGTTCTTTCTTTTGTTTTTACACACATTCTCACTTTGTCTTCTTGCTTTGATTCAACGGTCCACTCCTTCACACCATGACTGGTAATGCCGCTTTCTTTTTCCCTGCTTTCTTAAGCCAAATACTTTACTGGGTTCTCTTCAGAATTGGATTTATTTTTACTATGCCGATAAGATTCCTTTTAAATGACTGATGGAAAAAAGGGGGCTTTCGTGATAAATCTTGAATGTCCCTTTTAACTTTTTATGTATAGATTTCATTACTACGCTTGTTTTAGCGATTCGTGATGATATGATTCTTTACCAGTCTAGTTTTTGCTTTGAAATATAAATATATATATATATAGCAATGAAGTAAAAGATGATATACCTTGTGTTTTAGCTTGACTTTGTGAACATCCGATAGGTTTTGGTCAAAAACTTGGATATTGCCAAGCAAATCAGTTAATTGGTAGGCTATTTTTCTTTGGAAATTTATATTTTTGGTTCTATTTCATGTTTGCTTACTTGTAATTTCCAGGACCCCGTTGAAGATTCCTAATATAATCCAAGGGAGGATTTCTAGATTATTGCATGAATGGTCTTGCATGTTTTTCTTATGTTCTTGAAGTGGTCCTATTTTTTTTCTTTATGCTCTCTATAAGAAGAGTAGTTCTTTTTATCCTCCATATTTGTTTTACTGTCCATGTTAAGGTTTGTGGAAGGCCCTTCTAACAATGTCGATAAAGGTATACTTGTAACTTGAGAAACAATTTAACCCTTGGTTCCTACCTTTATAAACAATATTTGTGCTTGAGCTTGAAGTGTGTTTTAAATGTTAAGTTTATAGTGCTGGGATTTGGAAGACTCTCTTTCATGCTCTCTTGTTGGCAAAAGTCAACATTAGTTCTCTTGATGTTAGAACATTGATCTTATTTCATTAAATTTGAGTTTTCTATTGTTCAATTGCAGATAATCAAGAATCTACTGTCAACAAGGCGGAAAATTTAATGGATGAATCACCATTTCTTAAACTGAAGCGGTGGCAATGGTGGCTTTTGGTGGCAATCAACATATTCTTCCTCATTGCTGGCCAAGCTGCAGCAGTTCTTCTGGGGAGATTTTATTATGATAAAGGTGGAAACAGTAAATGGATGGCCACTCTTGTGCAAACTGCTGGCTTCCCAGTCCTTTGTATCCCCTGGTTTCTTCTTCGCCCTTCTCGGGAAGCTTCGACTTCTTCCACTTCACCTTCCATCAAAACCCTTGCTCTGCTATATTTTGTTCTTGGTGTACTTCTTGCTGGTGACAATATGTTGTATTCTGTAGGGCTTTTGTATCTCTCAGCCTCTACTTATTCGCTCATTTGCGCAACTCAATTAGCTTTCAATGCAGTTTTTTCCTACTTCCTTAACTCACAGAAGGTCACTGCTTTGATTCTCAACTCAGTGGTCATCCTGTCATTGTCTGCTGCCTTAATTGCAGTGAATGATGATTCAGATGGGCCATCAGGAGTTCCCAAGGGGAAGTTCCTTATCGGCTTTCTCTGCACCCTTGGAGCTTCTGCCCTTTATTCCCTTTTGCTTTCCTTTATGCAACTTTCATTTCAGAAGGTTTTGAAAAAGGAAACATTTTCTGTCGTTTTGGAAATGCAAATCTGTACATCAGTTGTTGCAAGCTGCCTATCGTCTACCGGCCTCTTTGCAAGTGGTGAATGGAAGAGTTTGCAGCACGAGCTGGAGGTATTTGGCACCGGAAGAGTTTCATACGTGCTGACATTGGTGTGGACTGCTATAACTTGGCAAGTATGTGCTGTTGGTGTTGTGGGGTTGATTTTTGTTGTGTCATCTCTCTTCTCAAATGTAATCAGCACTCTGTCTCTGGCTGTTACCCCACTAGCTGCACTGGTAGTTTTCCATGACAAGATGAATGGTGTGAAGGTAATAGCCATGCTTTTGGCTCTTTGTGGTTTTGCTTCTTATATTTATCAAAATTATATTGATGATAAGAAGGCAAGGAGGTTGCAGACCCATGTCCGGGAAATCCAGCATACTGCTTGATATGTTTGGTACCAATGTAGACACACTCAATATTTTCTGTGAAATTATGTCTGTTTTTTGTTCAACTGGGAGACCAAACATTAGTTTATAGCTTACTACATTGCAACAAGATCTCTAAAGATATAAAGCAAGTTATTTATAAGCAAAGCACTAGTGTTTGTTAGTTTAATACTCAGGATTTTGCAGGGAAGAGCATTTGTATTTGCTGAACTTCGATTAATACAACTGATTTTTTATGGTTCATTCATGTGAATTGTAAATGTTTTGATAATTTTCTTGTATGATGCTGTTGTTGTAGGTTTTGTCAACCAAATGATTAACTACAGCCACTATTGTACAATGGGTTTCAAACCATGCTTATATTTAACAAATCTATTATAAATGTACATGCATGTGTCATGGAGTTAGAATTTTAGTCTCACAATTCGTGTAGTTTTAGGCAATTTCTTCGCTACAAAACGTCTAAGTCAACCTAACCCCCAATAATTGAGGATTCAAACAAAATTCCTCCAAGACACTAACGAAAAGCAAAGCGGAAGCAACCCAAATGTTGAAAGAACTCGAAAGATGAGCAAAGCGAATTCTATTACTCAATGAATGAAATACAATGAGAGGGTGAGGCCTCTATTTATAGTTGAACCTCCCAAAATCAACGGTATTGATTAAAGTACATCAATGGCTAGGATTAAAAGTTATCTACAAATCAAATCTTTAATATTATAAAATATTATCTTCTAAGATTTCAAATCATCTTTAAGCTTGCATATCTTCGAAGATTACGTTCCATATTTGCATGCTTTGTAGATGGACTTTTAATCTCTCCAAGCAACGGGCCATTTCGGTTCGACCAAATGACCTCCCATGAACATGATGGGTCTCACAATTGTGCCATGGTTGTGGGCTTCCATGCACAACCCATGACATTCTTCCCCACCTGTTTTAGCGATGCCCTCGTCGTGTCTTCCACATTGAATTGATCTATCTTGTCTTAGAATTGCCATAAGGCCTTAGTAGGTTCCCAACTTATTTCACTATTGGGAAGTCTCTTCCACCGAACTAAGTATTCATGCCACGACATATAATACTTTTGTCTGATCACACGGCCTGTCTCGATGCTTTCAACTTCACGATTGTAAGAGACCTTCACTCCCATTGGTGCTCTTTTGGATTTGCCTCAATTTGGATCCTCATGTAATGACTTAAGCATATTGACATGGAAAACCTAATGAACCTTGAGTTTTGGTGGCAACTCAAGTTTGTAGGCCACCTTACCTACTTTCTTCACAACTCGGAATGGACCCTTATACCACCGCACAAGCCCTTTGTGCAAGCCATTATTGCGCAAAATCGAATGCAACTTTGTAAGGATTGAATCACCAACATGAAATTCCATATCCCTACAATTCTGATTGGCCCACTTCTTGTTGCGCTTACTTGCCTCATATAAACAAGCTCTAGCTAAATCAGTCTGCTCTTGCCAATCCTTTGCAAAATAAACATGCTGGATTTGGTCCTGTATAACGGGTCACTATAGCATTGGGTGTGAGTGGTTGTTGCCTTGTCATTATATTGAACGGACTTTGGTTCGTGGCCCCACTTCGCTGCAAGTTGTATGAAAATTGGGCCACATCCAACAATTTTGACCAACCTCTCTATGTGGCACTCACATAGTTTTGAAAATACGTCTCCAACAATGCATTCACTCTTTCAGTTTGTCCATCGGTTTGGGGATGCATGCTAGTGGAATAGTTCAAGCCAGAGCCCATCAACTTGAAAAACTCTATCGAGAACTAGCCCGTAAATCGCCCATTCTGATAACTGATGATATACTGTGACACTGTAACACCCCGAACCCGAGACCGTCACCGGAGTCGAACACGAGGTGTTAACAGACTTTTAAAAATTTTCCAGACACTGCCAGTCTGCGTAATAGTTGCTTTAAAAAAATCATATCTTGAGTTTCACAACTCGGAAATCAGTTTCGTGATTTTTCCCTGAAACTAGACTCACATGCCCATCTACAAAATTTTTTTCTAGAATTTTTGGTCGGGCCAATTAGTACAGTTTATTAGTCAAAATCTCCCATGTTACAGGGATCGACTACCCTGACCTTTGCGCATTACGACTTGGATATCTCCTTGTGCAGGGCTCCAATACTGATGCCGTTTGTTTCTATAGAAACTAGACTCAGAGAGGAATCTACAAATATATGGTATGACTCCTAATTATCTCTGGTTAATTTATGGTAAATTTTCAAAGTCGAAACAGGAGATCCAGAAACCGTTCTGGCCCTGTTTCACGAGAACTTTAATATCTCTTAATATACTGTTCATATGATTGTTTCGTTACTTTCATATGAAAATAGATTCATCAAGGTTCGATTACATAATTTATTCACTATTTAATTCCATTCCTACAAATTTTTATGATTTTTCAAATCTACACCACTGCTGCTGTCAGCATCTGTTTTCAAGGTAAAGTTTACCTATTTCGGGGTTACCATGGACCAACTGGGGTTTTGTCATACATAGGTCCACATATGATCATATTTAGCCATTCCAATGGCTGATCATTTGCCCAACACTTCCATTCCAAACCATAGTCACATCGTGAAACCATATATACATACATAAACACAAATGGTCTAATGCCATACTCCACTTCTACGAGCCATTTTCGCATGGCTTTACACACATACATCACAAAAAGTACTTAAACAACAGGGGGTAGTCCTATACATGCCATATCCAGAGTTCAACTAAAAGAGTACCAAAAGAGCTTTGATAGTGTGGATGACTTCGACTTCGCTGATCCCGAATCCGATAGCTAACGAACAAAATCTATAAAACAGAGAGCCAAAGCAACCGGGTAAGCATTTTAAGCTTAGTAAGTTTCAAGTAATGAAATCGGCTTTGACTACAGTATTACATTCACATAGCTAAATAAGTCACTTTATTAACACACATTCTCATAATCATACTTACTTCACTCTTCATCAACATATATACACAAGGTATCAACCTTTCTAAAAGCCGAAAGTTCGTTAGCCGATTGCACGAATACTATTTAAAACGAATCGACTTTTCCAAAGCACATGCAAACATACCTTATCGTTCGGGTTAGTCGAGCGTATTTATTGAATTAGTTACAGCACAAAACGCTCACATTCAAACCCACGTCTCTTCGGTATTTAACCGGATATAGCCGCAAACCCATTTGCCTTCGGGTCTTAACCCGGACATATCAACTTGCATAATTGCCTTCGGGTCTTAGCCCGGATATATCAACTTGCATAATTGCCTTCGGGTCTTAGCCCGGATATATCAACTCGCATAATTGCCTTCGGGTCATAGCCCGGATATATCAACTCGCGTAATTGCCTTCGGGTCTTAGCCCGGATATATTCCAATGCTCATGCACACATATATCAATAATCATAACACATCCATATCATTTCTTCGTTACTAAGGCTCAAACACAAAACATTTATAAAACCTTTCAAATTTCGGCTCAATAGCCACACACAAAGAGCATGATTTCAATTGGCTTTATAACATAGTCTCTAAGCACATTCTGCTATCCGTCATAGTATGACTATTCATTTCAATATAATTCAAGTAGGGTCATTACTCGAAGACTTACCTCAAATGTCGTCGAACGACTTCAATGGCTATTCAATTACTTTTTCCTTCCCTTTATCAGATCTAGTTCCCCTTTGCTCTTGAGCTTAAGTTCAACAAAATTTAAAATAGTCATTAATCGACTATTCAAGTATTACTTTCAGAATAATATATATATTGATCCGACTTTCACACACATAGATTATAGTAAGCTTTATAATAATCAATAAATAATTCATTGGCAAATTTTCATTAATGTTTACAACAAAATCACATATTCACTACGACCTGTTTTCCTGAGCAGTAGTTACTAAATTATTTATAACTGGAGCTACTAAACTCCAAATCACTTGCCGTTAATTTTCCCTGAATATAGACTTGTATATCTTCCATCCATAAAATTTTCAGAATTTTAGGCTTGGCCAATCAATACCAGATTTTTCTTAAAGTTTCCCCTGTTTCACTGTTTGACTATTCTGACCACTCTTCACTACGAATCCAATTTCTCATTTTACAGAATTCAAAATGTGTTGTATTTGATCTCATTTGAAACTAGACTCATTAAGGAGTCTAAGCATATAAATTTTATCTTATAATCATTTTTTTACAATTTATAATGATTTTCTAAAAACAGAACAGGAAATCCAGCAGTCATTTTGACTCAGCCCCACAATACTTCAAATATCTCAAGATCGGTAACTCTTTTGTTTTTATAGTTTCTTTTGTAAGAAAATAGACTCTTCAAGCTTTAATAACATAATTCACTCAGCTTCTAATTCAACTCCTACAAATTATGGCGATTTTCCAAAATCACCTTACTGCTGCTGTCCCCAAACAGATTATTACCAAATCAAATACTAACATTAGCATTTCACCTTAATAGCTAGCTTACCAAGCCTTAATTTAACATATAATTCACACATATCATATTCAGCTATATATACATTTATCATATAAATCTCGTTTTAACATATTTTCATTCAATTTAGTCTAATAACGCATAAATGGGTAAATTACATTTTTACCCCTAATATTTCGCACTTTCACAATTTAGTCTTTATTCCACAAAACACAAAATACACAAAATTTGGTCACACTCCTTAAGGGCCGAATCTTCCTAGTACCCATATAAGTCCATACATTTCATTTATTCCACCTTTGAGTCCTTCAAAATTTATTTTTGTAATTTAGCCCTAACTACTCAAAATCACCAAAAACTTCAACACAAAACATATTAATCTTTAACATATCTTTCATTTTTCATCAACAACTATCAAAAAGCTCAAGCACTCATCAATGGCAAAACACAAAATCATCATCAATTCACAAAATTGAACCATGGGGTTTAAAGAACACAAAGCAATGATATCAAAAATGTGAAAATTATCAAAAACCAAACTAAAGACTAACCTTCCTTAGGTTTCAAATGACCGAATGCTATCCTCCTCTCTTCCTCTCTACAACCGGCCAAGATGAACAAGGTGATAACCTCTCTCCATCCTTTTTTTTTCTTTTAGTATCCTTAATATTTCTTTTATCATTCTTTTTTCTTTTACTTAAACTAATGTCCCCTTCATGGAAATTTACTACATAGTCTAATATATGCTCCATCATGGCCGGCCACTATGTATAAAGAAAGGGGTATTTGACATGCAAAGCCAATATTTTCACTCCTTGCTTAAATTGGTCCTTATAAATTACCCTATCACATTTTTTTAAAACTTTCTCACATAAGTCATATGGACTAAATTCACATGCAATTTACTAAATCGAAGCTTGAAATTTTCCACACATTCATAATCACATATTTTAGACAATAATATCACATTCAAACATTTCGGTGACTCGGTTTAGCAGTCCCGAAACCACTTCCCGACTAGGGTCAGTTTTGGGCTGTCACAGACACTCCCTAATATTTCACTACATGTCTATGGAACAAATAAGTCGCCTCCTCAGCAGGGCACTCATTAGTTGCTGGAATGAACCTTCCATACTTAGAAAACTTGTCCACCACAACAAAACCCATTAGACTTAGACAGACCAACAATAAAGTCCATGGATACACTCTCCTATAGACGGTTCAGAATGGACAAAGGATGTAGCAATCTGGCCGGAGTCTTCAACTTTACATTGTCATGTTGGCACAAATTTTCACATAGGTCTCAACATTATCACCTATATGAGGCCAATAAAAGTGGTCCTCCAAAAGATCCATAGTGTGGTGTATACTTGGATTGCTAGCTCATCTCGAGTCATGACACTTCTTCATAATTTCCTTGTGCAAACTCCTATATTAAGGCACATAAAGATGATGCCTCTGAGTGAATAACAATTCCCCCTCAAGCCAAAATCGCCTCATTCTTTCGTTCTTGGCAAGCTCGATTAAATTTTTAGCTGTGGGATTATGGGACAATCCCTCTCGAATGTGCTCCAATAGAGAGCTATCAGGCTGACTAATTGTCGTAAACTCAATCTTTTGGCTAAGCGCATTAGCCACAGTGTTGGCACTCCCCGACTTGTATTCCATACTAAAATCAAACTTTGCTAGGAAAATCTGCCAATGGGTCTACTTGGGAGACAAATTTTTCTGGGTTAGAAAATAACTATTTGCAACAGTATTAGTAAATACCATGAACTTGGAACCCAATAAATAGTGCCTCAAAGTGCGCAAACAATGCACCACAATGATCATCTCTTTTTCTTGAACTGTATATCTCCATTCCGTCTAATTAAGCTTTTGACTTTCCAAAAGCAATTGGATGCCCATCTTGCATCAGTTCTTCCCTAATTGCATATCTTGATGCATCCGTGCGTACCTCGTATGGCTTCGAATGATCTGATAAAGCAAGTACGAGCTCCCTCGTCATCATTTGCTTAACTTGGTTAAAGCATTCTCACGTTAAGGATTCCAATCCCACATCTTAACTTTCTTCAACAAGTCCGTCAAGGGTGCGATGATTTTAGATTAGCCTTTGATGAAGTGTTGGTAGTAGTTTACCAACCCAAGGAAAGATATCAATTCTGTCACCTTGGTTGGTGGTTCCCAATCAACAATGACCCAGATTTTTCTTCCATCCATCCGAATCTTGCCACCTCCCACAACATAGCCTAAAAACGGTACCTCGCGTTGGGCGGATGAACACTTATCCTCTTTGACATATAACTATTTTCCTGCAAGGTTTGGAGCACCACCCTCAAATGTTACACATGCTTCTCAATCGATTTAATGTACACCACAATATCGTTAAGATAAACAACCATAAAACAATTTAGGAAGGATTAAAGTAGCTTATTCGTAAGGGTGTAAAATGTGGCTGGAGCATTCGTTAGCCCGAAGGACATTACAAGGAACTCATACGAACTATAGCATGTCACACACATTATCTTTGGGCCTTCAATCTCTCCAAACAAGGGGCCAATCTGATTGGGCCAAATGATCACCCTTAAACATGATGGATGGCACAAGTATGTTATAATTGCGAGCTTCCATGTGCAACCAATGACACATGCACAAACAAATTTAAATTATTTAATTCAAGGAAAAAGAGGTGGCGCCAATTATAATACTAATTTATTTTTAAAAATATATAAATTTATGGAATATGTTTTAACTATAACATTTTCAACTAAATTCCTTTCAAACCCACTCGACAGGGAGTTCTAATTCAAGAAATGGAGGCTCGTTTCATTCTTCAAAGTGCGTTAGGTTTTATTAGCCTTTCGGGACTTTGTTTTATATGGTACTGAAGTCATTCGTTAATTTATATGAGATGTACGTTTTTCAAGCAGTGCTGTATGTTGCACTTGTATTCTCTCTAAATTGAAGCAACCTCTATTTTGTTTCTCAAATAAAATAAGACTTCTCCATTGAGGCACAAGCTAATTCAATTAGTCTAGGATAGAATAAGCTTAACCACCAATAATATAATACATTTTACCATCATTTATAAGAGAATGAGCTAAGTGATTGGATTAAATACCTTTTTTCTGAAATATATTCATAATGTGTGATGCCAACTTAACAAAATAGTATATAAATTTTAGGTTTTTTTTTTTGAAATAAAATGAAAAATAACATGATGAATTATGGTTAAGTCCTGGTCTGAAATTTAGATAACAGGAACTCAAATTCTGTCATCTCCCTCCCATCAACTGTTTGGCATTTAATTAGGATGAAACGTTGTTTGTAGGCAGCACATGGAATAAGTGAGATAAGATTAAATGACAGATCCATAATTATATGTTTGGTTAGAAATTTCAACCATAAAATTTATCATCTCTTTTGTGTGCTCTTCTCCATTTAATATTTTGCTGAATCTGTTACACAATTAAACCGCCCCATCATGCAGTTTGAAGGAAAAGAAGGAAGAAAAATAGTTGGTTTCAAAAGCTCTTAAACATGCAAATAGCTTTCAAATAAGATGGTGAGAGTAAAAAAATTAAGGAACAAGATATGGACAGTACTAAATTGAGAACTGCACCTTTTCCTAGATTGTGTTTGACCTACTCTTTTTGATGACGTGGAGGGATATTATTGGAGTAAAACTAGGGTCTTGTGTTGTGGGGGAGGTTAGAAAGCACCCACCATGGCCAACCAGAAGTGCTGATGCGGCACTTGCAGAACCACTGACACTCACCATTCTTTTATATGGTTTTTTTTTTTTTTAGTTTTGTTTTGCCACCTCATTGATGTTTATCCACGTTGCTCCATTACTTCAACTTGATCGTGTTTTCAAGAATTTTGGTCCCCACATATTTGTCCCTTGCTTTGGGTTAAGGTTTGGTTGGAAGAGGAAGCAGCATATACAATTTTCATGTTCAAATTCATCCAACATTACCAATTAAACTGTTATAAAAGAACAAAAAATATTGTAAAAATTTTAAGCTATACAAATAAATTAATCAATGATATTTTAAGACGCACAAAGTGAAGCATTAATAGGATCAATTCTATTGATTGGTCTTCCTCTTAAGTGAGCCCGCACAATCTCTTTAATCTGCACTAAGATAATATCTTCAATCAAGAAAAATAAACCAAAATACCTCTTATTTTTCTGTCTCTATATCATATACAAATATAAACTCCAAGCAATTTTGAATATAACAACAAGTCAGGACTTTCTAAAGTTTATACCATAAATATGAGTTAATTAAATTTATCAAATATAATGGACGAGCTACCTTTGGATTATAATGGTTTATACGAGTTCAAATTCTAATGGTATTAAGGACATGTTTAGTAGTGCTTAAAAAAATTACTTTTGGCTCTAAAATTTATTTTGGAAGAAAAACTGTGCTAAACAAATTGTTTTTTGTTGAAATTTTTAACTTTTTCTCTTTCAAATAAACTTTTAGTGTTTAATTACTTTTTTATCACTCCAATAACATAATACTTTTCTTTTTTTTCTTGGTATTTAATTACAAAAATGTTAAAATTATTAATTAAAAATAAAATTTTTTAAAAAATACTAATTACAAATATTTAATGATTATATTTAAATATTTAAAATATAATTTATATATTCTAATTAAATTTTATAAATAATTAATATTTATTACTTAGAAATATTTAAAATTTATATTTCATATATTAAAATATTAACAACAAGTTATAATAAATTTTTTATATTCTTACTAAAATATAATAATATTAACTAATTTAAATATTATTTAAATGTATATTTATTACTTGATAATAACATGTCTAAAATAAATATTTTATTTCTAAAAATTATCTTTTGACAACAATGCTAAACACTTAAATTTTAAATTAAACTTTTCAAAAACACTTCTTAAAAATACATTTTTACAGCACTTTTTAAAAATATTGCTAAACTATCATTTATGTGGGTTAAATTTTGAAATTTTGATATAATGAAGTTTAAGAACCTTGGTTATACTGAAAAATTATTGAATATAGGAGGCTAGCTAAAATTTTCATTAAAAAAAAAACTAGTCCCATAAATATCATATTCTATAAAATAATTGTTTTTAGAAAACACTAAATGCAGGAACTAACAAATTTTGTATCTCTTTTTTCTTTCTTCTCAAAAAGAAATACAATAATAATTTAGGAATCACAAAGTAAAAATTGCACAAAAGCAATGGCATAATCGTAGTTTGATATGTCATTTGCAAGTAGCTTCACTCTAAATCACAAGTGTGTCTGGTCATGTATCAACAGTTTATCGACTCAGTGGTTATAGCTGACTCGGCCAAAATCAGCAAGCTTCCTGGACCTATTTGCACAAAACCCCGCGGCGGTTGCCAGGTGGGGCTTCATCTGCGGCCTACCTTCGCCTGCAAACGACTTGTCAGGTGGCAATCCACCCTTTTGGTTCCACTGTCGGTTAGGACTCGCCCTCACGAGCGGACTCAAGCAAAATGCTAATCCCGACACGTTCCTTGTTCGTGTCTTCCCCCACCTCGCCGCCGTTGGCGTCCTCTTCCACTGGGGGGAAGCTTCTAGCGTGCTTACCGATGGCGATTGATCACACTCGTCTCCTGAATCCACTTCAATCGCTGGCGACATTCCACGATTTACGACCCGGCATGATTTTCGACAGCCAGGATCAAATTGGCCAAAATCTTCTGCATGAGTCCTCGAAGATTTGTGCTGCTTTCGATGAAAGGCAAAGATTGCTGAGAACCAAGACGAGGACGACCCATCGCACAAGTCCCGATGAAACTGAGTCCCAGCACCCGAATTGAACTTATCGGATCTCGGCCTGAACAGATTCGAAAACATCGAGAACTTGCTCTTCTTTTTGAAAGATTTGGCGGCTTCAAAATCGGTGGTGGTTATGGTACTGTAGGTGGGGCCCATCTGAGGAGTGCTGAAAAACCGCTGGTGGTGGATCCCCGAGGCACTGTTTTCGTCGGATTTCCGTCGGCTGACATAAGGAGAAACAGAGCGAGGGAAAACCAGCGGGGGCGGATTAGGTTTCCGACAGTTCTCAGCAACGCGCGTTAATTGAGCCTGTTGGTCTCGGGTCTGCGCAGCCATGAGCGCCAGAAGACGTTCTCGTAGACATGTCGCACACACGCCGGCGCTGCTACTTAGGTCGGCAAGGTGCTTCTTACACCTCATTTGCTTTTGTTTTATAAAAGAAGAAAGAAGAGCTTTTGTTGTAGTCCTATGTTGGTGAATTGTGAGTATAACCATAAAAAAAAGGTTGTTTCGGGGTGGGACATAAGTGGATGTTGTTGTAAGATGTAACGAAGCTGCAAAAAGTGATGGAGAGAAGGGAGGACTTGTTGGGTGCTTGAGACTTGCTGATCATATGAATGTGTGTATTTGTAATGGGGTTAACTTATCTCTTTTGGCATCTTCATTTAAATTTAGAAAGAAAAAGATTGGTCAATGACGACCCAAACCATTGTTTAAAAATGAGGCCACGCTACATCACAACGGCAGGATCTCAGGGGGCATTACTTTTTACGTGGATCATAAAGCAGTGGTTTGAATAACATACTTTTTCTTTTTCTTCAATTTTGAATCAATCAATACTCATCTTTATTTTCTTACTTAGCAGTAGCATATTGAGGAAACCTGGACTCCGGTCTTTTGAGTTTTTCCCTCTTAGTGCTCATCCAAAATATTTGGTCATTACAATTTGTAAGATATCTTGCAATTTTTAGCCTTGATTCTGATGCCTCCCTTGCATGTGGAGATATATTAATAAGGGAAAACTCTTTAAATTCATTGACCTAATTTTAGTGAGATGCGCGTGCTAAGTTGTTGCGTCAGTTATGAGGATGGGGCATTACAAAAAATTTCAGATAAATTTAGTATTGTTTCTTAAAAGTTTTTTTGAGCAAAAGTTAAAATTTTTTTCTTCTACTTTTGGTTAAAAAATACTTTACAACATTTTTAAAAAGCACAAAAATATTTAAAAAAAATACAAAAACATCTTATTTAATAATGTTTTTACCTGAAAGGTACATTAAACTGATCCGAGGACGTTGGTGATTGTCAAAGTCAGGCACGCGCTGCAGAAACAAGTGGGCTAGTTGGATTTCATCTCCAGTTCCATGGTGGTTGACCCGAATACCAGGTGACGGACATATATTTGTCGGTATTCCCTCTACCACAGCCTGGATTTATGGATGATTTTTGAGGTCCCATTTTCAAAGTAACAAAAAAGCTGTATTATTGTTCTTGCATGTCAAAGTATGTGTATTATGTATGAACACTTTAGCATATGGCTAAAAGAAAAATGATGTGGGAGCTAGTTTGAAAGGATATATGCACTAGATCACGTTAACACTAATCACATTTTACAAAAACTTGCATATACGTAAGATAAAGAAAAAATTATATGAAACTATGATTCTATGTTATTCTCTATTCTCATATAAGATAATTTCAACCTAGAGCACACATTCTTACCACTTCAAACCCCAAACCTTATTTTAATTACTATTATTGGATGCAGGTTTTCATGTTAGGTGTATGGAGCTTTTTTAATTTTTGCATAAAAAGAAAATTATATTCAACCAATTTCTCCATTATTTTATCCTCACCTGAAGTTGAAATCTTTGTTTGAGAACCATCGGAATTTTAAACTCCTCAAGTAGACTAAAACAAATACTACAATTTTAAGTCAATGAAGGCAACATCGAATATATTTATTGTGTGAGTAAAGATGAATGTATCGAATGATAGAGTATGTATCATCTTAAAAGATTTCAAACGAAAATTTTAATCAATTGTTAGATTTATAGGGTGAAAATAATTTATGTAATAAATATATTTATTAAAAATTCATATAAAATTATATGATTGTAATGATAAAGTTAAAAGTTTATTGTTAGAGTTATGATCCAAATTCTTATTAAAATAAAATACAAGTTGCAAGATAAGGGGCTTCGCGGGGTGAAGGTCGCAACCCGTTGTGGATCCCCAATAAACAAGATATTGTACTGGGATCGCAACCGGAGGTGCGAGGGCTCTGGCCCTCACGGTATGGTACATGCTCCACAGGAAGAATCCGTATAGAAGTTTACTTTCTCTGTTTGATATTGATTTGAATAAGGTGTTTCAAACTTACTGCATTACTTCTATTAGATATTGATTAGAATAAGATTTTCTAAACCTATAAATAGATGCAGTCTATACTCTTTGTAATCATTCAAATTAGACATAGTAAATTTTCTTCTACTCTGCCCGTGATTTTTTCCTTGAAAGGGTTTCCATGTAAAAATATGTATGTTATATTTTTCTTTATTTTCTTTGAGGTACATTGCCATTATTGACATTCTATTTTTTTATTTATTATACTATTATTTCATTTCAAAACATGAAAATATACAAACACCCTGGTATTAACATTCACTCTTTTGCATACTAACAAGATATTTTAATAAATATTCAACTAAATTGATGTTCGATTTGCTTATTATACAATCTCATTAAAGAGTTTGACGTAAGTATAGATATAATTAAAATGATGCGATATTAGATAATGATATAGCAAATTAATCCATTCAACTCAAGTTTTGTTGATAGGTATTTGGGAGTCCAATCTTATGAATCAAAGTGAAGGAAAAAATAGAGAGGTGCTTTCCCTTTGGTTTATAATTCATTGGAAATTTGTTTAAATAAAAATGAATACCATGCTGCAAGAAGAATAAAGCTTAGTTGATTTTAGAATTTATAATAAAGCTTAGTTGATTTCAGAATTTATAAACATTTATCAGTATCCATTTAACTACTTGAGCAAAATAAAACATATAGTTAAATGCAAAACTTGTTAAATCTTTAGACAAAGCCTTATAGACAACTGATCGGATTAGGGTTCATTTTTGTTAA
Organism: Gossypium hirsutum; assembly: GCF_007990345.1. Taxonomy (NCBI): domain Eukaryota; kingdom Viridiplantae; phylum Streptophyta; class Magnoliopsida; order Malvales; family Malvaceae; genus Gossypium; species Gossypium hirsutum. The sequence goes on from NC_053435.1 coordinate 78,092,148, forward strand.
TAAATTAAAGGATAAATTACACCAACAATCACTCAACTTTGGGGTAGCTAACAAAATAGTCACCTAGGTTTCATTTCAGCCACTCAACTTTTGAAAAATAACAAAAGAGTCACTAACATTATAAAAAGTGACAAAACAGTCACTGATTAACAGGTTCCGTTAGCGTCTTAACAAGACCACTGATGTGGCAAGTTAACTAGCTGATGTGGCTAGTTAACTTGCCACTTTGGATGAAGAAATTGAAAAAAAAAAACTAAAAAACCCTTAAAAATATCAAGAAATTGGAAAAACTAGTTTTCTGGTTAGCCCTATTAACAGAGAAGACGAAGAAGAAGAAGAGATTGTAAAAAGAAGAAGAAGTCTTTTTTGCCTAAATTGGCAGGGTCTGATTCTTTGCCATTGAAACACCATATCTTTGCTCTTCTTCTTCTTCTTCTTCTTCTTGGCTCTCTACTTTTGTAACCTTCCATCATTATTGGTGGGGTCTTATGGTTTTTCCAGATTGGGATATTGTAACACCTCTAACTTTTAACCGTCGCCGGAATAAGTTAAGAGGCATTACCGAACTTATAACTCAATTCAGAACAATCATTTATCTGATAACATCTTATCTCAATCAAATCATTCAATCACATTCAATATGTACTTAAATCAAGCATACAAGGCTTTAATCATGCATTCGGGACTAAGTTGATAACATATAAAAATTTCAAAAACTTAGAAAAATTTTCAACATTTCAAATATCACACGACCGTGTGCCTCACACGGCATTAGACACGCCCGTATATCAAGGCCGTGACAAAACAGGGCATATATACTGACTTGTACCACACGGCCGAAGATATGCCCGTATGCCTTGGCCGTGGTCGAAACTGACTTGGGTCACACAGCTAACCACATGCTTGTGTGTCTAGGCCTTGCTCGAGACTGACTTTAAATTGTAGGACTACCACAGAGGACACACGATCGTGTAACATGACCGTGTGTCGCACACGGCTGAGGCACACGCACGTGTCTCTGCCTGTATGGACAAAAATAGGTCATTTGAAAAGCCAATTTGCCACCCTTAATGGTCATCCCTACAAGTCCAAAATCAAAGCACAATTGCACCATAATTTCAACCAATTTCAACCATAAATATACATTATTCATGTCATAGAATCACCAACCAATTTCATCTTTATTATCAAATCCAAAACATATCAAAATCACATACCAAACTCATTTATTCATACATGTCATAATCCCAATTTTTCACATCTATTTTTTCATATCAAAATCATTCCATTTCCATAACTAATTCAAATAACTAACTTACCAAATTGACCATTTCTTACTAGCCCATTTATGCACATCAAAACATACCATTTCTTAACACAGCTTATATACCAAAAACCAAACCAAATAGCAACTTTAATCTAGCCATATCACATGGCATGATATACACTTCACAAATCATATTCAAATACTTCTAGCTTATACATGCCATACTTCACTATTCACATTTTCAAAAGGTACCAAAATAGAGTTCGATAGTATGGTGATGATCCTCGACGATCCCCGAGCTTTCGGTAGCTTTGATAATCTATAAAATAATTGAAAGCACACACAAAGTAAGCTTTCAAAAGCTAGTAAGCCATATACAAATAAAATTATCTCATAACACAATTTTAAACCAATTCATTCATGTAGTTATGGCAAAATACTATCACATATCCATATATCTCATATAGCTCATTTGATCATAATTCACTTATATATAACACATCTCATTCTCATAATAATTCATACATATATCATATGTCCAAAAATGTACATATACTTACCTTTCATTCTAAAAAATGATATACATTTCAAACGTACCTGAATTGGATACACATTCACATAGTTATTTGTTTCTTAGAATGCCCGTTGAACTGTACGAAATCAAATAGGATACGCGGATAGCTCGAAAAGCTCGTACAATGCCAACGTCCTAGACGTGGTCTTACATGTAATCAAATATCGATGTCATTGTCCCAGATAGGGTCTTACACAAAATCAAATACGATGCCGATATCCCAGACATGGTCTTACACGTAAATCTCAAATCGATGCCAATGTCTCAGATGTGGTCTTACACTAAATCATATATCGGAATCTTATGTCATGACATATGTATCCTAACTATTCCTATGGTTCGTACGGGGCTTTTGGACGTCGTCACATTATCGAAACTTTCTCAATTTCACATATTCAACTTCTGTAACCATTCATCACAATTGAATATCATATAAGCATGAATAAATCAATTCAAACACATTTATTTGTATATAGACTTATCTTGTACTTATTCGAATGAATGAGATCGGCTAATCAATGACTTTCGACTTTCCCCGATCTAATTCCGTTTTCTTTGGTTCTTGATCTATATAAATTTAAATTTAAATATTTTATTCAAAAATCATTCAATTCAATCCATGTACACATATTTAGGGCATTTTACAAATTAGCCTCACATTTTCACATTTTAACATTTTAGTCCCTAATTCATAAAATCACAAAATACACATAATTTCATATTACACATGCTAGGCCGAATTTTCCTCTAGCCCATATATTTCATTTATTTCAAATTTTAGCCCCTCAATTCCTTATTTTCACAAATTAGTCCAAAATACTCAAATTCATCAAAAATTCAAATACAAAACACATTAATCTAACACATGTCTTTCATTTTTCATCAATTAACATCACAAAGCTCACAATTTCATCAATGGCTCAACTCAAAGTCTTCATAAATTTCTTAAATTGAGTAATGGGCTTAATAGAACACAAAGCAACAATCACAAAACGTAGAAATTATCAAAAACGAATCAAAAACCATACCTTAATCACCAATCTCCTTAGCCGAACCCTAGGAACTCTTTTCTTTCTCTTTCTTTTGTAATTTCGAAAATATGGTGAAAGAATGACAACAAAAATCCATTTTTTTATTTAATATTAACGTAAATATGAATTTCCAATTTTAACCTTAATGTTAATTCTTGAAAACTCATTAATACATGCCTATAATGGTCCACTCAAGCTTAAAATTGTCTATTCACAACATAAGGGCATCACAATTAAAAAGACATAGCAAATAGGCACTTTTAACATATAAAATGTAACTTTTGCATTTTACGCGATTAGGTCCTTTTTATCAAATTAAGCACACAAACGATCAAATTTTTATATGAAAATTTCACACATATTAATTCAAATATTGTAAATGATGGTCACTAAACTAACTAAAAATTCAACTAAGGCAAGCGCACCTATCGAACAGTAGTATAGTTATGGTGAGACCGGAAATATCGTATTCTCAAGGACTAAAATTACTAGTAATTACTATCTTTTTATTATCTAGCCTAAGAATTAAAGGGATGTTTTTAAACTAAGATTGACTATCTAATTAACTAAGAACACGATAGAGATTAAAATTGGAAAATACTTTTGGAAAACCAATGGAGAAGACAATACCCAAGGAAGAATCCGCCTAGACTTCACTTATTACTTCTGAATTAGATGATTTATTCACTTGACTTAATCCATAGAAATCCCTAGCTTATGTTAATATCTCTCTCGAGACTAAAAACAACTGACTCTTGGTTGATTAGTCGAAATCTCTTTCTAACTAATACCCATATTGTCGCATTAACTCGATCTATAGACTCCCTTACTAGATTTGACTCTAATCTGGCAGATTTATGTCGTCCTATCTCTAGGATTGCATGCAACTCCGCTTAATTATGGAAGATCTACTCTTAAACAGAGACTTTTGCTCCATTGAATAAGCACATCAAAATCTGAATTAATATTCTGGAATATTAAAGCAATGATTAAAACTCATAATTAAGAATAAGGCAAGTATTTATCATATAATTCAAATAATAATAAAATCTATCTTAGGTTTCATCTCCCTTAGGTATTTAGGGAGTTTAATTCATAACTATGAGGGAAAACATCTCAAAATTGGGAAAACAACAAAACATAAAGAAAACCCAAAGAGCTTCTAAGGAAATTAAATGGAGATCTTCAGTCTTGAAGTAGATCCTACTTCCAAGCTAATTCCGATGGCTGTCTTCGAGTATTCTCTGCCTTCTACCTTCCGTGTCCCCTTTGATCCTATTCTCTTGTGTTTAAATAGACTTTGGAATGCCCAAAATAGCCTAAAATTAGCCTTTTTCGAGTAGAATTAAAATAGGTTTCGATAGGGACACGGCCGTGTGGCACGCCCGTGTGGTGGTGATCAAGCCGTGTGTAATTCTGATATGGTTTTAAGTCGACACGACTATTATACACGGGTGTGTGGTCTGCCTGTGTGTCTAACACAGGCGTGTGGATTACCCGTGTGGAAGTGTATGGACCGTGTGCAACACTGAAATAAACCTATTTTGTCCGTTTTTGGCATTTTTCTCACACTTTTCACTTTCCTATGCTCATCTGAATATAAAACATGAAATTAAAGGATTAGGAGCATCAAATTCACTAAATCTTATGATAAATCATTCGAAAATATGCCAAGTATGGGATTAAAATATGTTACTTTTGAGGTTTACCAAATATCCCCACACTTAAGCATTTTCTTGTCCTCAAGCAAAATCCTCATCTCACAATTAAAATAAATTCTTCTCAACTTATAATTCTCATAAAAAATGTTTCAAAGTAATCCACAAGTAATCATACATTGAGAATTCAACTGAAAGAACATTAAAGTTTCAAACGATCCAAGTTGCGTATTTTAATCATAAGATCATAGGTATCCCCCTTTATCTAAGTGATTACCTTTAATTCCAAATCGACAAGGGTTGACATTCTCACTGAGGATTCACTCAAATCACTCAAAGTGTTTAAGGTTCAATAATTAAACACTCAATAGTCAAACATGAAAAGTTATTACCATAGGCTTGCATGAAAATCAAACCTCCACCACTATAAATGAGATGATACATAAATCAAAAGGTCTTTAACAGGGTTGTAATGGGGCTTAGGTTAACGGTGTGGATAAAGGCTGAAAAAGAGGGTTAGAATCGAGATTAATTTAATTTATTACCAAACTTTAGAAAAATAAAGCTAATTGTTGAATTAAAAACAGGTGCCAAAATTAAAACTATCCAAAACTAATGAAGTGAGCTTTTTCTCAATATAATAACTCTAACTTATCCAAGCTCTTTATAATATGCAATTATATGAATATAATATACGATTTTTTTCTTCTTCCTTTTTTTAAGAATAAGACAAATACAAAAATGGAAAGTACATAAAGAAATAATTCAGCAACTGAAATGAACGAACACAGTTAGGCAACTAATAAAATCAAACTCGATAAAAAAAGGAGTCAATCAAAAGAGAGAAATTCTTAACGAGTCAAAAAGGGTTAAGTTGTGGGTTATAATTAAGGGGAAAAATCAAGAAACAATGATTAAGGTTCAAAAGGGGTTCACTAAGGGTCAATTATGTGGGTAGGCTTTTTATGGGTTAAGTGGGCTAAAACCTAAGTGCCTTTTTCATCTCAGTATATCAAATCAAAGGTGTGGTCTTGACATGTATAATCGATGCAAGTTCTAGAATAACAAATCAGCATTGACTCACTCATAACCATCAATAAAAGCGAGCAAGAACGATATATGCTCTAAACGACTCAAACTCTCACAAAAATTATGGGCTTTTGATGTCAATCCTGTAAATTCAAACTTTAAGATATTACCTCGATTCAAGGAAACAACCTAGCAATTTTAATTCTTAAAATTGCAACTTTTCATGCTTGATTCTCTATTGTCCTCAAGTTTAAATAATCAATACATAATTACCTATGTTTTAATTCAAAACATATCAATAAAAACCAGAAATCAATCAAAATTCATTCTAATAGTAATATGAGAAAATTATTTGAGAACAAGATATAATTCAAGGATTTTCTGATAATCATAATATCATAACCTCCCACACTTAATATGTACATTGTCATCAATGTACAAAGATAGATAATAACAATATAAGCATAATATCATAAAAGAGGGGGAGAAGCAAAACTGCTCTGGATTTGGATGTAGTCTTTGGAATAGCGAAAGCGGGTTTATAGGCATTAGAAATGATGTGCATGTGGACCTAGGCAGAGGTGAAGGTGGTGGTAGAGGTTGGGTTCCACAATCACAGCGCCAAGCGAAGAGGTTATTATGGTGGTCGGTGTCGTGGTGGCTATGGTCGTGGTCGAGCAGGACATGGCAATCGTGGATTATCTTTCCCCATAGGATTGTTTGTATATTCCTGAGTAACACCAATCGACTGAACCTTTTGAAACTGTGATATCAACAGTAATGTTTTAGGAAGTTATATCGATGGGGTTGTTATGGTTACTCATAAAGGAACAGCCATAAAATTAAGGGGTTTAAAATATACTAATAAAATTCTTTTGGAACATGAAACAAAAATAAAAAAATAAAAAATAAAAAATAAAAAATAAAAATAAAAATAAAAATAAAAATAAAAATAAAAATAAAAATAAAAATAAAAATAAGGGAAAGCAAAACAAAGTGAAAATAAATGGACTCAAAAGTCCTCATGAAGTTAGAATGGTCATCATGCTCCTTCAAGGAATTTTGGGTGTACTGTTCTTTTACAGTTTATTCTTCTTCTACTGCTGCTGTAATAACCCGTATTTAGTCAAATAGGAATAGTGATTTTGGGACCACAAATCTGAAGTCAAAATTATTATTTTATTTTTATTTTAATGTCTACAGCATGATAATGTGATTGTGTGAAAGTGTTGTTAGGAAATTTTATGGTTAGGTTGGTTAATTTGGTAAAAAGGACTAAATCTCGTAAAGTGTAAAAGTGGAGTTCTATTATATAAAAGTATCTAATAGCTATAAAACCTTAAATTAAAGGTCCTTATTTTGTAATTAAACCATTATTATAGACAATGGACATTTATGGACATAAAACAAGTGAATTTTAATATTTTAAACCAAGGTTAATTTAGTAATTTATGAATTAAAGTTAAATTAAATAAAACAAACATTAGTATCATCTTTCGTCTTCACTTTCTCAACCAAAAATAAGAAGGAAAAGAACTCCATGGATGCATGTTGATTCGGTTAAGCTTGGTAGCTCAATTGATGATTGAATTTTGTCTCGTTGCTAATGATTTCTATGTTTTTGTGATCGTTGCAACTAGTACTAGCTAGCCCAGGGACTATTTTGCAAAATTTTTAAAGATTTTTAATGATTCCATTGATGAATACATGGTATTTTGAAGTTTCTTGATAGATTATAAATGCTTGTTGATGGATATACAAGTTTTGTTAAGTGATTTTTAGTGAAAATGCAAAATAGGGATTAAATTGAGAAATGTTGAAACTTTGTGGTTAAAATGTGAAATAATTGAAAAATATAGGTTGCTAGGGGTATAATGGTAATTCGACTAAGCATGGGTATTTTGAAATTTGCATGAATTTATGATTTTGTATAATAAGGACTAAATTATAAAAATGTGAAAGTTTAGGGGCTAATGTGTAAAATAGCTCAAATGTGTATTTTAGATTGAATTGAATAAATAGATGATTAAATTAGTTGAATTTGATATTATATAGATCAAGAAAAACGAAATTTGGAATTGGATGGGGTAAAAGATAAAGTACTCGACTAATTGAATCATTTCATTGTTTCCACATTTGAGGTAAGTTCGTATGTGATAAATTTCAATATAAATGTATTTCATATGCTTTGACATTGCATAAATTGCTAATATAATACTGTAAATATGAACGATAGTGATTCGACGGCGATTCGGCTTTCGAAATCCCGGTTGAAACTTTGGAATAGTTTAGGATGCTAGTGACATGTCATTAGTGGATACATTGAGTTGGCTTCGGGGCATGATATAGCACTTCAGGTGTGAGTTATACTAATTTAGCTTCGGGCCATGCATATCGGCTGATTTGGCTTTTGGCCACGATATAAGTACTTTGGAGATAAGTTACCTTGATTTGGCTTCGGGCCGTAGTTTAGGTACTTATCCTGTGAAAATATTTAGTATCCGACTTCTATTCCCAATGGTTCAACGGGTAAAAGAAAGACAAGAATGTGTATGAGATTGGTACGAGATGGTATAGGTATGTGCATAAACCATATTAGCTCTGAATCAAAGAAATGGCAAAGGAAGTATATAGTTTTGTGAATGAGTAATCGAGAGGTTTGTTAGTTGATGTGAATTCTTATACTTATGATCAATTGTTGAATTATGTGTTTATGATTATATTGAATTTATGTCATACGAGCTTACTAAGCTTTATAGCTTACATCATTTATTTTCTATGTTTTATAGTGAATACAAAGCTAGCTCGGATTCGAGGACTGCCGGAGATTGCTTCACATTATCCACCTATCTCTCTGTACCTATGAACTTGGTATTTTAAGCATATGGCATGTATAGGAACTTTGAGTCATTTTGGTATTTATAGCATGATTTTGGCCATTTGTGTTGGCTTGTATATATTAAGTGTTTGGTTTTGTGTTAGCCATGTAGTTGGCTTATTTTGGCAATTATGTTATGTATATATATAAGCATTAATGCCTCTTAGTGATTTGGTTCATGTTTGATAGTGAATGACTTGTTGAATGCAACTTTCATGGTAGTTAAAGTTGAAAATTGAGAATGTTTGTGTTTGTGATTTTAGGCTAAGAAATGCTTAGTTGATATGGTATATATATATGGATGCTTTAGAAATTTGATGTGACATCCCTAATTTGACCCTAGTCGAGATGTGGTTTTGGGACCACAAAATCGAGTTATAAAATTTATTAAATATTAAAATTCATATCTACTATGTGTGATAGTGCATGTGTGAAGTTTTGATACTTAAATTCTGTTAGTTGAATGTGAATTTTAGTCAAAGGGCTTATGTGAGAAATAAAAAAAAAGTGATGAATTAATTTGAAGACTAATTAGTGCATGATTCTCAAAATGGGGACTTGCATGTCACATACCCCATTTTGAGAAGTAGTGGCCGGCCATAATGATTAGGGTGCATAGAAAATGAATTTAAGTAAGTATATTAATAGTATATGGCCTTAATTTATAAAGAAAAGATAAATAAAATATTTTGGGGTGAAAAAAAAAACAAAGTTTGGTTCATTCTTCTTCTTCATTGTCGTGGTAAAGAATGAATAAGGGAGTGAAGCTCAAATAATCGGTCATATGCATAGATCTAATTCTAAAGGTATGTAATGTGATTTTTGTCAAATTGATTATGAAATTTGGTTGTTAATGACATGTGGTAGATAACCCATGATTTTAATTCTAGATTAAGTGATCATAGGGCATTCGACCATTTAAGAGAATTGTGGAAATTTTGTTTTAAAGCTCGTAATTCATGTTTAATTGCTGAATGGAGTTTTGAATTGGTAGAATTGAGTTTTAATTTTAAGAAATAAGTGATGTTTGTAAGGATTTTCAAAGTTCATGTAAAGCTTACCTTCGGTCATATTAAGGAATGGTAAATTGGTTGTAATATTATATATATTTTGATAGTATATTAGATGGTTTGAGATTTGAGCTAGTTACATGTGCTATTATGAAGATTTATGGATGTTTTAGAATCGGCCTAAGTGTTTTAGTCATTAATATATATATTGCCGAATGTATGCTTAAGGAATTGGTTAAGTACATTGTTGTTAAATGCTTGTTGTTTTTGTATAATTGTTGCCTAGCTACTAAATGAACTTAGGGTATTATGGATAAGTTTAAGAGTGGCATAATTGAAATGAAGTTTGCTTGTGCCGAATGTGATTTTAGTGCATGAATTAGGAGTTTAATTTCATTCGGTAACTCATACCAAATTGGGAGATAGTATTAAACATTAGTATTATTTGTTAAATAATTGAAGTGAGCTTTGAATGGTTGTTTTGCTTATAATGGCCGAATGTGAACTTAAGTTTTGAATTACAATTGAAGCTTGTTAATTAGTTGATGATGTCCTTTGGTAGCCCTTTTGATATTCGGCCATTGTTAAGGAATTTTGAATTAGTTATAAATTTCTATGTTTTAATTAGCAAATTGAATTGTTGAAGGTTGAGCTAATTATATATGTATACGTTTTATATGTACATTAATTTCTTAGTCTATGTTATTCGGCTATAATTGTCATGGTAGAAATTTTTTAATTTGTAAATTTGTTAATCATTAGCTCAAGAGCATCAAGGACAAAAGTCGAAAAAAGGGAAGGCAAAACTAAGCGAATAGCCGTAGAATTATAGTCGTCGACAACTCTTAAGGTAAGTTTCTAGCATATAAGTTTAGTTATAATGAAGAATGATATGGAATACGGGTAAAGATGGGACTATGAATTGGTGTAATTACCTATAGTAAAATGATAAGGAATAAGTTACTTCTATGAGCCTTAGCCGATTGGTTATTAGAAAAGTGATATTTAAATTATAGTTTGTATGTGATAATAAGAAGTACTTATATATGATGATATGTTTTAAACTCAAATGGTAAGTTCTTAAGTGTTTGGACTTGGAAATTTAAGAGCAAATTGTAATAATTTGCTTAGGACAGCAGCAGTAGCGTGATTTTTGAAAATCATCATAAATTGTTGGAGTGGAATTAGAGACTGAATAAAATATGTAATCAAAGCTCAATGAGTTTAGTTTCTTATAAAATAAACAGTGCAAGCAAAGGAATTTCCTATAGAGAGATATTTAAAGTTGTGTGTGCAGTGTCAGAATGAATCTGAAATCCCCTGTTCTGTTTTTAGAAAATCATTATAAATAGTAAAAAAATTGTTATAAGATAAAATTTATATTATTAGACTCCTTAATGAGTATAGTTTCAAATGAAATAAACAATAACATATTTTGAAATCTGTACAATGAGAAATTTGATTCGTAGTGAAGAGTGGTCAGTATAGTCAAACAGTGAAATAGGGGAAACATTAAGAAAATTCTGGTTTTGATTGGCCAAACCAAAAATCCTGAAAATTTTATGGATAGAAGATATATGAGTCTATTTTCGGGGAAAATTTACGGCACTTCATTTGGAGTTTCGTAGTTCCAGTTACAAATAATTTAATGATTGTTGCTCAAGAAAACAGCTTGTAGTGAATCTGTGATTTTGTTGTAAACATTGATGAAACTAATTGAGTTGCTTATAAGCTATTGCTGAATTGATGTACAAGATAAATATATAGGAGGTGAGGCCAAAATGGCTAAAATTTAAATGTGTGCAAGTTATCCGAATGGCTATTTTATAAACGTAAGCAATGTATATGTAATATGTGTTGATAGTTTTATAAATTGAAGGTGTAGTGACTTATATGTTGTTTAGCCGAATGGTTGTCATGAGAAGAATGTAAGTCATGTGTGTATTTTCTTATTTAGTTGGAAGTTTATTGAAAGGGATATATATATATATATAAATATGTATTAAAGTCGAATGATATTATGACATGAAGTTAAGGTACATGCTATATGCTTATATTCGAATGAGGTTAATGAATTACAATGGTGATAGTTTGTGTGAAATGTGGTAACATGTGATTAAATATACATGGAATTTGGAAAGTATCCAGGTTAAGACTCGCTGACTACGTGATGTGGCCTAATGGCTCTTGTGAAATGAGACTAGCTATATTGAGATACGGATAAGTTCGAATGAAGTGATACCTTATTAATGTGTTTCCGTGTTGGAAAGATCGAAGGTATGTGAATTTATGTGTATACAAATTTGTGAATTAACGATGATGATATATCCGGGCTTAAAGTCCCGCAGGCTTGGTACTGGTAACTGGATTCGGATTTTTTTTAAACCTAGCAAACTATGGCTAAGTGCCTTGAATTATTTCAAACGAAGACCATTTGTATATCTTTAAAATAAGGATTTAATTAGTTTCATAAAAATTTACTAATTTGAGTTGTATTCGGCAGGATGTGCAAATACAATGTATGGATTGTGTTTGGTCGTTTATGTATATGTGATAAAGAATATGTTTGGTCCTTTATATACGTATACGAAACTTTAATACTTGTCATGATTTGATTATTCGAAATATTAATGTGAATATGAACTAAAGAACTAAGCTCCTAAATACATATATACATTTATGTACGTGCACAAAATGAGTGCATATGATTAAGTGGTTAGAGGTATTGAAAGATTGAATTGGTAATTGGTAACTATGGAAACGGTAAGTGTACAAAGGTTAAGTATATGGTAACTGATACTTACTTGCTATGTGAACTCGATTTCGTTTGTATTACAAATGTACTTGGGGAATCACTTATTAGATGGTTATAAGTTATATTCAACGAGTATTGACTCTATCAAATTGTTTATGTAAGATGAAAACATGAATATGTGCTTCCAAATATGGAAACCGAATGTGATTATAGTGTTATGTTTTAGTTCGACTGATTAAACTAAAAGTAGCATTGATGTTTTTAAATGCGAAGGGGTATATACTCTTAAATTGGGATGAAATAGATGAATTACATGTGCATACATAGGGTTTAATCTATTTGACCGAATGGTGATATATCTTGACATTTCAAAATGTGATTTGTGTAAGGCCTAATCTTAAGCGACTTAGTAATAAATCAACAATTACGGATGTTCAGCACATTAAGTTGGCCAGGTATGTATTATGTACTTGTGTAGGCTTATTAAGCCCACCGAGACTTCACTTGGATTTTGTGTAAGTTATAAATGTATTTAATCCAGCAAAGTTAATTGTTTTACTTAAGACTTACTAAGCCTTGAAAGCTTACTCTATTGTTACGTTTCTCTGTTTTATAGATTATCAAATTTGGCCTTTGCTCGGGGATCGTCAATAACTCGTCACACTATCACTTTCCACTGTTTGGTACTGCTATGTTTTGGATTATTTTATGGCATGTATAGAATAGACTAGTAGCAGAATAATATTATGGTTAATGTATATAAGCCATGCGAAAATGGCCTCTTTTGAATGTGTACTTATAGAAGTTTAATTTTATCCCTAGTTGTATTTAGCATTTATCTAAATCAATAATCTTTATTTCAAGAAAAAAGTTTAAAATTTTACTGTTCTGACATGAGTTACAAGTCTGGTAATACCCCTTTCCTATTCCGACAACGGTTACGGGATAGGGGTGTTACATTTGAATTGGCATGATTTGAGTAGGGAAAGTATGGTGTTGAAAGTATGTTAGATGTTGATGTTGAAATGGTACATTTTAGTCTTGGTTGTGGTTGATTTGGATATCTATATATGCTATGAATGTGTACCAATTGGATTGTATAGGTTTGTGCAATTTGGGGTGGCAAATTGGCTTGGTAAATAGCCTATTTTTGTCCACACGGGCGTGTTTCTCAGTCGTGTGTGACACACGATTAAGTACACAGCCGTTTTTCCCCTGATGTTGATTTTGAAATTAAGTCAGTATACTCCACACGGCCTCACACACGGGCATGTGACTTGGCTGTGTGGCGTAAGTCAGTATACCCTACAGGTTTAGCATGGCCTAGTACACGGCCTGGCACACAGGCGTGTATGACCATTTTTAAAGCACACGGGCTAGCCACACAGGCGTGTGCGTTGGTTGTATGACTCAACTCAGAGAGTTACACGGGGTCGGACATGGGCTGGGTTACGGCCATGTGCTCCCATTTTGAATGACCACATGGCCTGTGACACGGGCGTGTCTGGAGGCCATGTGAGACACATAGCCTAGCCACACGGGCGTGTGCCCCCTATTTTGAGAAAAACTTTTCGAAGTTTCGTGAAAGTTTCTGAAGTTATCGATTTAGTCCCGAACCACTCTTAAAGTATATTTAAGGGCCTCATAGACTCGTTATAGGGACATTTTGCTTGAGTTTGATTAATGTTTGTATGAAACGTGAATTTATATGAGAATTGAGTGTTTAAATGTGTTGTAAGCCTGGTAATACTCCGTAACCCTATTCCAGTGTTGAATATAGGTGAGAGATGTAACATTTATTGGTATCAGAGCTACGGTTTATTCGATTTTAGGACTAACGTAGCGCATGTGAGAGTCTAGCAATACATGCCATATATAAACTATGATAATGTGATGACTTCTAACATTTTAAAATTTATTTTTATATAGTAAATGGATCCCAATCGAGCTATAGTTAATGAGGTTGAAAGTAAAGCGCCAGCTCCCACTCAAGGGATAACGCCTTCTGAATCTAGACCCGTATCGGGTAGCCAAGGTGAAGAGGCTAAGGAAGCCTTCTTTCAAATGATGAACGAGTGGTTCATTCAATATATCCGGACAAATTTAGCTGCTCAACAACCTCTACCCCTTCCTAATCCCTAACCGATTCCCATAGCTCCTCAAGGAGTCGAGCTTTTAAGATTGAATAAGCCTCCAGTTGATAAGATCCGTAAACACAAGGCTAAAGAGTTTAGAGCTAATGTTGATGATGATCCTGAGAGAGCAGAGTTTGGGCTTGAAAACACTATTAGAGTACTTGATGAGCTTTCTTGCACACCAGCGGAGTGTTTAAAATGTGCTATGTAACAACCAAATTTAGACCTTAATCGGAATGGTGTTTTCGGGATCACGAATCCAAGTAAAATTTTTTTTTAAAGTTATTTTCTTTGTTTTTATTATGTGTGAATTTATATCTGTGAAATTTTCGTGATTTAATTTTATCGTTTAGGTGTCCGATTGAATAAAAGGACTTAATCGTGTAAAAATAAAAATTTAGTGGTTATTTCTAAAAGGGTTTGAATTGTTAGTGGCTTTCTAAATTGAAGCATTTATGTTGTAAATAAACCAAATTCAAGTAATATGGACGGTAGTGCCCTAGCTTATAATGGCTTTATAATTTTATTATTAAGGTTAAATTAGTAAATTAGAAATATAAGTTATTATATTAAAACATATGTGAAAAAAATATCATTCATTCATCTTATTCTTAAGTGACCGAATATTATAAACAAGAAAGAAAAAGAAAAGAAGCTAGGTTTGGCCATCCTTTTAAGCTTGATTCAAGGTTCGTTCTTAGTCAGTTTTTGATAATTTTTACGTTTTTGAGATCGTTGCTTCGAGTACTACAAAATCCATGCTTAAATTTTTGATTTTGGTGAATATTTTAAGTTATGCCATTGTTGAGAGCTTGTGATTTTTGTTGTTTGATGATGAAATATGAAAGATATGTTTTAGATTAACATGTTTTGTATTAGAGTTTTTGATAATTTTGAGTAATTAAGACTAAATTGCAAAAATAATAATTTGAGGGACTAAAATGTGAAATAAATTAAATATATGGACTTTTATGAGTATGGGTAAAATTCGGCCCAACATGGATATATTGAAATTTTGAATATTTTTTGTTTTGTGCAATAAGGACTAAATTGTAAAAAATGTAAATGTTAGGGGTAAAATGGTAATTTGCCCATTTATGTGTGTTTTGGACTGAATTGAATGAAACATGTTTGAATGAGCTTAATTTGAATATGTTTAGATCAAGAACCAAAGAAATCGAATTTGGATTAGGGAAAAGCGAAAGTTGTCGACTAGTTGTCCTGTTCCGTTTTACATAGTCCTAGGTAAGTTTATAAGCAAATAGACGTACTTAATTATAATTATATGTAAATTATACTTGCTGAAATGAATTATGTGATTTTACTTATGAAATAGCTGAATGTGAATAAGCTTGATTACTATGTTTTTGAATTCGTTTCAATCGAGTTATGGCGTCCGAAAGCCCCGTATGAACCTTAGGAATAGTTAGGATACATATGTCATGACATAGGATTCCGACATGTGTGTGCGAGTAAGACCATGGCATCGATATGTGACTCCAATATATGTGTGCGAGTAAGACCCTATCTGGGATAGTGACATTGATATGTGACTACATGTAAGACCACGTCTGGGACGTTGGCATTGTACGATATATGTGATTATCTGAGTGTCCTATCCAATTTCGAATGGTTCATCAAGAAAGGATAAGTTGTGTTTGAGTAATTAAAATGAGCTAAATGGCCAGGTATGAATTAACTTGTTACCTATGTGAGATAAGGTAAGTAAGTACTTTGAATATTTGTGTTAAATCATGTATGATTGATATGAAAAAAATATGAGAGATTAGTATGTGTATTCGGCCTTGTGACTAAATAATTTGAATATCAATGAAATGATTCTTCACTATGTGCATTTGTGTGACTATGTATATTCGGCCATATAGGTAATATACATATGTGATGTTATATATGATCTTGTATATTCGGCCAAATAAGTGATGTATGTATATGAAGTTAAATCTTGTTTTGTGAGCTTGTGTAAATGAGTGGAAGTATATTTGGATGTGTAATGATATTTGGCTTTGAAATTTGAATGAAAACTTTTAAAATTTAACCTTATAATTATTCGGCCAAAGTGATAGTTATGTTAAAAATGTGTGGTTTATGGAATGTATAAGTTGAGATTAAATATGGCATTGATCTAGTAAATTGGTTTAGTTTAAATTTAATGAGTTGACTATATTATTGAGTTTTTATTTGCTTATGACTTACTAAGCTATGATAGCTTACTTTGTTTGTTCGTGTTTACTTTGTTTTATAGATTTTGGTGTCACGTTATAAGCTCGGGGATCGTCAGCAAAGTTCATCACACTATCTACTGCTTCGATATTTAAATAGTTGAATTCGAAATATGGCATGTATAGGCTAGATTACATTTTGAAATAATGAATTTTGGTTGTGTATAAAGGCTATGCGAAAACGGCTTGCTAATTATGCTTAGACTTAATATTATGCGTGCTTAATTATAATGTCTGATGAGCCTGGTTGTTATTTTGGTGTTTCGATCCTTCTACATGTTTAGGTGAATGATGGTTGATTAAAGTACTAATGGTTGTATATATGTTTGGCCATATTTAATTTTGGTATTCGGTTATGGCTATCATGTGAACTATGCTTTGGAATTGGTTGATGATTGCGGTTTATATGTATATCTTTATGTGGTGTAAAAATCGGCTATATTATATATATATTCATAAGTGTATTTGTTTGACTTAACCATGATTCATGTTTAGATGTGATATATGTGTAAAATTGGTTATTAGGTTGGTAAAGGTGATATTATGTGAATTGGATAAAAATGGTTCAACTTGGTTGTAAAACATGTTCTGTTATATGCTGAAACTTTAATTAGGGTGAATACTTGACTTGAGATTTGGTATTTTCCCACATTGATGTATTTTGGTACAAATATTAGTAACAATAGGTGCATGTACATGACCTCAAGAAATAAATATATATATATGTTGTAATTTTTAATCTTATGTTTCGGTAATGGTGTAAGGCATTAGCTGATAATATGAATATTATAAATGTGTATATAGTGTTTAGTATAAGTGTGACACCCCTAATTTGACCCTAGTCGGAAAGTGGTTTCGGGACCACAAAACCGAGCCACAAAAATAATTAATTGTTATATTTTATGCTTATTATTTATGAATAAGTATGTGTGAAAATTTCATGCTTTAATTTTGTCATTTGGATGTGAAATAAATAAAAAGGGGCTTATGTGAAAAATCTTGAAAATGTCATAGGTTAATTGGTAGTGGCTAAAAATTGCATGGTTTGAAGCATGAGGGACTTGCTTGTCAAACATTCCTTTTTCTTGGTAGTGGACGGCAAGGATGGGCATGAATGACACATTTTGGCATTTTGTAAGTTATATTTTAGTTAAATAATATCAAATAGTTTTATAATAAATCAAGTTATTATATGTCATAAATTATAAGAGGAATTAAATAATTAAAAGGGTGAGAAAAAAACAAAGTTGGGTCTTTTCTTCCCCTCCATTGCCGTAGCCTAAAGGGAGGGAGGAGAAAGTTTGGTTGCTTTGATTTTTGGCTTAGAAGATGGCTAGAATGAGGTATGTATTGAATGATTCTTGAAAATCTATGCATGTTTGAGATGATTAGTTCAAACTCTACTTATCCCATAGATTAAACTTAGAATTTTGAGGTTTGAGATTCGGTCAATAAGCTTGAAACTCATAGTAGTTTGTTTTGGTAAGCTTGGTATACGGATGATAGATGTGTTTTGGTTTTGGTTTGATAATGATGTTAATGATGGGGATTTTCGGTCATGCATTAACTTAAATTGTAAGTATGATTTATGGTATAATTTGTGTGATGGAATGGTCTTGAGATTTGGCTTGATTAAATGGGTAAAATGCTAAGTGTTTTAAAGATGATGTAATGGTTATTTCGGTTTATGTGAAGTAAATATAGATGATGGTTATAAGCTGTTTTATGATTTGATAATGGTGATTAAATCTTGTAGTTAAGTGTTTAGATATATATATTAATAATGAATTTAGTTGTACTTGCTATGTGAGAAATGTGCAATGCTATAGGTATTTGATTATTAGACATGGTTATTTTAAGTTGATTTGTAATGGTATGTTTGCATTGATGAATTGGTTTGGAAATGGTGGGAAGAATTGGCTATTATGCTTGATACTAATGCCGAATATGAGAATGTTGTACTTGAAAAATGTAGGTGAACATGACAAGTGTATTCGGCTTAGGGCATAAAGGATATGAAAATTTGGTATTTATTTTTGATTGTGTGTGTATGACCATGGATAATTGGCTGCACAAATATTATGAATACATAATGTATGTTAAATTTATTAAGCTACAAAATATTATACATGATCGGCCAATGTAAATTAATTGAGTAAAGTATATCTTGATGGTACATTTCGGCTAGTATAAAATGTATATGGATGTCGTATGACTATGTTTAATTTGGGAAGTAAATTGTTTGATTTAGCTCAAGAGCCTAGAGGATCAAAGTTGGATAAGGGAAAGGAAAAAGTGATCGAATAGCCGTCGTAATCGTTCGGCAACTTCCGAGGTAAGTTTTAAGTGATTAAACGTTGAGTAAATTCAATCATAATAGGACATAATGAGTTGATTTAATAAGATATGATGTGGCCATGATATGTCTTAAACTCAAATGGTAAGTTCATAAGTGTTTGGACTTGGAAATTTAAGAGCAAATTGTAATAACTTGCTTAGGACAGCAGCAGTAACGTGATTTTAGAAAATCATTATAAATTGTTGGTGTGGAATTATAGGCCGAATAAAATATGTAATCAAAGCTTAATTAGTCTAGTTTCTTATAAAAGAGACCGTGTAAGCAAAGAAATTTCCTATAAAGAGATATTTAAAGTTGTGTGAGACAGCGTCAGAATGACTCCGAAATCCCCTATTCTGTATTTAGAAAATCATTATAATTTGTACAAAAATGGTTATAAGATAAAATTTATATGTTTAGACTCCTTAATGAGTCTAGTTTCAAATGAAATCAAATAGAACATTTTTTGAATTCTGTACAATGATAAATTTGATTCGTAGTGAAGAGTGGTCAGATTAGTCAAACAGTGAAATAGGGGAAACTTTAAGAAAAATTTGGTATTGATTGGCCAAACCTAAAATTCTGAAAATTTTATGGATGGAAGATATATGAGTCTGTATTCAGGGAAAATTAACGGCAATTGATTTTGAGTTTTGTAGCTCCAGTTATAAATAATCTAGTGACTATTGCTTAGGAAAACAGCTTGTAGTAAATATGTGAATTTGTTGTAAACATTGATGAAACTATTTGAGTTGCTTATAAGCTATTGCTGAAATTGATGTACAAGATAAATATATATGTGTGTGGTAAAGCCGAATGGCTAATGTGAAATATGTATGAGATATGTATGTGTGGTAAAGCCGAATGGCTAATGTGAAATATGTATGAGATATGTATATGTGGTAAAGCCGAATGGCTAGTGTGAAATATGTATGAGATATGTATATGTGGTAAAGCCGAATGGCTAATGTGAAATATGTATGAGATATGTATATGTGGTAAAGCCGAATGGCTAATGCGAAATATGTATGAGATATGTATATGTGGTAAAGCCGAATGGCTAGTGATTCGGCTAGTGTGAAATATGTAGGAGATGTGTGTATATCGTGGCCGAATGACCAAATGTGAAAGGTGTGTATTATTAGATATTTGATGAGGCAAATGAATTACAAATATGACAGTTGATGTGAATGTTGTAACATGTGAATAAATGTACATGAAACTTGGAAATATATTCCAGGTAAGACCCGATGACTACGTGTGGAGATTATGTCCGGGTAAGACCCGATGACTACGTGTGGAGATTATGTCCGGGTAAGACCCGATGACTACGTGTGGAGATTTTGTCCGGGTAAGACCCGATAACTACGTGTGGGGACTATTCGAGCTAAAGGTTTCGCTGAAGATTCGAGTAAAGCATAAGATTGTACGACTTCACAGTAACAATTGGTAATAAATACGTTCAATGCGTTAAGCTGGTCAGGTATGTATTTTGAGATTATATTTAAGCTTGATTTGGACTAAATCACCAAGTCATTATGTGATGCATATGTGAGTAAAATAATAAGACTGTTCTATGATTATTGTGCGTTTGGTCAATGTGGAAAGTTAGGTGAAAATATGTAATGTACCTATGTTTATAAGAGATCACTATCAAGTGAGAATTTATCTGCCTATTATATATGATGAGATGGGCATATTCGGTAAAGGGATGGTATGCCCGAAGGAAGAGTGAAATAAAAATACGAACAACTATGTTATAATTTGATTGTTATATGTTGACACTGCTTAAAACTTACTAAGCATTGTAATGCTTACTCCGTTTACTTTGTTTCCTCTGTTTTATAGATCTCATTTGGAAGCTACAGGCTCAGGGATTGTCAGCAACTAGTCACACTATCACTATCCACTGCTTGTTACTGTTATGTTTTGAATTATTTTATGGCATGTAAAGAATAGACCAATGGCCGAAGAATATTTTGGTTAATGTATATAAGTCATGCGAAAATGGCATCTTTTGAATGTGTACTTATAGCAGTTAAATTGTATCCCTGACTGTCTTTAGTATTTACCTAAAGGAACGTTCTTTATAAAAAAAATATATATGTATTCAAAATTTTTACTGTTCGGATATGAGTTTCAAGTCCGGTAATGCCCCTGTACCTATTCCGACGACGGATACGGGATAGGGGTGTTACAATAAGCTCCCGGTTGTAAGGTAATAACTTAGATGGATTACGATAATATGTAATTAATTTATGTAAGATCTATGCATAAATAAATTTGGTATGTGACTGAGTTGTACTTGAATTTATATATTTTGCCCAAATAATGATTTATAATAGTATATTTGAGATTGCCAAGTTGGGTTGATTTAATAGCATGATTTGGTATAAGATTTCGAATGTTTTAATACTTGTATATGAGATTTTCTATGATAGTATGTAATATAAAAATTGATATTTGAATATTATAAATAAGGTGCATATATGTTTTATTTAGTTGAACATATTTTCCTTTAAAAAAAAAATTCGTAGTAAGGAAATTTTTTTTCTTTTTCTCCCTTAAGCTGTGAATTGTTCGGTTATGCCTTGTAACCCCATTTCAGCGACGAATTCAGGTTAGAGGTGTTACATGCTATATCACTATTGAGGGACACCGCGTACCAGTGGTGGAATAGGTTAGTATTAGTGGTGTCGAGAGAGAGAGAGTCACTTGAGAATTCTTTCAGACCAAGTTTCGGAAGAAATATATAAGCCAACAGTTTCTGAGTCAAAAGCAGAAAGATATTTTAGAATTAAAACAGGGCCATATGACTGTAACCGAACACGAGATAAAATTTTTGCGGTTGAGTAAATATGCTCGGGAGTATATTTCTACCGAAGAGATCATGTGCAAGCGGTTTGTCGACGGGCTGAACGAAGACATTAAACATCTGGTCGAGATTCTAGATTTGAAAGAATTTGTTGTATTGGTTGGTCGAGCTTGTAAAGCCGAAGATTTTAGTAGAGAAAACAGGAAAGCTGATTTAGAGGCTAGAGATTCGAGAAAAAGACCGATGAATAAACCTTATCATTTTTCATCAAAAAATGTGTCTCTCAGCCGTGTGTGACACACGGTCAAGTACACGACCGTTTTTCCCCTGGTGTTGATTTTGAAATTAAGTCAGTATACTTCATACGGCCTCACACACGGGCGTGTGACTTGGCCGAATGGCATAAGTCAGTATACCCTACAAGTTTAGTACGGCTTAGTACACGGCCAGACATACGAGCGTGTATGACCATTTTTAAGGCATACAGGCTAGCCACACGGCCGTGTGCGTTGGTCGTATGACTCAAGTCAGAGAGTTAAATGGAGTCAGACACGGGCTGGGTTACGGTAATGTGCTCCCATTTTGAATGTCTACATGGCCTGCGACGCGGGTGTGTCTGGAGGCCATGTGAGACACACAGCCTAGCCATATGGGCGTGTGTCCCCTATTTTGAGAAAAACTTTTCGAAGTTTCATGAAAATTTTTGAAGTTATCGATTTAGTCCTGAACCACTCCTAAAGTATGTTTAAGGGCCTCATAGACTCGTTATAGGGACATTATGCTTGAGTTTGATTAATGTTTGTATGAAACGTGAATTTATGTGAGAATTGAGTGTTTAAATGTGTTGTAAGTTTGTTAATGCTCCGTAACCCTATTCCAGTGTTGAATACGAGTGAGGGGTGTTACATTTATTGGTATCAGAGCTACAGTTTAGTCGATTCTAGGACTAACGTAGAGTATGTGAGAGTCTAGCTATACATGCCATATATAAACTGTGATAATGTGATGACTTCTAACATTTTAAAATGTATTTTTATATAGTAAATAGATCCCAATCGAGCTATAGTTGATGAGGTTGAAAGTAAAGCGTCAGCTCCCACTCAAGGGATAGCGCCTTCTAAATCTAGGCTTGTATTAGGTAGCCAAGGTGAAGAGGCTAAGGAAGCGTTCTTTCAATTGATGAACGAGTGGTTCTCGCAATATATCCGAACAAATCCGGCTGCTCAACAACCTCCACCCCCTCTAATCCCCAAACATTCCTGTAGCTCCTCAAGGAGTTGCGCTTTGAAGATTGAATAAGCCTCTAGTTGATAAGATCCATAAGCACAGGGCTAAAGAGTTCAGAGCTAATGTTGATGATGATCCTGAGAGAGCTGAGTTTTGGATTGAAAACACTATTAGAGTACTTGATGAGCTTTCTTGCACACCAATGGAGTGTTCAAAATGTGCTATATCACTATTGAGGGACACTACGTACCAGTGGTGGAATATGTTAGTATCAGTGGTGCCGAGAGAGAGAGTCACCTGGGAATTCTTTCAGACCAAGTTTCATAAGAAATATATAAGCCAACGATTTCTGGATCAAAAGCAGAAAGAGTTTTTAGGATTGAAACAGGGCCGTATGACCGTAACCGAATACAAGAGAGAATTTGTGCGGTTGAGTAAATATGCTCGGGAGTATGTTTCTACCGAAGAGATCATGTGCAAGCGGTTTGTCAATGGGCTGAACGAAAACATTAAACTTCTGGTCGGCATTCTAGATTTGAAAGAATTTATTGTATTGGTTGGTTGAGCTTGTAAAGCCGAAGATTTTAGTCTAGAAAAGAGGAAAACTGATTCAAAGGCTAGGGATTTGAGAAAAAGACTGATGAGTAAACCATATCATTCTTCATCAAAGAAATCCCAAGATTCATATAGTCGATCCAATGCATCAGTGGGATATCAGAATAGAAATCGTGGAAATCAACATATGAATCCTAAAGCTCAAGCAACTTTTGTCTTGAGCGTTGGCAGTGTGAAAAACAAAAAACCCGAGTGTCAACAATGTGGGAAAAGACATTTTGATGAGTGGTGGAATAAGAGTGTTATAGCTTGTTTCAAATGTAGCTCACTAGATCACTTTATTCGAGATTGCCTAGAGTTATCCAATGAAGATGAATTTCAAAACACAAGATTGAGCAACACGAATGTGAGAGGAAGACCACCGAGGAATATGGGAAATATGTCCAGTGGTAGAGGTGTGATTAGGGATTCAGCTGTGAGATCCAAAGCTAGAGCACCAGTTAGAGCTTACGCCATTTGTGCTCGCAAAGAAGTGTCGTCGCCAGATGTTATCACTGGTACATTTTCTCTTTACGACATTAATGTAATTGCTTTAATTAATTCTGGATCAACACATTCATATGTTTGTGAGAATTTAGTGTCTAGTAAGAAATTACCTGTTGAGTCTATAGAATTTGTTATTAAAGTATCAAACCCCTTAGGTAAGTATGTTCTAGTTGACAAAGTATCTAGAACTGTCCTTTAATGACTCGGGGTTACTGTTTTCCAGCTGACTTGATGCTTTTACCTTTTGATGAGTTCAATATGATTCTGGGTATGGATTGGTTGACTCTGCATGATGCCGTTGTGAACTGTAAATGAAAGATTATAAAATTGAAATATCAGAATAATGAAATTCTTCGGATTAAATCTGACGAGTCAGGTGGATTGCCTATAGTGATTTCGTCGATATCGGCTTAGAGATATGTGAGAAAAGGTTGTGACACATATTTAGCATAAGGTTGTGACACATATTTAGCATATGCTTTAGATACCAAAGTGTTTAAAAAGAAGATTGAATCGGTGCCTGTAGTTTACGAATATCCGGATGTATTTCCAGAAGAATTGCCTAGGTTTCCACCGGTCAGAGAGGTTGAGTTTGCTATTGAATTAGTACCGGGAACTTCACTGATATCTATAGCTCTGTACAGAATGGCTCCGATAGAGTTGAAAATGTTGAAAGTTCAATTGCAAGTATTAACAGATAGAGGTTTTGTATGACCGAGTTTTTGCCCTGGGGTGCGCCAGTTTTATTTGTTAAAAAGAAAGACAGGTCAATGAGAATGTGTATTGACTATCGTCAGCTCTACAAGGTTACGATAAAGAACAAGAATTTGCTGCCGAGAATAGATGATTTGTTTTATCAGTGAAAAGGTGTAATAGTGTTTTAAAAGATTGATTTGAGATCTGGTTATTATCAGTTGCGAGTTAAAGGCTCAGATGTGTCGAAAATTGCATTTGGAACGAGGTACGAATATTATGAATTCCTTGTTATGCCTTTTGGTTTAACTAATGCTTTTGTCTTCTTTATGAATTTGATGAATCAGATCTTTAGACCGTATTTTGATAGATTTGTTGTTGTGTTTATTGACGGCATTCTGATCTATTCGCTGTAACACCTCTCATCCGTATTCAATGCTGGAATAGGGTTATGAAGAATTACTGGACTTACAACACATTTAACCATAATTTTCACATACATTTAATCAAATTATACAATCATCATTTAATCTCAATCACTTTGTCCCTAATACGAGCCTACGAGGCCCTAAACATGCATTGGGAGTGGTTTGGGACTAAACCAATAACTTAAGGAACTTTCACGAACTTTCAAAATTTTTCTCAAAACAGGAAACACACGCCCGTGTGGCCAGGCCGTGTATCTCACACGGCCACCAGACACACCCGTGTCATAGGCCGTGTGGACATTCAAAATGGGAGCACATGGCCATATCTCAGCCAGTGTCCAACCCCGTGTAGCTCTCTGACTTGGGTACACGGCCAACACACATGCCCATGTGCCCTAAAAATGGCCACACACGCCCCTGTGCCAGGCCATGTGCTAGGCCGTGCCAAACCTATAGGGTGACTTATGCTACCCTGGCAAGTCACATGCCCGTGTTTGAGGCCGTGTGGAGTATACTGACTTGATTTCAATTTCAACACTAGGGGATACACGGCCGTGTACTTGACCGTGTGTCATACACGGCTGAGACACATGCCCGTGTAGACAAAAATAGGCTATTTACCAATCCATTTTGCCACCCAAATTGTCACACATCTACACCATAATTCAAAGCATCAACTCAAAGCATAATAGTCATTAAATCCACCTCAACCAAGTATCATTTAAACCATTTCAATGCCAACAATTTAGAAGACACACAATATTCCAATTTTCCATTTAGTTCATGAAAATATCAACTACTTCAAACATCAAAATGATCAAACTCAAATATGCATTATTTGGCCTAATTTCACAAGCATACCAACATCCAAAATTCATCAATTTAACTTTCATAATACCTATTATAAAAAATCATCACACAACCATCAACCAACTCAATTTGCAAGACATAATCATACATATATGTACATGATTCAAACATACCAAACATACCAAAATACACCATCACTCATGGCTATTTATACATACCAAAACATATACATTTACAAGCCAATTCATTTGGCCAAAATCATTATCAAACCATAACCAAAATGACCAAAATCACTATACATGCCATATACTTAAAATACCAAGTTCATAGGTACCAAGATATTTATGGATAGTGTGACGATGTCTTAAACGATCCCTAAATCTGAACTAGCTTTGAATTCACTATAAAACATAGAAAAATAAACGGAGTAAGCTATAAAGCTTAGTAAGCTCGTATGACATAAATTCGATATAATCATAACACATAATTCAACAATTGATCATAAGTATAAGAATTCATATAAACTAACAAACCTTTGAATAACTCATTCACTAA
Organism: Gossypium hirsutum; assembly: GCF_007990345.1. Lineage (NCBI taxonomy): Eukaryota > Viridiplantae > Streptophyta > Magnoliopsida > Malvales > Malvaceae > Gossypium > Gossypium hirsutum. The sequence goes on from NC_053435.1 coordinate 78,118,692, forward strand.
ACTATATACTTTCTTCACCATTTCTTCGATTTCAAGCTAATATGGTTTATGCACATACCTGTACCATTTTGTACTAATATCATACACATTCTCGTCTTTCATTTACTCGTTGAACCATTCGAAATAAAAGTCAGATACTCAAGGGTTTCACACGATAAGTACCTATACCATGGCCCAAAGTCGAATCAGCCGATATGCATGGCCCGAAACCAAATTGGTTTATTTCGCACCCAAAGTGCTATATCATGGCCCGAAGCCAACTCACTGAATCTCCTAATGACATGTCACTAGTATCCTAAACTATTCCTAAGGTTCAACCGGGGTTTCAACTGTCAAATTATCGTTGAATCATTTCCAAACTTATCCATAGTCACATAATCACAAGTTATACTATATCAAAGCATATAGAGAATACATTGACATGAAATTATAACATACGAACTTACCTCGGCGACGAATCGAGTCAACTATTCCACAACTTTATTCTTTCCTTGATCTAAGCCCGTATTTCTCCTTTCTTGATTTAAGTATATTCAAAATTGACTTATTCAACCATCTATTCATTCAATGTAGTCCAAAACACACTTTAAAACACATTTACACTTTTGCCCCTAATATTTCCCATTTTTCACAATTTAGTCCTCATTTTATAAAATCACAAATTAATGAAATTTCAATTAAACCCATGCTAGCCAAATTATAGTTATGCCCCTAGCAACCCATATTTTTCATTATTTCACATTCTAACCACTAACTTTACGCATTTCATAATTTAATCCCTATTTTGCATTTTCACTAAAAATCACTTAACAAAACTTGTTTAACTATCAACAACTATTCAAAATCTATCATAAAACATCAAAATGCTCATGTATTCATCAATGAAATAATTCAAAATCTTTAATATTTTTGCAAATTAGTCCTTGGGCTAGCTAGTACTAGCTGCAATGATCTTAAACACGTAAAAATCATTAAAAACGAGACAAAAACCGTACCTTAATAGACAATGAAAGCTTGGCCAAATAAACCCTAAAGAAATGGATTTTCTTCTTTGCTATGTACGGTTGAAGATGATGATATTAGATAATTATTTCATTTTGTTTTATTTATTTTAACTTAATTAACCAAATTACCTTTTTAACCTTAATTAATAACCATCAAAATACTTTAATACATGTCCATATATGTCCATTTATTAAATTAATGGTCTAATTATAACATAGGGACCTTAAATTTGAGGTTCTATAGCTATTAGATACTTTTAGCTAATAGAACTTTACTTTTACACTTTATACGATTTAGTCCTTTTTATCAAATTAACTAATCAAACGATAAAATTTCTTAACGAAATTTTCACACAAACATATTTTCATGCTGTAGAAATTAAAATAATAATTTCAATTTCAAACTTGTGGTCTCGAAACCACGTTCTGATTTGACTAAAAATGGGTTGTTACATTCACGAGATGAGTCTGAGCATGCCGAGCACTTGAGGATTGTGTTGCAAACCTTGAGAGATAAAAAAATGTATGTTAAATTTAGTAAGTGTGATTTTTAGCTCTGCGAAGTTAGATTTTTGGGACATATTGTCTCGGCGGATGGCATTCGAGTTGATCCGAGCAAGATTTCTGCAGTTATTGATTGAAATCACCTAGAAATGTATCCAAGGTCAAAAGCTTTCGGGGATTAGAAGGTTACTATCGACACTTTGTAAAAGGGTTCTTGATGATTACTACACTAATGACCAGACTGTTATAGAAAGATGTAAAGTTTGAATGGTCCGAGAAGTGTCAACAAAGTTTTGATAAATTGAAAGCATTGTTAACCGAGGCACCAGTATTGGTTCAACTTGAGTCAGGTAAAGAATTTGTGATTTTTGGCAACGCCTCATTGAACAGTTTGGGTTGCATGTTGATGCAAGATGGAAAAGTGATAGCTTATGCTTCTAGACAGTTGAAGCTGCATGAAAAGAACTATTCGACGTACGATTTAGAATTGGCCGCTATAGTTTTTGCATTGAAAATTTGGCATCAACATTTGTACGGTGAAAAATTCCATATCTTTACTGATCATAAAAGCTTAAAATATATTATGACTCAGAAAGATTTGAATTTGTGACAGTGGAGATGGCTCGAACTGCTAAAAGATTATAAGTGAGTAAACGATTATCATCTAGGGAAAGCGAATGTAGTCGCGGATGCTTTGAGTAAAAAATCATTGTTCACCTTGAGAGCAATGAATACACAGTTGACATTATCTGATGATGGTTCGATTTTAGCTGAGTTAAAGGCTAAACCAATTTTTCTTCAACAAATTTACGATGCTCAAAAGTGTGATGCTGAGTTACAAGCTAAAAGAGTGCAATGCGAGTCGACTAGTGATTTAGAGTACCAAATTAGATCCGATGATTGTTTGATGTTTCGAGATCAAATCTGCGTACCAAAAAATCCAGAGTTGATTCAGAAAATTTTGCACAAGGTACATAGTAGTAGTTTATCTGTTCACCCGGGGAGTACCAAAATATACAATGATTCAAAGAAGTTGTATTGGTGGTTGGGTATGAAATGAGACATTTCTGAGTTTGTATCAAAATGTTTGATTTGTCAGGAAATAAAAGCCGAGCATCAAGTGCCTTCGGGTTTGCTTTAGCCTGTGATAATACCAGAGTGGAAATGGGATAGAGTGACTATGGATTTTGTATCGGGATTACCCCTGTCTTCGAAAAAAAAGATGCAATTCAGGTTATCATTGATCGATTATCGAAATTAGCACATTTCATTCCGGTACTACTAACTATTCGCTTGAGCGATTAGTTGAGTTGTACACTGCTGAGATTGTTAGATTGCACGGGATACCAGTTTCAATTATTTCGGATAGAGATCTGAGGTTTACATTACGATTTTAGAGGAAATTGCAAGAAGCTCTAGGTACGAAATTAAATTTTAATACCGCTTTTCATCCACAAACTGATGGATAGTCTGAACGAGTAATTCAGATCCTCGAAAATATGCTCCGATGTTGTGTTTTAGAGTTCGAAGGCAATTGGAGAAATATTTACCGCTGGTTGAATTTGTATATAATAACAATTTTCAATCGAGTATAAAGATGGCACTGTATGAAGCTTTATATGGCCACAAATGTCGAATTCCGTTGTATTGGACCGATTTGAGTAAGAAAAAGATTCACGGGGTTGATTTGATCCGACAAATCGAAGAAAAAGTGAAAGTAATTCGCGATTGTTTGAAAGCAGCTTAAAATCGTCAGAAATTGTACGCGGATTTAAAACGAAAAGACATTGAATTTCAAATCGATGACAAAATTTTCTTGAAGGTATTTCCATGGAAGAAAATACTTCATTTCGGTCACAAAGGCAAATTGAGTCTGCGATTCATCAGGCCGTATGAAATTATTGAACGAATAGGGCCAGTGGCATATCGGCTAGCGTTACCTATTAAGTTAGAAAATATTCACAACGTGTTTTATGTATCGATGTTACATCGATATAGATCTAATCCATCCCATGTGATTTCTCCGTCGGAGATCGAAATTCAACCTGATTTGACGTACAACGAAAAAGCTGATTAAAATTTTAGCACGTGAGGTTAAAGAGTTGAGAAATAAACGCATAGCTTTGGTGAAATTTTTGCGGCAACGACACGGTGTCGAAGGGGCTACATGGGAGCTTGAGGAAGCTATGAGAAAACAGTACCCTAACCTATTCACTGGTAAGATTTTTGGGAGCAAAAATCCCTAAGGGGGAGAGTTGTTACAGCCCGTATTTAGTCAAATCAGAACAGTGGTTTTGGGACCACAAATTCGAATTTAAAATTATTATTTTATTATTATTTTAATGTCTACAGCATGATAGTGTGATTTTGTAAAAGTTCCTTTAGGAAATTTTATCATTTCGTTGGTTAATTTGGTAAAAAGGACTAAATTACGTAAAGTGTAAAACTGAAGTTCTATTAGCGAAAAGTATCTAATAGCTATAAAACCTTAAAGTAAAAGTCCTTATGTTGTAATTAAACCATTATTATAGGTAATGGACATTTATGGACATAAAATAAGTGAATTTTAATGTTTTGAACCAAGGTTAATTTATGAATTAAAGTTAAATGAAATAAAAAAAACATTAGTATCATCTTTCTTCTTCACTTTCTCAACCAAAAATAAGAAAGAAAAGAACTCCATGAATGCATGTTGGTTCGGCTAAGCTTGGTAGCTCAATTGTTGAGTGAATTTTGTCCCATTTTTAATGATTTCTATGTTTTTGTGATCGTTGCAACTAGTACTAGCTAGCCCAGGGACTATTTTACAAAAATGTTAAAGATTTTGAATGATTTCATTGATTAATACATGTGTATTTTGAAGTTTCTTGATAGATTATAGATGCTTGTTGATAGATATACTAGTTTTGTTAAGTGATTTTTAGTGAAAATGCAAAATAAGGATTAAATTGAGAAATATTGAAACTTTGTGGTTAAAATGTGAAATAAATGAAAATATGGGTTACTAGGGGTATAATGGTAATTCGGCTAAGCATGAGTGTTTTGAAATTTGCATGAATTTGTGATTTTGTATAATAAGGACTAAATTGTAAAAATGTAAAAGTTTTGGGGCTAATGTGTAAAATAGCTCAAATGTGTATTATGGATTGAATTGAATAAATAGATGATTAAATGAGTTAAATTTGATATTATATAGAGTAATAAAAATGAAATTTGGAATTGGATCGGGTAAAAGATAAAGTACTCGACTAATCGACTCATTTCGTTGTTTCCACATTCGAGGTAAGTTCGTATCTGATAAATTTTAATATAAATGTATTTCATATGCTTTGATATTGCATAAATTGTGAATATGAGCTGTAGATATGAACGACAGTTATTAGACAACGATTCGACATTCGAAATTCTGGTTGAACCTTAGGAATAGTTTAGGATGCTAGTGACATGTCATTAGGGGATTCATTAAGTTGGCTTCGGGCCATGCATATCTGCTGATTTGGCTTCGGGCCATGATATCAGTACTTTGGAGATAAGTTACCTTGATTTGGCTTCGGGCCATGGTATAGGCACTTATCGTGTGAAAACCTTGAGTATCTGAATTCTATTCTGAATGGTTCAACGGGGAAAAGAAAGACAAGAATATGTATGAGATTGGTACGAGATGGTATAGGTATGTGCATAAACCATATTAGCTCTGAATCGAAGAAATGGCGAAGGAAGTATATAGTTTTGTGAATGAGTAATTGAGAGGTTTGTTAGTTGATGTGAATTCTTATACTTATGATCAATTGTTGAATTATGTGTTTATGATTATATTGAATTTATGTTATACGAGCTTACTAAATTTTATAGCTTACATATTTTATTTTCTATGTTTTATAGAGAATACAAAACTAGCTCGGATTCGGGGATCGTCGGAGATTGCTTCACACTATCCACCTATCTCTTGGTACCTATGAACTTGGTATTTTAAGTATATGGCATGTATAGGGACTTTGAGTCATTTTGGTATTTGTAGCATGATTTTGGCCATTTGTGTTGGCTTGTATATATTAAGTGTTTTGTTTTGTTTTAGCCATGTAGTTGGCTTATTTTGGCAATTATGTGATGTATATATATAAGCATTAATGCCTCTTAATGATGTGGTTCATGTTTGATAGTGAATAGCTTGTTGAATGCAACTTTTCATAGTAGTTAATGGTTGAAAAATTTAGAATATTTGTGTTTGTAATTTTAGGTTAAGAAATCTTTGTTGATATGGTATATATATATGGATGCTTTGGAAATTTGAATTGGCATGATTTGAGTAGGCAAAGTATGGTGTTGAAAGTATGTTAGATGTTGATATTGAAATGGTACATTTTAGTCTTGGTTGTGGTTGATTTGGATATCTATATATGCTATGAATGTGTACCAATTGGATTGTGTAGGTGTGTGCAATTTAGGGTGGCAAATTGGCTTGGTAAATAGCCTATTTTTGTCTACACGGGCGTGTGTGACACATGGTCAAGTACACGACCGTGTGTCCCTTGGTGTTGATTTTGAAATTAAGTCAGTATGCTCCACACGGCCTCACACATGGGTGTGTGACTTGGCCATGTGGCATAAGTTAATATACCCTATAGGTTTGGCATGGCCTGGAACTTAAGCGTGTATGACCATTTTTAGGGCACACGGGCTAGCCACACAGGCTTGTATGTTGGCTGTGTGACTCAAGTCAAAGAGTTACACGGGGTCGGACACGGGTTGGGATACGGCCATGTGCTTCGATTTCGAATGTCTACACGGCTTGTGACACAAGCATGTCTGGAGGCCGTGTAAGACACATCGCCTGGCCACACGGGTGTATGTCCTTGTTTTGAGAAAAAATTTTTAAAGTTTTGTGAAAGTTTCTTAAGTTATCGATTTAGTTCCGAACCACTCCTAAAGTATGTTTAAGGGCCTCATAGGCTCGTTATAGGGATATTATGCTTGAGTTTGATTAATGTTTTCATGAAATGTGGATTTATATGAGAATTGAGTGTTTAAATGTGTTGTAAGTATGGTAATACTCTGTAACCCTATTCTGGTGTTGAATACGGGTGAGGGGTGTTATAGCTATTGCTTCTTCTTCTTCTTCTCTGTTAAGGGGCTTTTCTAGGGTTTTTTTAACTATGTACATCCAACGTGGCAAGTTAACTGGCCACATCAGCAGTTAACTTGCCATATTAGCGGTCTCACTAAGACACTAACGGAAACTGTTAATTAGTGACTGTTTTGCCACTTTTTTATAACGTTAGTGACTGTTTTATTTTTGTTCAAAAGTTGAGTGACTGAAATGAAACCTAGGTGATTGTTTTGTTAGCTACCCCAAATTTGAGTGACTGTTGGTGTAATTTACCCTAAATTAAATCACCTTTTTTTTTTTAATTTGGCAATCAAATTAAACCAAAGCAAAGAAATTGGTTAAGTTTTCATCTGTGGGGTGTTACTTGTATTTTCAATCAAATGAACGGTGAAGTCACGATGAGAAGATTCCCAACGTCGTGATGACACGAATGAGAATATTGCGACATGGTGATGTGTTCCCCACATAAATCGGGTTTCTTCTCCTAGTTAAACTCTGATTACTCCAAGTTGCATTATACAATGATGTCCCGACGAGAAGAATTGCCACGTCTCGACTAAGCAAAGGACGTCACGACGCGTTTCCTACTAAATCTAATTTCTTCTCTTGGTTAAACTCCGTAATTTTTCCCCAATGAAACTCTAATAACTCTAGAGATATGTTAATCAAATTAGCGCACGAATTTTAGTTTATAAATAGGGTTTTTAGCAATCTTAAAGAGTTTGATTCAATAACATTATTAAGAGAGTTTTGTGGGAATTTCGGGAGAACTTTGTATTTTTTAGATTCGGGTTTGTTTGTTTCTGCATTTTGTACTCTTTTACGATTTTTTCCGTTTTAGTAAAATTTTATTTACCCGTGATTTTTTATCCTCCTCAAAGAAATTTTTCCACGTAAATATTAGTGTCCAATTTTCTCTTTTTTCGTTCTTATTTGTTGCATAATTTGGATTTACCCCAACAACACCATATGTCAATAAACTTGTTTTGGGGATAGAAAATATATATTATATCCTTCAATATTTGGTGTTTATCTGTCACCAACGGTTTTCACAACTGAAAATCCAACAAAAATGCGGTTAATTGTATATTCCAAATAGTTGCTTTTCAACTTACAGCAACAAATATCTTCCATTTTATTCTTGTCTCTTCAAAATTGGTGTCGTCTTCCAAAAAGTCTCTCAAGAAAAGATTTTGTTGATTAGACAAAATGATGGAAGATGGTATGATTGACGTAGGTGATAGGCCGAATATCGGCGTATTAGGAAAATACAACATAGTGGATGGCTTAGAAAATAAATTCAATGTATGTTTTGTTGAAAACCGGACCCATGCCGCTACGGATTGGCAATCTGCGAATCCCTTGATGAGATGTCTCCCGAATTTTATGCTACAACTGACCTTCATTATAATGTTCACTCGGGTTTTCATGATCATCCTCAAACCTATTCGTCAACCTCGCTTTGTTTCTGAGGTTCTTGTATGTATATGTATATATTTGTTGTTGAACAAATACTAGCTAGTATTTTATTTTGATTGTTGATGGTGAATAATGTAGGCAGGCGTTGTGCTAGGCCCAAGTCTTCTGACTAGAGAGGCATGGATAGCGACTTACGTTCACCCTTTTGAGGGGGCATTGTTGCTAGAGACAATGGGGAGCCTTGGCGTCACATTCTATATGTTCCTAGTGGGTCTGGAGATGGACCTAACCCCAATCAGGAAAATGGGAAAAACAGCAAGCTGCGTGGCCATTGCCGGAATTATTTTGCCCGGATGTGTAGGAATGATATTATACCAGCTAGTTCGGAATGAACGACCAGATGCACCTAAGGAGGGTGGTTTCTTTTGGGCAATTGCCCTTACCGTCACAAGCTTTTCGGACTTGGCTAGGATACTTTCAAAGCTCAAGCTCATGTCCACGGATCTTGGAAAGATGGCCATGACTTCAGCTGTTCTCACTGACTTTGTTTCTTGGATCCTTCTCGTGGCAACAGTAGCCATAGTTAATGGGCATGGCAACTTTCTGAGGATAATCCCAACTTTGATTTTCATGGTGATATGTTGGTTTGTGATTCGGCCTATTATCTTTTGGATGATTAAACGGATTAACGCAGGACGAGAGGAATCGTCAATGGAAGTTCAATACAACGAGAAACACGTAGGTTTCATTCTAACAGGGGTGCTCTTTTGTGGGCTTGTCACAGAGTTATGTGGCGTACATCCCATGTTCGGAGCCTTCATGTTTGGACTGATGATACCCAGTTCAGAGGTTGGGATTAAGATCATGGATAAAATCGAAGACTTCGTGGTGGGGATTTTGCTACCCCCTGTGTTCTTGGTTGCTGGCCTACGAACCAACGTTGCATTTATAGCTGCTGGATTTCGTTATTCTCTGGTAGCTACTGTCATGGTTGTGGCTTCCTTGATAAAAATTCTCATCACTCTTCTTGTTTGCCTCTACTCAAAATGCTCGTTTCGAGATAGTTTAGCCTTGGGGGTCCTGATGAACACCAAAGGCGTTATTGCCATCATTGTTCTTCACGAGGGTCGGAACGTAAAGGTTGGATTTCTTTGATATGCTTCTTATATATCATATATACTGTAATTAACTAAACATTTTTTTTTACCTCAGGGCTTTGACCAACAAACATATACTTGGATGGTGATTGCCATGTTAATCATGACCGGTTTGGTTGGTCCAGTAGTGAGTTTCACTCACAAGTCCGCAAGGCATTTGAAGCACTACCATCGGATGAATTTAGAAAGGAGTAAACCAGACACGGAGCTTCGAGTGTTAGCATGCCTCCATTCCAGCAGAAACCTTGCTGGCCTAATCAATCTCCTGCATCTTTCAAATGCCACAAGAAAATCCCCAATTGTGGTTTTCGCTGTCTACTTGGTTGAGCTCACAGGACGTGCTTCAGCCATGCTAATTTTCCATGATAAGAGTAACATGAATGATATAGCTGGTTGTGGTAACTCCAGTCGAGAAAGACTCGAGGCGGAGCATATTGTTCATGCCTTTGAATCCCTCCAAAACGACAACCGTGCTATCGCTGTCTATCCACTCACAGCAGTGTCGCCTTTCACCACTATGCATGAAGATGTTAGAAACTTCGCCATAGATAAGAACGTGGCTGTCATCTTACTCCCATATCACAAGAAACCCAATGGCATTGGGGGATGGGTGGATGAAAGCCTCGAGCACAAAAAAGTGAGTCAACATTTGCTTGCAAATGCACCTTGTTCTATTGCCACACTTGTGGATCGGGGCCTAACTCGACATCTTCCTCTGGATTTTGAACATGATAGTATACGTGAAATTCGAGTGGCTATGCTTTTTTTTGAAGGAGCTGATGACCGAGAGGCATTGGCTTATGCACGGAGAATGGCAGGGAATCCCGGGGTGGCACTAACTGTGGTGAGATTTGTCCCCGGAAAAGACATGTTGGAAACTGTAGTAGATAATGCTGAGGCTGAGGCTGAGGCTGAGGCTGAGGCTGAGGCTAATTTTAATGATGATCCGGAGGCATTCTCGGCCATGTTCGAGAAGGATAAGAAGAAAATGCTTGATGATGACTACATTAATGAGTTTAGGTTTAGAACAATGCACGATCAATCCATTGCATACATGGAAAAACCTGTGAACAGTGGAGACGAGCTTGTATCCACCATTAAATCAGCTTATAATGATTTTGATTTGTATATAGTTGGTAGAGGATATGATACCAAATCTCCATTGACCTCAGGGCTTTGTGATTGGAATGAATTCCCAGAGATTGGGCTGATTGGGGATACATTAATATCGGTGGATTCCTTAACGTCCGCCTCCGTTCTGGTTATGCAACAATCAGCTCCTAAGGCTACCCCTCGCCCTCCCCTTGTCTCCAAAAACAACATCAGCTGTGTCTCCAAAAAAACCGTATCTATGAATGCTCCGCGCTCTTCCAATCAACCTTTTGTTAATCATCAAATAACCCATGATTATTTATGATTCATCATTTTATTTCTTCTGTACTGAAATTAAATCAATGCTCGGGCTTTGTTTTAGGTAAACAAACACTTATACAACATAATAATATTTTCTTCTTTTTCAGCTTTTTTTGGTCTTCATACTTACATTATTTTTCAATGTATTTACGCTGACCGTATATTACTTTTTGTGTTATATCATATCTCAACTATCTTTTTATATTGTTTTTATACGTTGTATTATGTCATGCTCGATAATTGATAATATTCAAATATCTGTTTAACCCAATCTTGTATCATGTATCTTACAATCAAACTTACTGTTTTTCTAAATTAACCTAGTAATATTAAAGCAAAATCTAGATTTTAACTTCAAGTTGTTGAGGCAATTTATGAGGAGTGTTAAAGGAGTAGTATTCTCATCTTCTTCTCCAAAATCTCACCATAGTAGGAAGAAAGAAAAGCTTTAAGAATTTCCTTCGTTCTTGGCCTTGCATGGTAAGTAAATTATAATTTGGTTCTCATAAATTTTATGATTTTGTGAACGTGAAACTCAATTAGCTAACTTGTGTGTTTGTTTTCAAAATTGTTTAAGTTTCGAAATGTTACCATTGTTACGTGCTTGAGGTGTTGGTATTAATTGATTAGATTAGAAATTTAGATATGAAAAAAATTTACTTGGTAAAGTGAAGAATTGTTATTTTTAAGTATAAAAATTCAAGTATGAATGATCGAAATGGGTTTAAATGCATTCTAAGTTTATGAATAGTATTTAGAATTTCAAGTGATAGAATTGAACTGACTTATATATATTGATGTCCATGAAACCAATATATTGATGTCCATGAAACCAACTAAAAAATTCACTGAGGCAAGTGCACCTGTCAATTAATAGTATAGCTATAGTGAGCAAATATATTATTCCCACGAATACTAAAAGTACTAGTAATTACTATTTTTCTATTATTTAACTAATAAATTCGAGTGATTGATTAAAACTAAAATTAACTACGAATGCCAAAAAGAACAAATAAGGAAAAATAAACAATTAACAACTAAGAAGCGAAATAATACCCATGAAAGAATTCAACTCAATTTCATCCGTCATTATCAATCTAAATTATGCAATTTCTTTACTTAATATCTTGATCCATAGAAATCCTAACTTATGCTAATATCTCTTTCGAGAGTAAGAACATCTGACTCTAAGTTGATTAATTGTAATTTCTTTTTAATTAGAATCCCTATTATCGCATTAACTCGATATATGGATTCCCTTATTGTATTCAACTCTAATTCGGTAGATTTATGTTGTCTTATTTTTAGGATTGCATGCAATTCCACTCAATTACACTAGATCTTCTTTTTAGATTGTGGAGATCATCTTCAAGCTTTTTGTTACCAAGGTTTCTATCTTGGAGGGGAAATTAGAGCCGCTTGAAGGGAGTTGTGGATTCTTTGTGTTTCTAAGGCTTCTTAGGACTTCTACACGTTACGTTCTATGTTTCCACTTATCTTCTTTATTCGCTTCCTTAATATTTGATTTATTATTTTATTTTAGGTATTTATTTTAATTGTTTTATCTAACTTGGATTCAATTTCGTTTCAGGTTGTGTCAAAATCCAAGCTTCTTTGCGAATGTTTAGAGCCCTAAGTCAAATCCTTAACTTTGACAAACTTTACAATTTGCTTTCGCGTTCATCCTTCTTATCATATATCACTTGGTATCAGATTTGGTCGTTTTTGGTGTTCCTTTTGTTTTTATAAACTAATTTCTAGCAAACAACCTTAAAATAAAATTTTTTACCTCGATAGTTTTTGGAAAAAAAATATATTTTAGTAGGTAAATATTTTTCAAATGATTTGAAATTTTACATACTATTTCTTAGCACTATTTTGGAGTATAAAAAATATTTTTCACAAAAAAAAGTGATAAAAAATTATAGAAAAAATAAAATACAAAAAAAGGAAAAAAATAATTATGTGGGTTGAATTTTGTGCCGAAACTTCCCAGATCAGATTTAAATTATTTCAGGAGGCTCCAGTTAAAATTTCATGATTTTTGAAAATCGGGAACACCTCGAACGAAGTTTGTCAAGTTGTTTTGCAATTTTTCAAGTTTTCGAGTTTCAACAATTTTCATTGACTCTTAGCATTAGGTTTTCATTTTTTTTTTGCTTTTTATTGTTCCTTTATGCATTCTAACACATTATTGTTTCTTGTGTTAGTAGGTTAAAGCATGTTGCATATTCTTTCCTCCGTGCAACAAAATTCTTTGATGTCTAGCTGATTTTGGACTCATAATGCTCTTAGGTTTGCTTTGTTAGTTTGATTCTAATACGTTTTGATTGATTGATATCTACACTTTTTAAAAGACTCACAAGATTAATTATTACCTCAGTGAGAATTTGATTTTTATTTCTGAGTGCATAACATTGAGGTTTGCTTAATTTTTCTTTTCTTGAGTGTTGTGCTCTTTTCAGGCTTTCATAATGATTCACAATACTATGATCGGGAAGTTGAGAAGGGATCAAGAGGTTCAAAATGCTTGAGATCAGCAACATGACACTATTCTAGACATGATAAACAAAAATTTAGAACGTCTAAGTACAAAAATTGAGCGTCAGAATCGTAATTGGGGAGATAAGATTAATCGGCCTCATCTTCGTGCAAATAATGCTCAACATGTCTTTCGTGCAAATGATGAGACTTTGGTTAATAATGACCGTAGACAACATTTTTTAGCCAAACCAAAGTTCAACATTCCACCATTTCGAGGGAAGTATGATCCCAAAGAATATTGTGAGTGGGAATAAAAAATTGAACTTATGGTTCGTTATTATAAATGCCACGAAGAGGAAAAAGTCCAATTGGCGACCCTTGGATTTTTAGATTATGCGTTGAGTTGGTGGATTCAACTTGAAATTGATCGTCAAAGAAACCGCGAAAGGGTAATTGAAACATGGGACGAGTTGAAGCAAGTGATGTGAAAGCATTACGTTCATTCTCATTACTATAGAGAGGTCTCAACGAGACTTTAATGCCTTGTTCAAGGTAACTGATTTGTTGATGAGTACTTTAAGGAGATTGAGATGCTTATGCAAAGAGCAAATATACGAGTGGATGATGAAAGTACCATGGTGCGATTTGTAGATGGCTTGAATGTTTCGATAGCCAATACTCTTAATCTTTAAACCTATATTGATCTTGAGGAGATGGTACACAAGGCAATTGAGATTGAGCAACAGTTTCAGCAATATCAATCTCGGCCATTTGGTGCATCACACTATTATCAAGGTACAAGTTGTAATTCTACTTTCAACAATTTGAAACCTTCTTATGCTATTAATAAGTTGAGACTAAACATTTTGAGTGGAAAGGTGGGGCTCCTACAAAATATTCTTCTACATCTTTCAAGCAACTTATTTTTACTAATTTTTCACTAAAATAATAAAGAGCTCGTGACATTGAATGTTTTACGTGTAGACACTATAGTCGTGATTGTGCCAACACGAGACTTTTGTTGATAAAAGAAAATGGTAAACTTTGTGAATTGGAAAAAAATGATAATGAGAATTTTTCCTTGAATATATAGAGTTAAATAAAATAGAAACATCATGTTCTCCTACTAAGATATATTGTACTGAATTGAATATTCATAATACTCGTAAGGGGGATATAGGAAGTGAGGAAGAATCATGTGAAAAGATAGAGAGAAAAGAGACCTTTAGTGATACAAGTCTAATTAATGGTCCAAATTTGGTGAGTGAAAATCCATATGAAGTAAAATTGGAGAGTTCTCAATTGGAAAAAGAAAATGAAAAGGAAGAAAATCCCTATACAAAAGTGAGGAATAGTTCTGTTTTAAATAACTCTAACTTAAATTTGTTTAGTGGTGTTTCTTTGTTACAGGATTTCAAGGATCCATTGACGGAACCTCAATTATATTACTCTACCATCGATAGACGATTTTACTTGTGGGAAAGAGGTAAGTTGAACATTGATAATTCTCTACAGGTGCTAGAAGGTAAGAAAAGTAATGATACATCGGAAATTGAAATATGTTGGCATACCTTGAATGTTTTTGATAAGTATGCTACTGATTTTATTTTTTCTTACGACATGCTTTCTCATTGGCCAAGTTTCAATAAACAATGGTCTAAAAGTTCAATTGATTTTATGGGTTTATATAGGTATTTAAAGTTTACTTTTTGTTGCATTCGACATGTTTATAAAAAAACCTCATGCATTTGATCTTGCAACAAAATTTTCTACCTTAAACTCTCAATATGAATTTTTACATAATAATGTTAAACTTGTAACACCCCTAACCCGTATCCATCGCTAGAATAGGGTTACGAGGCATTACCAGATAATACACATCATTCACATACTTTTATGCATTCATATTCAATATCCATTCAACTCATCCACATTGTCCCTTTTAAGGTCCTATGAGACCTTAAAACATGCTTAAAAGTGGTTCGGGACTAAACTGATAACATTTACAAACTTTGGGAAACTTATAAAATTTTCACATATTTAAGGGTCACACGCCCGTGTGAACAGGCCGTGTGCCTCATATGGCTACCAGACATGCCTGTGTCATAGGCCATGTGAAAACAAGGAATACATTTTGACTTGCACCACACGGCCGAAGACACGCCCTTGTGCCAGGCTGTGTAAAAATTGGAGGGGTTACTAACTTGGGTCACAAGGCCGGCCATGTAACACCCTAATTTTGGGCCTAATTAGAACCATTAATTCAAGGTCGGATAAATTATTATTATTATTTATTATTTGATGTATTATAGCATGTTTATATGAGTGTATGAAAAATTTGGCGAGTTAATTTTAGTGATTTCGTGCTTAATTGCGAAAAAGAACTAAATCACATAAAGTGCGAAAGATTTGTTCTACAAGCTAATGCTGTTAAATAGCTATGGAACACTAAATTAGAGGTCCTTTGTGAGAAAATAGATCAATAAAAATTAGTGGATGAACATGGAGACAAAGAAATTGAAAGTCAAAGTTTGGTGGGAATTAGGTGACTTGTTTAGTAATAAAATGAAACAAAAAGGAAAAAGGTTGCCGTCTTTTCATCTTTCTTCTTCATCCACCAAAAATGGTAGCAAACATGGGGGTTTTGAGAGCCCGAACTTTCAGCCACATAGTTCTCTTGTAAGTAAGTGTTTTTGAAGGTCTTTCTTAATAATTTTTGTATCTTTGTGAACCTTGTAGCTTAAGCTAACTAATGGAGGGACTAGTTTACAAAATGGTTGAGAGTCTAAGGTTTTTCCATGTGAATACTCATGTTGTTTGCTGAATTTTCATGAAAGAAAATGAATCTTGGTTGTTTAATTAACAACTTTTTTGAAAGGATTTTTCATGAAACCACCTAAAATGGACCTTTTTGTAAAGGTTATAAAATAGGTGATAAATATGTGGAATAATTGAAATTGAGAGTTTCTATAAGCTTAAATCAGTTTCGGCTAGGCTTGGTTAATGAGGAAATTCGATGAAAATTGTTTTACGGGTCTAAGGGCAAAATTGTAATTTTTGAAAGCTTAGGGGCAAAACTATAAATTTGCCAAAGTATGTTTTATTGGCAGCTAGTAATAATTGTAAAAACTTGGCTAAGCTTGAGTTGTGTTTAATTTCATGAATTTGTACTTTTATGTGATAGGGACTAAATTGCAAGAATGTGAAACATTAGGGACAAAAGTGTAAAATTATCCTAATATGAATTTTTGGACTAAATTGTATAAATTGATGACTAAATAAGTAAAATTTATTATTATATAGATTGGGGGAGACGAGATCTGGATAGAGAACGAGGGAAAACAAAGTATTGGGTTAGTCGACTTAATTCGTTGTTTCAGCGAACGAGGTAAGTTCATATGGTTAGTTGACAGTGATCAATTATTAAATTAGAAATGATATAATGTATTATTATTACATACAATTGCTATCGAATCATGATAATATGAGATTGAATTGAAAGATCAATCTAAAAAAATGCAGGGTCGAGTACGATCGGACTATGATTCGTGATGAATTGATGGAAAAGACCATGGTTGGACCATGGCGATATGAGAGCCAGCGTAAGAACATGTTTGGGACATGGCATCGGCCTCGGTATGTGTCAGTGTAAGACCATGTCTAGGACATGGCATAGGCATCAGTATATGCGAGCCAGTGTAAGACCGTGTTTGGAACATGGCATCGACATTGTTATGTGAGCCAGTGTAGACATGGCATCGGCCTTAATATGCAAGCCAGTGTAAGACCATGTTTGGAACATGGCATCTGTATTGTTATATGTGTCAGTGTAAGACCATGTATGGGACATGGCATCGGTACTGATGTATAAGAGCCAGTGTACGACCATGTCTGGAACATGGCATCGATATTTTACCCTTTTGTATGAGGCTTATCGGGTATCCTTTAGTATTCCAACTGGTTCAACGGGTGATTTAAAGATTGTGTCATGATTGAGAAAAGTTATGATTATATTGGAAGTGGTACAGGTATGTGTGCAAAACTCATGAGAAATGATTTCGGTTTATGATTCACTTTTGGTAAGGATGCAAATAAGTAAGTCATGCCCATGAGAATGATTTTGTGATGACCTTGTGATTATGGGTCTATGCTTATGATGTATAAATATGTATTTTTACCATGATGGTTGAAATGATTTGTAAAGGTGTTATAAACTTAGTTATCATTATTTTACACTAAAACAGTTTTGGACAGCAGCAGTAGTCCGACTTTGAAAATCCACCAAAAATTGTGGAAATCGAGTTAGAGGTTGAATAAAATATGAAATTAAAACTTATCGAGTCTATCGAGTCTAGTTTCACATAGAAGAAACAATGTAAGCAAAAAAAATTCATGTTATGAGATATTTGGATTTCTGTGAGATAGGGTTAGAGTGATTTTGGGTCCCCTTATCTTAACTTCAGAAAATCAATAAAAATTGTATGAAAATAATTATTGGATTAATTCATATTAATAAATCCTTAATGAGTCTATTTTCAAGAGAAACAGGTGGGAACATTATCCGAATCCTGTACTGTGAGATAATTAATTTTTAGTAAAGAAAGGTCGAAGCTGTTAAACAGCAGAATAGGGGTAACTTTTAAGAATAAACTGTACTTATAGGCTAATCCAAAAATTCTGAAAATTTTATGTAGAAAGATATTTGATTCTAGTTTCAAATTATTTTAACAGATCTTAATTTAGAATTCTGTAGCTCAAGTTATCAATAATTTAGTGACTATGACTCAAATAGACAGCTTGGCTGGAATATGAATAAATAGTGGAATTATGTGCAATTATGATTGTGTTACCTTAAGAACATTTTGTGAGAATATGGAAAAAACATGTAAATAAATCTCTTATTATATTCATATGGACTTACTAATCTATATAGCTTACCCCTTCCTTTTTCCTCATTTTATAGGGTCACTAAACTAGCTCGGGTTGGAGGTCGTCGGAGATTCTATCACACTATCCAGCTATTGAAGGGTATAAATGATTTCAAGCACTTTAAGTCTATGTCATGTATAGGGACTTAGTCAATTGGGTATGTGTCATTTGATTTGGCCAAATGTATTGCCTTATAATGGGAATATGATTCATTTTGTATATGGCCATGTGATATGGCTCATATTGGTTATTAGGTTGTAAACCTATTCATATATGCATGCATGTGCTAAAGGTTTCCCATGGGTGTTTAGTATGGAAGAATTGTGAATGTGCCCTAGATTGCTTGATGATTTCAAAGTGACTAAATTGGCTTATGGATAAACCTTAGCATAAGTATGAAGTGTAAGAATGTGTTAACGATAATCATGGCATGAAGTTGATAAGTTTAAACTAGGCAAAGTACGGTGCCTTTTGCATGAATAAATTGATATGAAATTGCCACGAAAAGTTCCATTGAAGTTATGTTTAAGTAAGTGCTAACGAGGGTGCCAAATGGCTTGGTAAATAGCCATTTTCTGGGCCACACGAGCAGAGACATAGCCGTGTGTCGCATCCGTGTGGAGGACAAGGTCTAGCACACGGGTGTGTGACTTGGCCTTGTGTCCCTATTTCGTTACATGGGTGGAGGATACGAGCGTGTCCGAAGCCACACGGGCTTGTGTGACCACACAGCCTAACCCACACGGACGCGTGGCTCTCCAAACATGGAAAATTCCCTAATTGTTGTAAAAGGTTTGTAAGTTCTCGATTTAGTCCTAAACCACCCTCGATATATGTTTTAGGCCCCGTGAGCCCATATAAGGGGCATTATGAACATGAATAAATGTTTTTAGTTTGAACAAAATTTTATAACCCAGTTTTACATGTATGTGTACATTTTAGTCCGGTAATGCCTCGTACCTTGTCTCGGCCTCAGACTCTGGCAAGGGATGTTACAGGCCACACGCCCATGTGCCAGCCCATGTGTCACACATGGCCAATAGACATGGCCGTGTGTCTAGACCGTGCCAAACCTATAGGGTATACTGACTTAAATTCAAAGGGTACCCCAGGGGACACACGATCGTGTAGCATGACCGTGTGTCACGCACGGCTGAGACACACGCCTGCGTCTCTGCTCGTGTGGACAAAAATAGGCTATTTGCAAAGCCAATTTGCCACCCTTTTTGCATATACCTACATAAGCTCATATGGTACCAACTTAAGTCACAAATATGCAACCAAAACTCATCAATCAAATACACAAATGTACAAAATCCAATATTTCAAGCATATCATTTCACCATTTCTATCCATTACCAAAACATGCCATTGATAAACAATCAATCTCATAATCATCAAACCATCTCAATTTCCATAATAAACTTGCCAATCACATAGCCATATATATATATCACAAACACATATATAAACACATATCATAAGCCAAATTCACATTCAATATTGCCAACATTCACAAGTCAACTTATATGACCAAACACACACCAACATTTACAAGCCAAATCACATGGCTAATATCACAACTCAAAGTACCTTAACTAGCCTATACATGCCATATACCAAATATACATATCTCAAAAGTACCAACTTAGGTGTTTGAGCGATGATGTTCCTGACGACTCCCAGATCCGAGCTAGCTTTAATTATCTATAAAACATAGACAAATAACACAGAGTAAGCTTCATAGCTTAGTAAGTTCGTTAATGAATAACTCAATTAATCAATTAAATGTAATTTAACTATTTTCACATTACCAAATCAAAATCATATTAACCAAGAACCTTTCTCATGTCTCAAACACGATTAAATACCATCTCATTGAACTTTCTCAATCTAATACTCGAGTAGGTTCCGTACGTACATGTATCACCTCATACTAACCTCTTTCTCAACCACGTCATTTCTTTTACCTGTTGAACCATTTGGAATAAAAATCGGATACTCAATATCTCAATCAATAAGTACCTATACCATGGCCCGTTGAGGTATCACTTACGCCTGAAGTGCCGATATCATGGCCCGAAGCCAACACCATAGCCTAATGACATGTCATTAGCATCCTAACTATTCCTAAGGTTCAACCAGGAAGTTTCGCTTATCTATTTCATTGTCGAACACATCCTTATAGTCTTATTCACAATTCAAACATTATCCGTAATCTCACAATCACATCTTAAGCAATACCAAAGCATTTAACATACACTTATAATGAAATTATCATATAGGAACTTACCTCGGTCGTAGAAACAACGAAATTAATCAAGTACTTTGTTCTTACCTCGATCTAAGTTCGAGTTCCTCTTTCTTGATCTATATAATATCAAATTAAACTTGATTATTCAACCACACATTCAATTTAATCCAAAAATACCTATTTGGGCATTTTTTCAATTTAGCCCCTAAAGTTTCACATTGATTCAATTTAGTCATTATTTCACAAAAACACAAATTACACCAAATTTGACAAAACTCATGCTTGACCGAATTGCCATAGTGCCCCTAGAAGCCCAAATTTCTCATTTATTTCACATTTCAACCACATAATTTACACTTTTCACAATTAAATCCCTAAAATGCATTTTTAGCCAAAATCACTTAACAAAACATATTAATCTAACATTTATCTTCTATTTTTCATCACCAACCGTCACAAAGCACATAGATTCAACAATGGCACTTCACAAAATTATCAACCAATTCGAAAATTAAGACACGGGCTAGCTAGAACACGAAGCAACGATCACAAAAACATAAAAATTATCAAAAACCGAGCTCAAAATATACCTTAATCAAGAACAACAATGGCCGAACCTTCGAAGCTTCCAAAACCCTTATTCTTTCTTATTGCGGTTGAGGAAGATGACAATTAAGCATTAAATTGTTTTTATTTTAATTAATATAACTTAATTACAAAATTACATAATTACCCTTAATGATTAAACATTAAAATTCTACTAACTATAGCCATGATTGTCCATCCATTATTCAAATCACTTAATAACATCATAAGGACCTCATATTTAATCAACCATAGCAATTAAACACCTTTATCAATTAGAATGTAAATTTTGCATTTTACACGATTTAGTCCTTTTATCAAATTAAGCACTCAAACGCTAAAATTAGCTCACGAAATTTTCACACACACGTAATCACATGCTATAAACACTAAAAATAATATTAAAATAATTTTTTGACTTCATATTTGTGGTTTCAAAACCATTGTTCTGATTTAGCTAAAATTGGACTGTTACAAAACTACTTGATTTTTATAATTATGTGAAATTCTTGATCATCATTGGAAATTCTTATGGATGACCATGCATATTCAAAGAAAGTTACAAGATATTTTTTAATTGAACACTCATGTGCCTAATATTTCTTTGTCTAGTGTTGATGGTTTGTTTTTGAAGGAGAGATACTTGATTCTTCCGTATTTGGGATATCAAAATCATATCTTTGATCCTAGAGATAGTTTTGGCGCACAAGAAAGCTTAGGTAAGTATTTTATTCATTTTATTGTTATTTATTCTAATCCTTTTTCTTTATGTGTAGCTAAAGATTCGGGGACGAATCTTCTTGAGGAAGGGGGAACGATGCGAGTCTGAATGCATAATTTCAGACCTATGAATGTGATGGGCTCACACTCTCTCCAGAGGCGAAGCCAAAACAATTTTATAGGGAGGCCAGATGAATTTTTAATTTTTTATAGTCTATATCTTTATAATTTGTATCTTGAGTATTCTGTGACAACTCATTCATATCTTCTTATTTTTGTCATATATATGTCTTAGAATGCCCGAAAAACCTAAAAATCACGTTTTTCTATAATTTAGTGTCCCAATTCACAAAATCGTCATGGCTTGCCACATGGCCGTGTCGCAACTTGTGTGGCTTACATGGTGATGCAGTCGCAAACCAACTAAAAATCTGACTAAGGCAAGTGCACCTATCAATTAATAGTATAATTATGGTGAACAAAGATATCATTCCTATAAAAACTAAAAGTACTAGTAAGTACTACATTTCTATTATTTAACCAATAAATTTAGTAATGGATTAAAACTAAAATCAATTAAATTAAATAACTATAAACGCAGAAAAGAACAAATCAAGAAAACAAACGATTAACAACCAAGAAGCGAAACAATACCTAGAAAAGGATTTACCTAGAGTTCATTTGGCACTATCAATCTAAATTATGCTATTTCTTCACTTAATATCTTGATCCATAAAAATCCCTAAATTATGCTAATATCTCTTTCGAGAGTATAAACAACTGACTCTATGTTGATTCATTGTAATTACTTTCTAATTAAAACCCCTATTATCGCATTAACTCGATTTATGGATTCCCCTATTAGATTTGACTCTAATCTGGTAGATTTATGTCATCCTATTTCTAGGATTGCATGCAACTCCACTCATAAGCTATAAAAGTAACATATTTTAATCAAATTCTTAATGCATTTTTGGATG
Source organism: Gossypium hirsutum (assembly GCF_007990345.1). Classification (NCBI taxonomy): domain Eukaryota; kingdom Viridiplantae; phylum Streptophyta; class Magnoliopsida; order Malvales; family Malvaceae; genus Gossypium; species Gossypium hirsutum. The sequence continues at coordinate 78,141,248 of NC_053435.1, forward strand.
ATTAATTATGCAAATTAGTGAATTTGATGCTTCTAATCCTTTAAATTTATGTTTCTATACTCAAGAGAGCATTTAGGAGTGAAAGGAGTGAAAAACGAGCCAAAATCGGACAAATAGAGCTGCTTTCAGGAGCCACACAGCTTGGGCATTTCCACATGCACTAGGCACACAGCCATGTGAGCCACACGGGCTGGACACACGCCCATGTGCCAGACCGTGTCGATTTTTCACCTTGCTTCCCAAATACATGGAAAAACCCAATTTGTAGGTTTTCTGAGCACTTTAAAGTCTAAAAATATCAATGAGAAGAAGACATAAGTGGGCAATCAAAGAAGACCAAAGAAAACACTCGAAGAACACCATCAGAATCAACTCAGAAGCAGATCTCCTTCAAGATTAAAGATCTCTTTTTAATTTCTTTCGAGGTTTTTTTTGAGCTTCTTTATGTCTTATGGTTATTCTGAGTTTGAGATGTTTTCATTCAAGATTATGAAATAATTCCCTAGATACCTAGGGAGGATGAAACCTATGATGAATGTAACACCCCTCACCCATATCCAGCGCATGAATAGGGTTCTAGGTGCTACTGAACTTAAACTCAACCAATCTTAGGAAATCAGGCCATAAAACATTGATCAATTTAAAACTTTTCATTTTATAAGCAACCTATCCTTTACTTGGGCTTAAAAGGCCCAAAACATCTATCCAAGGTGGTTCGGGGTCAAACCGAGGGCTCAAGAAAAACTTGGAAAATTCATGCTTTAAGGCTCCACACGCCTGTGTGGGTATAGACCATGTTGTCACCTACGCTCGTGTGGCATGGGACACGCCCGTGCCCTTATCCCGTGTGCAACGCTGACTTTAAAACACGGCCATGACACATGCCCGTGTGGATTGCCCGTGTACAACAATGACTTAAGATTTTAAGTGGAAGGGACGTACGACCATAACACATACCCATCGGAGTGAGCCTTGTGTTACACACGGCCTAGACACACGCTCTTGTGTCTTGCTCGTATGGACAAAAGGAGGCCATTTCCCAGCCATTTTGTCACCCCTTTTACACAACCTACACAAGATCATTTCAACATACTAATTTCACCACAACGGATACCAATTCATACATAGAAATAACATTATAAGTATTTACCAAAATGAATAATAGCCATTATTCTAGGCTTGATACAAAATGAAGGGTTTTTGACTTAAGCCAAAATACATAATCAATTTCTCAATAAATCAAACATCCTAGTCTAGCCCTATACATGCCATACACAAAAGAAGATTCGTACTATACCAAGTACTTCGATTGATAGTGTGATCGATATCTCTGACTTCAAAGATTCCTTGAGCTAATTAAACAACACTGAAAGAAAAGGGGAAAGGAAGAAGAGTAAGCATAAAGCTTAGTAAGTTTCATATAACTAAATATACAACAACAATTTCACCATTAGTCATCATACTCTTAGCTCAAAGGTAAACATAAACTTGACTTACTCATTACCGTCCACTCAAATCACATTTTCTAATTTGAGCTCATTACTTATGCATACTAAGTAGGTACCTGTACCACTCACAACATTATTATACTTTCCTTATTAAATCACTTTCGTAATCTTTAAAGTCAAACCTTTCGAAATACTACCGGATGTTCTATAAGCCTCAAACATGGGATAAGTTGCCGATGCCATGTCCCAGACATGGTCTTACAATGGCTATCCTCATCGGGGCCGATGCCATGTCCCAAACATGGTCTTATACTAGCTCTCGTATATACGTGCTGATGCATGTCCTGGACATGTCTTACACTAGTACAACTCTTAGCCGATGCATGTCCCAGACACATCTTACACTGGCTATCATCGTCGAGGCCGATGCATGTCTTAGACATGTCTTACACTGGCACTCATCTCTACGCCGATGCCATGTCCCAGACATGGTCTTACACTGGCACTCATAATGTGGCCGATGCATGTCCCAGACATGTCTTACACTGGCACACAAGAAGTCTGAATGTTATGCCATGAATATCCAGTTTGTTTCCTAGGTCCCAACTAGATCTTTCTACTATCTCAATCATTAATATACAATCTCAATTCACAATCTAGCAATTCATAATATATCAATTCAATGACAATTCAAATACATACATTAACATTGTAGCTGTATTATTTACATACAACTTACCTCGATTTACAAAATGTACTCAACTAGTCAGTTTAGTCGGATTGCTTGGATTTGCCCCGGTCTAGGTTCGATTTTGGAAAACCTTGATCTATAATAAAAAATGCACTCATTTACTCACTAATTACAATTAGGCAATCATAAATTCACATCTTTGGTAAAATGACCATTTTGCCCCTAGACTTTGACAAAATGACCATTTTACCCCAATGCTCGAAAATTGATTTTTATCGAATTTCTTCGTATTTCAAGCCTATCTAAACTCTTTTTACTCTTAAAGAAAACTAAAAAATTTCACTATTTCTCACGCTTATTACTTATATTGCAACTTATGTAAAATATTCCCTTTAGGTGTTTTCATGCTAACACCTTTCGCAAAATTTGTTTATGACACAACTAGGACTCCTATTCTTCCATAAAAACTTAGCAACTATGACAAATACCTTCATTGAAAAACCCTAAAATCTTAACCATTTTGCAAAATAGACCCCTCATTTGAAAGCTTATGCTTCAAGGGTCTCAAAAGTGCAAAAAATATTAACTAGGGACATGGGAATCACTTACTTGTTGAGGAAATAAGTTGCTAAAATTTCAAAGCTTCAAAAACCCCTCTTTTGCTAATATTTTCGGTGGGGAGAAGACATGGAGAAGAATAAAAATAATAGCTAGGCTTTTAGGCATTATTTTATCACCAACTCATGACATTATTCAACTAAACTTTGACTATTTGACCAACTTTGCTTCCTATAGCTGGCCACCTTGCTTTTAGGGGTCAAATTACTCTTTAAAATCCCCTAATTTTTAGCTCTCTAGCTATTTAACACATTTGGGTACTAAAAAGTAACTTTTACCTTTTATGTGATTTAGTCCTTTTTTGCAATCGGGCTCACAAACGTTAAAATTGACTTACCAAAATTTTCAAGCACTATTATAATATGTTATAACCTCATAATTATAATAAAAATAAATTTTATAACTTCAAATTTGTGGTCCCGAGACCACTGTTCCGACTAAGCCCTAAATCGGGTTGTTACATTTCTCTCATTTTGGGATTTTTGTCCCTGAAAATCTTACCGGAGAATAGATTTGGGTACTGGTGTCGCAGAAACTCCTCGGGTTCTCATGTGGCTTCCTCGACCCCATGTCTATGCCATAAAGCCTTCACAAGCAGTATACTCTTATTTTTTAGCTCTTTGACTTCTCGGGCCAAAATCTTGATCGGCTCCTCATTATAAGTCATGTCCGGAAGAATCTCACGGCTCAATCATATGCGAAGGGTTTGATCTGTATTGGCGTAACATGGAAACATGAAACACATCGTGAATCTTTTTTAATTCTGGCGGCAATTCCAAACGAGGACTCAACTTGCCCCTTTTCCCAAACTTGAGGACTTTCCTCAACGGGGAAACTTTTAAAAATACCTTATCACTGACTTCAAGCTTAATTTCCTTTCGTCTCAGATCCATATAGGATTTTTGTCTATTCAATGCGGCTTTCAGATAGTCACGAATCACTTTAACTTTCTTCTCAGCCTCTTTGACTAAATCAACCCCATGAACCTGATTCTCTCTCAACTCAGTCTAGTATAAGGGCATTCGACACTTTCGCCCGTACAAGGCTTCATAAGGTGCCATTTTTAGACTCAATTGATAGCTGTTGTTGTAGGAAAATTCAACCAGTGGCAAGTAGTTTTCCCAGCTTGCTTGAAACTCGAGAACACAACATCTCAACATGTCTTCTAAGATCTGTATTACCCTTTCCAACTGTCCATCAGTTTGTGGATGAAAAGCCGTGCTGAAACACAACTTGGTTCCTAGAGCGTCTTGCAACTTTTTCCAAAACCTCTAGGTGAATCTTGGGTCTCGATCTGAAACAATCGATAACGGTACACCATGAAGCCTCACAATATCGAAAACATACAAGTCGGCCAATTTTTCAAGGGAGTAGTCGGTACGCACTGGTATGAAGTGTGCTGACTTAGTTGGTCTGTCAATAATAACCCATACCGAATCTTTCTTTTTCAGGGATAGTGGCAAACCCGTCACAAAATCCATAGTGATCCAATCCCACTTCCATTTGGGAACGGTAATAGGCTGAACTAACCCAGAAGGCACTTGGTGTTCAGCCTTTACTTGCTGACACACTAAACACTTAGAGACAAAATCCGAAATGTCTCTTTTCATTCCCAACCACCAATACTTTTTCTTAAGGTCATTATACATTTTTACACTACCCGGGTGGATGGACAAATAACCATCATGTGCCTCTCGTAAAATCTTCTAAATGAGCTCACTCTCTTTAGGTACACAAACTCTATCTTTAAACTTTAAACATTTGTCGGTATCAATTCGAAAATTTAATTCAACACCTGACTCAAACTAAGTCTTCTTGGCTTGTAACTTATCATCGTTCTTCTGAGCTTTACAAATTTCTTGTAGAAACACTGGTCTAGCTCTCAACTCTGTTAAAATCGAACCATCATCTGATAAAGCCAAATGGGCGGTCATAGCTCTCAATGCAAATAAGGACTTTCTGCTCAATGCATCGGCGACCTTGTTCGCCTTTCCTGGATGGTAGTGGATAATCAACTCATAATTCTTTAACAGCTCTAACCATCGGCGTTGCCTCAAATTCAACTCCTTTTGAGTCATCAAGTACTTTAAGCTCTTATGGTCGGTGAATACCCGACATTTGTCTCCATACAAATGGTGTCTCCAAATCTTAGTGCGAACACTACAACTGCTAGCTCCAAATCATGGGTCAGATAATTTCTCTCATGTGGTTTAAGCTGTCTCGAGGCATAGGCTATAACCTTGCCTTCTTGCATGAGCACACACCTTAAACCATTTAAGGAGGCATCACTATAAATTACAAACTCCTTGCCTGGTTCTGGTTGCACTAAAATTGGGGCTTCGGTCAACAAAGCCTTTAATTTCTCGAAACTCTGTTGGCATTCTTCTGTCCATTCAAACTTGAAATATTTTTGCTGTAGTCTAGTCATCGGAGTAGCTATCATCGAAAATCCATTTACAAATCGTCTGTGGTATCTGGCTAAACCCAAAAAGCTTAGAACCTCTGTTACATTCCTCGGCGGTTTCCATTCCATAATAGCTGAAATCTTACTTGGGTCAACTCTGATTCCGTCACCCGACACAATGTGTCTTAGAAATCTGACCTCGTTGAGCCAAAACTCACTCTTACTAAACTTGGCATAAAATTGTTTATCCCTCAAGGTCTACAACACAGTCCCCAAATGCTCCGCGTGCTCATTCTCATTACACGAATAAATCAATATGTCATCGATAAAAATGACGACGAACCTATCCAAGTACGGTCGAAAGATGCAGTTCATCAAATCCATAAATACCGCTAGGGCATTTGTCAATCCAAATGGCATAACAAGAAACTCGTAATGCCCATATCTCGTCCGAAAAGCAATCTTTGGCACATCTTGTTCCTTGACTCTTAATTGGTAGAACCCGACCTCAAATCTATTTTAGAAAATACAGTGGCTCCTCTCAATTGATCGAAGAGATCATCGATCCTTGGCAAGGGATACTTGTTCTTCACTGTTACTTTGTTAAGCTGTCTATAGTCGATACATAACCTCATCGACCCGTCTTTCTTTTTCACAAAAAGTACCGGAGCACCCCATGGTGAAGAACTCAATCTAGCAAAAATTTTATCTGTTAATTCTTGCAATTGTAATTTCAACTCTTCCAACTCAGTGGGGGCCATTCTATACGTTGCAATCGAGATTGGCGTCGTGCCAAGAACTAAGTCGATACCAAACTCAACTTCTGTCTCTGGAGGTAATCCAGGCAACTCTTCTAGAAAAACATCTATAAACTCACAAACTACTGGTATTGATTCAATCTTCGACTGGGACACTTGAGTATTCAGCACAAAAACTAGATAAGCCTCATACCCTTTTCTCAAATATTTTTTAGTGGTCAAAGACGATATTACCACAGACGATTTATCCAAGTCACCTGGTCCAACCCGAAGAATATTCCCATCTTTACACTTTAACTGAATAATTTTCTTCCCACAGTCCACTACAACACTATGGGAAGTCAACCAATCCATCCCGAGGATTACATCAAACTCATTGAATGACAATAACATTAAAGTAGCCGGAAAACAATGACCTCTAATTGTCAAAGGACAACTCCTACATATTTGGTCAACTATCACGTGTTTGCCTAAAGGGTTGGATACTTTTATCACAAACCCAGTGGACTCTACTATCATATTTATACGGGGTATCAAATCCATACAAATATAGGAGTGGGTAGACCCCGGATCAATTAATGCAACAATAGATATATCATGGATAAAAAAGTGCTCGTGATCACATCCGGAGATCTGCCTCATCGCGGGCACGAATAGCATAAGTCCTTGCAAGTGCTCTGCCATTGGACCTCACTGCGAAATCTTTTGCCTTACCCCTACTACTAGCCCCACTCCCGGGGTTGTTTTGTGGTCTACCCCTCAACGGAGCACTTCTTGCTTTCATTTCTTGCTTCCTCTCTCTCTCTTCCATCTCAGGGCAATCGCGAATAAAGTGGTCTAGTGACCCACACTTGAAACAACCCCTCTCATTTACTCAGTATTCACCTAAGTGGCATCTCCTACTTTGCAGGCACTCTTGCCTATTTGGCCGAGTACTACCAACACTAGCAACCGAAGTAGTCTGGGCTTTAGACGCCATATTCTGTTGATTCTTGTTTCTCCTCGAATACCCTACCGAAGCATTCGATCGGGTAATAAATTCTTTTGATCTCTTGGATAAAGACTGATGTGCTTTCCCCATCTATCTTTTCTTTAAATCTCGCGACTCAATAGCCGCCTTCCTCTTCTCTTTCACTAGCCCTTCTGCCTTACACGCTCTCTCAACGAGCATCACAAATTCTCTTAACTCCAAGATGCCCACAAATACTCGGATATCTTTATTGAGTCCATACTCAAAGCTCTTACACATAGTAGCTTCAGTGGATACACATTCCCACACATACTTGCTGAGTTTCACAAACTCACATTCATATTCTGTCACAGTCTTATTACCCTGTTTCAACTCTAAAAATTCCTTCCTTTTCTGATCCATGAACCTCTGGCTAATATACTTCTTTTTGAACTCTTCATGGAAAAATTCCCAAGTTACTCTTTCTCTCGGTATTACAGACACGAAAGTATTCCACCACTGATAAGTCAAGTCTCGTAGAAGTGACATGGCACACTTCACGCACTCTTCAGGCATGCATGACAGTTTATCGAATACCCTCATGGTGTTTTCTAACCAAAACTCTTTTCTCTCCGGGTCATCATCTATATTAGCCCAAAATTCCTTGGCCCCTTGTTTCCGGATCTTGTATACCGGAGGCTTCTCTCTTCTGAACTTGTCCACACCTTGTAGAGCTACCGGGGCACACTGAGGAATCGGGGGAGGTGGAGTGTTCGGATTCGCACAAACAAACTTCGTATATCAAGCATCCATCATTCGGAGGTAGGCTTCCCTAGCCCCTCCGCCTTGGCCCATACTCACGGGCTAACTCTCTACTGACGTGGTCTCTTCTAAGGGAGTTGGCGCATTACTTTCCATGTTATAGGCTGTGGTTCTATCAGGATCCATTACTATATACAAATACAATTTATAACTATCAGGAATCATCACACTATCAATATATTTTTATGGCATGTATGGCTAGACTCGTACTCTAGCTAGGTTAGTCCTAGAACAGACTAAACTGTACTCTGATACCAATAAATGTAACACCCTTCACCATTATTCAGAGCTGAAACAGGGTTCGAGGCGCTACCGAACTTAAACTCAACCAATCTTAGGAAATCAAGCCATAAAACTTTGATCAATTTAAAAATTTTCATTTTATAAGCAACCTGTCCTTTACTTGGGCTTAAAAGGCCCAAAACATCTATCCGAGGTGGTTCGGGGTCAAACCGAGGGCTCAAGAAAAACTTGGAAAATTCATACTTTAAGGCTCCATACACTCGTGTGGGTATAGACCATGTGGTCATGCACGCTCGTGTGGTATGGGACACGCCCGTACCCTTATCCCGTGTGTAACTCTGACTTTAAAACATGGCCATGGCATACTCTCGTGTACAATACTAACTTTAAAACATGGCCATGGAACACGCCCATGTGGCCTGCCCGTGTACAACAATGACCTAAAATTTTAAGTGCAGGGGACGCACAGCCATAACACACACCCATGGGAGTGAGCCGTGTGTCACACAAAGCTTAGACACAAGCCCGTGTGTCTTACCCGTGTAGACAAAAGGAGGCCATTCCCAGCCATTTTTTCACCCTTTTTACACAACCTACATAAGATCATTTCAATATACTAATTTCACCATAAGTATTTACCAAAATGAATAATAGCCATTATTCTAGGCTTGATACAAAATGAAGGGCTTTTGACTTAAGCCAAAATACATAATCAATTTCTCAATAAATCAAACATCCTAGTCTAGCCCTATACATGCCATACAAAAAGAAGATTCGTACTATACCAAATGCTTCGATTGATAGTGTGATCGATATCTCCGACTTCAAAGATTCCTTGAGCTAATTAAACGACACTGAAAGAAAAAGGGAAAGGAAGAAGAGTAAGCATAAAGCTTAGTAAGTTGCATATAACTAAATATACAACAACAATTTCATCATTAGTCATCAAACACATAGCTCAAAGGTAAACATAAACTTGACTTACTCATTACCGTCCACTCAAATCACATTTTCTAATTTGAACTCATTACTTATGCATACTAAGTAGGCACCTGGACCACTCACAACATTATTAAACTTTCCTTATTAAATCACTTTTGTAATCTTTAAAGTCGAACCTTTCAGAATACTATCGGATATTTTATAAGCCTCAAACATGGGATAAGTTGCCGATGCCATGTCCCAGACATGGTCTTACAATGGTTATCCTCATCGAGGCCGATGCCATGTCCCAGACATGGTCTTATACTAGCTCTCCGTATATACGTGTTGATGCATGTCCCGTACATGTCTTACACTAGCACAAATCTTAGCCGATGCATGTCCCAGACACGTCTTACACTGGCTATCATCGTCGAGGCCGATGCATGTCCTAGACATGTCTTACATGACACTCATCTCTACGCCGATGCCATGTCCCAGACATGGTCTTACACTGGCACTCATAATGTGGCCGATGCATGTCCCAGACATGTCTTACACTAGCACACAAGAAGTCTGAATGTTATGGCATGAATATCCAGTTTGTTTCCTAGGTCCCAACTAGATCTTTCTACTATCTCAATCATTAATATACAATCTCAGTTCACAATCTAGCAATTCATACTATATCAATTCAATGACAATTCGAATACATACATTAACATTGTAGTTGTATTATTTACATACAACTTACCTCGATTTACAAAATGTACTCGACTAGTCGGTTTAGTCGGATTACTTGGCTTTGCCCCGGTTTAGGTTCGACTTTAGCAAATCTTGATCTATAATAACAAAAATGCACTCATTTAGTCACTAATTACAATTAGACAAGCATAAATTCACATCTTTGGTAAAATGACCATTTTGCCCCTAGACTTTGGCAAAATGACCATTTTACCCCTATGCTCGAAAATCAATTTTTATCGAATTTATTCATATTTCAAGCCTAGCCAAACTCTTTTTACTCTTATAGAAAACTCCAAATTTTCAATATTTCACATACTTATTCCTTATTTTGCAACTTATGCAAAATAGTCCCTTTAGGTGTTTTCATGCTAACACCTTTCACAAAAGTTGTTTATGACACAACTAGGACTCCTACTCTTCCATAAAAACTCAGCAAATATCACAAACAACTTCATGGAAAAACCCTAAAATCTTAACCATTTTGCAAAATAGACCCCTCATTTGAAAGCTTATGCTTCAAGGGTCTCAAAAGTGCAAAAATTATTAACTAGGGACATGGGAATCACTGACTTGTTGAGGTAATAAGTTGCTGAAACTTAAAAGCTTCAAAAACCCCTATTTTTCTGATATTTTCGGTGGGGAGAAGACATGGAGAAGAAGAAAAATAATAGCTAGGCTTTTAGGCATTATTTTGTCACCAACTCATGACATCATTCACCTAAACTTTGACTATTTGACCAACTTTGCTTCCTATGGCCAGCCACCTTACTTCTAGGGGCCAAATTACTCTTTAAAATCCCCTAATTTTTAGTTCTGTAGCTATTTAACACATTTGGGGTACTAAAAACAACTTTTACCTTTTATGCGATTTAGTCCTTTTTTGCAATCAGGCTCACAAACGTTAAAATTGACTCACCAAATTTTTCATGCACTAATATAATCATGTTATAACCTCATAATTATAATAAATTAAATTTTATAACTTTGAATTTGTGGTCCCGAGACCACTGTTTTGACTAGGCCCTAAATCGGACTGTTACAATGAATCTATTTATTTAATTTCTGTTTTTACGCGATAAATACTTTATTCTTGTTCTCAATTATGTATGCTTATTTCTTTTTTTAATATTTTTGAGATATTAATTCATGTTTAATGTGCTTAATTTAGTGTAGTAAAAGTCCCTGTTTAATAGTAGATCTAGCATAATTGAGTGGAGTTGCATGCAATCTTAGAAATAGGACGTCATAAATTTACTAGATTAGAGTCAAATCTAATAGGGGAATCCATAGATTGGGTTAATGCGACAATAGGGGTTTTAATTAGAAAGAGATTTCAATTAATAAACCTAGAGTCAGTTGTTCTTACTCTCGAAAAGGGATTTCTATGGATCAAGACACAAGTGAATAAATTGTTTAATCCAGATTCATAATAATAGGTGAAGTCTAGGTGGATTCTTTCCTAGGTATTGCCTATCTCATTTGTTAATATTCGATTATTTCCTTGATTTATTCTCTGTTGCGTTCTTGTTAAATTAGTTTAGTAAATTTAGATTAAAACACATCACTCCAAATTGTCGGCTAAATAATAGAAAAATAGTAATTATTAATACATTTTGTCCTCGTGGTTACGATATTCTCTACTTACCATAGCTATACTATTTTTCGATAGGTGCGCTTACCTTTTTTCATATTTATAGTTAGTTTAGTGACCGTCATCCACTCAATTACACTAGATCTACTCTTAAACAGAGTCTATTCCTCCTTTGACTTAAGCACATCAAACATGGATCAATAATCTAGAAATATCGAACCAAGAATTAAGAACACATAATTGAGAACAAGATCTAAGTTTTTATTGCATAAAATAAAAATAAAAAGATAGAATTCATCATAGGATTCATCTTCCTAGGTATTTAGAAAATTAGTTCATGCTAGCAAATAAAAGTATCCTAGAGACAGTATAACCGAAAGAAATAAAGAAACTCATGATCATCTCCTAAGAAATCAACCGGGAGTCTTTAATCTTGACGGAAACTACTTTAGAATCGACATGAATTTAAAATATTAGGAGTTTAAAATTCACCATTACTCTAAAATAATCACTAAAAAATGCATTAAGAATGAGGCTAAAAACATGTTACTTTTAACACCTATTAGTGGATAACAATATCACTTTATTTAAGGTGTGTAAAAGAGTTACAAGCAAATGAACCTCACTAATACAATGAAGCTCAATAGTTGCTTGCATTTTTCTTTAACGAGAACGATCTATTGAGCATCTAGTGGAGTATGGTAATGTTAGTACAAATCTCCGGTGAGGAAAATCTCGAACACACGAACGAAACACAAACAAAAGAAGAAATAGGACAAGGCTCCAAGGCGTGTATTAAACAACTATATTTAAGGTTATATTCGCCCCCACCTACCTTCGGTGTGCAAATGAGTTCCAAGAAAATTAACCTCGAGGATACAATGAAGCCAATGACTATTTGCGTTTTGCACTGACGAGAATAGCCCACTACACACTGAGCAATGTATGACAAGAAACTCAATTTCTATAAAGGATTTCTACAGTAATACTTTATAGAATAATCTAATAATATTAGAAAATGAAGGAAGGAAAGAAAGAATATTAGAATTTGTTGGTATGATTTCCAAATGAAATCTCATTCCTATTTATAGGAATTTCATGTCTCTTCATAGAGACATCTTTCATCAATAGGTGCTTTCTGAATAATAATGTCTTTAAAGTAAACACATAATTATTCATTTAATTATAACTATTCAAATAATATTATTTAAATAGTTATAATTCTTTTTCAAAAAATCAAATAATATAATCTTTTGATTAATTACACCCATTCATTTATAGTTATTGGAACATTATAAATATTTGAAAATGTTCCAACAATCTCCCCCCATTTTCAAAATATTTTAGATTTTGATATTCTTGGAAATCAATTTGCATAAATGAAGGTATCCTACGATTGAATCTTCACTTAGTGAAAACATGTTAAAGTTAATCGAAATTGCATGGTTGACTAAGCTTTGAACCAACTATTTCATTTGATTAACCGAACACTTCTCACACAATGATTTAAACATCAGTCAATGCATAGTATCTAGGGACACTATTATGGCAATGTATCTGTGTCCTCTTTTCATGAGTGCTGTCAGAGCCAAGCCCTTGAGCTCCTGGAAGCGGCCACACTTCCACTCATATAGGTAGATCCCATCAAGAGTGTTCCCGTAATTATAACACTCTAACATATTTATGTTATGGGTCCATTAAGAGTATATTACTCATCCTTCCTTTATCATTACGGGTACCTAGCACTTTAATCTTAGGATGGATTTATTTATAGTGCTAACAGTCAGATACTAATGATGTACTTTGTCTCATTGAACTCGAGACTTGACGTTATACCAAGCGTTGAGTCGAGTTTCCATCATGGGTGACTCTAATTAATGGACTTGAGTCCCATCCCTTTTGAGGTTCTTTTTACTGCATCTCTAGCAAGACTTTTTGTCAAAGGATCTGCCAAAATTTCACTTGACCTCACATAATTAATAGTGATCACTCTATTAGAGATTAATTGTCGAACATAACTATGTCTTAATCCAATGTGTCTAGACTTTTCATTATATACTTGGCTATATGCCTTTGCTAGAGTAGCCTCACTATCACAATAGATAGAAATAGGTGAAATTGGCTTAGGCCATAATGGTACATCATAAAACAAATTTCTTAACCATTCTACTTCTTTAGATGCAGTGGCTAATGCAATAAATTCTGCTACCATGGTAGAATTAGTAATACATGTTTGTTTCTTGGAAACCCAAGAAATGGCTCCTCCACCAAAAATGAAAATCCATCCAGTAGTAGAAGCATGATCTTCCAAATTTGTAATCCAACTAGCATCCGAATACCCTTCTAAAACTGGAGGATATCCATTATAACACAATCCATAGTTAATACTTTTCTTTAAGTACCTAAGTACTCTATTCAAAGCTTACCAATCTAAACTACTTGGATTACTTGTGTACCTACTCAATTTCCCAACAACATCTGCAATATCTGGTCTTGTACTAGTCACTATATACATAAGACAACCAATTAGACTTGCATATTTCAATTGATCAATTTTCTTACCAGCATTAGATACTAATTTTATTTGAGGATCTATGGGTGTATATGCTGGTATATAGTTGAAAAGATCAAACTTTTTAAGCACTTTTCAATGTAATGTGATTGTGATAAAGTTATAATGCTTTCGTCTCAGGTTATTTTAATCCCAAGAATAACATCTACTATATCCATATCCTTCATAGCAAAGTTGTTTGACAATAATTTATTTATGTTTTCTATTTGCTTTAAATCCGTGCCAAAAAATGAGCATGTCATCTACATATAAGCAAATTATGACACCTTTTCCATTTTAAAATTTTCTATATATACACTTATCGGATTCATTTATTTTATAATCATTAGCTAAAACAACATTGTCAAAATTTTGGTACCATTGTTTTGGTGCTTATTTAAGTCCATTTAAAAGTTTAACAAGCTTACATACCTTATGCTCTTGCCCTGGAACAACAAATCCTTCCGGTTGTTCCATGTACACTTCCTCTTCCAATTCACCATTTAAAAATGCAGTTTTAACATCTATTTGGTGAACAAAACAAATTATATATAGAGGTAAGTGATATTAAGAGTCTAATTGTAGCAATTCTTACTACTGGAGCATAGGTATCAAAGTAATCAATACCTTGTTTTTGTGTAAAACCTTTGGCTACCAACCTTGCTTTAAACTTATCAGTGGTTCCATCGACCTTCATTTTATTTTTGAAGATCCATTTACAACCTATTGGTTTGGAACCCGGTGGAAGATCATCTAAGATCCAAGTTTGATTTCCCATTATTGAATCCATCTCATCATTTATTGCTTATTTCCAAAAAGCAGAGTCTTGAGATTTCATTGCCTCTTCAAATGTAATAGGATCAGATTCCGTATTATAACAATAAGGTATCTTATTGCATATACTTTCATCTTTTCCTTCTAAAAGAAACATAATGAAATCTAATCCAAAATCTTTGACCTTTTTAATCCTCTTACTTCTTCTTAATTCTTGACAAGATTCATCATTATTATCAATTTGTTCCAATGGAATCTTATTCTCATTTGAAGAATGAATCAATTGTTGTGGCCGTAATTGTCTTAATATAGAATTAAATATATTCTTAGTCCCCGACAATAGCGCCAAAAACTTGATGTGCATGATAAGTTTTATATTTATGATTGATCATACTCGAAAACTAACTATTATCATGATAAAGGCAAGCGCACCTATCAAACAGTAGTATAGTTATAGTGAGACTGGAATGTCGAACCCACAGGAACTAAAAGTACTAGTATTAACATTCTTTTTATTAACTAGCCTAAAAATAAGGGGATTTGCTTTATCTAAACTAATTAACTAGACTAAGAATGCACAGAAAGTAAATTGGGGAAATACTTTTGGGAAAACTGATTGATTTAGACAATACCCAAGGAAGAATCCACCTAGACTTCACTTGCTATTTGACTCTGAACTAGACGATTTATTCACTTGACTCGATCCTTAGAAATCCCTAATTTATATCATTATCTCTCTTGAGACTAACAACGTCTAACCCTAGGTTGATTAATTGAAATCTCTTTCTAATTAAAACCCCTAATGTTGCATTAACTTGATCTATGGATTCCCTTATTAGGTTTGACCCTAATTCGACAGATGTATGTCGCCTATGTCTAGGGGTGCAATCAACTGCGCTTAATTATGCTAGATCTACTCACAGACAGGGACTTTTTCTCCTCTAAATAAGCATATCAATACTTGAATCAATATCTTAGAACATTAAAGCAAGAATTAAGAACACATAATTAAGAACAAATCAAGTATTTATCATATAATTCAGAAAATAGTAACAAGATCCGTCTTAGGTGTTATCCCCCTTAGGTATTTAGGGGATTTGGTTCATATGTGTAAAAGAAAACATCTCAGAAGAATAATAATAACAAAAATTAAGGAAACCCAAAAACCCCTGAAGGAAATTGAAGGGAGATCTTCAGTCTTGAAGGAGAATTTGACTTCTGAGATGGATCAATCAGCTTTCTTCGAGTAATTCCTTACCTCCCACTCCGTGTGTTTGCCTCTAGGTGCCGCCTCCTTTTAGGTATTCTTCTAGGGTGTTTATATAGACTTTAGAATGCTTCAAAATCCTAAAAATTAGCCTTTTTTCGAATAAAACTAGACTTAGGCCTGATAGGGACACGCCCGTGTGGGGCGGCTTAGGCCGTGTTAAAGTCTGCTAAATAGTCACGAGTGTGTGGTCTACTTATGTGAGGAAGTCCAGGCCGTGTTGATTTCCCACGTTGACCTATTTTTTCCATTTTTGGCTCGTTTCTCGCTCTTTTTACTCTCTTATGCTCACCTAAGTATAAAACATGAAATTAAATGATTAGGAGCACCAAATTCCACAAATCTAATTAGAATTCATCCAAAAAATATGCTAAGCATGGGATAAAAAAATGTATAAATTATGACTTATCACACTTTTAGTCCTCGTGGATACAATATCTCTACTCACCGTAGCTATACTATTGTTTGATAGGTGCGTTTGCCTTAGTCATATTTTAGTTAGTCACGTAAAACACACATCACGGAGCATAACAAATATATCAATTTCTATAAAGAATTTCCGTAATTATTCTTTATAGAACAATTTAGGAATATAAAAGATGGTGAGAAAAATTAAAAAAAAAATTGTTTCTATCTTTTTAGGTGTGTCATACAAATAAAAAGTTCACTCCTATTTATGTGAGATCTCATGTCTCTTCATAGAGACATAACTATCCAAAATAGATAATAATATCTTTAGCAATAAACATAATTATTCAAGTAAAATATTTGTTAGTAATCAAGTGACATAACTTTTAAATTTAAAAGATATAACTCATCACTATATATGTGATAACTTTTGGTTAATAACCAAATGACATAACTTTTGGTTACTTGTAACTTTTCATTTATAATTATTGAAATACTATATATTTTGAAAATATTTGAATAGAAATCTCCATGTCTTGCCTAAATTCAAGCTTATTTTGAAAGTTATAACTAGGTTGGTCTTATTTGTCTTTCATAAATAAAGCTCCAATTTTCTGTTCATTTGTCTTTAATTTTTTTTTCATGAGACAAAATTAATTTGGTGACTTGAAATGACTTGGAAATATTAACATGTATTAGTTTTACTAGTTGAGAGTATAAGTGATATGGTGAGAAGAGGAAATATTTACACAAGGAGTGATAAATGATTTGTGTTTAAGTACATAAGTCTTCTGTGTGTTTTATGAAATAGAATGCTAAATGATTCATTAGTTGGTTTGTAGTTGAGGGTAAAAATGGTTTGCCGATTTTTGATAGGTTGATTAGCACCATGTCAAAATTTTGGTAAAGACACAGGGTTGTTGGATGAAACGAAACTTTAGGTACTAAAAAACCAAAGTTAAAATAGCAAGAGGGATGGCTTGTTGAAGCTAGAATCAATTAAAGCGTGCATTAGTTAAAAGCAATAGGGAGGATTGGTTGAAACTAAATAACAAAGAAAGATTAAGTAGTTAGAAACAGTTGATTTACAGAGTGAATAAATGAAAAGACATGAATTAAATTAAGGATATGCTAGTTTTTGGATTCAAGAGCTATAGACAGACAAGGATGCTGTTTTTGTACGAGTAGTTTGATGTATTGTAGTATTTGGAACTTCTTTTCTGTCTCCAAATCTACCCAAGTCTGAGAAAGAAAAAGAGGCAAAATGAGTACACACAGAAAAGATTTCGTAATCAATGGAAAGTATAGGATAATGTTCGGGGGGAGGAAATAGTTTACCATATGTTACAATGAAAGCAAGCCTATATCCAACACATTCTGGCAATCAACAAACCCTGTCATGAATAAGCTTCCTATATTTCTGACCCAATTAAGTCTCCTCATTGCAATCACTCGTGTTTTTATGATTATCCTCAGACCTCTTCGCCAACCTCGCTTTCTTTCTGAGCTTCTTGTATGTATTAATAGCAGGATAGGATATTATTTGTTTTGCAATTAAGATGCTTAGACTATAATTTTATTGTTGTTTCTTGATAATGTAGGCTGGGATTCTGCTGGGTCCAAGCGTGCTAGGAAATCTAGGGTGGGTAGCAAATCATATCACTCCTTTCGAGGCGAGTTTGTTTCTGGAGACAATGGCCAACCTGGGGGTAACTTTCTATATGTTTCTGGTGGGGCTGGAGATGGACATAACCCCACTTCAAAAAATGGGGAAAACAGCCTTTAGCGTTGCCATTGCTGGTATTATTTTTCCCCTCATTGCAGGAGTGGGATTACACGCCACGATACTGAAACACCAAACAAGTGTACGCGCACCTGAGATGGGTGCATACTTCTGGTCCATTGCCCTTAGCCTTACCAGCTTTCCCGACCTGGCTCGAGCACTTTCAGACCATAAGCTAATGTACACGGATCTTGGTAAAACCGCATTGACTGCAGCCGCTGTTTGTGACCTATCATGTTGGAGTCTGCTGGTGGTAGCTGTATGTATAATCAGTGGGAGAAATGAATTGCACATTGCAATCCCAGTGATGGTGTGCATGGCAAGCTTATGGTTTGTGTTGCGCCCATATATCCGTAAGATAGCCAAAAAGATTTCCCAACGCAGCAAAGATGCACCGATTTCGGATAACCACATATATTTCATTCTATCACTAGTGCTCCTCTCGGGTTTTATCACAGAATTATGTGGTGCACATTCCATGTTTGGAGCTTTTATGCTTGGACTGATGATACCCGGTGGAAAGCTTGGGGCTAGCATTAAGGACAAAGTTGAAGAGTTCATAATGGGGATTCTGTTGCCCCCTACATTCTTGATTATTGGCGCTAGGACCAATTTCGTTTTTATATTTGCCGATGTTTCTATAGGAATGGTGCTCTTAGTTATACTTCTAGCTTCCCTTGCTAAGATTGCAAGTACTCTACTTGTCTGCCTCTACTTCAAGTTCCCAATGCGGGATGGTTTGGCCCTTGGAGTCCTCATGAACACCAAAGGAGTTCTTGCGCTCATTGTTCTTAATGAAGGACGAAACATGCAGGTGGTTTTCTTCATTCTCTAATTGATTAATTATTTTTTTCTTTTATCTGACACAATAATTACTATAATTTAACACACAATATGTATATATTTTTATATATTGTTCAGGGTTTTGACCAACAAACATTTACATGGATTATGGCTGCCATCTTGCTCATGACCATCATTACAGGTCCGATAGTGAGTTGGACTCACAATTCTGCAAGGCATTTGAGGCCATACAATCATAGAAACTTAGAGAGAAGTAAACCAGACGCACCACTTCGAGTTCTTGTTTGCGTTCATTCCACCAGGAATTTACCGGGCTTGATCAGTCTCTTGCAAAATTCAAATGCCACAAGAAATTCCCCAATTACTGTCTTTGCTGCTCATTTGGTTGAGCTCACACGAGCATCTGCAATGCTGATTTTCCATGACAAAAATAAAACCGTGGATACTGAAATCAATACCACTTGGGAAAAAGCCGAGGCTGAGCAGATTGTCAGTGCCTTTGAATCTTTTGAGAGAGACAACCCTGCGGCAGCTGTTCAGCCTCTAACAGCAGTGTCCCCTTACGCCACCATGCACGAGGATGTCAACAACTTTGCACTAGACAAGTTTACCAGTATCATTTTGATCCCATTTCACAAGCGACCCGATGGGGTTGGTGGATGGACAGATGAAAACATTGAGCATAAGTAAGTGAACCAAAACTTGTTAGCAACTTCCTCTTGTTCCATTGGTTTACTTGTGAATCGTGGCCTAATGGGTGTTTCAGAATCGCAAAAAGACACGCAGGAGTGTCATGTTGCCATGTTTTTCATTGAGGGACCTAACGACCGGGAGGCCTTAGCTTATGCCTGGAGAATGGCAGGCAATCCACGCCTAATACTTACCTTAGTCCGATTCGTTCCAGGAAAAGATGTTTCAGAGTTGAGTGAAGGGGTGGAAGAAGATGATCATGATATATTCACAACAACATTTGAGAGAGAGAAGCAGAAGCAGCTTGATGATGATTATGTGAATGAGTTCAGGTTCAGGACAATGCATGATCAATCTATAGCTTATGTGGAAGAACTAGTTAACAGCGGTGACGAGATCATATCCACCATAAATACTGCTTACAGTGATTTCAATTTGTACGTAGTAGGAAGAGGGCATGGTAAAGCATGTCCATTGACAGCAGGGCTATCCAACTGGAGTGATTCCCCAGAACTGGGGCCGCTCGGGGAGGCGTTGGTTTCATCGGATTTTGAGTCACCACCTTCTGTTTTGGTTGTCCAGCAATCTGCTCTTCTCTCAACTGGATCTAGTAAACACAATTAGCTCTCTGCTTCAATCAAACCACACAAGATGGGATGATGTACATATATATTGTGTTCAACACATCATTTTTGTTGCACAAACATTAGTAAAAATAAGGATCGAAAAAGAACAAAATATGTAAAACTGGAAAATAGAAAATAAAATAAAAATAAAAATAAAAATAAAAATATTAACCTGTAGTTGAGGCCTATAAAACAATCTCCTTAAGACAGATTTGGTCATTCCTTTGGTGCTGGAGAAAGGGTGGTCAATTGTCTCCCAGGATACAACAACAAGATGAGCATGTGATCAACGAAGCCTCGCCTTCTTCAATCACCAGAAAACAGATTGGAAAATCTGCAGGGAAAGATATCTCGAAAAACTTTGGAAAATATTTGAGTGTGTATCTTCCCTATTAGATTATTAGGTTCTTAAAATAAATTTAAGGGAAGAATTTTTGGAAATCTTTAACTAATGGAGCCAAAACGTAACATCCTGAATTAGGGCCTAGTCGGAATAGTGGTTTTGAGACCACAAATCCGAGATGATAATAATTATTTTATGATTATTATAAGGTCTATGATATGTCTCTATGCTTGTGTGAAAATTTCATGAGGAAATTTTATGTGAAAAGTGCTTAATTAGACTTTAAGGACTAAATCGAATAATTTGTAAAACTTGTGTTCTAGAAGAATTTTGCATGAAATTGAATTAGATTATTAATTAGAGGTTTTTAAAGAGTAATTTGACCAATTTCTAAAATTTGGACAAAAATGGGCTTGGAAGGGTAAATTTTGAAAGAATGGTAAAAAGGACATTTTGGTTATTTAGGGGTAAAATGAATTAAAAGACAAAAATTAAAAGCCAAATGTGTCCATCTTCCTCCCATGGTCATGTGAATCAAGAGGGGAGCCATGGCTAGGGTTTCCAAGCTTCCAAACTCAATAGTAAGTGATCCCGACCTCGTTTTTAACGTTCTATACATTTTTGAAATCCCGGTAACATGTTCTACTCATTTCTACCATTATTTTGAGCTAGGGTTTATGTTTAAAAATTTACCCATGCATGACTTGCTAGTATTTTAATGTTTAATGGTAGAATATGAGAGATTGAAGTGTATATAACACATTTTACTAAGTGATTTTTCATGAAAAGCCTAAAAAGGACTAAACTGAAAAAGGTGTAAAATAGGTAACTAAAAATATCTTTTAATGAGAAATTTGGGCTGCCACAAGCTTGAATATGGTTCGGCTAGGCTTGGGTAATCAAGAAATTGAACACATTTCATTTTATTAGCCTAGGGACTAAATTGCAAATATGTGAAAGTTTAGGGGTAAAATTATAAATTTTCCAAAATATGATTTTTGTGTTAATTTGAATAATGTGAGTCCTAAATAGGCTATATTTGAAATGATAGATAAAGAAAATCGAGATTCGGGCTTAACTCGGGAAAATACAAGTTTTGGACTAAAATAGTAATTTTGTCATTTCCGTATTCGAGTTAAGTTCGCGTGATTTAATGAGCATATTATTCAAGTTATTATTGTTATACATGAAATATATCTTGCTATGATTGTATTGAATTTGATGTTAATGGAAATTTGATGGAAATTGACATTTTAAATGAAATGAATAAGTTTGTATGAAAACTAGGTGATATGTTATTTTTATTGTATGGATTAATGCTCAAATAAACATTAAAATGTGTATTCATGCATGAATTATAATGTTGATAGACATTGTGAAATAATACATGGGAAAGGTTGTACTAATGAAAAGTGGATAAAGTGTCCCGGTTGAATAAAAAGGGATATCCGATGGATATATCATTTCTTACATGATATGAGATCTTGCATATGTTGAAGTAAAGGATCTAGCCTGGACGGGTAATCCGATGATCTCAAAATAGAAAGGATCTTTTAGACAGGTGTTCCTTGAGTGATCGAGGCTCCCGAAGAATATGTGTGCATTATGGATTTAGCCCGGACGGGTAATCTGATTGAGGACTGAATTTAGCCTAGACTGACAATTTAGATCCGAGCTTGTGAGAGCAATTATCGTTGAAAGGGATTTAGCCTGGACTGGTAATCCCGACATTTCTCTATGAATTTATTCTACGGGGGATTTAGCCTGGATTGGTACTCCCGCCGTAAGATGTAAGATTCGCGGGAGTGTGTATTAAGATGATCACTAGTATGAATTGACGGTAAATGGGCTATCCATCAAGATCCTCGAGAAATTCAACGGGATTAACATGAGAAATAGAAATGGAAATACTTGAAACGATAAACTCATCTATGATTAGATGATACTAGTATGATGCATATGATTGTCATGTTTGGATGAGTGGTTGTGCTAAGAGATAGCACAGGTACGTACTCGAAACCCATGAACATGTGTTTGACACGTGAAATGAAATGGAATTGTGGTAAGAATGCAAATAGATGAATGATACATATGAGAATAGTATTTTTATGGCAATCTTATGATGAACATCATTTTGTTACTCTAAAACTGTTTGGACAGCAGCAATAGTCCGAATTTGAAAATCCACAAAAATTGTGGAAGTCGAATTAAATGCTAAATTAAATATGAAATGAAACCTTATTGAGTCTAGTTTCACAAGAAGAAACAGTATAAGAAAAAGAATTTAATATTATGAGATATTCGAATTCTTGTGAAACAAAGTCAGAATAAGTTTGGAATCCCTTGTTCTGACTTGGGAAAATCACTATAAATAGTAAAAAAATAATTATGGGTTATAATTTATATGAATAAGTCCTTAATGAGTCTATTTTCAATAGAAATAGACGAGAATATTATTCGAATCCCGTAATAAGATATAATTAAGTTTTAGTGAAGAGAGGTTGGAACTGTTGGACAGTGAAATAGGGGAGACTTTAAAGAGTAAACTGTACTTATTGGTTAGACTAAAAATTATGAAAATTTTATGATAAAAATATGTGAGTCTAGTTTCTAGAAAAATTTACAGATCTTAATTTGGAGTTCCGTAGCTCTAGATATAAATGATTTAGTGACTATGACTCAATAAAATAACTTGACTGGATTTTAATAAATAGAGAGAAATTGAAATAGCATATTAATTCCTTGCTTATTATTTTCATGGGAGCTTACTAAGCGTAAAGCTTGCTCCCTCCTTTCCATTTCTTTTAGTGTTGTCAGGTCAGCTCGGGGTTGGAGAACATCGGAGGCAACATCACACTACCAAGCTATCACCTTGAGATATTGATACATAGGTTAAGAAGTTTCAAGTGAGTGGCATGTATAGGAATTAGTTTTTATGATATGTGTTCTATAATTTGGCCAAATGTATTGGCTTATTGTGATTTATTTGTATATGGCCATAGGGTACGACTCCTTTTGAGTATGGTTTGTAAATCGATCTATCCATGCTATGTTAAAATGTTTGTGATGAAATGATGTGAGCATGATGGTTGGCCATGCATGATTGGTGTTGTGACATGCATGAATGATGAATGCTTCATGACCATCGAAGTGGTCATGACCATGGTTAATGTATAATAGGGCAAGTAAGATAATAATGCCTTGAACGTGAATGCTGGATAGATAAGTTGATAATCATGGTATAAGAGAATAAGTGGTAAAGTATTTGACTTGGTCAAATAAATGAGATTTGGTATGCCTAGAATTGGTATAATGTGAGGATATGTAAAACGTGTATGATGCCTCAAAAATGTCATGTTGTGTCTTAATAAAGAGTGTTTTAATCATTAAAATGTTGCTATGAATTGTTATTATGATGTGTATATAGATGTAAGGGATTGTGGGTAACATGAAGGCTTGGACAATAGCCTAAGTGTTGGCTACACGAGCTGAGACACGGCCGTGTGTCTCATCCGTGTGAGAGACACGACCTGGTGACTCGGGCGTGTGGCCTGGCCGTGCAGTTCAAATTGTGTATTGATGTCATAAACAGAGAGTTACAAGGCCTGAGGACACAGGCGTATTGATGACACACGGGCGTGCCCTTATGTTCACACAGGCATGTGACCCTATTTTATGAGAAAAATTTCTAAGTTTTGCTAGAACATTTCAAAGTTCTCAGTTTAGTCCCAGACCATTTTAAATGCATGTTATGGTCCTTGTAGACCCATAATAGGGACACTAAGAATATATTCGGTTGGTTTTAATTTGAAACAAAATTTTATGGCTCGGATTGCATGATCGTTTGCGTTTAAGTTCGGTAATACCTCGTATCCTATCCTGGTGTTGGACACGGGTAGGGGGTGTTACAAAACGTTTTTGTGAATGAAGATAACTTAAACCTTAACTAAATGCAATGACAATTGGGCCCAAAAAGTCTATCTGGTCTTAAAAAGTCTAACTGGTTAAATATTTTGTGTCACCCACGTGCGTCCCCAACCCCGGTGGATTTGGATTTGCAAACCCCCCACACATGAGGGAGAATATTAGTTTAGTCCTTCAATAACTACCAATTTGGTTCTCGTAGATAAACATATTCCACTTTTCTTATCTAACCAATGTGAGACTAAACTTTTCATTTTTCTCAACTTAATTCACAAGTAGCTTATTTTGAGCATCAATTTCTCATTATCACTCAATCATTTTGAGCATATGATATGCCATTGTAAAGATATCATGAAGTAAAATATAAAACCATAGTTTTATTATTCAAATCTCCACCTTTACTAATTGAGAATATGCCTCAAAGCTTCCAAAGTATCTATTTTTTTCCAACAATTTGTTTACTACTTTAACTCCGATCAGGAAGCCACGTAGCCATCTTTTTACTCAAATGCTTACCATTTTTCATGCTTTAAAAATAGTTTTAGGGTCTCAATTCTGGAATAATTGTTGTTCAGTCCAACCTATGCGTTGGTTCACAGTTGTTACTGTATGCTGCATTTGTATTTTATTTTAAACATCTCAAATAGTTGGATACCTTCCTTCAAATCTGCCGCTGCTCCTATCAAAACTCAACTCGATTAAAAAAATTAAATTTCGAGTTAATCGAATCGTGTTACTCAAATTTTCGAATCAATTTGAATAAATAATTTAACTTTCAAGTTCAAGTCAAGTTTAATTTTACAATTTGAATAATTCACATAACAGATTACTAAATATCTCTTTAGTAAACCAAAAAAAAAATATGTCTAGAAATCTCTCTCTTTATGTAGGGAGAGTTTAGAGAGTTGAACTATGATTAAACTTAATCACTTTAATATTACATTAACATAATAGTTATCAAGATAAATATTAAATTAAATTTAATATTAATATAATCACTTTAATATTAAATTAATAAAATCCTATTAAGATAAGTATTAAATTTAATTTCACATTAAACTATTAAAAATATTATTTTTGAAATTATTAATTTAAAATCAAATTCTCTGTTAAAGTCCCAGTAAGAGTGTAACTTTTTCACTACTCAACCATCGAAAATCAATTACCGTCGGTCACCAGGGTGCTGCTGACATCACTGTGTCTGATGATGAAGGTACGACACCCTTACGACACCCCGAATCGGTTTGGTTGCTGTCGATTTGGTCTGGGTCAATGATGACCCAACCAATCCGATCTAACCACCGATTGGACCATCAGCCCGGTTCAACCAATTTTTGGGTATTGGTTTCAGTTTTGGGTTCTCGGGCCCAATTTACGATCTCAGGTCCAATTTTTAAGTTCAATTACCCATTGAGCCAATTGTCTGACTTGAAATTGAATTTTCAAAGATATCATATTAATTTTAATTAGTTAGATTAATTTAATTTTACTTGATCAAAATTAATTTTTCCAAAAATCACTTATATTTCCAAATTAATTTTCCAAGAAAAATCTTTAATCAAATTCTCTAGTTGAACAATTCCCACGACCATATAATTTAATTCCAAATCGAATAAATCATCTCAATTAAATTATTTCCAAAGTCATAGAATTTTCTTTTGATTCAAATGCAATCCGATCGAGCTTTTGTTGAGCTAGTAGAGGGACCAATCGGACATATACAATTAGGTTCTAGTTATTACAATTATGTTCAGAAGTATCGTTCCTATAATTCGTAATTACTTAATTATGGAGTCAGTCCACAAGAAGTACCATGATCGAACACTCCTTATTGTATACTCTGTACGAAAGCAATTAATCAAACTGCTTTGTTTAATGATCTCGTCATTTTTGTGTTACCCTCATATGATATCATTGATTCTTTTGAGTTAAATTCGTTCATTTAATACAATCCTATTTTATCTTATTGACACCATTATGTTTTCTTAATGATTAATATGATCACTATCAACAAATGATTGTGATAAATTACTTGTTCGAGAACAAACAACCTATGGCCACATTCCATATTTATCAATCCACAAAATAGCAATGAGAATGTACCTATAGCCACATTCCATATTTATCAATCCACAAAATGCCAATGAGAATGTATCATTAACTCTTTAATTGAGCTATGAATTCCATTGTTACTAGTAAAGCCATGCCATACACAAGTCATGTACCCAACATACCGGCTGTGGGCTCGCACATCTTTAGAGCAAAAGCCTCCACTTATATCAAAGCACATGAGTTACATACGTAGAGTCAGTGACTAACTCAGGATTTAGGTAAATCACACCATGAACTTCACAAGTAAATTAATTCACAAATGTATTAAAAATTAATTCATCTTGGGTCCAGTCCAATGTATCATTCTATCAATGAATACATCTAAGTCTCTACTTGTGGAGTTAACTGCTCCGATAGCCATGACTAGCCATCTCTCCAATTGGAATTGTAGACGACATAATAATCATTTTCAGTATTTGAATCAAATGCTCACTTTGATTCTTTTACGAGACTACGGACTCATTTAGATTATCTACTCAAGCAAATTGTCTTTCTCGCAATGTAAATGTTCTTACAATGCCACTAATCTTTAGTTTAAACTTTAGACAATCAATGAGCTAATATTTGCTTGTCATAATTTCGCTATACATGCAAAATATAAAAGACAGAAAATACAAAAGATATAATAGTAAAATGTGAAATTAACTTTATTTATTGATTTATCATTCAAATAAATAAAAAATAATAATTACATGTTTACTACAATATGGATACATTTCCCAACACTTCGATGGTTGAGCAATGGAAGAATTACACTCCTACTGGGACTCTACCAGAGAATTTAATTTTAGATTAACTATTCCAAAAATAATATTCTTTTACTAAATTCAATATTAAATTAAATTTAATACTTATCTTAATAGTATTTTATGAATTTAATATATGCATTGAGCTTGGATGAATATAGGATAGGATACAATTAACCTACAAATAGGGTTAGTTGCGCACTTGTACGGGATTTGCACTTTGGTGCCTACTGGTAAAGCACATCAGTGGCACTTTAGTGCTTACTGGTGTGGTGTAGTTGCCCGTGTATCCGTATATATTCAATTAGTCCATTGGGCTAACTGTTTAAAAGAAAATTTTATTTTCTGATTCTGTATACTGATTGGAAATGTATTCATATGGTTATATGTATTTATGCTTTAATAGAGCTAGATGGTACATTCATTTGACAATTCTAATGAAGTGGCATTGAATTAATATATATGAATGAATGAATGAGTTATACAATTGTATATTAAATGCTTACCTTCCGATTGTGATATACTATGACAAGAAACTTAGTTAAACTTGTTATTTTTATATGTTAATTTCCTATATAAGGTAAGTTTACGGTTTTAAAACCTACGAGTTTACTAAATATATATATTGCTTACTCGGTTATGTTTTCTTGTCTTGTAGTTATCTTTTGCGGAACGTGAAGATTGGATCAGCTAGGAGCTCACACTATCCAGTTTCTGTCTCGATAGATCTTTTATAGTTCAATAATTGATTTTGTGGCATGTATATAGGCTTAATATGTATAAGTATCATCTTGGTTGACAATGTTTTGATATGTTTATAATTCTCACTAAATGGTTGTGTTATTTGGAATGATGGTAACGTGATTCTAGTTAAGAATTGTACTTGAAAGTTGTTGTTATGTGACCAATGTGAAGAAATGTAGATATATATATGTAAATGTCACTTGATTACTACATGAGGTGCAATGGTAAGTTAATGGAAATGGCATAAGATGCTCAAATAGGTAAAATGGTAACATGTTATATGGTATGTTTACAAGCCTTGATATGTGTTTGTGTTTGTGAATGGTTAAATGTTTAGTTGATGGATATAGAATGGGATGAGTATTGATGTGTGATTGGTTTTCAATGGAATGAATGTTTTGGTATAAAATGTTTAGATAAATTGAGATGTTTCATTTTAGTTTGTATGTGATTAAGGTGCCTTGAGGCATATTGGTTAGAATTAGGAAAATGATATAATTTAGTATGCTTTTGGTGCATTTTGAATAGGTTAAAAGAATGGTTAAATGAGTACTTGTGGCATATGTAAGTTTTTGGTTTGGTACCTTGCATATTAAGGTATTATTTGGTATACACGGCTCACACACGGCTGTATGTCAGAAATGGGCAAGTGACATGACCGTGTGCTTTGTTTTGAATTGAAAGGTTTTGTTAAACACGATCTCAGTTTGTTACACGAACTGGCCACACACTTGTGTGCTACTGTAGATTTGGTCAATGAATTTCCATACGACTATAGGGAGTTACACAGCCTAGATACACGACCATGTGACTCCAACTTACACGGTGTTAGTTTTTAACACGATTTAGAAACACAGCCATGTGACCCTATTTTGTGATTTTCCCTAGATTTTTAAAAGTTTGTAATTTAGTTATTATTTGTACTCGGGTCAAATTAAGAGCTTTCATAAGCTCGATTGAGACTTGGTTTTTTGTAATTCATATTATGTAATATCCTAATTTTGGGCCTAGTCAGAATCGTGGTTTCGTGACCACAAAATCTGAGATAGAAATAATTATTTTATGATTATTTTAAGGTCTATGATATGATTACATGATTGTGTGAAAATTTCGTGAAGAAATTTTATGCGTAAAGTGCTTAAATTGAAATTAGGGACTAAATCGAATAATTTGCAAAACTTGCATTCTAGAAGTTTCTAGTATGAAATTGTTTTGAAATATTAATTAGGAGGTCTTAAATAGAAATTTTACCAATTTCTAAGTCTATGGACAAAAATTGGACATGGATGGAATTTTTGGAAAGTTTAGTAGTAAGGGCATTTTGGTCATTTAGGGGTAAAATGAATTAAAATACAAAATTAAAAGCCAATTTTACTCATCTTCAACCCCATGGCCGAATATAGCATGGAGAAACCATGGATAGGGTTTTTCAAGCTTTCAAGCTCGATTGTAAGTCCGTTCTAGCCTCGTTTTTAATGATTTTTACGTTTTTGAAGTCTCGGTAGCTCGATTTAGCTTATGCTAGCAATAATTTAACCTAGGGTTTATATTTGGAAAAATACCCATAGGTAAAATTTGTGTATTTTGGTGTTTTAGGATAGAATATGAGGCTTTAAATTATGTTAGACAACTTGGGCTACTCGGTTTTAAGTGAAAACGAGCAAAAGGGCTTAATCGGTAAAAATACCTAATAGTCATAAGTACATGTTAGAGTGAGAATTTGATGTTGCCATAGAAGGGAAAAATGATCAGCATGTCATAAAACATAAGAAAATAGGCTGAAGTTTAATTTACGTGCTTTGGGGCAAAAGTGTAAATATGCAAAAGTTTAGGGGTAAAATTGTAATTTTTCCAAAATATGATTTTGGGTCAATTTGAATAATGTGAGTTCTAATTAGACTATATTTTAAATGATAGAGCAAGGAAAACTGAAATTCGAGCTAAAATGGGGAAAATACCAAGTTGTGGACGAAATGGTAAAAGTAGCCATTTTCGCATATGAGGTAAGTTCATATGTAAATGTTGGTAACATAGTTATTGTTTTAAATGTTTTAATGTTATTTAAATGATATGATAATTATTATGAAATATCATACTTGTGACAATTGTTTGATAATATGTCAAATTATGTGATATACTTGGAAAATGTGAAATACTACCGAGTATCGGTATCGACATTCCATAGAAGATGGTTGAGACATATGATTGGGAAAAATGTCCCGTTGAACCTTAGGAATGGATTAGGATACAAGTGACATGTCACTGGGATATTTGGGCATCCGAACTCGTTGAGTTGAGTCCGAGTTCGTGAGATGTAACTAGGCATCCGAGCTCGTTGAGTTGAATGCGAGTTCACTTATGGATGCGAACGCCCGAGCTCGTTGAGTTGAGTTTGAGTTCGCTTATGGGCAGGTTACATGGTAGCTTGGCTACATATGTGGCACTTATGTGCAAACTTTCCATGTATCCGAATTATATTTCGATGTGTTCAACGGGTAAAGTTCTACTGAAATGGCGGAATACTCAAGATGAAAGGGACGTATTGGTAAGTGTTGTGAAATGGGTACTTTGAACAGGTATGTACTTAACCCTCGGGTTGAAAAATCGATATAACAACAATATGGTAAGATGATAAATGAAAATGTGATATGAATGTCTTGGTGACGATTATGCAAATGATGTTTTATGTTTGCTTATATGGCTATGTTACTTGCTATTTGCATGTGAACTTATTAAGCATTTATGCTTACTCCCTCCTTTTCATTCCTTGTAGTTTTGACAAGCCAGCTCGGAAATCGGGAACGGTCGGAGGCTCGCTCACACTATCCGTATACCATTTTGGCATAATGGCTTGTATATTTTGAGTATGGCATGTATAACATTATAATCATTTTGTATATATGGTCTTATGATATGGTTATTGAGTGGTATGGAAATGCTTGGTAATGATTAGCCATTGGAATGGCTAATCATGATCATATTTGGTGTTATGTATGTCAAATTGCTAGCTAATCCATGGAAACCATGAAATAGGTAAAATTTATCATAAAATAGATTCAGATAGCAGTAGTGACGTGAATTTGAAAAATCACTAAAAATAGTAGAAATGGAATTAAATAATGAATAAGTTATGGAATCGAAGCTTGATGAGTCTATTTTCATATGGATGAAGCCAAACAGGTATATAAGCTATATTTTATGAGATGTTTAAATTTTTGTGAAACAGGGCCAGAGCGATTTCTGGATCCCCTGTTCTGACTTTGGAAATTCACCATAAATTTTACAAAGATAATTAGAAGTCATGCTTTATATGTACAGATTCCTTATTGAGTCTAGTTTTATTAGAGAGAAACAGAATAGTCATTGAAGCTCTGTACAGGGAGATATCTGATTCGTAATACACAGAGGTCAGAGTAGTCAAACCCTAAAACAGGGGAGAATTTAACTAATAAACTGTACTAATTGGCCCAACCAAAAATTCTAGAAAAATATTAGTAGATAGATATATTAATCTAGTTTTAGCAAAAATTTACGGAATTGGATTTTGAGTTTCGAAACTCGAGATATGATTTTTAAAGCGACTGTGATGCAGTTAGCCAGCTTGTCTGGAAATTTTTAAATGAATTGTATGAGATGTTTAAGTAATGAATTAAGTCCATTAACACCTTGTCTTCGACTCCGGAAACGGTCTCGGGTACGGGGCGTTAAATATTATGCATGGATTATGAATTGTTTTGATTTTTTAATTGAATGTTTTAATTTGGAACTATATGTGAATTGCGCTGTTAACTATTGTTGCGTCCTATAGCTCAGGTCCAGTGATTGGACCTGGTAAGGGGTGTTATAATGGTACCGATAATGAAAAGGTGATTCATCTCTGTAACAGCCCATTTTCAGTGAAATCAGAACAGTGGTTTTGGGATCACAAATCCGAGTCAGAAAGAAAATTTATTTTTATATTTTTGCATGGTTTGAATTATGTTAGGAATGTCATATGAAAATTCTGATAAAAATTTTTATCGATTAAGTACTTAATTATGGAAAAGACCAAATTGCATAAAATGAAAAAGTTGGATTCTAGTAGCTAAAAGGATCAAATAGCTATGGAATTCAAAACTTGAGGTCCTTATATGGTAATTAGACCATTAAAGAAAAGTTAGTAGATATTTTTGGTGATTCATCCATGGAAAAATTAGAAAAAGTTAGGGACTAAATTGGAAACTAAAATAATTAAAAAGAAAATATCATTTTATTTTATGTCATTTTCTTCCCCAAATACATGGAAACCCTAGGAGAGAGAGAAGAAACTAATCAAGCTTAATTGAGTAAGTATTCTTGTCCTGGTTTTAGTAAATTTTATATTTTTGAGATCGAGATAATCTAATCTATCTATTTTGGGGATTAATTTGAAAAGTTATCAAAGTATAGAAATTTTTCCATGGATGAATATGCTAAAAATTTGAAATTTGTGGTATAAAATGAAAGGTTGTTGATAGATAAACAATTTTTACAAAGTGAATTTTGATGAAAATGTGATTTATAGACTAAATTGTAAAGTTGTGAAAATTGAAGAAAAATTCTGAATTTTATAGAACACATGTGCTGTAAATTGTATATTAAAATTTCGTTTAGGCTTGGAATGAGAAGTAAATTGCATGAATTTAATTTTTCGAGCCTAAGGATGAAATTGGAATTTACGAAAAACATAGGGGTAAAATGGTAAATTTGCCTATGATGTAAATTGAGTTCAATAGAATATGAAATGTGAGAAATTGATGATTAAATTCATTTATGTAGATCTAATAAGACAAATTCAAAGCTAGATCGAGGAAAATAGAAAGTTTCGGATTAGTTGATTTTCTTATACGAACTGTTCTCGAGGTAAATTTGTGTAATTTAATTTCGCATGTTAATATGTTTTATTTAAATGTTGTATTTGATTTGAATGTGGTAGATGTTTATGTAATTTATATAAATGTTATAAATACATGAAATGGTTACATGGTTGCAAAAGTCATTAAATTGTAAGTTCTGTTCGAATAATGAAAATCGATGGATCATGTGATTTCCCGTACATGAAATATGATTCTGCATATGTTGCAGACGGAATTCAGCTCAGACGAGTAATCCCGATATAACTCTCGAGCATCTTGAGATATATATATAGTTCCTGCGAGCATCCTGATCAGTAATGATCTTGCATTTGTTGCACATTACCGCAACTCTTTGTGAGTGTCCTGACATACGATCGGTTGTGATTCTGCAAATAATGTGGACACAAATGCAGCTATTCATGAGTGTCCTATTAAGCTTGCTTGAACTCTTTGTTACCTTATTCGAAGCTCCCTGATATTATCTATTCGGAGATATCTGAAAGGCTTTATGAGCTTCCTGAGTAAAAACTCTTATGAGTTTCTTAATTAGCTTGGATAAGTGTCTTGTTATAAAAACTCTTATGAGTTTCTTAATTAGCTCGGATAAGTGTCTTGTTACATGATTACATGGCTCGTTTAAGCATTTTGACATGTGGCTCGAGAGTATGTTCCCTGAATAAGAATTGACGGTTTATAGATATGTACACCTTGAGTGTACTATTTGAGAATCCATCAATATTTCAGTAATTCAACGGATAACACTATTGACATGAGAAAATGATGAGATAAATAGAATTATGCCTGAATGCTTTTGAATTGTTTGATGAAGGATTATATGATGAGCTCACCTATGTTTATTTAACATTTACATGTATTACATGACTAACTTACTTGATTGAGTACATGTGTTTTGGTACATTTTTCAAAATGATGAAAGCATGTTAATTGTATGCTTAGTGTTGTTAAATTTAATTGGTAAGTTTCAATTCTTGTTATACAAACTTACTGAGCATATAATGCTTACTAGATTTTATTTTCTCTGTTTTATAGTGCTCGGAAGCTCGTGAAGGTTGGGAACATTTGGAGCATCATTACACTATCCACTAGCTTGTTTTGGTATAAATAGTAACCTCATTTTGGTATAATGGCATGTATAGGTAACTTGGCTTTTGATGGCATATGAATGTGGTTTGCAAACTAGCTATTGGGATGGCTAGTAATGTTTTGTTTGGTATAACTATAAGGTTTTATTAAAATAAATACCTATTTGTTAAGTTTATTAAATATGATTGATCAAGTTATGCTTAACCTTTAAGTTAAATAAAGGTAAGATTATAATCATGATTACATATGTTAGAATTGACTTGAAATTAATACTTGAATTGGCTGGTATATACTTGTAAGCTTTGGTATAGGTTATTGTCAAATTTGGGTGAGAAATAAAGCTAGGAAATGGCTTTATTTTGTCAACACGGGTAGACACACGGGCGTGTGTCATAACCGTGTGTGACACACGGCCTGGTACATGGGCATGTGGTTAGACCGTGTGTTCCCTACATTTTAAAATTGAGAAACAGAATGCTCAGAATTGAGCACTCGGGCAAAGACACGGGCGTGTGTCTCAGCCGTGTGTGCGACAAGGCCTAGAACACGGGGTGTGTGTCTTGGCCATGTGAAACCTGCACTTAAATTTGAAAATTGTAATTAACCACATGGCCTAACACATGGGTGTGTGGCTAGCCGTGTGGCACAAGTCAGAGAGTTACACAGGTCGAACATAGCCTGCAGCACAGGCGTGTCTTAAGGTCACATGGGCGTGTCCTTGGACCACACGGGCATGTGTGCCCTGTATCTAGGGAAATTTTAGAAATTTTGCGAAAAATTCTATGAGTTCCCGATTTAGTCCCGACTCAATTCTAATACTCATATTAGGCCTCGAAGGTCCATTTAAGGGACGTTATGAATAATCCTGATAAATGAGTAATAAATGACATGAATTACCTGCAAATATTTTGTAAACTTTGGTAATACTCTGTAACCTTATTTCGGTGACAAATACGGGTTAGGGGTGTTACATTTATTGGTATCAGAGCTACAATTTAGTCGATTCTTGGATTGAACGTAGCAAGTATGAGTTTAGCTATACATGCCATTATATAATTTGTGATAGTGTGATATCTCCTAACCATTTTAAATGTGTTTTTCATATAGTAATGTCATCCAACTAAGCTAGATGTGAATCCGATGAAGCTGAGAGCAATGCTTCAACTTCAGTTCAAAAAGCTACATCTAGTAGTGGATGGCGCGTATCTGAGGGCCAAAGTGAAGAGCCAAAACAAGCCTTCTTTCCAATGATGAACGAATGAATCACTCAGTATATAAGAAGTTGTACAACAACCTACCTCACCTGCTTCTCAACCGGTTCCTGAGGTACCACAAGGTGTTGAACCCATTAGAATTGGTAAGCCTCCGGTAGATAACATTCGTAAGTATAGGGCAGAGGAATTTAGAGCTACTGTAGAGGATGATCCAGAAAGAACTGAGTTTTAGTTGGAAAATACCATCCAGGTTTTAGATGAATTATCTTGTACACCAACTGAATGTCTGAAAGGTGCAGTTTCTTTATTAAAAGACATAACTTATCATTGGTGGAATACCATAACTTTTTTTGTACCAAGAGAAAACATTACATGGGAATTTTTCCAGACCGAATTTAGAAAGAAGTATGTTAGTCAGTGATTTTTGGATCAGAAAAAGAAAAAACTTTTAGAACTCAAATAGTGAAATATGACTGCATCTGAGTATGAGCGAGAATTGTTCGATTGAGCAAGTATGCCAAAGAGTGGGTTCCAACTGAGGCTGATATGTGCAAACATTTTGAATAGGGCTTAAATGAAGACATTAAGCTACTGATTGGTATTCTTGAATTAAGGGAATGTGCAGTATTGGTTGATCGAACACATAAAGCTGAAGAATTGAGTAAAGAAAAGAAACAAGTAAGAGAAGCTTGGGTTTTTGGTAAAAGAATTATGAACAAGTCACAATCATCTGCTTCTAAGAAATCAAAGAAGTATTATGATCGTGTTACAACATCAGTACGATATTCTAGAAAAGAGCAAGGCTTTCAATGCTCTGACCTGAGATCCTCATCTCCATCTGTAACCAATGTTGGTAGTATCTGTAATCCTAAACCGAAATGTAAATTTTGTAATAAATTTCATTTTGAGAAATTTCAATTGAGAAGTGGAACATGTTATAAATGTGGCTCTCTTGATCATTTTCTTAAAGATTGCTCTAAAAGGGTTGAAAGATATATTAAAGAAACTTCAAAGCCGAGTAATCCTGCTTCAAGAGGCAGACCACCCTGTCATCCCGGTAATGTTTGTGGTAGCCGAGGTACTACAAGGGACACAACAATTAAATCTGAGGCACGAGCATCGGTAATGACATATGCTATTCGTGTTAGAGAAGATGCCTCTACACCAAGCTTCATTACTGATACATTTTTTCTACTTGATCTGATATTATTGCTTTGATTGATCCTGGTTCCACACATTCATACATATGCACAAATCTAGTGTTTGTTAAAAATTTACCTGTTGAATTCACTGAATTTGTGGTTAAAGTTTCAAACCCCCTGGGCCAGTATGTTATGGTGGATAAACTCTATAAAAACTATCCATTGATGGTAAAGGGTTATTGCTTTTTGGCTGATTTGATGTTATTGCCATTTGATGAATTTGATGTGATTTTGGGAATGGACTGGTTAACTCAATATGATGTAGTGGTGAATTGTAAACAGAAATATATTGTTTTGAAATGTCAGAGTGGTGAATTACTCCATGTTGAATATGATAAATTAGATGGGTTATCTAATATGATTTCAGCAATATCCGTACAGAAATATGTCAGAAAGGGTTATGAAGCTTATCTTGCTTATGTGTTAGACACTAAAGTATCTAAGTCAGAGATTCAGTCAGTGCCGGATGTATGTCAATTTCCTTATGTGTTTCCAGAGGAATTACCTAGTTTACCACCAGTTAGAGAAGTGGAGTTCTCTATAGATCTTATACCGGGAACAACATCAATATCTATAGCACCTTACAGAATGGCTCCTACCGAATTAAAAGAGTTGAAAGCATAGTTACAAGAACTGATTGACAGAGGTTTTGCTCGACCTAATTTCTCACCATAGGGTGCACCGATTTTGTTTGTAAAGAATAAAGATGGATCTTTGAGGCTGTGCATTGATTACTGATAGCTCAACAAAGTTACAATAAAGAACAAGTATCCATTGCCTCGAATTGATAATCTATTTGACCAGTTGAAAGGTGCTACTGTATTTTCAAAGATTGATCTCCATCCTCGCTACTATCAGCTTAGAGTAAAAGATTCTGATGTGCCAAAGACAACTTTCAGAACCAGGTATGGACATTATGAGTTTCTTGTGATGCCATTCGGTTTAACAAATGCACCTGCAGTGTTTATGGATTTGATGAATAGAATTTTTAGATCGTATATAGACAGGTTTGTGGTGGTATTTATAGATGATAGTTTGATTTACTCTCGAGATGAAAATCAACATGCAGATCATCTGAGAATTGTGTTGCAAACTCTGCGTGAGAAGCAACTGTGTGCCAAATTTAGTAAATGTGAACTTTGGCTATGGGAAGTTGGTTTTCTCAGACATATTGTATTTGCAGAAGGTATTTGAGTAGATCCAAGCAAAATTTCAACTATTGTAAATTGGACGCCACCAAAGAACGTATCTGAAGTCAGAAGTTTTCTATGACTTGCTGGATATTATCAGAGGTTTGTAAAAGGGTTTTCAATGATAGCCTCTCCAATGACTCGTTTGCTACAAAAAGATGTAAAATTTGAGTGGTCTGATAAATGTCAGCAAAGTTTTGATAGGTTGAAAGCTTTATTGATAGAGGAACCTATGCTAGTTTAGCCTGAATCGGGTAAGGAATTTGTAATTTATAGTGATGCATCGTTAAATGTTTAGGCTGTGTTTTGATGCAAAAAGGTAAAGTAATAGCCTATGCTTTAAGACAGCTAAAACCACATGAAAGAAATTACCTGATACATGATCTTGAGTTAGCTGCAACTATGTTTGCATTGAAAATATGACGACATTATCTGTTTGGTGAAAAATGTCATATATTTACTGATCATAAAAGTTTGAAGTATTTGATGTCACAGAAAGATTTGAATTTGAGACAGTGCAGGTGGCTTGAGTTATTGAAATATTATGATTTAGTTATTGGCTATCATCTCAGAAAAGCTAATGTGGTTGCAGATGCTCTGAGTAGAAAATCTCTGTTTGCTTTACGAGCAATGAATACTCAATTGATGTTATTTGATTATGGTTCAATCACAGCTGAGTTAAAAGCTAGATTAACATTTTTGCAGCAGATTTCTGAAGCTCAAAAAGATGATAGTAAGTTACAAGCGAAACAGATTCAGTGTGAGTCGACTCCTAATTCAAAATTTCAGATCAGGACTGATGGTTGTTTGTTATTCAGAGGCAGAATATGTGTACTAAATAATTTAGAACTAGTATAGAAGATTTTGAATGAAGCTCATAATGGTAACATGTTCATTCATCTTGGTAGTAATAAAATGTACAATGATCTGAAAAAGATGGATTGGTGGCTGGGAATGAAATGGGATATTTCTGAATTTGTATCAAAATGTTTGATATGTCAACAAGTAAAAGATGAACATCAGTTTCCTTTGGGATTATTACAGCCAGTTCCAATACCGGAATGGAAATGGGAAAGAATTACCATGGAATTTGCGTCAGTATTACCTCTGTCTCCAAAGAAGAAAGATGCCATGTGGGTAATTGTTAATCAGTTAACAAAATATGCACACTTTATTCAGATACGTATAGATTTTTTCCTTGGATAAATTGGCTAAATTATATGTCTCTGAGATTGTCAGATTGCATGAATACCTGTCTCTATTATTTAATGTAGAGATCCCCGATTTACATCTCGATTCTAGAGCAAATTGCAAGAATCTCTGCGTACACAGTTACATTTCAACACAGCATTCCATCCCCAGACAAATGGTCAATCTGAATGTGTGATACAGATTTTAGAAGATATGCTTCAGTGTTGTATTTTGAAATTTGAAGGTAATTGGGAAAAATATCTGCCTTTAGTTGAATTCGCTTACAATAATAGTTATCAGTGTAGTATCAAAATGAAACCGTACGAAGCTTTGTATGGTTGGAAATGTAGAACACCATTGTATTGGATAGAGCTTAGTGAGAAAAAGATACACGGAGTTGACTTAGTCCGTGAAACTGAAGAAAAGGTGAAAGTAATTCAGGATAGTTTGAAAGTATCCTCTGACCGTCAAAAGTCCTATGCTGGTCTTAAATGAAAAGAAATAGAATTTCAGGTTGGTGACAAGGTATTTTTAAAAGTATCACCTTGGAAGAAAGTTTTTCGGTTTGGCCGTAAAGGAAAATTGAGTCCACAGTTCATTGGGCCATATGAAATCACAGAAAGAATTGGACATGTTGCATATCAGTTAGCCTTACCACCAGTACTTGATTGGATTCATAATGTTTTTCATGTGTCTATGTTACAAAGGTATCTGTTGGATCCTTCACATGTTATTTCTCCAATAGAAGTTGAGATTCAGCCTGATATGACTTACAGTGAAGAACCGACTAAAATCTTAGCCCATGAAACAAAGGAATTAAGAAATAAAAAGGTGGCTTTAGGAAAAGTTCTTTGGCAACGACATGGTATAGAAGAACCTACCTGGGAACTAGAGGATACCATGTAACGCCCCCACGCCTGAGACCATCGCCGGAGTCGAGTATGAGGTGTTACTAAGCTTAATTTAACATTTTTAGAACTTTGGATTATTTGTTTCTACATTCACAGCTTTTAAGCTACTTGCATCACAGTCACATGAAAAATCATATCTCGAGTTACGAAACTCGAAATCAAGATCCGTAAATTTTCCCTGAATCTATACTCATATACCTATCTACTAATTTTTTTATAAAATTTTTGGTTGGTCCAATTAGTACAGTTTATTAGTTAAAGTTACCCCTGTTTCAGGACTTGACTGGTCTGACCTCTATTTACTACGAACCACTTTTCTCTCTGTAAAAAATTCATATGACTATGAGGTTTGTTTATCCTAAAACTAGACTTAATAAGGATTCTTAGGATATAAAATACACCACCTAATTATATCTTTAAAATTTATGGTGAATTTCTAAAGTAGGAACAGGGGATTCAGAAACTGCTATGACCCTGTTTCACTAACATTCAAATATCTTCTAACATATAATTCCTTTATCTGTTTCATTTGTTTCATGTGAAACTAGACATAATAAGATTCAATTTTATATGTATTCCATCAGCAAATTCAATTGCTATGATTTTTAGTAAATTTTAAAACTCATGTCAATGTTACTGCAGTATTCTGTTTATGGCAAATTTCATCCCTCTTATGAGTTTTTATGCACTAAGTATCTTAATAATTTTCCTTAACATCAAACATAATCTAAACTTACCATTTTCATAATTTATCATTATCAAATATATTCTCAACCATTCTATCACCATATCATAAAATCATTTACACAAAATAAGTATATTGCTATACATACCATACTTAAATTTACAAGCCATTTACCAAAAATCTTCCTGATAGTGTGACTGAGTCTTCGACCTATCCCGACTCCTGAACTGGCTTGTCCAAAACTACAATGAGTAAGAAGGAGGGAGTAAGCATAAATGCTTAGTAAGTTCATATGTAAATAATAAATAACATAACAAACAATCAAACTAATCAACATTAGCATATATCATCAATACACTTATCACATTTTTTTAATCATTTTTCATCATCTTATTACCTTATCGTGGTTGTAATCAACACTCAACCCGAGGGTTAAATACATACCTGTCCAAAATATCCATTTCTCATCACTTACCAATACGTCTCTTTTCATCTCGAGTATTCCTCCATGTGAGTAAAACTTTACCCGTTGAACACATCGGAATATAATTCGGATACATGGATAATTTGCATATAAGTGCCACATATTCAATCAAGCAATCATGTAACCCGCCCATAAGCGAAATCAGACTCAACTCAACGAGCTCGGGCGTTCGTATCCATAAGTGAACTCGGACTCAACTCAACGAGTTCGGATGCCTAGTTACATCTCACGAACTCGGACTCAACTCAACGAGTTCGGACATTCGCATCCATAAGTGAACTCGGACTCAACTCAACGAGTTCGGATGCTCAACCATCCTAATGACATGTCACTTGTATCCTAATCTATTCCTAAGGTTAAAACGGGATTTTTCTCGAACACTTATCCTTGCCGTCTTTCGTAGAATGCCGAAATCAATACTCGGTAACAATTATATTTAACAAGTAGCTCACATAATTTACATATTATTTGAAATTAACCACAAAGCATACATTTCATAATGAAATTCAGCATAACACATAATTAATATCAATAACTTAAAAATAACAATTATGCTACATTATTTACACATGAACTTACCTTGGTACCAAAATACAAAGATTTTGCAATTTAGTCCACAATCTTTTCTTTTCCTCGATTGAGGTTGATTCCACGTCTTTCTTGATCTAAAATAACACATTTGACTCATTTAATACACACATTATCAAATTAATCCTTAACTCAAATTTTGGCAAAATTACAATTTTTCCCCTAAACTTTTGCATATTTACATTTTTGCCCCTAGGCTCGGGATTAAACTTTATTCCTTATTCTTATGTTTTACAACATGCTGTTCACTTTTCTCTTCTATGGCAACATCAAATTCTCACTCTAACATGTACTTGTGACTATTAGGTATTTTTACCGATTAAGCTCTTTTACTCGTTTTTGCTTAAAATCGAGTAGTACAAGTTGTCTAACATAATTTAAAACCCCATATTCTATCATAAAACATCAAAATACACAAATTTCACCTATGGGTATTTTTCCAAATATAAACCCTAGGTTGAATTATTGCTAACATAAACTTAATCGAGCTACCGGGATTCTAAAAACGTAAAGAACATTAAAAACGGGGCTTGGAATCACTTACTATGGAGCTTGGAAGCTTGAAACAAACCCTAGCTATGGAGAACCCTTGAAATTTCGGCCTAATGAAGAAGATGGACAAAAATTGGCTTTTAATTTTGTTTTTAATTCATTTTAATAACTAAAAATACCCTTACTACTAAACTTTCCAAAAATTCCTTCCATGTCCTAATTTTGTCCATGAACTTAAAATTGGTCAAATTTCTATTTAATACCTCCTCATTAATATTCCAAAACAATTTCATACTAAAAACTTCTAGAATGCAAGTTTTGCAACTTATTTGATTTAGTCCCTACTTTCAATTTAAGCACTTTAGGCATAGAATTTCATCACGAAAATTTCACACAATCATGAAATCATATCATAATCATTAAAATAATTATAAAATTATTATTTCTATCTTGGATTTGTGGTCACGAAACCACTATTCCGATTAAGCCCTAATTCAGGATATTACAACTCTCCCCCCCTTTTAAGGATTTTCGTCCTAAAAAATCTTACCGGTAAATAGGTGTGGATGTTGGTTTCTCATAGTTTCTTCAGGTTCCCATGTAGTCTCTTCTACCCCATGCTTTTGCCACAACACTTTCACAAGTGCAACACTTTTATTTCTTAGTT
This sequence comes from Gossypium hirsutum, assembly GCF_007990345.1. Taxonomy (NCBI): domain Eukaryota; kingdom Viridiplantae; phylum Streptophyta; class Magnoliopsida; order Malvales; family Malvaceae; genus Gossypium; species Gossypium hirsutum. Next base: position 78,183,814 of record NC_053435.1, read on the forward strand.
GTTTGACTTCTCAAGCTAAAATCTTAATCGGTTCTTCTTCATAAGTCATATCCAGTCGTAGTTTAACTTCTGTCGGTGAAATTATATGTGAAGGATCCGAACGATACCGGCGTAACATAGATACATGAAACACATCATGAATCTTCTCTAATTCGGGTGGTAACGCTAGCCGATATGCTACCGGTCCAACTTTTTCAATTATTTCATACGGTCCAATAAAACGCGAACTTAACTTGCCCTTTCGTCCAAATCTAAGGACTTTCTTCCATGGAGACACTTTCAAAAATACCTTATCACCAACTTGAAACTCCATTTCTTTTCATTTCAAATCCGCATAAGATTTCTGTCTATCTGAAGCAGCTTTCAAACAATCTCGAATCACTTTCACCTTTTCTTCGGTTTCTTTTATTAAATCAACTCCATAAATCTGACTTTCCTTGAGTTCAGTCCAATAAAATGGCGTCCGACATTTACGGCCATATAATGCTTCATAAGGTGCCATCTTCAAACTTGTCTGATAACTATTATTATAAGCAAATTCTACCAATGGTAAGTACCTTTCCCAACTATCTTGAAATTCCAATACGCAACATCTGAGCATGTCTTCAAGAATCTGAATTACTCTCTCTGATTGTCCATCAGTTTGTGGATGAAAGGCAGTGCTGAAATTTAACTTTGTAACTAATGCTTCTTGCAACTTTTTGCAAAATCGTGAGGTAAACCTCGGATCTCTATCCGAAATGATTGACAGAGATATCCCATGAAGTCTAACAATCTCTCGGATATACAATTTAGCTAACTTATTAAGAGAATAATCTGTACGTACCGGAATAAAATGAGCCGATTTAGTCAGTCTGTCAACTATTGCCCAGATGGCATTTTTCTTCCCTGGAGTTAACGGCAACCCTGATATAAAATCCATAGTAATCCGATCCCATTTCCATTCAGGAACCATAATAGGTGAAGTAATCCCGAAGGTACCTGGTGTTCAGCTTTCACTTGTTGACAAACTAAGCACTTTGATACAAACTCAGAAATATCTCTTTTCATTCCACTCCACCAGTACATTTTCTTCGAGTCATTATACATCTTCGTACTGCCCGGATGAACCGCTAAACAACTATTATGTGCTTCATGAAAAATCTTTTGAATCAACTCATCATTTTTTGGTACACAAATCTGATTTTTAAACATCAAACAACCATCAGAACTAATTCTAAAATCTGATCCCGTATCAGCTTCACACTGTTTTCTTTTGGCTAGCAAATCTTGATCATTTTTCTGAGCTTCAAAAATCTCTTGTAAAAACATCGGTCATGCTCTTAACTCTGCTAGAATCGAACCATTATCTGACATTTTCAACTGAGTGTTCATAACTCTCAAAGAAAACAACAACTTTCTGCTTAAAGCATCGGCAACCACATTCGCTTTCCCCGGATGATAATCAATAACAAGCTCGTAATCTTTCAATAACTCTAACCATCTTTGCTGTCTCAAATTCAAGTCTTTTGTGACATCAAGTATTTAAGACTTTTGTTATCGGTATATACTCGGCACTTTTCACCATATAAATAATGTCGCCAAATCTTCAAAGCAAATACCACCGTAGCCAATTCCAAATCGTGAGTAGGATAATTCTTCTCATGAGGTTTTCACTGTCTCGAAGCATAAGCCACCACTTTTCCTTCTTGCATGAGTACACACCCCAAACCATTTAGAGAAGCATCACTATACACCACAAATTCTTTACCTGATTCGGGTTGTATCAACACTGGTGCTTCAGTTAATAACTTTTTCAATTCTTCAAAACTCTGTTGACATTCTTCCGTCCATTCAAATTTAACATCCTTTCGGAGTAGTCTAGCCATAGGAGCAGCAATTATAGAAAATCCATTTACAAACCACCGATAATACCCAGCTAGCCCCAAGAAACTTCTAACTTCAGTTACGTTTTTCGGTGGTTTCCAATCAACAATGGCTGAAATTTTACTAGGATCAACTCGTATACCATCACCTGAAACAATATGACCCAAAAATCCAACTTTCCGGAGCCAAAATTCACTTTTACTAAACTTAGCATACAGCTGCTTATCTCTCAAAGTTTGCAAAACTATCCTCAAATGCTCAGCATGCTCTGTCTCATCTTTTGAATGAATTAAAATATCATCTATAAACACCACAACAAATCTGTCCAGGTATGGCCAAAATATGCGATTCATTAAGTCCATAAACACAGCAGGAGCATTTGTCAACCCGAACGGCATAACTAAAAATTCATAATGACCGTACCTTGTTCTAAAAGCAGTTTTAGGCACATCTGACTCTTTTACTCGCAGCTGATAATACCCAGATCTCAAGTCAATCTTTGAAAACCATGTTGCTCCTTTTAGCTGATCAAACAAATCATCAATTCTCGACAACAGATACTTGTTTTTGATTGTCACCTTGTTTAACTACCGATGATCAACACATAATCTCATAGAACCATCCTTCTTTTTCACAAATAACACGGGAGCACCCCAAGGTGAAAAACTCGATCTCACAAAGCCTTTATCAGTCAACTCTTGTAACTGTGACTTTAATTCTTTCAACTCTGTTGGGGCCATTCTATATGGAGCAATCGAGATCGGAGCTATTCCCGGTATCAAATCTATACCAAATTCTACTTCCCTGACTGGAGGCAAACCTGGTAATTCTTTTGGAAATACGTCCGCAAATTCACACACAACCGGCACTGATTCAACTTTCTTTTCAACTTCTTTTGTATTAATTAAATACGCCAAATAAGCTTCATAACCCTTTCTCAAATATCTCTGAGCCGACATCGAAGAAATCATACTAGATAATGCCTCTGATTTGTCTGGCTCAACCCGCAGAATTTCACCACTTTCACACTTTAATTCTATAACCTTTTATTTGCAATTTATTATAGCATCATGCAATGTCAATCAATCCATACCCAAAATAACATCAAATTCATCAAACGGCAACAACATCAAGTTGGCCGGAAAGTAATGACCCCGAATCATTAAAGGGCATTTCTTACTTACTTTATCAACTATCACGCATTTGCCTAGTGGATTCAACACTCTAATCATAAATTCTGTGTTCTCAACAGGTATATTCATACTAGACACCAGTTTCATGCATACATATGAATGAGTAGAACCGGGATCAATCAAAGCAATAACATTAGTATCATAAAGAGAAAATGTACCAGTAATCACATCGGGTGAGGAAGCATCTTCACGCGCTTTAATAGCATAAGTTGTAGCTAGAGCTCTTCCTTCAGATCTAACTGTTGCATCTCTAGCTACATTCTTACTGCTTGTTTCACTTCCAGCTTTTCTCGGATACCTTCCCCTCGAGTCTGCACCACTAGATTTTACATTCTGAAATTTTTCTTTCTCAGCTCTCTCTCTGGGCAGTCTCTAATAAAATGATCCAGAGAACCACATCGAAAACATTCATTTGCTCTGCACGGACCAAAATGATTTCTACCACATCGCTGGCACTCAGGTTTAACAAATCTCGTATTTCCCACACTAGCCGCAGAAGTAGTCTGAGATTTAGGACCCACATTCTGCTTCTTAAAATTTCCATATGATTGCCCAGCTGAAACTTGGGAATGAGGATTCATATTTCTTGACTTTCCGGGTTGCTGTGAAGGTGCATTACTCATTGGTCTTTTCTTCCAATTTCGTGTTTCAGATTCTACCTTTTTCTTTTCCTTTAGTAGTTCTTCAGCCTTACAAGCTCGATCAACCAGTACTACCATTTCTTTCAGTTCAAGGATCCCGAAAAATACCTTAATGTCTTTGTTGAGCCCGTCTTCAAATCGTTGGCACATCTTGGCTTCTGTAGGAACATATTCCCTGGCATACTTACTCAATCGAACAAACTCTCTTTCATATTTTGAGACTGTCATATTACCTTGCTTCAGCTCAAGAAACTCTTTACATTTCTGATCAATAAATCTTTCACTAATATATTTCTTCCGAAACTCTTCTTGAAAGAATTCCCAGGTTACCCTCTCGTTCGGTACCACCGAAATCAAAGTCTTCCACCAATTATAGGCTGAGTCTCTCAACAAAGTTGTAGCACATTTCAAACATTCTTCAGGTGTACAAGATAATTCGTCAAATACCCGGATTGAATTTTCAAGCCAGAACTCTGCTATCTCGGCATCATCATCAATATTTGCTTTAAATTCTTCGGCCCCTTACTTGCAAATTCTATCAACTGGAGTTCTGTGAAATTTCATCAGATCCATACCTTGAGGCATCGAGGGTATAGGTTGAGGAATTGGGGGAGGTGGGGGAGGTCGTACATTTGGGTTCGTACGAACGAACTCAGTGTACCATGCACTCATCATTTGGAGAAAGGCTTCCCGATCCCTTTCTCCTCCTCCTTGACCAACAGTCGGAGGTGGGTTTTCAGTCGGTGCTGCCCCTTCAGCCGGAGCTGGCGCATTACTCTCTACTTCATCTGCCACAGCTGGATCGGGATCCATTTACTATAAAAAAAATCATTTAAAAAGGTCAGAAATCGTCACACTATCACAATTTATACATATGGCATATATAGCAAAATTCGTACATACAACACGTAGTCTGAGAACCGACTAAACCTGCTCTGATACCACTAAATATAACGCCCCCATGCCCGAGACCGTCGCCGGAGTCGAGTATGAGGTGTTACTAAGCTTAATTTAACATTTTTAGAACTTTGGATTATTTGTTTCTACATTCACAGCTTTTAAGCTACTTGCGTCACAGTCACAAGAAAAATCATATCTCGAGTTAAAAAACTCGAAATCAAGATCTGTAAATTTTCCCTGAATCTAGACTCATATAACTATCTACTAATTTTTTATAAAAGTTTTGGTTGAGCCAATTAGTACAGTTTATTAGTTAAAGTTACCCCTATTTCAGGACTTGACTGGTCTGATCTCTGTTTACTACGAACCACTTTTCTCTCTGTAAAAATTTCATATGACTATGAGGTTTGTTTCTCCTAAAACTAGACTCAATAAGGATTCTGAGGATATAAAATACACCACCTAATTATATCTTTACAATTTATGGTGAATTTATAAAGTAGGAACAGGGGATTCAAAAACTGCTATGACCCTGTTTCACTAAAATTCAAATATCTTCTAACATATAATTCCTTTACCTGTTTCATTTATTTCATGTGAAACTAGACATAATAGCTTCAATTTGATATGTAGTCCATCACCAAATTCAATTGCTATGAGTTTTATTAAATTTTCAAACTCGCGTCAGTGTTGCTGTAGTATTCTATTTATGGCAAATTTCATCCCTCTTATGAGTTTTTATGCACTAAGTATCTTAATAATTTTCCTTAACATCAAACATAATCTAAACTTACCATTTTCATAATTTATCATTATCAAATATATTCTCAACCATTCTGTCACCATATCATAAAATCATTTACACAAAATAAGTATATTGCTATACATGCCATACTTAAATTTACAAGCCATTTACCAAAAATCTTCCTGATAGTGTGACTGAGCCTTCGACCTATCCCGACTCCTGAACTGGCTTGTCCAAAACTACAATGAGTAAGAAGGAGGGAGTAAGCAAAAATGCTTAGTAAGTTCATATGTAAGTAATAAATGACATAACAAACAATCAAACTAATCAACATTAGCATATATCATCAACACACTTATCACATTTTTTAATCATTTTTCATCATCTTATTACCTTATCGTGGTTGTCATAACACTCAACCCGAGGGTTAAATACATACCTGTCCAAAATATCCATTTCTCATCACTTACCAATACGTCTCTTTTCATCTCGAGTATTCCTCCATGTGAGTAAAACTTTACCCGTTGAACACATCGGAATATAATTCGAATACATGGATAATTTGCATATAAGTGCCACATATTCAATCAAGCAATCATGTAACCCGCCCATAAGCGAACTTGGACTCAACTCAACGAGCTCGGGCGTTCGCATCCATAAGTGAACTCAGACTCAACTCAACGAGTTCGGATGCCTAGTTACATCTCATGAACTCGGACTCAACTCAACGAGTTCGGACATTTGCATCCATAAGTGAACTCGGACTCAACTCAACGAGTTCGGATGCTCAACCATCCTAGTGACATGTCACTTGTATCCTAATCTATTCCTAAGGTTCAAACGGGATTTTTCTCGAACACTTATCCTTGCCGTCTTCCGTAGAATGCCGAAATCAATACTCGGTAACAATTATATTTAACAAGTAGCTCACATAATTTACATATTATTTGAAATTAACCACAAAGCATACATTTCATAATGATATTCAGCATAACACATAATTAATATCAATAACTTAAAATTAACAATTATGCTACATTATTTACACATGAACTTACCTTGGTACCAAAATACAAAGATTTTGCAATTTAGTCCACAATCTTTTCTTTTCCGCGATTGAGGTCGATTCCACGTCTTTCTTGATCTAAAATAACACATTTAGCTCATTTAATACTCACATTATCAAATTAATCTTAACTCAAATTTTGGCAAAATTACAATTTTGCCCTTAAACTTTTGCATATTTACATTTTGCCCCTAGGCTCGGGATTAAACTTTTTTCCTTATTCTTATGTTTTACAACATGCTGATCACTTTTCTCTTCTATGGCAACATCAAATTCTCACTCTAACATGTACTTGTGACTATTAGGTATTTTTACCGATTAAGCCCTTTTACTCGTTTTTGCTTAAAATCGAGTAGTACAAGTTGTCTAACATAATTTAAAACCCCATATTCTATCATAAAACATCAAAATACACAAATTTCACCTATGGGTATTTTTCCAAATATAAACCCTAGGTTGAATTATTGCTAACATAAGCTTAATCAAGCTACCAGGATTCCAAAACGTAAAGAACATTAAAAACGGGGCTTGGAATCACTTACTATGGAGCTTGGAAGCTTGAAACAAACCCTAGCTATGGAGAACCCTTGAAATTTCGGCCTAATGAAGAAGATGGACAAAAATTGGCTTTTAATTTTGTTTTTAATTCATTTTAATAACTAAATGACCAAAATACCCTTGCTACTAAACTTTCCAAAAATTCCTTCCATGTCCTAATTTTGTCCATGAACTTAAAATTGGTCAAATTGCTATTTAATACCTCCTCATTAATATTCCAAAACAATTTCATACTAAAAACTTCTAGAATGCAAGTTTTGCAACTTATTCGATTTAGTCCCTACTTTCAATTTAAGCACTTTAGGCATAGAATTTCATCACGAAATTTTCACACAATCATGCAATCATATCATAATCATCAAAATAATTATAAAATTATTATTTGTATCTCGGATTTGTGGTCACGAAACCACTATTCCGATTAAGCCCTAATTCAGGATATTACATACCATGAGAAAGCAATATCCAAACTCTTTACTGGTAAGATTTTCGAGGACGAAAATTCTTAAAGGGGAGAGTTGTAATAGCTGGATACATTTCCCGTATTTCTTGGTGGTCTCCCTCTCGCTGTCGTATTGCTCGATCTTGCATGCTGAGATTTATCTTTTTCATTTAACTCAGGATAGTCTCGGATAAAATGATCTCGTGAACTACAGCTGTAACAAGCTCTATTATTATTTTTCACCCAGCAATCTCCAAAATGTCGTCTTCCACATTGTTGGCATTCGGGTATAACATCTTTGACGTTGCCAACACTCAATACCGATGTAGCTTGATCTTTGAGGTTAATATATTGCTTTCCATGATCTCTATTAGAATATCCCATTGAAGCCGTCGATCGGTTAAAATAGTCTTTGGATTTATTCGATGAGGACTGATAAGGTTTACTCATCGATCTCTTCCTTGTATCTCTAGCCTCTGATTTAGCTTTCTTCTTTCTCGACTAAAGTCTTTGGCTTTTGTAATCTCGTTCAACTAACACAAGAAATTCTTTTAAATCTAAAATCCTGAACATAAGTTTAATATCTTCGTTCGGCCCATCAACAAACCACTTGCACATTATTTCTTCAGTAGACACATACTCACGAGCGTACTTGCTCAACCATACAAATTCCCTCTCGTACTCGGTTACAGTCATGTGGCCTTGTTTTAACTCTAAAAACTCTTTATGCTTTTGATCAAGGAATCACTGACTTATATATTTCTTTCAGAACTCCATCTAAAGGAATTCCCAGGTCACTCGTTCTCTCAGTACTATAGACACCAAGGTATTCCACCACTGATACGCGGTATCTCTTAAAAGGGATATAGCACACTTTAAACATTGGCGTGCAAGAAAGTTCATCAAATACTCGGATCATATTTTCAAGCCAAAACTCGGCTCTCTCAGGATCATCATCAACATTAGCTTTGAACTCTTCAGCCCCATGTTTACGAATCTTGTCAGCAAGAGGTTTATTAAACTTTAAAAGCTTGACTCCTTGAGGAGCTACAGGTACGGGTTGGGGATTAGGAGGGGGTGGAGGTTGTTGAGCAGCCGGGTTCGTACAAATGTATTGGTCGAACCATTCTTTTATCATCTGGGAGAAAGCTTCTTTAGCCTTTCCTCCCTGACTACCCGTCACGGGCCTAGAATTAGATGGCGCTATCCTTTGTGCTGAAGCGGGTGCATTACTCTCAACCTCATCGGCTATAGCTCGATTGGGATCCATTACTATATGAAAACACAGTTTAAAACGTCATGAGTCATCACACTATTTGAGTTTATATATATGGCATGTATAGCCAGACTCACATACGATACTTTAGTCCTAGAATCGACTAAATCGTAACTCTATTATCAAGAAAATGTAACACCCCTAACTCATATTCGTCGCTAGAGTAGGGTTACGGGGTATTACTAATCAATTCACAACATATAGCATACATTTATCACACATAAAGCATTCATTCTCATAAATCATTCAACACAATCACATTGTCCTTTATAAGGGCTCACGGGGCCTTAAACATGCTTTAGAAGTGGTTTGGGATTAAACCGATAACATATGAAAATTTTGGAAACTTAGAAAAATTTTCAACCTTACAGGGGTCACACGCCGCGCGAACAGGTCGTGTGCCTCACACAACTCTAGACACGCTCGTGTCTCAGGCGTGTGGAAATAGGGCATACATACTGAATTCGGTCACACGACCAACCACATGCTCGCATGTCTAGCCCGTGTACCCTTCGAAGTGGCCACACACGCCCGTGTGGTAGGCCGTGTGGTAGGCCGTGCCAAAACTATAAGGCATACTGACTTATGCAACACAGCCAAGTCACACGCCTGTGTGTTAAGCCGTGTGCCAATTAGGGAGTATACTAACTTGTACCATACAGCCAGTCACACGCCCGTGTGTGAAACTGTGTGGAGCATACTGACTGCAATTCAATTTCACCATCAGGGAACACACGGACATGTAACATGACTGTGTGCCACACATGGTTGAGACACACACCCGTGTCTCTGCTCGTGTGGACAAAAATAGGCCAGTTTGCCACCCTTATTCATGCTCACTTAAACAACCAAAATGGTACCATTTCATCATACAATTAGGAAGCCAAAATCATCAACCAAATGCACAATTCATGCCATTATAATTTCATCTATTCCAAATCTCAAATCACTATCATTTACTTAGCCAAATACATGCCAAAACAATATCAATCTATATAGATCATTTACCATAATTCACACTCACATAATTTCCTTGCAAATAACCACACAACATCTGAAATCATACCTCATCAAGACATTTCTCAAGCATTTTATACTCCACAAATCAATTAACCATTTGAGCAACTATAAAACCATAACCACATTTATACCAAACATACCAAAATAAGCTATCACTCATGGCTATATATACAAACCAAAACATATACAATTTACAAGCCAAATCTCATGGCTATAATTACAACCAAAATACCACATCTAGCCTATACATTCCATATGCCAAAAATGTATAATCCAAAAGTACCAACTTAGATGTTTGATAGTGTGATGATGTTCCCGACGACTCCCGGATCTGAGCTATCCTTGATTCACTATAAAACATAGAAAAATAACACAAAGTAAGCTTCATAGCTTAGTAAGCTCGTATGATGTAAACTTAACTAATCACAAATACAACATTCATCAATCTAAACATATTATCATATACTTTATGATTACTAACAAACCTTTCAATCGCTTATTCATAAGCTTATATACAAACTTTGTAACTTGTTCGATTTTAAGCTCATAATATACATGTACATACCTATACCAATCAATAACAAGTTCATACATACACAGAATGCCGTTGAATACTGAATGTCTCGCACACTAAGTGCCATACTCAATATCTCACACACTAAGTTCCATACATAGTCGAAGCTATCTCAAATCGCACACTAAGTGCCATATATAGCCGAAGCTATGTCGAATCGCACACTAAGTGCCATATATAGCCGAAGTTATGTCGTATCGCACAGTATGTGCCATAAATAACCAATTTGTCGTCGAACATATCTGTAGTCCCGCATATACAATTTATGCAATATCAAAGCACTAAAGCATAATTATTACAATGCTTAATACATACGAACTTACCTCGAATGCTAAAACAACGAATCAAGTCGATTAGTCGATAACTTTATCTTTTCCTCGATCCAAGTCCGTATTCCGCTTTTCTTGATCTAATTATATTCAAAATTAACTTATTCAATCAGCTATTCATTAAATTTAGTCCAAAATACACTTTAAAACACATTTACACTTTTGCCCCACAAATTTCACATTTTTTACAATTTAGTCCTTATTTCACAAAATCACAAATTAGTGAAATTCAAGACTAACCCATGCTATCCGAGTTACCATAATGTCCCTAGTAGCCCATAATTTTCATTTATTCATACTTTTAACCACTACATTTCACATTTTTTCAATTTAACTCTTTTTTTGATATTTTTGTCAAAAATCACTTTACAAAAACTATTAATCTAACATTAAACCTTCCAAATCTATCATCAATCATCAAATTACTCAAGCATTCAACAATGGAAACATGTTAAATCTTTAACAATTTCAAAATCTAAAGTATGGGCTAGCTAGAATACGAAGCAACGATAGCAAAAACATACCTAATTGAAGAATTTAAGATTGCCGAGTGAAGAACCCTATTTTTCTTCTTGTTTTTCTTTAATTTCGGTTAGATGATGATAATAGAAGCCTTTAATTTTTTTATTTTATTTAACTAATCTTTATTTAACAATTACCTTAATAACCTTTAATAAAACATTATTATTTCACATAAACTATGGACATAAATGTCCACTAACATTTTAAATGGTTTAATTACCATTTAAGGCCATCTTATTTAAAAGCTAAAGCTATTTGACACATTTAACTAATAGAACATGCATTTTACATTTTACGCGATTTAGTCCTTCTTCTCGAATTAAGTATTCAAACAGTAAAATTTCTTTACGAAACTTTCACGTAATTAATCTATCATGCTGTAAACCTTATTAAAATAATAAAATAAATATTTTGACCTCGGATTTATGGTCCCAAAACCACTGTTTTGATTTGACAAAAAACGGGTTGTTACATACTTCTAACACAACTTACCATAAAATCGTCATTTCACGAATTAATATTCCTAAGCTTCGAGTACATACCTGCACCATCTCGTAATGAATTTACACTTATTCCCATCTTTGACATACCCGTGAACCACTCGGAATAATAATGTCGGATACTTGGAGATCTTGCACACTAAGTGCCACATATGTAGCAAATGCTACCTCTATCTCAAATATCATAATTTTTCGCTCTTAAGCTAATCAACGGGCTTGCTCAAACAAGCTGTTAGTCAAGACGTAGCTACTTAGTGCTGCTCACACAAGCTGTCAAGTAACCACAACATATATCGGTATACTCAGCCACCGGTAGGACATATGAGACCAGCAACCGGATCACATAATCTCATAACACATGGTAACCCTACGGACATGTCACTTGTATCCTAATCTATTCCTAAGGTTCAAACGAGATTTCTTGCTTATTGAACCGTCGTTGAACTCATTCGTAGAGTTAATCTCGTCTACACAATCAATCATACAGTTCGTGCAACATTAAAGAATTTAAATACAATTATATTAAAGCTTATTTAGCATACGAACTTACCTCGGTTACAAAAATGGCTATTAGTTCGATTTAGTCCACAACCTTATTCTTTCCTCGGTCTAGACTTGAACTTTATTTATCTTGATCTATAATATCAATTTTAACTTATTTAATCATCACATTATTCAATTCAGCCCAGAAACACACTATCATAAAAATTACATTTTTGCCCCTAAACTTTTGACATTTTACATTTTAGTCCATCAGCACGTAAAATGAATTTCATTCAATTTCCTTACAACCCAAGCCTAGCCAAACGTTTTTCATGCTTATGACAGCCCTCATTTTTCATTTATTCACATTTTTCTACCTATTTTATAGACTTTTACAAATAAGTCTCTATTTTTCGTTTTTACCGAAAATCACTTTACAAAAGTCGTTTAACAAACAAAAAATATGCATTTTCTACTATCAAACATCAAAATACATACATGTTCAACATGGGTAAAATTTTAAACTTCACCTTTTTTTTCAAATTAATCCTTGAAATAGCTAAATCAAGTTACAACGATCTCAGAAATATAAAAATAGTTTAAAACGGGACAAAAATAGACTTACAATCGAGCTTGGAACTTGGCCAAAACTTAGCTATGGCCTCTCCTTGTAAAATTCGGCCAGGGGGACTAAATTGAAGAAGATGAAATCTTTTATTTGTGAAATTTTGTATTTATTTACCAAATGACTAAAATGCCCTTAATGAAAAACTTCAAAAATTTACCTAACCATGTCCATTTTTGTCCATACTAATATAATGGTCTAATTACCATTTAAGGACCTCTATTTTAAGAATTCATACCGATTAGGCACCTTTAACATAGAGAACTCAAGTTTTGCACCTATTGTAATTTAGTCTTTCTAGCTAAATTGAACACTCAAATGATAAAATTTCTTAACATAATTTTCACACAATTATTATATTTTGCTGTAGACCTAAAAATAATAACAAAATAAATATTTCTACTTTGGATTTGTGGTCCTGATACCACTGTACTGATTTGACCCAAAAACGGGCTGTTACAACTCTCCCCCCTTTAGGGATTTTCGTCCTCGAAAATCTTACCAGAAAAGATGTTAGGGTATTTTTTTCTCATACCTTCCACAAGTTTCCACGTAGCCTCTTCGACCCTGTGTCATTGCCACAAATCTTTCACTAGAGCTATGCTTTTATTTCTCAACTGTTTAATTTCCCGAGCTAAAATTTTGTTCAGTTCTTCACTATAAGTCATATTGGGATAAATCTCAATCTCTATCGACAAAATTACGTGTAAAGGATCTGATTGATAATGGCGCAACATCGATACATGAAACACATTGTAAACGCTTTCCAATTCTGACGGAAAAACTAATCGATATGCCATTGGCCCTATTCTTTCAATAATCTCATACGGCCCAATGAACTGTGGACTCAACTTGTCTTTGTGACCAAATCTAAGAATTTTCTTCCAGGGTGATACTTTCAAAAACACTTTATCACCAACTTGAAATTCAATATTGTTTCGTTTCAAATCCCATACGATTTCTATTGATCCGAAGCTGCTTTCAAACAATCACAAATTACTTTCACCTTTTCTTTGGTTTTTCTGACCAAATCAGCCCCGTGAATCTGTTTCTTATTAAGCTCGGCTCAGTACAACGGAGTTCGACATTTGTGGCCATACAATGCTTCAAACAGTGCCATCTTAATACTCGATTAAAAACTATTGTTATAAGTAAATTTGACTAGCGGTAGGTTTTTCTCCCAACTACCTTCGAATTCTAAAACAAAACAACAAAGCATATCTTCAAGAATTTGAATCACTCTCTCAGATTGACCGTTGGTTTGCGGATGGAACGCAGTACTAAAATTCAACTTTGTACCCAACGCTTCTTGCAATTTCTTCCAAAATCGCAGCGTAAACCTCGGATCTCTATCCTGAATAATAAAAGTAGGCGCCCTATGTAATTGAACAATCTTAACAATGTACAATTCAGCAGTTTATCAAGTGAATAATCAATACATACCGTAATAAAATGAGCCGATTTCGTCAATCTATCAACAATGACCCACACAACATATTTCTTCTTCGAAGTCAGAGGTAATCCAGTTACGAAATCCATCGTAATTCTGTCCTATTTCCACTCGGGAATCATCCCAGGCTGAAGTAAACCTGAACGTACTTGATGTTTGGCCGTTACTTATTGTCAAATCAAACATCTCGATACGAATTTAGAAATATCTCATTTTATACCCGACCACCAATACAATTTCTTCAAATCATTATACATCTTCGTACTTCCTGGATGAACAGACAGACAACCATTGTGTGCCTCATGAAGAATTTTCTGAATCAACTCAGTTTCTTTCGGTACACGAATCCTACCTCGGAACATCAAACAATCATCAACCCCAATCTAAAAGTCTAAATCACTATTCGGTTCGCACTGGACTCTCTTAGCTTGCAATTCACTATCACATTTCTAAGCTTCGTAAATTTGCTGAAGAAATATCGGTCTAGCTTTTAACTCGACTAGAATCGATCCATCATAAAAAAAAGTCAGTCGTGTGTTCATTGCTCTCAAAGCAAACAAAGATTTCCTACTTAAAGCATCATATACTTCATTCGCCTTCCCAGGATGATAATCGGTTACCAACTCATAGTCTCTCAACAACTCGAGCCATCTCTATTGTTGCAAATTCATATATTTCTAAGTCATTAAATACTTTAAACTCTTGTGATTAGTAAAGATGTGACACTTCTCATTAAATAAATGGTATCGCTAATTTTTTAAAGCAAATACAATGTCAGCCAATTCCAAGTCGTGCGTCGGATAATTCCTTTCGTGCGGTTTCAACAATCTTGAGGCGTAAGCTATCACTTTACCTTCTTGCATTAGCACACAACCAAGACTATTTAATGACACGTCGCTATAAATCACAAACTCTTTTCTTGACTCAGGTTGCACTAATATCGGTGCCTCAGTCAACAACGCTTTCAACTGTTCAAAACTCTTTTGACATTTCTCAGACCACTCGAATTTCACATCCTTTTGTAACAATTTGGTCATAGGTGTAGCAATCATCGAAAATCCCTTAACAAAACATCGATAATAACTAGCTAAGCCCCAAAAAGTTTTTAACCTCAGATAGATTTTTTGGCGGTTTCCAATAAACAATTTCTGAAATCTTACTCGGATCAGCCCTTATACCTTCGGCTAAAACAATATGGCCCAAGAATCCGACTTCTCAGAGCCAAAACTCACTTTTGCTAAACTTAGCAAACAATTTCTTATCTCTCAAATTCTACAATACAATCCTTAAATGTTCGACATGCTCAGACTCATCTTGGGAATAAATCAGGATGTCATCAATAAATACGACTACAAACTTTTCCAAATACGGTTTGAAGATTTGACTCATCAAATCCATAAAAATGGCAGGAGCATTAGTTAATCCAAAATGCATAACAAGAAATTCATAATGCCCATACCTCGTTCTGAATGCGATTTTCGACACATCTAAGTCTTTAACTCTTAGCTGAGAATAGTCGAATCTCAAATCTATCTTCGAAAACACTGTTGCCCCTTTCAACTGGTCAAACAAATCATCTATCCTTGGTAAAGGATACTTGTTATTTATCGTAACATTGTTAAGTTGACGATAATCAATACAAAGTCTCATGGATCCATCTTTCTTCTTAACAAATAACACTGGTGCACCCCAGGGAGAAAAACTCGGTCTTGTAAAACCTTTATCTTTCAACTCTTACAACTGAGATTTCAATTCTTTCAATTTGGTTAGAGCCATTATATATGGAGCTATCGATATCGGTGAAGTTCCCGATACCAAATCAATAGTAAACTCAATCTCTCTAATCGGTGGTAATCCAGGTGACTCTTCTAGGAACACATCCAGATATTCACAAACTACTGACACAGATTCAATCTTCAATTCAGACACTTTCGTATTCAGTACATACACAAGATAAGCTTCACAACCTTTTCTTACATATCTCTGAGCTGACATAAACGAAATCATAATAGGCAACTCACTTGACTCATCCGGTTCAATCTGAAGAATTTTATTATTTTGACATTTCAATTCAATAATCTTTCGTTTACAATTTACTACAACATCGTATAGAGTCAACCAATCCAATCCAAGAATTGCATCGAACTCATCAAATGGTAAAAGCATCAAGTCAGCCAGAAAACAGTGACCTCAAATCATTAAAGGACAATTCTTGCAAACTTTATCAACTAGAACATATTTCCCTAAGGGGTTCGACACTTTAATCACATACTCAATAGACTGAACAGGCAAATTCTTACTCGATACCAACTTCATGCAAATATAAGAATGAGTTGATCCAAGATCAATCAATTCAACTACATTAGTATCATAGAGAGAAAATGTACCAGTGATAATATCAGGGGATGACGCATCTTCGTGAGTGTGAATAGCGTAAGTTCTAGTAGGTGCTCTGGCCTCTGATCTTCCAGTTAACTCTTTCATCACACCTCTACTACTATTCCCACTCCTAGTATTTCTCGGTGACCTTCCTTTAGTGGCAGTGTTACTTGGCCTTGCATTCTGAAAATTATCATTCTCAGCTATTTCAGGGCAATCTTGAATGAAGTGATCTGGGGATCCACAGTTAAAGCAAGCCCAGTTATTCATCCTACATTCACTGGGATGTCGTCTACCATAGTGTTGACATTCAGGTCTATTAGACCTAGCATTACCAACATTCGCTATTGACATAGTTTGGACCTTAGAACCCGAATACTGCTTCCCACGATCTCTCTTGGGATACCCAGCTGAAGCATTATAACAAGAATACAAATCCCTCAACTTTTTTCATAGAGATTGAAATGAATTATTTATCGGTCTTTTTCTTGAGTCTCTAGCCTCATACTTAGCCTTTCTCTTTTCTTTGCTCAACTCTTCGACTTTGTAAGCTCGACCGACAAGCACAACAAATTCCTTCAACTCTAAAATCCCAACTAATAGTCTGATATCCTCATTCAGCCCATCTTTGAATCTCTTGCACATGATAGCCTCAGTAAAAACACATTCCTGAGCATATTTACTGAGCCTAAAAAACTCTCGCTCGTATTCAGTCACAGACATACGACTCTATTTTAGCTGTAGAAACTCTTTGCATTTCTAATTAATGAACTGCTGGTTGATATATTTCTTTCTGAATTCATCTTGAAAGAATTCCCATGTAACTCTTTCCTTCGGTACCATGGATACAAGAGTATTCCACCATTGATACGATGTGTCTCTCAAAAGTGATATAGCACATTTCAATCACTCATTTAGTGTCCAAGAGAGCTCATCAAATACTCTAATAGAGTTCTCAAGCCAAAACCCTGCTCTCTCGGGATCATCGTCAATATTAGCTCTAAAATCTTTGACCCCTTACTTTTGAATCTTATCAACTAGAGGCTTGTTCAGTCTTACCAATTCCACACCTTGGGGAGCTACAAGAACTGGCTGGGGGTTAGGTGGGGGTGGAGGATGTTGGGTAGTCAGATTTGTTCAAACAAACTCGGCAAACTACACATTCGTCCTTTGGAAAAAGGCTTCTCTAGCCTCTCCTCCCTGACTAACTGTTACTGGTCTACTTTCAGATGGCGCTGTTCCTTCGGTGAGAGTCGCTACATTACTTTCAACATCGTCAGCTACCTTTCAATTGGGATCCATTTACTAGAGGAAAACACAATTTAAATTGTCAGTAGTCGTCACATTATCACAAATTAAATATGGAATGTATAGCTAGACTCTCACACACGTTAGTCCGAGAATTGTCTAAATCATAGCTCTGATACCACTAAATGTAACACCCTTTACTCGTATTCAATTTGGAAATAGGATACGAGGTATTACCGGACTTACAAAGCAAGCAAACATAAAATTTCGGGTTATAAATTTTCATCTAAATTAAGACCATTCGCATTCAACCATAAAGTCCCTAATACGAGCTTATGAGGCCCGAAACATGTTTTGGAAGTGGTCCAAGACTAAACTGAGCACTTAAGAAATTTTTACAAAACTTACAAAATTTTTGCTATGAATAGGGGTCACACGCTCGTGTGACTTGGGACACGCCCATGTGGGTAGGTCGTGTGGTCACACATGTCCATGTCCCTAACCCGTGTAACTCTCTATTTTACAATGCATGCACAAATTGATATCACACGCTCGTGTGCCAGGCCGTGTGGTAAATTATATATTCATAAAATAGGTGCAAACTTTACACGGTTGGGACACACGCTCGTGCTTGAGGCCGTGTCCCTCACACGGTTGAGATACATGCCCATGTCTCTACCCGTATGCTCAATTCTGAGCATTTTGTTTCTCAAAATTAAGGTGCAGGGGACATACGGCCAGAACACATGCCTATGGGGTAGACTGTGTGTCACACACGGCCTAGACACACGCCCGTGTGTCTTCCCGTGTGGACAAAAGAAAGGCTATCTACCAAGCCATTTGTCACCCTCATTTACACCTACAAATACACAAGTTGAATGGCATAATCCATGGTATTTTTAAGAAACCAAAGCATCCATAATCAAGGCTAAATCATATCATTCATTACCAACACTTAACATATTTACTGTAGCACAATTTACCAATTCAATTCATACCAAACTCACATTCATAAGTATCAACATGAATACTTTCATCATACATAATTCTACTTAGATTTCCTAGCACACTAAAGGACCCATCTTATCCATTTCACAACAAGTCATTTAACCATAATAAATACATAGCAACCAATTACAAAACACAAAAACAAGAAGGCATTAACACATATACTTATATAAATGGGCTTACAATCATTTTAGCCAAAATAAGCCAATACATTTGACCAAATCAAATGACACATATAACAAAATGACCAAGTCCCTATACATGCCATACTCTCAAAATGTTTTAAAATCATCGGTACCCAAGAGACAGTTTGATAGTGTGATTCGACTTCTGACGATCTCCAATCCCAAGCTAGCTTGCTGGCACTATAAAACATAGAAAATAAAACGGAGTAAGCTATATAGCTTAGTAAGCTCGTATGAAGAAATAAGCAACCTTACCATACATTAATCATGCAAGTAATATAACATAAGGTGACATGATTTACCATATTCTCATGATCATAATTCATTTCTAACACAACTTACCTTAAAATTGTCATTTCATGAATTAATATTCCTAAGCTTTGAGTACATACTTTGTAACAGCCTAATTTAGACCCTATTTGGAACATGGTTTTGGGACCATAAATTCGAGTCAGAAAAATATTTTAAAAATATTTTTGGTGTTTATTATGTGTGAATTTATATGTGTGAAATTTTCGTGTTTTAATTCTGTCATTTGGGTGTTGATTTAATAAAAAGGGCTTAATCGCGTAAAATGAAAATTTGATGGTTTAATGTGTAAGGGCCGAATTGAATGTGTCTTTATAATTTGAAGTATTTATGTTGCAATTAGGCCATTGAATATATGAATGGACAATAATGGTATGCATTATTAAGTTGTTGTATTAAATTTAAAGGTTAATATGGTAAATTATGAAATAATATGTAATATAATAAAACATAAATTAAAATAACCATGCATATTCATCTTGTTTTGACCGAAAATTCAGAAAGAAAGAAAAGAAATAAATCTTAGGGTATTCGACCATTTGATAGCTTGATTAAGGTATGTCACTAGCTCAGTTTTTGATAATTTTTATGTTTTTGAGATCGTTGCAGTGTAATGTACAAAGCCCATGCTTTAATTTCTAATTTTGATGAATATTTTGAGTTATTTATTTGATGAATAATTGAGCTTTGTGATGTTATTTGATGAATTATAAAAGATATGTTTTGGATTAATATGTTTTGTATTGGAATTTTTAATGATTTTGAGTAATTAGGACTAAATTGCAAAAAATAAATTGAGGGACTAAAATGTGAAATAAATGAAATGTATGGACTTGTATGAACATGAGTAGCATTCAGCCTAAGCATGGTGTGTGCAAATTTTGCATGTTTTATGTTTTGTGCAATTTGGACTAAATTGTAAAAAGTGTAAAATGTCAGGGGTAAAATGGTAATTTGTACATTTATGTGTTTTTGGACTAAATTGAATGGAATTATGTTCGAATGAGTTTAATTTGAATATGTTTAAATCAAGAACCAAAGAAATTAGATTTGGATCGGGGAAAAACCAAAGTTGTCGAATAGTCGTCTTATTTCTATTATCGTTGCTTGAGGTAAGTTTATAAGCAAATGGATATTATTAATTTTAAATACATACGAGTTTTATATACTGAAACGAACTATGAAAAAATATATATGTGTTAGCTGTATGTGTATATTCTTGGGAGATAGGTTTACGAATTTGTTTCGACCGAGTTACGATGTCTGAAAGCCCCATACGAACCTTAGGAATAGCAAGGATACATATGTCATGGCATATGATTTCTGATATGTGTTCTCGTATAAGACCATGTCTGGCACATTGGCATCGATATGTGTTCTCGTGTAAGACCTTGTTTGGGACAGTGGCATCGATATGTAATTACATGTAAGACCACGTCTAGGACGTTGGCATTGTACGATATGTGTGATTATCCAAGTATCCTATTCAATTTCGAATGGTTCAACGGGAAATGATAAGTTATGATCGAATGTGAAATCGAGTTAAAGTGATTAGGTATGTGATAGTTAAATTGCCTATTTGAAAATAAGTTAAGTTGACTATTTGATATGTGATACAAATTATATATGATGCAAATGAAAATATATATGTTTATGAAAAGTATATTCGGCCAAATGTTATGTATAAGTGATATCATATTTGTAATCTATGTGCAAACATATATGAATAGTTATATTCGGCCTTGTGAGTACAAATTATAAATATACATGAGATGATTCATGAGATACAGTCTTGTTTATGTATATTTGATTGAGTATAGGTTGTTTCAGCCTGATGATATATGTATGAAATAGTAAAAGTGTGAAATACATGTTTATACTAACGGTTAATTGTGTATTCGATTATATGATAATTAAATGCAAATGCCATTTTAATGAAATGCTAAATTATGTATAAGATATGTATAATTTAGTAATTTATTTGCTTATGACTTACTTATTTATGATAGCTTACTATGTGTGTTTATGTTTACCTCTGTTTTATAGATTTTGGAGACTAGCTACGAGCTCGGGGATTGTCAGCAAAGTTATCACACTATCGACTGTTTTTGGTACTTTATAAGTTTGAACTTGAACATATGGCATGTATAGGCTAGATTATATTTGGTTAAATTTGAAGTTGTGTATATATATTAAGCCATACGAAAATGGCTAATATGTTATGTGAGTATATGAAACTTTAGTCAAGTTTATATGTGTTGTATGCATTGAAAATGGTTGGTGATTTTGGATGTGTGTTTGGTTGATTCGACTATGGTTCATACATAGATAAATATATATGTGAACTTTGTTGATGTGCTTTTTTAAGGTGTTATTATGTGATTCGGTATTAAAGTATATTAGTTTATAGCATATAGGTGAAATTATGGTTGGATATATGGTTGAGTAATATGTTTAATGAATGGCTGTAGTTTGATCATGTTCAAATGTAATGTGTATTTTAATGATATATGATATGCGTGAGATATGCTTAATATCATGGATGGATATATTCAGCAATTGAGATTGAAAATGGATTATTATGTGAAATGTAGTAATTGTTTATTGTTTTGTCATAGATATGTGATTAATTGAATAGGTAAACATGCAAAATGAATTATTGATTATGGAACGGTCATTTAGGTTGGAAATGAAGGTGTTTAAGTTGAATAAATGGTACATTATGATTTGAATATAAGTTTCGACTATATATATATGTGCATAACTAAATTTGTATGCAATGAATTGGTCTTGTATATGATTTTGACGCTTTAAGATAATAGACAAGTGTTTGCAATATTTATATATATACATATTTGTGATGTGTTTGATGTGAAATACAAATTATGATTAACATATTGGTTTGGTTTTATGAAATGTTACATGCATGTAAAGTAATAGAGTAAAATGGAAGTAGACACTAAATAAAGCATAAGTATTTAGCATGTTTAGTATTCAGCTAAAGCTTTAGAAATTGACCATATGAATAGTGACTTATGCTTTTATTAAACAAGATGGTTTGATGCAAGTTTCGTATGTGGCTTTGTTATTGTGCTTTAATTATTAAGTATATGTTATATGATGTTTTGTGTGTATTAATGGAATAGAAAATAAGTAAGCTTAGTTTAGTCAAAACTTATAATAAGTTTGCATGTATATTTGGTCTTGAATAATGAGCAATAAGTTGTTTAATTCATGTGCTTATATTCGGCCAGATGATAATAATTTATGGTTGAATGTTTATTGAATTACGTGTAACCTGTAGTGTTTTGGTTTGGTTTAGTATACGTTCATATGCAGTGAATTAGAATGATTAATTTTGATGTGTATCCATGAATTTCTGGATGTTGTGTCCGTTCGGTAATACCTCGTAACCCCATTTTGGTGACGGATACGGGTTAGGGGTGTTACATACCTATACCATCTCATAATGAATTTACACTTATTCTCATTTTTGACATACCCGTGAACCACTCGGAATAATAATGTCAGATATTTGGGAATCTTGCACACTAAGTGCCACATATGTAGCCAATGATACCTCAATCTCATATCTCATAATTGCTCGCTCTCGAGCTAATCAACGGGCCAGCTCACACAAGCTGTCAATCAAGATGTAGCTACTTGGTGCTCCTCACACAAGCTATCAAGTAACCGCAACATATGCCGGTATACTCAGCCATCGGTATTATATACGAGGACAGCACCCAGATCACATAATCTCATAACACATGGTAACCCTAGTGACATGTCACTTGTATCCTAATCTATTCCTAAGGTTCAAAAGGGATTTCTTGCTTATCGAATCATCGTTGAACTCGTCCGTAGAGTTAAACTCGTCCACACAATCAATCATACAGTTCATCCAACATTAAAGCATTTAAATACAATTATATTAAAGCTTATTTAACATACGAACTTACCTCGGATACAAAAACGGCTATTAGTTCGATTTAGTCCACAACCTTGTTCTTTCCTTGGTCTAGACTCAAACTTCATTTTTCTTGATCTATAATACCAAATTTAACTTATTTAATTATCACATTATTCAATTTAGCCCAAAAACACACTATGGCAAGAATTACATTCTTTCTCCTAAACTTTTTCACATTTTACATTTTAGTCCCTAGGCTCGTAAAATGAATTTATTTCAATTTCCTTACAACCCAAGCCTAGCCAAACCTTTTTCATGCTTATGAAAGCGTAAAATTTTCATTTATTCACATTTTTCTACCCATTTTATAGACTTTTACAAATAAGTCTCTATTTGTCGTTTTTACCGAAAATCACTTTACAAAAGTTGTTTAACAAACAACAAACATGTATTTTCTACCATCAAACATCAAAATACATAAATGTTCAACGTGGATAAAATTTTAAACTTTACTTTTCTTTCAAATTAGTCCTTGAAATTGCTAAATCAAGTTACAACGATCTTAAAATTATAAAAATCGTTAAAAAATGGACAAAAAACGGACTTACAATCGAGCTTGAAGTTGGCCAAACCTTAGCTATGGATTCTCCTTGTAAAATTTGGCTAGGGGGACTAAACTGAAAAAGATGACATCTTTTATTTGTTAAATTTTGTCTTTATTTACCGAATGACTAAAATGCCCTTAATGAAAAACTTCTAAATTTTACCTAACCATGTCCATTTTTTCCATACTAAAATGTAATGGTCTAATTACCATTTAAGGACCTCTAATTTAATATTTCATAGCAATTATACACCTTTAACATAGAGAACTCAAGTTTTGTACATATTGCAATTTAGTCCTTCTAGCTAAAGTGAGCACTCAAACGATAAAATTTCTTAACAAAATTTTCACACAATTATTATATCATTATATAACTTAAAATAATAACAAAATAAATATTTCTACTTTGGATTTGTGGTCCCAAAATCACTATTCTGATTTGACCCAAAAATAGGTTGTTACAGGTTTCGGGATCACAAATCCGAGCTGAAAGAAAATTTATTTTTATATTTTTCATGGTTTGAATTATGTTAGGAATGTCATATGAAAATTATAATAAGAAATTTTATCGATTAGGTACTTAATTATGGAAAGGACCAAATTGCATAAAATGTAAAAGTTGGATTCTTGTAGCTAGAAGGATCAAATAGCTGCGGAATTCAAAAATTGAGGTCCTTATATGGTGATTATATCATTAAAGAAAAGTTAGTAGATATTTTTGGTGATTCATCCATGAAAAAATTAGAACAAGTTAGGGACTAAATTGGAAACTAGAATAATTAAAAGACGATAAATAATTAAAAAGAAAATATCATTTTATTTTATGTCATGTTCTTCCCCAAATACATGGAAACCCTAGGAGAGGGAGAAGAAACTAATCAAGCTTAATTGAGTAAGTATTTTTGTCCCGTTTTTAGTAATTTTTATATTTTTTGAGATCAAGATAATCTAATCTATCTATTTTGGGGATTAATTTGAAAAGTTATCAAAGAATAGAAATTTTTCCATGGATGAATATGATGAAAATTTGAAATTTATGGTAGAAAATGAAAGGTTGTTGGTAGATAAACAACTTTGTTGTTTGAAATTTATGGTAGAAAATGAAAGGTTGTTGATAGATAAACAACTTTAACAAAGTGAATTTTGATGAAAATGTGATTTAAGGACTAAATTGTAAAGTTGTGAAAATTGAAGAAAAATATAAATTTTATAGAATACATATGCTATAAATTTTATATTTAAATTTCAGTTAGGCTTGGAATGAGAAGTAAATTGCATGAATTTTATTTTCCGAGCCTAGGGACGAAATTAGAATTTATGGAAAGCTTAGGGGCAAAATGGTAATTTTGCCTAGGATGTAAATTGAGTTCAATAGAATATGAAATGTGAGAAATTCATGATTAAATTCATTTATATAGATCTGGATAACACAAATTCAAAGCTAGATTGAGGAAAAGAGAAAGTTTCGGATTAGTAGATTTTCTTATACGAATTGTTATCGAGGTAAGTTCGTGTAACTTAATTTCCCATGTTAATATATTTTAATTGAATGTTGTATTTGATTTGAATGTGGTATATGTTTATGTAATTTATATAAATGTTATAAATGTAACACCCTTAACCCGTGTCCTTTGCTGAACGGGTTACAAGGCATTATCAAACAAAATTCATCATTTAATAATTATCATCATTTTAATATCACAGTTAAACATAAAGATTATAACATTTCTATAATATAAAATTTATAGACAATATTAAATCCTATCAAATACAAAGCATTCATTAAATTCAAGGATTTCTTACATACATATATAAAATAAATAACGTATATATATATAAATCACCTAATCATTATCTAGTTTCATTTGGCATTTAATCATTATCAATTATACCTTTCATAAGGTCATTTGTAAAATTCATAAATATGCCAAATTTCAAACATCTAATATACACATGATTTAATAATCAAAGTACCATAAACAAAGTCAATTTTTATCTTGTATGAACTCATCTAATTTAATCAAACATAAATCAATGTCCATTTATTCATTTTATCAACCAAAGCCGAATTTAATTATACTTATTAAAGATCCATTAGCAGCTTTTTCATTCATAAAACATGCATAAAATCTCACATATAACTAAACCCATAAGCCAACCAAAATTCATATCTCATATAAAAAATCTTCCAAGTACACAAATAAATTATTTCTTCTAGAACCAATTATCAACTAATCAATATCAAATGCCCAATTTATACTATAGTCAACGACATACATCTTTAATAATTTCATATCAACAATCCACTCTTATGCATGATATATCCATAATCTAACCATACCAACAGATCATGAATTCATTCACATATACCAAGAATACTAAATTAATTCCATCACATATATATTTATATATTATAACATTACTTAATTATGAAATCAACCATAATTTACTTAAGTTTAAACATCATATTTAGCCATTTTCGCATGGCTTTCATAAGTACAACTCAAATCCAACCAACAAAAATACTAGACAATACATGCCATAAATTCAAATTAAACATTCATTAATACTGAAATAGACGATAGTGTGGTGAACTTCACGGACGATCCCTGAGCACATAACGATCTCTAAAATCTATAAAATAAAAACAAGTAAACACACACCCAAAGTAAGCTATCTTAGCTTAGTAAGTTGTAAGCAATTTAAACAATTTAAAAGACATTGATAGTCCAAGTAAATAACCGAGTCATACTTCCATAATCACATGTTCATCCAAACTTATCAGTCCATATATCTATCAATCATTCACATATAATTTCCAACATTTTTGAATATACATATACTCTTTCACATAACTACTCATCACTTCCAATCTCACATTTTCATAATTAGTCGAATGTTCATATGCAGTTAAAATAAATATTCAAACATTATATCATGCATATAATATATCAATTCATTCCTTTTAACTCCTTCACCTTTCATTCTACTATTCTTTCATGCATTTCACATTTGCTACAACCAACCCCGTAATTCCAAATTCAATAATATCAACCACATAGGTTCAACACATACCTGCATATTATGAATTTAAATATTCCACTTACTACTTTTGTATTTGATAAATAACTCGTTCGACCACTTTCGATCACTTGTTGTATTCGCACACTTAGTGCATTATTTAACTCGCAATGCAATGAGATCGTACACTTAGTGCTTGATCGTTTTACTCTACACACTTAGTGTTATTATTTAACTCGCAATGCAATGAGATCTCACACTTAGTGCTCGATAGTTTTACTTCACGCACTTAGTGCTCGATAGTTTTACTTCGCACACTTAGTGCTCGATAATTCACATATATATCCATTCATGCCTATTCAAAACATTCACTTTCAGCATAATTAACAATTTGCATTTTCCAAATCAGCATGTATATATGTATATATATAAATTGCATTTATATAAGTCAAAAACAATTATTTTCTTAGTAACTTACCTCGAATATCGACAGACTATATTTTTCGACTATTCGACTATTTTCGCCTTTCCCCGATCCAAACCCAATCCTCTTTGCTCTTGATCTTTAAATTAAACTAGAAAAGGGCTGAATGTAAGGAATCTATTTCTTTCTTTTGCTTGGCTATCTACGGTTTTTTTCCAAAGATGAAAACTCCACCCACTTCCTATTTTACTAAGTTAATGTGATAATATAATTATTAAGTTACCAAAATAACCATTATAAAATTATGCTATTTCCACTATCTAATGATCGATTGTGTCCATGCATGAGTCTTGGTTTAATAGCATTTTAACTCCCCCAAAATAAAAGACCATTAACAATTCGGCATTCACACATAATTCATCAAATTTTACCTATTGAGCAATTACACCCTTTCTTTATAATTTGACATCTAAACAGAAAAATTAAGATACGAAACTTTCATGGATATCAATTCACACATAACTAATACTGAAATTTAATTTAAAACATTTTTTTTATTCGGATTCATGGTCCTGAAACCACCGTTCCAATTAGGGTCAAAATCAGTCTGTTACAATAAATACATGAAATGGTACATGGTTGCAAAAGTCATTAAATTGTAAGTTCCGTTGGAATAATGAAAATTGATGGATACATGTGATTTTCCGTACATGAAATATGATTCTGCATATATTGCAGATGGAATTTAGCTCGGACGAGTAATCCTGATATAGTTCCTGCGAGCATCTTGATTGGTAATGATCTTACATTTGTTGCACATCACCGAAGCTCTTTTTGAATGTCCTGACATACATCGGTTGTGATTCTGCATAAAACGCAGACACAGACACAGCTCTTCATGAGCATTCTGTTAAGCTCACTTGAGCTCTCTGTTACCTTATCTGAAGCTCCCTGATATTATCTCTTCGGAGATATCTGAAAGACTTTATGAGCTTCCTAAGTAAACTTTTATATGTTTCTTGATGAGCTCAGATAAGTGTCCTGTTACATGATTACATGGCCCATTTGAGCATTTTGACATGTGGCTAGAGAGTATGTTCCCTGAACAAGAATTGACAGTTCATAGATATATACACCTTGAGTGTACTATTTGAGTATCCATCGGTATTTCAGTAATTCAATGGAAAACACTATTGACATGAGAAAATAATGAGATAAATAGAATTATGACCTAAATGCTTTTGAATTGTTTGATGAAGGATTATATGATGAGCTCATCTATGTTTATTTAACATTTACATGTATTACATGACTAACTTACTTGATTGAGTACATGTGTTTAGGTAAACTTGTCAAAATGATTAAAGCATGTTAATTGTATGCTTAGTGTTGTTAAATGTGATTGGTAAGTTTCAATTCTTGTTATACGAACTTACTAAGAAGACAATGCTTACTAGGTTTTATTTTCTTTATTTTATAGTTCTCGGAAGCTCGCGAAGGATGGGAATGGTTGGAGCATCATCACACTATCCACTAGCTTGTTTTGGTATCATTTTGGTATAATGGTATGTATAAGTAACTTGGCTTTTGATGGCATATGAATGCGGTTTGTAAACTAACTATTGGAATGGCTAGCAATGTTTGTGTGGTATAACTATAAGGTTTTATTAAAACAAATACCTATGTGTTAAGTTTATTAAATATGATTGATCAAGTTATGCTTAACCTATAAGTTAAATAAAGGTAAGATTATAATCATGATTGCATATGATAAAATATCATATTAGATGTTAGAATTGACTTGGAGTTAATACTTGAATTGACTGGTACATACTTGTAAGTTTTGGTATATGTTATTGGCAAATTTGGGTGAGAAATAAAGCTAGGAAATGGCTTTTTTTGTCCACATGGGTAGACACACAGGCGTGTGTCATGACCATGTGTGACACACGGCCTGGTACATGGGCATGTGGTTAGACCGTGTGTCCCCTGCATTTTAAAATTGAGAAACAGAATGCTCAGAATTGTGCACACGGCCAGAGACAAGGGCCTGTGTCTCAGCCGTGTGCGCTACACGGCCTAGAACACGGGTGTGTGTCTTGGCCATGTGAAACCTGCACTTAAATTTGAAAATTTTAATTAACCACATGGCCTAGAACACGGGCGTGTGGCTGGCCGTGTGGCATAAGTCAGAGAGTTACACAGGGTCGAACACGTCCTACAGCACAAGTATCCTCTTCCAAGGATTGATGACTTGTTTGATCAACTTAAGGGAGGGATGTGGTTCTCTAAGATAGACTTGAGGTCCGAATACTACCAGTTACGAGTGAAAGAGTTTGATGTGCCTATTAGAACGAGGTATGGCCAATACGAGTTTCTTGTTATGCCATTTGGGGTTAACGAATGCTCCTGCCATGTTTATGGATTTAATGGACAGAATTTGTCGGCCATATTTAGATAAGTTCGTTGTGGTGTTTATCGATGATATTTTAATTTATTCTAGAGATGAGGCAGAGCATGTCGAGCACTTTAAAACTGTTTTACAGACTCTGAGGGATAAAAAGTTATATGCCAAGTTTAGCAAAAGCGAGTTTTGGCTTCGAGAGGTTGGGTTTTTAGGCCACATTATTTCTGGGGATGGTATACGAGTTGATCCCAGTAATATTTCTGCTCTTATCGAATGGAAGCCACCGAGGAACGTAATTGAAGTTTGGAGGTTTTTGGGTCTAGCTGGTTACTATAGACGATTTGTGAAAGGATTTTGGATGATAACCACCCTAATGATGAGATTGCTGCGAAAGGACGTCAAGTTTGAATGGACAGAGAAATACAAGCAGTGTTTTGAGAAATTGAAAGCGTTGTTAACCGAGGCACCAATGTTAGTACAATCGAAATCAGGGAAAGAATTTGTGATTTACAGTGATGTGTCCTTGAATGGACTAGGTTGTGTACTTATGCAAGAAGGAAAGGTGGTAGCTTATGCTTCAAGGCAACTGAAGCCCCGTGAGAAGAACTATCCTCCGTATGATTTAGAGTTAACCGCTATTGTATTTTCTTTGAAGATTTGGCAGAATTACCTATTCAGGGAGAGATGCCATACCTATTCAACCATAAAAGTCTTAAATATCTGATGACTCAAAACGAATTGAACTTGAGGCAATGAAGATGGCTTGAATTGTTAAAAGATTATGACCTTATGATAGATTATCACCCTGGTAAGGCAAATGTAGTTGCCGATGCCTTAAGTATAAAGTTTTTATTTGCTTTGAGAGCTATGAACGCACGGCTAGCCCTATCTCATGATGGTGCTATTCTAGCAAAGTTAAAAGCTAGACCGACTTTTCTTCAATATATTTGTGATGCTCAGGAGGCTGATAAAGAGTTACAAGCCAAGAAAGCTCAGTGTGAGAAAGTGAATCAGATTTTCAAAGAGATCCTAACGGTTGTCTGAGATTCCGTGGAAGGATTTGTGTTCCGAAAGATACTGAGTTGATTCGGAATATTTTGCATGAGGCCCATAACAGAGGTATATCAGTTCACCCAGGTAGCAGAAAAATGTATAATGATTTAAAGAAAATGTATAATGATTTAAAGAAAATGTATTGGTGGAATGGCATGAAAAGTGATATATCTGAATTTGGGTCAAGATGCTTGATTTGCCAACAAGTAAAGGCCGAACACCAGGTACCTTCAGGTTTACTTTAGCCTATCTTAGTTCCCGAGTGGAAATAAGACAGAATTACTATGGACTTTGTGACAGGCTTGCCGTTAACATCGAGAAAGAAAGATGCCGTATGGGTTGTAACACTCCTAACCCGTATCTGTCGCCGAACTAGTGTTAAAGGCATTACCGGACAAAGCGGAACATTTAACTTTCATTTCATAAACATCAAAGCATCAGAGATCAACATCAATATAGGGTACCTTATATAGGTCTTCAAGACCTAAAACATGCATCAGAAAAGAGTTGGGACTAAACCAAAGACATACAAAATTTTCCCAAAACTTAAACATTTTTCAAACAAGTACAAGTCACACGCCCGTGTGAACAGGCCGTGTGCCTCACACGGCTTTAGACACATTCGTATGTCTAGACCGTATCAAAACAAGGCATACATATTGATTTGCTCACATAACCACAAGACACGCCCGCGTGCCTTGGCCGTGCTCGAGCCTGACTTACAATTGTAGGGTACCCCATTGGACACATGGCCGTGCAACATAGCCGTGTATCGCACACGGCTGAGACACATGCCCGTGTCCCTACCCGTGTGAACAAAAAATAGGCCATTTAAATAGCCAACTTGCCACCCCAATTGGGCCAAACCTACAAGTATCAAACCAAGCATATTTTCACAACAATTTCAGCCAATTTCTATACCTAACCATACAACATTCATGACATAACATTATCAATCATTTTCATGCTTATAAACTCAACTCAATTATGCCAAAACCTAAGAACAAATCATATCAAAACATATAGCTTCATAATCTCTAAACTCATGACCATATCTCACACCAAAAATTGCCAAACCTACCATTTTTCTAAGACATACATGAACACACCAAATAGAACATTTTGCATCACATTTCATATACCAAAAAAAAAGTCAAAACATAAACACAACCATATCAAGCCATATCACTTGGCTAAATATAACATTACAAAACCTATCCGAAATACTTCTAGCCTATACATGCCATACTTTACTAAATACATTTTCAAAAGGTACTAAAATGAGATTCGATAGTGTAGTGATGATCCTCGATGATCCCCGAGCTCACAATAGCTTCGATATCTATAAAACAATGCAAACACATACAAAGTAGGCTTTCAAAAGCTTAGTAAGCTCGTACTAAAAATCATCAACAATGTATAAAAGATAAAACATCAATACATAAGTATTTATACATTCTCAGTTCATCTATCCATTTTATACTAACACCATCCTCATGTTTATACCAATTGAATGAACTTTATATACATAATACCATCTACCACATAGGTATTAAACGTACCTGTACCTTTCTATATTCATTCATTTTCATTCTCACCTCTCGTTAGATATTTTAAACTTACCAAAGATTTTTCACGCTATAACCATCCAGACACTTAGTGCCTGAAGGGTTAGCCAAAGCTATAATAATTCCGCACACTTTGTGCCATCTCAAATAGTCGAAGCTATCTCGGTATCGCACACTTAGTGCCTCATATAGCCGAAGCTAGTTTAAATTGCACACTTAGTGCCAAATACCATTGTTTTATCATCATATTCATCCAAACTAAATGTATATACAATCTATGTATAAACAAAGCATCAAAACATGCTTATAACATCATGTTTTATGTGCGAACTTACCTCATACTTGGTGTTGTTGACTAAGATTGTTTACTCAATAACTTTTGACTTCCCTCAGTCTAAATCTGAATTCCTCTTTTCTTGATCTATATGCATTCAAAATTAACCCTTTTTATTCACTAAATCATTCAAACCAATCTACATACACAAGAATAGGGCATTTTACAAACTAACCATCACATTTTCACCTTTTGACACTTTAGTCCCTAAATCACGAAATCACAAAATACACATAATTTCCTTGTGCACAAGCTTAGCGAAATTCTCCTAGTACGTATACTAGTCCAAAATTTTCATTTATTTCACATTTTAGTCCCTAAATTTCTCATTTTCACAATTTAGTCCGTTTTACTCAAAATCATCAAAAATCCAAAGACAAAACATGTAAACCCAACATCAAAATTTCATTTATCAACAACTAACTTTAAAAAGGTCATAATTTCATCAATAGCACATTTCAAAATCATCATCAAAATTAGAAATTCAGGCATGGGTTTGATAGTATTCGAAACAACGATTACAAAAACGTAGAAATTATCAAAAACCGATCAAAACACATACCTTAATCAAAGATCCCAAGTGTCGAACCCTAAGAAAACTTTTCTATTTTCTTTTCTTGTATTTTCGGCCATGGATGGACATAAAATGATCCATTTTCATGCATTTGTTTTATTATTATTAACATATTAACTAAATTCCCATTTTACCCTTTGTTATAAACCTATTAAATCATTAAACATAAGGCCATTTATGTCTACTCATGCTTTCAATGCTCTATTAACATAATAAGGACCTCATACTTAAACGGCCAAATCAATTAGGCACTTTTAACATCTAGCACACATCTTTTATATTTTACGCGATTAGGTCCTTTTTATTAAATTAAGCACACAAACATTCAAATTTTCGTACAAGACTTTCATACTTGCTAATTCACACATCATAAACACAGGAAATAATATTTAAACATTTCTCTGACATGGATTTATGGTCCCAAAACCACTATTCCGACTAGGGTCTAAATCGGACGGTTACAATTCTCCGCCCTTAGGGATTTTCGTCCTCGAAAATCTTAACGTTAAACAAATTCAGATATTGCTGTCTCATAGCATCTTCAGGCTTCCACATGGCCTCTTCAATACCATGTCGATGCCACATAACTTTCAGTAATGGAATTCTCTTATTTCTTAGTTCTTTAACTTCGTGAGCTAAGATACGGATCGATTTTTCTTCGTAAGTCATATCAGACTGAATTTTAATCTTAGACGGGGAAATTATATGCGTCGGGTTAGATCTGTGTCGTTGAAGCATCGATACGTGAAACAAATCATGAATCTTTTCTAACTCTGGTGGTAATAACAATCTATATGGTATTGGTCCAATACGCTTGATAATCTTATATGGCTCGATGAATCTCGGACTCAATTTGCCTTTTCTACCAAACCGAAATATTTTCTTCCACAGAAATACTTTCAAAAAAACTTTGTCCCTGATTTCAAACTCAATGTCTTTTCTTTTCAAATCCGCATAAGATTTCTGACGATCGGAAGATGTTCCCGACTATCTCGGATCACTTTCACTTTCACTTTCTGTTCTGTTTCTTTTATCCGTCCAATACAAATGTGTACGAATTTGCGACCATATAAAGCTTCATAGGGTGCCATTTTAATGCTTGACTGAAAACTGTTATCAAAGGTAGATATTGTTCCCACGTACCTTCAAATTCAAGAATTCAACATCTCAACATATCTTTAAGTATCTAAATAATCCGTTCAGACTGACCGTCCGTTTGCGGATGAAAAGCAATACTAAAATGCAATTTAGTACCTAGAGCATCTTGTAACTTCTTCCAGAATCGTAATGTAAATCTCGGATCTCTGTTTGATACAATAGAAATGGCACACAGTGCAATCTCACAATATCGGAGATGTATAAATCAACTAGTTTATCAAGCGAGTAATCAGATCGAACTAGAATAAAATGAGCAGATTTTGTGAATCGATCAACTACAATCCAGATTGCATCTTTCTTTCTCAGAGATAGGGGTAAACTCAAAACAAAGTCCATTGTCACTCGATCCCATTTCCACTTTGAAACCATAATCGGTTGTAAAAAACCAGATGGCACCTGATGTTAAGCTTTAACTTGCTGACAAATAAAACATTTCGAAACAAAGTCAGAAATATCTCTTTTCATTCTAGACCACCAGTAATGCTGTTTCAAATTGTTATACATTTTCATACTTCCTGGATGCACAAACAACTGATTGTTTTGAGCTTCACTCAAAATCATCTGAATTAACTCCAGATTTCTCGGAACACAATTCGATCTTGGAATCTCAGACAATTATCTTTATCAACTCTAAATTTTGAATCAGACTCTGAATCACATTGAGCTCTTTTGGCTAAAATCTCATTATCAATCTTTTGAGCTTTGATTATCCGCTATAAAAACAAAGGTCTTGCTTTTAGTTCAGCTAAAACTAAACCATCATCAGACAGAACCAAATGAGCATTCATCGCACACAAAGCAAACAAACATTTTTCAACTCAAGGCATCAGCAACAGCATTTGCTTTTCCCGGATGATAATCAATCAGAAGTTCATAGTCTTTTAGCAATTCTAACCATATTCTTTATCGCAGATTTAGATCTTTCTAAGTCATCAAATACTTCAAACTCTTATGATCAAAATATACATGACATTTCTCACCGAATAGGTAGTGACTCCAAATCTTTAGAGCAAACGCAATCGCGGCTAACTCAAGATCGTGTGTCGGATAATGCTTTTTGTGCGGCTTCAGCTGTCTCGAAGCATAAGCAATGACTTCGCCCTCTTACATTAAAACACATCCCAGACCGATCAACGAAGCATCACTGTATATCACAAACTCTTTACCCGATTTGGGTTGTACCAATATTGGAGCTTTAGTCAACAAAGTTTTCAAATGATCGAAGCTGTTTTGACACTTTTCAACTATGACAGCCCAAAATTGACCCTAGTCGGGAAGTGGTTTCGGGACCACAAAACCGAGTCATAAAAATAATTGATTTCCATATTCTATGCTTATTATGTGTGTACATGAGTATGTGGAAGTTTCATTCTCCAATTTTGCCAAATGCATGAGAAATTATTAAATAGGGATTGATATGAGACATGGTGAAAATATGATAGGCTAACTTAAAATGGTCTATTAATGCATGTTGTGAAAATGATGGGTTTGCATGTCAAATTACCCAAAATTTGAGCTAGTGGTTGGCCATGCTATGGGTGGAAACATGTTGGGAACATGTTGGCCTAGTGAGGTATGTAGGAAAAAAATAAAATAAGGGGCATGGGCATAAAATAATGAAAAGGAGTATGATGAATACAAAAAAAAATGTGTGTAGTTGTTTCCCCCCCATTGCCGTGAGCTAAAGAAAAGAAAGGAGAAAATTTTTGTTCATCCTTTCTCATCTTCATTTAGCCGAAACTAGAAAGAAAGAAAAACAAAGAAAAAAAAATGCTCATCCTTTGGTTCATCCTTGGCCAAAAATTTTAAGGAGGAAGGAAGAAGAAAGGTTGAAGAGGTTCGGCCATGCATGTAGCTAGGCTAAGGTATGTTTGATGATGTTCCATGAGATGCATGCATGTTTTAGTTGTTAGCTTGAGTTCTACCTAGCCCATGGTCTAAATCTTGCTATGTGATGGAAATGACACTCGGCCATGGATGCATCATTCTTGGTTGATGTTTGATGTTGTGGTGATGAGGCATGAGGATGAGTTAAGATTCGGCCTAGGTGGAGTTTGTGTTAATGCCATTGCATGCTAAATATGAAGCTTGTTAATGATGCATGTGATGGTGGCTTGATGATTCTTGAACCTCCTTTTTAGCATTTTTGAGTGAGCACATATGTGCATTGGTTGCTAAATGGAGAAGAATCGGCTAGCAAGTTGTGTGCTAAGGCCGAATATAACTTTTGCATGTTAATGAGCAATGCATGTGTTAAATTGATGGAAAGGGAGAGGATGCTTTACTAGTGTGTATATGTGTGTATTAGCCAAGTTTTGAACTTGAAACAAAAGGGTGTTTAGTCAATACAAGTGACCATACTTGTAGAATGTATTAAGTGTTGAAATCGGCCCCAAAATAGACATGCATATTCGGCCAAGGGGAAAATTAGCTAAAATGTTGAGTTTGATTCATGATTCCGTACATATGTGACTTTAATGTCTAATGTATAAATATGGGCTAAGTGCCTTGTGTTCCTCTTTTCGATGCTCAAATGATTAAATCAATTTATTTGTTTAATTAAGCTCAAGAGCAAAGGGGAACTAAATCCGATAAAGGGAAGGAAAAAGTGGTCGAATAGCTATCGGAATCGTTCGACA
The DNA here is from genome assembly GCF_007990345.1 of Gossypium hirsutum. Lineage (NCBI taxonomy): Eukaryota > Viridiplantae > Streptophyta > Magnoliopsida > Malvales > Malvaceae > Gossypium > Gossypium hirsutum. Next base: position 78,220,828 of record NC_053435.1, read on the forward strand.
ACACCCGAGGTAAGTTCTTGAGTAAAAGAGCTTAAATTATGATGTGATTAGATCATGTTTTAAGCAAATTAAAATCATGCTCTTTGTGTGGCTATTGAGCCGAATTTGCAAGAATGATAAATGTCTTGTGTTTCAGTTTTGCTAACGAAAATGAAATACGAATGGGCCATGATTTATTGTTAAATGTGCATGGTTATTTGAATGATGTCCGGGCTAAGTCCCGAAGGCTTGTGCTAAGTGACAATATCCGGACTAAGATCCGAAGGCATTTTTGCGAGATACTAATTCCGGGCTAAGCCCGAAGGCATTTGTGAGAGATACTAATTCCGGGCTAAGCCCAAAGGCATTTGTGCGAGATACTAATTCCGGGCTAAGCCCGAAGGCATTTGTGCGAGTTACTAAATCCGGGTTAAGTCCCGAAGGCATTTGTGCGAATTACTATAATCGGGCTATGTCTCGAAGGCATTTGAACGAGGAGCTATATCCGGTTAAATTCCGAAGGTACGTGATTTGGGAATGAATGAACTTGCTGTAAAATTCCAGTTAATACTCTCGAAACATCCCAACATTGAGGTATGTTTCGTATGTGCTTGAATTTAGTTGAGCCCTTACAAATAAGTATTCGCTCAGTTGATAAACGAGCTACCGGCCTTTGGCTGAGTTGATCTTTTGTGTATGTACATAAGGGTTGATAATGTGAAGCAAGTACGATATCGTAAATTTGTGCATATGAAATTATCCGTTTAGCTATATGAATGCTATACTTTTGTTGTGCTGGAATTCCTTGCTCAAAACTTACTAAGCATAAATTGCTTACTCCGTTTCATTGCTCCTCTGTTTTATAGATTTGGTTCTCCAGCTATCGGACTCGGGATCTTGAGGTCAAAGTCGCCCACACTATCAAAGCCCCTTTTTGGTACAATTTTGGTTGAACTTCGAAATGGCATATATAGGACTACCCGTTTGTTGTGGGTCGTTGACCCTTTGGTCTTGTATAAATTTTGGATAGCCATGCGAAAATGGCTTATATGTGTTTGAGTATAATGTTATAATCATTTGGTGTGGATATGCTTGACAAGGATTGGCCATGGGGATGGTTAATCACTTTCATAAATTGTGCTATTTATGCAAAAAGGGCTAGTTGAATCATGGAAACCATGAAAAAGGTAAAGTCTACCTTAAAGGCAAATGCTGACAGCAGCAGTGATGTAGATTTGGAAAATCACTAAAAATAGTAATAATGGAATTAAATAGTTAATAAATTATGTAAACAAACTTTGATGAATCTACTTTCATAGGAAAGTAACGAAACAATCATACGGACAGTATGTTAAGAGATATTCAGGTTCTCGTGAGACAGGGCCAGAACGGTTTATGGATTTCCTGTTCCGACTTTGGAAATTCATTATAAATTAACCAGAGATAATTAGGAGCCCTGTAAAAGGAGATATCCAAGTCGTAATGTGCAAAGGTCAGGGTAGTCGATCCCTGTAACATGGGAGACTTTGACTAATAAACTGTACTAATTGGCCCGACCAAAAATTCTAGAAAAAAATATGTAGATGGGAATATGAGTCTAGTTTCAGGGAAAAATCACGAAACTGATTTTCGAATTTTGAAACTCAAGATATGATTTTTAAAGCGACTATTACGCAGATTGGCAGTGTCTGGGAAATATTTTTATAAGGGGTTTAAAGTCTGTTAACACCTCGTGTTCGACTCCGGTGTCGGTCTCGGGTTCGGGGTGTTACATCAACTACACAAATTTTACATTTTTCTGAAGCAGTTTTGTCAACAGAGTTGCAATCATCGAAAAACCTTTTACGAATCTTCTATAATAACCAGTAAGTCCCAGAAAACTACGGACTTCAGAAACATTCTTCGGAGGTTTCCAATCCAAAATAGCTAAAATTTTGCTCGGATCAACTCAGATACCAGAGGCTGATACAATATGACGCAGAAAACCAACTTTTCACACCTAGAATTCACATTTGCTAAACTTCGCATACAACTGTTTATCTCACAGAATCTATAGCACTAATCCTATATGCTCGGCATGTTCAGATTCATCACATGAATAAATCAATATGTCATCGATGAATAAAACAACAAATTGATCTAGATACGGTCTAAAAATTCTATTCATCAAATCCATAAAAATAACAGGTGCGTTAGTCAATCCGAAAGGCATAACTAAAAATTCATAATGGCCGTACCTCGTTCTGAAAGCAATTTTAGAATGTCTAAGTTTTTCACTCGTAACTGATAATAGCCTGATCTCAAATCTATTTTTGAAAACACAGCAGCTCCTTTCAACTGATCAAAAAAATCATCAATTCGAGGTAGAGAATACTTATTCTTGATAGTTACTTTGTTCAACTAACGATAATCTATACACATTCTCATCATTTTGTCTTTCTTTTCCACGAATAGAATCGGAGCACCCCAAAGTGAGAAACTCGGTCTAACAAATCCTCTATCGGTCAATTCTTGCAACTAAAACTTTAATTCTTTTAGTTTAGTCGAAGCCATTCTATACGAAGCTATCAAAATCGGAGTAGTACCATAACAATTCAAAGCCAAATTCTAGTTCTCTAACTGGAGGTAATCTTGGAACTTCTTTAGGAAACACATCAGGGAACTCACAGACAACATGCACATATTCAACTTTCTTTTCTGACATTCTCGAATTCACATATGCAAAATAAGCTTCACAACCCTTTTCACCATATTCAAAGCTTTCATCGAAGATACTACAACAGGCAATCCATTCAAATCACTGGATTCAATTCTGACTGTTCCATCATTCTTGCATCTCAAATCAATAGTTTTTCGTTTAGTTCAAAACGGCATCATGCAAAGTTAACCAATCCATACCCAAAATTATATCAAACTCTTCAAAAGGTAACAGCATGAGATTAGTCGGAAAACAAGTGTCTCTAAACATTAACGGACAATTCTTGCAGACTTTATCAACCAATACACATCTGCCTAAGGGGTTCGAAACTCTAATTACAAATTCAGTAGACTCTACAGGCAAAGTCTTACTGTTCACTAAGTTCATGCGTATATACAAATGTGTCGATCCAGGATCTATCAAAGCCATCACAGAAGTATCATAAAGAGTAAATGTACCCGTAATCACGTCTGGCGATGAAGCTTCCTCACGAGCTCGGATAGCATAGGCTCTGATAGGTGCACAAGCCTCAGATCTAACAGTTGTATCTTTTGTTCCTCTTTGACTACCACTTACATTTCCCGTATCTTTGGAAGGTCTACTACGAGAAGCATTGCCACTCGGCCTCGGGTTCTGAATACTATCTTTTTCAGCTAAATCTAGGCAATCTTTTATAAAATGATTTCATGAACCACAACTGTAAAGCGCTTGGTTATTATGTTTTCCCCAGCATTCACCAAAATGTCATCTTCCACATTAATCACACTCAGGTTTTTCATTCTTTACATTATCAACACTGGCAACAGATGTAGGTGGAGCTTTGAAGTTTGATTACGATCTAACACGATCTCTGTTCGAATGTCCCACACTAGCCTTTGAACGGCTATTATCATCTCTGAATTTCTTTGATCTAGATTGAAATGATTTGCCCGATGATCTTTTTCGTACCTCTCTAGCTTCAAAATCATCTTTTCTTTTCTCTTTCCCGAGATCTTCAACTTTACATGCTCGTCCAACAAGCATAACAAATTTTTTGATTTCTAGAATTCTGACTAAACGACGAATATCTTCATTCAAGCCATCCTAAAATCTTTTACATATTTTTGCCTCGTATTCAGTAACAGACATACGGCCTTATTTAAGTTCAAGAAACTCTTTACATTTTTGGTCGATAAATCTCTGACTAATATATTTCTTTTAGAATTTCACTTGAAAGAAATCCCAGGTAAGCCTCTCATTCGGAACTACCGATGTCAAAGTCTTCCACCAATAGTACGACGTATCTCTCAAATTTGAAATGGTACATTTTATGCATTCTTCAGGATTTAATGATAATTTGTCAAACACTCTTATCGTGTTCTCTAACCAAAACTTAGCTTTTTCAGCATCATCGCTCGTTGTAGCTCAAAACTCTTTAGCCCTATATTTTCTAATCTTATCGACTGGTGGTTTACTTAACTAAACCGGACTCACTGGTGGCATAACAGGAGTTTGAGGAGAATTAACCGGAGGTGGAGGTTGTTGTACACCCGGATTGGTTCTAATTTATTGGGTGAACCAATCATTGATCATCTGATAAAAGGCTTATCTAGCCTCATCATCACGGCTACTCGTAGCCGGTCGAGAATTAGATGGATCCGTCCCTTGCGTGGGAGCAGGCATCTTACTTTTGACATCGTTCGCTATGGCTCTTTTGGGATCCATTTGCTATATAAAAGCACATTTCAACGTCAGGATTCATCACACTATTGCAATTCATAAATATGGCATGTATAGCTAGACTCACATACTCTATGATAGTCCTAGAACCAACTAAACCATAGCTCTGATACTAATAAAACGTAACAACCCTAACCCATATCGGTCGCTAAACTAGGGTTAAAGGCATTACCGAACAAAATCAGAACATTTAACTTTCATTTCATAAACATCAAAACATCAGAGATCAACATCAAAATAGAGTCCCTTATACAGGTCTTCAAGACCTAAAACATGCATCAGAAAAGAGTTGGGACTAAACTTAAGACATACAAAATTTTCCCAAAACTTAAACATTTTTCAAACAAGTACAGGTCACACGCTTGAGAGAACAGGACTTGTGAACAGGTCGTATGCCTCACACGGCTTTAGACAAGCCCGTGTGTCTAGACCGTATCAAAACAGGGCATGCATACTGACTTGTTCACACGGCCACAAGACACGCCCGTGTGCCTTGGCTGTGCTCGAGCCTAACTTACAATTGTAATGTACCCTATTGGACACACGGCCGTGCAACATAGCCGTGTATCGCACACGGCTGAGACACACGCCCGTGTGAAAAAAATAGGTCATTTAAATAGCCAACTTGCCACCCGAATTTTGTCAAACCTACAAGCACCAAACCAAGCTTATTTTCACAACAATTTCAGCCAATTTCTATACCAAACCATACAACATTCATGACATAACATTATTAATCATTTTCATGCTTATAAACTCAACTCAATTATGCCAAAACCTAAGACAAATCATATCAAAACATATAGCTTCATAATCTTTAAACTCATGACCAAATCTCATAACAAAAATTGCCAAATTTACCATTTTTCTAAGACATACATGAACACACCAAATAGAACATTTGCATCACATTTCATATGCCAAAAAAAAAATCAAAACATAAACACAACCATATCAAGCCATATCACTTGGCTAAATATAACATTACAAAACCTATCTGAAATACTTCTAGCCTATACATGTCATACTTTACTTAATACATTTTCAAAAGGTACCAAAATGAGACTCGATAGTGTGGTGATGATCCTCGATGATCCCCGAGCTCACAGTAGCTTCGATATCTATAAAACAATGCAAACACACACAAAGTAAACTTTCAAAAGCTTAGTAAGCTCGTACTAAAAATAATCAACAATGTATAAAAGATAAAACATCAATACAAAAGTATTTATACATTCTCAATTCATCTATCCATTTTATACCAACACCATCCTTATGTTTATACCGATTCAATGAACTTTATATACATAATACCATTTACCACATAGGTATTAAACATACCTGTACCTTCCCGTATTCATTCATTTTTATTCTCACCTCTCATTAAGATATTTTAAACTTTTTGAAGATTTTTCATGCTATAACCATCCACACACTTAGTGCCTTAAAGGTTAACCAAAGCTATAATAATTCGGCACACTTTGTTCCATCTCAATTAACCGAAGCTATCTCGGTATCGCACACTTAGTGCCTCATATAGCCGAAGCTAGTTTAAATTGAACACTTAGTGCCAAATACCATTGTTTTATCATCGTATTCATCCAAACTAAATGTATATACAATCTATGTATAAACAAAGCATCAAAACATGCTTATAACATCATGTTTTACGTACGAACTTACCTCGTACTTAGAGTTGTTGACTTAGATTGTTTACTCAATAACCTTGGACTTTCATCAGTCTAAATCTGAATTCCTCTTTTCTTGATCTATATGCATTCAAAATTAACCCTTTTTATTCACTAAATCATTCAAACCAATCCATATAGACAAGAATAGGGAATTTTGCAAACTAACCATCATATTTTCACCTTTCGACACTTTAGTCCCTAAATCACAAAATCACAAAATACACATAATTTGCTTGTACACAAGCTTAGCCGAATTCTCCTAGTACTCATACTAGTCCAAAAATTTCATTTATTTCACATTTTAGTCCCTCAATTTCTCATTTTCACAATTTAGTCTATTTTACTCAAAATCACAAAAATTCAAACCTAACATCAAACTTTCATTTATCAACAACTAACTTTAAAAAGCTCATAATTTTAACAATAGCACATCTCAAATCATCATCAAAATTAGAAATTGAGGCATAGGTTTGATAGTATTAGAAGCAACGATTACAAAACGTAGAAATTATAAAAAATTGATCAAAACACATACCTTAATCAAAGATCACAAGTGCCGAACCCTAAGAAAACATTTATCTTTTCTTTTCTTGTATTTTTAGCCAAGGATGAACATAAAATGATCCATTTTTATGCATTTGTTTTATTATTATTAACATATTAACTAAATTCCCATTTTACCCTTTGTTATAAAACTATTAAATCATTAAACATAAGGCCATTTATGTATACTCATGCTTTCAATGCTCTATTAACATAATAAGGACCTCATACTTAAAAGACCAAATCAATTAGGCACTTTTAACATCTAGCACACATCTTTTACATTTTACGCGATTAGGTCCTTTTTATTAAATTAAGCACACAAATATTTGAATTTTCATACGAGACTTTCAAACATGCTAATTCACACATCATAAACACAGGAAATAATATTTAAACATTTCTCTAACGTGGATTTGTGGTCTCAAAACTACTATTTCGACTAGGGTCTAAATTAGACTGTTACATGGGTAGTGGTTGATAGACTGACTAAGTCAGCTCATTTTATACTGGTACATGTTGATTATTCACTTGATAAGTTAGCCGAACTGTATATTTTTTAGATTGTGTGACTCATCAATTATTTCAGATAGGGATCCAAGATTTACTTCGTGATTTTGGAAGAAGTTACAAGAAGCTTTGGGTACAAAGCTAAATTTTAGTACGCTTTTCATCCACAGACTGATGGACAATTTGAGAGAGTAATTCAGAAACTTGAAGATATACTTAGATGTTTTGTTCTTGAATTCCAAGGTAGTTGGGAAAAGTACCTACCTTTGGTTGAATTTGCCTATAACAATAGCTATCAAACGAGTTTGAAGATGGCACCTTATGAAGCATTGTATGGATGTAAATGTCATGCACCATTGTATTGGACTAAGCTTAAGGAGAATAAGATTCATGGAGTAGATTTGATTAAGGAGACAGAGAAAAAGATAAAAGTAATTCGTGATAGTTTGAAAGCGGCATCATATAGACAAAAGTCGTATGTGGATTTGAAAAGAAAAGAAATTCAGTATCAAGTTGGTGAAAAAGTATTCTTGAAAGTATCACCATGGAAGAAGGTTTGAGATTCATTCGAAAAGGCAAGTTGAGTCCTCGTTTTATAGGACCGTATGAGATTACCAAAAGGATAGGGCCTGTTGCTCATCGATTGGCTTTGCTGGTTGAATTAGAAAAGATTCATGATGTGTTTTATGTGTCTATGTTATGCCAATATAGATCTGACCCTTCACATGTGATTGTACCGACTGAAGTTGAAATTAGACTGGACATGACTTACGGTGCGGAACCTGTTAATATCTTGGATCAAGAAGTCAAACAATTGAGAAATAAGAGTGTTGCTCTTATGAAAGTTTTATGGAAAAGACATGGGGTTGAAGAGGCTACATGGGAGCTCGAGGAGGCAATGAGGAAACAATACCCAAACCTTTTTACCAGTAAGATTTTTGGGGACAAAAATCCCTTAAAGGGGAGAGTTGTAACATCCTAAATTAGGGCCTAGTCAGAACAGTGGTTTTGAAACCACAAATTTGAGATAGAAATAATTATTTTATGTTATGAATGCATGCTTGTGTGAAAGTTTCATAAAGAAATTCTATGCATAAAATGTTTAATTGCATTTTAGGGACCAAATTGAATAAAGTGAAAAACTTGCATTCTAGAAGCTTTAAGCATGAAATTTCATTATTCTAATTCATAATTAGCAATTTGACCAATTTCTAAAATTTTGGACAAAAATGGACATGCATAGAAAAAAATTGGAAAGAGAAACCCTGAGGGCATTTTGGTTATTAGGTAATTAAAAGAATAAAAAGGGAAAATCAAACCAAAAATGTGTCCATCTTCCTCCTTGGCTACCGAAAATAACAAAATACCATAGCTAGGGTTTTTTTTTCAACATTTCTAAGCTCAATAGTAAGTGTTCCTTAGCCCCGTTTTTAATGTTCTTTGTATTTTTAAAGTCCCGATAACATGATCTACCCATTTCTAACTATATTTTAAGCTAGGCTTCATGTATGAAAATTGACCCATGCATGACATGCTTGTATTTTGATGATTTATGGAGAAATATGAGTGTTTGATGCATGGTGAACATCTTTTATTAGGTGATTTTTAGTGAAAACAGCTAAACAAGGGACTTTTTTGTAAAAGTATAAGTGAGTAGTAATAATGTGAAATAAAAGAAAATATGGGCTGATATGAGCATAGAAAAGGTTTGGCCAAGCTTGGATAATCAGGAAAATGCATGCATTTCATTTTACGAGCCTAGGGACTAAATCGTAAATATGTGAACATTAGGGGTCAACATGTAAATTTGTAAGAGTATGATTTATGGACCTGTTTGAATAATGTAAATAATAAATAAGTTAAATTTGACATTATAGATTAAGAAAAACGTGAATCGAGACTTGATCGAGGAAAGAATAAAGTATACGACGACTAGGCTCGATTATCATCGTTTTGTACTGAGGTAAGTACATGTGCAAATAATGTGGTATTATAGTATGTTTTAATACTTTAATATGGTGTGATAAATGTTTTATTGTAATTATGATTTATATGCCTATTGATTGTTATGAAAGCATTAATGTTATCATGGTCGTTAACCACAACATTACGAGCAAGTACGATGGAGATACTATATGCAAGTGAGAAAAATCCTGTTTGAACCTTAGGAATAGTTTTATATACATGTGACATGTCACTAGGAACTAAGATGTCTGAACTTGTTGAGTTGTCCGGGTTCGTGAGGTATGTAGCATCCAAGCTCGTTGAGAGGTTCAAGTTCATGATGGATGTGATTCATGTAACATCCGAGCTCTTTGAGAGGTCTGAGTTCATTATGGATGTGTTGCATGTTATGTGGTAGCTTTGACTATGTTTGTATATGGCACTTATAAGCAAGGTTTCCATGTATCCAATAGTATTCTGAGTGTTCAACGGGTAATGTAATGATTGTAATGAAAGTCCTGAGGAGGGCATATGAAAGAGGTATGGTTATCGATACTCTACGATGAGTACAAGTACGTACGCTAAACCTATGAGTAATGCTTTAATAAGGATCGATTTAAGATGAGCAAGTATGTATGAGTATATGATGAGTAAGCAAAAAGGTTTGAATGGAGAAACACTCTTTATGTATATGTTACCATGTTTTTACATGTTGATTGTTTATTACTTTTACATATTTTTTGTATGTGGACTTACTAAGCTTTAATGCTTACTCCCTTCTCTTTTCATCCTTTGTAGTTCTGCCAAGCTAGCTCGGGGATCAGAAGCAGTCGGAGTATTCGATTACACTATCAAAAGACTATTGGGTATAGTAAAATTATTTTTTTGAGTATGGCATGTATAGGAACTTGTTCATTTTGTGATATGTGTCATATTTTTTTGCCAATTTGTGAAGGCCTATGATGATGATGATTCTTTTGTAATGGCCATGTGATATGGCTCATATTTGATCATTTGGGTTGTAATCTAGTTACCCATGCATGTATGTGTTAGTGTCTTGATGGTAAGATATGTTATTGCTTAGTGAATGCATGATAATGATGTGGTATGTTGTTGATTGATGAATGTATGGTAAAGTGTGGATTAAGTGTTAAAGGTTAAAGGATGACCTAATGACTTAAAATGACTAAGTGCTTGAACACACAATTTGAGGTTATGGTAACAAGTTTAATAATGCATGAAATGGGTGTGGAATGCCTCTAAATGGTGTAACAAATGAGGGTGCAATAAAATGACATTATGAAGATGTGAGAGTGCCATGGTGTGGAATGTTTGAGTGTATAAATATGTCATGTTGCATGTTGTAAAGTGTGTTTCAATGTATGAGTGATTGAGGGTGACCAATGGCTTGGAAAATAGCCTGCAAAAAGGTCCACACGGGTAGACACACGAGCATGTGTTTAGGCCGTGTGTGACACACGACCAGCCCCTTGGGCGTGTTGCTCAGCCGTGTGTTCCTTGCACCTAAAATTTCTAAGTCAGTTTGCATGGTAGTAAACACACGGGTAGAGACACGGCCGTGTGTCTCAACCGTGTGAAGGACACGGCCTAGCACACGGGTGTGTGTCATGGCCGTGTGCCCCTAAATAAGTGATGACGTTATAAACAGAATGTCCAAGTTTTTGGACACGAGCTTGTCTAGGCTGTGTGAGGGACAAGGGCCAAGGAGACGGGTGTGTGCTCGGCTGTGTGAAAATCCCTGTAGGTTTGAAATGAAAAATAATTTTTAGAAATCCCATATGGGTAAGGGACACGGGCGTGTCCCAAACCACACGGGCGTGTGCATTGCCTCCACATGGGCGTGTGAGGCTCAACCCTAGAAATTTTCTTAAAATTCTCTTAAGTTCTTGGATTAGTTCCTGATTGTTTTAAATGTATGTTTTGGACCTCGTAGGTCCATAATAAGAACAATATGATTTTGTTTGATTGGGTTTAATTTGGAATGAAATTTGATGACCCATGTGCTTTGAAAATGGCCTGTATATATACGGTAATGCCTCGTACCTTGTCCCGATCTCGGGTACGGGTAAGGGGTGTTACAAGGACAAATTGGGAGCTAAAGATGCACCAAAACTAGTACCTATGTCGTGACAGTAAGACATTGATGTCATAACACCAAAGACGGAAGCAAAAACAAGTCCAGGAGTGAAACTGCCTTCTATGTCACGACACACCCCTACTATGTTGCAACACGCCCTTTTATAGTAGGCTATATCGTAACATGGCTTTTGCGCGACCTGAAAATTACTTCATGTGAAAGGTATGTTTTTTAGGGGAATTAAGAGTATTTTTCCTAATTGGACTCTTGTGACAGCCCTAATTTGACCCTAGTCGGAAAGTGGTTTTGGGACCACAAAACCGAGTCACAAAAATAATTAACCGTTATATTCTATGCTTATTATATGTGTAAATGCATGTGTGAAAGTTTTATGCTTTGATTTTTTTCATTTGTATGTGAAATTTATTAAATAGGACTTATATGAGACATTTTTGAAATGTGATAGGTTAATGTGTAATGGTCTATTAATGCATGTTATAAAAGTATGGACTTGCATGTCAAATTATCCATTCTAGTTAGTGGCCGGCCATGTTGTTATTTATTATATAATATATATTTTATGTTAGCATTTTTTCTATTTTATGGCTTTATAATATAGAATAAGGATATTAAAAATAGAAAATGGGTGAAGAAAACAAGGAATTCATCTTTATTTCCTTCTAAGCCGAATGTTAAGAGAGGAAAGGGGAGAAAACACCATTCGGTCATTTTAGGCTTGAATCAAGGTAAGAAATTCATGTTAGTTCTTGAAATTTTAGTTAATTTTAAGTTAGTTACCAAGTTCTTTATTTAACCCATGTTAAAATTTTGATTTTGGGGAGGATTTGAGTTCTCGGCCATGGTAGATAATGAAAAGGATACATGGTTGTCTTCAAGTTTAATGAATAATTACAAATGAATGATGTTTGAGATAGTTTAATGTTCTGGTAAGTAGTTTAGATGAAAAAGAAAATTAGCTTGTGTATTTGTGTAATTGCCGAATTTGAACTAGGGATATTTTTGAGTAATGTTTGTATTTTAAATGATGAATGGAGTGAATGCTTGGAATGTGCTATGCATAAATTATAAGTTGGATTAAAGGTTGTTATATTGCCTTGTCATTGCCGAAAATGTGCTTGGTTAAAGAAATTGGGTGTTGGATGTTTAAGTGATTTAAATAGTTATAAACTAATTTTGAGTTTTGATATCTAAATCTATTTTGTTGTGTCTGAATTTGATAAATAAATAAATTGTTTTAATATGATTATACCATAGCAAAATTTATGCTTTAATTTTATTTCCTTTTAATTTGTAATTCGACACTTGTATATAATTTGATAATTGGATGTGTATGTATTTAATTTTTAATATTATACTTGAACATGTTATATATATATGTGGTTGTATATGTGTGATTATTTATCAAATTATATAAATAACATACTTGTAGAATTTATTAAATCCATAATTGGTCTTAACGTAGACATGCTTATAATTATAAACTTGATAATGCCTAGTAAGGTGTTCGGTTGTGCATGAGTAGGGAATATATATATGGTGTTCAATAGTTAATTATTAAGGTTATTTGTACCTTAATTATATGATATACATGTATTAAATTAAATTTCCTATTTGATAAGTAATTAAATAAATCTATTTGTTTTAAAATAAGCTCAAGAGCAAAGAGGGTCGAAGTTGGATAGGGGAAAAGAGAAAGTAATCGAGTAGCCATTCCGCAACTGTTCAAGTATATCCGAGGTAAGTTTTGAGTAATCACCTTTAGTATATAATTGATGATGCCTTGATATGTATATATTAGATGAATTGTGACCTTTTGGTTCTACTTGAATTAAGTTGTGTGATAAATAATTTATGTATATGACTTATAGTCGAATGGTCACTATGGGTTAAGTCTGAATGGTGAAATTGATATGTGATATTTATGTATGACTTTTGAACCGAAATGTAAATGATGGTGTTCATATGGAGCTTATATCCGAATGTAGCAAATGACTACTAATGTGATATGTTGAATGAGATGTGTTAATATATGATTAAATATGCATGATATTTGATGTGTATCCGGGCTTAAAGACCCGCAGGCTATATGCTGGAAATATATCTAGGTTAAATCCCGTAGGCTTCGTGCTGGTATTATATCCGGGTTAAATCCCGCAGGCTTCGTGCTGGTATTATATCCGGGTTAAATCCCGCAGGCCTAGTGCTGGTATTATATCTGAGCTTAAAGTCTCGTAGGTTTTGTGCTGGTGACTGGATTCGGGTTTTAAACCTAGCAGGCTTAACGCCGGTGATTCGAGTAAGATTATGAATTCGAAAGTTCGAGGTAAACTACTATTGATTATGTATGATACATTATGATAGTCAGGTACGTATTATGTACTCGTATGTGAATTGATTTTTAAAGTGAATTATTAGTATCAAAGAACGATATATGTGTGCAAATTATTATTATATCTACGAATAAGAGTATGACCTATTCGGTCGATGTCTGTTATTACATGAAAGTATGTGACTTAAATTAATTGTATGAGCTATAAAGTAAAGTAAAGTATGTGCTAAAATTTCTTTGTGTATTCTTATATTTATATACATATATATTCGGCCAATAGGCTTTTTAACTGGTGTACTTGTGTATATTCTGCCAAGTGATTACTAATTAAAATATTAGTTTGTGGTAATAAATGCTCGATTTAAATGACAAGTTTTAATTGTTTGTATTGCTTAAAACTTACTAAGCTTTGAAAGCTTACTCTGTTTTTTATTTCTTTGTTTTATAGATTATTGATTTTGGCCACCGACTGGGGAATCGTCAGCAGTTCATCACACTTCGATCTTTTTGGGTACAGTTATATTTTGGACTCGATATGGCATGCATAGGTTAGGCTGATGATAACGATGTTTTGAAATTGTAAATATTCTGGCCATACGAAAAGGGCGTATAACTTAAATATCAGTATGTATTTCAACTCGATCTTTGTTTATATTTATTTACAATATGAATGAGATTATTAAATGTTTAGTTCGATAGTACCTCTTAACCTTTATCCAGCGATCTGATTCAGGTTAGGGGTGTTACAACTCTATTACTTCAATGATAGTTTAAGCACTTTAATACTATGAGTTTAGCGTATATAAAGGTCATTGTAATCAGATTAAATACACAAATTTAGGGAGACAAATTATTCTTGGGTTTTTATTTCATTTACATTAAGTTCTTGGAACCAGAAGATCCTATTCTAAAGTGAGACTTGTGTAAGTAGAGATTATTCTAGAGCCATGCTTTAATCGATAAATTCATGAGCATATCTTTCTTTCATTCTATTCTTTATATTTCTTTCTTTAACATTGTTAATTGAATGTTTGTCTAAAGATTAGAATCAATTTATGTTTTATACATATTTCGCATGTTTTAATTTTTTAAATCTAATTAATTGATTTATAGGTAGAGTTTAATTTGAATTGGTTAAATCTAGTTGAGTGCAATTAAACCCTACGATTGACGACCCTAGGAAGTTATTTATGTAGGAATTAACCCGAAACCAGTATTGCCTACCAAGCATTACTTAGCAGATCAGCGGTTAGGGAAGGAAGAATTTAAACCCTAGGATTGACAACCTTAGGAAGTTATGTAGGAAGGAATTAACCCATACTCAATATTGCCTATCCGTGAAAACCTTACCTTACCCTAGTCTGAACTATGTTATCGAGAGGTGAGTAGTTCTTGTCAACTAGTTAGGTTAGTAGGAGGTGGAGAAGCCCTTCTAGGTTAATTAGTAGCCATTATTTAGAACCTTACATCAATAATTAATCAGGTAAGACAATTAGATCTAGGCTATAGGAACTCGCATAGTCGAAACAAGTGATAGGAGAAGCCGTACTTGAACTTTGGAGTAGATTTAGATTTAACTCAATTTATTTTATTATTATTATCATCATCTTGCTTCTAGATTAACAATACTAACTTGTGACTCAAGTAGATTGGTAGTTATTTTTGGTAATTGGCTTAATAGTAGTATTCCCCAAACTGCAATCCCTAGGGTATAATCCTTTGAATGCTTACAAAGCGTTTCACTGTAAACAAACTATATTACAACTTGACCCATATACTTGCGGACACCATCTAACACTTATATTTTTGTTGAAGTATTCACACTTTAGATGTTAGTACATGTGAAGACGGACAAGTTGTTGGTGCCATTATCGCAGATTGCAACATTGATAATTGTTATTAAACCAATTATTTTGTAGAATAATATTAGTCAAAAGATGAATAAGTTAAATAGTGTTCTAATTTTTATTTATTTATTCCAGTTCTACTTTTGTTTTCAATATTTTTATTATTTTGTTATTTTCTATTATTTTCCTAAAAAAGGACCATTTCCTACTTTATTTATAGAAATGGGCCACTTTAAACTTTAATTACTAGAATAGGCCAAAAAACCAAAAAATGCATCCACGTAGGCGCGTTTTAAGGGAAATTTTCAAAAAAGCACGTCCATGGGGGAGCACTTTTGCCATGTCAGCATAAAATGCGCTGACGTGGATGCGCTTTGTTGACATGTCAAAAGTGCTCCCCTAGGAATGTGCTTTAGCCCGCATTTTTTCTAAGGTGAGTTATTTGTATGTTTAGGGTTTTAGGGTTAGGGGTTTTGTTAATATAAGTTAGTGTTTTATTTGTTTAGGGTATAAAGTTTTGGAGAAAATAAATTAAGGTTTAGGGATTTTAAAAAATAAATTAAGGTTTATGTTTTTTATAGGGTTTTTTATTTTTAAAAAATAAATTAGGGTTTAAAGATTTTTTTAAAAAAATTGTTTATGGTTTTAGGGTTTTAGGGTTTTTGAAATAGTTTTAGGGATGAGTTCTGAAAAAATTATTTTGACGAGATGAACTTTGTTTTTTTTCTCAATCAGCAAAAGTACTAAAAAAAGCTCCCAGGTGGATGCTATTTTCTACAGTAGTTTTTGAAAAAATAATTTTGAGAAGATGGTTATGAAAAAATGAGGTAAAAAACGCTTCAAGTAGGATTCACTGTCAGCAAAAGTACTGAAAAAATCTCCCACCTGGACGTTCTTCTTTTATGGTAGTTTCTGAAAAAATAATTTTCAGAAGATAGTTCTGAAAAGATAGGGTAAAAAACGCTTCAAGCATGATGCACTTTCAGTAAAAGTACTGAAAAAAGCTCCCACCTGGACGCTCTTTTTCTATAGCAATTTTTGAAAAAATAATTTTTAGAAGATGGTTCTGAAAAATAGGGTAAAAAACGCTTCAAGCAAGATGCACTTTTAGCAAAAGTATTGAAAAAGCTCACACATGGATGCTCTTTTTCTACAGTATTTTCTGAAAAAAATAATTTTGAGAAGATGATTCTGAAAACATAGGGTAAAAAAAGCTTCAAGCATGATGCACTTTCAGCAAAAGTACTGAAAAAAGCTCCCAACTAGACACTTTTTTTATACATCAGTTTCTGAAAAAATAGTTTTGAGAAGATGGTTCTAAAAAAATAGGGTAAAAAATGCTTCAAGCAGGATCTACTGTCAGCAAAAGTACTGAGAAATGCTCCCACCTCGACGTTGTTTTTCTACAGTACATCCTGCTTGACTTTAGGCTATAAATGAGCCAAATTTCATTCTCATGTTGCATAAGTTACAGCAAGAGAAATTAGAGAAGTTCAAAAGAATAGAAATTGAATAAGTTCAGAAGAATAGAAATTGAATAAGTTTAGAAGAATATAAATTGAAGAAGTTGAGAAAGTATAAGTTGGTTTATCGTATTAATATTTATACGAATCGTTACATTTTTGGATAATATGTTTTCTTTTGAATTTCTTTTGACAGATCATTTACATGAAAATGAGTAAACATATTAGTGTTGTTATTTACTAAGACGGTGAGGTCCGTGACACCAAGAATGGTGTTGTTTTTTTTATCAGAGAACACAACATGACTGGTTTTTAACCAGAACATAGATTTGATATAACTTCATAAAAGAATTAGGCGTAAAATTTTTGGAACTATGCCAATGAGAGTTTTGTCTATTAAGTATCGATTTTGTGCTTTGGTTGATCCCGTGACATATGACTCATTTGATATCAAAGGTGGTCATAGCTTGGAGGTGATGGTACAGACTCGTCTCACTAGTGTATCACCCTATCTTGAGTTATATGTACAATTTTCATCACCAAATGAAGCACTTGCAACTTTAACATCTACTGATGTTCAAGAGTAATACACGACCCCGACCTAACACTTCGTTAGTGAGAGACAAAACATGAAACTGTCTATGTTTGGTGGTGTAACATCTTGATTTTTGGGTTTTTCGTGATTTTTGAGATTTTGGTAAGGTTTTTAAAATTTGTTATTTGGTTGTGAAATTCATACTGTTGACAAATGCCGAAACCCCTATAGTTTAGGGAGGTGGCCGATTAGAGATATAAGCCTTATTGGGATTTTTCTTTTGACTTTTTATGGTTTGTATAGTGGAGTAGATATGTTGGAGGAGCAGCAAGGCGTGGGGTGTCGATTTGGATAGGCTTGGATCATATCGTTAGACCTTGTGAAGGTAAGTGAACTATGGCCATTAGTGGTCTTTGGCCAAATGTGGTAAGGTAGATTTTGGGTTTGATAAGTATGATTTGTACACTAAAAATGGAGGTGTATAATTGTAGGTTGCCGTGGGAGATCTCGTCAAGGAATATCGCAAATCAGGTGTGTAACGAACCCTCTTTCGTAGCTTAAATCGATATATGGCGAAAAGCCAAAATGTCAAAATTTTGGTATTTCGAGGATTCGTGAGCACGCGAACGCTCATAGGTTAGTTAGTTTCGCTAAGTTCAATGATCGGGATCATTGGAACAGGTAAGGGCACGATTTTGTGCACGATGGTAAGTTGGGCCTCGAGGGGCTAAAATCGGGTCCAATGAGCTTCCGGGCCCATTCGGGTAAATTTGGTAGAAAATGGAATCTTCTAAAATTACACGTTAAGACTGTTAATACCGTTGTGGAATATAGGCTAAATGGGCCTAGGTGACTAAATCGACATTCATAGGGCCCATTAGGGGTTTGGGCCTAAAAGCCCGAATTTGATAAAGTGC
Source organism: Gossypium hirsutum (assembly GCF_007990345.1). Lineage (NCBI taxonomy): Eukaryota > Viridiplantae > Streptophyta > Magnoliopsida > Malvales > Malvaceae > Gossypium > Gossypium hirsutum. The sequence goes on from NC_053435.1 coordinate 78,239,122, forward strand.
ATTAAAATCATTGTTTAAACACTTGGAGTGATTGGTAATGGTTAATGAACATGGAAACCCTGATATTTTGGTAAAATTATGAAATTACCCTAATAATATGGAAAATGACTGTTTTGTCCCTAGGTAAAGATGACCATTATACCCCTAGGGTTTAATTATGAGTTCGATGCATGAGAGTTTGGTATACATGATTGGACATGATATGCGCATGATATGTATGATATGCACATGATGTATTCATTTATGCATGGGTTGGGTTTTATATGGATGGAGGAAGTGCAAAAGGGCTTTTGCCCTAGTTTACCGAAAAGGGCTTTACCCCAGTTTATCAAAAAGGGCTTTGCCCCAGTTATTAAAAGAGGCTAGGCCTCCAGTTATATGATAAAGCAGCTATGTTGCCAGTGGAGAGTTTGGTTGGGTGGGTTGAGTTATTCCCCACATGGAGAGCTTGGTTGGTACGGGTGGAGAGTAGCGGTTTGTGGGTTGAGTAGTCTCCCCAAATGGGCTTGCATACATCCATTAATAATGCATGTGGTATTGATTTGGGCCTATGGGCCATATCGTTTATAGTAAAGGCTTCGGCCCAGTGATATGATAATGAAAAGGCTTCGGCCTAGTGACATGAATAATGCAAAGGCTTCGGCCCAGTATATGTTGAGATTGAAGTTGGGCTTAGGCCCAGCGGGCTGATATTGTTTTGGGCTCTGAAAGGGGCTTGTTGCACACTGAGTTTCCAAACTCACTCCCTTCCTAACCTTGCAGGTGAGCCTTGATTTAGGGACTTGGAGTCGGAGGGGATTCAGAGTGGCCACGGTGATCGCTTTTGGGCTTTGAAATAAGTGACTGGTTTTCTTTAGTTTATCTTATTTACTACTTATTTTTGGGTTGTAATAAGGCAATTTTAACTTTGTTTTCTTCTCTTTTCTGGGATTATTTTATTTTTAATAACTTTAAACTAGTTGATAATAATTCAAATGGGCTAGACTTAGGGCGCGTTTTGAAAACGATACTTGTTTTCAAAATAACACAACATTACGATTATTCGATTTATCAAAGATATCCACTTAAAGAAATTTCAACTCGTTATAATAAAGTGTGGCAATGGTTGTGTGCATGTCTAGGATTGGATCTAACCGAAGAGCTTGTTACTTAAGCAGCCTTCATGGCTCACCTCCTCTGTTATGGATACCTACATGGTGCCCAGCTTCCATTCACTTTGTTAACTTAACAAAAGTCAGTTTTTAAAACACTAAAATGAGACATGGATTTTTAACTTTAATGTGGCACATCGAATTCGGCCATAACGTCTAGGCCGAGTTTGGGGTGTTACATTTAGTGGTATCAGAGCTCGGTTGCAACAACTTGGCTGTGGGTTTTTAAACAGGTCTAAAATCGAGAATTTCAAACAAAGGTATCTTTTTTGAAATTTTAAAAAAATTCTATTTTTCTGTAACTAAATACATGGTTTGTGGTTTTAAATGGTTTGGAGAAAGAAGTGGCACACTGAATCCCCGGCACCAAGTCTGTAAGTATACTCTCTTTTTACGTTATGTGATATTGATATGATGCTGAGACCCTACTATGATACTTTAGATAGGGTAGAGCTGTAAAACGGTAGGAATGAGACTGTAGCTAGGCTACGACGTTGCGAAAACAATCCTTGAACTGCTATATTTCCAAAAGACATCTCGTAATAAATAATTGAACATTAAACTAATGTCATAAAATTCATAATCAGATAATTCGATATGAGTACAAGAGGAACTCATGGACGAGGCCGCGGACATGGTCACGGTAGGGTGCAGGCTGAATCTTCATCCTCAGGGCATAGGCCAGCTGAGGAGGTATTCGTGCCACAGACAACTGAGACAGGGTCATATGATCGGGCTGCGGGGGATGATGCTTTGTCCCAAGCAATGTTAAGGGTTTTAGAAAGAGTTGCTGGAACTAGCACTGGGACAGTAAATAGGGGATCCCTCTCGGAGCGACTCCAGGCTAATGGAGCAGAAGTTTTTAGGGGCGTATCTGGAGTAGCCCCAAATGTGGCTGAATATTGGCTGGAAGCAACAGAGCAGATTATGGACGATTTAGATTGCTCTGTGGAGCAAAAGCTGAAGGGGGCTGTGTCATTGCTACGAGACGAGGCATATCAATGGTGGATCACCGTAAGGGAGAGCACCCCGATTGAACGAGTAACCTGGGAATTGTTCAAGACTGCCTTTAAGGGGAGGTATGTTGGAGCTAGTTATGTGGATGCCCGTCGAAAGGAATTTTTGAATCTGACTTAGGGTAATAAGACTGTTGTGGAGTATGAGGCGGAATTCTTGACGCTGAGTCGATACGCTAGCGGGATAGTTGCGACTGAATATGAGTGCAGTGCTCGATTTGAGGATGGCCTTTGCGATGAGCTTAGGATATTGATAGCTCCACAGAGGGAGCGTGATTTCGCTGCATTGGTACAGAAGGCTAAGATAGCTGAGGAAGTAAAGAGAACTGAACGGCAGAATCGTGAGAAGGATCGACTCAGATTTATGAGGGATTTTGGACCCTCGAGTGCTACAAATAGGAATGTTAAAAGAGCTAGAATGGAGGAACCGGTTCGAGCAGTTCCAGTGAATACCTTTAGACCACAGGCTTGTAGGGACTGTGGTAGGGTGCATATGGGGGAGTGCTGGAAACGAACTGGAGCATGTTTTCGATGTGGGTTAAAGGAGCATAAGTTCAGAGAATGTCCTCAGAAAGCAGCTCAGGATCTAGCTGCGAAGCAAAGGGATGTCCAACCACAGCGTGGAGGACCACCACCATAGAGAGGTCGTGGGCAAGGTAGGGGTGGCAATGGTAATGGACGAGGACGTGGGCACCCAACAGGGGTGCTGGACATGCTGAAGCTCGATAGTTGGCGTTGGTATATGCTGCATGGTGTCGTGAGAAGGGTGACGCTCCTGATGTTATAACTGGTACGTTCTTCATTCATAGCATGCCTTACACTACTTTGATTGATGTGGGTTCCACTCACTCGTATGTTGATTGTGATGTAATTGGGGCATTGGGTGTGCTTCCTGAGGAGACGATGAGTAGGGTATCGGTGATAAGCCCTTTAGGGCACTCGGTTAAGGTAGATAAACTCTTTAGGGTAGTGCCTTTAGAGACACAAGATAAGATATTTGTAGGAGATTTGATGGAGCTGCCATTTGGGGATTTTGATCTTATCTTGGGAATGGACTGGCTAGCTAAGCATAGTGCGACGTTGGATTGTGTTGCTAAGAGAATGGTACTAAGAACTGCCAAAGATAAGGAGATAATGGTCATAGGGGAACGAAGGAATTATTTGTCCAATGTTGTTTCGGCTTTAAGAGCCGAGAAGTTGATTCAGAAAGGTTGTGAGGCGTACTTGGCATTTGTAAGTCAAGTTAAACCTGAGGGGATAACTGTGGAGTCGGTTAGGACCATTAAAGAATTTCAAGATGTATTTCCGAAGGAACTTCCTGGATTACCTCCAAACAGAAAAGTCGAGTTCAGAATCGACTTGTTACATGGAACAGCTCCTGTGTCTATTGCATCTTATAGGATGGCACCAAAGGAGTTGGTAGAATTGAAAGCTCAGATTGAGGAACTGTTGGATAGAGGGTTTATAAGACCAAGTGTTTCCTCGTGGGGCGCACCAGTGTTATTCGTAAAGAAGAAAGATGGAACCATGCGAATGTGTATTGACTATCGGCAGTTGAATAAACTGACGATCAAGAACAAGTATCTGTCACCAAGAATCGACGATTTGTTCGACCAACTAAGAGGAGCCTCAGTATTTTCTAAGATCTACCTTCGATCAGGATATCATCAATTGAGAGTCAAATAAGTGGATATTTACAAGACGGCATTCAGGACTCAATATGGTCATTACGAGTTTCTGGTTATGCCCTTTGGTTTGACTAATGCACCGGCAGCATTCATGGATTTAATGAATCGGGTGTTTCATCCATACTTGGATTGGTTCGTAGTCATTTTCATCGATGATATCTTGGTGTACTCGGAAACGGAAGAGAGGCATGATGAACATCTTCGTACTGTGCTACAAGTGCTAAGAGAAAAGAAACTTTATGCAAAGTTTAGTAAGTGTGAGTTTTGGCTGAAGGAAGTAACTTTCTTGGGGCATGTTGTGTCTGCTGAGGGGATCAAGGTGGACCCTCGAAAGATTGAGGCAATTCTGGAATAGAAGCCACTGAGGTCGGTAATAGAAATTCAAAGTTTTTTGGGGTTGGCAGGTTATTATCAAAGATTCATGGAAGGATTTTCTGTGTTGGCAGCACCGTTAATGAAACTTATAAGGAATGGAGCACCTTTTGTTTGGACAAATAAGCAGCAAGAGGCTTTTGAGAAGCTAAAAAAGGTTTTGACTGAGGCACCAATGCTGATTCAGCGAGAGTCTGGCAAAGATTTCACTGTGTACAGCGATGCGTCACACGTAGGTTTGGTATGTGTGTTGATATAAGAGGGTAAAGTGGTCGCTTATGCTTCACGACAGCTTAAGCCTCATGAGGTAAACTATCCCACTCATGATTGGGAGTTGGCAGAGGTGATTTTTGTGCTTAAAATATGGAGGTACTACTTGTGTGGGGAGAGATGCATTATTTATACGGATCACAAGAGTCTTAAGTACTTGTTAACTCAAAAGGGGCTGAATCTTAGACAGCGAAGGTGGATAGTGTTGTTAAAGGACTATGACTGTTCGATTAAGTACCATCCAGGTAAGGCAAATGTCGTGGCTGATGCGTTAAGTCGAAGGACTGTGGCAAAACTGAAGGCAATGTTTGCTCGTTTAAGTTTGTATGACGATGGAAGCTTATTGGCAAAGTTACAAGTGAGACCGACTTGGGTGGAGCAGTTTAAGAAGTAGCAGTTGGAGGATGAGTCGTTGGTTTCTCGGTTTCAGTAAGTCGAGAAGGGGGAGAATCAAGATTTTGGGTTAAATAATGATGGGGTTCTTTGTTTTCGAGGAAGAATTTGTGTGCCGAAGGACCCTGATTTAAGGTTGACGATTTTAAAGGAGGCACATAGTAGACCATGTGCTATGCATCCAAGAGGGAGTAAGTTGTATCGAGACTTGTGAGAGCTATATTGGTGGCCTGGGCTTAAGCGAGAAGTGACCGAATTTGTAGGGAAATGTTTGATGTGTCAACAAGTAAAGGCCGAGCATCAACTGTCGTCAGGATTGTTACAGCCAGTGAAGATACCACTTTGGAAGTGGGAAAGGGTAACTATGGATTTTGTAAGTGGGTTGCCGTTGACACCTTCTAAGAAGGATTCAGTTTGGGTAATTGTGGATAGGCTCACAAAATCTGCCCATTTCATACCTGTCTGAACCAATTACTCACTTTAGAAGCTGGCCAAGTTGTATGTGGCAGAGATAGTGCGGTTGCATAATTTCTGACCGAGACCTAAGGTTTACATCTTGGTTTTGGAAGAAGTTGTATGAGGCGTTGGAAACGCGATTGGATTTTAGTACGGCTTTTCACCCTCAGTCGGATGGGCAGTCAGAGAGGGTCATTCAGATTCTGGAAGACATGTTGAGAGAATTGTGTTATTGAATTTAGGGGCAGTTGGGAGGATTATTTTCCATTGGCAGAGTTCGCATATAACAACAGTTACCAAGCAAGTATTCAGATGGCCCCTTTTGAGGCACTGTATGGGCGAAGGTGTCGTTCGCCTACTTGTTGGGCAGAGTTAGGGGAAAGGCAAGTACTTGGGCCAGAGTTGATAACGGATACTGAAGACAAGGTGAAGGTGATCAGGAATCGGTTAAAAGAGGCAACTGATCGATAAAAGTCTTATGCCGATCTGAAGCGTAAGGATATTGAATATGCTGTGGGGGATATGGTCTTTTTGAAGGTATCGCCTTGGAAGAAGATATTGAGATTTGGTAAGAAGGGCAAGTTGAGTCCACGGTTTATTGGGCCTTATCTAATTATTAAGCGGATAGGGCTGGTGGCTTATCAGCTAGAGTTACCTCCAGAGTTGGATTGTATTCATGATGTTTTTCATGTGTCCATGCTAAGGCGATATCGTTGTAACCCAACTCATATCATGCTAGTTGCAGAAATCGAAGTACAGTCAGATTTGACCTTCGAAGAACCTATGCAAATACTTGATCGCGACGTCAAGGTGCTCAGAAGGAAGTCAGTTCCATTAGTGAAGGTACTTTGGAGAAACCATGGCAAAGAAGAAGCTACTTGGGAAACCGAGGAAGCAATGCGTCAGCAATACCCTCAACTATTTGGATCAAGAAAAATTTCGAGGCCGAAATTTCTTTAAGGAGGGTAGAGTTGTAACATCCTGATTTTCGGGTTTTTCGTGATTTTCAAGATTTTGGGAAAGTTTTTAAAATTTGGTATTTGGTTGCGAAATTCATAAGTGGAGGGTGTAAATGGGCTTATGGAAGGCCCATGTGTTGGCCAAAACCCTGTAGAATTTTTGAATTTTAGACTTAAGAGTTAGGGGATTTGGATAGGTGGTCTTATTAGAAATTGTGGGTAAAATGTATCACAAAAGAGCCTCTGGTAAAGTGGCTAAGTTACGCCACTAGGGAGCTAAAAAGGTGGCGTGTAAGTGGTTGGGGGAAGACCTGGGTTTGATTCCCTGTGATGGCAAAGGTGATGTTAATTTTTATGCTTTGAGCAGGCAGGAGTTGTAGCCGAATGGAACTCTGTGGGAGAGAGTTTGAATCAGGAAAACGCATGGATTAAGGAGGGATAAGGGGAGAGATTTTAGGGATTTGAGAGGGAGATAGAGTTAGCCGATTAGAGGGGATTAGGGAGGGGATTTCGGCAGAGGGGTGTTAGGGTAGTACTTTTGGCATTTAGGAATTTAGCTGTGCCGTTTTCTTCTGTAAACCATAGTTTTATTCTTTTCTTCTTTTTTCTTTCTTCTTCTCTAGCTGAACCACCACCCTTCCATCCACTTTTCCTTCCTTTTCTTTTCCGAATCTTGTTCACTATTCCCTCCCGTTCATCCACTACTATATTTACTTTTGCCGAAAAGTCACAAAAGCCAAAACCTGTGGTGCCGATTTCTTGTTGACCAGCAACTCTTTGTTTTCCTTCCCTTTTTAGTGGCCAATCCCTTTATCTTCTAGGCTTTAAACGGATTCAAGAAGAGAAACTGTGGTAAGTATTCGTACTCTAAATTGATTTCAATAGTAACTGTTGACAAATGCCGAAACCCCTTTAGTTTAGGGAGGTGGCCGATTAAAGATATAAGCCTTATTGGGCTTTTTCTTTTGACTTTTTATGGTTTGTATAGTGGAGTAGATACGTTGGAGGAGTAGCAAGGCGTGGGGTGTCGATTTGGATAGGCTTGGATCATATCGTTAGACCTTGTGAAGGTAAGTGAACTATGGCCATTAGGGGTCTTTGGCCGAATGTGGTAAGGTAGATTTCGGGTTTGATAAGTATGATTTGTACACTAAAAATGGAGGTGTATAACTGTAGGTTGCCGTGGGAGATCTCGTCAAGGAATATCGCAAATCAGGTGTGTAACGAACCCTCTTTCGTAGCTTAAATCGATATATGTCGAAAAGCTGAAATACCGAAATTTCGGTATTTCAAGGACTCGTGAGCACGCGAACGCTCATAGGTTAGTTAGTTTCGCTAAGTTCGATGATCGGGATCGTTGGAATAGGTAAGGGCACGATTTTGTGCACGATGGTAAGTTAGGCCTCGAGGGGCTGAAATCGGGCCGAATGGGCTTCCGGGCCCATTCGGGTAAATTTGGTAGAAAATGGAATCCTGTTAAATTACACGTTAAGACTGTTAATACCGTTGTGGAATATAGGCTAAATGGGCCTAGGTGACTAAATCGACATTCGTAGGGCCCATTAGGGGTTTGGGCCCAAAAGCCTGAATTTGATAAAGTGCGTTAAAATCATTGTTTAAACACTTGGAGTGATTGGTAATGGTTAATGGACATGGAAACCCTGATATTTTGGTAAAATTATGAAATTACCCTTATAATATGGAAAATGACTATTTTGCCCATAGGTAAAGATGACCATTATACCCCTAGGGTTTAATTATGAGTTTGATGCTTGAGAGTTTGATATACATGATTGGACATGATATGCGCATGATATGTATGATATGCACATGATGTATTCATTTATGCATGGGTTGGGTTTTATATGGATGGAGGAAGTGCAAAAGGGCTTTTACCCCAGTTTACCGAAAAGGGCTTTGCCCCAGTTTATCAAAAAGGGTTTTGCCCCAGTTATTAAAAGAGGCTAGGCCTCCAGTTATATGATAAAGCAGCTATGCTGCCAGTGGAGAGTTTGATTGGGTGGATTGAGTTATTCCCTACATGGAGAGCTTGGTTGGTACGGGTGGAGAGTAGCGGTTTGTGGGTTGAGTAGTCTCCCCAAATGGGCTTGCATACATCCATTAATAATGCATGTGGTATTGATTTGGGCCTATGGGCCATATCGTTTACAGTAAAGGCTTCAACCCAGTGATATGATAATGAAAAAGCTTCAGCCTAGTGACATGAATAATGCAAAGGCTTCGGCCCAGTATATGTTGAGATTGAAGTTGGGCTTAGGCCCAGCAGGCTGATATTGTTTTGGGCTCTGAAAGGGGCTTGTTGCACACTGAGTTTCCAAACTCACCCCCTTCCTAACCTTGCAGGTGAGCCTTGATTTGGGGACTTGGAGTCGGAGGGGATTCAGAGTGGCCACAGTGATCGCTTTTGGGCTTTGAAATAACTGACTGGTTTTCTTTAGTTTATCTTATTTACTACTTATTTTTGGGTTGTAATAAGGCCATTTTAACTTTGTTTTCTTCTCTTTTCTGGGACTTTGTTTTCTTCTCTTTTCTGGGATTATTTTATTTTAAATAACTTTAAACTGGATGATAATAATTCAAATGGGCTAGACTTAGGGCACGTTCTCAAAACGATACTTGTTTTCAAAATAACACAACGTTACGATTATTCGATTTATCAAAGATATCCGCTCAAAGAAATTTCAACTCGTTATAACCAAGTGTGGCAATGGTTGTGGGCATGTCTAGGATTGGATCCAACCGAAGAGCTTGGTACTTAAGCAGGCTTCATGGCTCACCTCCTCTATTATGGATACCTACCTGGTGCCCAGCTTCCATTCACTTTGTTAACTTAACAAAAGTCGGTTTTTAAAACACTAAAATGAGACATGGATTTTTAACTTTAATGTGGCACGTCGGATTCGGCCATAACGTCTGGGCCGGGTTTAGAGTGTTACAGGTGGCAGTATGGAATACATGATCCCTGCACAACATTTCGTTAGTGGATGGGACATGCACCTCGGTGGGTCGATGTTTGATGCTAGAAATACATACTGGAGAATGACATCAACTTCTAGTGGTTGACAATCCACAACTGATTGGGGATGTTATGAAACATCCACAAGAATGGATGATATAATCCCTATGATGTCTACCGACGGGGGGACCTCGTATGTTGTAGATGATGGTGGGTCAAATGATGAGTTCGATATGGATCCACCTCGAGAGCTCAGCCTCGATGGTGCAGAAGTTGGATTTTTTTTTGAATCGGACCCTGTTCCAACCAAACCTGAAGAAAATAAAGGGGTTCAGATGAAGAAAAAGAAGATCCGTGATTCACGGCATACTCGCCTCCAGTCCAAATGCATAATGTTGATCTATTGACAAATGATTTTTTGGAGTTTCTAGATCTACCACACAAAAGGCGTGACCATACAAGTTTGTCGTTGGATTCGAGTGAATTGGAAGTTATTAAGGAGTTTTCTAGTAAGGATAGTTTTCTCGGTGCATTGAAACAATATAGCATCATAAATAGGGTTCACTACCACGTGGTTAAATCCAAATCTGTGAAGTTCGAGGCCAAGTGTGCAGTGTGAGACGATTCATGTTCATGGAAAATCATGGAACCCATTTTCAATGAAATCGGAATAGTGATTTCGAGATCACAAATCTGATTTCAGAAGAAAATTTATTTTTATATTATTTTATGGTCTATAGTATGATAGTAATGTCATGTAAAAATTTCGTAAAGAAATTTTACCAATTACATGCTTAATTTGATAAAAGACGAAATAGAACAAAGTCCAAAAGTTGAGTTGTAACACCCCTAACCCATATCTGTCGCTGGACTAGGGTTAAAGGCATTACCAGAAAAATCAAAACATTACAAAATCATAAATCATACATCATCATATCATAGCAATTCATACACAAATAGTCCCTTTAGAAGGTTTACGAAATCTTAAACATGCTTTGGAGAGGGTTTGGGACCAAACCGAACACATACAAAATTTTTCAAAACTTAAATAAAATTTCAAAGTTACAAAGGTCACACGCCCATGTGAATAGGCCTTGTGCCCCACACGGTATTTGTAACACCCCTTACTCGAGACCGTCACCGGAGTCGAGCACGAGGCGTTACCTGGCTTAACTTACTAATTTTGGGCATAAAATTTACTTTTAAAATTAATTTGTTACATTCATTCAATATGTCCCTAAAAAGGGCCCTCGAAACCCTAAAACATGCAATTGAAACGGTTCGGGACCAAACCAGGAACATTAAAAATTTTCCGAATACTTAGACAAATCAAAACAATTTATTTCATTGTTCATTATAGAACTACCCACCTACGTCATAGTCACTAAATAAATCACAACTCGAGTTAAAAAACTCAAAATTTAAATTTCTGAATTTTCCCTAAAGAAAGACTCATATATCTTCTTACTAATTTTTTTCTAGAATTTTTGGTCTAGCCAATTAGTATAGTTTATTAGTTAAAGTTTCCCCTATTGCACAGTTCGACTCCTCTGACCTCTCCTCACTATGAATCAATTTTCTCCCTGTACAAAATTCAAATAACCATGCCATTTTTTCTCTTGAAAATAGATTCACTAAGGAATCTATAAATATAAACTATAACTCCTAATTCTTTTTGCAAAATTTTTAGTGAATTTATAAAGTCAAAACAGGGGATTCAGAAATTGCGCTGACCATGTCTCACTAAAATTCAAATATCTCTTAATATTCACTTCTTTTTTTACTCTATTTTTTTCATATGAAAAAAAACTCAATCACCTTTAATTCTATATCTTATTCATCACCTAGTTCCATTTCTATTATTCTTGGTGATTTTTCAGGATCACGTCACTACTGTTGTACAGTACTATTTTAATGCTAATTTCACTTTCTCATGATTTCTTTGTATTAACTACCATTTAGGCATACATAACACCGAAACATGTTATTCATTAGCAATTTAAATAGCTAATCATTATCAAATATTTACATACCATTCTTTAGCCATATCATAAGGACATACACACAAAATGGCTAAGTCTCTATGCATGCCATAAACTAGAACGTTTGTAAATGAAAATACCCATCTGGTAACTTGATAGTCGATAGTGTGAAGTGATCTCCAATGACCTTCAACCCGAGCTTACTTTTAAGTACTCTGAAACATGGGAAAGTAAAAGAAGTAAGCTTATAAAGCTTAGTAAGTTCACATGTAAAATAATAAGCATTAGCAATCAATTTAGCTTACTACTATGCTGCCATAATTTGCTTAAATAATGTTTAGTTCTTACTTTCCCATCTTACTCATCGATAACCTTACCAAAGGCTTAGAATACAAAAGGCACCTTACTTAATAGCTTGTTTATATACCTACAACATCTCACTTAACACATGAGTACTCTTTCATAATATAGGCATATTGCAAATCATGTCATAAAGTGTCACAAGCATAACGTAAAACTCATCACTCACTTAATACTTGATAATCTCAATTACTTACAATCTCAATATTAAATAAGCCTTAAATACATACCTGTACTCTTTCTTCATGTTCTCACCTTGTCGTTTCTTTGACTTACTCTTTGGATTACTCGGGAACCTTTTACTTTTTGAACTTACCATTGTCATGTCTTGATATGGTCTTACATGGTATCCTTGGCTTATGAACTCACCAATGCCATGCCTTGGCATGGTCTTACATGGGATCTTTGCCTTATAGTAACTCATCAATGCCATGTCTTGACATGGTCCTACATGATTTCCTTGCCTTATAGAACTTATCAATGCCATGCCTTGGCATGGTCTTACATGATATCCTTATCTTACCAAATGCCATGTTCCAAACATGGCCTTACATGGTATCCTTGTCTTACCAAATTCCATGTTCCAAACATGGTTTTACATGGTATCCTTGTCTTAGTGCCAATTCCACATCTTGATGTGGTCTTACATGGAGTCCTTAATCAATGCCGATGCCATGTCTTGACATGGTCTTACACGGGATCCTTGCCTTACCAATGCCATGTCTTGACATGGTCTTACATGGTATCCTTAACTGTCAATTCCTCCTTAAATGCCATGTTATGAACATGGAATTTTCCATTAATTCTTCCTTAATTGCCATGGTACAACCATGGAATTTGAGATATCAATGCCTTGTCAAGTCATAGCTGAAACACACTTGCTCAAATTCTCAAGATTAGTCGCATAACTCAATAATAACAATACTAATAACAATAACTGCATAATAATAAAATGCTACTCAACTTACATACTTACATTCTCAATCTTATCACATCATCAACTTAACTTATTCTCATCAAACTATGCTAGTCAATACTTTCTTGTTATCATACAAAGCCATAATACAAAATATGGTCTTACATATAAATTATACAAGTTCTCTTTCCAATATTGAATTATTATCGAACATTAATTATTATATCTGAAACTCAATACCAAAGCATTTATCGCCAAAATATCAATTTATCATTCAAATATGCATAATTAAATGCTTATTAAACATATGAACTTACCTCGATACCAAAACGATCATTTTACCAACTTTCTCGATTTTCAGTTTTTCTCCCATTCTAGGTCCAAATCTCACTTTCTGAGATCTAAAACATCATATTTCACTTATTTAATTAATTTAATATTCAAAACATTCCCTAACTCAAACTTTGGAAAAATTACAATTTTGCCCCTAAACCTTTACAAAATTACGATTTTACCCCTAGGCTCGAAAATTAAATTTTATCCATTTTTCTTATGTTTTATGACACACAGAATATTTTTCCCTTCTATGGAAACATCAAATTCCCACTCTATCATGTACTTATGAACATTAGGTATTTTTGCCGATTATGTCGTTTTACTCGTTTTCACTTAAAATCGCTTGGCAAAAGTTGTTTAACATAATTTCAAGCTTCATATTCTACCGTAAAACATCAAAATAAACACATTTAACCTATGGGTATTTTTCCAATTATGAACGCTAGCATGAATTATTGCTAAAATAAGCTAAATCAAGTTATCGAGACTCTAAAAACGTAAAAAAAAATTAAAAACAAGCCTAGAACGGACTTACTATTGAGCTTGGAAAGCTTGGAAACCCTAACCATGGCTTCCCCCATGCTATATTCGGCCTCCATGAAGAAGATGGACCAATTTTGGCTTTATTTTCCCTTTTTAATTTTTTAATTACTAAATGACCAAAATGCCCTTAAACGCTTTTCTTTCAAATTTGTCCTATTCTTGCCCATTTTTGTCCAAACTTGAATATAATGGTCTAATTAATAAATAAGGTCCTCCACTTTAAGAACCCATTTCAATTAAATCCCCTTTATTATTTAGAACACGCATTTTGCTAATTTTACAATTTAGTCCTAATTATCAAATTAGGCACTTATACATAAAATTTCTTCACAAAATTTTCACACAATTATCCAATAAACCTTAAAAATTAATCAAAATAAATTTTTTTGACCTCAAATTCGTGGTTTCACAACCACTATTCAGTTTAGACCCTATTTCGGGATGTTACATTTCTCCCCCTTTAGGGTTTTTCATCCCCGAAAATCTTGCCTACAAATGGATTCGAAATTGATTTCTAGCAACACTTTCAAATTCTCATTCAGCCTTGGCATACCCAACATTTTACTTCTTAAACTAAGGCTCTGAACTGGAATACCTACTGATAAGTAACTGACCTTATTTTATCATTAACCTCATACTCTCTGATGAAACGCAACTAACTCTTCTTTTCTTGCCAAAATGGAAATTCTCTGCCACTAAGGTACTTTAAAAAAAATACTTGTTTCTCTTTTGAGTATCAATATTCTTACCTTTCGATTCTGTATACAATTTTTGATATCTGTCTCTGATTTCTGTAATTAGTTTTCTCTTTCCTCTAATTCTTTCTGCTCAATTTAATTCTGTGAATTTCTCTTCCTCAATTCAACTATCAGTACACAGGTGACGTGCAGTAACATTTAGCAATCTCATGGTCAAAACTTACTGTAGCTTTCTTCTGAAGTCACAGTGCAACCTTGGATTTCCAACCATAACAACTAAAATTTACACTCTGAATGAATTGACAACCTCAAAATGAATAACTCAGATAATCCTTCAGTAGAAAAACTCATTTGTACTGAAAAGAATACATAAAATTCTTCGAGCAATCAACCATAGCTCATTTAACCTTTCAGTGATAATGCTAATTCTGTTGCACAATTCTTCGAAATACCCTCACATTTTCACACAAACATCAATACTAACTGTAATAGCTTCTGAGATACTTGAAAATCAACTTTAACTCTCTAAAAGTTTAAGTATCGGATTCAAAGTCTACTGCATAACATTTCACACTCTTACTAGTATAACTAAATCAAGTTATCATCCATCTCTGTACTTCTCAAATAATCAAATAATTATCACTGTGCTAGGCATCATAACTATTGCAAAATCTCTTGATTTCTCATTAACACATTTCTAGAAACCATAAACTCTTTATTGAAACCAAGCTGAATCATAATGGATACTTCAATTGTCAATATCTTCAACTGTTTATACTTTATTAGCATGAATTCAAGCCAAACTAAACTTCATACAATGAGAACTTTAACAATCAGACAACTTGGATTTGTAAAAATATACCTCTGATGCAACCATTCTGATATGAGTATACAACTCTGTACCATAGCCTCTAGAATATGTACTATTTACTCGGGTCATTTATCTATTTATACATGAAAAATCAGCATTTACCTCTGAAGCCATGAATAATTCAAACATACTTATAACTCAATCAACTGCTCAACTGAATCAGTCTCAACTAAAAGACAATAACTTTTCAAAAAATGTTCTTCTCTATGCTGTCATGATATCTCAAACATACATTCTGTCATGATTTCTTCAAAGAGCTAATCACAAATCATTATTACTGCATAACTCAAAAGAACATAGCATTCATTCTTTAACTCACTAATATATATATTAGGATTATGTGAAAAATGAAAATCAATACACATGTCTGAACTGAACTACACTGAGGCCACAATACTCATACTATTTAAAAATCATAATGCCATAATAATATTCACTTCTCAATTACTTTAGTAAATAATGTCTCAGGTGAAAATAAAACATCATGATCATCTGAGA
This sequence comes from Gossypium hirsutum, assembly GCF_007990345.1. Classification (NCBI taxonomy): domain Eukaryota; kingdom Viridiplantae; phylum Streptophyta; class Magnoliopsida; order Malvales; family Malvaceae; genus Gossypium; species Gossypium hirsutum. The sequence continues at coordinate 78,254,608 of NC_053435.1, forward strand.
GATTTAAACACAAATTTCAATAACAACCAATGCAAAAGCAGAATCTTTATACCTCTGATAACTATATCTCTGTACTTTCATTATCAGGCCCAAACTCGTAATCATTATAAACATACTCATAATAAGAAGAAACCATTTTCATCAGTAGAGCATTTTCTGCTAATGTCTCATGGCTGATACTTTGAACATTAATTTATTAATAAAACCGAGATAATAAAATCTCAGAACATGGAGCTACACAGAATTCTTGGTAACCACATCTCATGTAGAACAGTTAAGGTTTCAATAGCATCTCAGAAAATTTCCAAAAGGAAAGAATAATACTTACAAGCACTGGGAACAACTATGATAGAAGCTATAAAATTTTCCTTTACTTTCATTAAGCAATAGTTAACAATACCTATCACTAACATCATACCTATCTTACTGTCAACCTTCCATCTGCACGCTGAAGTAGAAAACTAGAATAGATAGAGAAATATAAATCACAGCTCAAACAAACTATAATGCTTTCATCTGTCTATAAATTTAACTAACATTCTCATAGTGCAGGAATTCCATCTATGATCTTGCATATATTTATATATATCTCTGAAAGTAAATGTACACATATAATAGTCAGAAAAGATTTTTCTATAATTTCTCAAATATAAACTCTACATTCAACTATTAATACGACTCAATTATTATTCCTCTATCTAATTCTATCATTACTGAATTCACATTATCCCATTCACAATTGGAATTTATTCGAAAGAAAATCTAGCAATCATATACCTTACACATCATACTTGAATGAGTGCATTAGCTGAGCCTGACCTTTCTTTTACTGTGACATTTCAGTTATCTGGATGATTTTATTATTAACCTGGCATCCTTTCTACAACTGTGTTCATTTGCTAAATCAATCTCGACTCTGATTATATCGTCAATAAATCTATCACTGAACTCTTTAGTTTTCCACTTTAGCCTATTCAATATGAATTTCATGAAATCTCATTCTGAATTACCTTGCTGATAAGGGGGGTGAGGTTGTAACACCTCTGACTTACCTCTTACATACTAATGCATATAACTTAACACTCATCATATTAAAATATTATCATAATTATACAATTTGTTTCAAGCAACTTAACATGCACGTTCATAATACAATGACTTCATGATCATCTTATGCAAATTAGTGCACTTATACATGCATTCATGTATCTCGAGTAAAATTACTCATAGCATTCACTTATCTTCTCTAGTTATACATATAGCATCATACAAATGCCAATTTAACATGAACACTTATCTCAATATAAACTTTCCTTTCATCTTATCTCATCTTTCATGTTTCCCGAACAATTCTTATTCACAATTTATTCATTATCAAATAAACATCATGAACCATTATACTTACATTTTATGAGCCTCAACTCATCATAAACATACTGTCTGTACTATCAAACTTAGCTCGGTTAGAGTGCGCATCTGTCTGACAAAACATTTTATATCTGGGTCAGGAGTCGTCACACTATCATAGTTCAATATGGCATGTATAGCTAGACTCTTACTCATACTGAATATTCCAAGAACCGATAAATGTAACACCCCTTACCCGAGACCGTCGCCGAAGTCGAACACGAGGCATTACTAGACTTAACTTACTAATTTGGGGCATAAAATTTACTTTAAAAATTAATTTATTTACATTCATTCAATATGTCCCTAAAAAGGGCCCTCAAGACCCTAAAACATACAATTAAAACGGTTCGAGACCAAACCGGGAACATTAAAAATTTTTCGAATACTTAGACAAATCAAAACAATTTTTTTCATTATTCCTTATAAAACTTCCCACCTGCGTCATAGTCACTAAATAAATCATAACTCGAGTTACAAAACTCAAAATTGAATTCGTGAATTTTCCCTAAAGCTAGACTCATATATCTTCTTACTAATTTTTTTCCAGAATTTTTGGTCTAGCCAATTACTACAGTTTATTAGTTAAAATTTCCCTTGTTGCACTATTTGACTACTCTGACCTCTCCTCACTATAAATCAATTTTCTCCCTGTACAAAATTCAAATAACCATGCTGTTTATTTCTCTTGAAATTATATTCACTAAGGAATCTATAAATATAAACTATAACTCCTCATTCTTTTTGTACAATTTTTAGTGAATTTATAAAGTCAGAATAGGGGATTCAGAAATCGCTCTAACCATATCTCACTAAAATTCAAATATCTTTTAATATACACTTCTTTTTCTTACCATGTTTCTTTCATATGAAAATATACTCAATAACCTTTAATTCTATATCTCATTCATCACCTAATTTCATTTCTACTATTCTTGGTGATTTTTCAAGATCACGTCACTGCTGCTGTTAAATATTGTTTTAATGCTAATTTCACTTTTTAATGTTTTCTTTGTATTAACTACCATTTAGGCATACATAACATCGAAACATGTTCTTCATTAGCCATTTCAATAGCTAATCATTATCAAATATTTACATACCATTCTTTAGCCATATCATAAGGACATACACACAAAATGGCTAAGTCCCTATACATGCCATAAACTAGAACGTTTGTAAACGAAGATACCCATTTGGTAACTTGATAGTCAATAGTGTGAAGTGATCTCCGACAACCTCCAACCCGAGCTTGCTTTTAAGTACTCTAAAACATGGGAAAGTGAAAGAAGTAAGCTTATAAAGCTTAGTAAGTTAACATGTAAAATAATAAGCATTAGTAATCAATTTAGCTTACTACTATGCTGTCATAGTTTGCTTAAATAATGTTTAGTTCTTACTTTCCCATCTTACTCATCGGTAACCTTACCAAAGGCTCTGAATACAAAAGGCATCTTACTCAATAGCTTGCTTACATACCTGCAACATCTCATTTAACACATGAGTACTCTTTCATAATACAGGCATATTGCCAATCATGTCATAAAGTGTCACAAGCATAACTGAAAACTCATCACTTACTTAATACTTGATAATCTCAATTACTTACAATCTCAATATTAAATAAGCCTTAAATGCATACCTGTACTCTTTCTTCATGTTCTCACCTTGTCGTTTCTTTGACTTACTCTTTGGATTACTCAAGAACCTTTTCTTTTTTGCACTTACCATTTTCATGTCTTGACATGGTCTTACGTGGCATCTGTAACGCCCCAAAAATTGGGCCTAGAAGAGTTGGGCTTTGAGTCTGGGATTCGGATAGAAGAAATCCTGAATAATTAAGAAGTTTTAATTATTATCGTTTATGAAAGAATTTTTACTACTAGAAAATTTTTACTATATTTATTATTAATGATATTTTAAATTTTTATGAAATTTTAATTAGTATTATGAGATAAAATTATTATTATTAGAAAAATATTACTGTAAGTATGTTTGAAAATTTTTTTATGAAAATTATTATTATTTACTGTATTATTGATATTTGAAATTTTTATAAACTTATTATAATTATTGTTATATGGAAAAAAGAAGAAGATAATAGTTATAAAAGTATTGTTGTTTTGGTGTTTAAACTCTAGAAAAAAAATTGTTTTAATTTGGCCTCTTAAGGGAATCTGGGCAGTAGGCTTCATTAATAAATTAGGGCTGAGTTTTAGCACAAGCAGGCTTCTGACCCAGTGGCTAAGGACGCTAGGAGGACGCTAGAGAGGAGCTTGGGTTCAGGGCGCGGCGTACGCAATTTGGGTTTTTTTTAAAATATGCAGATCGTGGCTAGAATAAGGGTTAAGAGGAGTTGCGGGCATAATTTAACACAAAGAGTGCCTGTGGCGCAGTGGTAGCAGCGTGCTGGACATATGGAGAGGGCGTAGGCTCGATTCCGTACGCGAGCGAATCCTGTTTTATTTAGGTAACCTTTAAGATAGAATGTGACGGTATATTATTGAAAACAAATGTGCGTCCCAGTGGCCAGCAGCGTGCTGGGCAACCTGGAGATCCCAGGTTCGAACAGTGTTATGCGGAAAAGGGTGTTTCTTTTTGCTAAACGCGCGTGGGAAGGACCGTATGGGATTGAAACGGTACCAGCTGCAGGAGGAGTCGGCTGAGTGGTGGACTGCTGCTCAGCAGTGGAGAGTTTGAATTAAATTCAAACTTTGATTTTGGCCATGAATTAAGGAGAAGGAAGGAATTAAAATTGGAAAAGGATTTTATTTTATTATAATCTTATCTTATCTCTTTTTACTCATATTCTTTTCTATTTTTTTCCCAAAAGCTGAGCAATTCTCTCATTTTTTTTATTATTTTCTTTCCTTCTCTCATCTCTTCCCCTCTTCTCTTTTCTTTCTCCTCTTACCGATTGTTCTTAAGCTAATCCCTCTCTTTTCTCTTCCATTATTTCTTCCACAAACTCTCTACCTCTCATTCTTCCTCTCTTTCATTTACAGTAAAAGCCGAACCTATCATTCTTTTCATTGCTAACCAAATAGCAACAAGCCAAATCCCGAAGGAGTCAAAGGAAGTCGATTTCTTTATAAAGGTATACACTTGTTCTTTTTCTTTTTAGCCAATTCTTGTTATTTTAAAAAGCCTTTCAACTCTTTTTTCAACACCCTTTTTGGTCCATAACCACTTTTTCTTCAGTGACCCAAAAGCCGAAATCAGTAAAGCTAGTGGGGGTGCCAAATCTTTGTTGACCAGCAACTCTCTATTTCCTTTTCACTTGTTGGTGTTCAATTCCCTCATCTTTTAGGCATAACAGATTCAAGAGGAGAAAGACTGTGGTAAGTGCTCGAACTCTAAATGATTCCTAGAGTATCTAGTGGCTAAAAGCTGAAACGCCTCTAGTTTAGGGAAGTGGCCGAATATGGGTATAGGCCTTATAGGGTTCTTCTTTTAATATTTTTATGGTTTCTATAGTGGAGGAGCAGCAAGGCGTAGTGTCGACTTGGATTAGCTTGGATCACCGGAGTGGCTAGATCTCGTCATAAATCTCGGCAAAGGTAAGGTTCCTAAGGCCATTATGGATGGTGGTCGAATGTGTAAGTATTAATATTAGAGGGTTCTTGATTTGGTTCAATTATTGTGAGCTGATCTATTAACGGTTGATTATAGGAGAAATCACATAGGAGATCTCGACGAGGAATATCGCAAACAGTGTAACGAACCCTTTTTCATAGCTTAAAGCGATAAATACTGAAAAGCCGAAATGCCAAAACTCTGGCATTTCAAGGACTTGTGAGCAAGCGAATGCTCATTAGTCAGTTAGATTCGTTGAGATGATGATCGGGAAGGTTGGAAAAGGTAAGAGCGTGATTTTTGGCATTCACGGTAAGTTAGGCCTCGAGGGGCTGAAACAAGGCCCAATGGGCATTCGGGCCCATTTGAGTAAAATTGGTAGAATATGAAAACTTGTTAAATTGTGCATCAAGATTGATAAAAACCATTATGGAATATAGGCTGGATAGGCCTAGATGACAAAATCGGCTAAGTAGGGCCATTAGGGGTTTTTAGGCCCAATAACTCGATTTCGCTAAAAATAGGCCAGAATCACTGTTTGCACCCATGAATTGTTAGTAACCGTTAATGAACATGGAAACCCTAATTTTCGGTAAAAATTACAGAATTACCCTTATAATATGAAAATGACTGTTTTGCCCTTAGGTAAAAATGACCATTATACCCCTAGGGTTTAATTATAAATTTGATACGTGGGATATGATATACATGATTGATATGATATGCACATGATATGTATGAAATGCACATGATGTATTCATAAATGCATTGGGTTGGGTTTTTATATGGATGGAGGAAGTGTAAAAGGGCTTATGCCCCAGTTATGATAAAGGGCTTATGCCCCAGTTATTAAAAGGGCTTATGCCCCAGTTATTAAAAGGGCTTTGCCCCAGTTATTAAAAGAGGCTAGGCCTCTAGATATATGATAAAGCAGCTATGCTGCCAGTGGAGAGTTATGGCGGGGTGGGTCGAGTTAATCCCCACATGGTGTGTTGGTTGGTACGGGTGGAGAGTAGCGGATGGTGGGTTGAGTAGTCTCCCCAAATGGGCTTGCATTCTTTCATTGACATTACATGTGATATTGAAATGGGCCTATGGGTCATACCGTTTACAGTAAAGGCTTCGGCCTAGTAATGTGAAATATGAAAAGGCTTCGGCCCAGTGTTATGAAATATGAAATATGAAATATGAAAAGGGCTACGGACCAGTACATGTTGAGATTGGATTTGGGCTTAGGCCCAACAGGCTGTTATTGTTTTGGGCTCTGAAAGGGGCTTGTTGCACACTGAGTTTCCAAACTCACCCCCTTTCCTTAACCTTGCAGGTGAGCCTTGATGTGGGTACTTGGGCCAGAGGGGATTCAGAGTAGCCACGGTGATCGCCTTTGGACTTTTAAATAAGCGTTGGTTTTCATTAAATTTCCTTTAATTATTATTTATTTTTGGGTTGTAATAAGGCCATTTTAACTTTCCTTTTATTTCTTTTCGGGATTATTTTAATTTTAATAACTTTAAACCTGGTTGATAATTATTCAAATGGGCTAGACTTAGGACGTGTTTTCAAAACGATACTTGTTTTCAAAATAGCTCAATGCCATGATTAATCAATTTATCAAAGACATCCACTTAAACAAATTTAAACTCGATATAACAAAGTGTGGCTATGGTTGTGGGCATGTCTAGGATTGGATCCAATCAAAGAGCTTGGTACTTAAGCAGCCTTCATCGCTCACCTCCTCTGTCTCGGATACCTACCTGGTGCCCAGCTTCCATACACTTTGTTAACTCAACAAAATATATGGTTTTTAAAAACACTAAGACGGAACGTGGGTTTCAACTCCAATGTGGCACGTCAAATTCGTCCATAACATTTGGGCCGGGTTTGGGGTGTTACAGTATCATTGCCTTATGAACTCACCGATGCCATGCCTTGGCATGGTCTTACATGGGACCTTTGCCTTATAGTAACTCATCAATGCCATGTCTTGATATGGTCTTACATTATTTCCTTGCCATATAAAACTTATCAATGCCATGCCTTGGCATGGTCTTACATGATATCCTTATCTTACCAAATGCCATGTTCCAAACATGGTCTTACATGGCATCCTTGTCTTACCAAATGCCATGTTCCAAACATGGTCTTACATGGTATCCTTGTTTTAGTGCCAATGCCACATCTTGATGTGGCCTTACATGGAGTCCTTAGTCAATGCCGATGCCATGTCTTGACATGGTATTTGTAACACCCCGAACCCGAGACCGTCACCGGAGTCGAACACGAGGTGTTAACAGACTTTTAAAAATTTTCCAGACACTGCCAATCTGCGTAATAGTTGCTTTAAAAATCATATCTTGAGTTTCACAATTCGAAAATCAGTTTCGTGATTTTTCCCTGAAACTAGACTCACATGTCCATCTACATATTTTTTTCTAGAATTTTTGGTCAGGCCAATTAGTACAGTTTATTATTCAAAGTCTCCCATGTTACAGGGATCGACTACCCTGACCTTTGCGCATTACGACTTGGATATCTCCTTGTACAGGGCTCCAATACTGATGCTGTTTGTTTCTATAGAAACTAGACTCAGAGAGGAATCTATAAATATATGTTATGACTCCTAATTATCTCTAGTTAATTTATGGTAAATTTTCAAAGTCGAAACAGGAGATCCAGAAACCGTTCTGGCCCTGTTTCACGAGAACTTTAATATCTCTTAATATACTGTTCATATGATTGTTTCGTTACTTTCATATGAAAATAGATTCATCAAGGTTCGATTACATAATTTATTCACTATTTAATTCCATTCCTAAAAATTTTTGTGATTTTTCAAATCCACACCACTGCTGCTGTCAGCATCTGTTTTCAAGGTAAACTTTACCTATTTCGTGGTTATCATGGACCAACTAGGGTTTTGTCATACATAGGTCCACATATGATCATATTTAGCCATTCCAATGGCTGATCATTTGCCCAAAACTTCCATTCCAAACCATAGTCACATCATGAAACCATATATACATACATAAACACAAATGGTCTAATGCCATACTCCACTTCTACAAGCCATTTTCGCATGGCTGTACACACATACATCACAAAAAGTGCTTAAAACAACAAGGGGTAGTCCTATACATGCCATATCCAGAGTTCAACTAAAAGAGTACCAAAAGAGCTTTGATAGTGTGGATGACTTCGACTTCGATGATCCCGAATCCGATAGCTAACGAACAAAATCTATAAAACAGAGAGCCAAAGCAACGGGGTAAGCATTTTAAAGCTTAGTAAGTTTCAAGTAATGAATTCGGCTTTGACTAAAGTATTACATTCACATAACTAAATGAATCACTTTATTAATACACATTCTCATAATCATGCTTACTTCACAATTCGTCAACATATATACACACACAAGGTATCAACCCATATAAAAGCCCAAAAGTTCGTTAGTCGATTGAACGAATACTACTTAAAACGAATCGACTTTTTCGAATCACATGCAAACATACCTTATCGTTTGGGTTTGTTGAGCGTATTAATTGAATTTATTACAGCACAAAACGCTCACATTCATACCCAAGTTTCTTCGGAATTTAGCCGGATATTACCACAAGCACAATTGCCTTCGGGTCTTAACCCGGGCATAGCAACTCGCACGAATGCCTTCGGGTCTTAGCCCGGATATATCAACTTGCACAATTGCCTTCGGGTCTTAGCCCGGATGTATATCAACTCGCACAAATGCCTGCGGGTCTTAGCCCGGATATATCAACTCGCACAAATGCCTACGGGTCTTAGCCCGGATATATCAACTCGCACAAATGCCTTCGGGTCTTAGCCCGGATAAAATCACTAGCACAATTGCCTTCGGGACTTAGCCTGGATAAAATTCAAATGCTCATGCACACATATATATCAACAATCATGACACATCCATATTTCACTTTTGTTACTAAGGCTCAAACACAAAGCATTTATTAAACCTTTCCAATTTCGGCTCAATAGCCACACACAAAGAGCATGATTTCAATTGGCTTTAAACATAGTCTCTATGCACATTTGACTATCCATCATAGGATGACTAATCATTTCAATATAATTCAAGTAGGGTCATTACTCGAAGACTTACCTTGGATGTTGTCGAACGACTTCAATGGCTATTCAATTACTTTTTCCTTCCCTTTATCGGATTTAGTTCCCCTTTGCTCTTGAGCTTAAGTTCAACAAATTTTAAAATAGTCATTAATCGACTATTCAAGTATTACTTTCAGAATAATATATAAATTGATTCGACTTTCACACACATAGATTATAGTAAGCTTTATAAAAATCAATAAATAATTCATTAGCAAATTTTCATTAATGTTTACAACAAAATCACATATTCACTACGAGCTGTTTTTCCTGAGCAGTAGTCACTAAATTATTTATAACTGGAGCTACAAAACTCCAAATCACTTGCCGTTAATTTTCCCTGAATATAGACTCGTATATCTTCCATCCATAAAATTTTCAGAATTTTAGGCTTGGCTAATCAATACCAGATTTTTCTTAAAGTTTCCCCTGTTTCACTGTTTGACTAATCTGACCACTCTTCACTACGAATCAAATTTCTCATCTTACAGAATTCAAAATGTGTTGTATTTGATTTCATTTGAAACTAGACTCATTAAGGAGTCTAAGCATATAAATTTTATCTTATAATCATTTTTGTACAATTTATAATGATTTTCTAAAAACAGAACAGGGAATCTAGTAGTCGTTTTGACTCAGCCCCACAATACTTCAAATATCTCAAGATCGGTAACTCTTTTGTTCTTATAGTTTCTTTTGTAAGAAAATAGACTCTTCGAGCTTTAATGACATAATTTACTCAGCTTCTAATTCAACTCCTACAAATTGTGGCGATTTTCCAAAATCACCTTACTGCTGCTGTCCCCAAGCAGATTATTACCAAATCAAATACTAACATTTGCATTTCACCTTAATAGCTAGCTTAGCAAACCTTAATTTAACATATAATTCACACATATCACATTCCAAGCATTCACTCTATTCTATCACTTAAGGTATAAACATTACTCAATAACTTCCTAATTCAAATTCGGCAACTACACCAAGACCATTTTAACTCGTTTCTCATCCAAATAACATGAACAACAACCATTTCTTGAACATTTTCTCATGGCCGATTGCTCATGTTACCAACAAGATTCAAGATTTGGACATGGGCTAACTAAGGGACTTAGTAACTAGCTTAATACATTCAACAATTTCCAAAAGCTACCATGAATTACATACCTTATTCAAGACTAGAAGGAGTGGCCGAATGTTTTACTTCCCCTTCCCCCTTCTTCTTAGCATTTTCGGCCAAGGATGATAAAAGATGAACAAATTTTTTTTTTCTTTAGATTTGGCTAGCAAGAACATGAATGATGATCCCTTTTTTTTTTCATTACTTTTCTTTTATTCTCTCTTTTATTTATTTTATTACTAACATTTTATGACACAAAATAACATTTTTTTATTTGTGCCATACTTATGCCATAATTCCAATATAAAAAAAATTTGCACAAATGCTTATCATGCCCATCATGGCCGGCCACTATGTTTTAAGGTGGGAAATTTGACATGCAAATCCACCTATTTCATACTATAAGTTATTTGGCCACTATAAATTAGCCCATAGCATTTGCAAAAATTTTCACATGAGTCATATTTCATAATTTCACTCACAATTGGCAAAATCAAAGCATGAAATTTTCACACATGCACTTTCACATGAAATAAACATAGAATATAACATCTAATTATTTTTGTGACTCGGTTTAGTGGTCCCGAAACCACTTTCCGACTAGGGTCAATTTAGGGCTGTCACAACTCTCCCCCACTTAAGAAATTTTCGTCCCCGAAAATCTTACCGGTAAATAGGTTTGGGTATCGTTCTTTCATAGAGTTCTCGGGTTCCCAAGTAGCTTCTTCCATCCCATGCTTAAGCCATAACACTTTTACTAAAGGAACCCTTTTGTTTCGTAACTCCTTCACTTCACGGGCCAGGATACGAATCGGTTCTTCTTCATAACTCATATCGGCTTGAATTTCAACCTCGGAGGGACTTATTACGTGCGAAGGATCAGATCTATAACGTCGAAGCATCGAAACATGAAAAACGTTGTGGATCCTTTCAAGTTCAGGGGGTAAAAGCAACCTATATGCAACTGGACCAATTCTTTCGGATATTTCGTACGGCCCAATGAACCTCGGACTCAATTTGCCCTTACGGCCAAATCTGAGTATCTTTTTCCAAGGCGAAACTTTAAGGAACACTTTATCTCCCACCTGATATTCAATGTCCTTTCGTTTCAAATCCGCATACGATTTCCGACGATCTGTGGCTACCTTCAGACTTTCCCGGATTACCTTTACTTTTTGTTCGGCATCTTTAATCAAATCAACTCCAAAAATTTTACTTTCACCGAGCTCGGTCCAAAACAATGGTGTACGGCATTTACGGCCGTACAAAGCCTCGTAAGGTGCCATCTTAATACTTGATTGAAAACTATTGTTGTAAGCGAATTCAATCAAAGGTAAATACCGTTCCCATGAACTACTGAACTCGAGGATGCAACATCTCAACATATCCTCAAGTATCTGAATTATCCGCTCGGATTGACCATCGGTTTGGGGGTGAAAAGCAGTGCTAAAATGCAGCTTGGTACCCAAAGCTTCTTGCAATTTCTTCCAAAATCGTGAGGTAAATCTCGGATCTCTATCCGACACGATAGAAATAGGTACCCCGTGTAATCTCACAATCTGAGAAACATACAATTCGGCTAGTTTATCCAATGAAAAATCCGTACGCACGGGGATAAAGTGAGCCGACTTAGTCAGTCTATCAACAACAACCCAAATCGCATCCTTCTTACTTGCTGACAATGGCAGTCCGGACACAAAGTCCATTGTGACTCGATCCCATTTCCACTCGGGTATCATGATTGGCTGAAGTAATCCTGAAGGCACTTGATGTTCCGCTTTCACTTGTTGACATATTAAACATCTCGAAACAAAGTCGGAGATGTCTCGTTTCATACCATGCCACCAAAATCGACGTTTCAAATCGATGTACATTTTCGTACTCCCCGGGTGAATTGACATTCGGCTACAATGGGCTTCATTCAGAATCATCGAAATGAGTTCCGAATTCCTTGGAACACACAAACGACTTCTGAACCTCAAACAATCATCATTATCAATTTGAAACTCCGATTCCTTGTTCGGAACACACTCAGCCCGTTTTGCAACCAATTCATCATCGACTTTCTGAGCTTCACGAATTTGATGAGTCAATAATGGTTTGGCTTTTAATTCAGCTACTATCACATTGTCGGGTAGAACAGACAAATGCACATTCATCGCTCATAAAGCAAACAATGACTTCCGGCTTAAGGCGTCCGCAACCACATTAGCCTTTCCCGGGTGGTAATCAATGACAAGCTCGTAATCTTTCAACAACTCAAGCCAACGTCTTTGTCGCAGATTTAAGTCTCTTTGAGTCATCAAATATTTGAGACTTTTGTGATCCGAAAATACATGGCACTTTTCACCAAATAGGTAATGTCGCCATATTTTTTAAGCAAACACGATGGCAGCTAGTTCAAGATCATGAGTCGGATAATTTTTCTCGTGTGGCTTTAATTGTCTCGATGCATAGGCCACCACTCGACCTTCTTGCATCAATACGCAGCCCAGCCCAAGTAGGGATGCGTCACTATAAATGACAAACTCTTTGCCTGATTCGGGTTGCACTAAAATTGGAGCTTCAGTCAAATAAGTTTTAGTTGATCAAAACTTTTCTGACATTTCTCCGTCCATTCGAACTTAACATCCATTTGAAGTAGCTTCGTCATTGGTGTGGCTATCATCGAGAAACCTTTGACAAATCGTCGGTAATAACCGGCGAGTCCCAAAAAGCTCCGAACTTCAGTAATATTTCTTGGAGGCTTCCAGTTAAGTATGGCTGAAATTTTGCTCGAGTCAACTCGAATACCCGATGCGGATACCACATGACCCAAGAAGCTAACCTCTCTTAACCAGAACTCACACTTACTGAACTTAGCATATAACTACTTATCCCGCAACATTTGCAACACTAGTCTCAGGTGCTCAGCATGTTCGGTCTCATCTCTTGAATAGACCAAGATGTCATCAATGAACACAACTACGAACCGATCCAAATATGGTCTGAAGATCCGATTCATCAAATCCATAAATACCGCAGGGGCATTAGTAAGCCCAAACGACATCACTAAGAATTCGTAGTGACCATACCTCGTTCTGAAAGCAGTTTTGGGTACGTCCGAATCTCGAACCCGCAACTGATAATAACCCGATCTCAAATCTATTTTTGAGAACACTGAGGCTCCCTTTAGTTGATCAAACAAATCATCAATACGTGGTAACGGATATTTATTCTTTATCGTCACTTTATTCAGTTGACGATAGTCAATGCACAACCTCATGGTTCCGTCCTTCTTTTTCACGAACAATACTGGTGCACCCCAAGGTGAGAAACTTGGTCGAGCAAAACCTCCATCCGTCAATTCTTGCAACTGAGCTTTTAACTCTTTTAACTCGGTTGGTGCCATACGATACGGAGCTATCGAAATCGGCGTAGTCCCAGGTACAAGCTCAATACCAAACTCTACCTCCCGAACAGGTGGTAAACCCGGTAATTCTTCAGGAAAAACATCCAGGTATTCACAAACCACCGACACAGATTCGGGTTTCTTTTCTAATTCTTTGTCATCAAGTACATACGCAAGGTATGCTTCGCACCCTTTTCTTACATATTTCTGGGCCAACATTGAGGATATTACAACTGGCAACCCACCCAAGTCTGTAGACTCAACTCGGATTACTTCGTTATTTGCGCACCTCAAATCAATAGTCTTGCTTTTGCAATTCACAACCGCATCATGCACGGTCAACCAATCCAACCCGAGAATAACATCAAATTCATCAAACGGCAAAAGCATCAAGTCCACCGGAAAACAGGAACCTCGAATCACTAGGGGACATTTCTTACACACTTTGTCGACAAGCACGTAACGACCCAAGGGATTTGACACCCGAATTACGAACTCAGTAGACTCAATAGGTAAAGTCTTACTGGATGCTAAGGTTTCACATATGTAAGAATGAGTAGAACCGGGGTCAATCAAAGCAATTACATTAGTATCAAAGAGAGTGAAAGTACCGGTAATAACATCAGGTGAAGAAGCATCCTCGCGGGCACGTATAGCATAAGCTCTAGCAGGCGCACGAGCCTCGGATCCGGTCGTAGCATCTCTAGATCCTCTCTGACCACCACTAGCATTGCCCGTATTTCTAGATGGTCTACCTCGAGCAGTGGTAGCACCCGGTTTCCCACTCTGATTTACATTCTGTTCAGACAACCTCGGGCAATCTTTGATGAAGTGGTCAACTGATCCACACTTGTAACAGGAGCGGTCATGGAATCTACAACTCCCCGAATGCCATTTACCGCAATATCGACATTCTGTTTTGTCTCGACGTTCATTCCCAACACTAGCGATCGAAGTGCCTCGGGTACCCACAGGGGGTCGATCACGATCTCGTCTAAAAAGGCCCGAAGTGCCTCTAAACCGGCCCACATCATCTCGAAATTTCTTCGATGCCTGTTGAAGAGACTTTCCCGAGGATCTTTTACGAAACTCCCCTGTTCCCACATCAACTTTTTGTTTTTCTTTTCTAAGCTCTTCAGCTTTACAAGCTCGCTCGACAAGTACTACGAACTCTCGTATTTCAAGAATGCCAACGAACATTTTTATATCTTCATTCAGCCCATCCTCGAAGCGTTTACACATGATAGCCTCGGACGAAACACATTCCCGAGCGTATCTACTAAGTATAACAAATTTTCGCTCGTAATCAGTAACTGACATAGAACCTTGCTTAAGCTCAAGAAATTCCTTCCGTTTTTGATCAACAAATCTCTGACTGATATACTTTTTCCGAAACTCAGTTTGGAAAAACTCCCAAGTTACTTGCTCTCGAGGCACAATAGAAGTCAGAGTACTCCACCAATAGTAGGCAGAATCGCGTAACAAGGGGATAGTACACTTTAGGCATTCATCAGGTGTACAAGATAGCTCATCGAGTACCCGGATAGTGTTGTCCAACCAAAGTTCAGCTTGCTCGGCATCATCGCTATCCGTAGCCTTAAATTCAGTAGCCCCGTGTTTTCGGATTCTGTCAACTGGGGGCTTATTTGACCTTATTTGGTCAGTTACCGGAGGTATTGTAGGTGCGAGGGTGGTATTTGTCGGGAATGGAGGTTGTGGAACAGCCGTATTAGTTCGAATGTATTGGTTGAACCAATCATTCATCACGCTATAGAAAGCTTGTCTAGCTTCATCATTCGGGTTACTAGCATTAGGTTGGGAGTCCGCCGGCGCTGTCCCTTGTGCGGGAGCAGGCGCTACACTCTCAAGATCATCAGCTACCTCTCGGTCGGGATCGGGATCCATTACTATAAATGAACACATTTGCAAATGTCAGAAATATCCACACTATCAAATAATCACATAAAATGGCATGTATAGCTAGACCCAACGCATTACGGTAGTCCTAGAATCGACTAAACCGTGGCTCTGATACCAATCAATTGTAACACCCCGAACCCGAGACCGTCACCGGAGTCGAACACGAGGTGTTAACAGACTTTTAAAAATTTTCCAGACACTGCCAATCTGCGTAATAGTCACTTTAAAAATCATATCTTGAGTTTCACAACTTGAAAATCAGTTTCGTGATTTTTCCCTGAAACTAGACTCACATGCCCATCTACATATTTTTTTCTAGAATTTTTGGTTGGCCAATTAGTACAGTTTATTAGTCAAAGTCTCCCATGTTACAGGGATCGACTACCCTGACCTTTGCGCATTACGACTTGGATATCTCCTTGTACAGGGCTCCAATACTGATGCCGTTTGTTTCTATAGAAACTAGACTCAGAGAGAAATCTATACTTATATGGTATGACTCCTAATTATCTCTGGTTAATTTATGGTAAATTTTCAAAGTCGAAATAGGAGATCCAGAAACCGTTCTGGCCCTGTTTCACGAGAACTTTATTATCTCTTAATATACTGTTCATATGATTGTTTCGTTACTTTCATATGAAAATAGATTCATCAAGGTTCGATTACATAATTTATTCACTATTTAATTCCATTCCTACAAATTTTTGTGATTTTTCAAATCCACACCACTGCTGCTGTCAGCATCTGTTTTCAAGGTAAACTTTACCTATTTCGTGGTTATCATGGACCAACTAGGGTTTTGTCATACATAGGTCCACATATGATCTTATTTAGCCATTCCAATGGCTGATCATTTGCCCAACACTTCCATTCCAAACCATAGTCACATCATGAAACCATATATACATACATAAACACAAATGGTCTAATGCCATACTCCACTTCTACAAGCCATTTTCGCATGGCTGTACACACATACATCACAAAAAGTGCTTAAAACAACAAGGGGTAGTCCTATACATGCCATATCCATAGTTCAACTAAAAGAGTACCAAAAGAGCTTTGATAGTGTGGATGACTTCGACTTCGATGATCCCGAATCCGATAGCTAACGAACAAAATCTATAAAACAGAGAGCCAAAGCAACGGGGTAAGCATTTTAAAGCTTAGTAAGTTTCAAGTAATGAATTCGGCTTTGACTAAAGTATTACATTCACATAACTAAATGAATCACTTTATTAATATACATTCTCATTGTAACACCCCGAACCCGAAACCGACACCGGAGTCGAACACGAGGTGTTAACTGACTTTAACCCCTTATAAAATTTATTTTCCAGACACTGCCCAATCTGTGTACTAGTCGTTTTAAAAATCATATCTTGAGTTTCGTAACTCAAAAATCAGTTTCGTAATTTTTCCCAGAAACTAGACTCATGTTCCCATCTATTTATTTTTTTCTAGATTTTTTTGGTCGGGCCAATTAGTACATTTTATTAGTCAAATTCTCCCATGTTGCAGGGGTCGACTACACTGACCTTTGCCCATTACGACTTGGATATCTCCCTGCACGGGGCTTCAATACTGATGCCGTTTGTTTCTATGAAAACTAGACTCAGAGAGGAATCGGTACATATATGGTACGACCTCTAATTCTCTCTGGTTAATTTATAATGAATTTCCAAAGTCGGAGCAGGGAATCCAGAAACCGTTCTGGCCCTGTCCCACAAAAATCTGATTATCTCTTAATATACTGCCCATATGATCTTTTCGTTACTTTCTCATGAAAACAGACTCATCGAGCTTCGATTACATAATTTATTCATCAATTAATTCCACTCCTACTATTTTTAGTGATTTTTCAATCTGATGACACTGCTGCTGCCAGCATCTGTTACGAAAGTAACGAGGTCCATTTCATGCCTACCCTTGATCCAACTCAATCGAACATTCGTGCCATTTTCGCATGGCTTAAAGTTTACATGCCAAAGTTCAAACACAACGTAATAGCTTATACATGCCAAAATGTTCTTCTAAGCCAACTAAGAAGAAAGTACCAAAACTTGCTATCCGGTGTGATGACTTCGATGACGGCCCGACCACGCAAAAAGAGATGTGTCCAAGAAACCTAGAATAGGTGACAAGGAAACACCGAGTGAGTTTATAACTCAGTAAGTCATAAGCAATGCACTACCATCCATCAATAACATTATCACAAGAGGAAACAAAATGGAACGAGACAATTTACTCCATCCATACCGAACCATACCATAGTTCCTCCAACCTATCGATTCAATTTCATAACAATTCATGCATTCACATTCCATATACTCATCAATAGGACATTGAAGCATTTTCATAAATCAATTTATTTTCGTTACAATCAAACGACTAAACGACCTTTCACCCATCCTACGATAAATTTTATGTACGTGACTTCAAGTATATTTGTCACATAGGTTCAAACTTACCGAGCTCAACACCAAGTATAAGCATAGCACCTATTAGCCATGTACTCAAGACACTTACCTGATCCGCTGTCCGCGATCGACTCAATAGTGTCGCACACATAGTGTCCATAATGATTCACGAATGTATATTGAGTCCGCACACTCAGTGCTATATAATCAACTCGCACACTTAGTGCTACATAGTCAAACTCGCACACTTAGTGCCGCATGGTCAATTCGCACACTTAGTGCATCATTTCATTTCGCACACTTAGTGCAACATAGTCAAATCGCACACTTAGTGCTGTACAATTTAATCCCGCGCACTTAGCGCCAATCTCATGGTCATAAATGGTTATACCCGCACGTTTAGTGCCGAGATCAACTACTCAGTACATCTTACCTCTTTTCTTTTCATTCAACAATTTCATCATCACATACGTACATGCATATATATATATGTATATTTATCCATTCCATTCAGCATCAATACATAAACATTATGACCATTTGAAATAATACCAACTACATGCTTAATGACTTACTTTATGTTGGGTAAAATAATTTCGAGTCGGCTACTCGATGACCTTCGATTTCCCCTTGTTGGACGCTTCTCCTTTAGGTTCTTGAGCTTAAATAAATAAATCAACTAGTTTAATTACCTTGCTAGTTATTTATATCCCGTAACATTAATAGTTTCATATCAAAAGAAGCATACGGCAACATTCTATTTCAAGGTACATATTCATAATTCAAATTCGACCACATAAACCAACATCATCCACTTGATCAATTATAAAGAATTAAGGTTAATATCACCATGTGTACTCTATATGGCCCATTATACATAATCAAATTTAACATCATCTATGTATTCACTCATATGGCCGAATATACATACCCCCATATAACATCATTTTCATTCCATTTAACACTTAATTTCCACCACATGAACACTTGGCCGAATACTCTTAAACTAGCAAAACTCCACATTTGTTCATACCATCTTTTAAATTCACATGTCTATTTTTACTTTTTTTTTTACAAGAGTCATAGCCGAATCGTTTTAACCATGAGTAACATAACAAGCATGGATCGTGTTTATGGATATACCATTGCCGATTCAAGCTAATCACCTCCAAAATCATCAACCATTTTCAATGCATATAACATATATAAACATGAATAAGTTTCATATAATCTCTTAACACATTAATTTCTTTCATCAACAACCTTTTGTTTCTTTATCCATCAAAACTTAAAGGTAAGAAAAAATCAAGTTCTTCTCACACATACCATAACCGAAAGCTCCATCCAACACTCTAAATTCGAAATTTTAGTATGGATAGGTAAGAAAAACGTGATGATTAACCCAAACAACTATTATTTCAATAGAAAAATTTACAAAATTTACTAACCTCCTCTTCATTCAAAAGGCCGAATGCCTTTGCTCCCCCCCCTCCTTTTTCTTCTTCTTGTACGGCTAAGAAGAACAAGGTAATGACCCCTTTTTTTTGTTACTTCTTTTATTATCCTTAGTATTTCTTTTTATTATTTCCTTTCCTTTACATAAAATAATGACCACTTCATGGAAACTTACCACCTATTCTAATATATGCTCCATCATGGCCAGCCACTATGTATAAAAGAAGGGGTATTTGACATGCAAAGCCATTATTCTCACCACATGCTTTAATAGGTCCTTGTAATTTAACCAATCACATTTCCAGATTTTCTCACATAGGTCCTATTCACTAAAATTCACCTTCAATTAAAAAAATTCAAACATTAAATTTTCACACATGCATATATACATATAATAAGCATCAAATATGACAGCTAATTATTTTTATGACGCGGTTTAGCGGTCCCGAAACCACTTCCCGACTAGGGTTAATTTTGGGCTGTCACAACTCTCCCTCACTTAAGAAATATTCGTCCTCGAAAATCTTACCGGTAAATAGGTTTGGATATCGTTCTTTCATCGAGCTCTCGGGTTCCCAGGTTGCTTCCTCGATCCCGTGTTTGAGCCACAACACCTTAACCAACGGAACCCTTTTATTTCGCAACTCTTTCACTTCACAAGCTAGGATACGAATCGGTTCTTCTTCATAGCTCAAGTCAGATTGAATTTCAACTTCTGAGGGATTAATCACATGTGACGGATCGGATCTATAACGTCGAAGCATTGAAACATGGAAGACATCGTGTATCCTTTCAAGTTCAGGGGGCAAAATCAATCTATATGCAACCGGCCCCACTCGTTCAGAGATTTCGTACGGCCCAATGAATCTCGGGCTCAACTTGCCTTTACGGCCAAACCTAAGTACCTTCTTCCAAGGTGACACTTTAAGAAACACTTTATCTCCCACCTGATATTCAATGTCCTTTCGTTTTAAATCCGCATACGATTTTTGACGATCTGTGGCTACCTTCAGACTTTCGCGGATTACCTTTACTTTTTGTTTGGCATCTTTAATCAAATCAACTCCGAAAATTTTACTTTCACCAAGCTCGGTCCAAAACAATGGTGTACGGCATTTACGACTGTACAAAGCCTCATACGGTGCCATCTTAATACTTGATTGAAAACTATTGTTGTAAGCGAATTCAATCAAAGGTAAATACCGTTCCCATGAACTACTGAACTCGAGGATGCAACATCTCAACATATCCTCAAGTATCTGAATTATCCGCTCGGATTGACCATCGGTTTGGGGGTGAAAAGCGGTGCTAAAATGCAGCTTGGTACCCAAAGCTTCTTGCAATTTCTTCCAAAATCGTGAGGTGAATCTCGGATCTCTATCCGACACGATAGAAATAGGTACTCCATGTAATCTCACAATTTGAGAGACATACAATTCGGCTAGTTTATCCAATGAAAGATCCGTACGCACGGGGATAAAGTGAGCCGACTTAGTCAGCCTATCAACAACAACCCAAATCGCATCCTTCTTACTTGCGGACAATGGCAGTCCAGACACAAAGTCCATTGTGACTCGGTCCCATTTCCACTCGGGTATCATGATCGGCTGAAGTAACCCTGAAGGCACTTGATGTTCCGCTTTCACTTGTTGACATATTAAACATCTCGAAACAAAGTCGGAGATGTCTCGTTTCATACCACGCCACCAAAATCAACGTTTCAAGTCATTGTACATTTTCGTGCTCCCCGGGTGAATTGACATTCGGCTACAATGGGCTTCGTTCAGAATCATCGGAATGAGTTCCGAATTCCTTGGAACACACAAACGACTTCTAAACCTCAAACAACCATCATCATCAATCTGAAACTCCGATTCCTTGTTCGGAACACACTCAGCTCGTTTTGCAACCAATTCATCATCGACTTTCTGAGCTTCACGAATTTGATGAGTCAATAATGGTTTGGCTTTTAATTCAGCTACTAACACATTGTCAGGTAGGACAGACAAGTGTACATTCATCGCTCGCAAAGCAAACAGTGATTTCCGGCTTAAGGCGTCCGCAACCACATTAGCCTTTCCCGGGTGGTAATCAATGACAAGCTCGTAATCTTTCAACAACTCAAGCCAACGTCTTTGTCGCAGATTCAAGTCTCGTTGAGTCATCAAATATTTGAGACTTTTGTGATCCGAAAACACATGGCACTTCTCACCAAACAAATAATGTCGCCATATTTTCAATGCAAACACAATGGCGGCTAGTTCGAGATCATGGGTCGGATAATTTCTCTCGTGTGGCTTCAATTGTCTCGACGCATAGGCCACAACTCGACCTTCTTGCATCAATACGCAACCCAACCCAAGTAGGGATGCGTCACTATAAATGACAAACTCTTTACCTGATTCGGGTTGCACCAAAATTGGAGCTTCAGTCAAATGAGTTTTCAGTTGATCGAAGCTTTTCTGACATTTCTCCGTCCATTCGAACTTAACATCCTTTTGAAGTAGCTTCGTCATTGGTGTGGCTATCATCGAGAAACCTTTGACAAATCATCGGTAATAACCGGCGAGCCCTAGAAAGCTCCGGACTTCGGTAACATTTCTCGGAGGCTTCCAGTTAAGTATGGCTAAAATTTTGCTCGGGTCAACTCGAATACCCGACGCGGATACCACATGACCCAAGAAGCTAACCTCTCTTAACCAGAATTCACACTTACTGAACTTAGCATATAACTGCTTATCCCGCAAAATTTACAACACTAGCCTCAGATGCTCAGCATGTTCGGTCTCATCTCTTGAATAGACCAAGATGTCATCAATAAACACAACTACGAACCGATCCAAATACGGCCTGGAGATCCGATTCATCAAATCCATAAACACCGCAGGGGCATTAGTGAGCCCAAACGGCATCACTAAGAACTCGTAGTGACCGTACCTCGTTCTGAAAGCAGTTTTGGGTACGTCCGAATCTCGAATCCGCAACTGATAATAACCCGATCTCAAATCTATCTTTGAAAACACCGATGCTCCCTTTAATTGATCGAACAGATCATCAATACGCGGTAACGGATACTAATTCTTTATCGTCACTTTATTCAGTTGACGATAGTCAATGCACAACCTCATGGTTCCGTCCTTATTTTTCACGAACAATACTGGTGCACCCCAAGGTGAGAAACTCGGTCGAGCGAAACCTCTATCCGTCAATTCTTGCAACTGAGCTTTCAACTCTTTTAACTCGGTTAGTGCCATACGATACGGAGCGATCGAAATTGGCGTAGTTCCAGGTACAAGCTCAATACCAAACTCTACCTCCCGAACAGGTGGCAAACCCGGTAACTCTTCAGGAAAAACATCCGGGTATTCACAAACCACCGGCACCGATTCGGGTTTCTTTTCTAACTCCTTGTCATCAAGTACATACGCGAGGTACGCTTCGCACCCTTTCCTTACATATTTCTGGGCCAACATTGCTGATATTACAGCTGGCAACCCCCTTAAGTCCGCAGACTCAACTCAGATTATTTCGTTATTTGCGCACCTCAAATCGATAGTCTTGCTTTTGCAATTCACAACCGCATCATGCGCGGTTAACCAATCCAAACCAAGAATAACATCAAACTCGTCGAACGGCAAAAGCATCAAATCGGCCGGAAAACAGGATTCTCGGATTATTAGAGGGCATCTCTTACACACTTTATCAACAAGTACGCATTGACCCAACGGGTTTGATACTCGAATTACGAGCTCAGTAGACTCAACAGGTAGAGTCTTACTGGTTGCTAAGGTTTCGCATACATATGAATGAGTAGAACCAGGGTCAATCAATGCAATCACATTAGTATCAAAGAGAGTGAAGGTACCAGTGATGACGTCGGGGGAGGATGCCTCTTCTCGTGCGCGAATGGCATATGCTCTAGCAGGAGTACGGTTCTCGGCTCGATCGGCCGTATCAGAGGCCCCCCTCTAAGTACCACCCCTGCCTCCTAAAATTCTCGGTGGTCTACCTCTAGATGTCACTCCACTAGGTCTTGCACCTTGAATCTTATTCTTCTCATCCAGCTCCGTGCAATCTCTAATGAAGTGGTCCTTCGAACCGCATCCGTAACAGGCCCTGCTAGTAGACTTGCCCCAACATTCACCTAGGTGTCGTCTTCCACATTGGGGACATTCAGGTTTCTCGTGACGATTATTGCCCACACTAGCTACCGAAGTAGCTCGGGAGCCCATCGATGGTCTTGCCCTGATGGAAATTCCCGCAGTCGCCCTCGACTTATTAATGTCCTTCCTAAACTTCTTTACAGCTGAGAACGGAGCTTTACCCGTCGATCTTTTACGATAATCTCTAGCTTCAAATTCAGCCTTCCTCTTCTCCTTTCCAAGTTCTTCCGCCTTGCAGGCTCGTTCGACTAGTGTTACGAATTCTTTTATTTCCAAAATACCCATTAGTAGCTTTAAATCTTCATTCAATCCTTCCTCGAATCTTTTGCACATAGCAACCTCATCAGCTACACACTCCCGAGCATACCTACTGAGTCTTACGAATTCATGTACGTATTCAGATACAGTCATACGGCCTTGCTTGAGTTCCAAGAACTCCTTACGCTTCTGATCAATGAACCGTTGGCTAATAAATTTCTTCCGGAATTCCGTTTGAAAGAAGTCCCAAGTTACTCGCTCGTTCGGGACTATGGAAATCAAGGTCCTCCACCAATAGTAGGCTGAGTCTCGCAACAAAGATACAGCACATTTTAGACATTCGTCGGGTGTGCATGACAATTCATCGAACACCCGAATGGTGTTATCAAGCCAGAACTCGGCCCTTTCGGCATCATCAGTTACTATGGCCTTGAACTCCTCGGCCCCACGCTTCCTAATCAAGTCTACAGGTGGCTTACTCAGCCTCACAGGATCAGCGACTGATGGCATTACAGGCTCTTGGGGTGGATTATTCAAATTTGGGAATTGTTGGACAGCCGGGTTGGTTCGGGCATATTGCGCGACCCACTCATTCATCATGGTAAAGAAGGCTTGTTTAGCCCCCTCACCTTGATTATTCGCAGATGACTGAGGTTCAACAGGCGGCGTCCCTTGTGCAGGAGCAGCCGCTACGCTCTCAACGTCATCCGCTAGGGTTCTTTCTTCACCAGGGTCCATTTACTAATCAAAACAAAAACATTTCAACCGTCAGAAGTCATCACCCATTTAAACATTAACATTCGGCATGTATAGCTAGACTCATACGCGCTATGGTAGTCCTAGAACCGACTAAACCATAGCTCTGATACCAATCAAATGTAACACCCCGAACCCGAAACCGACACCGGAGTCGAACACGAGGTGTTAACTGACTTTAACCCCTTATAAAATTTATTTTCCAGACACTGCCCAATCTGTGTACTAGTCGTTTTAAAAATCATATCTTGAGTTTCGTAACTCAAAAATCAGTTTCGTAATTTTTCCCAAAAACTAGACTCATGTGCCCATCTATGTATTTTTTTCTAGAATTTTTTGGTCAGGCCAATTAGTACAGTTTAATAGTCAAAGTGTCCCATGTTGCAGGGGTCGACTACACTGACCTTTTCCCATTACGACTTGGATATCTCCCTGCACGGGCCTTCAATAGTGATGCCGTTTGTTTCTATGAAAACTAGACTCAGAGAGGAATCTGTACATATATGGTACGACCCCTAATTCTCTCTGGTTAATTTATAATGAATTTCCAAAGTCGGATCAGGGAATCCAGAAACCGTTCTGGCCCTGTCCCACAAAAATCTGATTATCTCTTAATATACTGCCCATATGATCTTTTCGTTACTTCCTCATGAAAACAGACTCATCGAGCTTCGATTACATAATTTATTCATCAATTAATTCCACTCCTACTATTTTTAGTGATTTTACAATCTCATGACACTGCTGCTGCCAGCATCTGTTACGAAAGTAACTAGGTCCATTTCATGCCTACCCTTGATCCAACTCAATCGAACATTCGTGCCATTTTCGCATGGCTTAAAGTTTACATGCCAAAGTTCAAACACAACGTAATAGCTTATACATGCCAAAATGTTCTTCTAAGCCAACTAAGAAGAAAGTACCAAAACTTGCTATCCGGTGTGATGACTTCGATGACGGCCCGACCACGCAAAAAGAGATGTGTCCAAGAAACCTAGAATAGGTGACAAGGAAACACCGAGTGAGTTTATAACTCAGTAAGTCATAAGCAATGCACTACCATCCATCAATAACATTATCACAAGAGGAAACAAAATGGAACGAGACAATTTACTCCATCCATACCGAACCATACCATAGTTCCTCCAACCTATCGATTCAATTTCATAACAATTCATGCATTCACATTCCATATACTCATCAATAGGACATTGAAGCATTTTCATAAATCAATTTATTTTCGTTACAATCAAACGACTAAATGGCCTTTCACCCATCCTACGATAAATTTTATGTACGTGACTTCAAGTATATTTGTCACATAGGTTCAAACTTACCGAGCTCAACACCAAGTATAAGCATAGCACCTATTAGCCATGTACTCAAGACACTTACCTGATCCGCTGTCCGCGATCGACTCAATAGTGTCGCACATATAGTGTCCATAATGATTCACGAATGTATATTGAGTCCGCACACTCAGTGCTATATAATCAACTCGCACACTTAGTGCTACGTAATCAAATCGCACACTTAGTGCTACATAGTCAAACTCGCACACTTAGTGCCGCATGGTCAATTCGCACACTTAGTGCATCATATTCATTTCGCACACTTAGTGCAACATAGTCAAATCGCACACTTAGTGCTGTACAATTTAATCCCGCGCACTTAGCGCCAATCTCATGGTCATAAATGGTTATACCCGCACGTTTAGTGCCGAGATCAACTACTCAGTACATCTTACCTCTTTTCTTTTCATTCAACAATTTCATCATCACATACGTACATGCATATATATATATGTATATTTATCCATTCCATTCAGCATCAATACATAAACATTATGACCATTTGAAATAATACCAACTACATGCTTAATGACTTACTTTATGTTGGGTAAAATAATTTCGAGTCGGCTACTCGATGACCTTCGATTTCCCCTTGTTGGACGCTTCTCCTTTAGGTTCTTGAGCTTAAATAAATAAATCAACTAGTTTAATTACCTTGCTAGTTATTTATATCCCGTAACATTAATAGTTTCATATCAAAAGAAGCATACGGCAACATTCTATTTCAAGGTACATATTCATAATTCAAATTCGACCACATAAGCCAACATCATCCACTTGATCAATTATAAAGAATTAAGGTTAATATCACCATGTGTACTCTATATGGCCCATTATACATAATCAAATTTAACATCATCTATGTATTCACTCATATGGCCGAATATACATACCCCCATATAACATCATTTTCATTCCATTTAACACTTAATTTCCACCACATGAACACTTGGCCGAATACTCTTAAACTAGCAAAACTCCACATTTGTTCATACCATCTTTTAAATTCACATGTCTATTTTTACTTTTTTTTTACAAGAGTCATAGCCGAATCGTTTTAACCATGAGTAACATAACAAGCATGGATCGTGTTTATGGATATACCATGGCCGATTCAAGCTAATCACCTCCAAAATCATCAACCATTTTCAATGCATATAACATATATAAACATGAATAAGTTTCATATAATCTCTTAACACATTAATTTCTTTCATCAACAACCTTTTGTTTCTTTATCCATCAAAACTTAAAGGTAAGAAAAAATCAAGTTCTTCTCACACATACCATAACCGAAAGCTCCATCCAACACTCTAAATTCGAAATTTTAGTATGGATAGGTAAGAAAAACGTGATGATTAACCCAAACAACTATTATTTCAAAAGAAAAATTTACAAAATTTACTAACCTCCTCTTCATTCAAAAGGCCGAATGCCTTTGCTCCCCCCCTCCTTTTTCTTCTTCTTGTACGGCTAAGAAGAACAAGGTAATGACCCCTTTTTTTTTGTTACTTCTTTTATTATCCTTAGTATTTCTTTTTATTATTTCCTTTCCTTTACATAAAATAATGACCACTTCATGGAAACTTACCACCTATTCTAATATATGCTCCATCATGGCCGGCCACTATGTATAAAAGAAGGGGTATTTGACATGCAAAGCCATTATTCTCACCACATGCTTTAATAGGTCCTTGTAATTTAACCAATCACATTTCCAGATTTTCTCACATAGGTCTTATTCACTAAAATTCACCTTCAATTAAAAAAATTCAAACATGAAATTTTCACACATGCATATATACATATAATAAGCATCAAATATGACAGCTAATTATTTTTATGACGCGGTTTAGCGGTCCCGAAACCACTTCCCGACTAGGGTTAATTTTGGGCTGTCACACTCATAATCATGCTTACTTCACAATTCGTCAACATATATACACACACAAGGTATCAACCCATATAAAAGCCCAAAAGTTCGTTAGTCGATTGAACGAATACTACTTAAAACGAATCGACTTTTCCGAATCACAAGCAAACATACCTTATCGTTTGGGTTTGTTGAGCGTATTAATTGAATTTATTACAGCACAAAACGCTCACATTCATACCCAAGTTTCTTCGGAATTTAGCCGGATATTACCACAAGCACAATTGCCTTCGGGTCTTAACCCGGGCATAGCAACTCGCACGAATGCCTTCGGGTCTTAGCCCGGATATATCAACTTGCACAATTGCCTTCGGGTCTTAGCCCGGATATATATCAACTCGCACAAATGCCTGCGGGTCTTAGCCCGGATATATCAACTCGCACAAATGCCTGCGGGTCTTAGCCCGGATATATCAACTCGCACAAATGCCTTCGGGTCTTAGCCCGGATAAAATCACTAGCACAATTGCCTTCGGGACTTAGCCCGGATAAAATTCAAATGCTCATGCACACATATATATCAACAATCATGACACATCCATATTTCACTTTCGTTACTAAGGCTCAAACACAAAGCATTTATTAAACCTTTCCAATTTCGGCTCAATAGCCACACACAAAGAGCATGATTTCAATTGGCTTTATAACATAGTCTCTATGCACATTTGACTATCCATCATAGGATGACTAATCATTTCACTATAATTCAAGTAGGGTCATTACTCGAAGACTTACCTTGGATGTTGTCGAACGACTTCAATGGCTATTCAATTACTTTTTCCTTCCCTTTATCGGATTTAGTTCCCCTTTACTCTTGAGCTTAATTTCAACAAATTTTAAAATAGTCATTAATCGACTATTCAAGTATTACTTTCAGAATAATATATAAATTGATTCGACTTTCACACACATAGATTATAGTAAGCTTTATAAAAATCAATAAATAATTCATTAGCAAATTTTCATTAATGTTTACAACAAAATCACATATTCACTACGAGCTGTTTTTCCTGAGCAGTAGTCACTAAATTATTTATAACTGGACCTACAAAACTCCAAATCACTTGCTGTTAATTTTCCCTGAATATAGACTCGTATATATTCCATCCATAAAATTTTCAGAATTTTAGGCTTGGCCAATCAATACCAGATTTTTCTTAAAGTTTCCCCTGTTTCACTGTTTGACTAATCTGACCACTCTTCACTACGAATCAAATTTCTCATTTTACAGAATTCAAAATGTGTTGTATTTGATTTCATTTGAAACTAGACTCATTAAGGAGTCTAAGCATATAAATTTTATCTTATAATCATTTTTGTGCAATTTATAATGATTTTCTAAAAACAGAACAGGGAATCTAGTAGTTGTTTTGACTCAGCCCCACAATACTTCAAATATCTCAAGATCGGTAACTCTTTTGTTTTTATAGTTTCTTTTGTAAGAAAATAGACTCTTCAAGCTTTAATGACATAATTTACTCAGCTTCTAATTCAACTCCTACAAATTGTGGCGATTTTCCAAAATCACCTTACTGCTGCTGTCCCCAAGTAGATTATTACCAAATCAAATACTAACATTTGCATTTCACCTTAATAGCTAGCTTAGCAAACCTTAATTTAACATATAATTCACACATATCACATTCCAAGCATTCACTCTATTCTATCACTTAAGGTATAAACATTACTCAATAACTTCCTAATTCAAATTCGGCAACTACACCAAAACCATTTTAACTCGTTTCTCATCCAAATAACATGAACAACAACCATTTCTTGAACATTTTCTCATGGCCGATTGCTCATGTTACCAACAAGATTCAAGATTTGGACATGGGCTAACTAAGGAACTTAGTAACTAGCTTAATACATTCAACAATTTCCAAAAGCTACCATGAATTACATACCTTATTCAAGACTAGAAGGAGTGGCCGAATGTTTTACTTCCCCTTCCCCCTTCTTCTTAGCATTTTCGGCCAAGGATGATAAAAGATGAACAAATTTTTTTTTTCTTTAGATTTGGCTAGCAAGAACATGAATGATGATCCCTTTTTTTTTTCATTACTTTTCTTTTATTCTCTCTTTTATTTATTTTATTACTAACATTTTATGACACAAAATAACATTTTTTTTGTGCCATACTTATGCCATAATTCCAATATAAAAAAATTTTGCAAAAATGCTTATCATGCCCATCATGGCCGGCCACTATGTTTTAAGGTGGGAAATTTGACATGCAAATCCACCTATTTCATACTATAAGTTATTTGGCCACTATAAATTAGCCCATAGCATTTGCAAAAATTTTCACATGAGTCATATTTCATAATTTCACTCACAATTGGCAAAATCAAAGCATGCAATTTTCACACATGCACTTTCACATGAAATAAACATAGAATATAACATCTAATTATTTTTGTGACTCGGTTTAGTGGTCCCGAAACCACTTTCCGACTAGGGTCAATTTAGGGCTGTCACAACTCTCCCCCACTTAAGAAATTTTCGTCCCCGAAAATCATACCGGTAAATAGGTTTGGGTATCGTTCTTTCATAGAGTTCTCGGGTTCCCAAGTAGCTTCTTCCATCCCATGCTTAAGCCATAACACTTTTACTAAAGGAACCCTTTTGTTTCGTAACTCCTTCACTTCACGGGCCAGGATACGAATCGGTTCTTCTTCATAACTCATATCGGCTTGAATTTCAACCTCGGAGGGACTTATTACGTGCGAAGGATCAGATCTATAACGTCGAAGCATCGAAACATGAAAAACGTTGTGGATCCTTTCAAGTTCAGGGGGTAAAAGCAACCTATATGCAACTGGACCAATTCTTTCGGATATTTCGTACGGCCCACTGAACCTCGGACTCAATTTGCCCTTACGGCCAAATCTGAGTATCTTTTTCCAAGGTGAAACTTTAAGGAACACTTTATCTCCCACCTGATATTCAATGTCCTTTCGTTTCAAATCCGCATACGATTTCCGATGATCTGTGGCTACCTTCAGACTTTCCCGGATTACCTTTACTTTTTGTTCGGCATCTTTAATCAAATCAACTCCAAAAATTTTACTTTCACCGAGCTCGGTCCAAAACAATGGTGTACGGCATTTACGGCCGTACAAAGCGTCGTAAGGTGCCATCTTAATACTTGATTGAAAACTATTGTTGTAAGCGAATTCAATCAAAGGTAAATACCGTTCCCATGAACTACTGAACTCGAGGATGCAACATCTCAACATATCCTTAAGTATCTGAATTATCCGCTCGGATTGACCATCGGTTTGGGGGTGAAAAGCAGTGCTAAAATGCAGCTTGGTACCCAAAGCTTCTTGCAATTTCTTCCAAAATCGTGAGGTAAATCTCGGATCTCTATCCGACACGATAGAAATAGGTACCCCGTGTAATCTCACAATCTGAGAAACATACAATTCGGCTAGTTTATCCAATGAAAAATCCGTACGCACGGGGATAAAGTGAGCCGACTTAGTCAGTCTATCAACAACAACCCAAATCGCATCCTTCTTACTTGCTGACAATGGCAGTCCGGACACAAAGTCCATTGTGACTCGATCCCATTTCCACTCGGGTATCATGATTGGCTGAAGTAATCCTGAAGGCACTTGATGTTCCGCTTTCACTTGTTGACATATTAAACATCTCGAAACAAAGTCGGAGATGTCTCGTTTCATACCATGCCACCAAAATCGACGTTTCAAATCGTTGTACATTTTCGTACCCCCCGGGTGAATTGACATTCGGCTACAATGGGCTTCATTCAGAATCATCGAAATGAGTTCCGAATTCCTTGGAACACACAAACGACTTCTGAACCTCAAACAATCATCATCATCAATTTGAAACTCCGATTCCTTGTTCGGAACACACTCAGCCCGTTTTGCAACCAATTCATCATCGACTTTCTGAGCTTCACGAATTTGATGAGTCAATATTGGTTTGGCTTTTAATTCAGCTACTAACACATTGTCGGGTAGAACAGACAAATGCACATTCATCGCTCGTAAAGCAAACAATGACTTCCGGCTTAAGTCGTCCACAACCACATTAGCCTTTCCCGGGTGGTAATCAATGACAAGCTCGTAATCTTTCAACAACTCAAGCCAACGTCTTTGTCGCAGATTTAAGTCTTTTTGAGTCATCAAATATTTGAGACTTTTGTGATCCGAAAATACATGGCACTTTTCACCAAATAGGTAATGTCGCCATATTTTTAAAGCAAACACGATGGCAGCTAGTTCAAGATCATGAGTCGGATAATTTTTCTCGTGTGGCTTTAATTGTCTCGACGCATAGGCCACCACTCGACCTTCTTGCATCAATACGCAGCCCAGCCCAAGTAGGGATGCGTCACTATAAATGACAAACTCTTTGCCTGATTCGGGTTGCACTAAAATTGGAGCTTCAGTCAAATAAGTTTTTAGTTGATCAAAACTTTTCTGACATTTCTCCGTCCATTCGAACTTAACATCCTTTTGAAGTAGCTTCGTCATTGGTGTGGCTATCATCGAGAAACCTTTGACAAATCGTCGGTAATAACCGGCGAGTCCCAAAAAGCTCCGAACTTCAGTAATATTTCTTGGAGGCTTCCAGTTAAGTATGGCTGAAATTTTGCTCGGGTCAACTCGAATACCCGATGCGGATACCACATGACCCAAGAACCTAACCTCTCTTAACCAGAACCCACACTTACTGAACTTAGCATATAACTGCTTATCCCGCAACATTTGCAACACTAGTCTCAGGTGCTCAGCATGTTCAGTCTCATCTCTTGAATAGACCAAGATGTCATCAATGAACGCAACTACGAACCGATCCAAATATGGTCTGAAGATCCGATTCATCAAATCCATAAATACCACAGGGGCATTAGTAAGCCCAAACGACATCACTAAGAATTCGTAGTGACCATACCTCGTTCTGAAAGCAGTTTTGGGTACGTCCGAATCTCGAACCCGCAACTGATAATAACCCGATCTCAAATCTATTTTTGAGAACACTGAGGCTCCCTTTAGTTGATCAAACAAATCATCAATACGCGGTAACGGATATTTATTCTTTATCGTCACTTTATTCAGTTGACGATAGTCAATGCACAACCTCATGGTTCCGTCCTTCTTTTTCACGAACAATACTGGTGCACCCCAAGGTGAGAAACTTGGTCGAGCAAAACCTCCATCCGTCAATTCTTGCAACTGAGCTTTCAACTCTTTTAACTCGGTTGGTGCCATACGATACGGAGCTATCGAAATCGGCGTAGTCCCAGGTACAAGCTCAATACCAAACTCTACCTCCCGAACAGGTGGTAAACCCGGTAATTCTTCAGGAAAAACATCCAGGTATTCACAAACCACCGGCACAGATTCGGGTTTCTTTTCTAATTCTTTGTCATCAAGTACATACGCAAGGTATGCTTCGCACCCTTTTCTTACATATTTCTGGGCCAACATTGAGGATATTACAACTGGCAACCCACCCAAGTCTGTAGACTCAACTCGGATTACTTCGTTATTTGCGCACCTCAAATCAATAGTCTTGCTTTTGCAATTCCCAACCGCATCATGCACGGTTAACCAATCCAACCCGAGAATAACATCAAATTCATCAAACGGCAAAAGCATCAAGTCCGCCGGAAAACAGGAACCTCGAATCACTAGGGGACATTTCTTACACACTTTGTCGACAAGCACGTAACGACCCAAGGGATTTGACACCCGAATTACGAACTCAGTAGACTCAATAGGTAAAGTCTTACTGGATGCTAAGGTTTCACATATGTAAGAATGAGTAGAACCGGGGTCAATCAAAGCAATTACATTAGTATCAAAGAGAGTGAAAGTACCGGTAATAACATCAGGCGAAGAAGCATCCTCGTGGGCACGTATAGCATAAGCTCTAGCAGGCGCACGAGCCTCGGATCCGGTCGTAGCATCTCTAGATCCTCTCTGACTACCACTAGCATTGCCCGTATTTCTAGATGGTCTACCTCGAGCAGTGGTAGCACCCGGTTTCCCACTCTGATTTACATTCTGTTCAGACAACCTCGGGCAATCTTTGATGAAGTGGTCAACTGATCCACACTTGTAACAGGAGCGGTCATGGAATCTACAACTCCCCGAATGCCATTTACCGCAATATCGACATTCTGTTTTGTCTCGACGTTCATTCCCAACACTAGCGATCGAAGTGTCTCAGGTACCCACAGGGGGTCGATCACGATCTCGTCTAAAAAGGCCCGAAGTGCCTCTAAACCGGCCCACATCATCTCAAAATTTCTTCGATGCCTGTTGAAGAGACTTTCCCAAGGATCTTTTACGAAACTCCCCTGTTCCCACATCAACTTTTTGTTTTTCTTTTCTAAGCTCTTCAGCTTTACAAGCTCGCTCGACAAGTACTACGAACTCTCGTATTTCAAGAATGCCAACGAACATTTTTATATCTTCATTCAGCCCATCCTCGAAGCGTTTACACATGATAGCCTCGGACGAAACACATTCCCGAGCGTATCTACTAAGTCTAACAAATTTTCGCTCGTAATCAGTTACTGACATAGAACCTTGCTTAAGCTCAAGAAATTCCTTCCGTTTTTGATCAACAAATCTCTGACTGATATACTTTTTCCGAAACTCAGTTTGGAAAAACTCCCAAGTTACTTGCTCTCGAGGCACAACAGAAGTCAGAGTACTCCACCAATAGTAGGCAGAATCGCGTAACAAGGAGATAGTACACTTTAGGCATTCATCAGGTGTACAAGATAGCTCATCGAGTACCCGGATAGTGTTGTCCAACCAAAGTTTAGCTTGCTCGGTATCATCGCTATCCGTAGCCTTAAATTCAGTAGCCCCATGTTTTCGGATTCTGTCAACTGGGGGCTTATTTGACCTTATTTGGTCAGTTACCGGAGGTATTGTAGGTGCGGGGGTGGTATTTGTCGGGAATGGAGGTTGTGGAACAGCCGTATTAGTTCGAATGTATTGGTTGAACCAATCATTCATCACGCTATAGAAAGCTTGTCTAGCTTCATCATTCGGGTTACTAGCATTAGGTTGAGAGTCCGCCGGCGCTGTCCCTTGTGCGGGAGCAGGCGCTACACTCTCAAGATCATCAGCTACCTCTCGGTCGGGATCGGGATCCATTACTATAAATGAACACATTTGCAAATGTCAGAAATATCCACACTATCAAATAATCACATAAAATGGCATGTATAGCTAGACCCAACGCATTACGGTAGTCCTAGAATCGACTAAACCGTGGCTCTGATACCAATCAATTGTAACACCCCGAACCCGAGACCGTCACCGGAGTCGAACACGAGGTGTTAACAGACTTTTAAAAATTTTCCAGACACTGCCAATCTGCGTAATAGTCGCTTTAAAAATCATATCTTGAGTTTCCCAACTTGAAAATCAGTTTCGTAATTTTTCCCTGAAACTAGACTCACATGCCCATCTACATATTTTTTTCTAGAATTTTGGTCGGGCCAATTAGTACAGTTTATTAGTCAAATTCTCCCATGTTACAGGGATCGACTACCCTGACCTTTGCGCATTACGACTTGGATATCTCCTTGTACAGGGCTCCAATACTGATGCCGTTTGTTTCTATAGAAACTAGACTCAGAGAGGAATCTATAAATATTTGGTATGACTCCTAATTATCTCTGGTTAGTTTATGGTAAATTTTCAAAGTCGAAACAGGAGATCCAGAAACCGTTCTGGCCCTGTTTCACGAGAACTTTAATATCTCTTAATATACTATTCATATGATTGTTTCGTTACTTTCATATGAAAATAGATTCATCAAGGTTCGATTACATAATTTATTCACTATTTAATTCCATTCCTAAAAATTTTTGTGATTTTTCAAATCCACACCACTGCTGCTGTCAGCATCTGTTTTCAAGGTAAACTTTACCTATTTCGTGGTTACCATGGACCAACTAGGGTTTTGTCATACATAGGTCCACATATGATCATATTTAGCCATTCCAATGGCTGATCATTTGCCCAACACTTCCATTCCAAACCATAGTCACATCATGAAACCATATATACATACATAAACACAAATGGTCTAATGCCATACTCCACTTCTACAAGCCATTTTCGCATGGCTGTACACGCATACATCACAAAAAGTGCTTAAAACAACAAGGGGTAGTCCTATACATGCCATATCCAGAGTTCAACTAAAAGAGTACCAAAAGAGCTTTGATAGTGTGGATGACTTCGAGTTCGATGATCCCGAATCCGATAGCTAACGAACAAAATCTATAAAACAGAGAGCCAAAGCAACGGGGTAAGCATTTTAAAGCTTAGTAAGTTTCAAGTAATGAATTCGGCTTTGACTAAAGTATTACATTCACATAACTAAATGAATCACTTTATTAATACACATTCTCATAATCATGCTTACTTCACAATTCGTCAACATATATACACACACAAGGTATCAACCCATATAAAAGCCCAAAAGTTCGTTAGTCGATTGAACGAATACTACTTAAAACGAATCGACTTTTCCGAATCACATGCAAACATACCTTATCGTTTGGGTTTTTTGAGCGTATTAATTGAATTTATTACAGCACAAAACGCTCACATTCATACCCAAGTTTCTTCAGAATTTAGCCGGATATTACCACAAGCACAATTGCCTTCGGGTCTTAACCCGGGCATAGCAACTCGCACGAATGCCTTCGGGTCTTAGCCCGGATATATCAACTTGCACAATTGCCTTCGGGTCTTAGCCCGGATATATATCAACTCGCACAAATGCCTGCGGGTCTTAGCCCGGATATATCAACTCGCACAAATGCCTGCGGGTCTTAGCCCGGATATATTAACTCGCACAAATGCCTGCGGGTCTTAGCCCGGATATATCAACTCGCACAAATGCCTTCGGGTCTTAGCCCGGATAAAATCACTAGCACAATTGCCTTCGGGACTTAGCCCGGATAAAATTCAAATGCTCATGCACACATATATATCAACAATCATGACACATCCATATTTCACTTTCGTTACTAAGGCTCAAACACAAAGCATTTATTAAACCTTTCCAATTTCGGCTCAATAGCCACACACAAAGAGCATGATTTCAATTGGCTTTATAACATAGTCTCTATGCACATTTGACTATCCATCATAGGATGACTAATCATTTCAATATAATTCAAGTAGGGTCATTACTCGAAGACTTACCTCGGATGTTGTCGAACGACTTCAATGGCTATTCAATTACTTTTTCCTTCCCTTTATCGGATTTAGTTCCCCTTTGCTCTTGAGCTTAAGTTCAACAAATTTTAAAATAGTCATTAATCGACTATTCAAGTATTACTTTCAGAATAATATATAAATTGATTCGACTTTCACACACATAGATTATAGTAAGCTTTATAAAAATCAATAAATAATTCATTAGCAAATTTTCATTAATGTTTACAACAAAATCACATATTCACTACGAGCTGTTTTTCCTGAGCAGTAGTCACTAAATTATTTATAACTGGAGCTACAAAACTCCAAATCACTTGCCGTTAATTTTCCCTGAATATAGACTCGTATATCTTCCATCCATAAAATTTTCAGAATTTTATGCTTGGCCAATCAATACCAGATTTTTCTTAAAGTTTCCCCTGTTTCACTGTTTGACTAATCTGACCACTCTTCACTACGAATCAAATTTCTCATTTTACAGAATTAAAAATGTGTTGTATTTGATTTCATTTGAAACTAGACTCATTAAGGAGTCTAAGCATATAAATGTTATCTTATAATCATTTTTGTACAATTTATAATGATTTTCTAAATACAGAACAGGGAATCTAGTAGTCGTTTTGACTCAGCCCCACAATACTTCAAATATCTCAAGATCGGTAACTCTTTTGTTTTTATAGTTTCTTTTGTAAGAAAATAGACTCTTCAAGCTTTAATGACATAATTTACTCAGCTTCTAATTCAACTCCTACAAATTATGGCGATTTTCCAAAATCACCTTACTGCTGCTGTCCCCAAGCAGATTATTACCAAATCAAATACTAACATTTGCATTTCACCTTAATAGCTAGCTTAGCAAACCTGAATTTAACATATAATTCACACATATCACATTCCAAGCATTCACTCTATTCTATCACTTAAGGTATAAACATTACTCAATAACTTCCTAATTCAAATTCGGCAACTACACCAAGACCATTTTAACTCGTTTCTCATCCAAATAACATGAACAACAACCATTTCTTGAACATTTTCTCATGGCCGATTGCTCATGTTACCAACAAGATTCAAGATTTGGACATGGGCTAACTAAGGGACTTAGTAACTAGCTTAATACATTCAACAATTTCCAAAAGCTACCATGAATTACATACCTTATTCAAGACTAGAAGGAGTGGCCAAATGTTTTACTTCCCCTTCCCCCTTCTTCTTAGCATTTTCGGCCAAGGATGATAAAAGATGAACAAATTTTTTTTTCTTTAGATTTGGCTAGCAAGAACATGAATGATGATCCTTTTTTTTTCATTACTTTTCTTTTATTCTCTCTTTTATTTATTTTATTACTAACATTTTATGACACAAAATAACATTTTTTTATTTGTGCCATACTTATGCCATAATTCCAATATAAAAAAAATTTGCAGAAATGCTTATCATGCCCATCATGGCCGGCCACTATGTTTTAAGGTGGGAAATTTGACATGCAAATCCACCTATTTCATACTATAAGTTATTTGGCCACTATAAATTAGCCCATAGCATTTGCAAAAATTTTCACATGAGTCATATTTCATAATTTCACTCACAATTGGCAAAATCAAAGCATGAGATTTTCACGCATGCACTTTCACATGAAATAAACATAGAACATAACATCTAATTATTTTTGTGACTCGGTTTAGTGGTCCCGAAACCACTTTCCGACTAGGGTCAGTTTAGGGCTGTCACAGTATTACACGGGATCCTTGCCTTACGAATACCATGTCTTGACATGGTCTTACATGGTATCCTTAACCGTCAATTCCTCCTTAAATGCCATGTTATGAACATGGACTTTTCTGTCAATTCTTCTTTAATTTCCATGGTACAATAATGGAATTTGAGATATCAATGCCTTGTCAAGTTATAGCTGAAACACACTTGCTCAAATTCTCAAGATTAGTCGCATAACTCAATAATAACAATACTAAGAACAATAATTGCATAATAATAAAATGCTACTCAACTTACATACTTGCATTCTCAATCTCATCATATCATCAACTTAACTTATTCTCATCAAACTATGCTAGTCAATACTTTCTTGTTAGCATACAAAGCCATAATACAAAATATGGTCTTACATATAAATTATACAAGTTCTCTTTCTAATATTGAATTATTATCGAAAATTAATCATTATATCTGAAACTCAATACTAAAGTATTTATGGCCAAAATATCAATTTATCATTCAAATATGCATAATTAAATGCTTATTAAACATATGAACTTACCTCGATACCAAAACGACCATTTTGCCAACTTTCTCGATTTTCAGTTTTTCTCCTGTTCTAGGTCCAAATCTCACTTTTCGGGATCTAAAACATAATATTTCACTTATTTAATTAATGTACTATTCAAAACATTCCCTAACTCAAACTTTGGAAAAATTACAGTTTTGCCCCTAAACCTTTACAGACATACGATTTTCCCCTAAGCTCAGAAATTAAATTTATCCATTTTTCTTATGTTTTATGACATTCTGAACATTTTTCCCTTCTATGGCAACATCAAATTCCCACTCTATCATTTACTTATGAACATTAGGTATTTTTACCGATTATGTCGTTTTACTCGTTTTCACTTAAAATCGCTTAGCAAAAGTTGTTTAACATAATTTCAAGCTTTGTATTCTACCATAAAACATCAAAATAAACACATTTAACCTATGGGTATTTTTCCAAATATGAACCCTAGCATGAATTATTGCTAGAATAAGCTAAATTAAGTTACCGGGACTCTAAAAACGTAAAGAACATTAAAAACGAGGCTAGAACAGACTTACTATTGAGCTTGGAAAGCTTGGAAACCCTAAACATGGCTTCCCCCATGCTATATCCGGCCTCCATGAAAAAGATGGACCAAATTTGGCTTTATTTTCCCTTTTTAATTCTTTTAATTATTAAATGACCAAAATGCCCTTAAAGTCTTTTCTTTCAAATTTGTCCTATTCTTGCCCATTTTTGTCCAAACTTAATTATAATGGTCTAATTTCTAAATAAGGACCTCCAATTTAAGAACCCATTTCAATTAAATCCCCTTTATTATCTAGAACACACATTTTGCTAATTTTACAATTTAGTCCTAATTATCAAATTAGGCACTTATACATAAAATTTCTTCACGAATTTTCACACAATTATTCAATCAATGAATAAACCTCCAAAACTGGATGTTACAGCATTAGACATGCCTGT
This sequence comes from Gossypium hirsutum, assembly GCF_007990345.1. Taxonomy (NCBI): domain Eukaryota; kingdom Viridiplantae; phylum Streptophyta; class Magnoliopsida; order Malvales; family Malvaceae; genus Gossypium; species Gossypium hirsutum. The sequence goes on from NC_053435.1 coordinate 78,294,976, forward strand.
GTGTCTAGACCGTGTCAAATCAGGTCATACATAATAACTTAATCACACAGCCACAAGCAATGCCTGTGTGGATTCGCTGTTGTTAAAACTGACTTGGGTCACACAGCTAGCCACATGCCCGTGTGCCTTGGTTGTGTTCAATGCTGACTTAAAATTGTAGGGTACCTTAGGGGACACACTGCCGTGAAACATGACCATGTGTCGCACATGGCTAAGACACACGCCCTTGTCTTTGCCCATGTGGACAAAAATAGGCAATTTAAAGATTCAATTTGCCACCTAATTTGGGTCAAACCTAAAAGCATCAAACAAGCACATTTGCACTATAATTTTAGCCAATTTCAATACCAAAACTTACATCATTCATGCCATATTATTATCAACCAAATTCAAGCTTATAATCTATACTCAATAATATTAAATCATAAGCCAAAGTCATATTAAATCATATGTTTCATAACTCCAATTCATCTCATCCATTCACATGCCAAAACCTTACCAAATTGACCATTTCACTAGGCCATTGAAGCACATCAAAACATACCAGTTATGAACACAAGCATATACCAAATTCATTCATAATCTTATCCATAACCAAGCCATATCACATGGCTAGATATACACATCACAAAACAGAACCAAAATCCTCTAGCCTATACATGCCATACTACAATATATATTTTTTAAAAAGGTACCAAAATAGAGTTCGATAGTGTGGTCATGATTCTCGATGATCCCCAAGCTCCCAGTAGTTACGATATCTAAAAAATAATTCACATATACATTCACTTATATAATTCACATATACAAAAAAACTTAACAAATCACATCAATTTAGATCAATTCACTTATATAATTTAAGGCAAAATACATTCACTTAGCCATATATCTTTTATATTTTATTTGAACATAATTCACATATACATATCATAACTCATTCTCATAGCAACTTTTACTTATATAATATATCCACCAAGGTACATATATTTACCTTTCATTCTCAAACATGGTAATACAATTCAAACATACCTGAGTCGGATACAAATTCACATAGTCATTTATTTTCTTGGAATGCCCGTTGAGCTATTCAAAATCATAAGGATACACAGATAACTCAGAAATCTCGTACAATGCCAACGTCCCAAACGTGGTCTTACATGTAATCAAATATCGATGCCATTGTCCAGACAGGGTCTTACACAAAATCAAATACGATGCCAACGTCCCAAAAGTGGTCTTACAACGATGCCAACGTCCCAGACGTGGTCTTACACATAAATTATAAGTTGATGCCAATGTCCAGACGTGGTCGTACACGATAACACATATCGGATCCTATGTCATGACATATGTTTCCTAACTATTCCTAGGGTTCGTACGGGGCTTTTCAGATGTCGAAATTTTGTTGATACTTTCTCGGATGTCTCTTTTTTCTCAACTCATATATTCATTCATCATAGTACAACATGATATAATTGATAGTAATTCAAATAAAAACACATTTATTTGTATATAGACTTACCTCGTACAAATTCGGATAGACGAAATCGGCTACTCGACGACTTTTGACTTTCCCCGATCTAATTCTATTTTCTTTAATTCTTGATCTATATAAATTAAATTTAACTCTTTTATTTACCAAATCATTCAAATCAATCCAAAAACACATATTTAGGCCATTTTACAAATTAGCCCTCACATTTTCACATTTTGACAATTTAGTTCCTAATTTATAAAATCACAAAATACACCAAATTTCTTTAAACATATACTTAGCCGAATATTTCTAGTGCTCATATTAGCCCAAATATTTCATTTATTTCACATTTTAGTCCCTCAAAATATCATTTTTACAATTTATCCCAAATTACTGACATTCATCAAAATTTCAAAGACAAAACATGTTAATCCAACATCAAGCTTTCACATACTATTATCAAACTTCATAAAACTCATAATTTCATCAATTTCATTACTCAAAATCATCAAAAAATCAGAAATTGAGATATGGGCTTGATAGAATATAGTGCAACGATTACAAAAACGTAGAAATTATCAAAAATGGATAAAAAAACTAACCTTGAATCAAGCTTAGACCATGGCCCAATGCTTCAAACACTTAAACCCTATCTTTTCTTTCTATTTTCGGTGGAATATGAATGAAATACTATGAGCATGTGGTTTTGTTTTATTAATATCAAATACCATTTTTAACCTTAATGAAATAATAATAAAAGCTTATAATGGTTGTCCATAAAATTCCATTAACCATGTTAACGGTCCATTTACAACATAAGTACCTCTCAATTATAAAGACATAGAAAATAGGCACTTTAACAAATAGAACACAACTTTTACATTTTACACAATTTGGTCCTTTTCACAAATTAAGCACACAAATGATCGAATTTTCATACGAAACTTTCACACATGTCAATTCACATATTTTAAACATATAAAATAATATTAAATATTTTTTTGACTTGGATTTGTGATCCCAAAACTACTATTTCGACTAGGGTCTAAACTGGACTATTACAAGAGTTCTAATAGTTAAAGAGATTAAATAGCTATGAAATTCAAAATTTGAGGTCCTTATATAGAAAATAGACCATTAAAAATTCTTAGTGGTTAAGGATGATGATTCATCAATGGAAACTAAAATAAAGAAAAAGATGAAATTGGAAAGTGAAAAAATAAAAGATGATAAATGATAAAAAAAATATTATCATATTATCATCTTTCACATAACAAAAAGCCATGGAAACCCTAGTTTGAAATCTTGAAGATGGACAAGCTTATTGTGATCAATTGGGTAAGTATTCTTGTCCCATTTTTAGTAATTTTTATGTTTTTGAGATCGTAATAGCTTAATTTCACTATCTCGATGATTAATTTGTAAAGATATCAAAGTACTAGGGTTTTTCCATGGATGAGTATAGATGAATTATGAATTTTTATGGTATAAAATGATAGGTTGTTGATAGATAAACAACTTTTGTTATGTGAATTTTGATGAAATTGTGATTTAGGGACTAAATTGTAAAGACGTAAAATTCATGGAAAATTTCTAAATTTTTTAAAATACATGGGTTTTAAATATTACATGAAAAATTTGGTTAGGCTTGGAATAAGGATTAAATTGCATGAATTTCATATTCCGAGCCTAGGGACGAAATTGGAATTAATTAAAAGTTTAGGAGCAAAACAGTAAATTTTCCAAAGATGCGAATTGAATTGAAATGAACATGAATTGATGTTAAATTCATTCATATATATCCGGATAGACCAAATTCAGAGTTAGAACGAGGAAAAGAGAAAGTGTCAGATTAGTAGATTTTACGTACGCGAACATTTATCAAGGTAAGTTCGTGTAACTAAATTATGTATATTTACATGCTTGAATTAAATGTTTACTTGATCTGTATATTTCGATAATTGGAAAGTGAAATAATAAATGATGATAAATGATTAAAAAAAATCATCATATTATCATCTTTCCCATAACAAAAAGCCATGGAAACCCTAGTTTGAAATCTTGAAGATAGACAAGCTTATTTTAACCAATTAGGTAAGTCTTGTCCCATTTTTAGTAATTTTTATGTTTCTGAGATCGTAATAGCTTAATTTAACTATCTCAAGGATTAATTTGTAAAGATATCAAAGTACTAGGGTTTTTCCATGGATGAATATAAATGAATTATGAAGTTTTATGGTAGAAAATGAAAGGTTGTTGATAGATAAAAAAACTTTTGTTAAGTGAATTTTGATGAAATTGTGATTTAGGGACTAATTTTTAAAGATGTAAAATTCATGGAAAATTTCTAAATTTTTTGAAATACATGGGTTTTAAATATTACATGAAAAATTTGGTTAGGCTTGCAATAAGGATTAAATTGCATGAATTTCATTTTCCAAGTCTAGGGATGAAATTGGAATTAATTAAAAGTTTAGGAGCAAAACGATAATTTTGCCAAAGATGCGAATTGAATTGAAATGAACATGAATTGATGTTAAATTCATTCATATAGATCCGGATAGACCAAATTCGGAGTTAGAACGAGGAAAAAAGAAAGTGTTGGATTAGTAGATTTTACGTACACGAACATTTGTCAAGGTAAGTTCGTGTAACTAAATTATGTATATTTACATGCTTGAATGAAATGTTTACTTGATCTGTATATTTCAGTAATTGGAAAGTGAAATAATAAAAGATGATAAATGATGAAGAAAAATATCATCATATTATCATCTTTCCCATAACAAAAACCCATGGAAACCCTAGTTTGAAATCTTGAAGATAGACAAGCTTATTTTGATCAATTAGGTATTCTTGTCCCATTTTTAGTAATTTTTATGTATCTGAGATCGTAATCGCTTAATTTAACTATCTCGGGGATTAATTTGTAAAGATATCAAAGTACTAGGGTTTTTCCATGGATGAGTATAGATGAATTATGAAGTTTTATGGTAGAAAATGAAAGGTTGTTGATAGATAAACAACTTTTGTTAAGAGAATTTTGATGAACTTGTGATTTAGGGACTAAATTGTAAAGATGTAAAATTCATGGAAAATTTTTGAATTTTGTGTAATACATGGGTTGTAAATATTATATGAAAAATTTGTTTAGGCTTGGAATAAGGATTAAATTTCATGAATTTCATATTCCGAGCCTAAGGACGAAATTGGAATTAATTAAAAGTTTAGGAGCAAAATAGTAATTTTGCCAAATATGCGAATTGAATTGAAATGAACATGAATTGATGTGAAATTCATTCATATAGATTCGGATAGATTAAATTCGGAGTTAGAACGAGGACAAGAGAAAGTGTCAGATTAGTAGATTTTACATATATGAACATTTGTTGAGGTAAGTTCGTGTAACTAAATTATGTATATCTACATGCTTGAATTTAATGTTTACTTGATCTGTATATTACATACCGAATTAGTAGATTTTACGTACACGAACATCTATTTACTTGATCTGTATATTTTTGTAATGCTTCGTAACCCTATTCTGACGACGGGTTAGGAGTGTTACATTTATTGGTATCAAAGATATGGTTTAGTCGGTTCTCAGATTGGACGTAGCATATGTTAAGTCTAGAAATACATGCCATTATATAACCAGAGATAGTGTGATATCTCGCGACTCTGATTAAAACTGTTTTACTAATAGACAAGGATGCTTTCCAACTGAGCTAATTCCGATAATGTTGAAAGCGATACTCAAGTATCTGATTAAAAAGGTTGCTTATGATGAGTAGAGACTCATCAAGGTATGAATAAATGTTTGTAATGAATATTTTGATGATAAATGTCATGTTATACGTGTGTATATATGAAAGTCAAAATTTGAGGCTGTACAACCTCCACCCCCTCACCAGTACAGTGTTATACAATGAAATTCACAAGATTTATAATGATTAAGTTCACAAGTGTGAAATCGAAGAGTTTAGTGGTTAAATGATTAATAATGTGGTCAGAACTGAGAATGGGTTAGCAAGTAGAGATGATTTTAGAAGAGATATCAAATTATTCTGAAGATTATTTAGGATAGGCAATGTTGTTATTAAGGAAGAAATTATTCATGAGTAATCGATTTTTTCAAGTATGGTATGGTATTTAAAGAACGAGTTAACCAAAATTTCTTCTGAATTGATTTCTTTAGTGATTGGAATAATGTGGGATCATTGATGACTGTAGTAGTCAGTAGGATAGTGTTGAAATTGCAAAGATATCTTAAACCAGCTGTTATAGTTGAGTATTTTGCAGTGATCTCCTCTGGGTATTCTATATGTTCTGTTATTCTCAGAGACATATGTAATTGTTCATGTTCAGATGGCGATACTTATCATATAGAAAGGTTGGCTAATTTTAACAATAGATGAAATTATTTTAAGTCCGGTTGATTCATGAGCGATATTGCTCTATTTTTTCTTTGGTTTTCTAATCAATTATGTTTGAGAGAAGACTTGATGATAAGATCCATATGATACTATTTTCTACTTCTACTGGTTAAAGCTCTGAATTGCAAATATGCAATTTATATTGTCTCTATCTCAGCTATTTCTAGTACGTATGTACAATATTACTCTTCTTGATTTTCTCTGGGATATCATCAATCTTTTTATTATTCAATATGGTTTTTATTCTAAAAAATTCAATATAGCTTCACATTTTGGATTTCATTATCTCAATTTTCTTGTCATTCTTATGGTCTAATCTTATCTAGCAAACTTGGTTTATCTTTGAAAGATATTCATTAGCCTGAGGTAATTACATTTATTACTGTTATAAATCCTAACTCGATTATAGGAGTTCAGTAATATGGATCTCAAATTATAGAAGTTGAATTATTGCACTGGTTGTTATTGGTACTACTTTCGGTTTCCTTCTTCTATTTGGAGAGTACTATTGATGTTGAGGTATTGTTCCATTTATACTATTGAAATGTCGGTCCTATTATGGCACTATGGTTTTTAATCTATCTGATGATTGTGGCTTCGGAATAATTCAAAGCTTTGGTGCTGATAATTGAAATAGCCTTATTATATAATTTCTTTTCAATTATCGTGAAAGGGTTTTTTATGATAGCCACGTCAATGATACAATTATTACAGAAAGATGTAAGATTTGAATGGTCTGATAAATGTCAATACAGTTTTTACCAGATGAAAATTTTGTTGACTGAAGTACCAGTTCTGGTTTAGCCTGAATCGGGTAAGGAATTTGTTATTTACAGTGATGTATCATTGAATGGGTTAAACTATGTTTTGATGTAGTAAGGCAAAGTAATAGCCTATACTTCTAGACAGTTAAAAACCATATGAAAAGAATTATCTGATACATGATTTAGATTTGACAACTATTGTATTTGCACTGAAAATTTGCTGACATTATCTGTTTGGTGAAAAAAATACCATATATTTATTGATCATAAAAGTTTAAATTATTTGATGTTGCAAAAAAAATTTGAATTTAAGACAGCGTAGATGACTTGAACTGTTGAAATATTATGATTTGACAACTGAATATCGCTCGGGAAAAGCAAATGTGGTTGCAGATACTCTGAGTAAAAAGTCTCTGTTTGCCTTCGAGCCATGGATACCCAATTGTAATTTTCTGATAATGTCTCAATTTTAACTGAGCTTAAAGCTAAACTAATGTTTTTACAACAGATCTGTGAAGCTCAGAAAAGTGATAATCAGTTGTAAGTTAAATGAGTACAGTGTGAATTAACTTCTGATTCAGAATTTCAAATAAGACCCAATGATTGTCTGTTATTCTGAGGTATAGCCTGTGTATCGAAGGATTCAGAGCTTGTATAGAAAATTTTACATGAATGCTCACAGTGGTACTATGTCTATTCATCCGAGGAATAATAAAATTCATAATGATTTAAAACAGATGTACTGGTAATCCAGAATGAAACGTGGTATTCCTGAAATTGTATTTAAATGTTTGATATGTCAGTAAGTTAAAACTAAACATCAAGTACTGATACCTTCGGGATTGTTATAGTCAGTGATGATACCGAAATGGAAATAGGATAAAGTTACTATGGATTTTGTATCTGATTACCCCTGTCTCTGAAAAGGAAAGATGCTATTGCGTAATCGTCGATCATTTGATGAAGTCTGCATATTTATTCCTAGTATGAATAGACTTCTCACTTAATAGGTTGTGTGACAGCCCAAAATTGACTCTAGTCGGGAAGTGGTTTCGGGACCGCTAAACTGAGTCACCGAAATGTTTGAATGTGATATTTATTGTCTAGAATATGTAATTATGAATGTGTGAAAATTTCAAGCTTCGATTTAGTCGATTGCATGTGAATTCAGTTAGTAGGATTTGTGTGACACTTTTGAAATGTGATAGGCTAATCTATAAGGATCTAATAGTGCATGTAATAAAAAGGGAGGACTTGCATGTCAAATTTCCCCCCTAATTAGTAGTGGCCGGCCATGCTATGAGTGGAAACATGTCACAAACATGTTATGTTAGTGAGGTATGTTGGGAAAAATAAAATAAGGAGTATGGGTAATAAAGAAATGGAAAAAAAAGAAAGAATGTGTGTGAGTGTCCCCCCCATTGCCGTGAGTTGAAGAAAAGAAAAAAAAAATTTGTTCATCCTTTTTCATTTCTTTTGGCCGAAAATTCTAAGGAAGGAGGAAGGAGTTCTTGCTTCATGTTTGGTTTGGAAGAGGATTAGGAGGAGGTTTGGCCATACTTATATCTAGATTAAGGTATGTTTGAGGTTGCACCATGAGATTCATGCATGTTTTTAGTTGCTAGCTTGAGTTCTAATTAGCCCATAGTTCAAATCTTTGCTATGTCATGGGGATGATATTCGGCCTAGGTGGATTTTGTGTTAATGCCATTGCATGCTAAATATGAAGCTTGTTAATGATACATGTGATGGTGGATTGATGACTCTCGGATTTTCTTTTTAGCATTTTTGAGTGAGACATTAAGTTCTTTGTTTAACCATGACCAAAATTGAAATGGTATGGTGTTGTGATGTATTCGGCCATGGTATATCCATAAGTATGATTTATGCTTATTGCATGGTAGGTAAGATTTGTGTTTTGGATTTATGTTCATCTTTAGTTATAATCAACTTTGAGATTCGGCTCTTGCACATATATATATATGTTTGCACATGACGTATTGGTATGACATATACAATATCTCAAGGTATATATTTACATATGATGGTGTTTCGGTTATGGAGTACATGATGGATGCGTATTGAGTTATAATATGTAATGCATTAGTTAGTAAAAGGTATGCCATTTGTGTGTGGTATTGAGTATATAATTGGCCTCAACATAGACATGCATAATCGGCCACATGAATGAGTACATAGGTTGATGTGTTGTTCGGCCATAGGTAAGCATATAGAAGGCTTTATCTTGACTTAGAAAATTCGGCTAAGGAGAGTATTAACTAATGTGTTGAGTTTGATTCATGATTCCGTACATATGTGACTTTAATGTCTAATGAATATATGTGGGCCAAATACCTTGAGTTCCGCTTTTCGATGCTCAAATGATTAAATCAATTTATTTGTTAAATTAAGCTCAAGAGCGAAGGGGAACTAAATCCGATAAAGGGAAGGAAAAAGTGGTCGAATAGCCATCGGAATCGTTCGACAACATTCGAGGTAAGTTTTCGAGTAATGGGACTTAAATTATGATTCGATTAGATTATGTCTTAAGTAAATCAAAATCATGCTCTTGTATGTAGCTATTGAGCCGAAATTGTAAATGTGATAAGTGTCTTGTGTTTGAGCTTTGGTAATGAAAATGAAATATGAATGTGTCATGATCTATTGATATATGTGCATGGTTACTCGAATGATATCCGGGCTAAGTCCCGAAGGCTTTTGTGCTAAGCGACTACATCCGGACTAAGATTCGAAGGCATTTGTGCTAGCGACTATATCCGGGCTAAGTCCCGAAGGCATTTATGCTAGTGACCATATCCGGGTTAAGACCCGAAGGCCTTGTGTGAGTGGTTATATCCGGCTAAACCCCGAAGATGCTTGATTTGGGAATGGGCGATCTTGCTGTAAAAATTTAAATTAATACGCTCGTAAAATCCCAGCGATGAGGTATGTTTCGTGTGTGCTTTGAATTAGTTGATCCCTTACAAATCTGTATTCGCTCAGTCGATAAATGAGCTACCGGCCTTTGGCTAAGTTGATCTTTTGTGTATGAACATAAGGGTTGGTAATGTGAAGTAAGTATGATATTGAGAATTTGTGCATATGAAATTATCCGTTTAGCTATATGAATGCTATACTTTTGTTGTGCTGGAATCCCTTGCTCAAAACTTACTAAGCATAAATTGCTTACTCCGTTTCTTTGTTTCTCTGTTTTATAGATTTTGGCTCGTCAGCTATCGGACTCGGGATTTTTAGAAGTCGAAGTCTCCCACACTATCAAAGCCCCCTTTTGGTACAATTTTGGTTGAACTTTGAAATGGCATGTATAGGACTACCCTTCTTGTTGTTGGTCATGTACCCATGGATTTTGTGTAAATTTGGATAGCCATGCGAAAATGGCTTATATACGTTTTTAGCATAGTACTATAATCGTTTTGTATGTTGATCACTAAGAGGTATGGAAATGTTTGGAAACGATTAGCCATTGGAATGGTTAATCATGATTATACTTTGTGCTATGTATGCAAAAAAAGGGCTAATTGAATCATGGAAACTATGAAATAGGTAAAGTCTACCTTAAAGGCAGATGCTGACAGCAGCAGCGATGTGGATGTGAAAATTCACTAAAAATATTAGGAATGAAATTAAATAGTGAATAAATTATGTAAATTAACCTTGATGAATCTAATTTCATATGGAAGAAACGAAACGGTCATATGAGTTGTATGTTAAGAGATATTTAGGTTTTCGTGAAACAGGGCCAGAACGGTTTCTGGATTCCCTGTTCCGACTTTGGAAATTCATTATAAATTAACCAGAGATAATTAGGAGTCATGCCATATATGTATAGATTCCTCTTTGAGTCTAGTTTCTATAGAAACAAACGGGATCAGTATTGAAGCCCTGTACAGGGAGATATCTAAGTCGTAATGCGCGAAGGGCAGTGTAGTCAATCCCTGTAACATGGGATACTTTAACTAATAAACTGTACTAATTGGCCCAACCAAAAATTCTAGAAAAAACTATGTAGATGGGAATATGAGTCTAGTTTCAGGGAAAAATCACAAAACTGATTTTCGAGTTGTGGAACTCAAGATATGATTTTTAAGGTGACAGTGACACAGTTAGCCAGCTGTCTGGAAATTTTTAAAATGAACTGTGCAAGTAAATGAATTAAGTCGGTCAACCCCTCGTGTTCGACTCCGGCAACGGTCTCGGCCACGGGGTGTTACAGGTTGTCTAAATTATATGTTTCTTAGATTGTTAGATTACATGGTGTGCCAGTTTCTATTATTTTTTATAAAGATCCACGATTCATATCCCGATTTTGGAACATATTACAAGAAGTTCTGGGCACGCGGTTACATTTTAGTATTGCATGTCATCCCCAAATGGATGATCAATCTGAACGTATGATTCAGATTTTTGAAGATATACTTCGGTACTATTTTTTAGAAATTCAAGGCAATTGGAAAAGAAATAATTGTTGTTAGTCGAATTCGCATACAATAACAGTTATCAATTTAGTATAAAATGGCACTGTACGAGGCTCTGTATGGTTGTAAAAATGTAAAACTCCATTGTATTAGAATGAACTCAGTAGGAAAAGATACATGGAGTTGATTTGATTCGTAAAACTAAAGAAAGTTGAAAGTGATCCGAGACAGTTTAAAAGCAGTATCTGATAGTCAGTAATTCTATGTGGATTTAAAATGAAAAGAAATAAAGTTTCAAATTAACGACAATGTATTCTTGAAAGTTCCACATTGGAAGAATATTTTCTGGTTTGGTCGTAAAGGCAAATTGAGTCCTCGATATATTGGGCAATATGAAATAATTGAAAGGATCAGACTTGTTGCATATCGATTAGCATTACTGCCAGAATTTGACAGAATTCATAATGTTTTTCATATGTTATGTTATGACGGTATCGATCAAATTCGTTACATGTTATTTCTCCAATAGATATTAAAATTCAGTCTGACATGACTTATAATGAAGAATCGATAAAAAATGTTGGCACTTGAAGCGAAAGGATTGAGAAATAAAAAGGTAGCTTTAGTAAAAGTTTTCTGGCAATGACATGATATAGAAGAAGCTACCTGCGAACCGAAGGAAACTATTAGAAAATAATATCTGAACCTCTTTACTAGTAAGATTTTTAAGGACGAACATTTTTAAGGGGGAGAGTTGTAACGGCCCGTTTTAGTGAAATTGGAACAGTGATTTCGGGACAACGAATCTAATTTTGGAAGAAAAATTATTTTTATATTATTTTATGGTCTATAGTATGATAGTAATCTCATATAAAAAATTTGTAAAGAAATTTTACCGATTACATGTTTAATTTGATAAAAGACCAAATTTCACAAATTGCAAAAGTTGAGATAGTAATGTCATATAAAAATTTTGTAAAGAAATTTTACCGATTACATGTTTAATTTGATAAAAGACCAAATTTCACAAATTGCAAAAGTTGAGTTCTAATAGTTAAAGGGATTAAATAGATATGGAATTCAAAATTTGAGGTCCTTATATAGCAAATAGACCATTAAAAATGCTTAGTAGTTAAGGACGATGATTCATCTATGGAAAATAAAATAAAGAAAAGGATGAAATTGGAAAATTAAATAATAAAAGATGATAAATGATAAAAAAATAAAAATATCATCATATTATCATCTTTCCCAAAACAAAAAGCCATGGAAACCCTAGTCTGAAAGCTTGAAGATAGTCAAGCTTATTTTGATCAATTGGGTAAGTATTCTTGTCTTGTTTTTAGTAATTTTTATGTTTCCGATATCGTAATAGCTTAATTTAGCTATCTTAAGGATTAATTTGTAAAAATATAAAAGTACTAGGGTTTTTCCATGGATGAGTATAGATGAATTATGAAGTTTTATGGTAGAAAATGAAAGGTTGTTGATAGATAAACAACTTTTATTAAATGAATTTTGATGAAATTGTGATATAGGGACCAAATTGTAAAGATGTAAAATTCATGGAAAATTTTTAAATTTTGTGAAATACATTGGCTGTAAATATTATATGAAAAATTTGGTTAGGCTTGGAATAAGGATTAAATTGCATGAATTTCATATTCCGAGCCTAGGGACGAAATTGGAATTAATTAAAGGTTTAGGGGCAAAATGGTGATTTTGCCAAAGATGCAAATTGAATTGAATGAACAAGAATTGATGTTAAATTCATTCATATAGATTCGGATAGACCAAATTCAGAGTTAGAACGAGGAAAAGAGAAAGTATGGGATTAGTAGATTTGACGTACACGAACATTTGTCGAGGTAAGTTTGTGTAACTAAATTATGTATATTTATATGCTTGAATGGAATGTTGTGCATGTGAATTGAATAAATGTCATATACATGAAATTGTGTACATAACTGACAAAGCCCGATAAATATTAAATCTTGTTTGAATAATGGAATTCGATGGATATAAGATTTCTTGATTGGTTGTGGTCCTACATGTGTTGCGGGCACACCACAGCTCCTACGAGCATCACATTATAAGCCCTCTCGAGCTTCCTGTTATACGGTTCTTGCAAGCATCCTGATCAGTAGTCGTCTTGAATATGTTACGGACTACCGCAACTCTTTGTGAGCGTCTTGTTATATGATCGGTTGTGATCCTTCATATATTGCAGACACAAACGTAGCTCTTTGTAAGCGTCCTGATATGGCTCACTTAAACTTCCCAATATATGACTATCCAGAGCTCCTGATTAAAGGTTCTTCTTGAGCTTCCTCAAAGTTCTTTGTGAACTTCCTAATTATGGCTCTTATGAGCTTTCTGTTATATAGCTTAGATAAGCTTCCTAATAGGCTCTTTGTGAGCTTCCTGATTAATGGCTCTTTGTGAGTTTCCTGTTATATGGATCGAGAGGGGATTTCCTGATCATGTGCTTTAATGAGCACCCCCAAATATGAATTGACAGATTTTTGATTTGTACACTTCAAGTGTACTACCTGTGTATCCATTGATGTTTTCAATGATTCAATAGGCAAAATCCTAACATGAGAAAATATGAATATGAATTGAATTAATACATGTATCTATCTGAAATACATGAAAATGATGATTTATGATATATGGAAATACGATATGATAATATATGAATATGGAATTTTTTTGATGAATATGTTCATCCATGATTATAGATTTGTACACCTTGAGTGTAGTACCTGTGTGACACTAACATTTCAAATGATTTAATGGGCAAAGTCCTAACATGAAATAATCTAAACTTGAGATGAATTATTATGAAAATATACTTGAAATACAATGATATGGTTTGTATATGTTATATGAATACATCATGTGGAAAGTATATGTACATGGAAATCTAATTATTGTTGAGCCCATACATGTTTCTTGATATTTATATGAAATATATGACTAACAAGGGTGATGAAGATATGTGTTAAGGCTCGTGACCAAGTTGATTGAATTTTCCTTGTATGTTTATCTTGAATTTAAATGAGTGGTAAGTTAATTACCATGCTATATGAACTTACTAAGCATTTCATGCTTACTCTATTTTATTTTCCCTATTGATAAACCGTAATTTATACATATTTTTACCCCATGCTTAACGCATTTATGGATTGTTTCTCCTTAGGATTGGTGAATTCGATGCCCCTAATCCTTTAATTTCATATTTTATACTTAGGTGAGCATAGGAGAATAAAAAGAGCAAGAAACGGGCCGAAAACTGAGAAAATAGACCCACATGGGAAAACAACACGGCCTGGACTTCCTCACACGGGCGTGTCACATGGGCGTGTCCCTTTGGCAAGGTCAAAGCATGATTTACACGGGTAGATCACACGCCCGTGCCCATTTAACAGCCTTGACCACGGCCTTAAGTAATCGCACACGGGCGTGTCACACGGGCGTGTCCCTACCGAGCCCAAGTTTAGTCCAATTCGGAAAAAGACAATTTTGAGTGCTCTTAGGCATTCCAAAGCCTATTTAAACACCTGAAGAGGCACTTAGATAGGGATGTAGAGTAGGAAGCAAGGAATTACTCAAGGAAAGCCGATTGATCCATCTCAAGCGCCAGATTCATCATCAAGACCGGAGATCTCCCTTCAAGTTCCTTCAAGAATTTTAGGTTTTCTTATGTTTTGTTATCTTTATGCTTTTGAGATGTTTTCTTTCATAAGTATGAACTGAACCCCTAAATACCTAAGGAGAATGAAACCTAAGACAGAACTTGTTATTATTATCTGAATTGTATGATAAATAGTTGACTTGTTCTTAATTATGTGTTCTTAATTCGTGTTTTGATATTCCAGGATATTGATTCAAGTTAAGCTCTTATTCAGAGGAGGAATAGACCCTTTCTAAGAGTAAATTTGTCATAATTAAGTGGAGTTGATTGCGCGCCTAGAGATAGGGTGACAACATTTTGCCGGATTAGGCTGAAACCTAATAAGGGAATTCATAGATCGAGTTAATGCAATTCTAGGGCGTTAATTAGAAAGAGATTTCAATTAGTCAACCTAGGGTTAGACGTTATTAGTCTCGAGAGAGATAATAATATAACTTAGGGATTTCTACGGATCAATTCAATGAATAAATCGTCTGATTCAGAGTCAAATAACAAGTGAAGTCTAGGTGGATTTGTCCTTAGGTATTGTCTCAATCAATCGAATTTTCCCAAAAGTATTTTCCCAATTTTTTCTTTCTGTGCATTCTTAGTTAGTAATTAGTTTAGACAACCAAACCTATTAAATTTTAGGCTAGATAATAAAAATGAAGTAAATACTAGTACTCGTAGTTCCTTTGGGTTTGACAATCCGGTCTTGTTAAACTATACTACTGTTCAATAGGTACACTTGCCTTAATCGTGATAATAAGTTAGTCTCAAGAACGTTTCATTTATAAATCTTTAAAACCTGTTACAAATATCACACATCACCAATTCTATAGTAATTCGAAAGCTCTTTGGATTGGAAGCTTGGCGGAGATCACTCACACTATCCATCGGCCCATTTCAGTACATATATAGGGTAAATCAATTGTGGTTATAATGACATGTATAGGTTAATTGGCTAATATTGACATGTAAATGTTTTGAATGAAACTAGTCATTGGAGTGGCTTATGTTTGAAATATTTTGATATATTTATAAGTGGATCTATCATGTTTGAAAAATGAATGTGGTCATGCATATATGCATTTGGTAAATAGGTAAGTATGAATGATAGATTAACATGATAATAAATTGTCATCTGAGGTACCTAAGGATACATTGGTTGTATGTGATATTATGTCATGCTTGAGACATGATTTGGACTTGTTTTAAATGCTTTGATATGGTTTGTGAATGTGTTTGTTGGTGTAGGTGGAAGATAAGTTGGGTGAGAAATGTGGCTCGAAAAAATAGCCTATTTTCATCCACAAAGCCAGAGACATGGGCGAGTGTGACACACGGCCTAGCACATAGACGTGTGACCTGGCCATGTGTCCCTTGCATCTTTAAAATTTCAAAACAGAATGACTAGGTATTTACACACAGCCTAGCACGCGGGCGTGTGACTTTGCCGTGTGACCCAAGTCAGAGAGTTACGTGGCCTGAGACACGGGCGTGTGCTTTGGTCGTCTGAACCACACAGCCTGACCACTCGGGCGTGTGACCCCTGCACTTAGGAAAAATTTTGATATTTTCTGAAAAATTCTCTGAGTACTCGATTTAGTCCCGACTCTTTTCTAATGCATGTTTTGGACGTCGAGGGTTCATATAAGGGACTTTATGTTTGATTTCTGACATGAATACTGTATAAAATAAAATATATGTTTACTTGATCTGTATATTTCGGTAATGCTTCGTAACACTGTTCCGGCGACGAATATGGGTTAGGGGTGTTACAAGGGTTGTTGGAGATAAAGAAGTTTAAAGGTCCGCATACGTGTGTTGTTGGTACAATATCACTTGGTATTTAGGGTTTTTGAATATTATTTTTATTATTTAATGTTGCATTATTTGACGTACTCATGGGCTGACAGGTGTTTCACAAGATCATCCCAAGATCATCCCAAGATGGATTCAGATATGATAGTAGACTTAATACTACCGATGGTGAATGTAGATCCCAGGATTTCTGTGTCGGTCTTAATTGCCAATATTCATAGCCAATTCAAGTACATGCCTTCTTACTGCAAGGCCTGTATAGCTAAATAGTAGCCGTTGGATAAGATGCACAATGGGTGGGTTGCTTCATATAATGAGGTGTGACAGTGGTGTCAAGTGCTAGAGAGGTATGCCCCAAGTTGCGTAACAGACCTTGAAACGGGCCTTATGTACTAAAACGACTGCTTGCTCCATGGATTCCAAGTTTTCAAGCGTCTTTTCTGGAGCTTTAAGCAATGCTGGGACGCATTTGTGTACTACAAGCCATTGGTACAAATTGACGGTACCTTTATGTATGGTAGAAATACCTATCGGCTATTGCTAGCTGTAGCATAGGATAGTGGTGGGAGAATCCTTCCCATTGCTAGCTGTAACACCGGGGGAGTCAGGTGACGACTGGAATTTCTTTGTAATGCCCACACGCCTGAGACCGTCTCTAGAATCGAGCTTGAGGTGTTACTAAACTTAATTTATCACTTAAAGAATTTTAAATCATTTATTCCAACTTTCACAATAAACTGTCAATCTGCGACGCAGTAGCTTAAAATTTCATATCTCGAGTTCCAAAACTCAAAATTAAGATCCGTAATTTTTCTTGAAACTAGACTCATATATCTATCTACTAATTGTTTTATAGAATTTTTTGTCAGGCCAATTAGTACAGTTTATTAGTTAAAGTTTACCCTGTTTCAGCATTCGACTACTTTGACCCCTATTCATTACAAACCAGTTTTCTCTTCGTATAGAACTCATAAGACTATTATGTTTATTTATATTAAAATTAGACTCAATAAGGAATCTGTACATATAAATCATGGCTTCTAATTATTTTTTTACAAGTTTTTGTGAATTTCCAAAGCTAGAATAGGGGACTCAGAAATCGCTCTAGCCCTATTTCACGAAAACTTAAATATCTCATAAAATATAACTCATTTACCTATTTTGTTTCATCCATATGAAAATAGACTCATCAAGCTTCAATTTAATAACTTATTCATCTTTTAATTCCATTTCTTACTATTTTTAGTGATTTTTCAAATTCACGTCACTGCTGCTGTCTGATTCTATTTGGGGCCAATTTTACCTTTCCAAGGATTTTCATGGTTTAGTTAAGACATAAAGCATACATGTTATCATATATAAACTTGATTAGCCATTCCAATAGCTAATCATTTACAAACCCTTTTCTTACTAAGCCATAACCATATCATAAAATCATTTTCACAAAGTGAGTATAGTAATATACATGCCACATTCAAAATATACAAGCCATTTTACCAATTTAGGTCTCCGAATAGTGTGAACGAGCCTTTGACCTATCCCGATACTCAAGCTGGCTTGTCAAAACTACAATGAATGAAAAGGAGGGAGTAAGCATGAATGCTTAGTAAGTTCACATGCAAATAATAAGTAACATGATCATGCAATCCAACATAAACATCATTAAGACACACATAACATAAGAATACTTACTCTCTTACCACAATTTTGTCTCACCAAGTTCTCAACCAAGAATTAAACTCATACCTATCCATTTTCATTTCTTCAACACATTCATCATCGAATCACTTTCGTTTTAAGCATTCTCCATATTCTCTTAGGATTCTCCCGTTGAACACATCGGAATATAATTTCGAATACGCGGATAGTGTGCACGTAAGTGCTATACTCATAGCTAAACAAGCTCAATAGCTTTTGAATCTATGTAGCCAAGCTACCATGTAACCTGCCCATAAATGAACTCGGACTCAATTCAACGAGCTTAGACGTTCGCATCCATAAGTGAACTCGGACTCAACTCAACGAGTTTTGATGCCTAGTTACATTTCACGAACTCAGACTCAACTCAACGAGTTCGGAACTCAACCATCCTAGTGACATGTCACTTGTACCCTAATCTATTCCCAAGGTTCAAACGGGATTCTTCTCAATTACACATTTTGATCGCCTTCTTCGAAATATAGAAACCGATATTTGCTAGCATCTCATACTTATCAAGTTATTCATATAATATGCATATTACCAAACAATAATTCACAAAGCATAATATTTCATGGTAATAAATATCATATCATATAAATAACATTATATCACTTAAAATAAAAATTATGTTACTTTATTAACACATGGACTTACCTCGATACAAAATTTTAGCAATCGAGCCTATTCCTCGTAAACTTTGTTTTTCCCTTGATCACGACTTGAATCTTATTTCTCTTTATATGTAATACCAAATTAATTTATTTAATACATTCATCAAAACAGCCCCTAATATGAACTTTGGCAAAATTATCATTTTGCCCCTAAACTTTCACATATTTACACTTTTTCCCCAAGGCTCATAAATTAAACCTCATCCTATTTTCTTATGTTTTATGACATGTTGATCATTTTCCCCTTCTATAGCAACATCAAATTCACACTCTATCATGTACTTATGAATATTAGGTATTTTTACCGATTAAGCCCTTTTACTCGTTTTCACTTAAAACCGAGTAGCACAAGTTGTCTAACATAATTTAAAACCTCATATTCTATCATAAAACACCAAAATACACAAATTTCACTTATGGGTATTTTTCCAAATATGAACCCTAGGTTGAATTATTGCTAGCATAAGCTAAATCGAGCTACCGGGATTTTAAAAACATAAAAATCATTAAAAACGGGGCTTAAAATTGCTTACTATGAAGCTTGGAAGTTGAAGAAACCCTAGCTATGGAGAGAGGTAAGATTTGGCCAAGGCTTGATGAAGATGAACACATTTTGGCCTTAATTTCTCTTTTAATTAATTTTAATTACAAAATGACTAAAATACCCTTAATACCTTTCTTTGAAAATTTTCATGTATAAGCCCATTTTTGTCCAAAATTTTAGAAATTGGTCAAATTTCTATTTAAGACCTCTTCATTAATATTCCAAAGCAATTTCATACTAAAAACTTCTAGAATACAAGTTTTGTAAATTATTCGATTTAGTCCCTAATTTCAACTTAAGCACTTTATGCATAGAATTTCGTCACGAAATTTTCACACAATCATATCATAAACCTCAAAATAATTATAAAATAATTATTTCTATCTCAGATTTGTGGTCACGAAACCACTATTCTGATTAGGCCCTAATTCGGGATATTACATTCTTTTTTTCTAGGTTGAAAAGGCATGTCTGCCCCAACCTAATATCTTCGTTATATAAGATTAGGGAAGTGGAATACTAGCCGTAATTGAGCAGCAGGGAAGCCTATGGAATTACAAACACCATCGGTATTGTCTAAGGCACATTGCGTCAAACTACTATGAGCAATATTGGTCTACCACTGAACAACAAAAAAGTGACCAACATAGGTATTTGATAGCCACTAATATTATTTTGTTTGTAATATTCAATTTGTTCTAAATGGAAGAGTGGTATATAATTATCGCTATGCACTTATATTGATAGGGTATGAGATCAAAAAGGACCGTCTTCGTGAAATGTTGGCAATTTTGCGGTCAATTAACGATCAAGGCACAAACTTCCTTTGTAACATACCTTTCGATCAGTAGACACAAATATACGACGGCGGCCGATGATTTGGTCATATGACCTCAAACATGACTGAATGCATAAATTGTGTTCTAAAAGGAACACGTCATTTGTCGAAAACCGCTGTTGTGTGGGAGACATACTTCTGTTTGGCGACATTGTTTCCAAAGCAAGCAGTAAGTTATAAAGGCGAAACAAAGGGAGGCCATGTATGGTGCCGAAAGGTAGTGCAAGAAATTAACAAGGCGAAGGCACGAGCCAACACCATGCACACAGTGTGTCACGATCGTGACAACCTATGGTTTCATGTGAGAGAGTTCAAAAGACTGAACCAAGGTATTACTGGCAGGTAATATCGTGTACACTTGAGAAATAGGACTTACGACTGAGGGAGGTTTGAAGCACTTCATTATCCATGCGCTCATGTAATTGCAGCTTTTCAAAACCTCCGTTTGGATCCCATGAGGTATGTCGACGAAGTGTACAAATTAGAATACATGTACAACATGTGGAGACACATATTCCCATCGGTCCCAGACGAGCATAAGTGGCCGTCTATATTGTTTGCTCCATTTAAGTTGTTATCAGATAGAGAATTGCATCGCAAACCAAAAGATCGACCTTACTCGATTAGAATACGTGATAAAATGGATATCCGAGAAAGAAGAAACGAATAGAAGTTGTGCGGATGGTGTAGGAACCCAGGTCATACAATTCGAACATGTCCAAATCGAAATAGTTCATAATTGATTAAATGAAACTATGTTGCATTATTTCTATTGCCTTATTCAAAAGAACTTTTATTTTATTAAATAGGACAAAATATAAAAATAATTTACTATTAAAGTATTAAAAACAACTTCTAATTTATTAAATAGGATAAATACTAAAATAACTTGTACAAATATATTAAAAGAAACTTCTATTTTACTAAATGAAACAATATAAAAATAGTTTGAACAAATATATCAAAAAAATAAATGCACGTGCTAGTCGAAATCAGTGCCACATGTGTAACACCCCTAACCTGTATCTGTCGTCAAAACAAGGTTACAGCCAAGAGATATGCCCGTGTCACAGGCCGTGTGGGCATTCGAAATAGGGCACATGACCGTGTCTCATCCTGTGTCCATACCCGTGTAACTCTCTGACTTAGGTCACATGGCCAAGTCACACGCTCGTGTGCTAGACCATGCGTAGGTGCAGGGGTCACACGGCCAAGCCACATGCTTGTGTCGGGCCGTGAGAAAAATCTTGAGTATTCTATTTTGAATTCTAAAGATACAAGGGACACATGGCTGAAATACACGCCCATGTGCAAGGCCATGTGTCATACACGGCTGAGACACCCGATCGTGTGGACAAAATAAGGTCATTTCCAAACCTTATTTCTCATGCAAACATGTCTCCCACCTACATTAACACTTAACCATATTTTTAATCCAATATAAAAAATTTGAATCAAACTAAAACCAAGTCCTATGCTTGACATATCAACTCATATATTCAATACTACCATACATACATATAGGCATATTTTACCAGATTTATACTATCTTAAAACCAATCTACAACATGCCTATATGATTTCCATCATTTATCCATTTCAAACACACATCATCATATTAAGGCCATTATTTACATACCAAATCATACCAATTATAAGTCATACCAATGGGTAATTTCAACCACACACATACATGCCATTCTTTACCACTTTTAGCCGATACATGCCATCATAACCTAAACTTTAATTTACTATTTATACCAAAATGAGTTGATGGATAGTGTGAGAAATCTCTACCAAGACTCCAACCCAACAAGCTTTCGGAGTACTATAAAATAGAGGAAATAAAACAAAGTAAGTCTTAAAGCTTAGTAAGTTCGTATAACGAGAATTTAACTTACCATTCATTTACATTAAGGTAAGCATACTAAATACATCCAAAGTAAATTGGCCACTTACCTAAACACATATCCTTATCAAGCATGTTAGTCATGTAATTCACATTAATATCAAGAAACATGTATGAGCTCATCAATATTCAATTTCCACATACATGTATTTATCATTTCAAATATCCATGAACATGTACACATCATATCTTTGTATTTCAATTATTTCTCATAGTAATTATCTCGAATTCATATCATCTCATGTCAGAACTTTACCCGTTGAATCATTTAAAATATTGATGAATACAAGGGTAGTACACTTGAAGTGTACAAATCAGAGATTTGTGAATTCATATTCGGGGGTGCTCATTAGAGCACATAAACGAGAAGCTCTCTCTTGAGCCATATAACAGGAAGCTCATGTGAGCCATGTAACGGGAAGCTTATCCAGGCTGTATAACGGGAAGCTTATCCGGGCTGTATAACGGGAAGCTCATAAGAGTCATAATTAGGAAGCTCATGCGAGCCAATAATGGGTAGCTCCGAAAAGCTATTAATCGAGAAGCTCTGAATAGCCATATATCGAGAAGTTCAAGCAAGCCATGTTGGGAAGCTCTAGAGAGCCATTAATCAGGAAGCTCACGAAAAGCCATATAACGGGACACTCATAAAGCTGTGGTGTGTCTGTAACATATGCAGAATCACAACCAATCAAGATGCTCCAAAGAGCTATTAACAGGAAGCTTGCAAGAACCATATAACGAGAAGCTCGAGAGGGCTAATAACGAGACACTCTTTCAAGCTTTGGTGCATCCGTAACATTTGTAAGACCACAACCAATACAGGAAACTTATCTACTAACTCCTCTTAATGGTCTATTTGCGATATAAGGACCTCCAATTTTAAATTTCATAGCTATTTGATACTTATAGCTACTAGAACTCAACTTTTGCATTTCATGCAATTTGGTCATTTTTATCAAATTAGACATGTAATTGGTACAATTTTCTTAATGAAATTTTTATACGACATTCTTATCATAATGTAGATAATATTAAAATAATTTTCCTTACGGACTCGAATTTGTGGTCCGAAAACTACTGTTTCAATTTCACTAAAAACAGGCTATTATAACTCTCTCCCTTAAATAATTTTAGTCCTCGAAAATCTTTCCAGTAAAGAGGTTTGGATATTGCTTTCTCATAATTTCTTCCAGTTCCCAGGTAGATTCTTCTATTCTGTGTCGTTGCCAGAGAACTTTTACTAAAGCTACCTTTTTATTTCTCAATTCTTTCATCTCACGTGCCAGAATTTTGATCGATTCCTTACTGTAAGCCATGTCAGGCTGAATCTCAACCTCTATCGGGGATATAACATGTGTAGGATCTGACCGATACTGTCACAACATAGACATGTGGAAAAGATTGTGAATTCTGTCAAGCTCTGGCAGTAATGTCAATCGGTATGTAACAAGTTTGATTCTTTCAGTGATATCATATGGCCCGATAAATCGTGGACTCAATTTTCTTTTACGGCCAAGCCGAAGAACTTTCTTCCAAGGAATACTTTCAAGAATACCTTGTAGCCAACTTGGAATTCTATTTCTTTTCATTTCAGATCTGTGTAGGATTTCTGATGATTAGAAGCTACTTTTAAGCTCTCTCGGATCACTTTCAATTTTTCTTCGGTTTCACAGATCATATCAACTCCATGTATCTTTTTCTCACTGAGCTCAGTCCAAGACAATGGAGTTCTACATTTACGACCATACAAAGCCTCGTACAATTCCATTTTTATACTTGACTGATAACTATTATTATATGCAAATTTGACTAAAAGCTGATACTTTTCCCAATTACCTTCGAATTCTAATACACATCACCTAAGCATATCTTCAAGAATCTAAATCACACTCTCAGACTGACCATCAGTTTTAGGATGAAATGCAGTACTGAAATGTAATTGTGTACTTAAGGCCTCTTGCAACTTGTTCCGGAATTGAGATGTAAACCACGATTCTCTATCAGAAATAATAGAAACTAGCACACCATGTAATTTGAAAATCTCAGAAACATACAACCCAGCCAATCTATCCAGGGAAAAATCTATACGTACCAGAATAAAGTCTGCAGATTTTGTCAAACGGTCGACGATTACCCAAATGGCATCTTTCTTTTTAGAGATAAGCGTAATCCTGACACAAAGTCCATAGTAACTCTTTCCAATTTCCCTTCTAGTATCATGACAGGCTGTAATAATCCCGAATGTACTTGTTGTTCATCTTTAACTTGCTGACAATCAAACATCTAGACACAAATTTTCATTCCTGGCCACTAGTACATTTTCTTTAGATCATTATACATTTTATTACTCCCCAGATGAACAGACATAGTACCATTATGAGCTTCGTGTAAAATCTTTTGTATAAGTTCTAAGTTCTTTGGAACACATACTCTTCCTTTGAATAACAGATAGTCATCAGGTCCAATCTGAAATTCTGAATAAGAAGTTAATTCACACAGTACCCGTTTAGGTTGTAACTCACTATCACTTTTTTGAGCCTCGCAGATCTACTGCAGAAATATCGGCTTAGCTTATAACTCAGCTATGATTGAGCCATCATCAAACAATGGCAATCGGGTATTCATGGCTCATAAAGCAAACAGAGACTTTCTACTCAGAGGATCTGCAACCACATTTTCTTTTCCCGAATGATAATCGATAACTAGATCATAATCTTTCAACAATTCAAGCCACATGTGCTGTCTAAGATTCAAATCTTTTTGCAACATTAAATACTTTAAACTTTTACGATCAGTGAAAATATGACACTTTTCACCGAACAAGTAGTGTCGCCAAATTTTCAGCGTAATAACAATAACTGCAAATTCTAAATTATGTATTGGGTAATTCTTTTCATGTGGTTTTAACTGTTTAGAAGCATAGGCTATTACTTTATCTTATTGCATCAAGACACAGCCTAAAACATTTAATGATGCATCAATATAAATCACAAATTCTTTACCCGATTTAGGCTGAACCAGAACTGGTGTTTCGGTCAATAAGGCTTTCAACTGATCAAAGCTTTGCTAGAATTTATCAGACCATTCAAACTTCACATCCTTCTATAATGGCTGTGTCATTAGTGAAGCTATCATTGAAAACCTTTGTACAAATCTTTGATAATAACCAGCTAATCCCAGAAAAATTTTGACTTTAGAGATATTTTTCGGTGGTTTCCAGTTAACAATTGCTAAAATTTTATTTGAATCTACTTTTATGGCTTCAGCAGATACTATGTCCAAGAAAGCCAACTTCCCAAAGCCAAAATTCACATTTTTTAAATTTGGAAAACAATTGTTTATCATGCAGAGTTTGCAAAATAATTCTAAGATGCTGGGCATGTTCATTTTCATTCTAGGAATATACCAGAATATCATAAATAAATACCACCACAAATCTATCCAAATACGGTCTGAAAATTCTATTCATTAAATCCATAAATACTACAAGTGCAT
This sequence comes from Gossypium hirsutum, assembly GCF_007990345.1. Classification (NCBI taxonomy): domain Eukaryota; kingdom Viridiplantae; phylum Streptophyta; class Magnoliopsida; order Malvales; family Malvaceae; genus Gossypium; species Gossypium hirsutum. The sequence continues at coordinate 78,320,753 of NC_053435.1, forward strand.
TAGTCAAACCAAACAACATCACAAGGAATTCATAATGCCCATACCTGGTTCTAAAGGCTGTTTTCAGTACATCCAAGTCTTTCACTCATAGCTGATAATAGCCAGAATGAAGATCAATCTTTGAAAATACTGTAGCACCTTTTAACTGGTCAAACAAGTCACCAATGCTGGGAAGTTGATGTTTATTCTTGATTGTAACCTTAGTAAGTTGTCGGTAATCAAGACATAACCTCAAAAATCCATCTTTCTTCTGAACAAATAGAACTAGTGCTCCCTAAGGTGAATAATTGTGTCGAGGAAAGCCCTTGTCAGTTAGTTCTTGTAATTGTGCTTTTAAATCTTTTAATTCTGTAAGGGTCATTCTATACGATGCTATAGATATCACTGTTGTCCCCAGAATAAGATCTATAGAGAATTCAACTTCTCTGACCGGTGGTAATCCGAGTAACTCTTCTGGAAACACATTAGAATACTCATAGACTACTGGCACTGACTTAATATTCTATTCAGACACTTTAGTATCCAATACATAAGCAAGATAAGCATCATAACCCTTTCTAACATATTTCTGTGCTGACATGGTTGATATCACATTAGACAACCCATTCAAATTATCATACTCAATACAGATCATTTCACCATTCAGGCATTTCAAGACAATATACTTTTGTTTGCAATTTACTACGGCCTCATGTTGAGTTAACTAATCCATACCTAAAATCTCAAATTCATCAAATGACAATAACATCAAATCAGTTGAAAAATAGAAACCTAATATCATTAACGGACAATTCTTGCAAATTTTATCCAACATCACATACTGGCTTAGAGGGTTTGATACTTTAACCACAAATTTTGGTGGACTCGACAAGAAAATTTTTATTAAACACTAAATTCGTGAAAATATATGAATGTGTCAAACCAAGATCAATTAAAGCAATTATATTAGTATCAAGAAGAGAAAAAGTACTAGTGATAACGTCGAGTGATGAGGCATCCTCAGGTGCACGAATAGCATATGCTTTTGCTGGTTCTTGTGCCTCAGATTTGACAGTTGAATCTCCTTTCATACCTCAGCTTCCACTCACATTGTCAGCATTTTGAGGTGGTCTATCTTTTGCAGTGGGGTTGCTCGGCCTTGAAGTTTGAGTGGAATCTTTTTCAGGCCTTTCTCGACAATCTCTGAGATATGGTCAAAGGAACCACATCTAAAACAGGCTCAATTTTTCATTCGGCACTCACCAAAATGAAATTTATTATAGTGCTTGCATCCAGGTTTAGTATTTCTTACACTACCTGCACTAGCTACATATGTAGGTTGAGATCTTGAATTGGAAAATAAAATACTTCTGTCTTTCCCAGAGTACCCAGCAGGGGTGGTAAAGCGGTCAAAATTTTTCTTTGATTTCTTTGAAGCCGACTATTGTGACCTTCCCATAAATCTTTTACTTGAAGTTTTGACATCCATTTTAGCCTGTTTCTTTTCTTTACTTAGCTCTTCGGCTTTATGAGCTCGATCGACCAGTACAACAAATTCTTTTAATTCAAGAATCTCAACTAATAACTTTATGTCTTCATTTAATCCCTCTTCAAACTGCTTATACATTACGATTTCAGCCGGGATACACTTTTAGGCATAATTAGTCGGACAAATTCCCGTTCATACTCAGATACAGTCATATTCCCCTGTTTAAGCTCTAAAAATTCCTTCTGTTTCTAATATAGGAATCTCAAACTGATATACTTCTTTTTGAATTCAATTTGGAAAAATTTCCATATGACTATCTCTTTCAATACAACAGAAATCAGTATATTCCACAATTGGTAAGTTGAATCTTTTAAAAGAAACACAACACATTTAAAACATTTGGCCAGTGTGCAAGATAATTCATCCAAAACCCTGATAGTATTTTTAACCAGAATTCAGCCCTTTCAGGATCATCTTTGGTTGTTGCTCTGAATTCTTCTACCCTATATTTGCGAATTTTATCTATAGGAGGTTTACCAGTTCTTACAAGTTCTGTACCTTGTGGTATATCAGGAACTGATTGAGAAACAAGAGGGGATAGAGGTTGTTGCACAGTTGGATTTGTTCGTACATATTCTGTAAACCAGGAAGAAGGCTTCTTTTGCCTCTCCTCCCTGACCCTTAGATATGGGTGTTCTACTACTAGATGCTACTCTTTGAACTAAAGTTTGAGCTTATTCAGATTCAGCTCGGTTGGGCGACATTAATATATTAAAAACATGTTTAAAATGGCCATGAGATACATGCTACGTTAGCTTGAGAATTGACTAAATCGTAGCTCTGATACCAATAAATGTAACACCTCAGAGAAGTCAAAATTTTTCATAAGTGTAGGGTATACACACCCATGTGGCTCACACAACCAAGAGAGATGCCCGTGCCACAGGCCATGTGGGCATTCGAAATAGGGCACACGGTCGTGTCTCATCCCGTGTCCATACCCGTGTAACTCTCTCACTTAGGTCACAAGGCCAAGCCACACACCTGTGTTCTAGACCGTGTGTAGGTGCAGGGCTCAGACGGCCAACCCACACGCTCATGTGCCAGGCCGTGTGAAAAATCCTTAGTATTTTGTTTTAAATTTTAAAGATTCAAGGGACACACGACCGAAGCACATGCCCATGTGCTAGGCTGTGTGTTTGATAAACTGTAATTCACACATATTTTTATTCCATTCTTAGCACATTTTATGGATGATTTTTCTTTAAAATTGGTGAATTCGATGCTCCTAATGCCTTAATTTCATGTTTATACTTAGGTGGGCATAGGAGAGTGAAAGGAACGAGAAACGAGACAAAAATGGAGTAAATGGGCCAACGTACGAAATCAACATGGCTTGGACCTCCTCACATGGGCAGAGCACATAGCCGTGTCAATTTGACAGAATCGAAGCACGACTCACACAAGTGGACCACACGCCCGTGCCTATTTAACAGGCTTGACCACGGCCTTAAGCAATTGCACACGAGCGTGCCACACGAGTGTGTTCCTGCCGAGCCTAAGTTTAATCCAATTTAGAAAAGGCCAATTTTGAGGGTTCTTAGGCATTATAAAGCCTATAAATACACCCTAGAGGAGGAGGAAAAGGACACACACAGACGAGGAAGCAGGGAACTGCTCAAGGAAAGCTGATTGATCCATCTCAGAAGCCGGATTCATCATCAAGACTGAAGATCTCCCCCTAATTTCCCTTCAGGAGTTTAGGGTTTTTCTTTATGTTTTGTATTCATTATTCTTTTGAGATGTTTACCTTTTTAGTTATGAACTAAAACCCCTAAATACCTAAGGGGGATGAAACCTAAGACAGATCTTGTTATTATTATCTGAATTGTATGATAAATATTTGACTTGTTCTTAATTATGTGTTCTTAATTCTTGTCTTGATATTCCAAGATATTGATTCAAGTTAAGCTCTTAATTAGAGGAGGAATAGACCCTATCTAAGAGTACATTTTTCATAATTAAGCGGAGTTGATTGTGCGCCTAGAGATAGGGTGACAAGATTTTGCTGGATTAGGGTGAAACCTAATAAGGGGATCCATAAATTGAGTTAATGCAACCCTAGGAAGTTAATTAGAAAGAGATTTCAATTATTCAACCTAGGGTTACACGTTGTTAGTCTCGAGAAGGATAATAATATAACTTAAGAATTTCTACAGATCAAGTCAAATGAATAAATCGTCCGATTCAGAGTCAAATAACAAGTGAAGTCTAGGTGGATTTTTCCTTAGGTATTGTCTTAATTCAATCGTTTTTCCAAAAGAAATTCCCCAATTCTATTTTCTGTAAATTCTTAGTTTAGTTAATTAGTTAGTTAAAACAAACCCCATTATTCTTAGGCTAGATAATAAAAAGACAGTCATTACTAGTACTTTTAGTTCTTTTGGGTTCGATAATCCTGTCTTGCTAAAGCTATACTACTGTTCAATAGGTACACTTGCCTTCATCGTGATAATAGTTAGTTTCAAGAACGATTCATTATAAATATTTAAAACCTGTCACGAATATCACGTATCAGTGTCACAGACGGTTGAGATACACACCCGTGTGAAAAAAGAGAGGCTATTTCCAAGCTTTATTTCTCACCCAAACAAGTTTTCCACCTACATTAACACTTAACCATATTTCTAATCCAATATAAAAAATTTGAATCAAACTAAAAACAATTCTTATGCATGACATATCAACTCATATATTCAATTATCCAAACTTACCAAAACCACCATACACACATATAGGCATATTTTACCAAATTTACACTATCTTAAAACCAATCTTCAACATGCCTATATGAATTTCATCATTTATCCATTTCAATCACACATCATCATATTAAGGCCACTATTTACCTACCAATTACAAGCCATACCAATGGCTAATTTCAACCAAACACATACATTCCATTTTTCACCACTTTTAGCCTATACATGCCATCATAACCAAAAATTTAATTTACTATTTATACCAAAATGAACTGATGGATAATGTGCGATATCTCCGCCAAGCCTCCAACCCAACAAGCTTTCGAAGTAATATAAAATAGAGGAAATAAAACAGAGTAAGCTTTAAAGCTTAGAAAGTTTATGTAACGGGAATCTGACTTACCATTCATTTACATTTAAGGTAAGCATACTAAATACATCCAAAGCAAATTGGCCACTTGCCTAAACACATATCCTTATCAAGCATGCTAGTCATGTAATTCACATGAATATCAAGAAACATGTATGAGCTCATCAATATTCAATTTCCACATACATGTATTTATCATTTCAAATATCCATGAACATGTAGATATCATATCTTTGTATTTCAAGTATTTCTCATAGTAATTCATCTCGAATTCATATCATCTCATGTCAGAACTTTACCCATTGAATCATTTAAAATATCGATGGATACAAGGGTAGTACACTTAAAGTGTACAAATTAGAGATCTGTCAATTCATATTCGAGGGGTGCTCATTAAAGTACATAAACGGGAAGCTCTCTCTCGAGCCATATAATAGGAAGCTCATGTGAGCCATGTAACGGGAACCTTATCCAGGCTGTATAACGGGAAGCTCATAAGAGTCATAATCAGAAAGCTCATGTGAGCCAATAATAGGTAGCTCCAAAGAGCCATTAATTGGGAAGCTCCGAATAGCCATATATCAAGAAGTTCAAATGAGCCATATCGGGAAGCTCAGGACAACCATTAATCAGAAAGCTCACAATGAACCTTTAATCAGGAAGCTCATAAAAAGCCATATGATGGGTGATAAACTGTAACTTATACATATTTCTATCCCATGCTTAGCACATTTTTGGATGATTTTTCCTTAAAATTGGTGAATTCGATGCTCCTAATGCCTTAATCTCATGTTTTATACTTAGGTGAGCATAGAAGAGTGAAAGAAACGAGAAACAGGCCAAAAATAGAGAAACTAGGCCAACGTACGAAATCAACACGACCTGGACTTCCTCACATGGGCAGACCACACGGCCGTGTCCCTTTGGAAAGGTCAAATCATGATTTACATGGGTAGATCACACGCCCGTGCCCATTTAACAGCCTTGACCATGGCCTTAAGCAATCGGACACGGGCGTGGCACACGGGTGTGTCCCTGCCAAGCCCAAGTTTAGTCCAATTCAGAAAAGGCTAATTTTGAGGGCTCTTAGGCATTCCAAAGCCTATTTAAACACCTGAAAAGGCACTTAGATGGGGGACAAAGAGGATGAAGCAAGGAATTGCTCAAGGAAAGCTGATCGATCCATCTCAGAAGCCAGATTCACCATCAAGACTGAAGATCTCCCTTCAAATTCCCTCAGGAGTTTTGGGTTTTCTTATGTTTTGTTATTTTTATTCTTTTGAGATGTTTTCTTTCATTAATATGAACTAAAACCCCTAAATACCTAAGGGGGATGAAACCTAAGATGGATCTTGTTATTATTATCTGAATTGTATGATAAATATTTAACTTGTTCTTAATTATGTGTTCTTAATTCTTGTTTTGATATTCCAGGATATTAATTCAAGTTAAGCTCTTATTCAAAGGAGGAATAGACCCTGTTTAAGAGTAAATTTTTCATAATTAAGCGGAGTTGGTTGCCCGCCCAGAGATAGGGTGACAAGATTTTGCCGAACCTAATAAGGTGATCCATAGATCAAGTTAATATAACTTAGGGATCTCTACAGAACAAGTTGAAAGAATTAATTGTCCGATTCAGAGTCAAATAACAAGTGAAGTCTAGGTGGATTTTTCCTTAAGTATTATCTTAATCAATCGAGTTTTCCAAAAATTATTTTCCCCAAATTTCTTTTATGTGATTTCTTAGTTTAGTTAATTAGTTAGATAAACAAAACCCTTTTATTTTTTAGGCTAGATAATAAAAAGAAAGTTGATACTAGTACTTTTAGTTCCTTTGGGTTCAATAATCCAGTCTTGCTAAAGCTATACTACTGTTCGATAGGTACACTTGCCTTCATCGTGATAATAGTTAGTTTCAAGAACGATTCATTATAAATATTTAAAACCTGTCATGAATATCACATATCAAGTTTTTGGCGCCATTACCGGGGAGCTAAGATATTAGGAACACTCGATTTTTATTACTTTGGCCATTTACTTTTACTGTAATTTAAATTTATTTCTAATTTTTATTACTAATTCTTCTTTTTCCCTTTTTCTGGTATGTTCTTATAGTTTATGACTAGAAGAAACCCGTCAGGACCATTACTTTTTGATAGTGAGATCGATCGAACAGTTTGCAGAAACCAAAGAGAAATAAGGTGAAGCTTAAGATACATAGCGGACGAGCAAGAGGACGATATTCAAACCACAACCAGGAAGATGGCTGAAAATCAGGAAAACCTGATACTTCCTGCGATTGCTGTTAATCCAGTAAATCAGAATCCTGCTTCGCGCACTATGTATGATTATGCTAAACCTTCTTTAATAGGAACTGACTCAAGCATAGTTAGACTTGCTGTCGCTGCAAATACTTTTGAACTGAAACCTAACACAATTCAAATGATACAGCAATTTGTTCAGTTTGATGGTTTGCAGGATCAAGATCCCAACGCTCACTTAGAAAACTTCTTAGAACTATGTGATATATTTAAAATTAATGGTGTTTCTTATGACGCCATTCTCCTTCGGTTATTCCCTTTTTCATTGAGAAACAAAGCTAAATAGTGGTTGAATTCGTTATCGCGAGGGTCAATCACTACTTGGGAACAAATGACTGAAAAGTTTTTATTAAAATATTTTTCGCCAGCTAAAACTGCTAAATTACGTAATGATATCTCTTCTTTTGCATAGATGGATTTAGAAACACTCTACGATGCATGGGAGTGATATAAGGACCTTTTGCGAAGATGCCCTCACCATGGGCTACCACTCTGGCTACAGGTTCAAACTTTTCATAATGCCCTGAATCCTTCGACTCAACAAATGGTTGACACAGCTGTTGGAGAATACATCAATAATAAAACACCTGAAGATGCCTATGAATTTATAGAGGAGATGTCACTGAATAACTATCAGTGGCAAGTCATGAGAACAAAGCCAACAAAAATAGCCGGTGTTTATAACGTCGATTCAGTCACCATGCTCTCTAATCAGGTAGAACACTTGAATAAGAAAATTGATGGTTTTCTTAGTTCTTCACAGGTTCACCCAGTAATGCAATGCGAAGCAAATGGAGGTGGATCGAGCAGTTCAGAATACCTACCTTATGGCCACAACATGGAGAACAAGCAGTTAAATTACATGGGTAACAATCCTCGATCCCAAAACAATCCTTATAGCAATACTTACAATGTAGGTTGGAGGAATCGCCCAAATTTTTCATGGGGAGGCCAAGGAAATCAGAAACCACCACCCCCTCCAGGCTTTCAGCAACCACCATACCAGCAGGAGAAAAAGCCGAACCTTAAGGAGATGCTAACCGAATTCATCTCGGTGTCAGAGACTCATTTTTAGAATATCGAGACGACACTTAAAAATCAACAAGCATCAATCTAGGGGCTCGAAACTCAGATTGGACAGCTCGCCAAGTTAATTTCTGAACGACCACAAGGTAGCCTACCAAGCAACACTGAATCTAACCCAAGGGAGAAACTCAACGCAATTGCCATTCATGATGAGGAAGGGTTAGTGGAAAAACCAGGGTCAGAACCGGTGGTAAGCAAAGGTAAGAATGAGGTAGGCCAAAACAAACAAAAATTAGTAAGTACAGAATATAAACCTCGTGTGTTATACCCCAATACGACAAGGAAAGACCGCTCAGAAGAACAATTTGGTAAATTCCTTAAACTTTTAAAGAAACTACATATTAACCTACCGTTTATTGAAGCACTTTCGTAGATGCCGAACGCAGTCAAATTTTTAAAGGAGCTTCTAGCAAATAAACGAAAGTTAGATGAAAGGTCACATGTGGAGCTGAACGCGGTTTACTTAGCCATTCTTCAGAATAAGCTACCCAACAAACTAAAAGATCCAGGGAGTTTTACGATTCCTTGTTTAATTGGTAGTTTAGATATTAATAATGCGTTGGCTGATCTAGGGGCGAGTATCAATTTTATGCTGTACAAATTGTTTAAACAACTAAGTCTAGGGAAACCTAAACAAACTAGGATGAGCATTCAATTAGCAAATAAAACTGTCAGATTTCCTAGGGGTATTATTGAAGACGTACTCGTTAAAATTGATAAATTTATATTCCCAGTTGATTTTGTTGTTTTAGACATAGAAGAGGATAGTAACGTTCCTTTAATTTTGGGAAGGACCTTTTTAGCAACTACTAGAACAATTATTGATGTTGGCATAGGTGAACTCACACTTTGTGCAGGAGACGAAACAATCAACCTTCAAGCTCGCAACCCGAACAACACATCAAAAATTGAAGGTGATTGTACAAATTGTTCTACTAAGACTGATCATACAGTGCAACCTATTTTGCAGGAAATAAGCTCGAAGGACACACATTAGCCATGTTCAATCCATAAGAAAGAATCTACCCTTGAAGAACGAAGGTTACGGATCGAGGAGTTAGATGAATGGCTGACATTTAAACCGAGGAAACACAATAAATCAAAACTAAGCCAGAATGAGCTCAATGCCTCACCAAATCAACTTCAAGTTGGAGACAAAGTACTACTAGATGCAGTAGATCCTCGAATTGCCACTTCTGAACCGAATGAAGAAACCCCTCTTATGGTAACTAGCATTTTTCCATACGGTACAGTCGAGGTAAATCACCCCAAATTCAACACGTTCAAGGTAAATAGTATTCATCTTAAACCTTATGTTGATAAAATTTATAGCAGGGATGAGGAGTGTAAACTCCTCGAACCACCATGATCATACACCAGAGAGGTAAGTCGAGCTTATACTATAAATAAGCGCTTCTCAGGAGGCAACCTGAGCACTAACAATATTAATTTCTTTAAATTTTAGTTTTAACATCTAACATACTAACCGACTCATGGAACGCAGGCTTTCTAAAGCACACACGGCCAGGCACACAGGCTTGCCTTAGGCCGTGTGAAAATAGGGTGAAATTTTCCCTAACACGGGATGCGATAAGCAGCCACGGCCGTGCGTTAGGACCGTGGGCGAACCTGCCAAAACAACACGGGCGTGCGACATGCTCGTGTTGTGACAGCCCAAAGTTGACCCTAGTCGGGAAGTGGCTTCGGGACCGCTAAACCGAGTCACCAAAATGTTTGAATGTGATACTTATTGTCTAGAATATGTAATTAAGAATGTGTGAAAATTTCAAGCTTCAATTTGGTTGATTTCATGTGAATTTAGTCAATAGGACTTATGTGAGAAAATTCTAAAATGTGATAGGTCAATGTGTGAGGACCTATTAGTGCATGTGGACAAAGGGGGACTTGCATGTCAAATTCCCCCCCTAATGAGTAGTGGCCGGCCATGACAAAGAATGATGGGCAAAACATGTCATGAAACATGTTTTGTTAGTGGAAGAATAAAATAAGAAGTATGGGTAATAAAGAAATGGAAACAAAAGAAAAAAAAATGTGTGTGTAGTGTTTGTTCCCCCCATTGCCGTGAGCTCAAGAGAAGAGAGGAGAAAAGTTTGTGTTCATCCTTTCTCACCTCCATTTTTAGCCTAAATTAGAAAGAAAAAAACAAAGAAAAAAAATTTCTCATCCTTTGGTTCATCCTTGGCCAAAAATTTTAAGGAGGAAAGAAGAAGAAAGGTGAAGAGATTCGGCCATGCATGTAGCTAGGCTAAGGTATGTTTGATGATGTTTCATGAGATGCATGCATGATTTAGTGGTTAGCTTGAGTTCTACCTAGCCCATGGTCTAAATCTTGCTATGTGATGGAAATGGCACTCGACCATGGATGCATCATTCTTGGTTGATGTTTGATGTTGTGGTGATGAGGTATGAGGATGAGTTAAGATTCGGCCTAGGTGGAGGTTGTGTTAATGCCATTGCATGCAAAATATGAAGCTTGTTAATGATGCATGTGATGATGGCTTGATGATTCTTGAACCTCCTTTTTAGCATTTTTGTGTGAGCACATATGTGCATTGGTTGCTAAAGGGAGAAGAATCGGCTAGCAAGATGTGTGCTAAGGCCGAATGTAACTTTGCATGTTGATGAGCAATGCATGTGTTAAATCGATGAAAAGGGGGAGGATGCTTTACTAGTGGGTATATGTGTGTATTAAATGTTGAAATCGACCCCAAAAATGGACATGCATATTCGGCCAAGGGGAAAGAAATTAGCTAATATGTTGTGTTGATGCATGATTTTTGCATGTATGAGACTTTAATGTCTAATGTATGAATATGGGCTAAGTGCCTTGTGTTCATCTTTTGATGCCTAAATGATGAAATCAATTTATTTGTTTGATTAAGCTCAAGAGCAAAGGGGAAATAAATCCGATAAAGGGAAGGAAAAAGTGGTCGAATAGTTAGCGGGATCGTTCGACAACACCCGAGGTAAGTTCTTGAGTAAGAGAGCTTAAATTTCGATGTGATTAAATCATGCTCTATGGGTGGCTATTGAGCCGAATGTGCAAGGACAATATGTGCCTCGTGTTTGAGCTTCGTAATCGAAAATGAAATATGAATGTGCCATGAATTATTGTTAGATGTGCATGATTAATTGAATGCTGTCCGGGCTAAGTCCCGAAGGCTTTGTGCTAAGTGAATATATCCGGATTAAGATCCGAAGGCCTTTGTGCGAGATACTAAATCCGGGTTAAGTCCCGAAGGCATTCATGCGAGTTGTTAAATCCGGGTTAAGTCCCGAAGGCATTCGTGCGAGTTGTTAAATCCGGGTTAAGTCCCGAAGGCATTCGTGCGAGTTGTTAAATCCGGGTTAAGTCCCGAAGGCATTCGTGCGAGTTGTTAAATCCGGGTTATGTCCCGAAGGCATTGTGTGAGTTACTAAATCCGGGCTATGTCCCGAAGGCATTTGAACGAGGAGCTATATCCGGTTAAATCCCGAAGGTACGTGATTTGGTAATGAATGAGCTTGCTGTAAAATTCCAGCGAATACTCGAAAAAAATCCCAATATGGGGATATGTTACGTATGTGTGAATATTAATCGAGCCCTTACAAATAAATGTTCGCTCAGTTGATAAACGAGCTACCGGCCTTCGGCCAAGTTAGTTTATTGTGTATGTACATAAGGGTTGTTAATGTTGTGAAGCAAGTTTGATATCGGTAAATTGCGTATTATGAAATATTCCGTTTAGCTAAATGTGTGCTATTATTTGTGCATGCTGGAATTCCTTGCTCAAACTTACTAAGCATAAATTGCTTACTCGTTACATTGCTCCTCTGTTTTATAGATTTTTGGTTCTCCAGCTATCGGACTCGGGATCTTGAAGTCGAAGTCGCCCACACTATCAAAGGCTCTTTTGGGTACTATTTTGGTTGAATCTTGATATGGCATGTATAGGACTACCCATTGTTGTTTTTCGAGTACTTTATGAAATGTATAAGTGTTCAGCCATGCGAAAATGGCTTGTAGAAGTGAAGTATGGCATTAGACCATTCGTGTTTATGAATGTATAGATGGTTTCATGATGTAACTATAATTGGAATGGAAGTGTTGAGCAAATGATCAGCCACTAGAATGGCTAAGTATGATCATATGTGGGCTTATGTATGACAAGGCCCTAGTTGGTCCATGAAACCCCAAATTAGGTAAGGTTACTTTGAAAACAGAAGCTGATAGCAGCAGTGGTGTGGATTGGAAAAATCACAAGAATTTGTAGGAGTGGAATTAAATAGTGAATAAATTATGTAATTGAACCTTGATGAATCTACTTTCATATGGAAGTAACGAAACAATCATAGGAACAGTACAGTAAGAGATATTCGGGTTCTTGTGGAACAGGGCCAGAACAGTTTCTGGATTCCCTGTTCCGAATTTGGAAATTCACTATAAATTGACCAGAGATAATTAGGGGTCATACCATATATGTATGGATTCCTCTCTGAGTCTAGTTTCCATAGAAACAAACGGCATCAGTATTGAAGCTCTGTGCGGAGAGATATCCCAGTCGTAAGGGGTAAAGGTCAGTGTAGTCGACCCCTGTAACTTGGGAGACTTTGACTAATAAACTGTACTAATTGGCCCGACCAAAAATTCTAGAAAAAAATACATAGGTGGGGACATGAGTCTAGTTTCAGGGAAAAATCACAAAACTGATTTTCGAGTTGTGAAACTCAAGATATGATTTTTGAAGCGACTAGTACTCAGACTGGGCAGTGTCTGGAAAAATTTTTCAAAGTTTGTTAACATCTCGTGTCCGACTCCGGTGTCGGTCTCGGGTTCGGGGTGTTACACGTGTCTTAGAACCGTGGTTGAACATGAGAAAATGGCACATGCATTCACCACGCCTGTGTCTAGAACTCGTGGTCGAACCTGTTAGATTAACATGGGCGTGGGAGAAGCGAACGAAGACAGAGACGGCCATGCGACACGACCGTGTGTACCCACACGCCCAAGGAATACGGGCATGGACAAAATGTCAGACGTGCCCAAATTCAAAATTCGCGAATCACACGGGAAAAAATTAGGGAACACGGGCGTGCCCCCTGGTCGTGTGTCCTAAAATCTATAAATACTCTTCATTATTCATCATCTTCTTCATCCAAAATCCCTAACCCTAGCCGTTGCAAGACCACACAGCCTCGTTACCACGCCCGTGTGCCACCTCCAACTCCATTTTCGACACCTATTCTCATCTTTTTAGCGTTTTTTTACTATTTTCTCTCTATTTTCTTCATCCCTTTTACTAATTTTATGATTCTTATGGTTTTATTTGGCAGATTTTTTATTTATATTCATAGTTCTCACTATAGTCATGCTTATACATTTATTCTTTGTCATTTTAGTCAATGCTTTATGATACATTCATTCTTTTTGTGTGTTCCCATAGAGTCTAGTTCAGTCATTTCATGTTGAAAATAATCATGCTTTTATTATGTTAATTGCTATATAAACTTCTATCATTTAGATCAAACTGCTGAGTATTATTGGTTGGACTGGTTAGTTTAACTATATACATGACTACTTCTTTAGTTAGTTAGTTATGTTATATTCTTTGTTCTTCTTGCAGGCATACCATGTCAAGCTCACATGGCAAGAAAACTATCGTACCTGTAACACCCTGTACCCGAGTCCGTCGCCGGAGTCGGACACGAGGGGTTTGCAGACTTAAATCATTTCTTTGCACAATCCATTTTAAAATTTTCCAGGCAAGCTGGCTAACTGCGTCACTGTTACCTTAAAAATCATATCTTGAGTTTCACAACTCGAAAATAAGTTTCGTGATTTTTCCCTGAAATTAGACTCATATTCCCATCTACATATTTTTTTCTAGAATTTTTGGTCGGGCCAATTAGTACAGTTTATTAGTCAAAGTCTCCCATGTTACAGGGATCGACTACACTGACCTTTGTGCATTACGACTTGGATATCTCCCTACACAGAGCTTCAATACTGATGCCGTTTGTTTCTATAGAAACTAGACTCAGAGAGGAATCTATAAATATGTGGCATGACTCCTAATTATCTCTGGTTAATTCATAATGAATTTCCAAAGTCGGGACAGGGAATCCATAAACCGTTCTGGCCCTGTCTCACGAGAACTTGAATATCTCTTAACATACTGTCCATACGATCTTTTCGTTACTTTCCTATGAAAATAGATTCATCATGGTTCGTTTACATAATTTATTCACTATTTAATTCCATTCCTACTATTTTTAGTGATTTTCCAAATCTACATCACTGCTGCTGTCAGCATCTGCCTTTAAGGTAGACTTTACCTATTTCATAATTTCCATGATTCAACTAGCCCTTTTAGCATAAATAGCACAATTTATGATAGTGATTAACCATTCCATGGCCAATCCTTGTTAAGCATATCCACACCTCTCAATAACCATATCCATACCAAATGATTATAACATTATGCTCAAACATATATAAGCCATTTTCGCATGGCTATCCAAAATTATACAAGTCCAAAGGGGTCCATGACCCACACCAAAAAGGGTAGTCCTATACATGCCATTTCGAAGTTCAACCAAAATTGTACCAAAAGGGGGCTTTGATAGTGTGGGCGACTTCGACTTCAAAATCCCGAGTCCGATAGCTGAAGAGCCAAAATCTATAAAACAGGGAATCAAAGAAACGGAGTAAGCAATTTATGCTTAGTAAGTTTTGAGCAAGGGATTCCAGCACAACAAAGGTATAGCATTCATATAGCTAAACGGATAATTTCATATGCACAAATTTGCAATATCATACTTACTTCACATTACCAACCCTTTTATTCATACACAAAGATCAACTTAGCCATAGGCCGGTAGCTCATTTATCAACTGAGCGAATACTTATTTGTAAGGGCTCAACTAATTCAAAGCACATACGAAACATACCTCAATGTTGGGATGTTTCAAACGTATTAACTGAAATTTTTACAGCAAGATCATTTATTCCCAAATCACGTACCTTCAGAATTTAACCGGATATAGCTACTCGTTCAAATGCCTTCGGGACATAGCCCGGTTATAGTAACTCGCACAAATGCCTTCGGGACTTAACCCGGATTTAGTAACTCGCACAAATGCCTTCGGGCTTAGCCCGGAATTAGTAACTCGCACAAATGCCTTCGGGCTTAGCCCGGAATTAGTATCTCGCACAAATGCCTTCAGATCTTAGTCCAGATATGGTCACTTAGCACAAAGCCTTCGGGACTTAGCCCGGACATCATTCAAATAACCATGCACATTTAACAATAAATCATGGCACATTCGTATTTCATTTTCGTTAGCAAAACTCAAACACAAGACACTTATCATTCTTGCAATTTCGGTTCAATAGCCACACACAAAGAGCATGATTTTGATTTGCTTAAAACATGATCTAATCAAATCATAATTTAAGCTCTATTACTCAAGAACTTACCTCGGATGTTGTCGAACGGTTTCGACGGCTATTCGACCACTTTTTCCTTCCCTTTATCGGATTTAGTTCCCCTTTGCTCTTGAGCTTAATTAAACAAATAAAGTGATTTAATCATTTGAGCATCGAAAAGAGGAACACAAGGCACTTAGCCCATAATTATACATTAGACATTAAAGTCACATATGTACGGAATCATGAATCAAACTCAACATTTTAGCTAATTTTCCCCCTTGGCCGAATTTTCTAAGTCAAGCTAAAGCCATCAATAGGCTACATATGGCCGAACATACACATAACTTATGTACTTATTCATGTGGCCGAACATACATGTCTATGTTGGGGCCGATTGCAACACTTAATACATTCTACAAGTATGGTCGCTTGTATTGACTAAACACCGTTTTGTTTCAAGTTCAAAACTTGGCCCATACACATATATACACTAGTAAAGCATCCTCTCCCTTTCCATCAATTCAACACATGCATTACTCATTAATATACAAAAATTATATTCGGCCTTAGCACACAACTTGCTAGCCGATTCTTCTTCATCTAGCAACTAATGCACATATGTGCTCATTTGTTAGACTCTACTTCATCTAACAACCACCATATTTTCCCTTCTACTTCCTACCATGGCCGAATGCATCACAACACCATACCATTTCAATTTTTGGTCATGGTTAAACAAAGAACTTAATGTCTCACTCAAAAATGCTAAAAAGAAGATTCAAGAATCATCAATCCACCATCACATGCACCATTACAAAGCTTCGCTTTTAGCATGCAAATGATATCAACACCAATCCACCTTGGCCGAATATCATCTCCGTGACATAGTAAAGATTTGAACCATGGGCTATTTAGAACTCAAGCTAACTACTAAAACGTGCATGCATCTCAAGGACAACATCAAACATACCTTAGTCTAGCAAACCACCATAGCCGATTTTCTCAAGCTCTTCCCCTTCCTCCTTAAAATTTTTGGCCAAGGATGAACCAAAGGATGAACACTTTTTTTCTTTTGTTTTTCTTTCTAGTTTCGGCAAAATGGGGGGGCGGACAACCACACACTTTTTTTTTTCATCATATTCCCTTTCATTATTTTATGCCCATGCTCCTTATTTTATCATACTTCCCATGAAACACTAACTCAACATGTTTATGACATGTTCTTACCCATCACACTTGGTCTACCATGCTTGTCATGGCCGGCCACTACTAATTAGGGGGAAATTGACATGCAAGTCCCCCCTTTTTTATTTCATGCACTAATAGATCCTTATGCTTTGACCTATCACATTTCAAAATTTTCTCACATAAGTCCTATTTACTAAAATTCACCCACAATTAAACAAAATTCAAACACAAAATTTTCACACATGCACATGTACATATAATGAGCATCAATTATGACAGCTAATTATTTTTATGACTCGGTTTAGCGGTCCCGAAACCACTTCCCGACTAGGGTCAATTTTGGGCTGTCACAACTCTCCCCCACTTAAGAAATTTTCGTCCCCGAAAATCTTACCGGTAAATAAGTTTGGGTATCATTTTTTCATCGAGCTCTCGGTTTCCCAAGTAGCTTCCTCGATCCCGTGTTTGAGCCATAACACCTTAACTAACAGAACCCTTTTGTTTCGCAACTCTTTCACTTCACGAGCTAGGATACAAATCGGTTCTTCTTCATAACTCAAGTCAGATTGAATTTCAACTTCTGAGGGATTAATCACATGTGACGGATCGGATCTATAATGTCGAAGCATCGAAACATGAAAGACATCGTGAATCTTTTCAAGTTCAGGGGGCAAAATCAATCTATACGCAACCGGACCAACTTGTTCGAAGATTTCGTACGACCCAATGAATCTCAGGCTCAACTTGCCCTTACGGCCAAATCTGAGTACCTTTTTCCAAGGCGAAACTTTAAGAAACACTTTATCTCCCACCTGATATTCAATGTCTTTTCGTTTCAAATCCGCATACGATTTCTGACGATCTGTGGCTGCCTTCAGACTTTCACGGATTACCTTTACTTTCTGTTCAGCATCTTTAATCAAATCAACTCCGAAAATTTTGCTTTCACCGAGCTCGGTCCAAAACAATGGTGTGCGGCATTTACGCCCGTACAAAGCCTCGTAAGGTGCCATCTTAATACTTGATTGAAAACTGTTGTTGTAAGCGAATTCAATCAAAGGTAAATACCGTTCCCATGAACCACTGAACTCGAGGATGCAACATCTCAACATATCCTCAAGTATCTGAATTATCCGCTCGGATTGACCATCGGTTTGGGGGTGAAAAGCAGTGCTAAAATGCAGCTTGGTACCCAAAGCTTCTTGCAATTTCTTCCAAAATCGTGAGGTGAATCTCGGATCTCTATCCAACACGATAGAAATAGGTACCCCGTGTAATCTCACAATCTGAGAAACATAGAATTCGGCTAGTTTATCCAATGAAAAATCCGTACGCACGGAGATAAAGTGAGCCGACTTAGTCAGACTATCAACAACAACCCAAATCGCATCCTTCTTACTTGCTGACAATGACAGTCCGGACACAAAGTCTATTATGACTCGATCCCATTTCCACTCGGGTATCATGATCGGCTGAAGTAATCCTGAAGGCACTTGATGTTCCGCTTTCACTTGTTGACATATTAAACATCTCGAAACAAAGTCGGAGATGTCTCGTTTCATACCATGCCACCAAAATCGACGTTTCAAATCGTTGTACATTTTCGTACTCCCCGGGTGAATTGACATTCGGCTACAATGGGCTTCGTTCAGAATCATCGAAATGAGTTCTGAATTTCTTGGAACACACAACCGACTTCTGAACCTCAAACAATCGTCATCATCAATTTGAAATTCAGATTCCATATTCGGGACACATTCAGCCCGTTTTGCAACCAATTCATCGTCGACTTTCTGAGCTTCACGAATTTGACGAATCAATAATGGTTTGGCCTTTAATTTAGCTACTAACACATTGTCGGGTAGAACAGACAAGTGCACATTCATCGCTCGTAAAGCAAACAGTGATTTCTGGCTTAAGGCGTCCACAACTACATTAGCCTTTCCCGGGTGGTAATCAATGACAAGCTCGTAATCTTTCAACAATTCAAGCCAATGTCTTTGTCGCAGATTTAAGTCTCTTTGAGTCATCAAATATTTGAGACTTTTGTGATCCGAAAATACATGGCACTTTTCACCAAATAAGTAATGTCGCCATATTTTTAAAGTGAATACGATGGCAGCTAGTTCGAGATCATGGGTCGAATAATTTCTCTCGTGTGGCTTCAATTGTCTCGACGCACCTTCTTGCATCAATACGCAACCCAACCCAAGTAGGGATGTGTCACTATAAATGACAAACTCTTTGCCTGATTCGGGTTGCACTAAAATTGGAGCTTCAGTCAAATAAGTTTTCAGTTGATCGAAACTTTTCTGACATTTCTCCGTCCATTAGAAATTAACATCCTTTTGAAGTAGCTTCGTCATTGCTGTGGCTATCATCGAGAAACCTTTGACAAATCGTCGGTAATAACCGGCGAGCCCCAGGAAGCTCCGAACTTCGGTAATATTTCTTGGAGGCTTCCAGTTAAGTATGGCTGAAATTTTGTTCGGGTCAACTCGAATACCCGATGCGGATACCACATGACCCAAGAAGCTAACCTCTCTTAACCAGAACTCACACTTACTGAACTTAGCATATAACTGCTTATCCCGCAAAATTTACAACACTAATCTCAGGTGCTCAGCATGTTCGGTCTCATCTCTTGAATAGACCAAGATGTCATTAATGAACACAACTACGAACCGGTCCACATACTGTCTGAAGATCCGATTCATCAAATCCATAAATACCGCAGGGGCATTAGTGAGCCCAAACGGCATCACTAAGAATTCGTAGTGACCGTACCTCGTTCTGAAAGCAGTTTTGGGTACGTCCAAATCTCGAATTCGCAACTGATAATAGCCCGATCTCAAATCTATTTTTGAGAACACTGAGGCTACCTTCAGTTGGTCGAACAAATCATCAATACGCGGTAACGGATATTTTTTCTTTATCGTCACTTTATTCAGTTGACGATAGTCAATGCATAACCTCATGGTTCCGTCCTTCTTTTTCACGAACAATACTGGTGCACCCAAGGTGAGAAACTTGGTCGGGCGAAACCTCTATCCGTCAATTCTTGCAACTGAGCTTTCAACTCCTTTAACTCGGTTGGTGCCATACGATACGGAGCTATCGAAATCGGCGTAGTCCCAGGTACAAGCTCAATACCAAACTCTACCTCCCGAACAGGTGGTAAACCCGGTAATTCTTCAGGAAAAACATCCGGGTATTCACAAACCACCGGCACAGATTCGGGTTTCTTTTCTAATTCTTTGTCATCAAGTACATACGCAAGGTATGCTTCGCACCCTTTTCTTACATATTTCTGGGCCAACATTGCTGATATTACAGCTGGCAACCCCCTTAAGTCCGTAGACTCAACTCGGATTATCTCATTATTTGCGCACCTCAAATCAATAGTCTTGCTTTTGCAATTCACAACCGCATCATGCGCGATCAACCAATCCAAACCAAGAATAACATCAAATTCATCAAACGGCAAAAGCATCAAGTCCGCCGGAAAATAAGAACCTCGAATTACTAGGGGACATTTCTTACACACTTTGTCGACAAGCACGTAACGACCCAAGGGATTTGACACCCGAATTACGAACTCAGTAGACTCAATAGGTAAAGTCTTACTGGATGCTAAGGTTTCACAAATGTAAGAATGAGTAGAACCGGGGTCAATCCAAGCAATTACATTAGTATCAAAGAGAGTAAAAGTACTAGTAATAACATCAGCCGAAGAAGCATCCTCGCGGGCACGTATAGCATAAGCTCTAGCAGGCGCACGAGCCTCGGATCTAGTCGTAGCATCTCTAGATCCTCTCTGACCACCGCTAGCATTGCCCGTATTTCTAGATGGTCTACCTCGAGCAGTGGTAGCACCCGGTTTCCCACTCTGATTTACATTCTGTTCAGACAACCTCGGGCAATCTTTAATGAAGTGGTCAACTGATCCGCACTTGTAACAGGAGCGGTCAGGGAATCTACAACTCCCCGAATTCCATTTACCGCAATATCGACATTCCGTTCTGTCTCGACGTTCATTCCCAACACTGGCGACCGAAGTGCCACGTGTACCCACAGGGGGTCGATCACGATCTCGTCTAAAAAGGCCCGAAGTGCCTCTAGACCAGCCCACATCATCTCGAAATTTCTTCGATGCCTGTTGAAGAGACTTTCCTGAGGATCTTTTACGAAACTCTCCAGTTCCCACATCAACTTTTTGTTTTTCTTTTCTAAGCTCTTCGGCTTTACAAGCTCGCTCGACAAGTACTACGAACTCTCGTATTTCAAGAACGCCAACGAACATTTTTATATCTTCATTCAGCCCATCCTTGAAGCGTTTACACATGATAGCCTCGGATGAAACACATTCCCGAGCGTATCTACTAAGTCTAACAAATTTTCGCTCGTAATCAGTAACCGACATAGAACCTTGCTTAAGCTCAAGAAATTCCTTCCATTTTTGATCAACAAATCTCTGACTGATATACTTTTTCCGAAACTCAGTTTGGAAAACTCCCAAGTTACTTGCTCTCGGGGCACAACAGAAGTCAGAGTACTCCACCAATAGTAGGCAGAATCGCGTAGCAAGGAGATAGTACACTTTAGGCACTCATCGGGTGTGCAAGCTAGCTCATCGAGTACCCAGATAGTGTTGTCCAACCAAAATTCAGCTTGCTCGGCATCGTCGCTATCCGTAGCTTTAAATTCAGTAGCCCCATGTTTTCGGATTCTGTCAACTGGGGCTTATTTGACCTTATTTGGTTAGTTACCGGAGGTATTGTAGGTGCGGGGGTGGTATTTGTCGGGAATGGAGGTTGTGGAACAGCCGTATTAGTTCTAATGTATTGGTTGAACCAATCATTCATCACGCTATAGAAAGCTTGTCTAGCTTCATCATTCGGGTTACTAGCATTAGGTTGAGAGTCCACCGGCGCTGTCCCTTGTGCGGGAGCAGGCGCTACACTCTCAAGATCATCAGCTACCGCTCGGTCGGGATCGGGATCCATTACTATAAATAAACACATTTGCAAATGTCAGAAATCACCACACTATCAATTAATCACATAAAATGGCATGTATAGCTAGACCCAACGCATTACGGTAGTCCTAGAATCGACTAAACCGTAGCTTTGATACCAATAAAATTGTAACACCCCGTACCCGAGTCCGTCGCCGGAGTCGGACACGAGGGGTTTGCAGACTTAAATTGTAACACCCCGAACCTGAAACCGACACCGGAGTCGAACACGAGGTGTTAACTGACTTTGACCCCTTATAAAATTTATTTTCCAGACACTGCCCAATCTGTGTACTAGTCGTTTAAAAATCATATCTTGAGTTTCGTAACTCGAAAATCAGTTTCGTAATTTTTCCCAGAAACTAGACTCATGTGCCCATCTATGTATTTTTTCTAGAATTTTTGGTCGGGCCAATTAGTACAGTTTATTAGTCAAAGTCTCCCATGTTGCATGGGTCGACTACACTGACCTTTGCCCATTACGACTTGGATATCTCCCTGCACGGGGCTTCAATACTGATGTCGTTTGTTTCTATGAAAACTAGACTCAGAGAGGAATCTGTACATATATGGTACGACCCCTAATTATCTCTGGTTAATTTATAATGAATTTCCAAAGTCGGAGCAGGGAATCCAGAAACCGTTCTGGCCCTGTCCCACAAAAATCTGATTATCTCTTAATATACTGCCCATATGATCTTTTCGTTACTTCCTCATGAAAACAGACTCATCGAGCTTCGATTACATAATTTATTCATCAATTAATTCCACTCCTACTATTTTTAGTGATTTTTCAATCTCATGACACTGCTGCTGCCAGCATCTGTTACGAAAGTAACTAGGTCCATTTCATGCCTACCCTTGATCCAACTCAATCGAACATTCGTGCCATTTTCGCATGGCTTAAAGTTTACATGCCAAAGTTCAAACACAACGTAATAGCTTATACATGCCAAAATGTTCTTCTAAGCCAACTAAGAAGAAAGTACCAAAACTTGCTATCCGGTGTGATGACTTCGATGACGGCCTGGCCCCGCAAAAATAGATGAGTCCAAGCAACCTATAATGGGTGACAAGGAACACCGAGTGAGTTTATAAT